>NC_139217.1:297525957-298800957 GCF_055691185.1 Crinia signifera
CCTGGATTGGGGTATTGTCCGTAATATTGTTGTAATACCGTAAATAACGGATCCTTTCGCATCTTTTTTTTCGCATACTGTACTTGTAATTGAAGTAGTCACGGCAATAGGATCACGTGGTATCGTGATTTTCTGCCATTTTAGGGATCAACATGGATGCCACATACAGTACAGATAGCGCCATTTAGAATATTGTACAATGTGTTAAAATTGCCTGGTGTGTATAGGCCGCAGATCCCTGACTAGCGATAACAATACTCTATTAGGGTGGGCTTACTGCAGGCTGCTACTATGGGTATTGTCGTATAATCTGTGCTACTGTAAATACTGGATTAGTCCGTAATACTGTTGGTGTAATACTGTACAGTAAATAACGTATTTTTTTCGCAGGTGGGGGTGCGGAGTTTTGCGCATATTAATAGACTATTTCGCAGACTCAGTCATACTATTGCTGTGACTACTTCAATTACAAGTACAGTATGTGAAAAAAAAGATGCGGTATTACAACAATATTACGGACAATACCCCAATTCAGGATTTATTACACATTATACGGACAATACCCATAGCGGCAGCCTGCAGTAGCCTAATAAAGTATTCTCATCGCTAGTCGGGGAACTCTGAACCATACACACCAGGAAATTTTCAGATGAAAAGCGTCTAGTGTGTATGATCCTCAAGAGAATCATGCACTGTTCATTATGGTACTTATGGTACCTGAAGCAGAAGTGCAGTAAGGGGGAGGGAAAGTTGATCCTGCCCTAGCAAATTTAGCCGGGGATCCGCGTCCCATACACACCAGGCAATTTTAACACATTGTACAAATATTCCAAATGGCGCTACAGTATCTCTACTGCACTGTGCAGCCATGTCGATTCCCAACATGGCTGAAAATCACGATATCACATGTGCTCCTATTACTGACTGAGCCTGCGAAACAGTCCGTTAACATGAGAAAAACACTGGTCCCCTCGTTTGAGGAAAAAATACGTTATTTACAGTATTACACCAATAGTATTACGGAGAGATCTAATACTGTATTTAGCAGCCTACCCTAATAGAGTACTGTCATCGCTAGTCGGGGATCTGCGTCCCATACACACCAGGCAATTTTAACACATTGTACAATATTCTCAATGGCGCTATCTCTACTGCACTGTGCAGCCATGTCGATTCCCAACATGGCTGAAAATCACGATATCACATGTGCTCCTATTACTGACTGAGCCTGCGAAACAGTCCGTTAACATGAGAAAAACACCGGTCCCCTCGTTTGAGGAAAAAATACGTTATTTACAGTATTACACCAATAGTATTATGGAGATCTAGTATTTAGCAGCCTACAGTAGCCCACCCTAATAGAGTACTGTCATCGCTAGTAGGGGATCTGCGGCCCATACACACCAGGCAATTTTAACACATTGTACAATATTCTCAATGGCGCTATCTCTACTGCACTGCACTGAACGTGTAAGCCATCAAAAATCACGATATCACTACTCGATACTGTATACAGTAAGTCTGCGAAACAGACTCTAGTATTTACGGACAATACCCATAGCGGCAGCCTGCAGTATCTGAATACAGTATAGTACACAGCAGGCGATTGTACTGTATACAGTATTCTGCACCGGGTGCATTTGAACAGTAGGGAAAGAAGGGAAACAGGTTCACTCAGGGACAAGGTGGGAACCGAGCGCTTCAGCGCAAGGACCGTTTTGTCCTCGTACAGTAGGAGCCTGGCTGCTTACTGTATACTGTAATGCAGCAATCAGTCAATTGTACAAATGACTGTACTACTGTATAGTGTACTTACTGCTCCAGCGAGAAGATACTGTACTGTACTGTTCTTGCGGAAGGAAGGCAGTATGCTGGTAAAGCTTGGTAGAAACAGGAACGCAGCAACAACTTGACTTTGGATTCAGCAGAATGAATAGTCCAGGTGTACAGGTACAATCTCGTGCTTGTATACAGGCAAGAGATGAAGAGACGATCCGTAGCAATTCTACACGGTTTAGATGCAGAAAAACAAACTGGATAGTTTGACAACTAGTGTCTGTAGCTGAATTTATGCTGGCAGAGACAAAGGAAATCCTTCACAAAGCTGATAGGTGCATTTGAATTATGTACAATTAGCAGCGAAACAAAAAGGCAGACTGCAATTAACATACTGTATTTTGTATGACTGCAATCAACATCTTATTGTCTGAGGTGTCGGTCTGTGTCTGAGTTTGGAGAAATCTATTGTTGCGGAAAAAACCCGTTCTCTGTAGCGCAGTATGTATGGGTATTAACTATCGTGTACATGGAGGCCTGCCATTGTGAATTTTTGTTTGTGGAAAAGTCCGAAATAATTTGATACTGTAAGCACCAACTACTGTAACTACAGTACCTGTATTGGTTTAAAAAAAAAAAAAAATAGTACGTTTAAAAAATGAAAATATATTGTAACCAACTGAGGATCGAACTCCTGATACTGACATAGTGAAGCTGTGCCTCTACCCGCTAGGCCACTGTTGCCTGTGATTATAGTACTAGCAGATGGTTAGCATGGCTTCTGCACAAATCACATACAGTTCATGACCATACAGTACGTCACTGCGGCCGCGAATAAAATACAAAAACTCTGTCCGTAAAGTAAGGACAAAATCCGTAGTGTAAAGTATGATACTGTAGGTCCTCAAATAATGTTTTAAGTAGTCATCCAGCAATAGCAACGGTTAGCATGGCTTCTGTACCAATTACATAAATGACCGTACGTAGCTGCTTCTGCGAATAAATACAAACACTCTGTCCGTAAAGTAAGGACAAGATCCGTAGTGAAAAGTGGCTGTTTAGCAAAAATCCGTAGCGTAAAGTCTTAACGTGGAGCATTAGTCACCCAGTGGTTAAACTATGTATTACATGGCGTGGTACATAACGCAGGACATAACGCAATCTGCAACTCGCGAGTCAGAGCCCTCAAAAGCGCGTTGTAAACCACGATGTACCTGGCCATAACTGTAATTCTGAGAAAATGACTTGATGGTGCAATCAACGATGGCCACTTCACTTTATATCAAAGCTGTATTAGTCGATGTTCCTTAAAGAAAACAAAAGACAATCACACTTCTTATAGTGTAGATTATATTTTGCTAAGTAGCAAAATAATCATGAGATATGAATGTTCTTTACCACAAAAGGGCCCTACTGTAGCTTAGGCCACAAGATGTCTCACAATACATCATCAGATCCTTCCAACATACAATCCTCTGTCTGGTTCCTTTGTATGGCTGCCGGACGGGATCCCGACAGTCATTAACCCGACGTCGGGATCCCGACTGTTAAAACACTGACGGCCGGGTTCCCGACGGCCGTTGGCTATTTTCCCTCGTGGGGGTCCACGACCCCCATAGAGGGAGAATAGAATAGGTGGCGAGCGTAGCTCGCCACCGTGCCTGCAGCGAGCCCGCGAGGGGCTTTGTTGCGCTGGCCACGCTGTCTGAGACCAGGCAGTCGGGATCCCGACGTCGGGATAATGACGGTCGGGATCCCGACTGTCGGTGAATCATACCACAGCCCCTTTGTATACCTCAAAGATGGAAATACTCCACATAGAGTAAAATAAAACCAGTCAAGAAATAGAACAATGAACAATTGGAACAAGGGCCTTATTATGAAGACTATGTAAAGGGTGTAAAAGTCTGAAGGTCCCAGGTCTTCAAAAGAGCCACTTTGAAGGTCAAATCACAGGTCATGTCCTCCAGTGTTATGTTTTGCATGTATCCACCAATTCATTTCTGCTTCCTGTGAAGCCTTCCTCAGGGTTTGGACTTGATTTATATACCCTTCATAATTAACTCCTCTAATTTGCAAAGCCTCCTGGGAGTGTTTTATTTTCCATCTAAAAACTATTTTAATATATATAACTTATCCTCATTAAAAAAAATACATCATTCATATAATTAAACACAATAAATAAATTCATACAAATTAAAACATATCCAAAATCACAGTTCTACAGGGGTAAAGCAAGAACCCAGCAAATAGCCCTGTTTTCTTTCTAAAATGGAAGTGAAAACACACAGGTTGCAAATGGGTTTTTATTCTGCTGTCTGATTGGCTAGTCCGAAAAAAACAACATCAAAACATTGGGAAAATAAACACGCTGATTTTTTTTTAATGGTAAATGAATATCAACCATAGTGTCTCATAACAGGCCTGCTTCCTGTCTCCCCAATGAGCAATTTCCAGCTTTAACTAAAGGTCCATTCACTAATCAAATCTGTTTAGTAAAATTCACATTTCCAGGTGGGTTTAAAATACATACCGTAGGTCAGAAACCTGGGACAAACATATCTCCTGTTACTTTATTACTGCTATATACTGTACAAACATGTTTTGTCTTCTTTAGATATGGACACCCATGAGCAAACAGCAATTGTCATAAATTTTTGTGTACAGACATGAATCAAAGAGGGGAAGTGTTTCTTGCTAGGTCATTCCAAGATTGATATTCCTTTTCTAAAGTCACTTCTTATTTTTCTTGGATGTATTTGGATAGTTATGTTGGAAGTTGAGCTTCTTAAGACCCGTACACACGGGAGGTCATTCTGGGTCACGACCAAAGCTGCGAAATTCACAGCTTTGCATGTGCTTTAAATGCCACCTGCACAAACTCCACACCCCCCCCCCTCGCAAGCAGAGTTCCCCTGCACACGTGCTAATGGATATTTAGCATTTCCATTCACAGATTGCATACAGGAGGCGACCATCTAATGATTTTTAAGGTGCACGCAAATTCTCGGCATTCTCTGGTGTCTTAGATTTGTGGCTACCTTGATTGGGAAGAGGGCATGCAGTTGACATCTGGTGACGTCAGCTGCACGCCCCCGACACCTGCATCATCTTAAATTACCATGGGAACGCCCATGAAATGCTGGGCGTTCCAATGGGCGTAGCCTCTTGCTGCTGACCCCCATCCCCTGCCAGCACTGCTAGGAGTGAACGGGACGGCCTTGCCCACTCGCACCAAGCATCTGCACATGCACGTAAATACTTATGCGCATGCGCAAAAGCTAAACATCACACTCCCGTGCGAACACGCAGGGGAGTGATCAAATTAGAATGACCTCCGCGGAGCGACGGATGCCCCATAGAGAGCGATGTGCTTAAGCACAGATCACTCTCCACAAATTGGATCGCCAGCATTAGCAGCTCTGGCTACTGATTCCTGTTATCCGCTAGTGTTCCTTTCCATTGTCAATCAGCACAGCTGTGTTCACCATCTCCAAGAACTGTGCTATTACTCTCCTGTTTCCCATTTTCAGTCAGTTCTCAGCTGTTCCAAGTGTGCTTCTCTGTCCCAGTCTGCATGGGATACGGTCATTGGGTCACCAGCATGATGGTAGACAAGCATTAGGTCTACACCATTAGGTCGATATGCATTTAGGTCAACATGACAAGGTAGACAAGCAGGAAGGTCGACATGTTTTTTTTTGTTTTTTTTTTAGCAAAAATGTGCCGACAGGTGGTATTTCATGCAATACCATCCACTAGGGCGTGGTGGGAGAATAAAATTGTGTGCCGAGCGTAGGAAGGCACTGCACCCAAAGCATGGCGAGTGTAGCGAGCCATACGAGGGGACGCGGTGGTACATTTTGGCCCTGTCGACCTTACCCATGTCAACCTAATGACCCTAGCAAGAGAAAGATATTACTGATACCCACAGCGCAAAAATATATAGGGTTTCTGCCCAAGATGATACAGAAAAGACCTTCACCAAAAAAGCCTTACAACATAATAACAAACAATGGTGTATCACCGACTGGCGAAACCTTGCAATAACTTACACAAATAATGGTAAATGTCCCAAAGAGTCTGGTATAACAAAAAATGTGCAAAGAAAGGTCCAGGAATCTGAAAAAAACCTCAAGCAAAGAAGAACATAGTGCAATACTGCATCATACAATTGACATGATTTTATTTCATTAATTGCACTTACAAAAGCCGTTTATAAAGCGCATATCAAAACAAGCTGGTCTTCCTTATCTTTGTTTCTTTAAAATGGACCGATTCCTAAAAGGCTCAATGAAACCAAGAATAGTGCAAATAATGTTTTAAAATTAAAAGCGTCCGTTCGGTTGTGGCGGTAAGCTTTATTGCGCTTTCGGGCAGAAAGTCCTTTGGAATGCACATCCATTTTAGTTCCATGAAAACCAAGTTTTGAAGCCACTCTTTAAACAAGTATTCCACTTGTATGGATTCAAGTCCCGATACCCAAAAGAAATATAATATATTACACATTAGGGTAACATGGATGATAAAAACAATTATATTATAAAATACAAGAATAATGAATAAAATATATATAAATATACATGGAGGAATAAAGGGAGAATACGAAATAGGGAAAAAGTGGAATAGCACAGAGATCAATGTAGCACAAAAAAGGGAACCCGAACTTAAAGGAACCATTTAATTTCAAATTCACTATTAAGTCCATTAGGGACCAGGACTTTCTGTTGCATTGCACAAGCTGGAAGTAATCCGGATACACAACTGGAACGCAAATTGAACTTGATGAACGTCACTTCCGGTGACAGGAGGATCCGACCGGACAGCTGTTCGATGGTGACTGTTATGCCTCTGAGGAAGGGCACTTGTTGCCTGAAAGCACGCTAAAGCTTACCGCCACCACCGAACTGACCCGGGAGGATGCCGAGGAAGGGGGAACTCCTGACTGACCTGACAGGCTGTATAGGTGAATGCTTTCCGTCTCTGTGTCCCTGGAGCCCGCAGCCCACATGGGTTACATGCTTTTACTTTACTCCATTTTGTGAGTGTATTTAATAAATTGTGTGCTTTTAATTTTAAAACGTTATTTGCACTATTCTTGGTTTCATTGAGCCCTTTAGGAATCGGTCCATTACAAAGAAACAAAGATAAGGAAGACCAGCTTGTTTTGATATGCGCATTATAAACGGCTTTTGTTAGTGCAATATATGAAATAAAATCATGCCAATTGTATGATGCAGTATTGCACTATGTTCTTCTTTGCTTAAGCTTTTTTCAGATTCCTGGACCTTTCTTTGCACATTTTTTGTTATACCAAAGTCTCTTTGGGACATTTACAATTATTTGTGCAAGTCGTGGTTTGTTATAACCTAATGACCCGGTCGACCTAAAGTCATGTCTACCATCCTGCATGTCGATTTTGACACGTCAACCTAAATTCATGTGGACCTAATGTTGTAGACCTAATGCTTGTCTACCATAATGCTGGTGACCTAATGATCCACACCCGTCTGCATACCAGTGTGCAATACCTCAGTCTGCATATTCCTGTGTGCAGTCACAACCAACATACAGTATTCCTGCAATTATTACAGTCTGCTAATATCAAGCAGTTGTAGTTGCAGCCTAGTTATTATCTTGTACAGTTCAAGCTACAACCTGCTACGTTTATATCAGCACAGGGTGCATATCCCTAATGTCTATTATACTGTCTGATGAAAGGATGTAGCAAATATCTCTAACATCTGCTGTGGCCACTCAGAGGCAGTTTCCCAGAAGAAATGGTCTGTGTGCAGATTGCGGGAAGGCCCCCTCTCTATGGCACATGCACAGGTCATTGTAATCATGGCACGCACCATGTCTAGCAAAAAATACCTACTGCAAATGCATGGTTGCCATATTAAGTGATTTTTGCAGAGACTGCAGTACTAATGCAAAACCCTGAAAAGGTAAGTACAGATAGGTCTGCATATATCTAAACTCTTCTTCTTTAAATGCTTCTTGTGCACAAGACACACAAGCAAACTATTTCTTCAGATGATATGCAGCATGCCTATATTCTGTGCGTCTGCAGTTTTATCTGCATACGAAATGCTACATTTTTAGTGTTTCCTGGAAAATACAGTAGCATATTATATGCATATACAACCAAAGCCAAACACAGGATAAAGGCATGCCACATTTTGAGTAGCAAGGTCTCTTTGTGCGACTTGCAAAAATAGTAATGTAGACTGTAGCCAGCCTCATCCTTGCAGGGGATGTCACTAGCCGTCGGAAGGTGGCGTGCACACCCAAGATGCTCGTGCGCCCCATTCCGACAGGGCTCCCCACCGCCACCATCGCTGGTCCCCAGAGCCGCCCCGAACCCCCCCACCCCCTAACCATCTCTCCCTGAAGCGGAGACGTGCAGGATCATGCCGTCCAGCCTCCGAGTGACTGAGACGCACGCGCATACCAGTCTGATGTAGTACCTCTCTGCAAGCGGGGAGGTTCTGGCGAGTGCTGAGAATGAAAAAGGGGCTCCATCGACATTTTTTGGCAAAAATTTTACAGAAATGGACAGCTCACTCACACCATGCATCCCACAGTGCATGGAATATTGAGGCTAGATGTATGATGACACATCGGTCATTAAAACCCATTTTAGATATGCCAATGCTCCCAATTGTGACAGCAGAAGTAGCCCCCAAAAGTTTTCTATGGGGCTGCTAGGCTTGTTGGATTTTTCAAAAGCAATTTCAGAGAGATTGTGGAAGCAACTTTTATGACCAGAGAAATAAAGTCAAGTGGACATTGACTGCTTCATAAGAATTGCTCAGTAAGATCTACCTGTTGATGAAAACACACAGATACTTAATGTACTGTGTATTCCATATCAGTGGGCTTGAGAAACCATATCAGAAAATGCATTTATCCATTGGATATTTACCCCTTATAACCAATGCAGATAAATGTTTGCATCTCAGATTTCTTTTCCCCCCAATAATATATTCAGCTGCATAATGGGTTAAGTTGCAATCAGGGAGAGTGCTAGACTCCTGGGGAAGTCTAGCACTCTTGCGGCTATTTGAAGGAGTCTCCTTGACATTTAGGGTGAGATTTAATGCCTCCCGAGTTCAGCGGCAGTACGAGCTGTCCCGCCGAACTCAGACATTTTTTTAAAAATGGGAATTAACTTACAAGGCATGTTTTTTTTCCTTGTAAGTTAATTCCCCATAAAAAAAAGTCAGAGTTCGGCGGACAGCTTGTACTGCCGCTGAACTCGGAAGGCATTAAATCTTGCCCTCAGTTTCCAGTTTTTTGAGATTCAAGATATTCTAACTTCATATAAATAAGAGTAAGCAGCAACAAAGTTAAGGTTAGCAAAAGTTGAAAAAGTGTCATATACCGATCAGCCAGAACATAAAGCCACTGACAAGTGCAGTTAATAACATTGATTATCTTGTGACACCGGCAAGAGGTGGTATATATTTGGTAGCAAGTGAAAACAGTCCCTGAAATTGTGTTGGAAGCAGAAAAAAATAAGCAAGTGTTTTTTTTCTGAGCAAATTTAGAGCATTCTCCAAAACTTAAAATTTTGTAGGGTGGTCCCAGTATGCAATGGTTAGTACCTACCACAAGTGGTAAGAAAGGACAAATGGTGAACTGGCATCAGATACACTTGGTGAGTGAAGGCTAGCCAGTCCGGACCTATTCTACAGAAGAGCTACTGCAGCACACATTAGACCTAACTGTAACATACAATCAACACTTACACATGAGACAAACATTTAGATTTCTTTAATAAATGCAAAACATGATTATCACACCTAAAAAAAGTAGAATATGTACATCTCATCAATCCTGATTTAACCAGTTTCCTATGAAGTGATAGTTCATTAAACATTCAGAACAATGATAAGTAAGCTGTGGTTCTATGCTGGGAAAGAAAAGCTTGATGGGAGATTTACTGCATGGCTACAGATTGCCCAAGATTGATAATTATAAAGCGGTCCAAAAAAAAAAAAAAGTGACCTATTTGTAAAGCATGTATCTTCTCATATAATAGCCAAAGCAATAGCTGTGACAATATCACACAACAAAAAAACAGTCCAACAAATTGTGCTTATTCCTCCCAAGAATAATAATGCACACTGAATATAGTAAAAAGTTATACTCAAGAACCGAGCAAGCTATTCCATTTTTAGTTTTCTTCTGGAAGATCTCATATTACATATTTATAAAGACGTATATATACATATCCCTGAGTTATTTTACAGACACAAAATATATTTAACCGTTTGAGTGCCAACGTTGCTGTGAGAGACCCTCAAAATATCCCCTAAAAATGCAAGAATAGCTCACAGCGACTGTTCTTTTTTGGGTGCAATATTTAACTAAACTTCAATGAATTGACTTGGCTGTATTTGTATTTATTTATACTAAAAGAACAATCGCTGTGAGTGAATGCTTGCATTTTTAGCGGATATTTTGAGTATCTCTCACAGCAAGGTTGGCACTCAAATGGTTAACAAATACTTTTCTTTTTTGTTTACATTAAACTTGTCCGTTCTTCTTAAAATTCGAATTAATGTCATGAAAGATTAGACATGGGAACAAAAGTTGATTTTTTTCTTAACTAGAAAACCCCTCAGAAATCACAAACAGTAGAGCTATACACAAGGATTAGACGGTAGAGCAGTAAAAACACAGTGAAACATACAAACTAAAGTTTATGGCAATCTGAACAGCAACATATTTGTCAAAATCGGTCAAGACTTCGATACTGGCACTTGGCTCTAACAACTATAGTTTCAACTTAAATAAAATATTAACAATATTCTGAGGTAATGAATTAAATCAATGTACATGTATATAATGATTTACATAGTCAATTTTAAGACAAGCACTGCAAAATGAAAAATGCCCTTTAACAAGGAGAGTGACAGCTATGCTGGCCATTTATAGATTTTAACCAGTAACAGAAAACGAAAAAAAAAAGTGCTATGGAGACATGTTCTAAGCGTAAATGTTTCTGACAATAGTTGTTTCGCTACAAATACACATTTGCTTTTCTAGAGATTGTGCTTTTTTATTGCAGTTTCATTTTCTATTTAACTTTTAAACATCTTCACTTTATATCTCTACAATTCCCGATTTAGGATGCACAAATGTATAAAAAGAGATCTGTCGCCAACTTTCCTTGGTCACATGCACTATTTTCTGTAGAGAATAAATAATCCACATCGATAAATAGCAAATAGAAAGTATATTTTTACAATGAATGAATTGGGCATGGATGTTTTTTTGTTGATTAACCAGGACAGAACAATAAGACTATTTAACAGTGTAGATTTTAGAACTAAACTAATACTTGCCATACTTATTTTATGTGCCATCAAGTACATTATGTGCCTACAATTCTAAAGGTGGCCATACACTGCTGCGATGTCTCTTACCACTGACTCAGATGCGATGCCCACGGGACCGCACATCGGACCTGAGGGGACATCAAACTGACCCAATTTGGGACGATTTGGCGGCATCGGACAAAATTGGCCCAGTGTATGGGGGGGGGGGGGGGGCTTAAGACTGGCTAATAAGCATTTACTGTACATTAAATACCTAATTCTGGGCACACACCTACAGATTTCTGTCTAATCTATCTGGTGGGAACAAAAATCTGGCAATGTATGGGAGCATATGAGATTCATCCATTTGCTCCTGAATGCTGGAAAACAAACAATAGTACAAACAAACAAAAATAATTCAGACAAATTGGTTAAAGTCGTTTGATTTATCAAAATAAACCCAACAATCATTTTTATCCATTTTCCATTGTTTTGGATGGATCGATTGTCATTTTCTCCTATACATCTCCAGATTTTTGTTCTCACTAGACAGATTGGACAGATACATTTTTGTGTGTGTACCCATCTTAAATCCTAATTTCACTTTAAAGCTAAAAACATTTGTTAGGTTTATTACAGGGCATTAACATTTACAGCATGTTATTAATCTTTTTCATAGTTAGTGACATAGTTAATATTGAGGTCAATGGAATACTTGGTGTAGCTAGTTGGAGTTCATACCAAGCTATTAATTTTGATGTGCTTTTTAAATGTCTTGAAATACACATCGGCCATGTTTGATGTGGTACTGTAAATTACAGTTTATGTAAATACAGGCTGAGTGTGCCATATCCATAATTCTTGGGACCACAAGTAATTTGACTTTTTCCTTATTTTGGAATATTTGCCTACCGTAATGCAATATTTTGGGGATGGGAATAGCTGGTAAATGTACAGAAAATTAGCAAACTGATAAAATACTGTAAACCAACATTACATTTTAATTTAACTTTTTCAGTTGTGAGCTTATTTCACACATACTGTATGCCATTAGTCCTACAGAACATACCATACCTACTTGTGTCACAGGACTAGCTTTGATACATAACAGAGTTAAGGTGGCCCTACACTACTGAGATGTACACCGCAATGTATGGCCAGCTGATCCTTCCCGGGAGGCACAATCTGTCCTTTTACATATACCCCATGCAACCATTGTTCCCCGCCACCGGGAGGGGAGTCCGACGTTGGAGATTAGACCGCTCTGACTCGTCCGTTGCGCACGGGACAGCGCATCGGACCCGAGGGGACATTAAAGGCATCCGATTTGGGCCAATTTCTCTGCCCGATCCGTCAGAATCTGTTCAAATCGGCCTTAAAAGCAAAACAAAATTGCTAGAACACCTTGACTTGTAAGCAAAGATCATCAAAGTTCTACTTGCAGAGGAAGGCTTTTTGTCATTGAAGGGGTTAGATAATTCTTTTGCCCGCTGAATGCCTACCTTTTATGGATTGCTGGACAAACACTGAAAAATAAATCTATATTGCCAGCATTGTCTCCAGACCCATAACAAGAAACCCAATAGGACTGAACAACAGCTTGTCCAAACTCTAATAGTGCAGGTATCAGTGTTAACAGAATGCTCTCTGATTAAGTGAAGGGATGAGCTTAGAGCAGGCATTCCCAACCAATATCCCCCAAGGCACACCAACAGTGCAGGTTTTAGTGACATCCAGGCTTCAGCACAGATGGTTTAATCAGAATCACTAAGGTACTAATTAAGTCACCTGTGCTCAAGCCGGGATATCACTAAAACCTGCAATGTTAGTGTGCCTTGAGGACCGTGGTTGGGAATGCCTGGCTTAGACCACCTGCATTATATTCCATCTCAGATTCATTTTCATACCACATCATATCTGCACTGCATAACACCACCCAAGAACGCACATATATTGGAAGGAAAGACACCTTCCAGATAAGTAGCAGAGCCATCATTATCATCCAATATCCCCCACCGTTAGCTCAGTGTAACCTATAATCTTAAAAATACTTTAAGCCACAAGTTGGCCACAATTGGGCAATGTATGCACTGCAGCGGCCAACCAACAGACATCTCCTGTTCCTTTACTGGAACGTGGAAAATGTAGGAAGGAACTGAAATATCCTGTGGCCATAAACTGAGATATCTCATAGTACACGGTCATGATATCTGATGGGTGTCAGGCGGTCATATAAATGGATTGTCAGTCATTTTATCTGTCAGAGTATGCATTAGCATTTAACTTCTGGCTTAATTTGGCAGCTAAAACTGGCCACAAAAGGAATTATAAGCAGATTTTTAATACACATTATCCAACAACTATAATTGAAAATGTGTCCCTTGTGAGTTTTCAGACAATGGATTAGGTTTGCCTTTCTTTCTGCTCTTTTCCAGCAGAAATGCTGGAAAAGCTTAATGGGATGTGTAATTCAATAACAAATACAGTTCTGGTCTGCCTATGGTAAAGTGAAAAGCCCCATACACACAACCAAATTTTTTAAAAGATATCGTTCAGAGGAAGGGCGCTTCTGAGCGGCATTTTTTGATAAAAAAAAGGTTAGTGCATATGTTCAATATGGTTAAAGATGTGTTCCTGCGCATCCTTAATGATCCCTGATAGTGGAACACACAGATAAATTTTGACTATGTAGCTAACAATATCAGTGGGCCCGCGGGTTGTCTACTCTACTGCGTCCGGGGCTTGAGTAGCATAATCGAAATAGGTCTATAGGGTTTTTTCCCCCCAATAGAATAAGAATGTATATGTTGTATGTACAAGATTTGTCTTTTTGCCCTTTTGGGTCTGTATGAGGATTTTGATATCATTTGGCTAAAATCTGAAAAGTAGAGGCACCCGTGATAAAAAAAAAAGTTCATAGTAATCGGTTTCTTTTGTGCCTAGAAAGGTAAATGAAATACTAATTGTTCAGTATACTAACTAATCACATCCACAGAACAGTGTTTGAGAACATTTGCATAGCAGTCTATGGCAGCCATTAATTTCAGATTATAGAATACACTTTAAATAAAACTTAATTTCCTGTGCTTTTAATTGCTTATACTTGTGGCCTGAGTATCATGAATGCCAATAATGTAAGTATTTTATATTTAGGCATTGTCTGACTTGTTGATTATGGCCTCTTGATTTACTTTACACGCTTGAAGACTGTCAAATGGATCATTACCCAACTCTATTTATCACACAAATTGAGTGGAGTGCTTTAGGGCTGGTTACAGGATGGGTTGCGGGTAGCAGTATTCAATGTAAGTGCGGAGTACAAATAAAAAAGGCACAATGGCAAGGTGCAATTATATTTATGCTGTGGCATTCTTCTGGTTTACATAAAATAGAAGAAAGCCATCTCCAGCGATTTTAATGAGTGATGCTACAGCGAGCAAAACTATTACGGCATAATCTGACAATGATGAAATGAGGATTGCCTAATCACGGAACATGATATACTTAAGTCTATTTCACAAGTAGCCTTGTACAAAGAAGTAGTAGGACACAATGTTGAGACAGCTCTCACTGCTAGTAGAACGTCAAAAAGTGCGTAGAGACCATTACATCTAAGTGACCATCCTGATGTGCACAGGCAGATAAAGCATTGTAATTAGTCAGTCTCTCTTATTTTACAGTCTATACAAAAAGCACTGTAGCAAATGTATAAACATAATAATCAAAGACCTATGGTAGGCTCAGAGGTAAGAACTGCATACAATTCAATCCATGGATAGAAATCATATTCAATAACAAGCTTACAGAACATTGTGTATGTGTGTATGTATATAAATATATATATATATATATATATATATATATATGTAGATTAGTCCTACTGCAAAAGTACATTAAAAGCACTTGAACTCTGAAAATATTGGGGGAATGCTTGATCCCTTTCCCTTGTGATCTCTTAAAAACAAAGAAGCCAGTTCATGTTGTCTTAGGTTTCAATGGCTAGAAAATTGGTTTCATAGGCACACAACTAGTTATATCCAAAAGTGTATTAAATATGTTCTTATTTTGCTGCAAATTTACAGAAAATGACCAATGTACATATTTATAAATGTTCAATATGTGCTAGAGTAAACAAAAGCCCTTGAAAACAAAAGGGTAATGTAAAGTTTGTCACTAACTGTACACAAGTTTTGTGCATATCAGGTGGAAAATGTCACAATAAAACGCCTCAAACTTTCTGAAGATGCATTCTGTTTGAGTTGTACACAGCATTGTCCATTCACCATGTTGTTCCAGGTCTTCACTGCCTGTTCCAAACATCACGTCCTGAAGACAGTGACTCTGCGCAGGAAAAAAGGTCTATTTGCCATCTTTAAAGTTGGGCTAGCACATATCCTGCATGTAATCCTGTTACAGCCTTCATTCCAGGAGCTAAGACTTGCATACACCATAGAGATTTGCAACACGTGGCATCTCATTCTGTTTGGCATAAGCAGGCTATGTCCAAATGTGAATTTATCAAGCCATGTCATGCACCCATCACACTCCCATATATTCCCATGTTCTTTCAATTTTTATAGTGAGATCTTTAAAGGATGGACGCTGATCAATGTTGTTATTCCAGCACTCAGTCATGATGTGATAGATCTAGAAAAGAGAAAGGGAAAATGTATACGCATTGAAAGATTTTTTTTTTTTTTGTCACACGACCATCCATAATGCTGCTTTTGTACTCAAATCCCATCATTTACTCCAATTCTACTCTGTGTAAGATTAATAATCCCAAACTGTTCAAATGGTGTTTCATATAAAGCACCATTCAAGACCTTTTCATACATTTTAACAAACGGCAAAATGTATTATTAGCTTTAGTAGTTTGTGGATATTTTTGTTAAACTTTCTATTAACCCCTTACCGACGCAGCCTGTTTTTGCCTTCCTGACAGAGGCCATGTATCACTTAAGTGGGGATAACTTTTTTTTGCTTTTACTTATCCCAGTGATTTTGAGATTGTTTTCTCGTGACACATTGTACTTCAAGTTAGTGGTAAATTTTGGTCGATACAGTCTGTTTTTTTTGTGAAAAATACCAAAATGTCGTAAAAAAAATTGAACATTTAGCAATTTGCAAAATGTTAAATTTTCTGCTTGTGAGACAAATAATCATACCACTCAAAATAGTTAATAACTAACAGACCATATGTATACTTTATTATTACATCTTTATTTCAACCTGCTTTTAATTTTTTTGGACACTAGGGGGCAGCAGAGTCAAAATTATACACATAACACAGTAAACGTTGCTTTTGGCTGTTCACGTTTGAACAGCCAATCGCAGCGATCGCTGAGGGGGGGGGGGGCATCGGTGCACCCCCTGGGCAATGAGGGAAGATGTCTGCTGTCAGGGACAGCAGACATCATCCCTCTGTCACCGCGTCTATAGACACGGTGACAGTTTAAAGTCATGACGTACATTTACGTCATGTGTCGGGAAGGGGTTAATATGCCAATGTATATACTGTAGTTATACCTTATGCGATAACAGCAGTAAAAGTGTAATTTGATAATTAATGTATTAATTAATGAATAATTAATTTTTTAATGGAATAGCTTTATGGCACAAGACAGGTTCATTTTTACAACATACATGTACACAGTTCAAACAAATCCCAACATGTCCTGTATTTGTTGAATTACTACCTAGATATTGCATATCACTGCTGATTGGATTAGCCAAAGCCTGTTAATTTATATTAATCACATACCTCCCAACTTTTGAAGATCTGGATGAGGGACAATCCGCGCCGAAGTCGCGTGCCCACATTTTTAGGGGTGTGGCCTATTAAAAAGGTGGCGTGGTCTATAATTGCGACCCATCAGCGAGGCCATGCCCCATCTTTACCACTGTGGGGGCATGGCTAGCAGCTCTGCGAGCTGCTGACCATGCCCCCACCCCTCAGGCTGCGCATGCGCACAGCATCTATACACAGGTGATGGGGGACTCCCAACTCCCCCCCGCCACGGGACACTGCTGGCCCCGGGCGGGACGTGGGTACATACTGGACCCTCTTTGGGACCTAAGGGAGTAGTCCTGATCTGTTGGAGGCAGCACAACATCAGACAAAGCACTGCCAAATTCTCCCTTTTAACTAATATTACAATAAAGTTCTGAATTTCAAAATCATACTTTTGCCATTAGTGTGCCCCATAGAGAAGTACTTTGCACTGTTTGCAATTTCAATAAACTTCTGAAAGCACCCATCTGCATGATTTATAACCAATTACCGAATTATATCAAATCTACTTTTGTCAATACTGTGCTGTAGCTAGCTCTTTCTATTAGTTTCCAGAAAGGTATAGAGAGATAGGGCAGGCAATCTCGTTAATAAACAAAAGGAAGGGTTACGGTAACTTGAAGAGGTGGGAAAATCTAGGATTGTTTACTATAGAGAAAAGTACCTCAGAGACAACCTCTAAATATAGGTCTAAAATATCCCAGACATATACGATTATTTTTCTAATGAGCTTTTTTTACCCATATAAGAGGTCATTAACTAAGAATGAAGACCAAAGGTTTCATAAATTGAAACGAGGGAAGGGAAGTTACACTGCGGCATTCCTTACCACATGAGGTGGGTGTAGAAAACTCACTATCAGAAGTAAAACATGGACTGGGTACCTTTCTTGGTGTTTTCTGTAGATACAAGTGGCAGATTAAGTGATGTAGGGATAAAGTATCTAATCCCCTTAAAATAATCTGGAAGAAACACCCTGCCATCTGTGAGTTTAAATTAGCAAATGCCCTGGATCATTGCAATTAAAATATATCAATTGTCTAAAGAGGTTTTTGTTTGTTAACCTTACTAAGAATATACAGGTCATATTTGGTGATCTGTTATAAGAAATTTAGTGTAGCCAAGACGCTCCTGTGTGGCCCCTCTGGCATATCCCATCTGCTATGCCCACTCCTCCTATACAATCCATACATGCCTACCCTCTCAGAATTGCCGGGAGGATCCCCAAAATTTGGTCCACCTCCTGGCCCCCAGAAGGTTGGCAAGTCTCCCGCTTGCTTCCTTCCCAGAGCCCCCGCACCCCCCTTCCCCGCTGACTCACATACCGAAATTCACAAGTCCACAGAGAGGGGGCGGGGCTAAAATGACATGAATATCATTTTGCTGCGTTTTAGTAATGTCAGACTCATTCCCGCCCCCCTGGACATTTTGCCTCTCCAGGCTTATCCCAGAAAAGCAACCAAAGAAGTAAGCAAGTATGATACAATCCTACTGAAGAAGTTCCTGCTTAAACCCCGAAAACTGTGCACCATTCCTAAATGTGCATTGGTTGAGTTCTTTGTATTACTGTCTGAAAAGATATTTGCACCCAAATCTACAATAAAGTATACTTGAAGAAAATAAAATGTGTTACTAACAGCCACATGTTCAATAAAAACAAGTTCAATACCTCACTAGGGCAGCCGTCAGGTTGTGGCAGTCTCCCACTATTCTTCAACAGTTCTATCAGGTGAAATACAATCATTTGTCCTTGTTTATCATGCCCAATCATCCTCATGAACTCCTAAAGGATACATAAAAATAGACAAAGTAAAACAATATGAAGGAGTGGGGGGAGGGTCCAGAGGCTGCGCTGTAGACATTTTTTGAGTGGTTTTAGCTGCTGGGTGTTTGAGGTATACTACAAGATACCTTATGGAAATTTGTGGGTGAGGGTTTAAACCTTACGATGTCACCCCTGCGCTTAAACACACTCAGGTGTAGGTATGTTGCTTGTGAATAAGCACTTGATGTCTTTATTTTTGTTCAATAAGATTTATTGGAGTTTAGAATTCCAACAAAGAAATTACTTCTAGAGAGTGCACATGTGACACTAATACTTTTCAAAATTGAAAAATGTATGACAATATTTTACACACATAAAAACAATCAAATTTAAATATATGCATATACATCAAAAGATGTTAATAAAAGGCATAAAAAACCTGTGGACAATTGTCAATCTCTCTTAGAGTTGGTATGCTGGCAAGTCCCATAGGCTTAGTCCACTGTGTGGGGTCACAGATTACAGACTGATGGATTTTTATATACACCGGTATATATATTTCCAATATAGCCACAACTGAAGACTGGGAATTTCTGAATCTGTTCCCCAGAAGATGCTTGGTGGTAATATTATAAGGCCAATATCCAGTCCCTGAGCCAAAGAGATGTCAAATTGTACTTTCCGGTCTTTTACTTTTTAGTTACTCAGTCCAGTCTGAATAACCGGCATGGATAATAAAGTTGGCATATAGGTCAGATGCGGCTGCTGCTCACATAAGCTGACAGTAGCTAGGTACGACTGGAGCCGGTCGATCACCAGTGGGAATCTCGCATCTCAGGTTGCAGTAGTTCAGAAACCAGCAATGACGGTACTGTACGTTAAAGTTCTGAGGAAACCGACACACTTTAATGTCGGAGAAACATGTAAAGGACTACTCCCAGTGACCTGTGTAAACCGTGGACATTGTCACCTTGCTTTACCTGCATGTACAGGACCGTCATTGCTGGTTTCTGAACTACTGCAACCTGAGATGCGAGATTCCCACTGGTGATCGGCCGGCTCCAGTGTTATCCTGGAAACAAGCCAAGGACTACAAGCGGCCGTAAGTCTGCTCCCTTACGAGTGTCAGCCCCCAGCCGAGTGAGCGCTGACGGCTCGCTGAGGTAGTAATTGAATACTAGCTACTGTCAGCTTATGTGAGCAGCAGCCGCATCTGACCTACAGTATATGCCGGCTTTATTATCCATGCCGGTTATTCAGACTGGACTGAGTACCTAAAAAGTAAAAGACCCGAAAGTACAATTTGACATCTCTTTGGCTCAGGGACTGGATATTGGCCTTATAATATTACCACCAAGCATCTTCTGGGGAACAGATTCAGAAATTCCCAAAGTTAAATACAACTTCAGTTGTGGCTATATTGGAAATATATATATATATATATATATAAATCCATCAGTCCGTAATCTGTGACCCCACACAGTGGACTAAGCCTATGGGACTTGCCAGCATACCAACTCTAAGAGAGATTGACAATTGTCCACAGGTTTTTTATGCCTTTTATTAACATCTTTTGATGTATATGCATATATTTAAATTTGATTGTTTTTATGTGTGTAAAATATTGTCATAAATTTTTCAATTTTGGAAAGTATTATTGTCACATGTACGCTCTCTAGAAGTAATTTCTTTGTTGCAATTTTAGTTTTAGTGGGGAGTACAGAGCCCCCCAATTGAGAGCAGCAGGTGTCACTTGCTCTAAAAAATTAGAAATAATAATTACAACCAATATCTTATTTGTGCGCCTGATTGGCTGGTGCTTCTTTTGTGACCCCGGTCTGTTTGGACCCGGTTGCCGTGTGTCTAAATATATCATGCCACACCCGGTGATACACTTCTGGTGGTCACTAGAAGGACCAGTCCTATATAGGAGTTTAGAATTCATACAGCATTTAGTAAACATAAATATAAAAGGTAATAAAAACATGAGAGTATATAATCAGCCCCTGTTGCCGCCCTGGAAAACTGGCAAAAGTTCCCTGGACAAAAAAAGTTGTTAGTTCCTCCTTACCAACACATTTTGGGCCATAAAAGTCCCTTTTTCAAGGTCTTTGAAAAAGGGCCTTGTATGGCCCGAAACACCTTGGTGAGGAGGAACTATCAACTTTTTTGTCCAGGGACCTTTTGCCAGTTTTCCATCTAAACGGCAGACCCACCTCAATCTCGGTTACTCGGGTGAGTTGAGGTGGCGAAGATAGGTATATCCCATGAGACATTATTTTAATATTTTTTTTATCTGTACATTCGATGTTGAACTTTTTATCTGGATTTCAGTGTTGCTGAATAAATTACCTTTTTACCTGTGGACCTTGGAGCTTCCATTTCTGGTTATAAAGCATCCAGGACTGGTGACCAAAGATACCTATATGTGCATATAGGGCACAGACATAAGGTAAGCCCTATCCATTTGGGGACGTGGGACCAGCTGCAGATCCAAAAGATACCTTTACATGCAAATAGGGCGAGGGAGACAGGTCAGTAAAACAGATTGGGTACTGTGTACGGAAATCTCTACAACTGAGTCTGTCTGACCAATCTCCCATTGCCATGTTTGCAAATGTAATCAGAGAATGATCAGGCTTCTTTTCCCCCAACTAACAGATACCAGTTAAGGCAGAAGAAATCCCCCAAAGGACATGTACAGTAAGTAGCCAAAATGAATGCATTAATTGTACAAGAAGATTGTTCTATGTGTGGAAAGTTGTAGCATAGAAACCAGGTAGTTTAGGGATTGATTTATAGTAGTGCCATTCCACTAACACTTTTTATGCAAACCTGTGCAACCATGATCAGTATCTGTACTTGCAACAGCCCCCTGGTAGGCGCACGAAATCTGCCAGATACAGGCTTCTCTTTCCCTTATGCACCACTCCGAATTGCACAAAACTTTAGATACACTGCCACAAATCACGGAGGTTGTGGCCACCCAGTTCCCAATTCCAAATTACCCTATTTGACAATGACATATCAGGTCAATTTATGTTTGACTCAAACTAGTAGAGAGATGCCTAAAAAACAGTAAATTTGCATCCGTACATGCGCTGAATGCGATCACTCACTGTTTGTGCCAGTGAAGAGATTCATGGGTACTTTTTTAGTTTCACGGCAGCCGATATATCGGATGTGATTTTTTATCTGTTCATAACCCCACTATCCACTATGCATAGAGTTAATTTTATATAGTGTGGCGAGCACAGAAATCCGCGTCCGCTCGCCACGCTTCGGGCTCGGTGGCTCGCCACACTATATAAAATTAACTCCATGCGTAGTGGATAGTGGGGTTATGAACATGTAAAAAAAAAATATCGATATATCGGCCGCCGTGAAACTAAACAAGTACCGATTCATGACTCAGCAAAAGGCCCAATGCTAGCAAAAACAGCTTCTACTTAAAAAATCAAGTAAAAACAAACATTCACTTGTAGTAACCCAAGTTTTTTTTTTGCATGCGTGGAAATCAGCAAAGCCTCCCTGATATATACAAAGATATCCCCTTCAAAACTTGCCTGATATCATGGCTTCTGTTTTTCTAAAATAAACTTTCAATGCTGGCCGCAGACTGTCAAATGTACTGATGTTTTTAGACAATCCGCAGCCGTTTTTTCGCCGACAGGCCCACTTTCTGTCACTCAACAGTGGCAACAGTGAATTTTAAATGTCCAGTTAAAGTTGAGCAGAGCAAAAACAACCTGGGATTCAAACGTCAGAACGTTCCGACAGTCGGAATCCTGGATTAAATACTCCCCTTAATCTATGTATGTAAAATATACAATATACTGTATTTGTTTTCAGGCAATGCTTTTACTGTAACATATGAAAATAGATTACTATTTTACAGATATCAAAGTAAAAACTGACAAAAATTTAAAATCTACCTAATTCTTCTATAGCTACATACTCCGAGCAATAATACAGAATCCCCCTGAAATTTATTTGTACAGTATACTTCTGTTGAGCATAGAACCAAAAGAGTCTAATACAGGTAAAGTCTCTGAGAATGGATCCTCACAGTTAATTAAATCTTCCCAAACGCATGAGATTCTAGCCTAATATCCTGAACTATTATTGTCACAGACATGGACCAGAGAGCACACTTGCCCACTTTTAAGACCTCTCCTACAGGACTAAGGAGCAGATGTCTGCACATTTGAACTCTGCAGTAAGAAGGTGTACATCATTCTGTTTTTGCTCTTTTTTATTTCATCATATTAATCAGGACCATATTATTGAAAGCACACAACACCCTCCAATAAACTGAAGTATAGTTCAGTCATAATTGTTCTAGCAACCGAATATGGGGCACAAATCACAGTGAAAAACACCCCTAACGCAATGATGCCAACTTCACATGTAACAATTCATATTTAAAAAGCTAGTGATATCCAAACCAATAATCTTCGGCTAGACTTCCCATTAATGGAGTTCGATTTGCAACAACAAATCATGCTTTACCACTGCGCCATTAAATTTAAGCTCTGTATGTGATACATACAGTACAGGTATGTCCTCATACACCAAGACTCAATACACCACACAGCACAAACACCGGTCCTGATGTGAGTGAGCGGGCAACTCTACTAGTGTTGGGTGTCTTTTTTATGACAAAAATGCATCTCAATGTGTTTGCTCTGATGGCATCAAAACCCAGCTTACTCTGTGTTGTACCCCTATTTATTGTTTTATACTAATCAAAAGTTTGATATAACAGCCAAATAAAAATGTTTCTGTAGTCACAGAAGTCTACATTTTTATTTTCATTTATTGCTAGATTCAGATGTGTCCTCATACATCTAGCCTCAATATACCATGCAGCCCAAGATGCTGGGTGTGAATGAGCAGCCAGGTCCTGCTCTGCAACAAGGAGACTGTGCTGATTAATTTAATATATTACATGTATAATATCTGTGACTGTCTGTAAAGGGAGCAGATCAGAACTTGTATTGGGGAGGTGGGGGGGGGCTTTGACTACTGCATAAAAGCACTTTGTGTACAGATTCAGAGACCCTCTCACACACAGTTACTGTATACAAGTGTTGAATAGAAAACGAATCAGCAGAGGCTCCTTTTGCATCCTAGTTGCACTGAGTTACATTTTTAGGGGAAAAGACGGCCAATGCTGGAAGATTCTCAAGCGACCTGCTGTGCCCAGAGGGATTGTTTAGTGTGACTGCAGCAAACATGTATGAGGACACCTGTACATAGAGGTTTGAGTTGATTCATAATTTAACCCCTTACCGCCGCAGCCTGTTTTTGCCTTCCTGACAGAGCCCTTTTTTTTCAAATCTGACATGTATCACTTTATGTGGGGATAACTTTTTTTTGCTTTTACTTATCCCAGTGATTTTGAGATTGTTTTCTCGTGACACATTGTACTTCAAGTTAGTGGTAAATTTTGGTCGATACAGTCTGTGTTTTTTGTGTGAAAAATACCAAAATGTCGTAAAAAAATTGAAAATTTTGCAATTTGCAAAATGTTAAATTTTCTGCTTGTGAGACAAATAATCATACCACTCAAAATAGTTAATAACTAACAAAGACCATATGTCTACTTTATGTTGCCATCATTATTTCAACCTCCTTTTAATTTTTTTGGACACTAGGAGGCTTAAAATATGAATAGCAAATTCTCAAATTTTCAAGAAAATTTCAAACACTGATTTTTTTAGGGACCAGTTCAGTTCTGATGTGACTTTGAGGGACTTGTATGTGAGACACCCCCATAAATGATGCCATTTCAAAAACTGCACCCCTCACAGTATTCAAAACAGCATTTTGGAAGTTTGTTAACCCTTTAGGTGTTTCACAGGAATTAAAACAAAGTGTAGGTGAAATTTCAAAATTTCATTTTTTTTTGCTGATTTTAATACATTTTTCTAAGGAACACAGTAGATTTTACTGACTAAAAATTGATTCCCCCAATTCTTTTGTTTTCATAAATATCCTATATGTGGCCCTAGTGTGCACGTTGACCAAACCACAGGCTTCATAATAGAAGGAGCACCTACTTGATTTTGGAGCCTCCTTTTTATGAGATTATTTTTTAGGCACCATGTAGGTTTCTAGGCACCATAAGATGCTAAAAGTTAGGAACCCCCCCACAAGTGACCCCATTTTGCAAACTACACCCCTCAGGGAATTCATCTAGGGATATAGTGTACATTTCAAACCCCCAGGGGTTTCACCAATTTTGGTACAACTGGGCTGTGAAAATGAAAAATTAAATTTTTTTGCACAAAAATACAGTTCTGGCTCAAAATTTTTCATTTTCACAAGGAATGAAGGAGACAAAGCACCCCAAAATCTGTGCCGCAATTTCTCCCGAGTACGGCAATGCCTCATATGTGACCAAAAAATACCATTTGGGTGCATGGCAGGACTCAGAAGGGAAGGAGTGATATTTGGATTTTGCAGCACAGATTCTGGTGGAATGAATGGTGGGTGCTATGTCGCATTAGCAAGACCCCCGAAGCACCAATACAGTGGAACCCCCCCACAAGTGACCCCATTTTGCAAACTACAACCCTCAGGGAATTCATCTAGGGGTATAGTGTACATTTCAAACCCCCAGGGGTTTCATCAATTTTGGTACAACTGGGCTGTGAAAATGAAAAATTACATTTTTTTACACAAAAATGCAGTTCTGGCTCAAAATTTTTCATTTTTACAAGGAATGAAGGAGACAAAGCACCCCAAAATCTGTGCCGCAATTTCTCCCGAGTACGGCAATGCCTCATATGTGACCAAAAAATACCATTTGGGTGCATGGCAGGACTCAGAAGGGAAGGAGTGATATTTGGATTTTGCAGCACAGATTCTGGTGGAATGAATGGTGGGTGCTATGTCGCATTAGCAAGACCCCCGAAGCACCAATACAGTGGAACCCCCCCACAAGTGACCCCATTTTGCAAACTACACCCCTTTTTATGAGATTATTTTTTAGGCACCATGTAGGTTTCTAGGCACCATAAGATGCTAAAAGTTAGGAACCCCCCCACAAGTGACCCCATTTTGCAAACTACACCCCTCAGGGAATTCATCTAGGGATATAGTGTACATTTCAAACCCCCAGGGGTTTCACCAATTTTGGTACAACTGGGCTGTGAAAATGAAAAATTACATTTTTTTGCACAAAAATGCAGTTCTGGCTCAAAATTTTTCATTTTCACAAGGAATGAAGGAGACAAAGCACCCCAAAATCTGTGCCGCAATTTCTCCCGAGTACGGCAATGCCTCATATGTGACCAAAAAATACCATTTGGGTGCATGGCAGTACTCAGAAGGGAAGGAGGGATATTTGGATTTTGCAGCACAGATTCTGGTGGAATGAATGGTGGGTGCTATGTCGCATTAGCAAGACCCCCGAAGCACCAATACAGTGGAACCCCCCCACAAGTGACCCCATTTTGCAAACTACACCCCTCAGGGAATTCATCTAGGGGTATAGTGTACATTTCAAACCCCCAGGGGTTTCACCAATTTTGGTACAACTGGGCTGTGAAAATGAAAAATTACATTTTTTTACACAAAAATGCAGTTCTGGCTCAAAATTTTTCATTTTCACAAGGAATGAAGGAGACAAAGCACCCCAAAATCTGTGCCGCAATTTCTCCCGAGTACGGCAATGCCTCATATGTGACCAAAAAAATGGCAGGACTCAGAAGGGAAGGAGTGATATTTGGATTTTGCAGCACAGATTCTGGTGGAATGAATGGTGGGTGCTATGTCGCATTAGCAAGACCCCCGAAGCACCAATACAGTGGAACCCCCCCACAAGTGACCCCATTTTGCAAACTACACCCCTCAGGGAATTCATCTAGGGGTATAGTGTACATTTCAAACCCCCAGGGGTTTCACCAATTTTGGTACAACTGGGCTGTGAAAATGAAAAATTACATTTTTTTACACAAAAATGCAGTTCTGGCTCAAAATTTTTCATTTTCACAAGGAATGAAGGAGACAAAGCACCCCAAAATCTGTGCCGCAATTTCTCCAGAGTACGGCAATGCCTCATATGTGACCAAAAAATACCATTTGGGTGCATGGCAGGACTCAGAAGGGAAGGAGTGATATTTGGATTTTGCAGCACAGATTCTGGTGGAATGAATGGTGGGTGCTATGTCGCATTAGCAAGACCCCCGAAGCACGGTGAAATGATGAACCTAATAATCCATAGATGTGTGGTATATTTTAAAACACTCCTTCATACATAGGCCGGGTTTGTCGGGGCAAGTTTTACAGTGGAAAATAGTTTGCTTTCTTATTCCCTTTTTATAGCAAACTTTGCACCTTTTTTGTGTCCTGCCCTTTTTTCCAGTGGAGGGGATTTCGTTAGGAAAATGCTGCCCTGATACAATACGGGGGCCAGTACTAGAAGTACTGGGGCCAGTACTAGAAGTACTGGGGCCCTCTGCCTGCTGGTTCCCAAATATTAGGCCCTTTATGACTTCCTCTTGAAAGTGCATAAATGTCCCCGTCTGGCTGGTAGAACGGAATAGTATGTAAGCGTTATACAGTGCCATCTGGATGATATACACGGCCAGCTTCTTATACCATATTTTTGTTTTCCGCAGGGCACTGTACCTGCTTCAGTACCTGATCTGAAAGATCCACTCCGCCCATGTACTTATTGTAATCTAGGATACAAATAGGTTTTGAGGTGTGGGTACTGGTACCTCGTACAGGGACGGAGGTGGTACTGTCTCCGTGAATTGTTGTCAGTATAAGGACATCCCTCTTGTCCTTATATTTGACCAACAACATATTTTTGGGAGTTAAGTTGTGATTGTCGCAATTCCCCCCAAACACCTATAAAACCCCCCCCTAATGAAAAAAGAAAAAAGATAACATACAAGAGGGAGAACGGAGAACAAGATGAACTACGTATCCCATATAAACGATATCGAGATCTGGACGATTGGCGCAAAAACCAGCAAAATATCAACCGCATCAACCACAAAGGTTATGATACGCACCACCGAACAGATGAGAGGCGGCAAGAAGGAGGATGGGAAAATTACCAACAAAGGAACCAAAGAAAAGAAAGAATATATACACCTATGAGAAATAGGAACCAAAAAGGTGAAAAGATCCACCATCGCCAGAATCGAAATGCTTTTATCATTAGGGATGAATGGAATGACGAGACTCAACAACAGAGAACCCCCTATAATTCCAGAAAACAAAGGAATTTTTTGGACCGAGGCAGGAGGAGAACCAACAATTTATAACTATCACATACAAAAAAAAACGTAGAGGAAAGAGAGGGGGAGGAAAAAAGAAAAAAGAAGACACCATAGTAGGGACATCAGAACCACAAGAAAGTGAGAATCCCTCCGAACAACATCTTAACAATGAAGTTGCTGGAGATAATCGAATATTTAATTTAAGCACATGTCCTCTAACCTCGGATGAAACCTCAGTACTTAATCGAGGTTTGAAATACGCGATGGATAACAGGATAGATAAATTCAAAACGTATATCGATATCCAAAAGTTTACAAGGAAGTTGTCCCTGAAGAGATTTTTTGCTAAAGAAGATCAGGAACCCTCAACATCACAGGAAGTGGGGACTCATTTCAAACCCAAATCTACTTTTAATCCCACATTTGCAAAAGGCCATCTGGTAGAGACCTTCCAAAAATTGGTCTGCGAAGAACTGGAGCAAATAACTCCAAGATGGCCTAAAAAGCCTAACATGCCAAAAAAAGAACGAGAAGCGTTACAATCATTGCAGGACAACAAAGAAATAATAATTAAACCGGCTGATAAGGGCGGAAGTATTGTCATAATGGATAAGACCAACTATGAGAAGGAAGCCCTTAGACAGCTAAATGACAGAAATACATACAGCCTCCTCAGAAGTGACCCGAGTTCACGCATAGGGAAGAATCTCCAGATTTTGGTGAATCATCACCAAGAGAATAACAGCATCACAGAAAAAGAAGCTAAATTCATCATTAATAATAACCCATCACTTCCTGTATTTTACATGCTACCGAAAATCCATAAGGATGTAAAAGAACCCCCCGGACGCCCCATTGTAGCAGGAACAAACTCAGTGACCGCTAATCTCTCTGAATTCGTCGATTTTGCACTCCAACCAGAAGTGGTCAAAATCAGATCCTACCTCAAAGACACCATCGACATGATTAATTGTATTGAATCAACACCTTGGACGACAGGTAATATTCTTGTCACAGCGGATGTATCATCTTTATACTCCATTATTGACCATCAAATGGGAACAACAGCGGTGGAATACTTTTTAAATAAAGGAGGTATGGATAACAGAAAAATCCCATTCCTGAAGGAAGCTATTGGGTTCATCCTGAACAACAACTTTTTTTGGTTTAAGGAACGTTTTTATCAACAAATAGTAGGAACCGCTATGGGGACTAAATTTGCTCCCGCATATGCAAATATGTTTATGGGATGGTGGGAAGATTGTGTCATCTGGAACAATAACATCTATATAGACCACATTAAAGTGTGGAGACGGTATATAGATGACATCTTTTTTGTTTGGAGCGGAGACAAAACCACCCTAGAAACATTCTGTAATACCCTCAACCAGAATAATTATAACATCAAACTTATATTCAATCAAAGTGAAACAGAAATACAATTTTTAGATCTTAGTATTTATGTTAAAGATGGAACACTTCACACAAAAAATTATTCAAAACCCACCGATAACAATAGCTATATCCCAATTTCGAGCAACCACCATCCAACATGGTTGAAAAGCATACCATCAGGACAACTCCAAAGAGTTAGAAGGAATTGCTCTGAAGTGGAAATTTTTGCACATCAAGCGGAAGAAATGAAATCCAAATTTATTGAAAAAGGATATCAGGAAACCATAATTGACGAGAAAATCCAGGAACTGAAATCCAAAGATAGATCTACCATGCTGAAGTACCAACCAAAAAAGAAACAGGATGACGGGAAATCCAGTTTAGCTTTTATTACACAGTTCAATAACCAACATAAGGAATTGGAGAAAGCCATAAAAAAACATTGGCACATCCTGACCAAGGATCCTCTGTTAAAAGATCACATTGGAGAAAAGCCAAAGTTTATATACAGACGAGCGGAGAATGTAAAATCAAAATTAGTGAAAAGTGCGATCCCGGAACCAAGAGAGGGAAGAATAAAAACAACGGGGTTCCACAGATGTGGCACATGCCAAATGTGTAAGAACCATAAAACCACCCCAATAAAAGTAATTAATTTTACATCTACTGCTAATGGCTCTTCATACAAGATAAACGAGTTCATCACGTGCAATAGCAAAAATTGCATTTATTTAATTCAATGCAAGTGCGGTCTCCAGTATGTGGGGAAGACAAGTAGGACCTTGAGAGAGAGATGGACAGAACATGTCCGAAACATAAAGAAGGGCATGACTGGACATCTCCTCTCGGAACATTTTAAGAATAAACATCTATGTTCACCCCAGGAAATCACATTAGCCATAGGAATTAAAAGAGTCATGGGCAATTGGAGACAAAAAGGTAGCGAGGTTGCTCTGGCTCAAAACGAAATGAAATTTATATACAATATGAACACCTTGACTCCTAAGGGCCTTAATGGGGACTTTGAGATCAAATGGTTCCTTTAAGTAAAAGTCACTTCCCAGCAAAGTTATTAATTGCAATATACTTTCTCCACCTTTTATTTCCATCTATGTATATACACTCTGCTAAAATTATTATATTCCTCTGATATGGGAATATCTATCAACTGTAAGCGGCTTTTCCATTTAATACTCACTTAACCTACCCTTTGAATTCATCCCCTTTGCACTGACCTGTCCCCCATTGGTGTGCTATGTCTATAAATCTACCTAGTGTATTTGCCAGTCAGGCTTCTCCAAAATGGTGGTATAGGGCCTGTAATATCTTAAACTGTTTATAACATGAACACTCTTTTGGTATGGAATAAGGCTCCCCCAAAATGGCGGTGTAGGATAGCAGACTCCTTTTTTATTAAATATATTCATGTACCAGTGTGTGGAACATAATGAAAATGTTCTGGATGTTATACCATTGATTCATACCAGCTTTTATGTTTCTCTTAAAAAGACGAATATTCTGTATGTATTATATATTCCGTTGATTTAGTCAAAATGGCCGTGCGTGTCACAGTTACTATAAACATATGAGTGGATTGTCCATTCAGTGCATAGATAAAAAAGAAAGATGGAGGTGCGGCTCAAATATGCGGTCCATAGGACTACAACAGGGTGGATCCGTTGTGTGATAAGATCCACGTCACATAACGCCCCTAATTACGCCGGTTACTATCATCACGTACCTACGTCACTTTTTCCTCCCAGCCCCGCGAGTATACTGTAAGAATGGCGGTGCGTTCCACCGTGCGGCTCGCTGGGCGGAAGTGATGATTCCTCCCTGTTCATCCTCGCCCCGCCATTATACTGGGAGACAAATGGCGGTGCGTTCCACCGCGCGGCTCACTAGACGGAAGCAGGGATTCCCCATAGTGCAGCCGGTCAGCCGGAACTAGCATTGAATCCCACTTCCTCCTTTGTACCACGTAACGTGTAATAGTCATTAACTTCTGTAGGGACATTATACCAGGTTTATACATCATACAGCCCACAGGGTGAGATACCCTTATATGGACTTCCGGCTATATGTGTCAGGCTATTAAGCCTTTTCACCGTTTTTTTGGGTATTAACCCTATCGTTTTCTGAATGTATAACATGTAATTTTTATGAAATTTATGTATGTATATGAGGATACCATTTTTATATGAATATTTAGATGTGAATATTTGTTTTAGATTTCAATCCCGCCCCCCTAGGGTCAGGAGGAGTGAACATATTTAGGTATATAAACCCTCATTGTACTACAGACAACACCACCTTGAAAAAGACCCCCCTTGGTCGAAACGCGTTGGTGCGGTGTTGTTAACGGGTATCCAGATTCTAAGGGAAGACTTGGACCTCCTCCACTGGTGAGCATCCCGGGCTGTTGTTATTCCATCTACTCCCAGTTAAGGTGTCCTTGTTATACCTCTGATTTGTATATACCCACATCTGGAGCTACCATATTTGTGTATGCATCTATTTTATGAATAAAAAGACATTTTGATTTTATCTAAAACTCCGTGTCCGGAGAACTTCTTATCCAAAGATACCTTGATAGGAGGAGTCACACATGTTCCCAAGTAAGCATACAAGTAAGCACACCAGGTTCTAAAGAAACCCTGATGGGCTTGTTTCTATCTTTTGACGTGTAAGCATACATGTACGCCTATTTATACGCAGGGTGACACGTGGTGATCCAATAAAAGATAACGTTATACACCATAAGAGGGAAGAATACCTAGGGTAAAAACCGTGGGACCCCTGATCAACTTTTAGTACTATAAAGAACCTGTACCTTATATTGTGCACTCTGTTTGGTATTTTGAATATATACATCCACCTCGGAGAGAAAAGAACATAAACTATAGAAGAAAGTCCAGAAAAATCCCTAAAGAAACCTTGATGTGTTTATCCCTAATTACCCACATGTAAGCATACATGTACGCATATTCTGCTTTGTGCCAACACGTGGTGAACCAATAAGAATTAACCCTGATAGACACCATAAGGGAAGGAGGGAAGAATATCCAGGGTAGACACCGTGGGATCCCCTAAAGAACTGTTTAGAAATCTCTAAAGATTGGACTTCATAGTATATGTTTCTTGTCTTCTATTTTTTATGTACATCTTGCATGGAGAAAACGAATTGAGAAAAAAATTGTATTTTGGATCTTATAAAGGAGACGTCTAAAGTAAGAGATATCATATCCATTGTTTGTAATACCTAACTGTTGGGCGCGGAGACCGTCTATATTCTTTATATATTGTCTGTTTACACCAGGAAGATAACTCCTGGTTGGTTTCACGCTGCCCCTTCCAGCGCCAAGTTTTGTATACTCGTGTTTTGAATTGTAACATATTTTTGGTGGATTGTGCCCTGCTTTCACCCTTTCTCAGTAATTGGGCAACGTGCGTTTTTGGGAGGCCTCTTTGGTTCTTGCGCACAGTACCGCAAGCTGCTGTACCTCTTGAACCAAGGGCCTTAAACAGGGGGATGCTGGTGTAAAAGTTATCCACATAGAGGTGATAACCTTTATCCAGGAAGGGGTGCACTAAATCCCAGACAATCTTTCCACTAACACCTACGAGGGAGGGGGGGGCATTCTGGCGGTTCAATTCTTGTGTCCTTCCCTTCATATACCCTAAACCTGTGGGTGTACCCTGAGGTACTTTCGCACAGCTTATACATTTTTATGCCATACCTTGCCCTCTTATTGGGAAGGTACTGGCGGAATTTAACCCTTCCTTTAAAATGTATCAGTGACTCGTCTACACAAATGAATTTTTCGGGGATGTACATCTCAGCAAATTTGGCGCTGAAATGATCAATGACCGGCCTGACTTTGAATAGCCGGTCAAAGGTGGGATCATCTCTGGGTGGGCACTGTGCATTATCGTTGTAATGCAAAAATTTAAGGATCGTCTCAAAACGAGTCCGGGTCATAGCCATACGATGAAGTGGGGTGCTGTACAGAACATCTGTACTCCAATATTGTCTAATTTCTGGCTTTTTAACTATGCCCATATGTAACACCAGACCCCAAAACGTCATCATCTCTACTGCATCTACAGGGGTCCACCTAGCAAATGATGACGTGGGGTTTTGGGCAATAAACTGCTGGGCATATAAATTACTTTGGTCCACCATTAAATTTATAAAATCATCAGAGAAAAAGACTTTGAAAAAGTCAATTTCTTTGAGGCCTGTAGTATCAAATTGGATTCCTGGGTTGGCCAAAAACTCAGGAACCTGGGGCTCAAAATTGTCTGGTGGTGGGGTCCATACGAGATCAATCATTGGGGGGGGGGGGGTCTCAGCTGCTCTACGGGGGCGTCTTTGAGGGGGTCCCTCATCACTAGAGGAGGAAGAGGAGCTTAAGACGAATGCAAATTCATCGCTTTCTTCACTGGCTGTGTCAGTGTCAGAGGCAATAAGGGCATATGCCTCCTCCGCTGAAAACTCTTTGCGATGATTGGGACATTTTTATTATTTTTGTGTTTGTGTAAGTGTAGTGTTTCAACACGTGTATAGTGTAGGGGTGGGTACAAACTTTATTTCAACACGGGGGGTATGTAGTGTGTATGTAGTGCTTCAACACGTGTAAGTTAAAAGAAAAAAAAAAAGCTCCTGCGCCAAAAATTTAGCACAGATGTTGGTCAGTAACGTCCGTCACTGATCAGCGCTCAGCGGCCACAGGACACCCACAAAATCACCGTGGGTGTAAAAAAAATAAAATAAAAAAAACCCTACAGCACCCTCCAAAAAAAAAAAATTAAAAAAAAAACTGCTGATGAGTCAAAGGCAACAGGAATTTGATCCAAAAAAAAAAAAATTAGATCAACCCTGTGCCAAAAATGCTGATCAGTGATGTACGTCACTGATCAGCGCTAGGCGGCCACAGGACACCCACAAAATCACCGTGGGTGTAAAAAAAAAAAAAAAAAAAAAACCCCACAGCACCCTCAAAAAAATAAAAAACTGCTGATCAGTGATGCAACACTGATTAGCAGTGAGGGGCAGCAGGCACACAACTTTTGGGGCAACCTGACAGGGTATATATAAAAAAAAACCCCTGCACCCCAAAAAAGTTGCTGATCAGTTAATTTATACTGATCAGCACAAAAGGGGGGCAGCAGGGGGCAGCAGAGACAAAATTATATCACACAATATTATATTCTCTGACACAATGACGCTGCAGCAGCAGCAGGAAGCAACAGCAACCAGGAAGCACCAGCAGCTGGCAGCACGGATGCCACCAACGCTGATCAGGTCAGTATAAGGGGACAGATGGGCACGGAGACCGCTCTGCACGCTGTTCCTGACCGGAATGGCGGCTGCAGGGCTGTTTCCGTTATTTTCTGTGAGGTGTAATGGCTGTGATTGGTCCGTCGGTCCGACGGACCAATCACAGCCTTGGGGGCAGGTGGGGTGAGGTGGGGTGACCACCAGTGAGCCCTTTACACCGGGTGATGATTGGTGCTGTACTTAACAGCACCAATCACCACCGATCCCTGTGTTACTGAGCGACGTTATTCGCCGGTACACAGAAAACGCTGTAATTGGCTGTTCACATTTGAACAGCCAATCACAGCGATCGCCGATGGGGGGGGGCATCGCTGCCCCCCCTGGGCAATGAGGGAAGATGTCTGCTGTCAGGGACAGCAGCCATCGTCCCTCTGTCACCGCGTCTATAGACGCGGTGACAGTTTACATTCATGACGTACATTTATGCCATGTGTCGGGAAGTACATCCCGACCATGACGTAAATGTACGTCAAATGTCGGGAAGGGGTTAAAACATGGGTCTTCAAACTGTGGCCCTCCAGATGTTGTGCAACTACAAATCCCAGCATGCCTTGCCACAGTTTTAACACTCCCTTATAGCAAAACTGTGGCAAGGCATGCTGGGGTTTGTAGTTTCACAACATCTGGAGGGCCGCAGTTTGAAGACGAATGATTTAAAGTATCACACACATGACATGTGCAAGGAGTTTCATCAAACGTTGGAGTTACCAGAATCTGTATGACAAAACAGGATCATTATTAACTGTTCTCAACAGTATAGACCTGTGGCAATAAAATAAATCCAATAAACCAAACATTTCATTTTCTTTGGTTAACTTTGCAGGCTGTCATCTGTAATGCCCCGTACACACAGTGTGATTCAGGGTCACTTTTGATTTGGACTAAATAGTCTAAATCAAATTGATAGTGACCCTGAATCGCACATGTACAGGCGCATTCTCATGCAAGGCCTCATGGCATTGGGAACGAAAGCAGAGATAGACTGTGCACGCAAGTCTATTTCGGCTTCCATCTGCTAAATCAAAAGAAGGGCCATACTGCTCAATGCCTCCACTCTCCCCCAGCGCCGTCCCTCTCTCCCGGCCGATGCCGGCACCCTGCCAGGTCCTGTGGCAGTTGATATCGGATCAATATTGACGACTGCCAGGTCACCCCAACAGAATGCCAAACCCCTATTTATTACAAGTCAGCTGACTTGCCAGCTAGAACAAGCACATGTCCACTTTTTGTCTCTAGTCAATGACCTGAAGATGGTATTAACTGGTCCACTGTTGTAAAAGCCTGCAACTAAAATAGATTTCACATAACATCCAACAGAAGAGCGTATGCTAGTAACACTGATCTTCTGCTGGTGATATTCATTTTATATACTTTTTATGCCATACTTACCGAAGGAGGGCTTCTATTTTTCTCACTGTATGTGAACAGCTCATAAAGAACAACTCCAAAACTCCAAACATCTGAAGCCACAGAAAACTTGCTCTCTGTCAGACTCTCTGGAGCATACCTGTAGGGACGAGACAAGCAACCTCATTACAAATGATACATACTACAGCTTCAACGATTAATGTGAAAAAAAACCATTGTATTTTATCAGGACTAAAGCATTTTTTTAATCAGTAACTAAAAATTCCACAAACTGTCATGATTCCCAAATTTATACAGGTTGAGTATCACTTATACAGATATCAGTTATCCAAATTATTCCGAAAACCATAGTTTCCGGAATTAACTTTTTTTTTTTGCAGAAAGCACTGCTGAGGACATCTGTAACTGGCACTACTGGGGACATGATATGTAACTAACACTAAGGGCAGTATTCAATGAGGCTGATTTGCCATGTTCTACGGCGAATGTGTGCTATTTCCATGCTCTAAGGTGAATGTTTTTACTGAAAAAGGTGAATCACCCTATTCAACGTGCAATATTCGCCGACTGCGAACAGTGAATGACGGACAATTCGCAGTCTGATAGTCGCCGTAATTCGCTGTGGTTTTTCAATGTGATTCGCCGTGAGTGTATTCAATGATCAGTGCAGCGAATCCTAAACAGGATTCGCTGCACATCGCGATTATTGTCATTGAATACTGCCCTAAATATGTGCAAGAAAATGATTCAAATACAGTGCCTGTATCTCATCAGGTGCCAAAAAAGAATGGTCAACTTATAAAGGGTGCTGTATTTGTTGTTTCATGTAGAACAGTGTTTTACAGGTTTATGATGTTCATAAATGCACACTGGTGCCTGTTTGGCATGTGTTATGGTGTGTACACACGGCAGATGCTGCCGTGAGATGCGAGTCCCGACGGATTCAGATCGCATCGGGACTCGCATCTGACGGCATGACAGAGGGGCACAATTTACACTATATAGTGCAGATCTGCACTATATAGTGTTGCCTGCCCTCTCTATCTGGCTGCCGATATGCGCTCACACGGGAGCGCGCATCGGCAGCGCATAGGGCTTGGAAGCCCTAAAAAAGCATGCGATTTGGCTTCCGATGTTCCCTATATCGGGAACATCGGAAGCCAAATCTAACCGTGTGTACACACTATTAGAATGAAAGAAAAAAATATTTGTTTATAATACTGGTGTTTGTTATATTTGAAACAGTTTTACCATAGAACATGTATGAAACCTAGTTTACAAGAAAAATCAAGTGCTGTCCAATGTAACAAGAAGTCTTAACTTACTTCAATTTATGGAATTTTGAAAGTTACATTCAATTACTGTAAACAGAATACACATGACCGATGTGTAACAGTTAAAATAATGCAAAAATCTGCCACTCATTAGAACAGGAGTAAACAGGACAATTATTCATTAAAACGAGCAGGCAACATGGTATAGTATAGGAAACAGAGGCGCTACATCCTTCCTTAAGCAATCTCAGTTTTGTAAATCTTTACAAGATGTTATTTTGGATAGGTTCAGTAACATGTAATCACTGCAGTTATTTCATGTATACTATTTTTACATATGTCATTACATAAGCATTCCAATCTACTGCTGCCATTTGAGATGCTGTTAACTCTTCAAAACTAGTCAGTTAGCGAAAACCATTCGATCAACCTACCAGAAGATAGGACTTTCACCAGGCTCTTTAACCTTGTAGTACTCTTTGTCTTGTGGAAGTACTTTTGTTAATCCAAAATCACCAATTTTTACTCTGCTCTCATTTTCAACTAAAATATTCCTTGTTGCCAAATCTCTGTGAATATACCTTTTGATAGTAAGATATTCCATGCCCTGTAAATCCAAAAACGACAATGTTCAATAAAATACATAAAATGACCTGTGTAACCAATTGTTTCAGAAACGTTGCAGCCATTGCTGGTCAGGACCATGGTCAGACTGGCCAGGAGGGGGCCTCCCTTGTGGACTCTCAAATTCATAGTCCACTGTAGAGGGCATTGTTATCCACCTGCAAGCTACTACTAAATACACTGGCGTAGTTTTTACTGAAGAAAAAGGACTGATTACGGGTGGTAGGAGACAAGCTATACACAACACACAAAAAAAAGAGCACCCAAATAGAGTTGCACTGTATCAGACAAACACTTTAAGGACAGGTTAGTGTGTTAGAATAGGAGTGGCATACCACACCATTTACTCTAAGGCACATGTGTAAATCTAATGTCTAGTGAGGATCTACAGTCATCTGATGGCATATAAAGGGGAGTCTAATGGTAAGTAAACAGCTTCTGTAGTGGCTGATGCCATAGAGGACATACAAGAGGCATATGAAGGAGTCTTCAGAAAAAAGAGGAATATAGTCTGATGGCATACTGTATAAGGAGTATGTGCAAGGGTCTTACAGCAAGGTCATGTGAAGGGGTCTGTTGTCATATAAGGCACATATACAGGAGATTGATGGTATACTGGATATCTGGAAGGTTCTGATTGCATATATAATGTTCTTATTTTGTTCTCTGTGCAGTTCTTAAACAATTACCTCCATAAAGTGAATGTGAACAGCGAGACTGGATGGCAAATTAGTGTTTGACTGCAACTTCGAGTAATCTGCCAGGTGGCAGTGCTAAAGAGCTCAAAGTACCAGCACTGTGCCAACAGTTTTTCTAACACAAGGATTACCCTGTAATGTGGAGCTGCTTTCTTATCTGCATTGTGAGGTCTGGCAGCTGTTATAAATAGCGTTGTCCGCCATTATCTCACCATTAATTTATGGCTGCAGACTATCTATAATTAACCGCAATCACTAGACACAAAGTTTACTGTAGCAAACTCCTGCACGTTCTTACTGAAGCTACAAACATTGTGGATTTCAATATGTGCGGCATACCTGTTGTTGTGACTAACACCGGTGTTATTTGATACTTGAGCTTAGCAGCTCTCGAATACTTTTACTTAACCATATTATCACTCTGATACAAACTAACTGCACTACAAATCTCCCTATTATGTACTGTGCATGGCAGGTCCCATCATGTGCATGTTTATTTGAATTGGTACTCTATGCGAAAAAGTATAGACTATGTTCTATTCTGGCCTCTAAACTAAAATGTCAAATGTCAAGACAATCAATTCAAAGGTCTGGCCATGATTGAGCAACAACATTTTCTTTTTATATATATGGGCATGGTCTTACTGTGATGGGGCATAGCCTCATGGCTCGGACCCTATTTTTGTCCTGTGGGGGTGGTCCAGCAGGTTCGGCTCCCGGTGACCGTGTAGGCTGCAGTTTTTGACTCCTACACTATGGCAAGAGCTGCGTGCTGAACATTATGTTTCAGTTCCCATCACTTAGTAAAGCTGTGTACACATGCTTCGATTTTTCCCTGTTTTCGATTCGATTTTGCTTATAGAAGCAAAATCGTATCCACATCGAATGGTTTTTAGGACACTTTCGATCTGCATTCGATTCGATGCGTGCTCCCGTTTTCTCAAAATCGAATAGAAAAATAGACTGTGCAGCCAAGGAAATATCAAATTCGATCCAGTAAATCAAATGTGTACAATGTTCCATGAATAGAAATCAAATTTGATATCGAAATCGATATCTAATGCAAAAGTGCAGATCTAATGCCAAATTGAATGGGAAGACCTAATGCCAGATCTAATAGAAAATCAAATCGAACATTGAATCTAAAGCATAACGAAGTGTGTGTGTGTACATAGCTTAATGGTGTGTACACACGGTGAGATTCCCTTGCTAGTCGACTTAAGATTCGACTGCTATACAATCTTTGCTAACTCTGTACTTTTTACATACAACTCATGCTATCTACAATCGAATTGAACTATATAGTCATTGCTGCCCTGTCTATCTGGGTTTGTCACAGGAGCGCGCATCAGGATCGCAAGGTAAAAAACCTGTGCGATCTGCATACGATTTTGACTATATAGGTCAAAATCTCATGCTGGATTGTACAGTGTGTACACAGCATAAGAGATATCATTTTGGTGTCACCCAGGTGTGGCCGCTATCCCCCGCACCCTCCTTGTGACACCCTTCATCTCTTATCCCAAAACTAAATAGGGCATTATTCATCGCTTCCAATATACTACTCTGATTCTATTTTATCTGTGAATAAATGTTCTACTAATTACATTTGATGTAGACAATCAAGTATAATTCTTGTTACAGTCATGATAGAAGAGAAATGGAATATTAAAGATGACAATTCTTCCCAAAAAATATTTAAGCTTTTATGCATAGGATCTTTTTAGTATGACGACATTATCTTGCACAACTGAATGTTTCAAAGTGGTTTACAGTATAATTTGTTGTATTCGTGTTACAGCCAACAGTCACAACGTCTTCATTTTTTTCTCTTAACGTGACATGGATAACTTGGAAGTAGGAGTTAAAAAGGTTATATAAACACCATGGCTCTTATTAAACATCTTTGGGGGAGAAATACTGATTCATATGATCGGTCATAACACAATTATGCAGAATTACCTTGCATATTTGGGTGGAATACTGTAGAAGCTTTTTGAAGTCCAGCATTTCTTTATGTTTCTGTAGATAGTCTCTTAGACTTCCATATGGCAAATACTCCATAACCAATCGAAGGTTTCGACGTCCTTTTGGTCAAAAACAAAAACAATTGGTCAGTTGTGGTAAAAAAATGTAAAAAAGAATGATATGTAATGAGTAAAAAATAAATAAATAAAAAAGACACACAAAAATATAGTCAATAACTATGTAAACTATCCTCTGACTTCCATCACCAGTTAAGTTATTTTTAAAACCAAAAATGAACTTTGTGCTATAAAAGAATTCCAAGCTATAAATATAGCATTGCCTCACTTAGGGAATTGTGAAGGAGACATGAAAATAACTTCTTGTGTGTCCATTTGACAAACTATGTATCTAAAATTACTTTAAACTGGTGTGCTACAATCCCTGCAGTGTGGAAAGAAGCCTGCAAAATCTTGCATTTATGAAATCTACTAAAATTGAAACTACATTCTAAAAGTAGGATAGATGACTCTACATTCTCATCTTCTATGACTAGTCAGCTATTCTAGGTATATGATTAGCTAAAGAAATACACAGTAAAATTATTTGTATGTATCGTCCCAAAATCCCCTAAATTAGTCATAAACCTTTAATGGGTTTTTTTTCTTGAGGCAAAGTAAAGATCATTTCAATGTTATCTGTTTTAAGAAGATTTACAGAGAGCTTTTTGGTTTCTTTTATTTCTTCAAAAATGTTTTATTGAAGTCAAGTATGGCAAAAAAAAACCACAATACTAATGCCATAGACATGTATTGAGTGAACAAGTCAGTAAAAACAATGTAGAGAACACAAAGAAAGAGCAGTATTTTGTCTTTAATGCATCACATTTGATAAACCTGCCTACTATAGTATATGATGGCATCAACTGAACACAAAAGACAGAGGGGGGTATCCGACAGTTGGAACCCGGGACGTTTATCATTCCTTCCAACAGGTACTCAACAGTCGATATCCAATGTACCGACTGTCGGAAAGTCTGCAAATTAGTGAAAACAACAGCGGATTTTCGAAAAATGGCCGTGAATTTGAAAATCCGTGGCCATTTCTATCGAAATAGATCCAACTTATTTTGGTCACATCTGTTTTGTCGGAAAATGCCTACAATGCTGAAAGGCAGAAATAGCTGAGATTGCATGCCGCCCAAAATATATACATACGTATGTCACTTGTTCTTGATAAAAGTCAGAAGTCTGAAACATCACGTCGAACACGACACTCTGAGAGTGGGAGTGAATTTCTTTCTTATACCATCCCGTGATTGCCATAGTTATATATATATATATATCCAGAGAGTGAGAAAGGTCACTCAGGTCTTATTTGAGCTGATGAATATATCTTGCCGGTTTGGAAGGTTTGTGTAGCTAGCGCTCACCTCTCTGGTGTATAATTTATGTACTGGCAGCGGGTTACATGTGAGGAGACCTACCTCACAGAGAAATTGCATACAAAAAGGGGGTTTATGTAACCTGCACTCTTTTCAGGAAGTGTGATACAATCATAAGTGCAACACACACCACGATTGTATCACACTTCCTGAAAAGAGCGCAGGTTACATAAACCCCCTTTTTGTATGGGCACTCAGGAACTACCATTGCTGGTGAATACAGGGGCCAAGTTTATTCCATTGCGGTCAGGTAAACAATTCGGACACACTCCCCGTCGTCAGGACATGAATACAGGTATACAGTAACATGTCCTGACGATGGGGAGTGTCTCCGAAATGTTATAGTGTTTAACCACAGCTAAAATTGATCAGTATTTATTTTTTACATCCCTTGAATAGTCACTGGAAAATGTCCCAATATCACCCATTAGGGTGTCAATGAGAGATACAGATAGAGCCATTCTTGTCTAGCCTTTTAATAGTATTAAGTGACCCAGAGTTGTTGGACTCCTATACGAATTCTCTACTGTATTGTTCTATGTCATGTATTGCGGCTGAGAACAATTGGTTCCTTTTAGCATGCTTTGCCCTAATTTTAACAGTGTAAATGAATCACATAAATGAAATAAACTAAGAAATACTCAGACAACACTTGCAAAAAGTCATAAAATGTTACTGTGTGTCATCTTATTACTCAAATATATCACGACACCCACATATTTATGTATTAGTACAGCTGACTATGATAACCTCCAGTCTTCTTTGTTGTTTCCAGATTATTTAAAAGTCTGGGTTGACCAAAAGAGACTTTTCTTAATGGACTTACCTGCGCTGTAACACACTCCCTTGTACTTGACAATGTTCTCATGCTGGAGGGATTTCAGGATCTCAATTTCCCGTTCAAAATCCCTAAGGTACTCTTCAGTGCTATGCTGGAGTTTCTTCACAGCTACAACCTCACCGGTGTTATCTTGCAGCGGGTCATATCGGCAGAGTTCAACACTTCCAAAGTTACCCTAAAATTAAGAAGTAGCCTTTCACAAAATATTCTCAAAATTATTATAATGCATTTTGTGGGTGATTCAGACCAGCTAGGCGCGGGCAGAATTTACTACCCTGACCAATTGTTGGGCTTTGCACATGTACAAACTCCGGAGCTAATGCCTTCAGCGAGTTTCACATTAGGGTACCCCTGCAAATGTAGGTGTGTCCATGCTCCGAATTCGCCCATCTCCGACTACAATAAAAGTAAGTCTAGCCTTACCTTTATTTGCAAAGGGAAGACAAATCATTTGATGGTGAGCGACCATCGAATGATTTTTCTGTCGTGCGGCCACATGAGAGCAGATGTCTAAATCAGGCCCTTTGTTCTGTTTATTTTTAGGATGGCAGATTTCTAGAACAGAAATTTGCCATCCTAAAAATCTCATGTAAAGTGCATACACACAATAGTCACTTCTCATTTTTACAAATATCTAAACTAACCAATCACATGGAAGCAACTAAATGCAGAAGATAATTAAGATATATGCTGAACTGCTTCAGTTGCCATGGAAACCAACCACCAGAATGGGGAAGAAATTTGACATAAGTGACTTTGACCTTGTAATGAATATAGTTGCCAGATAGGGTGGTTCAAGTAGCTCAGTAATTGCTAACCTTCTGCGGGTAAATGTGCTAAAGCTTCTAAAAATGAAAAGAGGTAATCTTGGCCATAGCAACCAATCAGATTCTGTATTGCATCTTAGAAAATCATAGACAGAATCTATTTTCATTTTTAGAACCTTTAGTAAATTGACCCCCTTGTCTGCTACTACTGTCATACACAACAGTCACTACAGTTTACACAAAATGGTGCATGAAACAAAACATCCAGTGAATGCCAGTTCTAGGGTTCTAACGCCTTGTTAAATAAAACAATCAGAGCACAACAACTTTGGTTACTGTATTACGATAGTGGTATGTAGAAAAGCATATTATGGATTCAGCTAATATCAGAAAACAGAGACTATAGTGAGCACAGACTCCTCAATACCAGACACTTGGGGGGAAATTTGTAAAATATTGGTGTATTTGTATCCAGAAATACACTTATTTTTGACATTTACTATCCCGAAAATACGGCAATTCGTATTGATAGCACATCAATATGAATACAAATTGCCATATATTCGGGATAGTAAATGTCAAAAATAAGTGTATTTCTGGATACAAATACACCGATTTTTTACAAATTTCCTTTAGTAAATTTCCCCCTTGAGGACTAGAAAAATGTTGCCAAACCAGAAAAATCACGATTTCTGTTTCAACATGTAGATGGTAGGGTCATAATTTGGAAAAAACACAAATCCATTCTTCCATATGTTGAAAGTTCAGGCTAGTGGTGATAGTGTATTGATATGGGGAATGTATTCATGGTTCTCTCTATGACCTTATTTTTTATTAACTGAGTATCAATAATACTCATGTTGGCTGAGGTATTTAAGTAAGGACCATGAGCCTAATTCTGAGCTGATCGTTGCTTTGTGAATTTGTGTAGTGGACGAATAACGATGAACTGTGCATGTCTATGGGCAGCAATGCAAGTGCATGACGCCTGCTAGCGAAGGAAACCTGCGACTTTTTTCCTTCACTAGCCATTTGCAAGGTGATTGTGGGGTGTGGGGATGTTAACCGGCCGTTTAATGGGAGTGTTAAGTTTAAAGAAAAAACACTGGGAGTGTCAAGGAAAACGCAGGCATGTCCAAGCATTTTAGGGGAGTGTGTGTTACATCAGCTCCCGGACGGATATGCCTGTAATTATTGCAGCCGCTGAGTAAGTCCAGGGCTATGCAGCATTTGTGAGAAGTGAAGACCAGTTTAAAAATAATGCCATGGGGAGCGGCTTTCAATGGGATTTGGACATTTACACTCTGTTGCCAATTCTTTGCTAGCTGTACACATCCATTCACACACCGTGCACATTAATTCACAAGGCGGGATTTCTCTACAGCAGGGGCGGCATCTACCTGTTTGCTGGCCATTGCACATTCGCACAGCAGAGATCAGGTCTGAATTACATGTGCAACCTTTTATGGCTACAGTCTACCCATCCTATAATGGCTACTTTTACATCACAATGCACACATCATCATGTAGTCCAGTGTTTAATAACCACTAGAAGCTGAGTGGAAGATAGACAATGAGGGGTATCCAATTGGGTGATAATGCGTTGGGTGGAAAAAAAAATAAGTTTTGCAGTTTTTTTTTTTTTTTTTTAATTAACAGGCTATCCGATTGCCTGATCAAACATTTTTTACCCAAAAATACGGGTTCAGTGAAAACGGTTTCTGGCTGCTGAAACCCTGTTTTTTTATGAATAGCTTTGACTGCCTGAGGCTGGAAAAATCAAATCCCTGATAAGCCGCAGGTGAGACATTTACCTGCGATCAATGATCGCCAGTAATTGTGTACTGCCCAATATACTCAATATATAACAATATATTGAATACTGGTCTACTCACAATAAGTTTTTAATAATCTGTATTGAATCGACTTGTATGGCGGCAAATCATTTTAGACTGCCCTTTGCTCCCAGACTTCCACCTCATTGATAGTTAATTACAGGGGACTCAAAAGGCTAGTTTGGGGAAATGTGGCACGATGTTATGTGGGGGCACTGAGGTATTATGACCTCCTCTCCTCCTCACCCCAGACTCCATTACTGTCCCATAGGTGTCAAATCCTGTGCATTTGTCTCCCTCATGCAAAATTCCTGAATAACAAAGATATGTGATCAGAGAAAGTTTGTAAACCACTGGATAGGATAAATTATTTGTACAGTTCTATTTGCAACCAGTAAGCTAAAATCAATCAAGTAGTTAAAACACACTGATAAAAGATCACTGGAGGAGGAATACTGTAATTACCATGACCCACCACAACTGTGAGCAGACCCTACCATGCAATAGAAACTCCTCTAAGAACCCAATATAGCCATACCATAATCTTCCTACCACATACCTAAACTTTCACTAGGACAGAACAGTGTGCCAACAGAACATTCTGAGCTACGAAATCCAAAAATGTTAATAAATTACCTTGCCAAGTTGCTGCAAAAATTTAAGATGTCTCTCCTCAAAATGAGTTGGATCACGATCTTCAAAGCCTCCAGAAAAGCCAAATGTTCCAATTCTCATAGTGGGAAGTAAATCACTTTCTGCCAATAGCTCATAGTCTGGGAAAAAAATAAACAGTAAGTGTACATTTCCCACTTTAGAAAAGGCTGGGAAAAACTGCTGGAAATCGAAACAGTAAAGGTCCATACACACTGAGCGATTCTGCGCGTATAGACAACAATGATGGGGGAAATCGCTGGACTGAAAATTGCTCAGTGCATACACCCTTCTGAGCAATTTTTCAGGGGGTGGACACCTTTCCATAGCAGGACGCTATGAAACGCCATCTACTCCGTCGCTTATCTGCTCACCAGCAGATGAGCGTTGGCCAGCAGCAATGATGCGGGAGCACGCATCAGCGCTCAACGCTGCCCTGTACACACTGGGCAACAAAACCAAGCTGCTTTCAGCAAAACATCTCTCAGGATTTATGGGCCTTAAGAGAGCAAACACTCAATGGGCAGTATTCAATGAGGCAGATTTGCCATGTTCTACGGCGAATGTGTGCTATTTGCATGCTCTAAGGTGAATCTTTTTACTGAAAAACTGATTCGCCCTATTCAACATGCGCTATTCGCCGAGGGCGAACAGTGAATGATGGACAATTTGCCGTCTGATAGTCGTAACTCACTGTGGTTTTCAATGTGATTCGCCATGAGTGTATTCAATGATCAGATGGCGAAATGCTTTCTAAGTTATTTTCGCCATGTGTCACCGTGTAGCAATCGCCATCTTTTTATGGTGAACTGAACTGTGATCTTTTAAAATAAAAGTTTTTTGTTTTTTATTATTTGGTGTAAAAAAAAATCAGTATTTATTTTCTGTGAAGAGGGCATGCTATTTTTTTTCATGTACTTACTGCACATGAATATATTGAGTTTGAATTTTTTTTTTGTTACACATAACAGCCAGCAGGGGGCAGAGAGCCGCTCATTAGATATTCACTGCTCCTGCTCATTACATATGCGGAGCGGGAGCAGTGCAGTGACACCCTACCCCCGTCCCCTGCGAGCTCTCCTGGGGGGGGGAGCTTCTGCTGTCTGTGTCCCTGGGAGCCCTGCTTCTGCCCCACAGTGTCCAGCGCAGGCAGGAAGGCTTCCGTCACCCTGCCTGCTGCCGTCCCCCGGCTCATTGTGGTGGCTTAAATTCACCATCAGGGGCAACGAGCCCCTGTGGCAATGAATACGGCGACAGGGAGGGCTGGCAACAAATGCTCCAGCCCTCCGGAACAAGGCGACCGTGCAGCGAATCCTAAACATCGCGATTAGGAATACTGCCCTATGCATTGCAAAGCAAGCTTCCTTTTTGACTCTTACCTGGAGTGAACAAGCTGTTAAGTTCCCTTATAACAGCTCGAAACGAAGGTCGGAAATCTGGCTCATAGTCCATGCAACTGTTTATAAGGTTTGCAAGCTCAATCCATTTTGGAGTTGGAAGTTGATGTCTATCTTCATAAAATTGCAATTTCTTCATAATAATAAAAAATGGAGTAAACATGGAAGAAAATACAATTAAACTTATTTATTAACAGAAAAGTTTTACTGCATATGTCTCCATACAAATGCATTTATTTTTAGATTCTTCCCAGAGTAAACTATGAGGATTATCAGTCCCAGTGCGCAAGTGTGAGCGTCTTCTGACTCTCCAGGCACAGAAGGAAAACATATTTAATCTTGATCTAGGTCTTTGTGTGACTTTTACCCCACATAGCATTGTAAAACAGCTTTGCTATTATCCACGTTACTACTAGGATTTCAACACATTTTCATGCCTTCTTGAAGTTTAAAAAAAGTTTTAATATTTTTATTTGCGTTTTGTACTTTCTTTCCTTCATTGCCATTAAACCACTGGTACATGCATAAAAACAAGCTGCCAATGACTAAATCGAATCTGGTTTGTCTCCAAAATGAAATATATAACCAGCCTCCAAAATAATACAGTGGAGAAGTTCCATAAGATTTGGGAACCCTGGTACTCATCAAGAAACCTCCCCCTCCCGGGACTTGTTTGAGCTCATTTGCATCCGTACCTTCCCCTTACTGTCTGATCCACATCCTTACCTCTCATAACTCCACTCTACACTTACTCATCCCCACCTTTAAACTACACTTTATTCTTTCGCTTCTCTCAACATCTTCCCCCCACGTCTCTTTTACACACTCTCCCATCCCCCCCCATTATTTTTCCTCCCTTCCCTCCCCCACCATCACCATGCACCTTTCTATCTCATGCTCCGCCATGCTCCCCCACTCCTTTTCCACATCCCCACCACACCCGTTCTCTTTTCACCCCTCCCCTCTTGCTCCTCCCTCATTTTGTTGAATTCTGTTGATTTGAGTACATCTACCCCATGGACCTCGGTCGACAACGGATCGGTTACATTACCCCCTATTAATCACCTGCTCTTTCGCTAACTCTGTAACCGATGTACTTGATTATGTTGTGCTTTTCAATCTTCAATAAAATATTTGAACAATAAAAAAAAAAAAAAACAAGCTGCCAATGGCTACTTTAATATTGGTGGCTGATCATGCTTCAATTTGCCAATAGCAACAACAGCTACAACTGCTATTCTTCACTTCCCCACACCTTTTTAAGTTGTGTGCACATAAGGACAGAGCCATCTTTACTTTCTTTTTCAAGTTCCACTCAATGTACTTTGATAATTTGTAGAAAAACTACAATAAATGCTAAAAAACAAATAGAAGTAACGGAACAATATAATTATATAGTCAAACATGAATAATTACAAAAACAAGGACCCCTCCCGTTTTTTTTTTAAATAGATCACTGGGGTTCTATGCTTTGTAGCACTGGGTGTTTTTGGCAAAAAGGTATATTGGTGTCTATTTCTCGAATTACTTTTCAGCATCCCATGCCCATGGGAGGAATACCCACCTCCATTCTGTTAATAAAATCCCCTACAGCTAGCCAAAAATGTTGAACCCTGGGGCATTGGCCCAGAAAGTACCAAATTGTGTGCGTGTATTTAGGACAATTGAGAGTTATTTCTTCTTCCTATTATATTCAAGCTAAAAGGTGATAAATAACTGTTATTATACACAGAACACATTGTATATGCTGAAAATTATGTAAGCATCTAATTGGTCTTAACTCATACTTATTGTCTTCATTACTCTGTATTGTGTTCTGAATTTATTGATCACTGGTTAGTGATCAATAAGATTTTTTTATATAGGTTTATGACAATTACAATGTTCATTCATGAGCTGCACGACATAATGATCCAATTTATGACAAGATAGGAGAAGGCCATTAGGTGTAACTTCAGGGAGGGTGTTTGCAGGCACGAAATGATGGGGCAGATTCAGAATTGGTACAAAGCAAATTTGAACATAGGAAAAATGTTGTTCTACTGCAGGTGAAGAGATACACAATGCACAGTGACTTAGAGGTGGGAAGTGTGTACCAAAGTTGTCCTCTGCCCAAGCACTCAGAGGGTCTGTCTGGCAGCAGTGTGAATGTCACTTCACTGGCAGACAACAAAGACAGAAACAGTGCCAGAGGCATTTCAAATGTGGTGGTGGTCAAGGGCCAATGGTTTCTGAGCATTATTTAGTTCAAACTTACTCTTTGAGAATCCAGTGCATTTAGTGGCTTGTCACCACCGCTGCATATTTCCCATAAGGTGGTACCAAAACTCCACTTGTCTACCATTGGGTTGAGATTTTTTGGATTGTCAATGCACTCCGGAGCTACCCAGGGAATCCTCTCCAAAAGAACTGTCAAATTCAAAATAGTATTTGAAAAATAAAGTAAATAAAATGATCGCATTTTTTAACAATTGCGTGCATAAGCAATTTATGTATGCATGTGCTAGAAGTGGTGTACTACAGCACATTGCATATATTTTACTGAGCATGCACATTACGATATAATATGTTATCGTTGGGAAAAGCCATAAAAAAAACACAGTTAATTGCATTCTACACAATAAATATATATATATTATAATATTATATATTATAATATACAGTTTATATACTTGGTTTATTTAAGGTCAATATACAGTGCCCCTATTTTATTCAGTAATAAATACCTTGTTTGCACCATGTTTATACTCATATGAATCAGCATCTTACCATCAGTAAAGGCACCCCCCCCCCCCCCCTATACATTAGTCCGACTTGTCCTAGGGCAGTGGTTCCCAAACTGTGTGCCGTGGCTCCCTGGGGTGCCTCAGGACACTTGCAGGGGTGCCCTGGGTTGGTGGTCCAGGACCAACAAAAATTATTAATGGTGCATTATTTATTAGAAAAACCAGTGCTGGTGGCTGCCAATCATAAAATCTGTACAAACAGAAGCAAACCCTGCCATTTACCACATAACTGACATGAAGAATCCCATATAAACACAATCTAATAAAATAAAATTTGGCCTAGGGGTGCCGTAAAAAATTCTGATACTCTAGGGGTGCCTTGATTAAAAAAAGATTGGGAACCCCTGTCCTAGGGACAAGTCGGACCTGATTTCCCCTGAAGCTCCCCAGGAGGGGGACACACGACTAGGCCCTTGATGTGCCAACTTTTGCATTTGATAAATCGCATGGATTTATCATATGCAGTCCCCGGGGAGCTGCAGGAGGAGGGAGCCGTGCGGGGGACGTCAGCGGGCGGGGGATGCTGGCTAATAGAGAGCCAGGCAGAGGGAGCAGGGGGAGGCTGCGTAGGAAGCTATTGCGGTGACAGTGAGAGCAGGGCGCCGAGCAGGGAGAACTTGAAAACGCACATAGAGGCCTCAGCCAATCAATGGCTTCCTAGTCATCTGTATGGGTGTTTTTTTTTTTCAAGTGCCCTGCTTCTCCCGGCTTCCGCCGCTGCCCGGCAGCCAGCGTCAAGTTCTCCCTGCCCGGCGCCAGCGTCTTCTCCCTACCCGACGCCCTGCTCCCGCTGACACCGTAATAGCTTCCTCCTGCCCGGCTCCTTACGCAGCCTCCCTCTGTCTGGCTGTCTATTAGCCAGCATACACCGCCCGCTAACGACCCCCGCACGGCTCCGGGCTGCACATAAGATTTATCAAACCTTTGTGCAGCCCGTCTGACCTCCCGACTCCGATCCGATGCGCACGGGACCCCGCATCGGATCTGATGGGATGTCTACAAGTGCGATTTCGGCCGATTTCACGGCCTGATTCATCCGAATTGGGTGAAATCGTGCCCAAATCGCATAGTGTATGGGGGCCTAACCCAGTCATTACGGATGAATAAAGGCACACTGTGTTTACAAGTTATATAAGCAGATATGTATGTATAAAACTTATGCCTGAGTTGTAAGGTGGGACCTTGAAACTATATACTGAACAAAGCCAGTGTGTGGGCCATTGATTACTTGAAGGGTGGGTGTCTCTCAGACCAATGAAAATAGATTTCATTTTGTACTATTGATTGTCTATTGTATACAGTACATAAATAACTATTTAGATTGCTTTAAGTATATGTATAAGTATCTGTTTTCTGTAAATAGTCATACTTTACATATATAAATATAGACTGTTACATCTCCCCTTTGCTGATTAAAACCGGTTTTGTTCGTTAGGTCACAATACAATAGTATACACAGTTGTATACTCTTTCTTAAAAGGTATTAAGGTATACATAACCACACCAGAGGTATACTACGCACATAGACACAGCTTGCGTCCACAACAAACTATCATATACTGTTCAGTTAGATAAAATATTACAGAACGTAATGGGAGACAGGCGCAGTGATATATATTAGCACACATATAAACATCTTCAATTTATAAGGTGGAACAAAATGTAATCAGTGAAGTATAAAGCAAACCTGCAAAACATTTCACATTAACCCTTTGAGTGCCAATATCTCTGTGAGAGATGTGCAAAAATGCCAGCAATCGCTCACATTTGTTATATAAATTCAAATTAAAAAAATGTGTAAAAAAATAAAAAATAAAGATTAGATTTCCTATATAAAAGGTAAACAGTACAGGTTATTATGATGAATACAAATGTTTATTTGTCAATTTACACACCCATTTATTCAAATTCACTTGGCACTCAAAAGGTTAATATATCTTAATTAAAATAAACAGTAGAATGCCATAGCATTCATACAAATATCAGACCAGACTGAGAAGGACAGATAACTGGGACACACAGTAGATAGGGCTAATTAATTAAGGCAATAGGAGAGACAGTTGGGATCAATGGAGAATGCAGTGATCCTGTAACCAACACATGCACAGGCAGACAGAGTCAGAGCTACTGAAGGTGACACGTGGGCAGAGCAGTGGCGACATGGAGCATGTTAGAGAAAAATAAGAGGGAGGAGATACCCTGCCTGTGAAAACCTTACTAAGTAGAAGGAAAGACAGTTGAAGCGAAAGCTTGAAAAAATAACCGATAAAACTTTTTAAGGACACTTTTAAAACTGGTTAGGTTGGTAGAAGTGTGACCTGGCAAAGGATTGAGTTCTTAAGGATGGAGAGCACCTGTAACAAAATCTTGGCATGATGTGAAAAATGTGGTTTAAAATCAGTTATGAAATACTCTCTCTGGCTGCAGTGACGTATTTAAAGTTTTGACACCTGGATAGGCCCAAAGTCTCTGACTATATTAAGGACACCTGGATCATCATCTGGCGTGAACATGCGGACGCTGCATTCTGTTGGACCCACCTGGCCCCATTAGCTGTTGATTATCTGAGGCAGCTCATTAGTTGCTGGGATCAGCCTGCGGTGGTACCTTCACAGCTGCACATTGGTGTGTCTGTCCCATGTTTGTGTTTTTGACTAGCATACTCTATAGCTCCCATCTTGTCTGCCATTTCCTTTTTTGGCTCCATTACTACCTACACCTCTGGAGCATTTGCAAAGAAGGCCCACCTTGAGAGTTTGATAGATTGTAAGCTTGCAGCAGGGCCTTCTTACCTCCAAGTCTGTCTGTTGCTATCCAGTTTTATCACTGTCTACAATTGTAAAGCGCAATGGAATCTGCTGCGCTATATAAGAAACTGTAAATAAATAAATAAATAAAAAGGGGGCATTAAAGCCACAAGTGAGGCCAATGGGCAGGATAGAGGAAGGTTACAGTAGTCTCAAAGAAAAATAATGAAAGAATCAATGGAAGTTTTGGTGGTATCTGGGATAAGGAATTGCCAAATTCAGGCTATGTGACAAGTGTAAGTAGCATAATTGAGAGAAGGCCTTAATGTGGGGAGTGAAGTGAACAAACTTGAGGATGACACATAGGCAGCAGACTTTGGGAACAAAAGAGGATGCTATTAATAGAAAAGAGCAATTGATGCAGGACTTTAACCATAAGAACACAGTGTCAAAAAGGTTGAAGATAGATTAAAAAATAGGGAGGATGCAATGATGCTCCACAGTGTTGAAGGTGGCAGACTGTTCAAGAAGATTTATCTTTATCTTAAATTTAGCAATGAAAAGGTCATAAGTGACCTCTGTGAGGATTGGATGAGAAAGAAGCCACTTTGAAGAGGGTCGAGAATGAGTGTGTAGAAATGAACAAGAGAAAGTGAAGATAGACAATCCTCTGAAGGAGCTTGGAGTCAGATGTGAGAAGAGATAGGGTGGCAATTGGAGATAAACAAATTGAAGCAATGGGCAAGTTGGAAGATAGAGCAGACAAGGTGGGTCTGTATGGGGTTAGGTCAAGTACATAATGTAATATGGATATTTTAGCTTTGCTTCTAAGAGTGTTCAAAGCACATTTATTAATGCATCTTAAATCAAGATTTTGTCAATGCTTTAAGCAGCACAACATGTCACAGTCTGTTTGTAGAAGCACAAACTCAGCCAAAATGGCTGCAAAAAATAAAAATGGGAAACCAGCATGCACATAATATTACTTTCTCTAGGCAGAACTGCAATACTGATTCCTGGATCGCTGAGCTTAATGAAAGCAGGGTTTCCTGTTTTCCGGTCTTCTTCTCTGACAAGGAGAATGTTCTTTAGACATACGTTGCCATGCACCAGATTTCGATCTTCCTATAGTATGAAAAAGAAACAAAGAAAATGATAGCTAACCTGTAACTGTAAAGTATTCCCTTGCACAGTTTCCATATTATGGAAGAAACATCATTTTAAGTCAATGCATATAAAACAAACTGCTTGGATAGTTGACCGTAAGACAGGGTACTACAGTACGATTTAGTGGTTGCAGCAGTAGTGTGTACAATTTGTATAGTAGTATAAACTAAAACTTTACTAAAGTGCAGATATAACAATGTACTGTGACGTTCAGCAGAAAGACAAAATAACTAAACCCTTGATAGTAAATCCAACGCAATCTAAATGTATTTGTCTAATTGTACTTTTATACTTTACAATTTAGAATGGGGGTAAATCAGACCAGAGAGTTCACATGGCGGATATTATTGATACACTACGCATGCGTACGGCCCATAGAACGCATGTGCGAGGCAGTGTTGCGATGAAAGCCTGTTACTTTTTGCTGTTTGCAAGCCAACTGGGGGTGTAAACTGGCCATTTAGTGGGAATGTTAAGAAAAACACCGGCGTGCCTATGAAAATTGTCCGGGAAACTGCAAGGTGTGCCTGAGCATTTTAGGGGAGGCTGTGTTATGTCAGCTCCAGGCTGGATGTGCCTTTTTTCCATTGCACCACCAAGCAAGTCTCTAGCTACTGCAATGACTGGTGCCCAGTGTAAGAAAAAATTGTCAGCCTGTTACGATGGGTTTTGGACATATTCACCCAGCTGCGAATAGATCTGTAGCCGTACACATCCATTTGCACAGTGATCACATTCATTTACAAGGCGGGGACTTAACTGAATGCTGCCCACTGCCACTTTGCAGCCATGTGATCAGGTCTGAGCCGGTTATATGCTTCATTCTCATGGTGTGATTTCTTCTATATATTTGCCAGGTTTTAAAGAGGAAGTATTGTGAAAACTTCTCCCATTTCAGAATAACTGGATGCAGCAATCATACATGCTGGAACGGGGGAGGCGTCAGTCAAAGTACTGTGTCACAGGGCACATTGCAGTCACTGTCTACAGTTAATAAAGGCTGGAGTTAATACAGGATGGAGAGAATACCCTTTTAAGAGCAGGTGTGAGAAACTGAACACAAACCAAACAGTCCATGAATTAAAAGTTCTCCTGCTAACCAACAGACAGCACCACATATATACATGCCTGTTTCTGCTTTTTACTTCATCATATTTTAATCCCCGGGTTCTCTTTCCTGCAATTCTAAAGTTAGTGGCAATTGCGAGCTCTAAATTGTAGTATAAAGTATGGATTCATAGGTTAAATGTCTGTATTTTTAAACTAGTTTTGAGACTAAAATAGGCTTTTTAATACATTAAACTACATGTATTGATGCATTATACAAAGTTAATTTCTGATGTTCCATACATTTGACACTATGGGGAAAATTTACTAAGAATACAAATATGATTTTTTGTATTCTTAATATGAATGAATACATGATAGCTGTTTTAGCCGTATTCAAATTCGTATTCCGGAGGGTAATTTACAAAGCAGTCAAATACGACTGCTTTGTAATGTAATCCCCGATGTTGTATCCATTCGTATTAGCGGCCTTATATATGGCCGCTAATATGAAATCGTACGATGTCTTTGTTTACATTGTGCGGCTCTGCCCCCCGAATAGCGCTATTAAAGATAAACAATTTCAGAGTAAAGTTAAGGCAAATTTAACTGTCCATTCCTTAGAAGAACGAAGTTCAGTATGTTACAATACAGGGAGTTCCACTTCTACTTTGCCATTGTACCATTTAATCTTTTATTAATTGATGATACATTCAATGAAATGCAACTAAAGTGGAACAGTGACTACTACTTTATTCAACTGTGTGATCTGGATGGAGTAAAACATGTTTATATGTCAGTTACAGTACATGTGTCATGTTTCCTGGCCAAGAGCATAGAGGTGATACTCTGTGGAACCCTTTTGGAATTTTGCTCATTTGAACTTGTATACTCACAAGAAAATGCATAGCCCAGGCAAGCTGTTTTGAAACTTCTAATTTCCACATAATATTCACAGAAAGTTTGTTTTTCTTCAGGTATGTGTCCAGTGAGCCCAATTTTGCATATTCTTGGACAAGAATACCTTATGGGAGACAAAGCATCAAAATGCTTAAAAGATTAACAAATGTCTGCTTCAAGATCAATTTCAATAACTTTAACCGCTGTACATTTTTAATAAAGGTTAAGTTAAAATTAGACCTTTCTTGCTTATCAAGCTACATATGCTAACTCCAAATGTTGTCAGTAGTTGTGGACAGACATGGATAACCCTAAGTTAGCAAATATTTAGCAATTTGCCACAAGCTACAATTCAATTACTATATACTAGTGTAGTAGGAGATGGTATAAAAGGGTATGGGCTACCCACGGCTCCTCCACTCTGCTAAAGTCAACTAGAAAAAATAATAATTCACTATAGGAAATCCAACCATAGTGCTGTAGCCAATAACAATTCTACTACCTATACCTATTTTCTAACTGATTTGAGGATCGGTGCAAAGGAATTTACTTGCACAAGAGTACTGTACAATAAGGGGATGTTTTTTCAATGCATGTTCTCCAGAACACCAAGAAAATTTACTTTTAGCAAAGATTGCAGGTCTATGAATACATACTATACTGGCACCCTATAAATTGTACTTACTCTCTTCTCCACATACACAGACTCCATAATTCAAGATTAAATGTCTGTAGGACAGCTGACTCATCATACTCGCTGCTTCAAAGAAAGACTGAAAATTCCACAAAACAAATATGTAAGTAAAAGATATTAGGAATAAATGCCTAATATATTAAACCAATATGAGTTGGATAGGTTCTAGCAATAAAAATAATGGTACTTGTTTCCTAGCATGGCACCTACGATATTCAGTCGTATGGCATTGTAGTCAATTTAAAATTGTATACCATTGTATATGGCATACAATGCAATGCGATGCGATGCGATTTTAAATTGTATAAACACCCTAATGGGTTTTTTCAATGTTAAATGGTCCCCCTATAGATTTTTAAATGTATAAGCACCTAAATAGGTGCTTACAATGTTAATTGCACCCCCACGCCACTGCCACTATCAACGGCAACCCGAAGTGTGGCGAGCGCAGCGGTACGCGTCCTCCAACCTTTTCCTACTCCCACTATCCACGTTGGCGTGGAGTTGATTTTATATAGTGTGGCGAGCCCGAAGCGTGGAGAGCACGGCGAGTCCCGCGAGGGGACGGGCATTACTTCACATGTATTCCTTGTCCCCTCGCGGGTCTCGCTGCGCTCGCCACGCTTCAGGCTCGCCACACTGATAAAATCAACTCCACGCCAACGTGGATAGTGGGGGTATGAAAAGGTCGGATGACTTGTACCGCCGCCGCTTGACATGCTTTGGGTTGGCGTTGATAGTACGGGTGGCGTGGGAGTGCTTTTAACATTGTAAGCACATATTACGGTGCTTATACAATTATTTATCTTATAGGGGGCACATTTAACATTGAAAACACCCATTAGGGTGCTTATACAATTTAAAATCGTATACCATTGTATATGCCATACAATGGCATTCAATTCGATGGTATACAATTTAAAATTGTATAACATCGGCTAACATGGCATCGCATCGCATACCATCATATGCCTTATGGTATGCGATGCGATGGGTGCCATCAGGGCCGGAGTGCCCCAGGCGAGTCAGGGTGGGGGCGCCCCGGTGCCCGGGGGGTGGGTACCTGTATTATAAAACTGGCGGCGGCGGCGTCCCTGCAGTGAATAGAGAATAACTAGCACTATGCGGCGGCGCGGGAAGCGCTTCTGATTTTGAAAACACTTGCCACACGCTGATTGGCTGAATCTCAGCCAATCAGCATGCGGCAAGTGTTTTCAAACCCAGAAGCGCTTCCCGCGCCGCCGCATAGCGCTAGTTAATTCTCTATTCACTGCAGGGACCACGCCGCTGCCGCCAGCAGCAGCTTTATACACAGTGACAACGCCGCAGGTACCCCGCGGCACAGACACCCCTGCCCGCTCCAGCACCTGCCCGCTCCAGCACTGCAGGAACGCCGACAGCTATATGCACATGCTGGGGGTGAGGGGCGATGCCGGCGCCCTAGGCAAATGCCTAGAGCTGCCTAGTGGTGGCGCCCGCCCTGGGTGCCATGCTAGGAAACAAGTAACTAAATAATAATCTAGATGTAAACAAGAGTCTTCTTTATTCATACATTTTCAAGATTTAGTAAGCAGACTAATTCTATTAAGTAATATACTGTAGTAGATTACTGGAGTACATCATAATTTATTTACAGTTTCTTATATAGCGCAGCAGATTCCGTTGCGCTTTACATGCACACCTTGTGATGAAAATATTTTTGCTTTACTGCAGAATTACAAATAAACATGATTCTTTTGTGGCTGTATAGATTTGGTTTTGTTGGATTAAGTAAAGTTTATCAGCTATGAAGAGATTTTTATATACTGTAAATGATCATTGCAAATGATCAACTCATACCTAAAATCCTAAATATAACCCTCTGTTCCACGAAATCTGTAATCTTATGAAATGGAATGAATGTTGAAAAACAAACCTCAGAGTAATTTCTATGTGTTTTATCCAAGACTTTCAGAAGAACATCGGTTTCATGAATTTGATTGTAATCTCCTAATTCCTCTCGTTTTCCCCTAAATATCTTGGTAAAGGTACCCTGTCCAAGATTTTCCTCCTGAAAGACCGGTAAAAGTACAAGTTAAACAGTTTCTATGTGCAAAAAATTACATTTTGGAAGTGAAAATATGTGATCTGCAGAATTTAATATTCTTTCAAGTTTCATACAATACACAGTGAATGGCTGGGTTGTCTGATCAAATATGTTCAATTTTGGATTATAGATTATAATGTAGTAAGTTAACAAAACACATGTCCCCCGATTTCTCAGATTTGGGCTTCTTGCAGATCTCAGTGCAAGTATCCTTTTAATTTTCTCTCTATAAAACAGGATTCCCGAAGGAGACTTTCAGACAACAGTGCATATTTTAGGAACCTTACATTCAAAAGAGAAAAAAAAAATAAGCTTCACACTTAAGCAGAAGAGAACAACACATCACATGTAAATGACAATTATCGAGGACAGGAGTATTTTTAGAAGAAGAGCAGCAAATTAAACAGAATGGAAAACTATCTTATGGTAGTAATTTTTAACTTAAATGCAGTCCCTCAATTTGAAGACAGCCAGAGCAACATCAACAGGAACAACATGAAATCTGAAGGAGAGCCATACTGCAAAATTATAACTAAAATGATTTACTTATAGAAATAGGGGGAAATTCAATTAGCGATGGTAATTCACTGGAGGAATCAACGGTCTCCGATGGCCAGCATAAAACCCCCGATAAGTGGTGTTATTTCACAGGTGCAATGGTGGAAACACATAGAACGGATTCAAGTGTTCTTGTATGAAAAAGATAGACATTAACTGAATTGCCCCCCTAAAAAAAGATGTACTGTGGGTATTTGAAGTCCACACAGTGTCTTTTTTTACAGCAACCAATCATGTAAAAAGCTAGAGATTAATGTCTAACGCCCACCACCTAATATTACTTTTTAGTTTGAAGTGTAGAATAATTCTAAGATTTTGCACATAGTATGAAAAGTTTAAGGTAGACTTATCCATCCACAAGTAATAATAGGTTTATTATGGATGCAGACGAAATGCATTACTTAAGAATAACATGCGTACATAAATCAAGTCTTCACTCCTGATCTTATGAAAGACCATCTGATTCACGTTATTGTGCCTCTGCAAAGATGGTGTTGTAGAGACATCTGAAACTTTGTTGCTCCTAAAGATAACCAAGTTTGATTTCTCTGAAAAAGGACAAGAAATCAATATTTAACCGATTAAATCCCATAACATAGTTATATTAATCCAGTAAATCTCTATACAAACCAAGCTGAATAAATAAACCCTTCGAGTGTCAACATCTCTGTGAGAGATGTTCAGAATATCCGCTAAAAATTCAGACGTCACTCAAATTTGTTATGTAAATTCAAATAAAAAATGGTAGGTGAAAAAAGATTATATTTCCTATATAAGGTAAACATTACAGGTCATTATGATCATAGGCGAATCTAGGGGGTGGTCCGGGGGTGCACAGGACCACCTATTAGCCCATTTTGTAGCTGAGGGATGGGGCTTTCCAACGAGCCCAGCCCCGTGTCTCTATCCCCCTGGGAACCGGAGATACTGCCAGGCAAAACTGGAACGTTTTCCCTATAGGATAACATGGGACCCACTAATTCCGACCCCCACCCAGTTCAACGGCTGCCAGTTCCCCCTTCGGCATCACTGAAGCTCGAGGTTGAACTCAGTCGAACCCAAATTGCTGGGCCTTCAATCTGATACCAGGCTGGATCCATATGGGTTAATTGGTTTCAGGGATATTGAGGTTAAACTGCTTTTTTTAATTTCTTAAATGTAATTTCATGACTGTTTATGTTCTTTGAGGGCAGATTTCTCTGGAACCAAACAGCCCAGTTTCACAGGAACAAAATCATTCGAAGCCAACTCAAAAGTTCTTCAATATGATACTGGTCTCATGTAAATGGGTCAGTTGGTTCCAAAGATATAGCTGGTTGGTTAAAGGGGGGTAGGGAGAGGGTAGTGGTTGTCTCTCCCCCTCACACCAGAAAATGCAGGGACTAAGCTGGTGTATAAGGTGTCAGCCTGGGAATGTCCCTGCATGATCCTGGGACCATATTCCCGGGTAAATTCCTGCATTTTCTGTTGTGAAAGGGGTATTATTTCAAATAGCCGTGATCTGCAGTGCTCTGAATACAGCCGGGCAGCCCCCTGCTCTCTGCCCAGCTGTCAATGACTGTCACCCCTGCAGCTTCCGCTCCAATTCTTCTCACCGCTTTCACCTCAGCCTGCCCCCCCCCCCCCTTAATCATGTGGTGCCGGCGCCCGGCGTGCTCCCCCGACGTCACGCACAACATTAGCACGCACAATATTTCAAATGTTCACTCGGCTAGAGGGGACACCAGGAGGGGAGTGGGAGCGTGCTCTGTGCTGCGCTCTGCTCCTCTCCTCATAGAAGCAGCTGCACCGCTCTCCATCTCTCCCTGCAGCAGCAGCGAAGGCTCATATAAAAATTTACAGTAAGTGGCACTGTGTAAGGGGCATTATGGTGTGCAGCATCATGTGTAAGGGACATTATGTGTGCAGCATCATGTGTAATGGGTACTATGGTGCGCGGCATCATGTGTAATGGGTACTATGGTGCGCGGCATCATGTGTAATGGGTACTATGGTGTGCGGCATCATGTGTAATGGGTACTATGGTGTGCGGCATCATGTGTAATGGGTACTATGGTGCCATCAAGCAAGAAATCCCTAGCAATGAGCACTTCGGTATGCAGCACTTATGTGGCAAATATGTAATGGGCATTACGGTTTGTTATATAGTATGTAATGGGCATCATGATGTGTGGCACAATGTGTAATGGGCATTATGGTGTGTGGCATTATGTGTAATTGCCATTACGGCGTGTGGCTTTATGTGTAATAGTTTGCTAAAATGTGTAATGGGCATTACTGTGTATGGTCTAAAGTGTAATACCACATCCCTTTTTGTGATGCCACGCCTCCTTCCCATGAGACCACGACTCTTTTTGCGGCGCGGCTACGCCGCGCAAAGGTCCCCCTGCTGTTATGTCTAGATCTGGGACCACCCATTACCATAATTCTAGATTCGCCTATGATTATGATGAATAAACATATGACAAATGTTTGGTTGCCATTTTTAACACCTATTTTCACAAATTCATTGCCACTCAAAGGGTTAACAGAACCTTCTCACAACAGTAATGGGTAAGGTAAAAAATAGCTTAAATGTTAAACACTCCAGTAAGAAACCACTTTTCTTCTATTCTTCTTCTATCTACTCTATAATTCTACTCTATAATTTTAAATTTAAATTTACCCAGCACTTATTAATTATTGCATTATAAATGCAACGGGAGTAATTTGTCAATTGGCAGAAGGTTACGTGAAGTATTTAACTAATTTAGTATGCAGTCTAATGAAATTGTCAAATGAGTGTGGAAAAAAAATATGTAACTCGATCTTAAACTTTAATTATTATTTTTATAACAACTCTTAATAAAAAAATATAAAAGCCATAAGAAAACCAGCTTTTTCCTCATCTTACACAAATATGTAACAAGAGAAAATAAAAACTGTTCAGCTACAATTTAGACTTCCATGACCACATCAAAAATGGTATTTGCTAGATGATAAACAATAACCAAACATAAAAGCACCACTGACCTTTAGCTTTAGGGGGGCAACACCGCGTAAACTGGAATATGATGCCATCAGAGCGGACCGTTTCCTTCTGGTAGCAGTTTAACAAATCCTTTAGAGTACCAAAGTTTTTCTTGGCGCCTCTGAGGTTGTAGTCTCCATTACCATTCTTTGTTATCAAGCAGTGCTTGTATTCAAGAACCCCAGCCCGCTGCATAGCAAAAAAAAAATATATATATATATATATATATATATATATATATATATTGTATAAACCAGATGTGCACATGACATTTATACACATTAAAGGGGAGAGCTAGCCTAGGAGAGAAATATATTTTAAGGGGCAACAACAAACAAACTAACATTCAAACCACAGATCAGAATCCCCATAATTCACTAAAAGTAGACTGTATGTAATGTTTATTAAAGTAAAAGCACTTGTGTCATAAGTAATGAATGAATACTGAAGGTGAATGAATACTACAGTATATTATATAGTTTATTATAATTAGACTAGGTGCTAAATGTACTATGTGGCACTTTTTTAAGCTGCGGTGTCTTCTGTAGTTACAGGTGTTATTTAAAGTTATATTTAATACAAAAAAACAACTGGTCAAGTATTAAATATAACTGCCCCATTACTATCCAGCAACTGAAACCATATCCAAAGTAGCTCTCAATAATGACACATAGTAAGTTTATCTCCAGGACTTCTGTATAATTACCTCTATGGCAAATGTGAGGAAGTACTTGTTAAATTCTTTAGGGCTGCATCGAAGTATAAAAACTCCTTTTTGGTTGCCAGATTTTTTCAGTTTATCAATAGCAAATTCCATCCTATAATTTGGAAATAGAAATAACAAATATTAAGAAATAAGAAGCTGATCAGAAGTAAAAATGTGTAACTCTTTAAACCAGAGGTGAAATACAGCATACCATTAAGAAATATTGTGCCGTTCTGCCCCCAGACACAAAGAAAGTAACCTCCTGGACAACAAGCATATAACCCCTTAATCAATAAGCATATAGCCTCAAAAACAATCAGCATATAACCTTCTAGGCAAAGAGTATATGGTACTCTTTACTTAGATGGGCGCCCGTCGTGGTGATCGCGGGTACATTTATGTCTGGCCGCGACGCGACCGACGCGATGCCCGCGATTTCCCATTGAAACCCATGTTAAACATGGAAATCGTGTCGGTCGCGGCGCGGCCGGCCATAAATGTACCCGCGATGCCCGCGACGCGATGCTCCCGATTTGCCATAGGAATCAATGTTAAAAGGCCCGATGGACACGATTTTACTGTTCAATGCCTCAATGGATCCGATTTGGCCATAGGAATCAATGTTAAATGGGCCACAGAGCCCAAATAAGCACAATTAACCCTTAAATGTCCCCCCAAATTTTTAACGCCACACCACGATCCACGCCAACCCGAAGCGTGGCGAGCGCAGCGAGCCCCCGCGAGGGGCGGCGGTACGCGTCCTCCGACCTTTTCATGCCCTACTATCCACTAGGGCGTGGAGTGAGAATAGAATAGTGTGGCGAGCGTAGCGAGCCACCGAGCCCGAAGCGTGGCGAGCGCAGCGCGCCCCGCGAGGGGATGCGGATACCTTCACAGTTATACGCGTCCCCTCGCGGGCTTCACAGGTGTCGGTGGCGACGCGGACACCTGTGAAGCCCGCGAGGGGACGCGTTTACCTGTGAAGGTATCCGCGTCCCCTCGCGGGGGCTCGCTGCGCTCGCCACACTATTCTATTCTCACTCCACGCCCTAGTGGATAGTAGGGCATGAAAAGGTCGGAGGACGCGTACCGCCGCCCCTCGCGGGCTCGCTGCGCTCGCCACGCTTCGGGTTGGCGTGGATCGTGGGGTGGCGTTAAAAATTTGGGGGGACATTTTAAGGGGTAATTGTGCCTATTTCGGCTCTGTGGCCCATTTAACATTGATTCCTATGGCCAAATCGCGGGCATTGAGGCATTTTCCATGAAAATCGCGCTCAATCACCCTTTTTAACATTGTTCCCTATGGGAAAATCGAGGTCATCGCGGGTAGCAGATTTTTATGTACCCGCGATTTACCCGCGATTTTTACCCCCGACGCCCGCGATTTCAATCGCGGGCGCCCATCTAGGTAAAGAGTACCGAGTATATAATTCCCTAGGAGAGAAGCATGGAAACTGCAGCGATGAGCAGATATCCCTGGGCAATGAGCAAGAATCTTCAGGCGAGTAGCATGAAATACCTGAGAAGGCTCAAGTAGGGAGGTAAGTCCTACTAGGGGCATTATGCGTGTGTAAGCGGCACTGCAGGGCATTATGCATGTAAGCGAAACTTAAATGGCATGGGTGAGCACAAAGTTTAGAATTACGCATGCATATCGTTACACAAGAAAGCTTGCACCACCATTAGAAGCTACAGAAATCTGTATTTTGGCATGAAACTTTGGCAGTGAGTAATTAGAAGCCTTACTGTGGGGGATAACTTGTAAGGGGCATTACAGTGTAGTACAATGCTTACTAAGCATTATGGTGACCTTGACATGTACAAGGCCTGTGAACCTTCAGTGGTCGACCCAATGTATGTCGGCCTTAACAGTGGCAATGTAACGACCGTATACCTGCTCAGCGTTGCAATGGGTGAAATTGTATCCGACCTGGAGCTGATGTTACACATCCTCCCATATAATGCTCAGGCATGCATAGCATTTTCCCAGACACTCCCAGCATTTTCCTAGGCATGCCTTCCTTTTAGCACTCCCACTAAATGGATGGATTCCACCGCCAGACGCCTACTTCCTGTCAATCACCTTCCGAACACCACGACAAAAGAAAAAGCAGCAGGACTTTAACACAGGATGGCCACGCGCATGCGTACTACAGGCCGTGACCATGACCAGTCTATAGATAATCGGCCACTGTGCAAATTCACAGTCGTGCTATCAGGTCTGAATTACCCCCTGTATATGAGCTTGTCATTTCTCCATGGATCACTTCAGGTATTAGGTAATCTTTACAGGCTCAAAATCTGCTGATAGTGGAGCACCTCTCAGGTAGTGTTCCGATATGCTTGGGTTTATGTAAGGAGAGAAGGGGATAGCTAGACTTGGGATATCCGCCTACACTCTAATTCATCCTTCACTCAGAATACATACAACAATTTTATGTAAATCCACTGGCCAGTGGATTTACCCCCTTTTGACATGTGGTCATGCCCATTTTTGGCACATGCCATCAGGAAAAAATTCTACTTGAATCACTTCTTTAAACCCAATGCTTTTGAAAACTAGTCTGTAGTAAAGGCTTTCATATAACCTCTATTGAAAGCACAAATAATGTATACAAAACCCAAATCAATTGTTAAATTACTGGTGGCAAAATTACAATTGTTTTAGTCCTGCACTAGTAAGATGGCAGTCATCAACTTGCGACTAAGTTGTAGAGAGTGCACTCGGAATTGACCGGCACAAACGCCAACATCAAATCAGTCTCCAGTACCATAGAGCAGAGAACATACCTTAATTCCCAGACTAACAACTGATTAATGCAGCTTCAAGGTGGCTACCACTTTTGGAAGCTGCTTATTAGAGTGCCAAGATCTGGGGGACACCACGAAGACCTCCTATAACAAAATGAAGGATGCCTATGAAAGACTGGTGTATTGCCCGAAACATGTCGGAATAAGTTATTATTTCACAACTGAAAAGACTCGTGAGTCTCACATTTTGAAGAGATATATTAGAGAAATAACTGTTGTATTTTAGGCAGGAGGTGGTTGTGGATGCATGCATTGATGTAGTAGGCTAGGGTGCTGTGAAACCTTACACTTGTCCTGTGCAGACTTAACTTATGTACATTACAAAAATTAGAATAATACACCCAAGTAAAAAAATACAGGGTGTTTAAAATGAAAGTTCACTTTTTCCAGGCAGTGTACAGCAAAAGTGGCTTATTGGACCATCACCAAATTTTCTGTATTTTTTTTTTTCAATTTTTTTTTTTATTGCAATGTATGAAATACAACGATAATAATCATTGAACAACATTGTACAATGCATACTTTTTCAATTTTCCTTACAATCATTAATGGTTCCATCTATTAAGGTGAGAATTATACATTCAAACATTTGAATAACTGTGAACTATCTGCAATAATAAATGTATAATATTGAACATTCAAGGGAGAAGTTGTCAAGGTAAAAAGTAATGCTGTGTACATACGATGAGATTTGACATTCGATTTGGACTATAGTCAAAATCGTATGCTGATCGTAAGCTAATCATAAGCTAATCGTAAGCAGATATTAAGCACATCGTATGCAGATCGCACAGGTTTTTTACCTTTCGATCCCAATGCGCGCTCCCGTGATAGCACAAATCGAATCCCAGATAGACAGGGCAGCAATGACTATATAGTTCAAATCTAATGCTGATTGTATGAATTGTATGTAGATAGTACAGCGTTAGCAAAGATTGTATAGTACTTAAATCAGTCGCTTTTTGTAAATACGTGTTCTGTGTAAACAACCTTCAATAAACAAGTAGAGATGGAAACCACAGTGTGTGTGTGTGCTTTTTTATGAAGAGACAAAGATTCAAATAATCTTCTATCAATGTGTGTACTATGGTGACATTTTCTGTATATCTTAATGAGGCCATAGAAAGGAAATGCACAGCAAAAGGGGTGATTTTAGGTAGTTAATTCAAAACATGTTGATATCTGCTACCATCTGAAATGTCAGAATATCATGTTCAGCTGCTAATCGCACAAGGTCTTGTTGGAAATGTTTATGTTACATGTTATGTTTTCTTCAAGATCTTCCACGACTGCTATGTTGTGATGATAGATTAAATCTTTGAGGTACCCCCACAGCCAAAAGAAAGAAAAAGCTTGAGATGTTGTTAATTTTAATTAGTTATAAGAGGAATGATGTGCTAAAAGGAAATTTGCATATCTGATACTTTACTAGCGGAAAAACCCTAGCCAGCGTTCAAAGCTGTATTAGCACTACAATTATCTTTCATTTTAATAGAAAGAATATAACAATTCTTATTTGGTGAATGAAATATAATTAAACATGTGAAGCATCAGTCTATGTACACTTTACTTTATCAATATAAGATTGCTAGTGAATATTTACAGTACTTGTAAGTGGTCATTGTTGCATTCTATAACAGACATATGTGATACACTGGGTAACAGTCATTATCTGTATCCATTTTAATGTGACCATAACTAATAGCACAACTCCCTATCCAAGTTGTGAAAGGTAATTATTTAGATGTGTAAAAGCTGCTGTTATAGCTTGGAAACTAATGCTGGCCACACATCAGACCAACTTTCTTCCAACCATCCAACTAGTTGCTTGGATGGAATAAAAATATGGTACTGTATGGGAGCAAAGGACAATCAGAAATGTGCTCACAAACCCAGGAAAATGGACAAAAACATTCAAATTGTTTAAATCAAACAGGTTCAGCTACAGCACAGTGTCTGAGCGACAGTTTTTTGTCCTTTTCCAGATTTTGGGAGCAAATTTCTGAAGTAAATATTACATTTGCTCCCATCCAGTACCAGATTTTTATTTCATCCAAGCAACTAGTTGGATGGTTGGAGGAAAGTTGGTCAGACCAGTTTAAAAGCATAGTATTGATCATTTGATAAAAGAAAGACATTGACATGATTTTGTTATCTCAACAGGTACTGATATATGTGGAACAAATGGGTGTGGTATAGGGTTCCGACAGTCACTAACCCGACGTCGGGATCCCGACTGGTCAGACCCAGACAGCATGGTGAGCGCAACAAAGCCCCTTGCGGGCTTGCTGCACTCGCCACGCTGTGGTCATGGTGGCTCGCTACGCTCGCCACCTATTCTATTCTCCCTCTATGGGGGTCGTGGACCCCCATGAGGGAGAATAGCCGGTGGCCGTCGGGCCCCCGTGTGTCGGCTAAATGACTGTCGGGATCCCGACGCCGGCTAAATGACTGTCGGGATCCCGACGTCGGCTAAATGACTGTCGGGATCCCAACTGTCGGGACCCTGTCCGGCACCCGAACAAATACACAGTCAGTAATACACAGCATAGCTTTAATATATAGTTTGAAAAGCTTTACTCCTGTCTTAGGTAAGCTCTGCAACTCTTATGTCACTATTAGTACAACGTGGCAACACATCTACAGTATATCCTCCACTTTAAGGGTAAAATGGGTGCTATAAAAACTGTTTAGCAAAATATAAAAAAACATCAGTTGAAAAATAGATGTGATGACTTTACTACAGTGATTTTATTTATTCATAGTTTCTTATATATCGCAGCAGATTCTGTTGCGCTTTACACTTGTAGACAGTGATAAAACAAACTGGGTAACAACAGGCAGACTTGGAGGTAGGAGAGCCCTGCTGAAAGTTTAAGATCTATAGGGACATAGCAGGGAAACACAAGGACAGTCACCAGTAATAGCATAGCAGTCCTACTAAGTTGCAGGTCCAGAAGGGGAAGCTATATAATACATAAGTGCCTCAGAGGGTTATGTGCGTGGAATTTAAATAGGATAGCCTTGCCTGAAGAGGTGAGTTTTCAGGGAACACTTAAAAGTTTGGAGGCTAGTGGAGAGTCTTATTGTGCGTGCAAGGGCATTCCCTATGGTGGGAGCAGCCTGATGAAAGTCCTGTAATAGTGAATGGGAGCTAGTGATTAGTGTAGAAGAGAGATGCAGATATTGGTCAGAGCGTAGTGGTCGAGATGGGAGATATTTTGTGATAAGTAAAGAGATACATGCTGGTGCAGTATGGTTAATAGCTTTGTATGTGAGTAGAAGTATTTTATATTGAATACGGTAATATACAGTCAAACAATGAAGGGACTGGCAGAGCGGATCAGCAGACGATGAGCGTCTTGCTAGGAGGATCAGCCTAGCAGCAGCATTTAAAATGGATTGCAGTGGTGAGAGTCTGTTCTTGGGAAGACCAGTTAGGAGACTATTGCAATAGTCAATGCGGGATATAATGAGTGCATGGATAAGAGATTTAGTAGTGTCTTGTGTGAGATACGGTCGTATTTTGGATATGATGGAGAACCTTGGCGCTGCAGCTGTTGTTGAACTACACATTGCTATTTTGCCATACTAAATCTGTTGCAGAGCATGCTGTGATGTGTAGTTCAACAACATCTGGAGTGCCAAGGTTCTCCATCATAGCTATAATTGTGATGTACCCCAGTTTGCCGATCTGGTACATGTGATCCTGGTTCTAATGATTTGGCTAGGCTAGTTGCTCTCAAACTGTTCCTAGGCACCCTGGGGTGCCTCAAGACACTTGCAGAGGTACATCAGTTTGGTGGTTCAGGAACAAAACAAATTATTTATGGTCCAGGTGTTAGGCAAAACCAGTACTGGTGGTTGCTAAATATAAAATATGGACAATTAGAATCCAAACTATGCCCACCACCACATAACTGAGCCTAAAGTTGGGTGCAAACAATATGCATGATAATGATATAATTTACAATATTATCGTGCATATCATGTAGTGTGTAACCACTATACCCTATCGTCTGAACTTGCATTCAAATCAGAGTATCTAGGCAACGACTGCATGTTCAGCAGGGGTCAGGTTACGTCACTGAACAATGTCATTAAAAATATCGTTCAGTGGTTTACCTCTAGATTGATCATCTGGGTGACCAGATATCAGTGGTACAGCAAATCGTATAGTGTGTACCCAGCTTTGACCACTAAGCAAAATGTACCTAAATTAATATATTTATTTAAAATTTAAAAAAATGCTAATACTCTAGAGCGCCATGATTCAAGAAATTTGGGAACCACTTGTCTAGAGCATAAGCAGTAGTACAATTTATAATACAATTGTCTATGATTAACATCTATTTGATACTTAAAATGCATCAAAATAGACCTGCAGACTTAACCCCACCTACTGCATAACACAAAAGCGCATATATTAATACGACCCTCCCTAACAGATAATTCTGTAGAAGTGTTAAGCTTTTGTGGAATAGGTCTTTAACAGCAAGAGGTTGTTGATTTTGAGGACACGCTGGATTCGAATACATATAGTACCAGGCTTAATTGAAGCAATTACAGACTTCTCTTGTCAGGATTTAGCAGCTGCTTAACAATTTGGCTATAGCATAAGATCTGATTATTTTGTAGTGAGAACACTTTGTACATCCATATCTTTACCATGGTAACCTACAGTAACACATGTACATTGTTTTACCAAATTAATTAGCAGCTACATTTCTTTCTTGCTTTCATGATAAAAACTGTTCTGTGAGTTGGGAAAGAAACCTTAGAAAATGACAAGCTTAAGATTTGCAGTTATAATAGTATATGCTCTTAACCCACATTACAAAACCCCAAAAATGTATGTAATAGTTGCAGATTTATTTTATTTGCCTGTGAAATATTTGGGAAAACATGGTTAAACTTCATGCCATCTAATTACATCTAGGGGTAATTTTACTGAAGTGTGAGTTTGGTACTTATGTAGTAGATGGGCGCCCACTAAGCAATTTGCTTAGTGGGCTATTCTGCGTAGGAAAATCGCTGCGCTCGCCACGCTTAGGGCTTGGTGGTTCGCTGCGCTCACCACACTATATAAATTCAACTCCACATCGAAGTGGATAGTGGGGGTATGATGAGGTCGGAGGACGCGTTGCACTGCCGCTCGCCATGCTTTGGGGTGGCGTGGATACTGGGGGTGTTTTAGGAACAGATTCCACTCTCCCTCTATGGAAGTCATGGAATCCTAAGAGGGAGAGTAGCCCCTGTAAGTTGGGATCCTGGCTGTCGGGCGCCTGACCCCACCCTGCACATGATTCCCCCCCCCCCCCCCCCCCCGGCGCCGGATCCATGAACCTGAAAAAAAAAAAAAAAACTTAAAATGACTTAGCAAACAGTAGGGACATGATGCACGATGCTCCACACTGCTCCTTGTCACGTACAGCTTCTGTCTTGGGCCTGTGGAGTTTTGACTGACAGCGGGTGTGGAATCACATTGCATCGCACAGCAAAACCATACCATGCAATGCGATTTCAGTACGCCTACATACGTAAGCTAATTGGGCGCCCATTTACTACATAAGTACTGTGAGTTTTTAGAAGTGAGAGATAATCTAGCTGCTATCCTCTAGAACAATTCATGTTTTTTAGGCAACCTGTGGATCTATAGTAGGAATTAATGCAGCCAGGGGTATTTTTATAGTGAGGATGGCTTATTTAAAGCCATCCTCGCCAGTCAACCCCCTCGCCATATTCAATGTTCCGGGGAAATCCTAGCTTAAACGCGGAGGTTTGCCGCAAATGCAGCAAGCCTGCTGCATTTTGTGGCGACCCCCGATGTGTTGCTGGCCACCTCGCCTCAGGAAACAGGAGAGGTGGAAATGGCAAATGCGTTGAATACTCTGACATATAGCTCGCCATCAGCCGCTTGAATATAGGCCAACATGTTTCAAAATGTGAAAGTTAGTAATGACTATAGCTGTGCACCAGCTAGGTGATTTAGAAAACGTGGACCGTTGGTAGATCTCGAGGACCGGTTTGGCCTCCCCTGCTCTAGAAAGGGCTAGGTAGGGGTAGAATCAGATTGGCTGCTATGAGCAACATTTCTCAATTAAAAAAATAAATAAATCAATGCACACACATTCTGTCTATTTGGAGCACCCGCCAATTACACAAAACAAGGCCCTGATCTAGTTATTCATCTGCCTCGCAAAGCAGACTAAATACAGAACTATAAAAAGAAACCACTCTCAAATGAGGAGGTTACTGTCCAACCTAGATTTTACCCCAAGCCATATCAATAAGAGAGTGGATATCTTTTGGTATTTTGGGGAGCTAGTAAAAAATTGAAGACATTTTGATATTTGGGGTAATAAAAATAGAAAAATCACTAAATCATAAATTATAAAAAGTACATATATATATTTTTTACAATAGGCAATGGTTTATTACATAAAAAATACTTACGAAACAGGCCCATGGCAAAAACTCTGAATACCTTCCAGTACATGAGGAGGAACTACTTCCTTACAAAGATAATGGTGTGCATCTGCTGTCAGTCTGTAATATCCATCAATAAGTGACACAAAGGAGAGAGCTTCCTTTAGCGAGGAAAATTCCACTTCCTACAGAAATACCATGGTTAGAAAGAGCCACCAGCTACACAATACACACTTAATAAATAGTCATTATGAGGAATACAAAAACACAATTGTATCCAGATTTCTCTGCGAAAACAAGCCTTAAAACATTAGCAGCCCTGTATATGTGCATTCTATACCAGTATTTACCATACTAATGTCACATACCAAGTACAAGGTACTGTACAGCCTAAAATTTCAGCGATTCCCAATTTTTCTTTTATCATGACCCCCTAGAGCAGCGATTTTCAAACGTTGTGCCACGGACGGTTACCGCTGTTTTAACATAGCTTGCCGCTTCTATGTGCGGCTTCCGCTGCTATCTGTTTCAGCCGCTGGCGACCATGGATGCTTTCGCAAGACGGCGTGTGATCTGTGGTAACTCATAGGTCATTCACAACACGTCACCTTCCTGTCTGCCTGCCACCCGTGCACCACAACCTCTCCTACCACCTGCCGCTGCTCCTTGTCCACATTCCAGACAGTCTGTGTGCAACAGGTATGTGTGGCAGGAAGAAGATGTGGGATAAGCGGGCCTCTGTTTGTAAAAAATGTTTCCTTAATTATCTTCATGGAGGGCCAGCTGCCTGCAAGATTAGAATTAATGAACAAATGTGCAATATGTAACAGTTACATACATTGAACATTTGTTCATTAATTATGGCCTTCTATAATTATATGTTAAAATTATATTATATGTTACATGGGATTACGGCCTCCTATAATTATATTATTTTTACATTGTAACATATAATATAATTATAGGAGGCCATTTTCCCAGTGTGTTTTACGGCACCCATTATAAGGGTGACTTATTCATTTTACGCATATAATATAAAACCATGACCAATTGTTTCGGTACTAGCCTTTTGAATAGATACCTTTTGTTATCCACACATTGTTGTTTACAAAGTGGTCTCTTGCTTCTACTTGGTCTTTATCTATATCCCTACTTTCTAATCAGCTCTGCTCTTTCTGCTGGTTATGTGACAACAATACTGTATTTGCACTACTGGGGGGGGGGGGGGGCGTGTTTGTTTAGTTTAATTACAGAGTTTAATTACCATGGGGTTTTGCTTGGTACATTGCCCATAAATAATATGAATTGATCCTGGTCCACCAACCCAAGGCACCCCTTCAAGTCTCCTGAGGTACCCCAGGGTGCATAGGCACACAGCTTGGGAAACACTGGGTTAGTGTCAGATAATTTGCAAGATTTCACTCCATTTTTGTTGTACTGTACAGACAGGGACATTGGCTTTGGATAGAAGACTGGTGTTGGGGCTACTTTGGCCTTCCTAAACTAGCAATAAACACTGCTCAGATCCTGGGTAGGATTAGGGTTGGAGAGGAAGGCTTGGGACTGATTCAGACCTGATTGCGCAGGCAGGAATTCGCACGACAAGCATTCAGTTAAAATAGCGGCCCACTACAGTGAAAGCCCACCTTGCAAATTAATGTGATTACTTTGCGAATATATGTGTATGGCATAACAGGCTCACCATCAAATGATTTTTACAATGGGCACAAGTCTTCGCAGGCGCCCCATAGCCAGAGACTTACTCGGCCGTGTAAAAGAATAAAGCAAATCCATCTCGAAGCTGACATTCTCCAGCACACCTAGCCTTTTTCCAAACATCCCAGCGTGTTTTTTTTTTCTGTCACGCCTGCGTTTTTCTCATCACTCCTCATGAAATGGTCGGTTTCCACCCCCAGATGCCTACTTCCTGCCAATCACCTTTCGAGCGTTGTGTGCATAGAATTAGTAGCAGGATTTCATTTCAGGAAAGCCTCGTGTATGCATACATCCAACTGTACGCATGCGCAGTGCACCGATAACTGCCTTTCCATGCGATCAGGTCTGAATCAGGCCCAATAGGTAAGAATTAACTTAACCATACTAAACATATAAAAACTAAAAAGACCTGTAGCCAAATGCTAAAATTGCCAGTACATAGCTACACATCCATGAATATTACTGCTTGAGATCTGCAGAAAGACATTATTTTATAAAAGTATGTAAATTTATTATCTGGATCTGGTCAACTGCAAAATTGTGGTACATTAACTTGTTCTTGCATTGCATTTACACAATAGATATAAAAAAAGCAGCTAAAAACACTGGCAACACTGAATTAGATCCACAATACTAAATAAACAATATGCGGGAGGATTGCATATAGACATTTCAGAATGTCAACATTTTGCATGTTTGCTAGATAACATTGTAAAAATGTCATCATTACTGTCAATATTGTGACATCATGGGGTTATTTACATTGATGGGTGTTCTTTTGAAGACTGGATGCTGCCCATAGCAACCAATCAGATTCTACCAATATATTTAGCACCTTCTAGAAGATCATAGATCAAATCTGATTGGTTGTCCATAGCAACATCCCATCTTCAATAGAATTCACATCTTAAGCTCTATGGATGTCAACATTGTTATTGTGAACCTTTTGACTACATGACTACACACATAGGAGAGTAGGCCTTTAGATAAAGTAGATTAGGTTATTTTATGAAAACTCACAACTGAGTAAACAGAATTGCACTAGTTATAAAGTAAAAAGTTGCAGGAGCATATACATTTAACTAGGAAGGAACAACAAATGGTTTTCAGGAAGGAAAATAAATGAAGTTGATTGCACATAGCTGTCACCATGTAAGATAGTCTGCTGATCACTCAAGAACAGAGCCACACAGGAAACCTGATTGTGGTAAGATTTGTAAAACAGTTCAGCAGCCAAGTACACCACCCAATTATCAGTTACAAAACACATGAGTGAAGTAACAATTGCCTACAATGTTTTCTTTCTCACACTCCACTTTTTGTTTATAATGAATGCATAGTGAGTACTCTTTGTAAATACTTTGCATGTAATCAGTTAATAAAATGTTATAGAAAAAAAGTGAATTGGGTCTCCAAGAAGAAAAATGTAACTGCAAAACAATGTGTAAAATGCACAACAGATGAGACGCTTTACCACAACTTTTGCAGTATTAGGTGAAAAGCAGCCAGCATCTTTCCTTCACTAAACATGACTGAATCTATCAATGTATTTTTTAATCAAAAACATGTGAACAACACAAACTGACCTCAGTTGCAATGTACAGAGATTTGTATTACTGGTTGTTGCTTCTACTGTACAGTTTCCGCCATACTGCAGATGTGGTAGCAGCTTGGCCTGTTCTGTTTTCTCCTATATTAATTGGTGTACTGATAATGTTACAATTATGAAAGATTTTTTAACAAACAAAGCATTGGATGAAAAGGGAGGTGCGTTCCTTGTTGTATGCTCATAAAAAAACTTTCAGGGGAGGTGATTTGGTTGCATACAGATTAGCCATATTAAATTGTAAGAAGGGGAAAAATGAGGCAAAAAGAGATCATTCTGTTAAAATCGAATCATAGTTTACTAAAGATCATGATTCAAGAAGTATGTGGAGGGGAATTCATAGCTTGACATATTATAAGAGCAGAAGCCCTGCTTTTGGTCCAGTAGAAGCTTCTACACTAGATTTGACAGGGGAAACATGTCTTCTACATCTAAACTACCACTTTTGGTTGAAGGACCAGATTTTGTCCTTTCTGAGCACAAGGTGAGGAATGGTCTACTAGGTGATAAGGGTCCTACACACACAGAGAGATTTGTGCCAGACATTACGCATGAGAGAATTCCAATCTCTCAGGAGTGTGACTTCAGGGGAATGAAAAAATAGACAAATAGACATAGGAACAAATAAACATCCCTTAAACAATATAAGTGCTGGTAATATAGTGGGGGTCACACCCTAATGTAAGTAAATGTTGGTGACACAGTGGAAAAAATAATACTTACCCGGAGTCTTCAGCGGCATGTCCATCACACTCCCGCAGCTTGCAAAGAGTGAAGACGGCGGGAGAGGTAAGGCAGCTTCAGTGATCGCTCAGAAAGCCACCACACATGGAGAGATGTGCATGGCCTTCTGAGTGCCTGCTATGAATTTATCCAGCAGGGCTGTTCTTCATTGCGAATCCTCAGGGCCACACATTTGAAATGCTGTGTGGGCTACATAAACAGCTACATTTAACCATTTTCTGAGCAACATATTAGAATTATGCAATAATTGCTCAGAAAGTGGCTGAATATCGCTCAGTGTTTAGGGCCCATAAATGCTAGAAGGGCGGTCGGCCTCAATGGAATTTCGTGTAAAGTCCCGAAGGGTTGTGCCTGTGAGTTAGCTGTGAATTTTACATATATTTTTAATATGTCCTTAACTGGTATTATTCAGGATCGGTTTAAATCCATTGCAGTTGTTCCCATTCCGAAAAAAGTGGAAAGTCTTAATGATTCTTGACCCATTGCTCTGACTCCCCTCATAATGAAATGCTTTGAGGGGATTGTGTTGGCACACATTAAAAGCCAGTTACCAAATGGCTTGGATAACAATCAATTTGCCTAGAAGCCAAAAAGGTCAAAAGATTATGCTCTATTGTCTATGATTCATTCTTCCCTCACTCACATAGATAAGCCTAAACACTTATGTTAGTCTGCTTTTTATTGATTAAAGTTCAGGATTCAATACTATACTCCCGAATGCACTATTAAATATACTGCGCAATCTGAGTTTTTCGGTAACCTTGTGTAACTGGACACTGGACTTTTGGACTAACAGACCTCAACAAATAAAATTAGAGGTAACTAGGATTAGTATGGGAACTCAGGGATGTTTTTAATTCCCCTATTATTTTAGTTATTTACTAATGATTATTATTCTCAGGCCGAGACTAATTTGATAATCAAATTTTCGTATGAGACTACTGTGGGGGGCCTTATCTAGGATGGGGAGGAAAGGGCTTATCGAGAGGAGGTGGACAGGCTAGTTAAATGGAGCAATGTAAATAATCTATTTATAAATTAGATTAAAACTAAGGACATAATTATTGATTTTAGACAGTGAAGTCATTTAGAATTGTTGCCTCTAACTATCAATGATTTGTTAGTAGAGTTACAGATTTTAAACTAGTAGGTATAATTATTTCAAATGATTTGACATGGTCTTCTAATATCACAGCAATGACGAGGAAGCGGTTATTTTTTCTTAGGAAACTTCGAGCAGCAAATTTCACACAGACAAATTTGATTAGATTTTATAAATGTGTTATAGAAAGTATTCTGACATATTGTATTGTTGCTTAGTATGGGAATAGCACTAAGGGAGACCATAAGCAATTGGAGCGTGTGGTAGATACTGCCGTGGGTATCATAGATAGTAAATTGCCGTCAATTGAGGAAATCTATACTAGGAATTTCCATCGTAAGCGAAACCGCATTGTTCAGGATTGCCATCCTAATTATAAAATGTTTTCATCTTTCAGTCAAAAAGACGGCTCTGGTGTATTAAGGCAAGGGTATCTTGATTAAAAAACAGCTTTTTTCCCCATCTGTAATTGTTGATTTTAACCAAAAATGTTCATTTGCAGATACTTTGTGACCTGGCTTGTCATGTCGTTGTTTTTACAATGACAATAAAGAATATCTATCTATCATTTTGTTTGCAGTGGGTCCACACTGGAGCAAAAATCTATGGGCAACAGAGAGCCAGTACCAGGAATCCACAGGACAAAGGGATTTTTGTAAGAACTTACCGTTCGAATCCCTTTCTCTGATATGGTCCTGGTGACACAGCTCAACATTGGGATGTAGGAGGGTCCGTAGGAGCCAGGCACCTATCCTAAAGCTTTTGGAGGGTAGGCTCCTCCCTTCTGCATCCCAGACTCCTCAGTTCAATCTTTCAAAGCCACTGGAATACATTAACTCAGTACAAACGCCTGCACATATTATATGCACAATTTCAAAAATAACTTTCTCCCTGAACCCTCTCAGACGCACCCCCACCTTGACCACCGCTGGGATATTCCCCAGGTAGTCATGCGGAGGGCTTGTCCTCTCCTTTGGTGCTTGGTTTCTTATGAAAGGAACCAAACTTTGACTTTGGGGCCTTGCCCCTGGAGGACTGAAACTTTCCCCTAAAGGACTATCCTCGAAAGGACGCACCCCCTCTAGGGGAGTGCCGAAAGGATGGCCTAAAAGCAGAAAACCTTGAGGCCTGCTTAGCTGCAGGAGCCGGCAGGAAAGTACTTTTGCCTCCCGTGGCCTGCTTAATAATCTCTTCCAGCTCTGAACCAAACAACAGCTTTCCTTTAAAAGCTAATGCCTCTAAGGCCTTTTTTGATTTGTTATCCGCCTCCCAGGCTTTAAGCCAAAGCACTCTCCTGGCATTGACGGATACCGTGGATACTCTGGAAGCCATTTTGAGAGCTTCCTCTTCAGCTTCAAGCACATACTCTGCAGCTGCCTTTAGCTTCTCAGCAAGCAGTAACACACCTGGATCAGCATGCAAAATTGTACATAAGTCACTGGCCCACACAATCATGGCCTTAGAGACCTAGGCTGATGCTATAAGAGGGCGTAAAGTGAAGCCTACCCCCTCAAATATTGCCTTGAGGTTACCCTCCAGCTTCTTGTCTACGGGGTCCTTAAAGGCTGCCCGCCCGCTGCCGCCCCCCCCCCCCCTCCATAGCGAACCACTTTCATTCATTTGTAGGACTTCCAAAACACTTGTAGCCTTGAAATATCACTAATATATAAATAATGCATTAATCTATTTAACTCTTTAATACAACTCTGTTTAAAAGGAAGACATATTAACAGCATTTATAATACACATTTAAACACTAATAATAGCACTATTAAGAACAGCGAAATAATGTAGCAATGAACTACTAAAAAATTATTACATCATTTAATTATACAGAAAACCAAATTCATTTACCAGAGATTTGTTGTCCTGTTTATGGATGGTCACTATTCGGCTTTCACTGGAATCCTCCTTGCTGGCTTGTTTAATGCTCACATCAATGATGTTAGGAAAGTCACAATAAGTATGTAAATCCTGTAAAACATTACATAGGCACATCAGCAACTGTTCTACTATTGTGTGTAATATAAATCAAAGGAATTTATAATTATAGATTTACAAAGCCTCTCAATGCACCACAATGCTGACTATGGTGAAAACAGGACATATAGTCAAAAGAAAAAAGTTTGGTACCGTGTTAGCCAGTTGATAAGAAAAGTTTTATTGTTCCTCAGTGAGAAAAACAAAATAGCAATCTAGCAAATATGATACCTTTTAATGGCTAACAAAAATAAATGTTGTTAAAATGCAAGCTTTCGAGACTTCTTAGGTCTCTTCCTCAGGCATGGTATCATGCCTGAGGAAGAGACCTAAGAAGTCTCGAAAGCTTGCATTTTAACAACATTTATTTTTGTTAGCCATTAAAAGGTATCATATTTGCTAGATTGCTATTTTGTTTTTCTCACTGAGGAACAATAAAACTTTTCTTAACAGGACATATAGAACAGTAATACTAGGGATACAACATAAGTTCAGGGATATATACGGATGACCAGCAGTCAGGATGCCAGTGGTCAGGAGGGAATCCCGACAGGAGTCAGGTAAGTATAACTACCCTGCCCCCCTATCCTTCCTTTCTGGCAGCCTTACCCTAAGGGCAGTATTCAATGCTCTTTGTTCGCCCTTTGTTTTTGGCAAACAGGGCAAATTTTTGGCGAAATGGCAAATTATTTAGCCAAAAATCATGTTCACCGTATTCAACACTCCATGTTTGCCAAAAGTTAACAGCGAGCATCGGCCTGTTCGCCGTTTTTATAGCAGCCGCTATTCGCTGTTGTTTTTCTATGGAAATTTAGCATAGTTCGTCAAAAGTGTATTCAATGCTAAAATAGTGAATGGTGGTTTTTTTAGTGAACTGAAATTACTACTTCTAAAATAATTTTTCAATTGATTTTTTTGGTGTCTACAAGTCAGTTTATTTATTATTTGAAGGATCTTTATTTTTTTATTTCTTTACAAGAGTCACATTAATATATTTTGATTTCCCCCATGCATTTCAATACTGCACATAGATTACACAAAGCGAACATCAGCCCTGGAACTCTGTACTGCACATTTTCCAGCACTGAGCACAGGAAAAGAGAGAAGCATTATCAGCTGCACAGGGTTGCACTCAGATGGTAAATGAAGAAGTAAATGCAGCTACTTCCTTTTTAACATGAGGGGAAAAATCCATAAGGCCACATATAATGCCCGTTACAGAGTACAGGTCACAGTTACGTCACGCCACAGCTGGGCAGACCGTGCACATGTACATGATACAAACACGGACACTGGTGCCATCAGCCCCCATGATGGGACAGAAGGAGATGAGCTCTGACAGGAGCAGCAGCTTACAGCATGGGAGAAGGCTGGTACAAGTTACCTGCTAGTAGTGCAGTGAGGACAGGCAGCGCCAGACGCAGCATGGTCGCACATTGGTACAGCGGCCGCAGTGCAGAGAGTACGAAGGCAGGCAGGATGACAGCCTCCCAGCAGCGCATGAGGCGCTGGCAGGGAGAGGGAGCTCCCTGCCAGGAAGACGAGGACCAGCAGCAGGCCTCCAGCTCCTGAATTGTGTTCTTTCGGGAGGCGGCGCCGCTGGTAGCAGGGTAGGCTACAGGAGGGAGGGTATCGGGCACATGCCGGATTTGGGTAGTTTTACGGTCAGCGAGCCTCTGACGCGTTGAATAAGGTGAGAGGGAGGGCTGCCAGTGGACACGGAGGACGGCAGAATACTGCACTATGCCTCCCACCTTTTTAGCCTGATTCTAACGCTCTCTGCTAGTGCCTAAACCTCACCCAACCCGCTAACTAACACTAGGTCCCCCTTCTTGGTGCCTAACCCTAAACATCTCTGCCCCTCAGACTAATCCTAACCATCTCTGACTTCTCCTTCCAAGCCCTCCATCCCCGGCCAACCCTAACCTGCCCCGTAAAGCGACCATATACTGAATGATGGTATCCTGACGCCAGGATGCCGACTGCTTCCCAAATGTAGATATTAAAAACAAATGAAAGTAAGGTTCAAGCTCATGAGAGAGAGCTTATAATCAACTAAAACAAGAGTAACAAGTTGGTAGTACGTATGGAAGTAATCGCTTACGAAGATATATGTGCCAGGATGTAATGAAAGCGGGTTTTTTTTGTGTGTTAACGAAAAGTTGGATGCATTCGGCTCCGAATACGAACTGCCACATCCAGATGTTGTCACATGTTAAAACATGCAACTCCACCGATGTAATGGGAGCAGCATTTGAAAGTTGACACAATAAAGCTCAATGAAGTTGGACATACAGCCGGTTGTTTGGATGAATTGTATTCGGCAATGTTTAAATTCACTTAAGGCCCATACACACTAGAAGATTATCTTTACTGGCTGGTTGGAATGAAAATCTGGACATCTTTGGGAGCAAATGACAATTGACCATTTGCTTCTAAACATGGAAAATTGACAACAAATAATCCTACAGAAAAATTGGTTAGATCAATTTATGCAGATGACTGCCTTTGTCCATTTTCCATAGTTTGGGCGCAAACAGTTGATTTTTGCAGTTGATTGCAATTTGTTCCCAGAAATTTCCAGATTTTCATTCAAACCAGCCAGATTGGAAAGATAATCTTCTATTGTGTATGGGCCTTTACAAGTACAAAATGCAAAATATACTTATTTCTGTCAAAATAGCTTATGTACTGTACAAGTCATATTTTTTCCCCCTTTCAAAATGCATCTTATGTGCATCGGAATGCCAAAACAGCTTTAAACAGTTTTAACATTATTTGTTATGCACAAACATAAGCAATTACACACAATATGTATTATGACGCTTGAATTGGCTAAAGGTTCTTCCATTAATAGTCTAGTGATGTATTACGAGAGTTGTGAGAATCAAGTAAATCCAGGTAAAACCGAAACTGGACATCTCTAATTACAAGTTGTTTTAATACCAGCCATTATTAAAGCAATAAATTATTTCTATCTTACCTGAATATCAAATGTTTCCCGATCTGTAGCTTTGCCCCTTGAATACTGAATTCCATCATTTCCAGTTACCACAATGGTGGCAAAAATATCTCCTCCTGAAGGATCCCGGCAAGCTTCTTTAACTTCGAACTGTTCAGAGTAAAATGCTGACTGGAGAGTCTCAAGGTTTATAAGATACTTCAGTTTTAAGTCCCTGGCTGTAGCTTTGCATTGACTAAACTGTTGAATAAATCTTCGAAATCTGTACCTAATCCTTTTCCGAGTCAAAATATGATAGTCTTGAATTTTGGCACGAATGCATTTCGGCAAAAACTTCTTGTAGCTGTACAAGAACAAGAAAATATGTACACGTGTAAAATACTGTCACCACAGAGAACTTGACTTCGAATAAATAGTTCAAAGGTTTTGCCTACTTTGGGAAACCTACTTCCGGTGGAAGCCGGGGATGGTTGCACACTTGCAGTGCTCTCGGCTACCATCCGCCAGATCCCCCATCCCCAACCCCCCAGAGAAGGGACACCAGAGAGGAGCGACAGGAGGGGAGGTCAGAGGAGGCCCCCGGCCACGGCGAAAGACGCGGCTGCAGCCCCCAGCAAGGATGTGGCTGCGGTCCCTTCATAGGACGAGGCAGCACCCCCCCAGCGGCAATGGCGGGATGCTGCCCCCACACCATCGGCCCAGAGGGCCGCAGCCAAAGGAGTGGTAAAGACAGATTCGGGAAGCGGATGACCCCTGGCACAGGCCGTGGCTTGGTGCAGCATCCCCTTCCTCCACATTCAGGAGAGGGAGACCCCCCTCCTCCCTGCCTGCAAACACCCAGTGCCCTGCCGAGGAAGCCCACAGGAGAGGAGGTATGGCTCTGCATCGGGCCAGAAATGGTGGATTCCAGCCCAGGGAGGACCCAAGCGCCAACTCTTGGTCCCCGGCCTCACTGACTCTTTTTGACTATCCCCCTCTCCCTGCACGCTGCCTCTCAACCCTCCCCAGCTGCAGATCCAGCCACACTCTGCCCCCCCCCCCTCTCCTACAGCCTTAGGATCCATCCTGCTGTGTACTGTAGGGAAGATGGCCTCTTGAGCCCTTTTGCTGCTGTGAGTAGCATGATCAAGATGGTGCCACAAATGACTGCCTAGTAACTGTGCACTCTGTAACCCTGTGTCTCCCCTGTCTCAAACATTGCACAGAAATCTATAGCTGTACTGTCTCTGCTTAAGATTTACATACCTGGATGCAATGATCAGTGGTGCCTCTGATGGCTGCCTAGGCGCTGTGCAGCTTGGCGGGTATGTGTTCTCCAGTGTGATTACTGTACTGTCTCTGCTTGTATTGTTGCCTGACTGGCTGTTGTGGCGAGCAGTGGTGCCACGGATGGCTGCCTAGGCGCTTTACTGCCCAGAAAATATATGTTCCCTGCCTCTATAATCCCCAGGGTACATCTAGCGTATACAGTACCTGTATGTGTTATGCATATCTGTACTGTCACTGTTGAACCATTACCTACTGGTAGTTGCACAGCAATCCAAATCTAATTCCTAGTATACACTAGTATACCTGGCCAATAAAGATGATTCTATTGTGCCTATCAAAATTACTGCTCTGGGTGGGAAACCCCATTGTGTCCATATTGCGATTAATCAAAGATTAATGTGCTTTACATGAGGCAGTAGATCTAAAGCAGCACATTTCTTGACATAACTGTTAACAATATAACAAGGTTTATATCGGGTTACATAGCTCCCATTCACAGTGGGTAAACCTTCTTTTAATGGAAATTAGTCTCATGCACCGCAAGCCTTTGCATCTAATCATGTGACCGCAGCAGAGACAAGGTAATGGAAAGGGAGGGCTGGATAGTATCGAGAGAGAGAAAATGTCCTAAAAACTGACAAACCAGCATTTAAACTTTTTTTTTTTTGTAAATACTTGTATTACAATAAATACCTGACAGCATTGTAAATTGCAAGTGGACTTTGCTCTTTTTCATTGGCCATTCGCATCATGTCAAGAACAGCCATCCCAAGGCATTCTTCCTGGGTTTCATGTGTTATGGGCACGGTTATCCAGCCGTTCACAAAATCATCTCTCCACTTTATGAAAGAAAAAAAAAATATTAAAAAATTTACATTTTAAAAACTCAAACCCAAAAAATTGGGACTGAATTCCTCATTTAAATTATCTATGTGTTAAGGTGTGTATTTTATCAACAAAGGGCAAAGCATTACAAATTCAGGTTATGTCTGTGTGGAGTTTTTATGTTCCCCATTCTCACACCATGCCAGGTTAAGCTTGTGGATGTCTTCTATGCGTGTATAATTAACCAATATAGGTTGGTTGCCCTGTGCTGAAATACTTACGACACAAGCCTATTTGGCAGAAATAATTCCTCCCTTAACAAAAGCCCTGGAATTGCCATGGAAGGCCCCGCATGTACCCATAACATCCAGACAGATCCTTCACCCAGGACGCAAACTAAAATGCTTTATAAATTCTACAGTAGATTGTGCTTTGCATAAACTAAAGTGGAACACTATCCTCCATGCACATTGTACAGTAGACAGCAGCTGCTTTCTGCTAGCGCTACCCATGTGATGGGTTAGTAACAAGCTTAGTCAGTATGTTGTCCGAGATCATCATTCTTAGGAAACCAGACTGTTAATATTTATAGTAATGTTTAAACATATTTCCTGATACCGGGTTTAGGCCAATGACATTAGCTCACTTTCGTAAAGAGATAAGCATTAACAACACTAGGTTGCTATTAAGTTCAAAATAATTATCACATAAGATGACAAGGACTTCTATAGATAAGAGCTATTTAAAAACCATGTAAACAGTCACTATTGCAGTGGTAAAACCAGCAGTCCCCATATTGACTCAACTCAGCACAAAGATTAAGAGTAATTGGGAACATGCTGTCCTTTCTGTGGACAAATCATCATCGCAGAGGAAAGAAATTGCAGCTTGTTAACACAAAAGTGACTGGAACGAAATCTTGGTAATAAAAAAAAAAAAGGCAGATACTACATCAGAATCAAAAAGCTTCATTTCTAAACAGATTCTTCAATTTACAATAAAACCCATAGCTTTAAAATCCTTGTTCAATTCTCATTAATACCCCTTTTACACCAGAGGTTGGACCCGGGATATTGCCGCTCCAGTCCGGGGCAGGGCATGGTGTAAATGGGCTGAAAAAAAATAACACTGGTACTGTTCCCCGGGAATCTGACCCGGCAAATGTTCAGGGTCGGACACGGGGCTTATCCGGGGCTCAGGGTGGTCATTATCCGGGTTATTTGGTGGGTAGAGGGGCGCGAAGAGCTGATTGGTGCTTCTGCGGCTCTGGCAGATGATGTCATCTGCTGGAGACCCGCACAGGGCGCATGTAGCAGCAGCGTTACCACGCTCTCTCCTTCGGCACAAATATTGGTGTCGAGATCTAGACCTCTCAGCCAAGAACTGTGCTCTCCTCCTCAAAGTGTGAAGCAAGTAGCACAGGGTGAGAAGCTGCTTCAAACTCTCAATTGCTGAAAAGTACAGCACAAACTGCAACACAGCTACTCCGTCTGCCATCTTTGCTGCAATGCTGGGAGCAGAACCCACTCCCTCCCTTTTCCCTTTCTTGTGACCTCATCTCAAACAGCCCAAAGGTCAATTTTTAATGACACCAGCAAGGAAAGACAGGGCTGATCCGTTTTCAGTGTGAAAGGGCCTTACCCGGGAATAACCCGGATTGAATTGCAGTGTAAATGGGGTCTGAGGCAGGGCATGCCCTGGCAATTTCCCGTGTTCGATTTCCCGGGTCCTACCCGGTATTCTGGTGTAAAAGTGGTATTAGTAACCTTCCAGGGTTTATTTTAGGGCCCTTGTTGTTACATAGAAAAATATATATGAACAAGAGAACCCTAGGAACTGTACTAGTCAAGAATGAAACCTAGTACAAGGTAAAATGTTGTGAGCTATTAAAATGTATAATATATCTACATGTTTTAGATAGACTGCCAATCAGTCAACACTATATGGTTGACTTGCAATAAGTTGACAGGTAAAAAAGGTCAATATAAAAAAGGTCAATATAAAAAAGGTCAACACAAGTTTTTTACATGTTCGCGGGTGTCATTTTGTAGGACATCACAGGTTACAATTGCCAATCCTAGTTCACATGAATTGTAAACTAAGCAAATGTAGACCATTTGTGTGTCAGTCATGCCGATCTATTCAAGGGCGAGTTTGGGCACTAGGACTCGCTGCGCAGGTATGCCCGGCATCTATTCCAAAGCAGCGACCGGCGCACTACTAACTCCAGCCAACCGCATACAGTGATAGCTGCTAAGCTGCGCTGTCACTGAGCAGGAACGGTGAGCCCGATCTGTGGACCTGTTGCACAAGTACTCTTGATACTCACCTGGAAGCAGCTTCAGACACACTGCTGAATCTGGATACAGAAAGAGTGAAAAGGGTCCCTCTGTGCGCCTAGGCAGCCTGCGGGAAGGTACACCTAGATGATATCCCTTAATATCAAAAAGCAAAACAAACACAAGCAAAGTGAAGGTGTTCCTCCCAGTGGCTTTATAGGTCCCTATAAAGAAGAGTACGTCCCTGTAGATAAAGGGACGGTCCTCTTCTCCGTATAGACGTGGTAATGTATAATACCCTGGACTTCCCTCCTTTTGATAAAAGGATCCTCTTCTCCGTATCACAAAGGAAAGCCAAATGCAGATGTTAATCCCTTGGACCATCCACAGGGGGGCAGAATTCCCTCCAATAGTGTGGGTACCGGAAAAAGAGTGAAAGGAGGTACATAGAATAATACCCTTTATTTAAACACAAAATAAAATCCACAAAAACAGAGGTAAACAGTGGCCAATTACCCAGGTGTTGGAGAACTTAAGTGGGTACAGAAGTTCTCTAATGCGAACAATAGGCAACAGGAGCTCCAAACGTTTTCGATCATCCACTGTGATCTTCTTCAAAAGGGAGTGCTCCTGTTTGCCTCTCCTACCTATTTAACAAAATCTAAACCAATCAGATATCCTGAAAACTAAAGTCCTCCCATTGTCTACACCAATCATACAAATGTTCATGATTCCGTGTATATTGTCATTCTGAGCGGAAGCAACCCACTTCCGGGTTGCGTTCCACCCGCGCTTTGTAGGGCGCTAACCCGGAAGATCCGTACTTCCGGGTTGCGTTCCAGGCGTGAAGATTCCCGGCTGGTAGTGGACGCGTATAGTACATTGCGTCACTTCCCCCGGATGTGTGGCTCTGTATGTCTGTCGCCATCTTAGTGGGGGAAAGGAAGGAAAAGGCTTTCAACGATGTTATAGAACTGGTGCGTCGCATCACTTCCCCCGGATGTGTGGCTCCGTATGTCCATTCGTCGCCATCTAGTGTGGGAAAAAAAGGTTTTCTCACGATGATATAAGGTTTCTTGCTTTTTCAATACGATCTGTCCCCATACAGTTTATTCAGTCGCCATTTTGTTGGTTAGATGGCTGTTCAGCGCAGCTTGGTGACCTGATTTTGAGGCTGGTTTTAATGTTGACAGATCATAATGGAAGGAGTGGAGTATTTTCATCCATTTTATACTCCATATACACACGACCAGTTTTGACCTCAAGAAAATATAAGGGGTATAAGTATAAGTATATAATCCATTTATACTGTCAATCATGTGCAAAATTGCAATAAAGCTGTGCAAAATAGCAAGACAAGGAAGTTATTCTCCCACATACAGTAAGAGGCATAAAAAATACATTTTAAAATAAGGTAGGATCGCATTTGAATACTAAGCTAAAAACAAGTGTGATAAAAGCAAGAAAAACCCACAAAATCCTAGTGCAAAAAAAGGCAAATAAAACCCGGAGACCGGCCAGCAATGTAATAGAATAAGATGATAGAACAGTTTAAATGTTAAAAGGTTAAAAAGACTTTAAAAGACTTAAAGGAACCATTTCACCTCAAAATCCATATTCAAACCCCCAGGGGTAAGTGTATTCAGCTCATAAATGCACTTCATTTCTTCCCTTGCCAGGGTGCTGGCCAGGTTCCTATTCCGCACATTTGTGGTAATATGTTTGAGGCCCACAAATTTGATAATGTGGCTACATGAAGAGTTGTGCTTAATTTTAAAATGTTGGGGTAATGAGTGTGTCTCCAGGCCTTTCTTTATGTTATTCAAATGTTCACTTATTCTAGTTTTTAAAGGTCTGGAGGTACGTCCGATGTAAAATAAGTTGCACGAGCATTCCACGGCATAAATTACATTTTTACTATTACACGTAATAAAATCATCGATAGCAAAAGAGACTCCATTAATGGTTACTGCGGTATGTTTGGAGGTGCCATTACTTTTAATCTCACGGCATCCTTTACATAATCCACACCTGTGGAAACCTTTGGTCAGTATCCTCCCCTTTTTTTGGGTAGTTAAAAGGGCGCTTCGTACAATCTTATTTCTCATATTGGGGGCTTTTCTATATATAAATTTTGGACGATCCGGTAAAATTTCCCCCAGGATCGGATCTTTCTTTAAAATTCCCCAATTTTTGTTAAAAGATCTCTCCAGGAGTTTGAACTGTGCGTTAAAACCAGTGATAAAAGCCCAGTTGAAATTGTCAGTATTGGTTTTGGTGATGTTAGAATCCTTTAAAAGTTCATTTCTTTCCACCTCTATGGTCTCTTGTACTTTTTTCTCAATAAAAGAGGGGTCATATCCCCTAGTGATGAACCTTTGTGCCATTTTGTTGGATTGTATTTCATAAGTACTTGTATCAGTACAATTTCTTCTTAACCGTTTGAATTGTCCACCAGGTATGGCATCAAGCCACTGAGAATGATGGCAGCTATCTCGTTGGATATATGATTGTGAGTCAGTGGGCTTAATGAACGTTTTGGTTTTCAATAGACAATCTTCAATAAAAATAGTTACGTCTAAAAAGTCGATACTGGTTTTATCAATGGTGAAAGTGAGTTCAATATTACGGTTGTTGTCATTAAGGTGACTACAAAAAGAACCCAGATCTTCCTCCGATCCATTCCAGAAGAAGATAATATCATCTATATATCTCTTCCAAGACACCAGGTTCGCCCCATACGCATTGTTGGACCACACATAATCACGTTCCCATTGGCCCATGAAGATGTTTGCGTAGCTTGGGGCGAACCTGGTGCCCATAGCAGTCCCAGTCTTCTGGAGATAGTAGTCATTCTCGAAGAGAAAATAGATATTTTTGAGTATAAAGTTAACCCCCTCCGTTATAAAAGCCTGAAAGTCTACATCTAAAGTGCTGGTGTATAAATATTGATTCACGGCTTGGATTCCCAGATTGTGGTCTATGATAGTATAGAGGGACTTCACGTCGGCAGTCACCATAAAAAGGCCTTCAATAACCGGAATAGTAGGTAAAATGTTGAGGAGACTCTTCGTATCTTTAAGATGTGACACATTCGTTGTAACTAGGGGTTGTAGATAAAAATCGATGAATTCGGAAAGATTTGCTGTAACCGAATTGGTTCCGGAGACTATCGGTCGTCCTGGGGGATGTGTAGTACTTTTATGGACCTTTGGTAGTAAATAAATTACTGGGACCGATGGTTCATCATTAATTAAAAATTTAAAACTGTTCTCATCTAAAACCTTTTTATGTTTATAGTTCTCTAAGAATGTTAAAAGCTGTTTTTGGATTCTATTTGTGATCGGACCTCTCGAATGTACCAGTCTTTGTCCATTATTACTATACTACCGCCTTTGTCGGCCGGCTTTATGATAATGGTGTCATTGTCTTTCAGATTTTTTAGGGCCTCTTTTTCTTTTAGGGAAAGGTTAGATTTTACCTTGGTGGGTTTAATATTTTTGATGTCCTCCTGGACCAGGGTATTAAAAGTTTCCAGAAAGTTCCCTTTCATGTGTGATGGAAAAAAAATGGATCTAGGTTTGAAGTTACTATAAGAATCACTCGGGAGAATGGTGTCCTCGGAATCCTGTGTGGTGGATTCTTTAACCATAAAGAATTTTTTTATACATAGTTTACGTATAAACTTATGGACATCCACGAAAGTTTCAAATTTGTTAATGTTATGAGTCGGGGCATATTTTAAGCCTTTTCCCAAAACTGAGGTTTCTGTGGCTGACAGGGTGTGGGAACTGATATTAAAGATCTTTACAGTTTCTCTATCATCAGATGAATTATCAGGTTGTGTGGCCTTGACTTTCTTTTTGGATTTTCTTTTCTTCCTTTCACTCTTTTTCCGGTACCCACACTATTGGAGGGAATTCTGCCCCCCTGTGGATGGTCCAAGGGATTAACATCTGCATTTGGCTTTCTTTGTGATACGGAGAAGAGGATCCTTTTATTAAAAGGAGGGAAGTCTGGGGTATTATACATTACCACGTCTATACGGAGAAGAGGACCGTCCCTTTATCTACAGGGACGTACTCTTCTTTATAGGGCACCACTGGGAGGAACACCTTCACTTTGCTTGTGTTACACTGCTGAATCTGGTCGGCCGCATGCAGGTACAGCCCCCGGGGACTATGTAAAAACCGGACCCGGACTAGATGCCGGACAGGACATCAAAATCTCCAGTCCGGAGCTTGTAGGGTCCGGTTCGGGGGGTGTCCTGACCGGGGGATACCTTGTCTGGGGGGGGGGGGGGGTGTCCCTGCATGCAGAGTTTGATATCTGGTCCGGCGGTCCGGGGGTCCCGATTGCAGAAGTATCCAATACAGACAGCCGGGCTTGTGAACGGACCTGTCGTTTTGATCTTCAACAGCTGCCTTTCTTTGAAAGAGGCTCTGGGACATAGCGTGCCTTCCATCCCCAGCCGGGCACATCATATTAGGTGCTCCCGCACACATCGGTCGAAGTGCCCATAAGCTCATCATTACCTTACCATCTGCTTGTTTTATCAGCTTTGTGACAGCCCGAACAACTGTTTCATCAGCGGGCATACTTCTTTCCTCCCCCGGCGGAGAGGATGGATCCCTTTTTGACCCCCACCTGGCCGGGATTGGGGGTCATTGTGGCCGTGAACCTAATCTGGACCCAATCACCTTGCGTTGGTTTGGGACACACCAGACAAACAGACAAAAGAGCAGATAACAAATATGTAAGAGAAATGCATACCACGAAGTATACAGAAATGCATACCACAAAGGGCAGTATTCAATGAGGCTGATTCGCCATGTTTTATGGCGATTTTGTGCTATTTTCGTGCTGTAAGGCGATTTTTTTGACTAAAACGGTGAATCACCCTATTCATTGACCAGATGGCGAATACATTTCAAGGTTTTTATTGCCATGATTCACCGAGTAGCAATCGCTATCTTTTTATGGTGAAGTGGAATGTGAACTTTTAAAATAAAGTGTTTTGTTTTTTACATTTGGTGTCAAAAAATCAGGAATTTTATTCTGAGGAGGGGCATGCTATTTTTATTCATGTGCTGTAAGCACATGAATATATATTTAATTAAAAAATATATATATATTTTCTTTTACACAGAGCAGCCAGCAGGGGGCCGGGAGCCGACCCGCTCATTAGATATTCATATATTCACTGCACCCGATCATTACATATGCACGATCGGGTGTAGTGAATACCCGGTCCCCTGTTGGCTATCCCGGGGGGCAGCCTGTGCTGCCTGGCTCCCGGGGAGCCCACCTCCCCCCCACAAACGTTCTGGGGCAGGCAGGGAGACTTCCATCTCCCTGCCTGCCGCCGTCCTCAGGCTCCCTGCGGCATCGCCGCAGGAGTTAAAATTTGCCGGTCAGGGGCAGTGAGCCCCTGACTCGTTGAATACTGGAGCCGGCGAGCCTCTGGAACGCGGCGGGCAGTGGCGAATGTGCAGTGAATCCTAAACAGGATTCGCTGCACATCGTCAAAATTCTCATTGAATACTGCCTAAAGTATACAGATGTGTCTTCATACATCTAGCCTCAATACTCCATGCACCCTGACATGCATGGCGTGAATGAGCTGGCAGTTCCTAGTTCCTGTGCAACTCTGTGGAGTGTGACCTTTTTTTTTTTTGGGAAATGTGCTTATTTGCAATGCTTTTCTAATAAAACACACAAGTAGACCTTATGGAATTAAAATTATATGCGACTTGCCTATATTTTAAGTAATGACACAACCATAGAATGGCATGAGACTAGAAGGGCTATTTAACATGCAAGGACACATCTCTGGGGTCATTCTGTGTCAAATCAACACACTTTGTTAAAATTTTACCTCACCAGCTCAGTCTGTGTTCAAATTTGATGTATGAAGAGCATATATGTAGTCTAAGCAAAATACAAATATTTTGTTTAAATACCTAATGCCGTTTGGCAAATTATGGCTATGTCAAGTTTTCAAAAATGTGTCAAAACCGCACAACCCGCATATTTTCAAATTGCCATAGCAGCTTTCCTAATTAAGCTTGAAAGGTGGGAGTGGTGTCATTTTACTGGGTTCTTATGCCCTTTCCTAGGATATACAAAACAGGCTTTGTGAGGAAAATCTCTTTCCAAATTGAAATAGAAATATTTGATCATGATTATGTCAAAAAGTTCGACAAAAGAAAAATAAAAAAACATTCAGGAAATAATTTATACAGGTCGAGTATCCCGTATCCGAATATCCGTTATCCGAATTATTCCGAAATACGGACATACCAGAAAGTGAAAAAAAATTTTTTTTTGCTAAAAACTCACTGGGGACATATGTAACAGCATCACTGGGGACATGATATGTAACTGGCACTATATATGTGCAAGACAATGATTGCTTGGCATTCAAATTCAGTGCTGAGATAGTACACACATTTTGTTTCACATTTTGAAACCTTGTTTTTTGAACAATTAAAATATGTTTGTGTGTATTTTATGTGGTAATAAAATATATTTGTGTGTATATTATGTGTTTATACAGCATAAATGCAAGATACTTCAAAATACATCATTGAAATATTAAAATATTCCGAAATACGGAATAATCCGTTATCCAAAATTCTCCTGGTCCCGAGCATTTTGGATACGGGATACTCAACCTGTACTGTTAAATGTATGTCAAAATGTAAAAGTGGGAGGATAATGGGTTCATAGTTAAAATAAGTTTAAGGCAAGGAAAAAAAAAAGTCAGGTGTAAGTAATAATAAATTGGATGGCTTCATTAGTTTAATTGTATAATTCAAGTTGAATAGAAATACTTCACATTGTATTAGTCAGTCAACAATGTTAGCTGAAGATAGTTTGATAATAGCTCAATGGTTTTTAAAGTAGACATGACAAATTCTTACAGTTGGAGTTATAAGGTCAACTTTGCATAAGACACATATTAGAGGTATCTATACATCAGGCTTCCTGGGATAGAAATATGATGGTGAAGGTCCAGCTGAATAAAGATAGGGCACTTAATTATCTTCATTAATGTCCATCATATAAGCAAGCCACCATTTCTTGATATACACTACGGACATATTGCAATTTATTTGTGTAAACTGGAGTTTCACAGATCCTTTTGATGTACAGTACTTCATCTTCATACACCAAATTTTTACATCATCTGAGCTGGTGAGGTAAAATCAGTGTGTTGATTTGACAAAGAATGACCCTCTGTACTGTCAATAGATTACAAATATATTTTTCGGATCTAATGCCAATCTATTTTAAGAAGGAAATGTAAGGCATAACTGGATTACTACAGGTTAAGTATCCTGGTACTTACATGTTAGTTGGGCGCCCATTATAGTAAATACGCTCATACCCCCACTATCCATGTCGGCATGGAGTTGACTTTATATAGTGTGGCGAGCGCAGCGAGCCACCAAGCCCGAAGCGTGGCGAGCCCCACGAGGGGGCGCATAAAACTAAGCAAATCGGCGCCCAACTAACATATAAATACTAGTTGATTATTCCATATTTTTGAATATTTTTATATTTGTACTTGTGTATTAGCATGGCGCCCACTAAGCAATTTGCAATTTGCTTAGTGGGCTATTCTGCGTAGGAAAATTGCATCGCATCGGCCATTTTAGTGCCATGCGATGCGATGCAATGCGATTTTCCTATGTAATTTATTCACTGCTCTCTCAGCCCCGGGCCATCGCATCGCATCTGCCGCAAAATCGCATGCAATCGCATGTGATTTTATATGGTGTGCGATGCCATGACATTAGGTATACAATAATATGATTGTATGTCCCGAAAATTGGTTTAATGTAGCCCCCCCCACACACACACACACACTATCCACGCCACCCCGAAGTGTGGCAAGCGCAGCGAGGCAGCGGAACGCGTCCTCCGACTTTTTCATTACCCCACTATCCACGTCGGCGTGGAGTTGACTTTATATAGTGTGGCGAGTGCAGCGAGCCACAGAGCCCGAAGCGTGGCGAGTGCATCGAGGGGACGCGGAATACATGTAAAAGTAATCCGCGTCCGCTCACCACGCTTCGGGCTCGCCACGTTCTGTGTTCGCCGCTGTGCTCGCCACGCTTTGGAGTGGCATGGATAGTGGGGGGTGCGTTTAACCTATTTTTGGGACATACAATCATAATTTTGTATAGCTAATGTCATGGCATCGCACACCCTATAAAATCGCATGTGATTTTGCGGGACATGCGATGCGATGGCCCGAGGCCGACAGAGCAGTGAATAAATTACACTTAAAAATCGCATCGCATGACCCTTAAATGGACCATGCAATGCGATTTCCCTACGGTGCCATACGTATGCAAATAGGGCGCTGTGATAGTACTCAAGTACCTTATATTTCAATGAGGTATCTTGAGCTATCTTGCATTTATGTTGTATATACATCAAACACATGAAATACCCACAAATATATTTTATTTGTGCATGAAATAAGGTTTCAAAATATAAAACAAGGTTTGTGTACTATCAATATATATGGTGCCCGAGGATAGTCCTGCACTGGATATGCAGTTTACCGGAGAAGCAGATCTCCCTCTGCTATCTGCACTAGATAGTGGGTCTAACTCGCTTACAGGACAAATTTGTTCTAAAAAATGAGCAAAACCATGTGCATTGCAGGCTGGAGCAAATGTATTATGTGCAGAGTAAGCATCGCGTGAGAATTATTATGTTTCTCTGGAGTGTAAATACTGTCAACTTTATTTTTACACTGCAATTTAGATTTCAGTTTGAGCACACCCCACCCAAATCTGAACAGAATACATTTTCCCCACCTGCATTATAAAAGGTTTTGCAGAACAAATGTGTCCTGCGATCAGGTCTGAATTAAGCAGCCCATACACGCTGCGATGCCGGGCTGTGCGTTCTGTGCTTTGAGGTGCGCGCTCCCGCGGCACCTCATCGCACAGTACAAAAAGTATGTGATGCACGTACTTTTTGTACTTTGTTCTCATCACATCGCATTGCATGCACACGCAATGCAATGTGATCCGTGCTATTTAAGCCCACAACGCACGCCCGCATCGGGCAGCTTTAGGTCTAGGGTCTCTTTGACAGCACTGATTAATGAAAAAGAAAATATATTCTGTTATTAAACCCTTCTCTAACGGTAATACTCCGGGCGCTGGCAGCCTTAGAGCCAAACATTTTAACTTATTATTCCTACATGTATTGCACCATCTGACACCCCTTTATAACTATTTTGGATGACCATGGGGTCTCCTGCAGTTTTTAATAGAACTAGATATAGTACACTAAACTGAGCAGGAACCAGGCTATAGTCCTATCATACAGATCCAAATCATTGGAAATAATCTTCAGGTCCTGATTCAACAAACTCCTCCAGTTGCAAGTCTCTATCTCGCTCGCTCTTCATAGCTTCATCTTTCCAGATGGAATTTGTGAAGGGTAGGTCATACAGTACGTCCACAGTGTACACCAGCTGGTGGCAGTTATGATTCATTCTCACAATGGTGTTGAATGACATATTATAGTCGCAAGTTGTATTGCTGATAAGGTATTTGACGGTGGTGTGGATCAGCAATAATTTGGTTGAACATGTATAATTCGCCCTCAAAAGGTTGACGTGAGTCAACACTGAAAAAAAGGTAAACAGAAGCAAAGGTCCCCTAATTCGCTAGCCATGTTTCGGGCCAGGTACCTCGCTCCACTACCGCTGCACACTATACCATTCCCAGTTCAAGTGTATGGTAATGTATGAAAAGTTCAAAAATGAAATTAATTGTGAAAAACAGAAGTCAACCTTTTCATGTGTCAACCATAGCAAAGATGACCTTTTGCACATGTCGACATTTTGTCTATGTTGTTAATGTGGTGTTGACCTTTCATCCGTATCCCTGACAGGGTGTTGTGGTCACATTTAACACACACGGCCAACTGCAAGCAAGAGAGTGACCCTTTATATCCGGCTCATCACTTAAATCCAGATACATTTAAGCTACATTCCGAGAGTAGTCTCTGCTTAAATTCTGATAAGGGCTGTGTGCTGGGCAGTGGGCTGCGATATAGCACTTTTGAAGTTTTATCACGGCACATGCTGTATATATAAGAGTACGCATCGCCAACTGGATTTAAAAGGTGACATGGCAAAACGGAAAACAGAATTCCCAAATGTTTCCGTGAGATATAGTAAAGTCTAACTAAGGTCCCCAATGTTCACAGCATCTCACGAAGATATGCACTATAATACCGCTTTCATAACTTCTGCTTGACTCCCAAATTAAAATTACGAATTGCTGATTTCTCACACTCAAATTGCTGTAAATGTGCACATTGCAGACCTCAGATGTTCAGAGGCCAATCTCTGTGGTTGTGTCCAAAAATGAGGCAATTTTTGATAATTTTCTTGATTATCCCCTTCCCGCCGCAGCCTGTTTTTACCTTCCTGACAGAGCCCTTTTTTTCAAATCTGACAGGTATCACTTAAGTGGGGAGAACTTTTTTTTTGCTTTTACTTATCCCAGTGATTTTGAGATTGTTTTCTCGTGACACATTGTACTTCAAGTTAGTGGTAAATTTGGGTCGATACAGTCTGTGTTTTTTTGTGAAAAATACCAAAATGTCGTAAAAAAATGGAAAATTTAGCAATTTTCAAAATGTTAAATTTTCTGCTTGTGAGACAAATAATCATACCACTCAAAATAGTTAATAACTAACATAGACCATATGTCTACTTTATGTTTCCATCATTATTTCAACATCCTTTTAAATTTTTTGGACACTAGGAGGCTTAAAATATGAATAGCAAATTCTCAAATTTTCAAGAAAATTTCAAACACTGATTTTTTTAGGGACCAGTTCAGTTCTGATGTGACTTTGAGGGACTTGTATGTGAGACACCCCCATAAATGATGCCATTTCAAAAACTGCACCCCTCACAGTATTCAAAACAGCATTTTTGAAGTTTGTTAACCCTTTAGGTGTTTCACAGGAATTAAAACAAAGTGTAGGTGAAATTTCAAAATTTCATTTTTTTTGCAGATTTGCAATTTTAATACATTTTTCTAAGGAACACAGTAGATTTTACTAGAGAAATGTGACTAAAAATTGATTCCCCCAATTCTTTTGTTTTCATAAATATCCTATATGTGGCCCTAGTGTGCACGTTGACCAAACCACAGGCTTCATAATAGAAGGAGCACCTACTTGATTTTGGAGCCTCCTTTTTATGAGATTATTTTTTAGGCACCATGTAGGTTTCTAGGCACCATAAGATGCTAAAAGTTAGGAACCCCCCCACAAGTGACCCCATTTTGCAAACTACACCCCTCAGGGAATTCATCTAGGGGTATAGTGTACATTTCAAACCCCCAGGGGTTTCACCAATTTGGATACAACTGGGCTGTGCAAATGAAAAATTACATTTTTTTACACAAAAATGCAGTTCTGGCTCCAAATTTTTCATTTTCACAAGGAATGAAGGAGACAAAGCACCCCAAAATCTGTGCCCCAATTTCTCCCGAGTACGGCAATGCCTCACATGTGACCAAAAAATACCATTTGGGTGCATGGCAGGACTCAGAAGGGAAGGAGTGATTTTTGGATTTTGCAGCTCAGATTCTGGTGGAATGTTGGTGGGTGCTATGTCGCATTAGCAAGACCCCCGAAGCACCAATACATTGGAACCCCCCCACAAGTGACCCCATTTTGCAAACTACACCCCTCAGGGAATTCATCTAGGGGTATAGTGTACATTTCAAACCCCCAGGGGTTTCACCAATTTTGATACAACTGGGCTGTGCAAATGAAAAATTACATTTTTTTACACAAAAATGCAGTTCTGGCTCAAAATTTTTCATTTTCACAAGGAATGAAGGAGACAAAGCACCCCAAAATCTGTGCCCCAATTTCTCCCGAGTACGACAATGCCTCATGTGTGACCAAAAAATGGCAGGACTCAGAAGGGAAGGAGTGATATTTGGATTTTGCAGCACAGATTCTGGTGGAATGTTGGTGGGTGCTATGTCGCATTAGCAAGACCCCCGAAGCACCAATACAGTGGAACCCCCCCACAAGTGACCCCATTTTGCAAACTACACCCCTCAGGGAATTCATCTAGGGGTATAGTGTACATTTCAAACCCCCAGGGGTTTCACCAATTTGGATACAACTGGGCTGTGCAAATGAAAAATTACATTTTTTACACAAAAATGCAGTTCTGGCTCCAAATTTTTCATTTTCACAAGGAATGAAGGAGACAAAGAACACCAAAATCTGTGCCCCAATTTCTCCCGAGTATGGCAATGCCTCATATGTGACCAAAAAATACCAGTTGGGTGCATGGCAGGACTCAGAAGGGAAGGAGTGATTTTTGGATTTTGCAGCTCAGATTCTGGTGGAATGAATGGTGGGTGCTATGTGGCATTAGCAAGACCCCCGAAGCACGGTGAAATGATGAACCTAATAATCCATAGATGTGTGGTATATTTTAAAACACTCCTTTATACATAGGCCGGGTTTGTCGGGGCAAGTTTCACAGTGGAAAATAGTATCCTTTCTTATTCCCTTTTTATAGCAAACTTTGCACCTTTTTTGTGTCCTGCCCTTTCTTGCAGTGGAGGGGATTTCGTTAGGAAAATGCTGCCCTGGTACAATATGGGGGCCAGTACTAGAAGTACTGGGGCCCTCTGCCTGCTGGTTCCCAAATATTAGGCCCTTTATGACTTCCTCTTGAAAGTGCATAAATGTCCCCCTCTGGCTGGTAGAATGGAATAGCACGTAAGCGTTATACAGTGCCATCTGGATGATATACACGGCCAGCTTCTTGTACCAGATTTTTGTTTTCCGCAGGGGACTGTACGGCTTCAGTACCTGATCTGAAAGATCCACTCCGCCCATGTACTTATTGTAATCTAGGATACAATTAGGTTTTGAGGTGTGGGTACTGGTACCTCGTACAGGAATGGAGGTGGTACTGTCTCCATGAATTGTTGTCAGTATAAGGACATCCCTCTTGTCCTTATATTTGACCAACAACATATTTTCGGTGCATATTCCCCTGCTTTCACCCCTTCTCAGTACTTGGGCAATGTGCGTTTTTGGGAGGCCTCTTTGGTTCTTGCGCACAGTACCGCAAGCTGCTGTACCTCTTGAACCAAGGGCCTTAAACAGGGGGATGCTAGTGTAAAAGTTATCCACATAGAGGTGATAACCTTTATCCAGGAAGGGGTGCACTAAATCCCAGACAATTTTTCCACTAACACCTACGAGGGAGGGGGGGCATTCTGGCGGTTCAATTCTTGAATCCTTCCCTTCATATACCCTAAACCTGTGGGTGTACCCTGAGGTGCTTTCACACAGTTTATACATTTTTATGCCATACCTTGCCCTCTTACTGGGAAGGTACTGGCGGAATTTAACCCTTCCTTTAAAATGTATAAGGGACTCGTCGATACAAATAAATTTTTCAGGGATGTACATCTCTGCAAATTTGGCACTGAAATGATCAATGACCGGCCTGACTTTGAATAGCCGGTCAAAGGTGGGATCATCTCTGGGTGGGCACTGTGCATTATCGGTGTAATGTAAAAATTTAAGGATTATCTCAAAACGAGTCCGAGTCATGGCCATACGGTAAAGTGGGGTGCTGTACAGAACATCTGTACTCCAATATTGCCTAATTTCTGGCTTTTTTACTATGCCCATATGTAACACCAGACCCCAAAACGTCATCATCTCTACTGCATCTACAGGGGTCCACCTAGCAAATGATGACGTGGGGTTTTGAGCAATAAACTGCTGGGCATATAAATTACTTTGGTCCACCATTAAATTTATAAAATCATCAGAGAAAAATAATTTAAAAAAGTCAATTTCTCTGAGACCTGTTGAATCAAATTGGATTCCTGGGATGGCCAAAAACTCAGGAACCTGGGGCTCAAAATTGTCTGGTGGTGGGGTCCATACGGGATCAATCATTTGGGGGGGGGGGTCTCAGCTGCTCTACGGGGGCGTCTTTGAGGGGGTCCCTCATCACTAGAGGAGGAAGAGGAGCTTAAGACGAATCCTTCAAATTCCCCGCTTGCATCACTGGCTGTGTCAGAGTCAGAGGCAAGCATGGCATATGCCTCCTCCGCTGAATACATTCTTCTGGATGACTAGGATGACATTTGGGATGACATTTGGGATGCCATTTTTATTTTTGTGTTTCTGTAAGTGTAATGTTTCAACACGTGTATAGTGTTGGGGGGTTACAAACTTTATTTCAACACGGAGGGTATGTAGTGTGTAGTGTGTATGTAATGCAGAAAAAAAAATACTTTATACAGTAATTTGATCCCAATAAAAAAAAAAAAAAATTGAAGGGGTTAAAAAAAAAAAAAAAAAGGTCCTGCGCCAAAAATTGAGCACAGATGTTGGTCAGTAACGTCCGTCACTGAACAGCGCTCAAAGGCAACAGGTGTAAAAACAATTTAAAAAAAAAAATACCACAGCACTCTCCAAAAAAAAAACAATTTAAAAAAACTGCAGAAAAAAAATGATATCAACCCTGTGCCAAAAATGCTGTTCAGTGATGTAGGTCACTGATCAGCGGCCACAGGACACCCACAAAAGCACCCACAAAAGCAACGTGGGTGTAAAAACAAAACCCCACTGCAATCCCCCCCAAAAAAAAAAAACTGCAGATCAGTGATGCGACACTGATTAGCAGTGAGGGGCAGCAGGCAGACAACTGTGGGTGGAACCTGACAGGGTATATATAAAAAAAAAAACCTGGACCCCCAAAAAGTTGCTGATCAGTTAATTAATTTAAACTGATCAGCACAAAAGGGGGGGCAGCAGTCAGTTGCACAGGCAGCACAACCTTTGGTGCAACTGACAGGTATATATATATAAAAAAAAAAAAAAAAAAAAGTTGCTAAACAGCACAGATATACTGATCAGCACAAAAGGGGTGCAGCAGACACAAAATATAGCACTCTCTGTCACTCTCTATCACTCTCTGTCACTATCTCTCACGATCTGTGACTCTATGACACTGCAGCAGCAGGACACAGGAAGTCACAAGATCCAGGAAGCATCCAACTGCTGGCAGCACGCTACCAGCGGTGATCAGCGGTGATCAGGTAAGTATCAGGCAAGGTTCAGGTATGTATATCACGACAGAGTGGCCGGTGACCGCTCTGCACGCAATTCCAGACCGGAATGGCGTCTGCAGCGCAGTCACCGTTAGTTTAAATGGCGCGCCTTGGCTGTGATTGGTCCGTCGGTCCGACGGACCAATCACAGCCTTGGGGGCAGGTGGGGTGAGGTGTCGTCGTCACCGATGACCCCCTCATGCCCCCTCACACCCGGCGGTGATTGACACCTGTGTTACCGAGCGTCTGATTCGCCGGTAACACAGGAAAACGCTGCGAATGGCTGTTCACATTGAACAGCCAATCACAGCGATCGCCGACGGGGGGGCGGCATCGCCGCCCCCCCTGGGCATGCAGGGACATGTCTGCTGTCAGGGACAGCAGACATCGTCCCTCTGTCACTGCGTCTCGAGACGCAGTGGCACTTTGAAGTCATGACGTATATATACGTCATGTGTCGGGAAGTACATCCCGGCCATGACGTATATATACGTCAAATGTCGGGAAGGGGTTATACTACATTTGTATATATACATTTTCTTGATTTGTTTACTATACTTCATCTGGCTTGACTATGTTTGCACCCTACCTACCCCAACCAAATCTGCTCTTAAAGCTTCCATGCATTTAATAATCTTACTACAGTAACGTTGATATTTCTAATCAATAGACATCAAAGGGGTTGCATCTGCCTGGAAACCCCTCCTCCTCTTCTTAGCAAGGGGCTCAAATTATGAAACAGCAATGGTATACAATTGCTTTTGATTCTGGCAACCCTGGCATAAAGCTGCATATGCAACTGCATCAAAAAAATACAAGGAAGGCCGTAACTGCATGCATATATGAATCAGATTCTCTTAGTTGTGATCCACTCCCTCTTGAAAGACTCCACCTCCTCCACAGACCCCACCCCCAGGGCTGCCATAAATTTCCTGGGCTGGTTTTACATCCCAATCTACCCCTGGTAGACCTTAATATTCATTGTTATACATTTCCCATTTATGAATGAGTTAGCATTGAAGTGTGGTAAAATAGAGGAGTTCAAAGTTTAGCATAACGGCTCCATAGCCTGGGCACTAAATAGGGGCTCATAAAAAACAAATATGTTTGAAAATGTTTTTGTTTTTTTTACCTTTTATCACTGTGTATACCAGATTCACATTTAGCATTGAGATCTAGGCCATATGAAAATGCTTAGTCAAAATATAGCCCAAAAGACCTAAAAAAGGGATTTTTGTAAGAACTTACCGTTCGAATCCCTTTCTCTGATATGGTCCTGGTGACACAGCTTCACATTGGGATGTAGGAGGGTCCGCAGGAGCCAGGCACCTATCCTAAAGCTTTTGGAGGGTAGGCTCCTCCCCTACTGCATCCCAGATTCCTCAGTTCAATCTTTCAAAGCCACTGGAATACATTAACTCAGTACAAACAACTGCACATATTATATGCACAATTTTAAATTTAACTTTTCAACCAATTATAACATGAAACATCATGAACACTGGCATACTTACTGAGCGTAAGGGAGGGATCGCTGTGTCACCAGGACCATATCAGAGAAAGGGATTCGAACGGTAAGTTCTTACAAAAATCCCTTTTTCTCTTTCAATGGTCCTGGTGACACAGCTTCACATTGGGACGTTCCAGAGCCGGTCCTTTTGGGTGGGTACGCTCAGGTCTGCAGTATTCATCACTGCTCGCCCGAATGATGCGTCCACCGACGCGAACTCATGGAACCTATCGAATTTGGCAAAATTATGAACAGATGACCAAGTGGCAGCCCTGCAAACCTGCTCAGCTGTTGCCCCATGTCGAACCGCCCAAGAGGTGGCAACCGACCTGGTGGTATGCGCATTAATCCTGGCCTGTACAGGCCTACCAACTTTAGTATATGCAAACGCAATAACAGAGCGCAACCACCTAGCAATGGTCTGCTTAGAAGCAGGCCAACTAGGTTTGTGTATGTCATACAAAACCAGTAAAGTATCAGTCTTTCTGACACTCTTAACTCTGTCCACATAAACGCGCAAGACGCGCACAACATCCAAATTCCTCAATTTGTCCCTTTTCCTAACAACCCTCTGGGGGTTGAAACACAGGCAGAACAATCTCCTGATTTAGATGAAAAGCAGAGACTACTTTTGGTAAAAATCTAGGGGTACTGTCCGAAAGGCAGCCCTATCATCATGACATATAAGGGAGGAAGACTTGTAGAACAAAGCAATCAACTCCGATATTTTTTTTTTTTTTTTTCTGACGCCACCGCCAACAAAAATACCAGCTTCCCTGAAAGGAAACTAAGGTCATCCGACCTTAACGGCTCAAAAGGCGCCTCTTTAAGGTACTCCAGAGCCAGAGATAATTCCCCTGGCGCTACTGGTTGGTTGTAGGGAGGTTTCAATAGAGAAACCCCCTGCAGGAAGGTCTGTACTTCTGGTTCTAACGCAATCCTTCTTTGGAAAGAAAAATTTTCACGGTCGAGATATGTACTCTGAGTGACTGAAGGCCTAACCCAGAGGAAAGGCCCTCCTGTAAAAAAAACTCCAACAATTTAGCCATTTTAAATCTCGATGTGCGTGACCTCTGTCTTACACACCACCAAATATAGGTCTTCCAGGCCCCAAAATAATTTACAGAAGACACTGACTTTCTGGCTTTCCTCATTGCGTTAACCACCGCCTCTGAGAATCCTATATTCCTCAAAATGGCGTTTTCAACAGCCAGACCGTCAATTAATCGAGCTGAATCCAGCTGGTTGAACGGTCCTTGTTTTAGAAGGTCTGACCTCAGAGGTAGACGCCACGAGTCCACAGAGAATCTCTGAAGCCTCGAGTACCAGGATCTCCCTGGCCAATCTGGGGCCACTAAAATTACTGGAATTGTCTGGGCCTGTATTGTTTTCAACACTCTTGCCAGCATTGGAACTGGCGGAAAATCATAAAGAAGATTCCCCTCCCAGGGGATAGTCATGGCATCCACTGCTTCTGCCAGTGGATCCCACGTCCTGTCATACAACCTGGGTACCTGATGGATGAACCTGTATGCCTTCAGGTCCCTATCCGGGGTTTCCCCCTTATTGTAATCTAGTGGAATACTTGTGGATTCAGCCTCCATTTCCCTTCCATCAGTTTCTCCCTGCTCAGGAAGTCGGCCTCTATATTCTCCACTCCTGGTATGAATATTGCTGATAATGCTAGAACATTCTGTTCCGCCCACAAGAAGATTCGGGACACCTCCCACATGGCCAGATTGCTGTGTGTGCCTCCCTGGTGATTCAGATACGCCACAGCTGTGACGTTGTCGGTCTGAATGCCTAAAAGGGAGCTCTTGTAATCTTTTCTCCCGCCAGAGAAAACCTCTTCCACACAGCCATCAGTTCCACGATGTTGATCAGTAAGGCAGACTGTAAAGTATCAGTCTTTCTGCTCTAAAGTCCACAAGCCCTGCAGACGCAGGTCCACGACTACTGCCCCATAGCCTCTGAGACTGGCGTCGGTAGTGACTACCAACCAGCTCCAGGACTGCAGGGACCGACCCCCCCGAAGGGAATCCACCTCCATCCACCATTTTAGGAAGGATCGAGTTTCTGAAAACAACACCATTTGTTCTGACCTCATGGTCTGAGTGTTCCCTGACCAGCCTGTCAGAATGTTCCACTGGGACACTCTAGAGTGGAACCTGGCGAACTGTAACGTCTCGAAAGACGCCACCATCTTCCCCAGCAGTTTGAGGCACCTCCATACTGCTGTGCTCTGAGACCCTAGGATCTCCTGTACCAAGGCAGCCAGATCCCTGGCCTATGCCTCTGGTAGAAACACCCAATGCAACTGGGTATCCAGACCAATCCCCAAGAATTGGAGTCTCTGTGACGGCACCGATTGAGATTTTTGTAAATTTAAAAGCCAGCCGTGAATCTGCAAAACCTGATGGTTTCTGCCAAGTGACTCTTCACTTGTCTGCTGACTCCGCTTTAAACCGCAGGTCGTCCAAAAATGGAATAACCATGATTTCCCTCAGTCGAAGCACATCCGCCATTTCTGACCTTATTTGGTGAATACCCTTGACGCTGTGGCCAGACCGAAAGGCAACGCCTGTAATTACAGGAGAAGGTCTCCTATTGCACACCCCAATAGTGCCTGATGTTCCGAGTGAATAGGAACCTGCAAGTATGCGTCCTGGACCTTCATGGACGTTAAAAATTCTCCCTGGTCCCGGCTTAGCAGCACAGACCGTAGAGACTCTATTTTGAAATGGTCTACCCACAAATGGCTATTAATGCCTTTAAGTTTAGGATCAGCTGAAAGACCCGTCTGGTTTGGGCACCAAAAACAGAGTGAAAAAAAAGCCTTTTTTTTTTTCCTCCGCTCTGGGGACCGGGACTACCACACCCTTCTCTAAAAGAGAATGAGCCGCTCCCAAGAGAGCTGTACGGAGCCGAGCCTCCTTTGGTAGTGGTGTAGGAATGAACCTTCTCGGTGGAAGAACTTTGAAGGGAATCTTTTAACCCTGGGTTATATTTCTAACCCAAGCGTTCCGGTCTAACAGTGCCCCTGTCTTTGAACAGTGACAGACGTCCCCCCTCCTTAAACACCGCCGGGCAAAACCCCTGGCAGTATGCGGAGGATTTTTCCTCTTCTTTGGTTTCTTATAAAAAGAACCCAATTTTTGACTATGGGGCCTTGCCCCTGGAGGACTGAGACTATCCCTTAAAAGACTGTTCTCAAAAGGACGCACCTCCTCTAGGGGAGGGCCGAAAGGATGGCCTGAAAGCAGAAAACCTTGATGTCTGCTTGGCTGCAGGGGTAGGCAGGAAAGTGCTTTTTTTCCACCTGTGGCCTGCTTATTGATCTCTTTCAGTTGTAAACCAATAACAGCTTTCCTTTAAAAGCTAATGCCTCTAAGCCTTTTTAGACTTGTTATCTGCCTTCCAAGCTATAAGCCAGAGCACTCTCCTGGCACTCCAGACACTGAGGAAACTCTGGCAGCCATTTTGAGAGCTTCCTGCTCAGCCTGAATCACATTTCTGCAGCAGCCTTAGACTTCTCTGCATAGTAACAACACACAAAAAACAGTATGTCAACTAGAGCACAGGTCACTGACCCACCAATCCTGGCCTTAGAGACCCAGACTGAAGCCAATCAGAAGACTTGCTTGCTTGAAGGCTTGTACTGGTAGCACAGTGGCTTTTGACAAGTATACCACAGAAGCCTCTACCACTGGAACATTTTCCCAGAGGTCTGCATGATCCTCAGGCATAGGATACAGGCTTAACCATCTATTAGGCATCTAAAGCCTTTTGTCAGGGGTTTTCCAATAAATCTTGTAAACCCTTGTCTGCAGAGAGATATCATTTCCCTCACGCTGTCTCTTAAAAACAACCTTAGCAGGAGTTTTTTTTTTTTTTTCTTCACAGACAAATTCAATGCCTGTTTACAGCAGTAATCAAATCCTCCACCCCAGAGGGTGAGGACTCTTCAGAAACATCACCCTGAACCCAGGGTATGTCTGTGTACTCTCCCTCCTCATCAGCAGCTAATAATGGCACTGAATAAGACCTTTTAGGGGTCCCCCCAGAATAACCATAAAGCTTGTCAAACAAGTAATTTAAACCTGCTGATTCCCATAGCAGTATCCTGCATGACCTGTATAAGTCAGGATCTGTCTGGGTCCGAGGCAAGGAGCTGGACGGACTGCTGAGAGAATGGCCATGGTCTAGCCATCACTCTTGCCTGTCCAGTAATGCACCAAAGCATTTTCCGACCTGTCTCAGGGACTTAGCCCTCGTAAGGTCCGATGCACTACCCTCTGGGGTTCACTCCCCATGGGTTTCACAGCAGCGCAACAAATACATAAGCCCCCCTTAGGGACAAATTTCAGTGTACAACCACTGCAAGCGCTCAATGCATTAAAGGCTCCCTCCTCCAAAACCACAGACTGTTGCTCAGACATGATGTTCTCAATAACACAGTCACAGCATTAAATGTACATACATTATATACAGTGTACTCAGTCACTTAGCTTTCTGTAGTCTTCAGAATGGGGAAAGCGAAGCCCAGGAAATCCAATCACTCTGTCAGGATCTGTAAGCCAGCTCAGCTCCGCTGCAAGCGTTCTGAATGGCGCCAAAACAGAGTGAGGGAAGGGACCAAGTCCCTGCTGCTGCGGGGTCTGTGACTTTTGGCGCCAACTACCCCCAGACAGCCACTCCCATTGTAGGATCTCCTCGTTCCAGTATCTCCCCCTCAGCTGGGGACCACTCGGAACATGCCTGTAACAACACTGCTGTCCTCTCATATCAGGAGCTCAGTGTGTAAGCTCCGCAGAAAATGGCCGCCGCCATCACGGAGCGCCTGTCCCCCATGATCCCCACCTAGCGTGAAGCCGGTTTCAGAGCGCTCCGGAGCCCAGGCAGCTTCTTAAAAGAAGCTGTAAGCGCTGCACAGGGAGGCCAGACAGCGTCTCCCTCGTGCACAGTGAGCTGACAGGACTCGTTTCTGTCAGCTCCTGCTGCGCTAGCAGTGTGAGGATTCACTAATGAGAATCCTCACACTGTGCCTACCTAGCTAGTGTAGAAGTTAATAAAATAATAAAAACCCTAACTAACTCTACTCCTTCGGCTGCTCCAGCAGCCCTTTAGAATAGCACCCACTCCAGTGGGCACCTAACACGAACTGAGGAATCTGGGATGCAGTAGGGGAGGAGCCTACCCTCCAAAAGCTTTAGGATAGGTGCCTGGCTCCTGCGGACCCTCCTACATCCCAATGTGAAGCTGTGTCACCAGGACCATTGAAAGAGAAATGTCTTTTATTCTGCTGGGAAAAAAACATAATTGAATGACAAAAGGTCAAATACATGTCTGTCACACTATATTGCTTCTCATAACTGGTGACTTATTATTCCCCAGGAGAATTTTGTCATTTTGAAACAGGATTGCACTGTTATACCCACCCATTTCATATGTTTAAAGTTGTGGCCTAACAGATCTTCATTTTGTTTTCTGTAAACATGGGGATGATATGCTTTACCAACTGTCCTTATGATATGTTCCAAAGATTTTGGCTCGCTTACTGTATGTGTGTGTTTTAAACTGCAGCTGAGCCCTTTAAAAGGTAACAATAATTTTGTCTCAGATGTGTAGGGGAAATAGGGACGAAAGGTTTCTGAGCATACCATAAGACCATTACCTGTCCTACATGGTTGCAGAACCAACTAGAAGCAAATAATGCAGAGATAATATAAAAATCTAAAGCAGGGTTGGATACCCTGCTGGAATGCCTAGTAGGGTCCCGAAAACCAGGTCCCCCTCCCAGCCCCCCGAAAAGGTGGGCAACCCTCCCGGAATCTGAGGTACCCCCGCTCTACAGCCTGATCGCAGCTTCCTCTGCCTGACCGCAGCATTTAAATAACCTTATCTGCTGATCTCCGATGAGGTGGCAGGGCTAAAGTGTCATAAAGCATCATTTTAACCCCACCCCCTCCACGGAGATAGGCAAAATCGGGCCATTTACCATCATGGGGGCGGGGCTTAATGACAGCACACTCAAGCCCCGCCCCCGAAGTCCTACTGAAAGTCTCTTCTCCGGGCTTCTCCCGCAGAGGAAACTACAAAAGTCGGCAACCCTAAACTAAAGTAAGGGAAAACCTGGGTAACAGTGATCATAATATGGTCTAATTTCAAAGAAGCTTCCAAAAGCAACAATATAAAGGGATTAACTAGGACACTGAGCTTTAGAAAACCAAATTTTACTATGCTTAAGCATCTCTCTACAGATTGTCAGTATTTACTAGAGAGGATCAAATGGTGAGATTAATACAAAGTCCGTAGGTGTCTAAGGAGGTGTCTAAGGAGGGTAAGTCCATAAGTGTCTATGCAAAATCAATATATAAATCTCCAGGGCGAGATGGCTTACACCCTAGGGATCTAATGGAACGGAGCTCAGAAATAGCTAGGCCATTATTCATTTCCACAAATTCAATTTCTTCAGGCCATGTACCAAGGGACTGACGAATAGCACATGGAGTGCCAATATATAAAAATGGAAGTAAAAACACATTTAGGAAATTATGGACCCGTAAGTGTGACATACAGTCACTAGGTCAATAAGAGGAAGGTAGACATGCACTTTTTTTATTAATTTGACATGTGATGACAGGCGGTATTTCATTCCCTACCATCTACCAGGGTGTAGTGTGAGAATGAAATAGTGTACCGAGCATAGCGATGGCACCGCGCCCGAAGCATGGCAAGCGCATGAGGTGCACTTTTTTTATGTTCATTTCAACTGTGAAATCTTGCCCATGTCGACCTAATGCTTGTGTCGACCTAACGACCCTATTATTTTATTTATTTATTAACAGTTTCTTATATAGCGCACACATATTCCACAGCACTTTACAGTCCCTGCCCCAGTAAAGCTTACAATCCATATTCCCTACCACATGTACACACGCACACAGACATTCTAGAGTTCATTTTGTTGGGAGCCAATTAGCCTGCAAGTATATTTTTGGATTGAGGGAGAAAACCGGAGTACCGAGAGGAAACCCACGCAAGTACGGGGAGAATATACAAACTCTGCACAGTTAGGGCCATGGTGTCTCTACAGAAAGGTGTAAATAAACATGGGGATTGGGCAGCAAAATGGAAGTTAAATATTGATAAATGTAAGGTTATGCGTTTTGGGAACAGAAAGAAGCAGGGCATCTATAAAATTAAATAGGAAAAATATAGCTAATGGAGAAGGATTTGTGAGTGCTCATTGACAGTAGACTTAGTGGCACTACCCAATGTAAAGGATCAGCAGCTAAGGCAAATAAGGTATTTGCATGTATAAAAAGAGGCACAGAGGCTAAAAAAAGACAGTGTAATTTTGTCACTTTATAAATCATTGGCATGGCCTCATCTAGATTACAGTGTAGGATTCTGATCAACACTCCATAAAATAGACATAATGGAACATGAAAAGGTTCAGAGAAGAGCACCAAAATTTATTAGGGGTTTAGAGTCATTGGGTTATGAAGAAAAGCTAAGGTTAAGTATGTTTATGTTAGAGTACCCATTCCCATGCCAGGGGCTGGGAAATGCCCTACGATGGGAACAGAGAAACCTTGGTCTGACGCTGATCGGTCGGTTGCTTGGAGTCCGAGGCTGCACTGTTCCCCCGGGGAAACTCGGGGGTGCCGAACATGCACGGGTGATCCCAAAATCACCATGCACTAGTAAGCACTTGCACTGCGCACTTCCCTTCAGGTAGCGCTGCACGTCCTTACCTCGTCCTTTTGAATGGTGTAGGACAATTTTTCACACCCCCACCCCGGTCTTCTGGCTAGGGTATCTTTATTATTAATTTCTCTTCCCCTCTCACGTTCGTCACTTTTCACGTTCCTTGTTTTTTGTAGTTTGGTCACTTTTTTTGGGTAGTGTGGTCGACCCTTTTGGGCCTTCCATTTCCCCAATGTGCCAAAGCTCTCGCCTTTTGCGGAGGGAAGTCTACTGAGGGTCTCTCCAAACCTTCGGGTGCGGAGGACCCACTGTCCTAACCCTTCCGGGGGTTGAGGAATGAGGGTCTCTCTAAGCTTCGGCGAAGAGGACCCACCGTTCCCTATTTTCCCCTCTTCGGCCTTATGGTTGAGAGGGGTTAGGGGAAAAACGGGGCCAGTCTCCTTCGGGAGATGGCTCAATTCGATCGCATGGCCCCCTTTGCACGTGTTTAGGCACAGCACTGGTGGTAGGGAGCACACCTCGGGCTCCTGAGTTTTTTCAAACTCATGTTTATGTTGGAGAAGAGGCATCTAAGAGGGTATATGACTTATATGAACCAGTTTAGCAGAACGACTGTACACAGGATGCAGCAAGTAACACCCACAAGTAGCCATTAAAGGAAACATGTATTTATTCAGTTTCTCACACCTGCTCTGCAAGTCTTTTGTGAGATCAGATCATCCAAGCAGTAACTGTGTAGTTTCAGGCTCCATTAATTCTGGCACAACCATTTTATTGGTGTGATTAATTTTAAGTGTAATATGTTAATTTTTATTTTTCTCTAACCACAACTTTGAATGTCTTAGCCCTTGAAATTGTTTAGTGATAGCTTTATCAAATCCTCTAAAGTGAAGTTATAGCAACCAATCAAATTCTACCTAGATATTTTATTGACTGTATTTCACCAATTGTTTGCTACGGGCAACTTGATAGATTTCTTACTTTGTGCTGCCAACATGTGCAGTGTGTATTCATTGTACTAGATGATGAGATGTTGTTTATAATACAGCTGCTATGTGCAGGCCATTAGACAATACAGTATATATTAGATGGCTTGAAAGATCATAGGTTGGACAGGGAGTTAAATAGGTGGAAAAAAGCACAGTTGAATTATTTATGGCAAGAGTATAAGGAAATGCAAGCAGTTTGGGCTGGTATGTGTAAGAGATGTACAAAGGAGGTGAACACTGGTTAAGGATTTGCAAGTAAGGGTAAAGCAGATGGAAGTGAATTACGGAGTAAGAAGCTGAACACTGACTAATACAAAAAAAATAATCCCTGTTTAGCAATACCCATTCTCACAGAGGGTTTTTTTCTAGTTCATTCTTTCTGACAAAATCCTTCTTAGATGGACAAAACCATGTGCACTGCAGGGGGGCAGATGTAACATGTGCAGAGAGAATTAGATTTGGGTGAGTTATTTTGTTTCTGTGCAGGGAAAATACTGACTGCATGATTTTACACTTCAATATAGATCTCACTTTGAAGAAAAACCCCACCCAAATCTAATTCTCTCTGTACAAGTTACATCTGCCCCACCCGCAGTGCACATGGTTTTGTCCATCTAAGAAGGATTTTGTCAGAAAGAATGGACTAGAATAACCCCCAGAGTGAGGTAGTTATGGAATATACACTAGATCAATAAAACCAGTTGGCTACTATGGGTTTCAGCAGTTTAGAAAGTATTCTGCCTATAACAATGCACACTATATTGCATAATGTAATATGTTTTGACAAATAACCCACATCCAAGTGATGCCAAAAGTTTTATCAATAAATACTCTCAAAGCCATTGTATAAGAAATATTAAATATCTTAGAGCATTTCCTGCATAAATGCTCATGCCTGAGATCAATATTAAAACACTAATTACAATACATCTTCCTATATATCTATGCAATACTGTACCAATACATTGGTACTCAACAATTTGCCCACTGTTTCATTAAGAGAAAGCAAGTTAGACCATCATCCTCTGAGATTTCTGCATAGCCAGACTTTTGTATATTCGCACCATTTTTCTAATATGTTATGATGAACCTAATCAAATGAAATCTGCTTTAAGTATCCAAGTCTGATATTTACTGTTTTGGATTACAATATTATGCATGAATGATTCCAAAGAAGCTTTGCCAGCACCAATGGGCAGAAGCCATAACAGTGAAACAGAAGTACTATTTACTACATGCATGACCCAAATTCACCTGTCAAAGGTCCAAACATTTTACAGAAGTTCAAATCAAATCAATGGCAGTCAAAGATGGCGGTACTCTTTACCTAGCACGGCGCCCATCGCGGGCATTGAATGCACTAAAAAATCGGGTGCGACGCGACCGACGCGATGCCCGCAATTTCCCATAGGGAACAATGTTAAATGTCTCAATTGACCCGGTTTTTCTGTTCAATGCCTCAATTGACCCGATTTTTCCATAGGAAACAATGTTAAATGGCCCACAGAGGCCAAATAGGCACCCTAAAGTGTGAAATGGCCCCCACAATTGTTAACGCCACCCCACAATCAACGTGAACCCGAAGCGTGGCGAGCGCAGCGAGCAAGCGAGGGGTGGCGGTACGCGTCCTACGACCTTTTCATACCCCCACTATCCACGTCGGCGTGGAGTTGAGAATAGAATAGTGTGGCGAGCGCAGCGAGCCACCGAGCCCGAAGCGTGGCGAGCGCAGCGAGCCCCGCGAGGGGCCGCGGATACCTGTGAAGCCCGCGAAGGGACGCGTTTACCTGTCAAGGTATCCGCGTCCGCTCGCCACGCTTCGGGCTCGGTGGCTCGCTGCGCTCGCCACACTATTCTATTCTCAACTCCACGCTGACGTGGATAGTGGGGGTATGAAAAGGTCGTAGGCCGCGTACCGCCGCCCCTCGCGGGTGCGCTGCGCTCGCCACGCTTCGGGTTCACGTTGATCGTGGGGTGGCGTTAACAATTGTGGGGGCCATTTCACACTTCAGGGTGGCTATTTGGCCTCTGTGGGCCATTTAACATTGTTTCCTATGGAAAAATCGGGTCAATTGAGGCATTGAACAGTAAAATCGGGTCAATTGAGAAATTTAACATTGATCCCTATGGGAAATCGCGGGCATCGCGTCGCACCCGATTTTTAGTGCATTCAATGCCCGCGATTTTTTTACCTGCGATGCCCACGATCAAAATCGTGGGCGCCGTGTTAGGTAAAGAGTACCAAGACGGCAATGGATTTTAAAATGTGTTTTTTTTTTCTTTAATAAGGATTCTCCATATCTCAAAAAATTCAAACACTGAAATAAATAAAAATGGTCTATTTACACCAGATATTAACATACAGCAACTGAATCCAAATACACTAAATAAAGGCCCAACAAACTAGATATTGTGGGAAATTTACGAAGATGGGAGTTCCATTTCACATACTATCTATTATCTTCTAAAAGGTGCTAAATAAATAGGAAGTAGATTGGTTGCCCATAGCAACATCCCATGTGAAATAGAACTCCTATGATAGAAAATTCCCCCCATTGTGTTCAGTGAATGAATTGTTTAACTATTTACCTTCAATTTTACAGTGTCCTAGACTAACAATATCTTACAATAGGGTGGTCCTTATTTATACGGTAGAAGAAAAAAAAAAGGTTTAAAAAAAATTTTGGTCTGTCCCTCTCAAAATCTTCCATTTGGTGTAAAAACACGGTGTTCAACATTTCATTTAAATATTTTGATACTTAGGGGTCGCTCATGGACCTGTAATCCAGCAGATATAAAATGTAATGTAATAATGTATAACATTAATTATAAATACATTAAAATGTAAGAACCTTACAAGAAACTTGTGAATGGCAAATTGTCGGACGATTATATACATGCATGCACTGCCATACTCATGCATACATACATGCAATGAAGTACTCATACATACATACATACATACACTGACGTACTCACTGGCTCCACCTGTACATACACTGATGTACTCTTAAATGCATACATACATACACTGATGTACTCATACATACATCATGCACTCCCTCATACATACACTGATTCCTAAATATATATATATATACACACACACACACACACACACACACACAAACAAACATACATACTGAGTGGCCAAATTATTATGACCACTTGACACATACGCAGATCGTCCATAACTTTACTTTGTTGCTGCTAGAGGGCGAGAAAGCTATAAAAAGGGAACGCAGGACAAGTTATGCATCAATTGCACTTTGTTGTTTGCGAAGAAATGGGCAAAAAACATGATTTAACTGAGTTTGAACACGGGATGATTGTAGGCACTCGAACTGTCGGGACCAGTATCAGCAAAATGGCTGCACTTCTGAAGTGTTTGAGAGCAGCAGTTATTAATGTTTACAGAGACTACCAAGCAGAAAACCGGGACTCAACGTCAGGCTTGTGGTCATCACAGTCTACTGAATGCTCGATCTGAAAGGAAACTTGCCAGAGTTGTCCAGTCCAACAAAAAAGCAACAGTCTGTCAAATTGCTGGGAATCCTAAACAAGGAGCAACTGCGAAGGTTTCTGAACAAACTTTTTGGTACTTGTTTCCTAGCACGGCGCCCGTCGGGGTTGATCGCATGCCTTAAGTTAAGGTACTTAAGGCATGCGATAGACGCGATTTTCTGTCAATTACCAGCTTTAATTGCCGGTAAAGAGAAAATTGCGTTGATCGCGTCCAGCGCGTGCCATTATAATGGCATTTGATGCAATCAACGCGATTATACATAGGGAACAATGGGAAATGGGCCAATATGGCCCATTTCTCATTGTATATGCCCCCTCATGGGTATTAAGTATGCTTAATGCCCCCCCATTGGTAACGCCACCCCACTATTGACGCCAACCCGAAGCGTGGCAAGCGCTGCGAGCCCGCGAGGGGCGGCGTTACGCGTCCTCCGACATTTTCATACCCCCACTATCCACGTCGGCGTGGAGTTGATTGTATAAAGTGTGGCAAACGCAGCGAGCCGTCCAGCCCGAAGCTGCTTTCAGCTCAAAAGCCGCCCAGTGTGTATGGCCCGGCGATGAGCGCTAGGGTGTGCTCCTGCATCATCGCCATCTGCTGCTTGTCATCTGCTGGTATTACCAGCAGAAGAGTGATGGTGTGGATGGCTTTCCATAGTGTACTGCTATGTAAAGCTGTCCACTCCCAGGAAAATTATTTAGATGGGTAAAAATTACTCAGTGTGTATGCACTGAGCGATTTTTAGTTTAGCATTTTTCCCATCATCATTCTGCATACACGCTGGGCAAAAACATTCAGTGTGCATACGCCTTTAGGGGCAAATTAAGCAACAAGTGATATTCTTGGTATCACTTGTTATTAATCCTAAATGGTGCTCCAACTAATCAGCTTTTGACAGTCATGGGTTTAAAAAAATTACAGTAAGGAACTGATTGGTTGGAGCACCATTTAAGTGTAGTAACAAGTGATAACAACAATATCACTCATTGCGAAATCTTTCCTTTATTAGTGTTCCAGCTGTAGCATGAGCAAAACGTGACTAACTGAATACGCTGCTTTGCATTGTACAAATGTAAATACATTTCCATAAATGGAATATCCATGGCAGTGCTCACACACAGAAAGGAAAGATAAAAAAATAATAAGTATTTTGCAAATATACAGCCAAATTAATACCACATTATGATGTATGGCCACAATAAGTAGTGCTACATGTGCAACATAATACATTGAGGCCAATAATCAGGACACCAGCATATACAAAACAAAATTTGCTATGCCTGACAAAATAGAAATGCACAATCCCTCCACTCAAAGCATATCGTATGAATGTGGTTTCTAATTACCAGCCACTGATCACAAAGCAAAAGTTTTAATTTTAATAAATGGAAATTCAAAGCAAATAAAGTAGCAGGAGCACAAACTGTCATGTACACTAAATGTAAGGCTTGGCACACACACATTTGGATAGAAACGATTGTGACAGGCATATTGATATAATGATTACTGGTTGTATTACCTGTACTGTAAATGTACAAGTCAAAAAGTATTTTGCTACTATTATTACATAAACACTATGTTACATATACAGGTATGCTCATAAGTTTACATACCCTAGCAGAATTTGTGATTTTCTGGCCATTTGTCAGAGAATATGAATGATAACTCACAAACTTTTCTTTCACTCATGGTTAATGGTTGGATGAATCCATTTATTACTTTTATAGGGAGGGGGATGCGTGGGAGTGGACCAGTGCACAGGTTGATGTAAAAATAGAGTTTACAGCATAAGGTATCAAATATCCACAGTACGAAAATGAATTTTCTGGGCTAGTAATTCTAGCGTCCTTTCACTAAATAACGGTTGTGGAGGTGCTCCCTAGAGAGTATAAAGTGTATTTCACGAGGAAGAAGGGAAAGACTCTCTCTTTGGGCCTTATTTTGGTTCACTCTTTCTGACAAAATACTTCTTAGATGGACAAAACCATGTGCACTGCAGGGGGGCAGATGTAACATGTGCAGAGAGAATTAGATTTGGGTGAGTAATTTTGTTTCTGTGCAGGGTAAATACTGGCTGCTTTATTTTTACACTTCAATATAGATCTCACTTTGAAATAAAACCCCACCCAAATCTAACTCTCTCTGCACATTTTGCATATGCTCCCCTGCAGTGCACATGGTTTTGTCCATCTAAGAAGGATTTTGTCAGAAAGAGTGAACCAAAATAAGGCCCTTTGTCGGGGCACTCTTTTTCATGAAAAAGTTTTCTGACAGTTCAAAACAGTATTGAAGATTTGACAAGAGGAAGACACAAGGGAACCCAAAGTCATGATAATTGTTAGAGAAATTAGTGATACATTACTTGCATTTGTATATGATAAATTGTTTAAAAGAATTTCTTTAATAGTTATTTATTAAAACTAAGCACTAGACATAGACAAAACAATAACACAAACTGACAGATACATGTAACATAAAGCGATTTGTGAGTTTATATTGGAAGAAGCACTCAAATTAATGGGGCCTATAGCAATGCGTTCCTCGTGGGAAAGGCAGTCTCCTTAGTGGGTAGTGCTAGTATTTATGCAGGGGTCTCGGTCCCCAAATAGGGTGCCCTTCCAAGTTTATAGCTCAGGTATCGATAATTTATGGATAGGGATCGGGGTAATCACAGAAAAACGGAAGACATCAATATATAGTTTTAATGATGTAACGAGGCAAAATGCTTAAGTTTATCCAGACACCAAAGGCATTGCACCCTCTGAATGTCTGCCGTGACAACACACTGTTCAATTACAGTTCTGCTATGACACACTTACATAAATCTTACAAGCTATGTGGAAAGCTATTCTTTGAGTGCTGCTGTGTTACAATCCCTATCACTTGTTGTTCAACATATATCCGTATGGTAAAGACATGTATTTATGCACAATGATGGGGTAAGTACATCAATTCGTATAATAAAAAAGTCAATCACACATAAGTAGAAAAAAGCGAAAATATAGCTTCTATCAAAAAGAGGGGAAAAAAGAGGGGAAAAAACACTGTCTCCTATCTCCTATTAAATTAGTGTAGGAAAGAAAAAGATAAAGTAGGGAAAGGGGGGAGGGAAAGGGGGAGAAATAGACACAGCTAGAAAGGGGGAGAAAAGTTGGAAATGATCAGAGAAATTGTTGTTACCTCAAAGGTGACAATTCACCACTCTATATACCTATAGTGTGCTGGAAATGATGAGTTCTCACAGTGAGGTCTCCCTCATCTGTTACTCGTCACCACCCAGCATACCAGCTGCCATCTGTAATGGATGGGCCCTCTAGGTATTGTGGGAAGTCAGACCTATGCTCTCTGATTCTACCCCACAAGGCTGCTGCTGCCCAGCTCTGTATACCTATGACCAAATGGGGGTACACCGGTTTCCTCAGTGGGGTCTTCCCCCTCTATGTACTCAGGTATACCTCAAGTTGGTTGGCTTCCTTTGGCATATGATGCCACGGGGCTTAAGAGGTATTGCGGGTGAGCGAGTCCTGGTAATAGGGGTTGCAGAGAGAGAGGAACAAAAGAAAAAGAAAAAGAAAAGGAAAGAAAGTATAGAAAACTGCTGTCCCTGGGGTGGGGTACGTTCCCCTGATTAGAATGAAACCAGTGCAGGGTGAATCATTCCCTTGTCCCTAAGGATGAGTGTTTCCATTGAAAACATAGGTAGGATAAGTACAGCTATGGTGCTCAGGGCTGGATTGCGCTGCTGTCCCCCACTTGCAAATAGCTGTATAGGTGGAGGATGAGCGGCATGCAGCCTATGATTTGGCTGTTAGCAGTTTTGGGTAGATATGAAGTGTAGGTAAGTGCAGAGAAATGGAGAAGGAGAAGGGGAAGAGAGGAGTGGAGGAGACAGTGGATACCTCTACTTTCACCCCGGGGATCAAGTCCTTGATCTCCGCCGGGTTTGCCGCTGTGTCAGGAGGTGCGTGATCCCCGCTGTCTCGGTCGCTTAGGGAGTATGCGTCTTACAGAGCCGCCGTCAGTCAGCGCCTGTCTCTGGAGCTGCCGCAAATCTGGGATTGTCAGCCGGGGAAGCCCTCAGTGGGGTGCACAATTGTGCCGGTAAGAATGTCTCTGCCGCTTGGGGTGTGTGCATCTCCCAGAGCCGCCGTCAGTCTGCGTCTGTCTCTGGAGCTGCCGTGAGTCAGAGACTGTCAGCCGGGGAAGCCCTCAGCGGAGTGCACAGTTGTGCCGGTGAGAAGAGGCACTAGGTACATGTGCCGTTGTCTCCTACGTGCTGTGAATCAGCATATCTTGTACATCAGCGGGATGCACGGGTATGGGTGACAGGAGGCACTGGGTAAGTGAGCCGGTGTCTCCTAAGTGCTGTAAATCAGCATTTCATTCACAGACGATCGTTTCGCCACGGAGGCTTTCTCAATGCACACATTGAGAAAGCCTCCGTGGCGAAACGATCGTCTGTGAATGAAATGCTGATTTACAGCACTTAGGAGACACCGGCTCACTTACCCAGTGCCTCCTGTCACCCATACCCGTGCATCCCGCTGATGTACAAGATATGCTGATTCACAGCACGTAGGAGACAACGGCACATGTACCTAGTGCCTCTTCTCACCGGCACAACTGTGCACTCCGCTGAGGGCTTCCCTGGCTGACAGTCTCTGACTCACGGCAGCTCCAGAGACAGACGCAGACTGACGGCGGCTCTGGGAGATGCACACACCCCAAGCGGCAGAGACATTCTTACCGGCACAATTGTGCACCCCACTGAGGGCTTCCCCGGCTGACAATCCCAGATTTGCGGCAGCTCCAGAGACAGGCGCTGACTGACGGCAGCTCTGTAAGACGCATACTCCCTAAGCGACCGAGACAGCGGGGATCACGCACCTCCTGACACAGCGGCAAACCCGGCGGAGATCAAGGACTTGATCCCCGGGGTGAAAGTAGAGGTATCCACTGTCTCCTCCACTCCTCTCTTCCCCTTCTCCATTTCTCTGCACTTACCTACACTTCATATCTACCCAAAACTGCTAACAGCCAAATCATAGGCTGCATGCCGCTCATCCTCCACCTATACAGCTATTTGCAAGTGGGGGACAGCAGCGCAATCCAGCCCTGAGCACCATAGCTGTACTTATCCTACCTATGTTTTCAATGGAAACACTCATCCTTAGGGACAAGGGAATGATTCACCCTGCACTGGTTTCATTCTAATCAGGGGAACGTACCCCACCCCAGGGACAGCAGTTTTCTATACTTTCTTTCCTTTTCTTTTTCTTTTTCATTTGTTCCTCTCTCTCTGTAACCCCTATTACCAGGACTCGCTCACCCGCAATACCTCTTAAGCCCCGTGGCATCATATGCCAAAGGAAGCCAACCAACTTGAGGTATACCTGAGTACATAGAGGGGGGAGACCCCACTGAGGAAACCGGTGTACCCCCATTTGGTCATAGGTATACAGAGCTGGGCAGCAGCAGCCTTGTGGGGTAGAATCAGAGAGCATAGGTCTGACTTCCCACAATACCTAGAGGGCCCATCCATTACAGATGGCAGCTGGTATGCTGGGTGGTGACGAGTAACAGATGAGGGAGACCTCACTGCGAGAACTCATCATTTCCAGCACACTATAGGTATATAGAGTGGTGAATTGTCACCTTTGAGGTAACAACAATTTCTCTGATCATTTCCAACTTTTCTCCCCCTTTCTAGCTGTGTCTATTTCTCCCCCTTTCCCTCCCCCCTTTCCCTACTTTATCTTTTTCTTTCCTACACTAATTAAATAGGAGATAGGAGACAGTGTTTTTTCCCCTCTTTTTTCCCCTCTTTTTGATAGAAGCTATATTTTCGCTTTTTTCTACTTATGTGTGATTGACTTTTTTATTGTACGAATTGATGTACTTACCCCATCATTGTGCATAAATACATGTCTTTACCATACGGATATATGTTGAACAACAAGTGATAGGGATTGTAACACAGCAGCACTCAAAGAATAGCTTTCCACATAGCTTGTAAGATTTATGTAAGTGTGTCATAGCAGAACTGTAATTGAACAGTGTGTTGTCACGGCAGACATTCAGAGGGTGCAATGCCTTTGGTGTCTGGATAGACTTAAGCATTTTGCCTCGTTACATCATTAAAACTATATATTGATGTCTTCCGTTTTTCTGTGATTACCCCGATCCCTATCCATAAATTATCGATACCTGAGCTATAAACTTGGAAGGGCACCCTATTTGGGGACCGAGACCCCTGCATAAATACTAGCACTACCCACTAAGGGGACTGCCTTTCCCACGAGGAACGCATTGCCATAGGCCCCATTAATTTGAGTGCTTCTTCCAATATAAACTCACTAATCACTTTATGTTACATGTATCTGTCAGTTTGTGTTATTGTTTTGTCTATGTCTAGTGCTTAGTTTTAATAAATAACTATTAAAGAAATTCTTTTAAACCATTTTCATATACAAATGCAAGTAATGTATCACTAATTTCTCTAACAATTATCATGACTTTGGGTTCCCTTGTGTCTTCCTCTTGTCAAATCTTCAATACTGTTTTGAACTGTCAGAAAACTTTTTCATGAAAAAGAGTGCCCCGACAAAGAGTGAATCCATTTATTGTCAACCAACTGTGTTTACTCTTTTTAACCCCTTCAGTGGCAATCCCGAGAATTTTCCGGGCTGTGCCTCAGTGCCCAGTCTGGCAAGCCCGGCTCTGTCCCCTCTGCGGTGCCGCCTCCTCCCTCCTCCTCCCCCCTCCCCTCCGGGTTTCTTATTGAAGTCCCCGGCTTTGGCTTATGACAAACCGGCTGCCGGGGACAGGGACGCAGCGCGGGGGGGCGCAGGTCTGGGCAGCCGCTGATTGACAGTGCAGCAGCGCTGCCCGGACCCAGGGAGGCAGTGGTGGGTTTTTTTTTTAAGGGAGTGCTCCCCATAAAAAACTCTACCAGTGGGAAGCGCTCCCAAAAAAAACACCCCACCACTGAAGGGGTTAAATAATAATGACAACAGAAACTACCCAAATGACCCTGATCAAAAATTTACATACCCTGGAGATTTTGGCCTGATAACATGCACACAAGTTGACACAAACGGGTTTGAATGGCTACTAAAGGTAACCATCCTCACCTGTGATCTGTTTGCTTGTATCAGTGTGTGTGTATAAAAGGTCAGTGAGTTTCTGGTCTCCTGAAAGACCCTTGCATCTTTCATCCAGTGCTGTATGGACTTGTCTGGATTCTGAGTCATGGGGAAAGCAAAATAATTGTCAAAGGATCTGCGGGAAAAGGTAATTGAACTGTATAAACAGGAAAGGGATATAAAAAGATATCCAGGCAATCGAGAATGCCAATCAGCAGTGTTCAAACTCTAATTAAGAAGTGGAAAATTAGGGATTCTGTGGAAAAAAAATGACGGTCAGGTAGACCAACAAAAATTTCAGCCACAACTTCCAGGAAAATAGTTTGGGATGCAAAGAAAAATCACAAATAACTTCAGCTGAAATACAGGACTATGAAAAAAGTGGTGTGGTTGTTTCAAAATGCACAATAAGGAGGTATTTAAAGAAAAATGGGCTGCATGGCTTCTGGAACAAAGTCATTTGGAATGATGAGACCCAAATTGAACTTTTTGGCCACAACCATAAACGTTATATTTGGAAAGGAGTCAACAAGGCCTATGACAAAAGGTACACCATTCCTACTGTGAAACACGGAGGTGGATCACTGATGTTTTGGGGATGTGGAAACTTGGTCAAAATTGATGGCAAGATGAATGCAGCATGTTATCAGAAAATACTGGAGGAAAATTTGCACTCATCAGCCGGGAAGCTGCGCATGCGACATACTTGGACATTCCAACGTGACAATGATCCAAAACACAAGGCCAAGTCGACCTGTCATTGGCTACAGCAAAATAAAGTGAAGGTTCTGGAGTGGCCATCTCAGTCTCCTGACCTCAATATCATTGAGCCACTATGGGGAGATCTCAATTGCAGTTCATGCAAGACAGCCCAAGAATTTACAGGAACTGGAGGCTTTTTGACAAGAAGAATGGGCAGCTTTACCATCTGAGAAAATAAAGCGCCTCATCCACAACTACCACAAAATACTTCAAGCTGCCATTGATGTTAAAGGGGACAATACACGGTATTAAGAACTGGGGTATCTAAACTTTTGATCAGGGCGATTTGGGTAGTTTCTGTTGTTATTATGATTTAAAAAGAGTAAACACAGTTGTTTGACAATAAATGGCTTCACCCAACCACGAACCATGAAGTGAAAGAAAAGTTTGTGAGTTATCATTCATATTCTCTGACAAGTGGCCAGAAAGTCACAAATTCTGCTAGGGTATGTAAACTTATGAGGACAACTATATACCATCTATAGATCAGTCATTAGTATGAATTTGTTGTGTGACATGAGAAAGTACTGTACAGGAAACAAATACCCAAAAACATTTTATAATGCAACATGTCAATTATGAAACACTGCCAAGAAATATTAATAGAATGGTCTCAATTTCATCATCCACTACAGGCAAGTAACAGGGAAGAAGAGGACAATAATATGAGAAAACACCAGCTGCCCATGCTATTTATATCCTATAATTAGCCAATGATCATTCCAGCTCATGAAACTAATTAGACCGTGTTTCTTAAGAAGAATGCTTGCCTTTCTAAAACTGAAGAGTACAGCTGATAACAAAATGCTGATGTTGAAAGAAAACCAAACAAGATTAATAGGGCCTACACACAGGGCATTTTCTAAGAGATCTGACTTCATTTTGCCTAGATCGCTTACAAAATGCCCCTACATTGCTCAGTGTATAGAGGCCATAGCGATAGCGATGTGCGGCGATATCTCCAGGTGATTAAGATCCAGCATGCTGGATACATCTAGTTAAATCGCTGGTCAGGGCACTGGCCCTGACTGATTGCTCAAAACACATTGCTAGCACATCACTGTGCAGTGCTATGTGCTGAGAGATCTTGCATTGCTCAGCAAAATCTCTACGTGTGTAGGCCCCTTAAGAAAAATGAATAAGTGATGCACGAAACAGGAGAAGTACTCTCCTTTTACCTGAGCAAACAAATAGGACATGACAAAGTCATCTAGAATGGGGCTCTCAGATCCTCGTGCAACTCCATAACGAAATGCCCTGCTGCTCTCGTTGCTGTACCAGTGTGGGAAATAAAATCTGAAACAAAAAAGATTGCCTGTTTAATTAAAATAATAAATTCTCAATATTAAAAAACAAAGTTCACACTGGGTATTCCAAAAATCTATATAATCAGAATACCTTTTATAACATTAATTTAGAAAATTATACAGCATAGATGTATTGGAATTTAGAACACATTTTGGCAGGGATTCAAATGTGCGGAAAGCCAGAGTGTGGCATTGCACACGGAGGTGAAAAGCAGCCTGCATTCCTTACTCTGTATTTGTACACATTTATACAGGAGGGAGCGCTGCTACAGAAGTGGCTGCTGTTTACTGCCAAAGGCTTGATCCAGCTGAAATCTCTACTAACAGAGCCGAACAAGGTCCCTCTATTGCAAACAGACTTCTCTTACATTTATACACAAAATATGATAGCCAACTATGAATAAATCCTCAATACGCTGCTTGTACTCATGGAGTATGTGCATGAAGTGTGCACCGTCAACTCATTTTTCCTGTTTCATAGCATTTTTAGATCTTTACTTTTACTGGGTCCTGTATTACTTAACAAAGGTGTTATGCATATAACATCCACAACTTCATTTATTCAGACGCACAGATTCAAATGTATTTTACAAGTTATAGAAGTTATACACTGTGCCAAAACACCACAAATGTGCAACATGACATTGTTCAATTTCCATGTACATTTTTACTCAACTGTTAAGAACTTAGCAAGTAGCATAATCTACATTTAAATGAACACAGACTAGAAGAATTATAGAAATTGAAATTGTTGCATACTTATCCACTATTATTCTGGTCACTGAACAGGCAAAAGTAACACATCCTTGGCTGGAAGGGGGCGTGTCCTAGCTGTGAATGGAGAAGGCTGTGTGCCTGCAAGCTTCCCATACACTGACTCCTGAACCTTATCCTGCGGACCCTGTATACTGGCCCCTGAGGTACTGTAGCTAAAGCCTCCCTTTGTTGCCCGATGGAGGCGGGGACCTCATCCGGTGTCCTCAGCGCTGCTGATCCCCCGGAGAAGAATATGTGGGCCTCAGCGTGTCTGCTTGGTGCCATCTTGGACTCGGCGGCTCTGCTCCAGATTCCCATCCTGTTGCGCGGTCTGCCAGGCGTCTCCTGCTTGCTGTTCTCCCTTTGTGACGGTGCGGGCTTTGATGGGGGACTGCCTGTCTGCAGTGGCTATTCATTGAGGTGGGGCACTGGGGTTCTGCCTGGCCCTCTGCATTCCCAATGCCAGCTTGGGTCTTGCGATCACAGTGCAGCTCTGCTGGCAGCCTCACACTGCTGCTCCTCCTGGCCTCGGCTGTCTGACCTGGACCCCTGGTGACTCTAGTTGGGACCCTTTGCTCACCCTCCTGCCTGTCTTGTATTTCTTCTGCAACAGTGGGCTAATCTGTGGGCAAGGTAAGCCTGAGCTCCTTTGACCCCCCTGAGACTTACCGCCGACAACCCATTACCTGCTTCTCAGCTCACAATACACTTATAATAGTGCTGGGTCAGTTTTGACACTGCAGCTGAGGGTCACATCCTGTCCACTGCTGGTTGGGGTGCTGTAAGGGGATAACTGGGAGCCTGTCTACCCTCCTCCACTTCTCCTATAATGCCTGTGTTGCCTGTCCCATTTAGATAATTTGTGCAGTGTGCCCTGATGGGCCGCAAGACTGGTACTCCTGCTGCAGCGTCTCTGGCATAGTTTGCTCGGGGAGATCACACTCCAGAGATCACGCTCCACCACCACCTGTCTGTTTGTTCCCCCTACTCCCACTCCTAACATGGCTGGAACCCCTTAGATTACTATGGCACAGCTTCTCTAGGCCATCACTGATTCTGCAAAAACCCTGCTGACATGGTAGCTGAGGTGTATATTGACATTTCTTTCATCTGTCAGGATATGCAAAAGCTTAGGGACAGAGTTGGGGAGACAGAGAACCAAGGTATTTCTACCTTGGATGACTCATGTACCCCACTTTCTGCCCATTTGACCTTTTTCAAAATCATAGATCACGGATTGTAAGTTTAAATTAACCCATGTGGAGGGCCGCTTAAGCAGGAACAATGTCTGTTTTGTGGGGCTCATGGCCTGAACAGTTCTTGGAATCGTGGTTACTGTCCACATATGGTAAAGACTCCTTCACCCCACAACACAGTAGAAAGAGCTCATAGAATCCCCTCTCATCCTCTCCCCCTGGAGCACCACCCAGTATGCTTATTGTAAAAATTCTGCATTATAAAAGATGGAGACAATATACTCCATCTTGCTAGGTTTTGTGGTCCCTTGGAGCATGGGGTATGTAAAGTGGCTGTCTTTCAGGACTTTTTGGTAGAGGTCCCAAAATCCCACTCACAATTCACGCAGGTGAAGCAGAAACTGCTGGTAAACGCATGCACTTCTTTGATACCCTTTAAGTCGCCTCAGCCTGGATTGATCTTAAGCCTAGGCCAGGGGCTGCCCCGCCACGATGTTTAGTACTTTATTTTGTGCTGATGGTTCATGTTATATGAATAGGGCTATTGTCTTTATTGCTATTTCTCAGCCTTCACCGGGTAATCCATTTGGATGGGGACTCCAGGTCCTTTAAGGACATGGGAATGGCTGCCCTCCAGATTTACTATAGTGTTAAGTGGTTTACCTTTTTTCCCTAACATTTATTTCAGTTGTGGAAAAATAGGAATTGAGTCTGGTGTTTTTGTTTTCTATGTTTGGGATTAAGTGTACCTGTGTATGGGTGGGTATGCAGGGTGGGGGTGGTTGGGGGTTTTATGGTTTTCTTTATTTTGGTTTATTTTTTTCAAGGTACTTTACTGTATTCGATTTTGTGTATCGGTCAGTGTTGGGGGCGGCTGGTAGGGTATTGGGATGTTATGGATAATTACCCGCTCATATATTTGCCCCTCCCGACTTGATGGTGAATGTAAATTCATAAAATATTCAAGGTCTTAATGACTGGATAAAACGTTCCCTGGTCCTGAAGCAAATTAAGGCCCAGAATCCTGGCCAGGTCTGTTTGTTGAAAACACACTTAATTGGAAGTCGTGTCCTCTCCGGGCCCATGAATATTATATACAGGGTGATAGTTCTAGTAGATTTATGGCCTATTTGGCCAGAGAGGAGTTATCCTCCACCACTGTTCATAGCATAAGAAACACTGCCCCTTTCCATCGCTAATGTGTTTTACTCCCATTCTTTTAATGTCTATGGGTCTGGTGTGCAGTACTCCCTCCCCGTGCTTTTTGCATATTTGGACACACTACTCTTATCTGTGTTATGTAATGATTCCCGACAATTGCTTGAGGCCCCTATTACTTTGGAAGAGGTAGAGAATGCTATAAAATCCTTTCCTAGTAATAAAGCCCCAAGTGTGGATGATCTTCCAATTGAAATTTATACGGTACATCTCGATTTTTATGCCCTAAAATTTATTATTTAACTCTTTGTTGGAGAAAGGTTCCCAGACTCCCATATCTCTACTGTCGACCGACATTAAAATATTGGCTAAGATATTGGCGTTGCACCTGAACTCTGTGGTGTTAGAGCTGGTGCATCCCAATCAGACGGGATTTATGCCTGGCAGATATACCGCTTTCAACCAATGTTCCCTCTAATTTTACGAAGGCTGTGTGCGGCAAAAGATTGTGGCTGTGCAACTTTGGAAGGAAATTTAAATTTTTGTGCGTCACATATATAACTGGAAAATGACGTTCAGCATTTGTGTTAACTTTACTTCAAAATGATATTAAACATTTAAACATTTAAAACACAGCACACAATGTAGTTAATGGGTGAAACACACATTAATTGAGTCCACAACTGCAAAAAGGGACCACTGCTGCTTTGTGCGCTCTGTTGTAATGTCTGTGCGCACGCTCGTCAAGTTGTGTGCGTGCGCACACGCAAACAGCTTAGAGGGAACACTCCTTTCAACCTTAGGAGTTTATTTACGGATGGAGGCTTCTTCAGCTAGCCTTCTCTGGATAGCCATGGTGAGCCAAGGCATATTGTTCTCAGCTGCAATACAATACATAGAACAATACAGTAGGGGAGTAGCATAGGATTAATTCTGACCGCTCTGGCTCATTTTATCCTACAGTATTAAAGGGCTAGATGAGGATGGCTTATTCTGTACATACCTGCAGATGACTGAGAAGGGAATGGATGATGCGGTTTTAGTGTCCCCAGACGCAGCCCGAGGTTTGGGTTAGGTCCCACCTTGTTTGGCATGGGTGAAATTATACTCCTGCCCTGTGGCTAGAATCAATGTTAATGATTTTGTCACTGATACTTTTTCCCTGGGTAGGAGGAAGTAGACAGTGATGCCCCCCTGTCACCTCTCCTCTTTGCACTTGCGATTGAGCCATTGGCCTGTAAAATCAGAAGCTCCACCGCTGTAAAGGGCATTCAGGTTGTGGGACCTGAAGAGAAAATTAGTTTATATGCGGATGACATGATCCACTCTGTCTGTCAGATATGTTAATTTACCATCCTGCCCTAATGGATCTGGTTAAGGAGTTTGGTTTTTATTTGGGTATTTGCATTAACTGGGATAAGTCTGTGGTGTTCCCATTGCTCTCCTCTATTCCTCAGCCCTCTACATATGACTTTCCCCTGAAATGGTGTACCCAGGTTAAGTACCTTGGTATACAGATATCACACTCCCCTTTGGATTTTGTAACTCTAAATTTGACTCCACAAATTGACAGACTGAAGGTCAACACTCAAGTCTGGCTTAAACTTACCCGGTCAGTCACAGGGTGGGTCAATCTTATTTAGATGGTTGTACAACCAAAGTTTTTTGTACATAATCCAAAACTCCCCATCCTACACACCACAATTAACCATTTCCCGATATATTGCTTCTTTGACTTGGGGTTCTAAACAGGCACATATTGCCTTTAAAACATTATGTGGGACCCGAAGCGAAGGTGGCTTGGCATCACTGGACCTATGCCTGTATTACCTGGGTACTCAGTTGGTTTACAGGGTTACTCCTGGGGAATGTAGCAATCTTCATGTAGCTTTATTAAGCTATGCTGATCTTAATTTTTCTCCAATTCAATTATTTTTAGCACATACTTTACTTTCCCACTTCGTTCCTTTGCTACAACAAGCTTGGACAGTGTAGACTGTGAGACAGTGAGGCTGGGAAACTGATTGGTAAAATTGTACTGTAGACCCCTCCTCCCCATTATGGAATAATTTGAATTTTCGGTACTTATGCCTTATCTGGGCTCCCATGTTAAATGCACCCCATTTTTTCATACCCCTACTATCCAACTACGCATGGAGTTGATTTTATATAGTGTGGCGAGCGCAGCGAGCCACCGTGCCCGAAGCGTGGCGAGCACAGCGAGCCCCGCGGTCTCATAAGAAAAACAGGAGCCCAGATATTACATAAGTACCGAATTTTCCTGAACTTGGCAAATTACAGGGTAGCTCGGGTTGGTATGCCTTGGGGATATCCTCAATAGGACAACTTTATCGAGGGGGTCCCTCATTCTTTTGAATAATTAACCTCCAAGTTTGTCATTCCGAGACACTACTTGTTTCGATATTTAAAAAATGCTGTGCAGACATGCTTTGTCTGCACAGTGTGGGGGCTGACTCCTCAACTCTCGCAAACACAAGTGCACACCCTGGTTCAAAATATGTCTACACATAAAAGGGTTTCAGTTTTGTACTCCACTCTCCTCTCTTTTCTGGGTCCCCTGGTTTAGTTGCACATACAATAACTAGGACGACAAGCATTAGGTCGACACCACTAGGTCAACATGCATGAAGGTCAACATGCATGGTAATTAGGCCGACACAAGCATTATGGGGAAGGTAGATAGTCAAAAGGTTTTTTTGAGCTGACATGTGCCGACAAGCAGTATTTCATGCCCTACCATCCACCAGGGCGTGGTGGGAGAATAAAATTGTGTGTCGAGTGTAGCAAGGCACCGTCCCCAAAGCATGGCAAGCGCAACCAGCCCTAGAAGGGGACACAGTGCTATGCTTCAGTGTCCATGTCAACTGTGTCAAAAATCGCAACAAAAAAAGTGAAAAACCCCATGTCGACCTTTTGACTGTCGACCTTCCCAATGTCGACCTAATGTTTGTGTGGACCTAATGAACTGTCAACATAACCCATGTCGACCGAATGCTTGTCGACCTAGTTGCGGCCTATCTAATGATCCCATTCCCTTAAGCTTGCCTCCATAGTAATTGTTTTTTTGTAATACTCTACACTGTACTTTTATGATATTATAACAGGCACACTGGGAATTATAATTTTTTTATTGTTTCATTTTGGATATTTTTTTTATGTATGTTTTCTTAAAAAAGCAATAAAAATACTTGATTTAAAAAAAACAACAACAATAAAGACAAGGAGTCACACATCCTTTGTATGCTGAGGTTTGTCTTAATCTGGGTGCATATTAGCGGACGGTTGAAAAGATACGATGTAGCCAACTATTTCCCTTGAACTGCCTTAAACTCCAGGGCAAATTATATAGTGCATACACATCAAACAATATTGTTAAATATATAGTTCAGAGTCCACATCCAGGAGCATGCTGTTGATAATATAGTCTGGATTTTATCACATGTACATAGGACAGAGGGGGTCTATAACAACCCAGGGGAACGCGTATCGTTAAGGACATAGTGAGTACACCATAGCCAATATGCACAGAAATATCAGTATCATTACTGTGCATATTGCAGAAACTTTTTTGACTAGGGTTGCCTTGAACAAATGCGGATATCTAGGGTGCCCTGGACAAGAAAGTTTGGGAACCACTGGCATATTGTTAACAATAATCTGCTAATGTGCACTGAGCTTAAGAGCAGGGATGCCGAGAGGGGGGGGGGGGGGGGGGGGGGGCGGCGGCAGGTACAGTTTACCCGGGCCCGAGCCTGTCAGGGGGGCCCTGGTTTGGACACACCGGTGCACTCACCACCAAATAAAAAAAAACCTGAGTCAGCTGTTCAGCGGCAGCATTGGGAGAGCGGATATGGGCCAGTGTGGGGGCAGCAGCATCACAGAGGTCCTTCTGTGTCATTCTGCTCTCCGACTCCAGGGCCTGCTGACACGTGACTTGGGAGTTTACCGTGGCTCGGCGACAGGAGGATACTTCGTGTAGGTAGTCCCTGGACTGGGTCAGAGAGAGGCCACCTCCCGAGGGAGTACCACCCCCTTCGCATAATCCAGCCCGCCCCGCTCCCCACATTCCCATCCCAACCACAACCAGCAGGTGCCAGTGCCATGTCTCCAGTCTAGCAGTCCCAGACCTGGTTCCCCTCCCATGTCCAGGTCACTGTGTTCCAAGGTGGAAGGTGGTTGGCTGGTTGTTCTGTGTCTGCTGCCTCCCTCCATTCTGCTGGGGCTGAGATCCAACTCTGTAAATCAGCATATAACCCCTGGCAAAGAATGTAACTCCATGGCAACAAGCATGTAATCCCTGGCAGAGCATGTAACCCCTGGCAGAGAAGCAGTGGCGTAACAACGGGTCCACAGAGTGTGCGGGGAACTCCGTCCATGGGGGCCCCAGGAAGTTGTTGTACTGGGGCCCAGGATTTCTCTTGGCGGCCCTGCTTAAGAGATAACATAGCAAATAGAACAGTTTTGCCACTTTTCATTCCTCAGAGGTTTCATTCTACAGAAACATTAAATAGTAACTCAATACCTGCCAGAATAAAAAGACAATACACACCTTAGTCGAAAATTAACAATCTGTTTGCTTGTCTCATCAATTATAAAGGTATGGTTAGGAGGATACCATATTCTGTCATCCTTGTTCATTAAAGCAAACAGGGTATAGTAGACTGGTGTCACTCCTGAAACAAAACAAAAAATAATACAGAATATATTAGTTGACTGTGGGGCATATTATAGCATTTTCTTCAGGCGCTAAAATATATTTCCAGCGGTTGCAAGTTTTTTTTATGCAAGTCATTTTAATTAGGTTTTAATAAAACAGTATATAAAATTTGCAATCACAGTGTGGCAGAGATATTCAGAAAAACAAATGACACCAAGTACATCAAACAGTCCTATAAATGGGAAGCTGTAGCATGGGAAATAAGATGCCCTGAGAAATAGGCTAACCGTTACAATTTTGTTTTTCAGTACACTTTCTGAAAAATGTTCCATACATTTATCAGACTATAAGAGAGAGATATACTAAGCCTTGAAAAGTCATAAAAATGGAGTGATAAACCTCCAACCAATCAGCTCCTACCGGTCATTTTTCAAACGCAGCCTGTGGCATGTCAGTTAGGACTGGCTGATTGGCTGTTGGTTTATCACTCTCCATTTTAACACTTTCAAGTTAAGCACATCTGTCCCTAGCACAGATGTTTTGCAATAGGTCAGTCATGATCTGCTCAAGGTGTGGTTTTAAATGTAACACAAATTTGGGTATATTTTATCGACCTGCAGTATATCAACACTAACCAATCGACAGATAAAATTGACCTTAAGCTTGTGTCGAGGGCAGTATGGCTGGTGTAATGGTTAGCATTACTGCCTGACAGCACTGAGGTCATGGGTTTGATTCCCACCATGGCTCTAACCATGCAGAGGCTATTTTCCCTCGTGGGGGTCCACGACCCCCATAGAGGGAGAATAGAATAGGTGGCTCGCCTGACGAGCCCGCAAGGGGCTTTGTTGCGCTCGCCATGCTGTCTGGGTCCGGACAGTCGGGATCCCGACATCGGGATAATGACTGTCGGGATCCCGACTGTCGGACCCATATACCACACCCTGTGTATTATGCAGAGGCGCTGTGACTGGTGGATATTCAAATATGGGAGCACCAGGTCATGAGCCAATCAGAGCTCAGAGTCTGGCGGACAATCACTAACTGTGGCTACTGGTCTGCGAGCTCTGATAGGCTGCCGGCCTGCACCACATTTAAAATATATTCCACTTTCAGCATAGGAGCAAAGATTGGTGGTGGTGAGCAACAGGCTGGCAGAAAAAGACATCTCCAATGATGATATATACAGTATATATACACTGTACACCCCAAAACACACACACTGTAATACAATTTTGTGTACACCCCCCATACATAAAAAAACCTCATACACCTGATGCCTATCATTTATCATTTTCCATCCCCAAAATAACCTTACGTTATATACATTACCCTTCCCAAGCCCATATAACTTTAGCATTTTTAGGCGAGGTGTAAAAAGGCAGGAGGCGGAGCTGGCCGAGGTTAGGCAGTCAGCGTGGGACAGCTGTGCAGCTGCTGTACGAGTACTGTATGTCGGGTCAGCTCCCTCACCTCCCTGCCAACATCCATGACAGGGACTGCAGGTGTGCGGAGCCCCGTCACCCTGGCTGCTGGTACTTGTAGATAGTGGGAGGAGCCAAAGCTCAGTAAGAGCAAAGTATGCAGGGACAAACTTGGAAGGAGGGCGAGGGTGGGTGCTGCAGGGTTCCCCGGTACTGCTGCCTGTCATATAGCTTGACCAAACCAGCAGCGGCTGCCAGCACAGTATGTGGGGACAAATGGGGAAGGATTGGCGCTGCAGGGTTCCAGGACAGCGCTGTCTGTAATATAGCAGACGCCAGCACGGTGCACCACTTGTTCGTGCACTGCAGACTCAGTGATAGTGGATACCGGCTGTCAGTGTGTTGACAGCCCGATACCCTGTCCTATCACATCTGTCTCAGTAACAGGGGTGTGCTTTGTCATTGAAGCAAATGTGTAGGTGCCGCTTACTCTTTGCTTTTCAATGGGCTTCTCAGCCACTTTTTGTCCCTGCAATTTAGCCCCGCCCCCCACTGCTGACAGTATGTAATTGTCAGCGGGAAGCACGGCTCCCACTGCCTCATAGCCTCACGCACATCGTCTCACCACATAGATTATAAAAAAAATGTCAAGTGATATAAATATCTTTGTATTTATTTAATTTTTTATGACAGGGGCTCTGCCTCCCCTGACTGCACGTCCCTGATGCGTACCCAGCCTTACTCTTGATTTATAAATCATTAACAGAAATAGAAGTCTTTCTATTCCCTCTTGGTGTAAAGCCATAGTTAAGGGTGTGACCAGTAAGAGAACACGGTCATGAATCACCTGCCAAGTAATGCAGCCATACTAATGCTACAGATTTGTTCAGACATAACAGATTCAATATTTGAGAAATTAATGAAGAAATGCAACTTATATTTTAAAGTAATTCTAATGCTATAATGGAGGAATGAAAATAAAATAATCAAAATGCAAATCTATTTTTACCAGCATCTAAGGGGGTAATTAAATGGAAAACTGGTTTGATTAGCTCTAGAGAGGAGTGCCCAAATTATTCAATTGGCCGGACTTTTAAACCATCATGCAGTGCAAGCAGATACGACTTAAGTAGTTCTTTTTGGGCTAGTCCCATTGTTTCATGTGTGTACTGTCTAAGTAAAACTGCATCTCTTGACTTAAATGCTTGGTGTCATGTGGACAACTGAACAGCGCTGAGTGCTCATCCCTGAAGCTCAACAAGCTCATGTTCAATTTAACTTCTCCTAAATCACCAATACAAATATGCTAAAGCGATAATCACTTATTTTACTAAGCACCAATCATTTTATGATTTGTTCAAAGTCATAACAGTAATTTTTGTGTAACTGACTAGAGCCCAAAACAATATAGTGACCAAACATTTAGGGGATATGTTGTATATGTAATATGATTTACAACACTAAATAACAACGTAGTGCAAAAAAAAAAAATATATATATATATATTGGGTGTTATTCAATGGTTTCTGCCCCTCCCAGCACCCTCTATTCAATTGTTTCTGCCAACCAGTGCGGAATCATCATGGTGAGCTGAAATGCTATGGATGGCTAAACCGGATCATAATGAGCGTTATGCGTATAAAAAAAAAAAGGCTAGCAAGTATCACCTTGAGATCTCCCATCATGTTAGAGATCTGAATACATTGACATAATTAGTCTCTAAATGGTTTAATATACATTTTTCTTGTAATTCTACATTCAGAACATTTCAATACACTTTATTGAAGACTTTGCATTGGCTGTGATATTTAAAGTGCAATCAATAGAGTAAACTTCTTGATAGCAAGACAAAAATTTCCTTAGACAACAATGGCCAAGCATTGGTTTTATTGGGGAGGGGTGAGAGGTCAATCAAGTTCACCCATTCACCTCAATAGGTCATGTTGGAGTAAAAAGGAGAAGACTGTGCTCTTCCCAACCAAGACAGTCATTTCTAATTTTCAACCATGCCTGTAGCATTCAAGAGCAATACTACTTGGTACAATGTTTTAAAGTTCAATGGTTGTGCTCATCAAACATCGCCTGCATGGCCAAACAGCCCCCCACCCCCACCAAGTTTCCCCCCACGCATGCCAATGGATGTTTTGCATAAAAATCCATTTGCAGCATGCATGCATGCAAGGAGGAAATTCAATGGTTGCTGAACATCAAATGATTTCTACAGCGCTGGCAGATGTGAGACACCTCTCTGGTGTCTCACACCTACTAGCGCTCTGTGTGGGAAGTGGGCAGGCAGCTGACATCCGCTGGCGTCAGGTGCCCACCCCCGCACCCTCACGGGTGCATTTACATGGGAACATCCATAAATTGATGGGCCATGGGCAGTTCGCTGTGCCCACTCAAAGCCAGCGTCTGCAAACTAGGTGCTAGTGCTTTTGTTAGAAGCCTGGAAAAAGGGCAAGGCTGGGTCTACTTCAATGCCCAAGTGTATGAGCCTTAACTCAGTATTAAAGCATTTCATCACAGCCCTTCACTACACCCACATGCTGCAGAAATTAATTAGCCAGATATAAACAATGACTAATGAAAGGTTGCACAAAGCACAAATTGCTTTTGCATAAGACATTCTGTGCAACATTTAATTAAAATCTTCAATAAAGACTCTAACATGAAGATCAGATGCATTCCTTCGTTATGACACCATTGTATAAAATTGTGCTTGCCATCAAGTGCTTATCAAAAGCAACAACTAAAGAAAAACAACATGAAGTGGACAACTTAAAGATTATCCTTCTAAACATATTTACTTTGCGCTCTCGAAATGATTGGTGTACAAGAGGCGTCCAAATGGATCTACAAGCTTTTGTTTGAGGACCTCTGTGCTGCCGATAACATTTCTTGCATACTTTGTTATAAAGCAAAGCGTAAGACTGAACAATAGTAGCGGTCCGTCATATCAAGGGGTGCCGGACAACTCACCGACAGTCAAGATTCCGACAGTCATTACCCCAACATCGGAAACTGCTCCCTCGTGGGGGTCCGCGACCCCCATAGAGGGAGAATTAAATAGGTGGCGAGCGCAGCGAGCCACTGTGCCTACAGCGTGGCGAGCGCAGCGAGTCCGCAAGGGGCTTTGTTGCGCTCCCCGTGTGCTGTGCAGTCGTGATTCCGACATCGGGCTAACGACTGTCGGAATCCCGACTGTAGGCGTGTTATACCACACCCATATCAAGAGATTTCCTTTGCACACTTTAGAAAGGTCACAGATGCTCTCAGTCTGGGCAAAGTTCAATTTTTTTTTTACATAAGTGGGGAAGGTTTTAAGGAATGTCAGCGAGGTCTGAGTAGCATGTGAGCTGCATAAGTGGCAAGTGGGGAGGTTTAAGTAAAATGTGGGGAGTTTCAGAATAAATGTAGCTTTGGAGGGCAAATGGAGTATTATATTAAGTGGGAGACCGAGGGGGTATCCGGATGGCAGATAGGCAATGTATAGCTCAACATGGTCAATACCAGTAGCCACATGTAATAGCCTCTGAATTCAGAAGCCGTGCGGGATGCTGGCTGAACTCGGAGGTTATTTTAATGGAGCAATCATTTATAAGGCATGGTTTTGCCTTGTAAATAAATGCCCCTTTAAAAATAAAAAAATAAAACCTCAGAGTTCGGCCAGCGTCCTGTTCGGCTGCCAAATTCAGACGCTTTTAAGGTGCATAAACACTCTGTACAATTTTTTTGACCCTTCTGAACGATATTGGTCAAAACATATTTCAGTGTTTATGCAACAAACACCGAATGATGGTGTGGATCCATTCTAATACAGCAGGATGCAGCAACGCATCTCGTGCACCTCCGTGGACAGTTCAAAGGGTTCTTTGTAAATGACTATATGGTACCCAAATTAGTCCATTTTTTTCAGCACATCTAAAAGAAACGGACTTTCCCTATTCAGAAACCAGTGGATTGGCGAATTACTCATTTATCTACGTCTTCGCGGCCGTTCCAATCATTTTCTGCAGATGTAGTTTTGACTTTTTACAAAAGGGAAACTGCATGTAAATGTACTCTACCTTCAAGTCAATGATAACAAATATGTACATTTTTCTTTCTTAATCCCACAACTATAACAGATTTTCTACAAAATTACAAATATACAATCTCTCTCTCTCTCTCTCGCTCTCTCTCTCTGTGATTGTCGCTCTCTCTCTCTGTGATTGTCGCTCTCTCTCTCTCTCTGTGTTTCTGTTACCACAGTATTACACTATTGTGTTGTGTTTCTTTCCCTTTTGGGCATCAACACCTGCAAAATTGAGAAAAAAAAGCCTATTTTACTTTTAAGCACCCAGGGATCCGTCCATATTGGTTTTGGTATTCTAGGTTTTTGAAGTGGTCCTTCAATTTTGGAATTGGTACCTCGGGCTGCTTGTAGCGCACAATATATTGGTTTTTTTTTATTCTCTCTATATGATTTAAATCTGTAGAGTATATACTGACAACTGACTAGATCAGGCTATATTTTCTCCCTATGCCCTAGGCGAGGGGGTTATTCTGATTCACTTGGAAAGGCACAATCACTCTCTAATGGACAAAGCCATATGCACTGCAGGTGGGGATGATGTAACATGTGCAGAGAGTTTCCACCTTCCTGCTGCCCTGGATACGCTCAGTGTATGTAATAAGACTAGCAGCACTGGTACATTATTAACAGTGCTGCTGCCAGACCGCTGTAAATTGTCTGCCCCACACACACACACACCCACACACACCTGACTGCTAAAACATAGCTAAAACATAGCCCACTCAGCCACTTAGAGATACTGCAGCTCAGCCTCACTGCAAGACATGCACATGCGACACATGGCCCCAGTCGGAAGCCGGCCATTGACATTCCATCCTCCAGCAAAGGCCTGGAGCTCCGTGCAGCTGCTGCAGGATGAGCGCAGGTAGGCCTCAGTACAAGCCGGGGAACTGTCTCCAGCTTGCAAAGCCGCGGCTGGAGACTAAGGGGAGGCATTCAATCCCCGCCTCTATTTCCAATGGGAGAAATAGCAGCGGGTGCCTATTCAATGCTGTCTTTCCCAACAGCATTGAAGAGGCATCTTGGCAGAATGGACCCGACTTTAAAAGCATCGGGCATAGTTGTCGAGATCACGGCCCTATCTTTATGACCCATGGCCATTTCCACAGACACGCCCCCTTTTCACCGTTCAGCAGATGGGCCACTGAATCGCACATGCCGAATAATAGTCGAGCAGGCTTAGAACGGGCCAGGGTCAAGACTGTCGGGACCTGGATTTGAAAACCCCCTAAGAGGGACATACAAAAGGCAGTGGGAAGAAAAGGTTGCTTACAGATGGAGCGCCTCTCAGACAGCTCAGGGAATCGATGGTGGAGAGGTGCTCCATTTGACGGGGATGCACGAGAGTCTCATGCACTCGCTTGTCCGAGTCACTCGATGGCGGGGAGCAGATTACCTCCCCGTCTCTGCTTCAAGGATGGTGCGGGCAGCTATGGAGGAGCAGTGGGGAAGCGGAGGGCACCATCAAAACGGGGCACGCGAGCGCCCTTCTGGCAGATGGCAAACAGCGGCAATTGGCAATAGAATCGGCAGGAGTAGCTTTAATGAGAGCTGCTCCATCTGTACCTTTTGGACCTCAGGTGCAGAAAAGAAGAGTCACTAAGAAGGGAACATACAAAGTTTTTATGGGGCACACCTGGTAAATGTAGTAGGTGTAGAATGAATTGGTTAAGAATTTAACATTTATTATGTTAAGCTAAAATAAAGTTGCGCCAAATTACACACATATATATATATATATATATATATATATATATATATATATATATATATATATATATACATATATACACACATAAAAAGACTGAATTCACTTAATTAACTTTTTAAAACAATAATGCAGTCACACTGTTGTGTTATGGAAAATCCCTACAGTAGGCGAAATGTAGATTTGAATAATGGCTACCTCAGAATGGCATTTGTTAACAATAATAAGTGCAAATAATGCGTGGAAATAATGCGCAGTCACAAAAACATTTGTTAAAAAACAGAGATAGTTGTAGAATTAGCGACATCTGACACTTTCAACCCAGAGTCATTAATAAAAGGACACTTAATGGTCTGACAAATATATGGCGGTCCTCAGGATAATGCTATCCAAAGTGATAGGTATTCCATTCACAAAATATCATGCAGGGATAGATGACGCGCCTTAGCCGGACAAGGTGAGCTTCTGCTGTCTTGGTAAATTACAACACCGGGTATTCCCAGGGGGTCCGCCCCACCGGTACTGATCTAGCCAATCATTGCTTAGCTGCTGACTTTGAAAAGGGATCAGGTGACCCAGTGATGTATGGTGGTAATTACCTTCTAAATGAGAGGGCACCAGAGTCCTTATCAGGGGCTGAGAGATGCTTCTGCTTTCTGCGGCGTAAATATTGAGCCTCCCTGATACCTACAGAAATTGCAGGGGGGTCAAATGTAGTGCGGCAGATGACAGAGCATAGAAAATGAGAAATGAGAACAAGAGGGTGGGTGGATATGACAGGATACCCCTTCTGCTGTCCACCATCTACTGCTGGAAACCAATGGTGGATGAGAGTGATGGAATCCTGGTGCCACCCCCCGGAAAGAACAAAAATGCAGCAAAACAGAAAGACCAATATTGGTGAAAAATGGGAATGTACCCACGATTACAAGAGTAAGGTGTTGCGGGTGGTGTCAGCAGGACACCACTGCGCAACCCGGGGGTAATATGCTCAGTAGGCGGATTTAAAAATGATGGGATACATGCACATGGGTGCACGTTTAGCCACAGTGCACAACAACCAGATAGCAATAAATAATGCTAACTATCACCGACATGTGAATCCACATACAAAGTAATTATTAGGCAGCTAATTTACACTAGTGTTAAAGACAGGTGCAATGCTCAGCATATCACAAACTGATAGAGCACTTGGCAGTGTCCCTGGTGGCTAATAATCAAGCTGAATGCATATTGTAACACATGGACTGTACATGTGTAACATATGGGGTGCATGGGTACCTGATCGGGAGGATGATGTGCCCGATAGCGGGTAGTGGAGTCCGGTACCCGCACTAAATGGAACGGAGACCACCTCTGGGGTGCAGGGATCAGAGGCTGTCAGCTGATGTCCCGCTGTATCGCACGGCGCTGGAGAAGGCAGGTGCGGGAGTCGCCGCCGGAACTGGGTATTGACAGGGGGCGGGTGTCAGAGTAGTCAGGCTGACACGTGTTTCGCCGGGGGCTTTGTCAAAGTGACGCGATCAGGTGCAGCCAGCAGTAGGGATCGCAGAAGAGGTCTCTCTATACACAGACCCTAATATGTCCTTCCCTGTCTCTGCAGACAGGTCACCCAGAGACCTGGACCATTCTATAATAAAAGAGGAAGGGCTCGTGAAGGAAGTCTAAAATTTAAAGGAAAAATAAATAAAACCTACTAGGTGGCCTGTGCGAAAATTACAATCCCTTTATCTCCCTTCATACTTAACCAAAATCAATAAATGAGGTAGCATTTTAAAGATTAATTTCTTCGCTTCTGACAAATTGTAACTTTATGATTGCACATTGTATTGTTTGTTTAAAAATCAAGGTTAAAAATTGACTTTTAGCCCTAGAGTTCTTTCCCTGGATGAGTTGATACAGATCAGTTTTGCTCGGCTACTTGAAATGGCTACAAATTAACCGGTTCTTCTTTCATTCGACTACAAACCACCAATCTCGCTATAAAATGAATCGTATTTGATTTACATGCAATATTTTCACATGGGCCACCTAGTTGTCTCTTACGTACAAACTATTGTGGTTTCCAAAATGCTGCAAGACTTTGCCAGTTCAGCTTTATACTGCATTATGCTGCAGTAAACAGCTGCATCTAGTCTTCTAGTTACACAATCACTTATGATAATATAGCCGTGATTAAGCAAGCAGTGTTTTTTTGAGAATTGCAAAACTTGTTTACGCTTAAAAGCAAGTGTAGTAAGAAGAAAAGAAAATAAGAAAAAATAAAGCACCTTCAAATAAAAAAATATTTTAAATTGTTTACATCTCTTTTTGAGCTATATGAAAAGTCAGTGGTACCTGTGCTGTCCCTACCGCTATGCATCAATTTCCGTTTGCATGAGGATCTGAAGGTGATGTAGAAGCTGGTGGGCGGCAGGGAAACAACAGCCGTGTCTCTCTGTACACTCGCCGGGCCTTCAGTGAATGTGGGTGACGTCCTTAGTTCCAGCAGCTGCGGCCAGGGTGTTGGTGGTGGGGAAGGTGGTCCACATGGTCGAAATAGGCAAAATAGTGATGCAAGAAAAAGGTGACATGAAAAGGTCAAAATTTTTTATCCTTTTTGGTGTCACTTCGTAGAATTCAGCAAATGGAACCCAAATTAGTGTACTGCTTCGCTCGAAATGCTTCAGACAAGGAGCCTTGTCCACGTTTACAGAAAACTAGGTTTATCTTTTCATGTACCGGTTTATCTTTTCATGTAATGGACAATATAACATTTTCAATAACATTTATTTAAAAAACATATGAGGCATTGGCAGATTTAGATTCTTTGAAACCGCATGGAAACAAACCTGACGCGTTTCATCTCCGAAGAGACTTCCTCAGGGGTACACTGTGGGTGGTACAGAATGCCATATAAATAACGTATATACATTAAAATGTGGTTTTAAAAAATGAAATTAAATAATTTTATACATACCAAAAATGTGCGGTTGTTTCCTTGCGGTTTCAAAGAATCCAAATCTGCCAATGCCTCATATATGTTTTTTAAATAAATGTTATTGAAAATGTTATATTGTCCATTTGCCTAACCTGAGCACATAACAAGGTGGTGGGAATCTCATTAGCGCCCTCTACATCTCTTTTTTGATATATATATATATATTTAATTATATTATGATCAATATGGAGACAGCCTGAGAATAGACTTAAAATACATTTGCCAAAAATAGAAGCTCACATACATCAGTTTAAGACAGCATGTTGAGAATTCAAATGTTTGTTTTGGCGTCTATTTATTCTACCCTCTAAAATGTGCAATTGCACCTTTTCAAGTAAAAGGTCATGGTCGGAATTAAATGTTTATGAACACTTTGTATTTGGGCGCGTAAGCAAGAGGACATGATGTTGAGATTGGGCATTTTATCACCAACACGTCTGCTATGCCCCTTACATGCCTGCTCCTCCTCTCAGCTACATTTCATTGCCAGTGCCCACTCCTCTGCTGTCCAGTCCATCTCCTCAGTCCTCACTGCCCACTCCTCCATCACTGGTACCCGCTCTGTAGTGACTAGTCCGTTTCCTGTTTTATCTGTCAGCACTGTTGTCTCCTCAGCTGTCATTGTGCTTAGACCTCCTTCATAGCCTTTGGAAGATGCGTATAACTCCTGCAGCTCTGGTCCCTGTGGGTGTCTTCTTAACCCCCTACAGATTAACAGCCAGTTTTTCCACCAAAATCTCAGGTCAAACACCTATGGTTTTGACCCCGGATTTTGCTGGATCCTCTCCATGGTCCCCGTTTCCACTGCCCTGGTTTTCCTGGGTTGTTTCCCTTTTCAGCTGAAAGGGGAATCCGGGAAAGCAGGGCAGAGGGGGGGGGGGGGCTAGCAGGGCCTAGCAGGTCTCTGGTAGCTGTCACAGGCGGACCTCTGTATTGCTGACTCCCTTTGACTTTTGTGGACATTAACCCTTCTGTTATCTTCCTTGAAAAAGATCCTAGTAAAGGATCGAAATGTCTGACTTTTTTCCTGACAGCTTCACTTGGTAAAAAAAATTCTTATCTTTAAATAAATACGTTTTTTATAAAACTTGTTAGGCGAGTGCTCTTTTTCCCCAAAGTGGAATCCTGGACTAATATTAAGACCATTCGTGAAATTTCATCCCTGCTGGATAACTCATGGTCAACTGTAAGTAATATTATTAGAAAGTGGAAGCATTTAGTAACTCAGCCACAAGTGGAAGACCACATAAAATCACAGACTGCGGTCAAGGACTGCTAAGGTGCATGGTGTGTAAAACTTGCCAACACTCTGCTATTCAATAGCTGAAGAGTTCCAAAACTCCACTGGCATTAATATAAGCACAACAATGTGTGGTGTGAGCTTAATGGAATGGGTTTCCATGGCTGAGCAGCTACATACAAGCCTCGCAACCAATGCCAAGCATCTAATGGAGTGGTGTAAAGCACATGGACACTGGTCTGATTATAATAAAGTTCCAAAAGACAATAATGACGACACCCCTGGGCAACCAAAATGTCATGCTCCTGCAGCATACATTTGTTTGTGAAGGTATAAAACTTTTCAGATCAGTGTCTGAGTTTGGTGATTGCCAGGATGACGTCTGTTGCCAGAGTGTACAGTAGATACAGGAAAGCATAGAGGTAGTAGCATTAATCTTGGGGGCAATTCCAGTTGGTTTTACAGAAAATTCCCTAACCCAGATGGACAGGACAGCTCAGAGTCCAGACCTTATCACCATGGAGAACCTCTGGGACGAAATGGAGTGATGGGTGCTTTCTAGGCAGACTCGACCTTATTCATTGCCAAAGTTAGTCACTGTACTTATAGTGAAAATGGCAAAACATACTGCCGCTATTGTCCAGAAGCTTGTGGATAGTTTGCCAAGTAGGGTGCCCACAACTGGTGGACCTCCAAAATACGGACGTCTATAAAATCTCATTGGTCTCTTTGCGGTCAGTGTCCAATCACTTTTGTCTCCATAGTATACCAATGAATATATATATAAATGTGTTCGTATTAAAACAAAATAATATTTCTCACTAAGAAGCTGAAATACATTATTAAGTGTCTCTCAAGCAGGAAAAGCCACACATCTTGGCAAATGTATTAAAAGAGAGCCACATCCTAATCTCAGTTGAAATCAATAAACATAAGATTAAAATTCTTATCTTGATATTAGAATGCCTATTTTTCACAGCTTGCATGTGGTTTCTTCAGGCAGTACAACAGGAAATACATTACTATAGAATAATAAATAGTAAGTTGTTCATGCTTTATTCATTATTTTAAGTGTAACTGGAAAACTAGCTGCGGTTCTGAAAGATGAAATGGGAAGCCCAATAATTTTATACAACCACTTTAAAAAAAGAGCATTGGTTAATCTTCCAACATGCATTTTTCATATTGCACTGGTTAGTATTTTAGGTTCAGTGCCCTTTAATATACATTCAGCGTAAGCATGGCATTTAATTTGTGATTTAAAATAGTATTTTGGGATTCTGTACTTTGGTGGCAGGCAAATCTAGAGTGGAATCAGACATGACAAAAGGAAATAAATGTCGAAATTGGTCAATGCTCTAGGAAGCTCTTTAATGTTCATGCTGAAACCAATAATGCAAGTACACAATTATGAAAAATGAACTTGGAGGCTGGAGTGGCTAAATTGAAACAAAAAAGCACAGCATATTTTATTTCTAAAAAGGGAAAAAAGCAATTTTCTTAAATGAGATCAAAATGTAATGACTAGCACATTTCCAGGCACAAATAAAAATAAAATGAGTACAAATTTCAAAATCACTCAGTCTTCACCCATAAGAACAAAAACAATGGAATTTTAGAATAAATGCATGACGTCAAACATTGGGCATATAATTAATTTACTGAAAATTGCTTCTAATCTAAGATAAGTTAGAAAATACAAACTTTCAGAGAGCATAAATGAAGTTTTTTAACCATAGGTTAGATTTAATGGACAGTGTACAAATCAGGAAGAACTGTGGGAGTCTGAAAAATAAACACAAAATTGGAAGACTAAGATGACCAACTAGTTTATATTGCAAACCCAGCAATATGCAGCTACATTCTAACTTCCATTCTCACCTATTCAGAATTTAATTACTCTAAGAGGAGAAATTCAATCAATTTTGGGTGCCTGATCACACATCTAATAGGATCTTTCAGGATTTTTGCACTTATCACGCCTAACTGCACAGTTAAATCGTATAAAGCGGCTAAACCCATGTTAACTATTGGGTCCGACTAAAAAAAATTATGTTCGGCACCAAACATGGATTTTTCACTGATTTCTGTAGGCAGAAATAATTGACACAAGATCAGAGCCAAAATTTAACTGCTTATTTTGATTTTCTCTTTAATGACACATACCATACCATACTTCTAAAATGATTTTATAGGCTGGTAGTGGCATGGAGATTCCTAAGATTCTTATTTTACTAAAAGACGATTCTAGGTTTGTCAGGCAAAATATGCCTAAGAACAGCGCCCGGTTTCAATCACAGATCAATTTTCTTAAAATAGGTCTAATATTATGAAAAAATATCAAATTGGAAATAAATGTTAATTTAAAGGAATTAGCCCTACTTTTACAGTGCTTAGGCAGCATCATGCCATTCAGCTACTGATTTTGTTGCTCTCTAAGGAAGGCGGATAAACGCCTAAGTGCCTGGTTCTGGTACCAGCATCTGCCCTACACCACCCGTGACAGACCAATATACAGATGGACTCCAACAAAGTGCGGCATATTTCCAAACACCCGGGAGCCGTTATTTAAACATTATAGACCGGGTGATGGCTACCCAAAAGCCATGTTAATCTGGCTGGACTTTATGAAGTGGCGAGTCCACTAAAATAATCGCCTTTGGAGTGGTAACTATAATATTACCAACTTTGCAATATTTATTTGCCAGTACTGTGCATATTCTTCATCCGCATCACAGACCTCTATTAACAAAAAGGATCAACTAAATCACTTGTTTGTCATACTACTAATGGAACTGTCTGGTTTATATTTACATTCATCTACTAATCAAATATTGGTCTGACCTGTCCTTAAGGGGTGTACACATGGAGCGATCCTTCTAAGCGATTTTCATTACATAGTCATAATTGCTTAGAAGGTTAGCAAAGATTGCTGTGAAGGTTAGACAAATCTCCCTATAATATCGCTTAGTAAAAAAGAGTTGCCATTCAAGAATATTTTCACTAGATCGCTGGCTGTCTAGTCAAAAGTGCTGCTATTCACTGCTGAGGGAGATATTCATTAGGCGATCTGCAATGAATACTAACCAAGTATGTTAATTCTAGTATAGTCAAAATCACTGGTGCACTTAGTCAAAATCGCTTAGTTAAAGTCGCTCATTAGCAAAAATCGCTCCGTGTGTACACCCCTTTAGGACAAGTCAAACTAGTGTAAGGGGGCCTTAAGGTTCTCAATGTTGATCCCTCCTTAGTATGTTTGGTCTTATTGACTACAGAATGTGGTGACACCCATAATAGAGAAGGTAGCAGAATCACAGTTTGGGGGGAAAATGGCTAGTTACAGCATTATCAGCCTGCAATAATAAAGCTGTCCTTGGCAAATGGTTCATGCAGAACCAATACATACAAGTGCCCTGGGAAAGAGCAAGTACACACACACACACACACCAGTGACCACCATACAAAACAGACAGCAGCATATAATAGAGATTACATTCACTGCATACAGTATAATACAGCGAGCAATAAAGAAACTTCCATATAATACAGACAACAGAACAGTGACCATCATACAATACAGAGAGCTTCTACATAATAGACATAAATGGAACATACTGTACTGTAAAACAAATGTAGATTCCATTAGTGCAGATGCACGAACCCTTCACACTTTATTTACCCCCTTCTCCCTGCCTGTGTCTGCCCATTTGGTAGGAAGTCACTGGGCTGCAGGTATACGGTCGTATTATTGACCACACTTAGGTCGACAGTCATTAGGTCGACATGCAACTAGGTCGACAAGGTTCTAGGTCAACATGGGACAATGTCGACATGGGTTTAGGTTGACATAGCATTAGATGAACATGGGTTATGTCGACCTAAACCCATGTCAACATTGTCCCATGTCGACCTAGACACCTGTCGACCTTCAACCATGTCGACCTAGAACCCTGTCGACCTAGTTGACTGTCGACCTAAGTGTGGTCGATAAAATTATCCACACCCGGGGCTGCAATAGCTGGCAGGTAACATGTCCGATGTCCTGCCACGTACATTGGCCTCACAAATACTTAACCTAATGTTTCAGCAGTTGCCTTCAAGCTGCCACTTTGCAAGACTGTAACTTTCGCAAGTACCCCCAACCCTTTTCCAAATCACCTCCTCGCACTGATGGATCAAAACAAAATGTTACAGTATTACGATTATTATTAGTGTTAATAGCTGATTAAAATGCACCAAACATTAGGTTCTCACACAGGATGGGCAATATCTGAAGCAGAGTTGTAAATGCAGCCTCTAAAAGGGGTGTACACATGGTGAGATTTTGAGTAGATAGCCAAAAGCTCCCTATTTTTCTCCTGCTTAGTCAATATTGTCTTGCATAGATTGCTTAGCATAGATTGACTGTGCAGGCAATAGCCAAAATCTCCAGTGCATCTAGCCAAAATCTCTCGCAAAATTGCTTAGTCAAAATCTCCCTGTGTGTATTTATATTCCTTTTGGATCTATTTTCTGTATTCAGTAGACATTGATACAGTATTTTCATTAAGTACTCAGGTGTGGCCTTTTCTTATTTACAGTGCAAACACAGAAATGCTAAAAACTAATAACTTCCTTCTCTGCTATCATACACAGAACAAAAACAAAATAATTGTACAAATGTATCTGGATTTAAATAGCAGCATAAGAAAAGCAAAACTTTAGGATTATACATTTTAGTAGAGATTAAAGAAGAATTTGGCATGTGCACACTGTTTTTCAAGGCTGCATACCAAGCTCAGAGCCACTGTCCGTGTACCCTGGATCATGTAGCAAGCACCAGTGCCAGCTGATCTTTGCCTTGATCTCTGCTGTTAGGAAGAAAGTCAATTCAAAGACTGGCAGAACAGGAATGCATTTAACAGTGTCAGCAATCTCAGCAGTACAACTTTCTTAAGCCCTGTACACATGGGCCGATATATCGCAGAGCGATATAGTGCTCGGTGTCCTATTTGCATCAGCGATCAGAGATGGTCGCTGATGAAAAATAAACTGCCGGGGGAGCCCAGCAGATCACTACGGGCAGAAAACGGGAGCGCACACCCGGCGATTTATCACCGTTGCACACTCCCATCGCTGGCAATATGATCACCCACCAACCATATTTCCAGCGATATTTGCTATAAATCGCCCCCGTGTGTACACACCTTTAATTTTGTACATCTTAAAAATGCATAGACTTTAAACTCAACATGTGCATCTTCTGTGGTATATTTTCACTATAAAAAACACTGTTAAATGCTTATTCTCATATAGTCAATATGAAATCAAAACAGAGCCAATTAAACGTTAAGTTGTTGTTCAGTGTAATTTACTACAGCTTAGCCTGGAATCAGTGGCGTAGCCACCCCCCGTCGCTGCCCCACCGAGCACCCCTACCCCGCCTCCCATGCAAACCCCCCCTCAATCCCCCACAGCCTTACCTATCGCGCTGGTCCCGGCGGCTCCGTTCTTCTGCTGAGGACCACCAGAAAATGGCCGCCCCCATACAGCAGACAGTTTCAGAGAACTGTGTGCTATATGGAGGCGGCCATTTTGTGGTGGTCCGCAGCAGAAGAACGGAGCCGCCGGGACCAGCGCGATAGGTAAGTCTGCGGGGGATTGAGGGGGGTTTAACTATAGCACCGCAGCCCCTGCCTGGAATCTTATAGGTGCTACTGAAGTTGTTATTAATCGACCAGGTGCAATGGCTATAATGATAAAGCTGGAATAGTGCAACACGTTTATCGCAGCTTATACAAAGCATCCTATCAGACAGTACTAACATAAATTACATTTAAATGGGGGAGCATTAATATTGATGGTAGTGTTTTAATTCAGTATTAAAAAAAACCTTGACCGACTGAAGTGCTTGCTATACATCTACTCCATTTTCGATTTGGTGTTTTAGACTGCTTTACACGTGCAGTGAAAAATGCCGCTGTGCTACCAAACATACACGCCCTTTCTGTGGCACAGAAACATTCCCTTAAAGTATGCTAGACCATGAAGAACACGCTATTCAGGAGGGCAATGATGGAGAACAAACATTCTGTATACAGCTTATAGATAATCTCGGTTTCATGTGTTAATAATGTGAAATAGATAAAGCATAAGAGGAATTTAACTAAATCCTTTTTTATTAGACAATTCAATGGATGCTCATTTGTTTTTCCTGGGAACAATTAACCTGTATTTATGTGAAAACAGAGGGTTCAGGATAAGTCCTCGGATCAATTTGTTTTCGTGATCGCGGCTGTTAAAACCACACTTCTCGCAGATTTTGCTTCTCCTGTCTCCAGTCAGGAAAAAAATCCCTGATAATGTTGCTATCGGCTTCAATAAAACTCCCCCACCCACCTGGATCAATCTGCCACAGCAATTTACCGTAATTTATGGAATTCTTCCCATAATGGTCATAATTGGCAAAACTCCAATGTTAATATTACAATCTGTTATGCACACAACTTTTATTTACAGAAAGCAAGCCATACTGTCACTCATTAGAGCACCTTATTATTATTATTTTTTAACTTGCGATTCCAGCTTCTCATAAACCTATTGCCACTAAGCGGAATTGGGCAAGCTGAAGCCCATGTAAAGAACAGAAGCAGTGCTGTGTATACAGGGGATGCAGTTTAAATCCTGGCGGTCGAGATCCCGGCGTTCAGAATCCGACCGCCGAAATCCTGACAGTTTCTCCCTCCGTGGGTGTCCACGACACCCCTGGAGGGAGAATAAATTAGCGTGCCGAGCGTAGCGAGGCACCAGGCCCGCTGCGTGGCGAGCGCAGCGAGCCCGCAAGGGGGGGGGGGTGCGATCCACGTCCCCCCCTTGTCGGGATTTCGGCGGTCGGGATTCTGAACGCCGGGATCCCGACCGCCGGGATTTCATACTGAATCCGTATACAGATATGCCAAACAAAATACCCTACATTACAGCTAAAATACGGTATATTGCCGATTTTCAGTGGGTTTTAAAACATTTCTAGCTGTAATGTGAAAGGTCCAGAGAGAAATTTACTGGTTTTAAAATACCAGTAATTCAAAACTGGTTAAAAGCATGGTCCTACCCGTTTCAGAGTAGTGTGATGCTTCTTTCACACCGCAAAACTGGCTTTTACCAGGTATTTTAAAACGTTTCTAAAAACGGGTCTGCCCGCTAAAACCCCTTTCACACCGCATGTCTTTAAAAACGGTATTTCAGTGCAGTTTTTGTTCCTTCACAACACTGAACCTGTTTTAACCCATAGAAAACAGTGGATGAAAAAAAACGGGTCTGAAACGGGTAGGACCCTGCTTTATTACCGTTTAGAAATACCAGTTCAATAGAATCGGTAAATTCACTCTGCACCTTTCAGACCGCACAAATTACCATTTTAAAAACGGTAAAAACAACGGCAAAATAACGGGTAAAAAGTGCGGTCTGAAAGGGGCACGAAACGGCTATTACAAATCATGAGCAGGTCACAGAGGGTAATAGGCTATCTCCCTTGTGATCTCACCAGGCACATGCAGGAAATAAACAAAGGAGTTCAGTCTCAGTGCACACTGTGCAGAGAGAGGAGACTTTTTGGTACTCTTTACCTAGATGGGCGCCCGTCATGGTGATCGCGGGTACATTTATGTCTGGCCGCGACGCGACCGACGCGATGCCCGCGATTTCCCATTGAAACCCATGTTAAACATGGAAATCGCGTCGGTCGCGTCGCGGCCGTCCATAAATGTACCCGCGATGCCCACGACGCGATGCACCCGATTTCCCATAGGAATCAATGTTAAATGGCCCGACCGACGCGATTTTACTGTTAAATGCCTCAATGGACCCGATTTGGCCATAGGAATCAATGTTAAATGGGCCACAGAGCCCAAATAGGCACAATTAACCCTTAAATGTCCCCCCAAATTTTTAACGCCACCCCACGATCCACGCCAACCCTAAGCGTGGCGAGCGGCGGCGGTACGCGTCCTCCGACCTTTTCATGCCCTACTATCCACGTCGGCGTGGAGTTGAGAATAGAATAGTGTGGCGAGCGCAGCGAGCCACCGAGCCCGAAGCGTGGCGAGCGCAGCGAGCCCCGCGAGGGGACGCGGATACCTTCACAGTTATACGCGTCCCCTCGCGGGCTTCACAGGTGTCCGTGGCGACGCGGACACCTGTGAAGCCCGCGAGGGGACGCGTTTACCTGTGAAGGTATCCGCGTGCGCTCGCCACGCTTCGGGCTCGGTGGCTCGCTGCGCTCGCCACACTATTCTATTCTCAACTCCACGCCGACGTGGATAGTAGGGCATGAAAAGGTCAGAGGACGCGTACCGCCGCCCCTCGCGGGCTCGCCACGCTTCGGGTTGGCGTGTATCGTGGGGTGGCGTTAAAAATTTGGGGGGACATTTAAGGGTTAATTGTGCCTATTTGGGCTCTGTGGCCCATTTAACATTGATTCCTATGGCCAAATCGCGGGCATTGAGGCATTTTACATGAAAATCGCGCTCAATCAGCCTTTTTAACATTGTTCCCTATGGGAAAATCGCGGTCATCGCGGGTAGCAGATTTTTATGTACCCGCGATTTACCCGCGATGCCCGCGATTTTTACCCCCGACGCCCGTGATTTCAATCGCTGGCGCCCATCTAGGTAAAGAGTACCGACTTTTTTACACCAGTGCATGCGGAATGGGATTGTTTGGTCAACCATAAGATGGTCGACAGTCATTAGGTCGACATACAGGAAGGTCGACAGGGGACTAGGTCGACACATGCATTAGGTTGACATGGGTTTTTGATCCGAATGTCGACACAGACACAATTTTAAGTGTACCACATCGCTCGCTGCACTCGCAACACTTAGGGCACGGTGCCACTATTTTCTTCTACCACCATGCCCTAGTGGATGGTATGGCATGAAATACTGCCTTACGGCTCAAAAAAAGGTCAAAAACCAATGTCGAACTTTTGATGTGTCGACCTAGACCCATGTCTACCTAGACTCCTGTCGACCTTCCTGTATATCGACCTAATGACTGTCGATCATCTTATGGTCGACCATTCGACCGAATCCTGTGCATACTGTGCAGAGAGTTGACTTTATTTCTACCCACCCCCTCCTTTTTATGCTGTAAAAATGTCATATGTAAGCCTGTGTCCCAGAAATGACATCAACCCATTTCACCCATAGAAAACAGTGGAATGTACAAAAACGGTATTGAAATGGTAATATACCAGTTATACTGCTTTCACACTGCAAAACCTGCTTAGACCAGGTATTTAAAATGTTTTTTAAAAGGGGTCAGAGCAAGTTTAACCCCTTTCACATCGCATGTGAAACCTGGTCTAAAGCAGGTTTGCGGTGTGAAAGCAGCATGCCAGCAGGAGCTCCCGCACTGCAGGCAGGGAGGAGAGCTGCAGGACCCTGGAAGGGTAAGGGTAGGGGGTCTGACACTGAGCATTAGCTGGTCCCCTCTGAGCCAGCGCAGTGTATATTTAATGAGCCGGCCGCTCATTACATATGCGCATATGTAATGAGCAGCTGGTTCATTAAATATGCACTGTGCTGGGGACCAATAGTGCTCACTGCTGCCTGGGTACCGTTTCGGACCCATTCAGATAGGGGGAAGAAAAAAAAAGGGTCTGAAACGGTAAAAAAATCGTTTGTTTTTTTGGAAACGGTAAAATCACTGCACCTTTCAGACCGCACATATTACCGTTTTAAACCGGTTAAAAATCGGCAAAATACCGTTTTTTTTTTAGTGCGGTCTGAAAGGGGCATTACAACATGCAATGTGAAAGGGGTTTAACTGGCTTTAGACCCGTTTTAAGAAACGTTTACAAAAACACGTTGAAAGCAGGTTTGCAATGTGAAAGAAGCATTAATTACAATGCAGTGTGAGTAGGATGCATGTTATAGTGTGTACACACTACACGATATGAACAAAAATATCACCAACGATGGTCATAATGCATTTAAGTTTCAGTTATTGTGCAGTGTGTATGCAATTTAAGAGATTTTTCACATCAGTCCCTGCCCTAGTGGAGATTACAATCTATATTCCCTACCACATGTACACGCATACACAGACATTCTAGGGTTAATTTTGTTGGGAGCCATTTAGCCTAGGGATACGGTCATTGGGTCACCAGCAAGTTGTTAGACAGTCAATAGGTCATCATGTGTCTAGGTCGACATGCAGGAAGGTCGACATGAGTCTACGTCGACAGAGTCATTAAGTCGACATGGGTTGGGTCGACAGTCAAAAGGTCTACATGGGGTTTTTCACTGTTTTTTGAGCAGACATGTGCCGACAGGCGGTATTTCATGCCCTACCATCCACTAGGGCGTGGTGGGAGAATGAAATAGTGCTCCAAGCTTAGCAAACCACCGTGCTCGAAGCATGGCGAGTGCAGTGAGCCATGCGTGGGGACACGGTGCACTTTAATTTGTGTCCATGTCAACTGTGTCCACATTTGGAAAAAAAAAAAAAAAAACCTGTGAAAAACCTCATGTCTACCTTTTGGCTCTCGACCTAACCCATGTCGACCTTCCTGCAGGTCGACCTAGACAAATGTCGACCTAATGACTAACAACTTGCTGGTGAATAACTGATCCACACCCTTAGCCTAAAAGTATATTTTTGGATTGTGGGTGAAAACCGGAGTGCCCGGAGGAAACCCACACAAGCACAGGGAGAATATACAAACTACGCACAGGTAGAGCCATGGTGGCAATGGAACCCATGACCTCAGTGCTGTGAGGCAGTAATGCTAACCATTACACCATCCATTCTACAATAAAAGTATTATTGCTAAAAGCTCACCGACAATAATCAACAAGCAGAAATGATTGTGCTACGACCAGTGGGCGGATTATTTGTGTGTTGTGAAAGAGGTAATCGACATCTCATATGCATATATTTGCAAACATGATTAATCCACCATGCCGTGACAAGGCATTTCTGTTACTGGCAGCCACTGATGCTAAGTGATAATAGCACCCACCATTTCAAAATTGTATGCAACATGATAATAGCATATACAATAATATATCCATATTGAGTGCCAACTTACCTAAAGTCACCATTAGATCCTCCAAATACTGGTCATATCCATGCTCTCAGAACAACAGTCATTTTTCAACCACATTTTTTACAAGATTCCTGGCAATTGCCTGATCTGATTAATACCTAGCACTGCATTCATTTCGGCTGCTGCTCAGTAACACCAGTTATGTCACAGTGTGTTTGCCAGCTGATGACAGCTGGTGCATTATGCAAGCAGATGTCAAATTCTATTACATAATTGCCTTTTAAAAATATGTTTATTGCAGTGTTCAACCACCACTTTGTGGCTCCAAATTTCATCTTCTGCCCTATGTATCCCTTCCTTGTCTGCAGGGACAGAATGTAGGTCGCATTAGACATACTATAGGCAAATGTGTTGTCAGCAGTTGTAGAGCACCGTTGTGTAAAAGTATTCCCTTTTTGGCCAGAGAAGATGAACTATGTAATTCTACACATAAGCAGCACTACTAGAAAGTTGGGTACTTGTTTCCTAGCACAGCGCCCATCACATACCATTGCATGCCTTAATTAGTGGTATGCGATGGGATCCGATTTTCGGGTCCAAAGTGCCGCACTGTACAATTTTAAAATCACATCGCATGCCATTAAAATGGCATGCGATGCGATCAAAATTATGTTTTAATTGTACATGCACCCTGATGGGTGATTAGTATGTCATATGCACCCTTATCGTTAACACCACCGCCACTATCAACGCCAACCCGAAGCGTGGCGAGTGCAGCGAGCCCACGGGGGGTGGCGGTACGCGTCCTCCGACCTTTTCATACACCACTATCCACGTCGGCGCGGAGTTGATTTTATATAGTGTGGCGAGCGCAGCGAGCCACCGAGCCCAAAGTGTGGCAAGCGCAGCGAGCCCTGCGAGGGGACGCGGAATACATGTGAAGTTATCCACGTCCGCTCGCCACACTATATAAAATCAACTCCACGCTGACATGGATAGTGGGGGTATAAAAAGGTCGGAGGACGCGTACCGCCGCCGTTCGCCACGCTTCGGGTTGGCGTTAATAGTGACGGTGGCGTTAACAATGGGGGTGCATATAACATACTAATCACCCATCAGGGTGATTGTACAATGAAATCATTGTTTTGATCGCAATCGCATCGCATGCGATGCGATCAAAACGATGTAATAAGATTAAAATCGTGGGCGCCGTGCTAGGAAACAAGTACCGAAAGTTGTATGAACTGTATGGAGCTTCCAATGGTCAACCTACTGTACATAGAAACTCCTGTCCTAACAGACAACTATATAATGGAATAAGACAAATATTGTTAGCACTTGACAAACAACTAGATATATACTGGCTAGGTTGCCCTGATGGGTGTGGGTCATAGGGTTGACACGGTCATTAGATTGACATGAGTTTTTCATTATTATTTTTTGGGTGTCTGTTGACTTAAGTCGACATTGACACCGTATACATGTACCACCTTCGCTTGCCATGCTTCGGGCATGGTTCCTCACTACACTCGGCACACTATTATATTCTCCCTCTATGCCCACTTGGATAGATGGTTTACCATCATGATAAAACTAATGTTGGCCTAAGTAGTGGTCGACCTAATGCTTGTAGACGTAGTGACCGCACTCCTTTCCTAATTAGGTATTTACAATTCATGCTGCACATAAAGCCAACAGGCAGATTGGTAGGATGTTCATGGTCACCTGGTTTGAATAAGGCCGTGTAATATAGAATAAATGATCTTCATTCCTTTACCAATATTAGTATAATATACATTAGTTCCAGTGTTACAGGGATATCCTATTATCAAAAATAAAAACATTGGGTGCAAAAAAAAAAGTTTTCGCAATTTATTATTATTATTATTATTTTTTAATCAGCTATCCAACACCAAAAATGCATGAGTTCTCGTGAAACACACAGGTTCAATGAAATCCATGTGTTTTGGGCAGCAGCCGCTCCATTTTCACTGGAAAACGGGGCTGTCTTGGGGAATTTAAATTGCCTGCCTAAGGCAGGTGAAACAAAATGCCCAATAAGCCGCAGTAAAGCCAGCTTTTCATGGCTAATTAGATATCCCCAGATGAGCTAACTAACCCACGGTTCGCAATCGTGGCTAATAGGATATCCCCGTGAGAAAACAAAGTGCTACATAATAATCTCACATGGTAGCAATTTAAAGTACATGTGAGGTGTACAATACACACACGTATGACACAATGACAAATAAAACATTTAATGATGCCATGTTTCTAGATAAAGCCTTAACTATACTCACAAATGTGATAACAATTGTACTTACCACAGGCTTTAGCAGCCGTGATGCATATCTCCTCAGCATTATACTCGCCAGGGGGTAAGACCAGGTAATCGCCTTCAGCCTTGCCCAATGCATGATATAAGAAAATGTGAAAACCTTGCTCGCTGGGCCTTGAGCAGTTTGCATTAGGTTGGACATCCTCACTTGGGCGAATAGGAATTGTTGTTATGCTCATTTCAGTCATTGTGAGGCAAGCCATTACATCACTGCATTAGGAAGCAATACCTTAAAAACAAAAAATAAAAATATCTATATTTTAGTGTGTTTGAAAATTATTAAACAATTTTCATATAGGACTAGTTGCACAGGTATGTGGATGGTTGACAGACAATGGGGTTCGGTTCTATTAGGTGCGGATGATTCGCACTCACAAATCATCGCGGCACTGGGTGCACTTTACGGGGGACTGAATTCACTTAAAAGTGCTTGTGCCTCCATAAGGCTGCGAGCAATTTTAAGCGAATTCGGGCCAGCGAAGGGTGCGAAATTGGTTTAATTCAGGCGCCGGTTTCATCGTTTAAATGGAACCGGTACGGCACCTTGCACCCTTCAGTACTAATAGTAACGACCCCAATGTCAATCTCAACAGTCAAAAGGTGAACACCATATGGTTGACATTGTCAAAGGGTTCACACAGGCAATAGGTTGATAAATAAAATGGTCAACTTGAGTTTCTCAAAAGTTTTTTGCATTTGTTTTTGACAGTTTCATACTCCACCTGAAGGCCAATTTGGAACAGTTAAGAGTGCTGAGCACAGCAGTAACGGTAAAAACTAAAAGTTGACCTTTCTAGGTGTCAACCTTTCCCTTGTGTCAACATTGTGCATGACAACCCTTTGGGGTCAACCTAGACATTGTCTGTGACATATACCACAAATCAGTTTCACAAGCTCTATACTAATTACAATGGATGTATGCTGTCCTCATATTGCTATAAAACACAAACGCACAAAAAAGTTCAGCAGGTAGTGTTGATGCTTTATTTTATCTTTTCAAAAGCCTGCAAGCATGCCTCTCATTCATGTCCATAAATACTGAAATCAAAAACCTGACGACTTGTATCAAAAGGATGGATCACTTTATGTGACCAGAAGTGTGCAATAATCAAAGTGCACAGACAATAAGCAGTATACATTTTTTATCGCAAGATATTCCATGTTCATTTTTGGCCCCACTGCAATTGCAGCCTTTTAGCTTAGCTTCAAACCCTGGTCATGGCCAAATCATTTTTAACCATTCATACTAGCAGCACGCCGCATTATCGCCAATTAGATCAGACTGCCACATGACCTGGAGAGGAGTATAATACCAGTGTGTTTAGAGCTGTACTGGGGCATGCTCCAAAGAGAACGAATACTAATGGTTAAAAAACTTCTTTACACACAAAAAAAAAACAACCCAGAAGATATCTTAATAAGTGAATTGAATTCTGACAAAATGTGTGTAGGTCTCAAACTCGTTGACTTACCATGAATGTCACGGAGCATCCGTGAAATACTGGATTGCCATGTGACACAACACAATGATTAAATTATCATTCTCTGCCCACCATGTAGGAAAACTAGAGAATAATGAGGGAGAGGTGTGCTATATTGAAATGTCCACCCCCAGGGCAGTATTCAATGCTCTCGATTCACCATTTTTTACGGTGTATCGTGCTGTTTTCACTCCCTGTGGTGAATCTTTTTCACTGAAAATCTGATTCATCCTATTCAATGTTAACTGTTCACAAAAAGCGAACAGTGAATGCCGGCCAGTTCTCAGTTTCATGCTCGTTGCAAGTCGCTGGTGTATTTCAATGGCGTTTTCACTGTGATTCGCCGAGAGTGTATTCAATGCTAGGACGGAGAACTGCTTTCAGCATGATTTTCGCCATATTTCACCGTTTTGCATTCTACATCTTTTTAAGGTGAACTGGAAAGTGATCTTTTTAAAATAAAGTTTTTTTTGGTGCAAAAAAAAAAAAATCTGTCATTTTATTATGTGAAGGGGCATGCTATTTGTATTTATGTAATATATATTTAATTTTTTTTTTTTTTTACACATTACACCAGGCAGTGGGCGGGGAGCCGCTCATAACATATTCACTGCACACTGGTCCCGCTCATTACATATGCACAAGCGGGACCAGTGCAGCGGCTCCTTCTACAGCGTCCCCTGCCCGGAGGGCAGCTTCTGCTGCCTGTGTCCCCGGGAGCCCTCCTTCTCCTCCACACATTCCGGCGCAGGCAGGGAGGCTTCCATCTCCCAGGTCCCTGTGGCGGGTTAAAAATCACCGTCAACGCCTCAGCGAGCCCCTGAGGCGTTGAATAGGATGAGAGGGAGGGCTGGCAGCAAATGCTCCAGCCCTCCGGAACCTCACGAATGTGGACCGAATCCTAAACAGGATTCGCTGCACATAGCGATAATTAACATTAATTACTGGCCTTTGTGCGAGGCCCCTCCGCTTCTCTCACTCCAGATAATTTCTGTTTTGTTTTTTTGTTTTTTAAATTAGCTCTAGTTCTTTTGATAATAGATAGCCTCAATTAATAAAGAATTTAGCAAGCATATGGAAATCAACCAGAATATACTAGAAGGTGATAGACAAAAATATTCCAGGTGGTCACTACATGGATATTCTAGAATATTCCCTGCCCATATATAAACGATTGGCCACGATCAATTAGCAGTTGAGCAAATCAAGTTTTCTAGTATGTCTTCTTGTTCAATTGTATACATGTGTATCTGCACTCGTACAGGGTTAGGTCACTGAATGTCTGTTGAGATTAGAATAGATAGATAGATAGATAGATAGATAGATACATATACACACACACACACACACACACACAGGGCTATTTTTCAGCAGGCTCCAGCAGGAACTGAGGCCCTTATTCTAGTTCACTCTTTCTGACAAAATATTTCTTAGATGGACAAAACCATGTGCACTCCAGGTGAGGCAGGTGTTACTTGTGCTGGAACTCAAGAAATACATAGCCAACGAAGACTGAATTTATAAAAAAACGCCAATCAGTAACTCAGAACGGAGTTTATTCTCCCACCATGCCCTAGTGGATGGTAGGGCAAGAAATACCGCCTATCGGGATGGAAGAATTGTGAAAAACCCCATGTTGACCTAATGACCCTGTCGACCAACATGCTGGTGACCCAATGACTGTATCCCAGTCCAGCAATGTGGGCTGGCAACAGGCACACATACCTGGAATTTACAGATACAGAAATGGAACCAGAGACCAAACGCTTGCCCTGGTTAGTAGACGTCCAGAATTGCCATGAAAAGCCAATGGCACATTAACAAAGTAGCTTATGGCTTTTGCAGGAGATAAATGAAGTTATTCTGGTTGGCTCGCAAAGCAGCGGTATTTTGTAAACATCCATTCGCAGGCATGCGTGCGGGCCTGAAATCATTCAAAGGTCGCCAACCATCTAATGATTTCTTCAGTGCTCGAAAACCTCAGTTTCTGCTGAATTACTTCTGAAGCATCTAGCTCCGAGAACTGGGCGGGCAGCCCCCCGCAAGGCAGGTGCGTGCCCGCGTTCACATGGGGGCACCCAGCATGTTCCTTAGCGAATGCGAACATGTCTTGCCCGCCTCCTCCATCCCTTTGCAAGTGCCACAGAGACTATGCAAGTTGCCCACATTGAAGCCCTGCACATGCGCATCAGCAAATATGCCCATGCGCAGTTTCACCATCGAAAAAAAACCCCTGTGCAAACATACAGGTGAGGTCACAAATCAGAATCACCTCCAAAAGTAACTTATTGTAATTGGAGCACATGCTGAGAAACTAATAGGAGGAAATCCAGATAGCACCCCTCTACTAATTTGGTTCTGGTTGATAGATCTACAGTGTCTAGATAGACATCAGTAGGTCTAACCCAAAAGGTCAACATGCAATAGGTCGACAGGGACAAAAGGTTGACATGAAAAAGGTAGACATGCATTTTTCATGATTTTCTCTTTAAACCGGCTTCACCATCCATGTCGGCATAGAGGGAGAACATAATAGTGTGCCGAACGAGAGGCAATATGCCTGAAGCATGGCGAGCGCAGCAAGTCATGTGAGGGTATGCGTTACCGTAATTTAGGGTCTATGTCAATAGTTGTCGACACTGACACCAAAAAGAAAACCTCATGTCTACCTTTTCATATCCACATTTTGACCCTGTCGACCTATTGCATGTTGACCTTTTGACCCTGTCGACCTTTCGGGGTAGACCTACTGACTGTCTATCTACACACTGTATCGAATCATCCGCAACCCTGCAAATTAGCCTCATTGGGATAGTCAAACAGGGGGGATTACTCTGAATGATAACCACAGCTGAGAACTTTTCATCGCAGTTTCAGGAGCTGTAGGGTTTAACACATGCAGAAACCCATTAATTTGACATGGTGTTAGTAAAAATAATAATAATAAAAAAAAAACTGCTTGTTCCAATATAAAGAATAGGGTAAACAGAGACTATGTAAAAAAAAATCAAGCTGCCTCAGAGATGACAACAGGAAAGGGTACTTGTTTCTTATCACGGCCACAATCGCGGGCATCGTGTGCCTTAACTTTAAGGCACACGATGCGACGCGATGCCCACGATTTCCCCATAGGCTTCAATGTTTAAATATTTAACATTGAAGCCTATGCGATGGACCCAATTTGTCCATAGGCTTCAATGTTAAATTATTTTAACATTGAAACTGAGTCCATTTAACATAGTAAAAAATAATGGCCGAATAAGGGCCATTTCTCATTGGCTATGGCCCCGTCATGCGTGTAAAAAATAATGGCCCCCCATTGTGACCGCCACCCCCACGATTAACGCGAACCCAAGCGTGGCGAGCGCAGCGAGCCCGCGAGGGGCGGCGGTGCGCATCCTCCGACCTTTTCATTCCCCTACTATCCACGTCGGAGTGGAGTTGAGAATAGGAGTTGAGAATAGATTAGTGTGGCGAGCGCAGCGAGCCACCGAGCCCGAAGCGTGGCGAGCCCTGCATGGGGACGCTGATACCTGTGAAGCCCGCGAGAGGACGCAGGGATCTGTGAAGGTAACAGCATGCGCTCGCCACGCTTCGGGCTCGGTGGCTCGCTGCGCTTGCCACACTAATCTATTCTCAACTCCACGCCGACGTGGATAGTAGGGGAATGAAAAGGTCGGAGGACGCGCATCGCTGCGCTCGCCATGCTTCGGGTTCGCGTCAATCGTGGGGGTGGCGGCCACAATGGGGGGCCATTATTTTTTACACACATGACGGGGCCATACCCAATGAGAAATGGCCCATATTGGCCCTTTTACCATTTTTTACTATGTTAAATGGACTCAGTTTCAATGTTAAAAAAATTTAACATTGAAGCCTATGGACACGATCGACCCGATTTCTCCATAGGCTTCAATGTTAAAATAATTTAACATTGAAGCCTATGGAGAAATCGGGTACATCGCGTCGGTCGCGTCGTGTGCGTTTTGGTATGCACCCGACGCGATCGACACAATTTTTTCCGACACAACCACCACGATAGAAATCATGGTGGCCGTGCTAGGAAACAAGTACCCAGGAAAGTATAAAAACCAACATTTCCATTTTACAAACAGGCCTTTCTAGGTATATACACAATATGATCAAGGTTTATTACCATTAAATTATCAAAGTGAACAAACTATTTTATACCAATTACCAGGGCCAGTGCTAGGGTGTCCGGCGCCCTCCGGCAAACCATACATGTTGAACCCTTTCACATTGCCATTGCAACAAGCTGCAGCCCGATTGTGGGAGTGTATGCAACATGTGATCCTATGGAGGATCTCGGGTGCATGTACATGTATGCATACACCATCTCAGTGCTGTGTCCACAAAAGGTTTCAGGCACTAAAGGTGCCCATACACGTTGTGGGCTAGATCACATCGCATCGCACGGCATGCATGCAATGTGTGTGCGATGCGATCCGAAAGCAGTAGAAAAAAGTATGTGCAGCACTCGTGACTGAGGGGGAAAGGAGGGGAGAGAAGGAGGAGATGGAAGAAGAGGGGAGGAGATAGAGGGGGCAGAGTGTTGAGGACTGGCAGCGGCACTGGCACAGCACACTGAGAAGAGGGAAGGAAGGGGAGGCGGCGCTGCTGCCTGTTCGTCATTTGATTGACAGCTGACCGGTGCAGGGAGCAATGGGTAGGGGGCGGATCCGGACATGACATGTCATCCAGGCATTCACAGACAGTGCTACATGCCTCAGCGCAAGTGTCTGTGAGGAAGAGGGGGCAGGTCGCAGGAGGAGGACAGTGTGTGCGCAGTGCAGGGAGCTGCTCAGCCTTAACATACTGCCACCCACTGTCAGACAGGCACTGCGGGCGGCATGCAGGCTGTGTGCCCTCGTGGTGCAGGGAGCAGCTCTTTATACTGCTTTGCAGGAGCTGCTGAGTGGGTAGCGCCGGCCCTGGCCAATTACAGTATAAGTGCAGGTGTCGCCATGGAAATAAAAAAAAAAAAAAAGCTACATTTTATTTATGTCCCCAAAATTGTTAATTGTTCATTTCTTATGCGTTCCCTGAAAACTCACCTCTTTAGGCAAGCCGATCATATTTAAGTACCACATGCATAACCCTCTGAGGTACCTTTCTATTATATAGCTTCCCTTCTGGACTTGTAACTTGGTGGGACTGCTATGCTATTACTGGTGCCTGTCCTTGTGTTTCCCTCCCATGTCCCTATAGATTGTAAGCTTGCAGCAGGGCCCTCCTACCTCCAAGTCTGTCTGCTGTTGCACAGTTTGTTTTATCACTGTCTATGCAGGTTTGCAGTGTGAAAGCAGCGATGGGGAGTGACCTCTTGGGAGGTATAGAGAGGGGATCAGGCACCAGAGCACGCACCTAGACTGCCAGCAGAAGCTCCCACATTACAGGCAGGGAGGAGAGCTGCAGGACGCTGGAAGGGTAAGGGTAGGGGGTCTGACAGTGAGCAGTGGCTGATCGTCTCTGAGCCAGCGCAGTGCATATTTAATGATCTGGAAGCTCATTTCATATGCACATATGTAATGTGCAGCAGATTACATATGCGCTTATGTAATGAGCGGCGGGCTCATTAAATATGCACTGCGCTGGGTACCGTTTCAGACCTGTCCAGACAGCAAAAAAAAAAATGGGTCTGAAACGAGTAGGACCCTGCTTTTTTTTACAGTTTACAAAAAATGTTTTTTGGAAAACGGTAAAATCACTCTGCACCTTTCAGACTGCACATTACAGTTTTGAAACGGTAAAAAAACAGCAATATACCAGTTAATATGTGTATGTTCAACTATACTTTGTAAAGCGCTGCGGAATATGTGTGCGCTATATAAGAAACTGTTAATAAATAAATAATATGTGCAGTCTGAAAGGGGCATCAGTTAAGTGGTTTAGAAAAAAAAATTAGTTATTTTCTGTCCGAGAATTTTTAATTAAGTGGTTCAAACAGGTTGCTAAAAAAAAAAGCAAAGTGAAGGAATACAGGTGAGTAGGCCCACACCCAACAATTAATCTGAAAACTTGTGCAACTATAATTGCTCAGAAAAACTGACTTGTAGATTCCCATACCATTGGTAATACTTAAGAGAAATCATTGAGGTGCAGTCTGTAAGGGTCATTATACATTTATTGTGCTATGAAAAAAAATACACAATCGTTTTTAAATGAAAGGTGCTGTTGAACAAAGCAAACCTAAACCCTACAGTTGCCATTAGAACGAATTGCAAAGGAAAAAGTCACATTCACAAGACACAAAAATAGTATAATATAGATAGAAATATATACATGCTACAGCAGCAAGGGACCCACAGGGTCCAAGGGGTGTACAACCTATGATAATGGGATTTTATTAGAGAATAATTATCAAATGTGTTTACAAAGTGACACAACAAAATGAAACAAAGCAACCACAAACCTGAAGCCAGTCTTACATCTGATAGTGAAGTCTGTGCAATTATTTGTGTGACTGGGACCAACATTAGAAACATGAATGTTTACTAGAACAGAGTAAATAAAACTAGACTTTAACCTAAAGGCCCATACACACTGGGCGATTTTCATCTGAAAAATCGTTCATTTTGGCTGTTTTGACCGATTTTAAGATGAAAAAGTGCATATGGCCCAACGATGGCCGACTAGCGATGATGCGGTCAGTCTCCCGTCTGCTGGTTTAACAGTATGTCTAGCGATGATGGCTGATTTTTTTTCCAGGCATCATCGCTGAGTGTGCACGGCAGCTGGACTGAAAGATGAGCCACCTCACCCGGGCATACTCACCAGCTGTCTCACTTTCATGCTGCCACATACGCCACACTGCCCACTCCCACTTAGTCACATACATTGTCGCCACCCAGTCAACAGCTCTGCTCCCCCCGCACATGCCAGCCATGTATATATTACGGTCACCACTGCCCACCAACGATTTCTAAGGCAGTAATATTTACATGGCTGGCACATGAATTTAAATGTTTTGCGTGCCAGCAGCCAATAGATGGTGCCAGGAGTTTTGCACCATTCAAGTGCACAGCCACTGAAATTACTTATGTTGTCCCATCATACTGATGAACTAGTAAAAAAAAAATATAGCAAAATTAGAAGCTATATTAAAAAAAAAAAAAAAAACATTGTGATATACATAAAGATTCTTTAAAAAAGGATCCTGAAATACTGATAAATCTCTCACAAAAATAGCAGGCAAACAAATGAAGTACTAAGCAAACGTCTCCCCAGTAGATAAACATTGCTTTTATAAATAACAGCTACCAAGTTTATCTCGGCCTTGGACACACCTGGATGGCAATGCAGACAAGGCAAATATTAAAGCAGACAATTACACTGTGTAATCAATGTGGGGCAATAACATTTAGTTTTTATTTCCATAAAAAAAAAAAAAAAAAGGAATTGAATCATCATTTCTATATTGGGACGCAGTACCTGTGATGTAACCAGTGATCCGTTTCACTCTAAATACGGTCTATAAATTACTCTTGTGATCGCCCAAATAACAAATACAGGATATATTTTTTTTTTTCAGTTTAATGCAGTTTAGGGAAATACTTGCAGAACATGTTGTGGTATAGCAATAGGTGATTAAAAGCGATGCAATAATCTACTGTGAATTGTCCGGCTATAAATCAGTGATTAGACCTACACTAAAGCTGGGTACACACTAATTGATATATCTGCATATAGATTGATCTGCAGTTATATCTGCAGACTGATAGGGCAGAGTGTTCTCCATTCACACTGCCCAATCTGTCGGAACGGACATCACAAGGGGGACACTGCGTAGACAATCACTGGCGGCTTCTGAAACAGTGCAATGCGCGGATATACCTCTAGATATATATGGCATTGATCGGCTTTGTTGCAGAGCTGATGCAATATATTTGAACAACGCCATTCACAGATATATCGCTCATAAACACTGGCCGATGGTTTATTGATATATCAGCCATTCAATTGAATGGTCGATATAGATTGGCCAGTGTGTACGCACCTTAAGATTTTTAAGAGCTGAAATAAATAAGCATGGAAAGTAAAAAATACAAATTAATGTCACCATTATAAACAGTGCTCCACCAACACCCTTAACCTGGCAGCTGATATGCTGTCCCAGTTGAGAATGAGAACCGGTCTTTAGTTTCGTATTGAGATAGACAGTATGCTGTACAGACAGATGTGTATGTCTGATCATTTTGATCAAGTTGTTAGTTAAAAGAAACAACTTACATATTGCATAGTTATCTGAATACAGTTAGGTAGCTGAGACATCATTACAAACATTAACGAACAATTTTCTGTTGATGAAAAGTGATGCAGATAAATTACTGATGTGGTTATACATCAATTCTAATTACACATCAAATTATAAAAATAAAAAAGGTACTTGTTTACTAGCACAACGCCCATCGGGTCCCATCGCATACCTTAACTTAAGGTATGCGATGGGACCCGACCAAGCCGATTTATGGCTTTTTTTGAGGTTTCTCGACAAATGTAAAATCGGGTCCATCGCATTCCATTATAATGGCATGTGATGCGACCGACCCGATTTTACATCGTAAGCATTGTATGTAATGTTAAATTCCTATGTAAAATCGGGTCCATTGTATGCCATTATAAATCGCATACAATGCGATGGACCCGATTTTACATAGGAACCAATGTTAAATGGCCCCCCATACCCAATTTTTGATTGTATACCCACTCTGATGGGTAATTTGTATGTCAAATGCCCCCCCATTGTGAACGCCACCCCACGATGAATGCCAACCTGAAGCATGGCGAGCGCAGCAAGCCCGCGAGGGGCGGTGGTATGCATCCTCCGACCTTTTCATACCCCCACTATCCACGTCGGCGTGGAGTTGATTTTATATAGTGTGGCGAGCCCGGCAGCAGAGAGCCCCGCAAGGGGACGTGTAATACGTGTAATACGTGTAATACCCTATAGTGTGGCGAGCTTCGGGCTCGGTGGCTCGCTGCGCTGCGCTCGCCACACTATATAAAATCAACGCCACGCCGACGTGGATAGTGGGGGTATGAAAAGGTCGGAGGACGCGTACTGCTGCCGCTCGCCACGCTTCAGGTTCACGTTGATCGTGGCGTGGCATTAACAATGGGGGGGGGCATACAATGAAAAATGGGGTCTGGGGGGCATTTAACATTGGGGCCAATGTAAAATCGGGTCTCAGGGACCATTTAACATTGGTTCCAATGTAAAAAAATCGGGTCGGTCGGGTCAATAGCATTGCATGTGATGGACCAGATTTTTGCAACCCGATTGCATACAATTAAAATTGGTTAGTCTACCATAAAAAAAAAAGTCATTGCATGATCAAATTATGTTTGACAATTCTTAGGTGAACCACTAGATTTTTATATAGCAAATGTTGTGAAGTGATACTGTATCTGTAAGTAATTACAGAGCAATGACTTGCTTAAGAAATTCCAGTTATTAAAAGAGAAACTCAAGTTCGTATTACTAAACATAACAGATTGCTGTAATTTATTTAAAAAAAATAAAATAAAAAAAAAGGCAAAGATTAAATGGATTACGTAATGGGACATATGTAAAGGTTTAGCTCACCCTACATGGAGCTCAATGGAGCTTTTCAAATGTAGCTCCGTTCGTGTGTCTCCAGATGCTGACTCCAGCATTTTAGCTTGCACCCACCTGGGGATTGCAAGCTGAAGTCTGCTAAAAGTCCCCCATTTTAGCTCTCAAGCGTGCTTTTTTTATGGCGCCACCATTAGTTTGGTCGTTTTGTAGTGTTCCCGCTAGGCTTCTTTTGCAGGGCACTGCGCCCTGCCCGGTTTTTAGACCTCTGAATGCGCCCTGCCCTTTTTTTGTGTAGGACTATGCGCCCTTTTGCTGTCTGCGGCCACGCTGACATGCCGCTGAGAACTCTCTCATTTGCGTCTCTCAGTGTCAAACTATTCCAGCTCTCTCTGCTCCGCCCCCCCCCCCCCCCCCACACACGTGGTCATGCCGCTGAGATCTTTCTTATTGGCGGCTGTCAGTGTCCGCTATTTCAGATCTCTCCGCTCCTCCATCCCTGCTGTGCTGACATGCCGCTGAGATCTTTCTCATCCGCAGCTGTCATGTCAGCTCTTCCAGCTACCCCCCCGTAAGATGGTGATGTCATCATCTCACGAGAACATGAAGCTCAGCAGCGGCGGGCGCGTTGTAGGCGGACGCAGCACCCACTACATGCGCACTGCTGCCGGGCTCACCCGGCTTCCCCAGTGATCCTGCCATCTGCTGAGGCCTCATGAGTGCTGCTGATCCTTGTCCCGGCCATAGAAGAGGTCCTGACGCTGCTGAGAGACTGATCCGGTGCGGAGCTGGCTGTGAGTAAATATAAAAATAATGTTTCTCTGTTACAGCCAGCGAGCCTCCTCTCTCCCCGCTGTCTTCTACCTGCCCCCTCTATACTGTCACCATTGCCTCCTTCCTGACCCCCACTGCACTGATCTGTCATGTCCCCTTGTCCTGGCACCTCTGTCCTCTCCTCAAAGTCATGTCCCTGTCCCCTCTATCTGTTGCGGTCATTCCTCTCTCCTGTCCCTATCCTCTCTATACCTGTCATGTCACCTATGTACTGTCCCTGTCACTACTCTCAACTGTCCCCTCTGTCCTTTCTCTGCTCCATGTGTCCTGGTCTTGACACTGTTCAATCCATGTCTATGTTATGGAATACATATGATATCCCGGCAGTGGGAATGCCGGTATTCCCAGCATCCCAATACAGAGAATCCCAACAGTGCCCTAACCTTATCCCCCTTACCTTACCCTAACCCAGCCCCCCCACCCACACACACCCACAGCTTTCTCCTCTATTGCCTTAGCCTAACCATAACCCCATTGTCAAAGTGCCTAACTCTGGCCTTTGCCTACTCCCCGCCCCCCTCGCAGTCTAACTCGGTCCTGCCTTGCATTTTGTCCTGTCCCCACAAATTTGCATCCTTGCTGCTCCAGTCTAGTGGTGTGAAATCAGCCGGGGGCCAGGGCTGGTTAAACGGGCGGTGAACGAACTAAAAAGAGGTGAAATGGCCGGCTCTGTGTATGTGTCTGTAGCTGCCGTGCCTGGCTGGACTCTGCCTTACTGGGCACCTGGCTGCTCTGGTCTGCATGTGCTGCCCAGATTGCCCAAGCCCTGTCCCTGGTGTGCCCACTTGCTGCTGTGTATGGGTTACTAGGCTGCAGTGGGAATATGCCCCACAGGCAACGCATGTGAAATCACCTTACAGTACTTCTTTATATGGGGGAGATGTACTAATGATTCGAGAGTGTAAAGTGGAGAGAGATAATGTAACAGCCAATCAGTTCCTGCCATGTTAAAGGCTGTGTTACGAGGAGCTGACTTATTTTATCGCTCTACACTGTAAATAGTGAATTTATTTCTTAATCTGGGTGTCATGACGTGAATTTTGGTTCAATTCGGGTGGCATGATGTGAATTTTGACTCGATATATAGATTGCATAATGTGAATTTTTGCTCTATCAGTGTGGCATGATGTGAATTCTGGCTCAGTCCGGGTACCAGGATGTGAATTTTGGCTCCTTCCAGGTGGCATGACGTGAATTTTGGCACTTTGATTTTGGCATAAAGGAGCCCATACACAGAGCGATGATTTTTTTGAGAGGTGATGGGCAGTCCCTCACATCGCAATGCACAAAAAGTATGTGCTGCACATACTTTTTAGCTAGATTGCATCTAGTTCAAAATGCACGCTGCTTTAGCACATCGCATACATTTTTAACTAGATGCGATGTGATCTAGTCCAAAATGCATGGAGCACATCGCTCCATGTATGGGCACCTTAACATGAATTTTGTCTCATTCCGTGTGGCATAATGTTAATGGGTCAAGTGAAAGGAGGTCTACTATTGTGTTGCATAATGTACATAAGAGGTATATGGCGTGGCACACTACACTCAAGGACACATCCCCTTTTAGGTGACCACACCCCCTTTTCTGGAGCGAGCGCGCCTCAGGCGCGCACATAAACTTCATCCTTCACTTTTCCATACCCCCACTTAAAATTTCCACTTCGACCTCTCTCTCTCTCTCTATATATATATCTATATCTAAAAATAATCACACATAATTTTGCCCTTTAAAATTAAAATGTGCCTCTCTGACTGAAAAATGTGCCCTCACGATTGAAAAATGTGCCCTCCCCGTGGTCAGCACCCTGCCCTAAAAAATTTCTAGAGTGAACACTATTTTGTATAGTTTGGTATATTAGTAATTAGTGTCAGATCCATTACGACATTCTTTTGCCGGAATGGATCTGACACTACCTATTCAACACAGCGGCCATATCCGAATCTCGGATTTGGCCACTGATTGATGCTCACCTGGCCGGAGTCAGGACAAGGTGAGTGGGTCGGTGGGAGGTGGTGGTATGCCATCCTCCCTACCTCAATCTGTCATTTTTTTTAAAAGTAGGATTGAGATACTTGGAAACAGTCCAAAACCTGTCGGATTTGGCCTCGTTTTTTAAATATAGCAGGTGGGTTGGCAGCTATTCTGCCAATGCATTTGGTTTCCGACATGTCAAAAAGAAAAAAAAAAGCAGTTAGAAGTGAATAGGAACTCCTTCTGACCTAGGAGATTGGGGAGAGCTGTGCCAGTCGCACAGAAATCACAAACTTATTATGCGGGTGGACCCTCTTTGTGCACTATTAGTATTCAATATTTCTATATTCCATAGACACAGAATGAATATATTGGGGAGGACAGAGAAAGGGTGTCTTTGGTTGGTGCACCAAAAGAGAATTTAATAATAAAACATGACTTTTATTGGTTTCCTTAAAATAGTTGCGAAGATATAAAAAAACACGAAAAACACATAGGACAACATTGAGTGATTTCAAAAGGATATAATATATCCTCACCTAGTGGGACCCCACTTCACACTGTCCCTGAATAATTTTATAATTTTATAAAGCACGGTGGTTGAAATTTAAGAGTGGAAAAGTTATGTCTGGTATTGACAGTTTTACAGTGTATATGCTTATCCAGGATGTAACAATTATCAGATACAATGTATATATTCCTGGGGCTCACTATGCAGTAGCGATAAGTGCCTGAACACGGGTGTGATCCCGTTTCAGCGCTAACGCTGGCTGGCTGGAGCCGCTAGTTCCAAAGCCTGTGTGCTGACCGCAGAGCTGTGTCTGAGGTGTGCCGCCATGCACTACCTCGCTCTTGCGTGTCAGATCAGACAGGAGTGTACACAGCTCTTGCGCTAGAGTCCGTGTCCCTGTACTACAGGGAACCGTGTGCTACGGATACCCTGTGTCGCCACCGGCCTAAAGGGATCAAAATACAATCACATGGGGGGAAGGGAAGTGGGGTTTAACACATTAGGTGTGCAGTCAAGCGTACGCTTTCGCAAAAGCTTCTTAAGGACCTGCTCCATACTCCATTCGCAACTATTTTAATGAAACCAATAAAAGTCATGTTTTATTATTAAATTCTCTTTTGGTGCACCAACCAAAGACACCCTTTCTCTGTCCTCCCCAATATACTCCTTCTGACCTATTCTAGTCGGAAACTGACTGGAATTGAATATACCCCTACATGTGGTTAAATTAGACCTTATCAAGCGCAATCAGCACAGGGGGGGGGGGGGGAACAATTACCTATCGCCCCACAATATTCCATTGCTTTAGACAGGAGATCTGGAGCTATAAAACATTTAAATTTGGCCCAAATACTCATATTGCACAGTTATCCAAAATGCTCCTGGTCCCAAACATTTCGGATACATTATACTAAAATTGTATAATGTTCAAAAGCAGAATAAATAAAGTAAAAACTTATTTGCTTTGCTACTCTGTTTATCAACAAATACTTTTAAAGGTGCACATACATGGTGCGTTTTGCTGGTGCAAAGTGATGCTCGCACCCTGCACACATCCCATCGCACAGCTCAAAACATATGTGCTGCACATACTTTTTGAACTATGTTCGGATTGGATTGCATGCAAATTGCACGTGATGCGGATCTAGTCCAAAACACATCCAATAATTGTACCGTGTATGGGCACCTTAAGATATGATGAAGCACACTGTAAAAGAAAGTCAAACTTGTAAACTATTGCACTATATACTGCACTGGTTCAAGTTCAGAATAAGGGACTCCCTGGATTAACATAACTAAACAGCTTCGGAATATCAGTACACTTGGTCAGATTAAAAATAATTAAATAAATAACATTTCAAAAATCACTATGCACTCCAGGCAAGGTGGCTCACGCCTTTCACAACAAATTACTATTCCCATTAAATGGATAGTGAAATGAGTAGTCCAGGGGCCCTAGAACTGAACTTGAGCCCATTACACTATCAAGATGAAAAAAAACTGCAGTACAAACAGGACATTATGACCTACTGTATAAATAAAGTAATAAAATAACTTGACATGAGGACGATGCAAAAAAACAAAAAAAAAACAAAGGTCAACTCTGTATGCATCTTACAAAACCAAGGTTACAATTTCTTTGTGGGTCAAAGTCTTGGAACACAATGACGCAATAGTGATACACTGCATAGAAACAGTGATATAAAGAACTTTGCGGCAAATGGAAGTTCTGCAATAATGATTTTATTGGCATGGGACATATCAAATCATAATGGGTCCTAAATTCTTAAAAAGATATTACACCTCAGCTATTATGCTCATTAAAACCTGATGATGATACAGTAGGGCAAACAGAACCGGAACATCTAAGATGAAGTGTATTGACAAAATACAGTAAATGAGGACATGACAACAGAACAGCTTACACTGTAATTGGATGATGACATAGTAGGAACAAGAGTAGTGAGCATGGCCCAGAGTGGAAACTGGTAACGTAATTACTTGTGATTAACAGACTACAGTATGTCAGACTTCAAGTGAACACATTGATGATTTAGTATTTCAACAATAATGATTACCTGTAACAAAATTGTCCCAAAGGTGATATTGTCAATAAACTATGGACAGACATGATTGAAAATGCAGACAAACTTCAAAAATGTGCAGAAATATCAGTCAGTATCTTTAGCGAAACATCATGCAGCAGGTAATATCTAATTGCATTTGAACAATAATCTGTCCTAGGTGCTGCCTACACCGTCTGAACCAAGCAGACAAAAACGACTGGACCAAATGGCCAGTACAATGTTACTTCTGCTGAAGTAGCAGTTCTGTACTGCGTTCCCTGATACTCTGTATCAGCACATTTCCAATCCATCCTACTCCAGTTCCATGTTAATTTCAAGTCTCTGCTCTAGTTTCCAGTTAGAGTATTCAGTAGTGACATCTACCTTGTTCCAGCCTGGTCACCTACCCAGCTCAACATGAAACCAATTGAGAGGTCTGCTCTAGAATGGCTCCCTTTCAGACTACCATAAAACCGGCATTCGCTAACTCCAAAGCATCATCTGCATGGTCGAGTCAGCCATTGTTCCAGTCTAACAAAGTTTATTGTTATAACCTGGTCATGCCTTTGGACCAGCCACTGCTATAAAACCAACACTACTATTTATGTCCACTAATTAGAAGTTTCCACAGGGGCCCCTAAAACTCCATGAATAGGAGCTGGACTAGTGGGGTTATTCTGATTCAATCGGAAAGGCACAATCACTCTCTAATGGACAAAACCATGTGCACTGCAGGTGGGGCTGATGTAACATGTGCAGGGAGAGTTAAATTTGGGTGGGGTTTGTATTTCAAACTGATATCTATATTGCAGTGTAATAATAAAGAAGTCAGTATTGACCCTGCACAGAAACATTAAAACACCTGCAGTGTATATGGTTTTGTCCATTAAATAGTGAGATTGTGCCTTTGCGAATGAATCAGAATAACCCCCTAAACCTGGAAGCTTCCCGCACATTCTGTCATCTCCTGTTTCAGTTTCCCATGCCACCCAAGCCAGACTTGACAATTTCCATCACAACCATGAGAAATAACCTTAATGTAGTGTGGCAGATGGTGCCAAGTTTCTTTATGGATAGCCATCTTCGTGAGGTAAAATATAATATAAACCTGTGGTTACCAAATTATATGCTGTGGCACCTTGGTGATCTAGACCAATTAAAATTATTCAGGGTCAATGTAATAAAAAATCAAGTCTTATCAAGTCTTTTGAATGCTGGATCTGTAGCGACCAATGGCCAATTCTTTCTGATGCCTCTCTGGACTTTGTTCAGATTTGTGTCACATTGTACATTGAGAATCATCCTATTGGGATTGGTACTGGTGGTGCTCTCTTGGCCCTTTAGGAATTTAGTTCTTGCTTTACTCAGACAGTTTTCTACTGTTGATCTTTTGTAACCCCTGTTGATGAAGCGCTCACAGCACTCCTTTATTTGCTCCTCAGTCAATTGATCGTTGGAGTTGTTGCGAAGGACCCTTAGGAGTTGTGAGACTGGAAGATTCGATTTTAGGGCATTCGGGTGATGGCTGGTTGCCCATAACAGGGTCGCTACAGATCCAGCATTCAAAAGACTTGATAAGAGGATGCCACTCCTCAGTATCTCTAGAGGCCCAAACTTAAAAGACCACCTATACCGTACGAACCAGATACATGGAGTACAAACCAGAAGCCTGGGATCCATGAAAAAAGGATGCTTTAAATGCACAGGATGCTTAACATGCCGATCAATGATCTGTGGACCATCATTTTGCCACCCGCATAATGGAAAGAAGATCTTCCTAAGGCATAGATTACATTGTCAATTAGATCACGTGGTCTATTTCCTGAGATGCCCATGTGGCCATATGTACGTGGGAAAGACCATACGCACAATGCGAGAACGGATGAACCAACATCGTTCCTCCATCTGACTGGCAATCGAGACTGGAGTGACAGACAAACCCGTGGCTGCGCATTTTTTGCGTGAAGGACACCAAGTCACCAATCTGAGACATATGGTCATAGACTGGATCGCACCACCTCTGAGGGGAGGAGATAGGGGCCTGGAGCTTCTCAAGAAAGAAGCGTACTGGATTCATTTCCTAGATACAGTTGCCCCGAGGGGCCTTAACGAGAAGAACTCTTTAAGTATCTTTCTATAGTTGGTCTATATGCAAGAATGACAAGAAATAAATTCTAATCTTTACATATGAAATATATTTTTTTCTGTTTCATAAGGACATGGACAGACATTTTCGGCAAGAGGACTCCCCCTCTTTCTAAGAGAGGAGTGGAAAGGAATTTTTTCCTTGGGCTTCAATTAATATTTTTAAAGATAACTCTTTCAATTTTTCCATTTTTTCAAAATAAAAAAAAATTTCATGATTTTTTTCTGTACCAACTCGCCAGACAATGTCAGTATGCACATGTAGGATAAGATGACACAGAGTAGCCCCCTCGGATGCAGTCAATTTTTTCTTTGGCTGCACAGATTGGGTTTGTCTGTGCCAATATATGTCATTTTAAATGTATGTTATTTTATTGTGAAAGCTCTGAATAATCGGAAGTACCAGAACGTGCTGTGGGACAGGCACCGCCGCATCTAAATATGCTTTATACTTAAGAAAGATTTTAGACAACTTAGACAATTGCGCTGGAGACAACAATCTACGCAATTTACACTTGTGTGCTAAGATCAGCACACACACTAGGAGATTTTGCCTGATAATTCAGCTAGCTGCATAGTATAACCGGAACTTCCGGTAAATGAACCGCAAGTAGATGCGGAAGTGGTGACAGATGGAACGCATGCCGGGTTGTATACTAACCACGAGCGGCACATCTGAATAGGTATGTAGATAACCTCACCGTAAAACTTCATCGGAGAACTTGAAATATGGAATAAGGATGTTGTGTCTCTTCCCTAATAGTGTATTATAATATAAGATCGCAAAGTTAGACTGATTGGCGGGGGGCGGAGTTCCACAATGTGTGAAGGTACTTAAACCGGTCATTTGGGTTTAGGATTTTATGCTGTATGGAGCTGCTTTTGAATGCTGTCTTGACAAAGGGTCCCCAGTGACCCTAAACGTCGACCATACCCCTTTTAATATGATGAATTAAAGGACTTGTTTTAAAGGATTGGAAAACCTGGTGAGTGCACTCTTTTTTCGAGATATATTATATATATATATATATATATATATATATATATATATATATATATATATATATATATATATATATATATATATATATATATATATATATATATAGAGAGAGAGAGAGAGAGATAGATAGATATATAGCAGGCCACAGGGGGGATCAAGGGGGACAAGTGTGATGGGCCCCAGCGATCTGAAGGGCCCCAGGGCTTCCATGCTCTGGCACGGCCGCTGCCTGTCAGTGACCCTTGCAGCCTGGCCGTCTACTGTGCACCATCTGTGTGTGGCTGAGTCTGACTGACTCGCTGTGTGCCACTGCCGTCTACTGTGTGTGCGCCCTGCCGCTCAGCGCTCAGAGCCATCTACTCTGTGTGTGCACACGGCCTGGGGCCGCAGTCTCTGTCTCTTGTACTTTTACTGCGCATACACGGGTCGTCTGTTCTGCACTCTGCAAATGATCTGCCCTGCCTGCTCGTAGTGCTCGGCTTTTTTTTGTGAAAGTGACAGGCCAGCAGCAGGAGGGAGCAAACAGGAAGTAGCAGCTAGGAGCCAGACCAGAGAAAGAGAGAAGTCCACTCCTGATGGATTTACGATTGGGTGGGGGGCCCCCAGAAATATCATTGTACAGGGCCCCCAGATTTCTGTTGCCGGCCCTGTATGTATGTATGTATGTATGTATGTATCTCTATCTATCACACACACACACACAGCTAATAGCTAACAACTGTAAAATGTGGACAAACAGAGTTGAACCAAAGAATGAGATATACTGCAGTAACTTGTATTATTTATTTTTACATTTCAAATAAGAAACTTTTCACTTCGGGCCATGATTAAAAAAGTTTGGGTCCCACTGACATAAGGCATTTACCACAATTGCACAATAATCATGAACAGGCTCTGAGGACAAAACAGAAAAAGGAGACTGTGCCGTTCACAGCAAGGTTTCTCTGGGCTACACACTACTGTCACTATAGGGGATCCATATTTCTTTATATGGAGCATGAAAACGTAATAAATACTGGGAATGTTAAACATTTATTGCACACACAAAATAAAACATCAAACAAGGGATATGGAAATCACAAATAGATACTTTTCCCACCAGCTATAAAAAAGACAAGCCTGTGCACCCTCCAACCCATTTCAAGCTATTTTGAAAAAGGGGGATGCGGTCAAAATGGCAGCATTCGGTATATCAGTGCAGGCATTCTATCAGCCATCAGAAGACCAGCGCCTGAATACAGACAGCTGGCATCCTGAAGTATACAGGGAGCGGTAGCACCCAACGGAGGAAGGGGGGGATTAAGTTTAGGCTCTAGTGGGGGACTTAGGGTTAAGCTGCTACGAGGTAGGGCTAGGTGGTTGGTGCCAGGTGTGTTTGGGGGGAGGGTTAGTCATTAGTGGGGAGGGATAGGCTACTGCAAGGGAGGTTTCCATTGTGCAAAACCCCTACCAAAATATATGTAATACAATTAACAAATTTAAACACTGTAAAAGCAACAAAAATCTTGTGCCATAATCTTGCGTTTAAGAGTAAAGAATGACTATCCTTCTGCAGTATCAGATGCATCCCTGAACAGTTCTGAAGGAGAGATATCATTGCATCTAGGTCACCTGCCATTATTTATTTAAGATATGCAACCTCAATTAAACGGGAGTTCATACACATATAAAATGTACACTTAAAATTCACTTGGGTGCTTTTTCTTTTGTACTGGAGCTGTAATTTGCCACGTAAGGACAGAGAGCATTAAAGTCAAAAGTTTGGCTAATATATTCAAACTATCTATATGCAAAAAAAATTTGCATCCTCAAGACTGCAAATTATAATTAAATATATAATATTGTTTAAAGCAGTAACCATGTGAACACGCCTGCATGTTTTACAAAATGCCCCTCTCACAAGCGTTCTGATTGTACTGTAAAATCATGTGATCATATTACCCAGTGTCGTACATGCTAAAATGTGACAAAACCCAACCTAAAGATTACATGAACTTGTTTTTTTTTATGATGAAGGGCTTTTATGTAGCCCTCCATACCTCTGCTGAAAGTCTACAATTTTAGGGCTTTCCTTTAGTGAGGCACCGTTGCTACCACGGACTGTTTTCATTAGCCTAGAATGTTCAAATGTCACTACTGTAAAAATATTTCTGAAATGTACACACAACTTCCTCTGTACAGTCACTCTTTAGACCCTGGTAGATGAAATATTGTTGATGTAAATCAAAATATAAAAGAGATCAATATCCAGGTTTCTGTAGAAGTGATGACTAATAGTGCATAACTGTTCCGACATACTCTTTACAACTAATGATAATAATCTCATAGTCAAGTGCCCACAGCATTCATGTCAGCAGAAACCGATACACGCAAGGAGATAAATACATTAGGCAGTAGCACTATTCAAAAGCAAAAAGTACATAGAATGAAAACCAACTCATTAATTAAAATACCACTGCTGCTTGTATTGTGACAGAACCTTAAACATTACAATCGAAAGTCATACCCCTTTTACACCGAGGCAAAAACCTGGGTTTTTGCCGCGTGGACCCGGATCAGCGTCAGTGTAAACCAGTGGTTCTCAACCTCGGTCCTCAAGTATCCCAAACAAATCACGTTTTCTGTGTCGCCTGCACAGGTGCACTAATTACTCACCGACACATTTTAAAAGATCCACAGGTGGAGCTAATTATTATTTTACTTGTGATTCTGTGTGGAGACATGGAAACTGTGCACTGTTGAGAACCACTGGTGTAAACGGCCCACTGGGGGGGAAGGGTCTATTTTCCTAGGTCCAGGGAGGAACATGGGGAGAAATCGGGTAGTAGGGGCAGTGTAAAACGGGTAACCCGGGTTGATACAACATTTACTGCAATGGAACGGCTGGCGCTAGGAGATGCTCTTATCTACCAGCGCCAGCCCAGGGCCCGACCCCAGTGATGCAGGGAGAAAAAAAGATCAATGCACAAAGTGTGCAGTTTTTCTTTTTATTTATTTTTAGAAAGATCATTAGATGCAGTAACCATAGAGAAAATTTTAGATTTTCTTGTTGAAGCATATAGTTACATATAGTTACATAGTAGGTAAGGCTGAAAAAAGACTTGCGCCCATCTAGTTCAACCTGGTATAGATATCCATTGCTGATTTGGTAGGTTCTGGTATTTTACAGACAATTTATATTTCTTATTTGTACCCATGGATGTTTTTCTCCAGTAAATGTTTGTTCAACTTTGCCTTGAACGCATTTAATGAGCCAGCCGTTACCACCTCTCTGGGAAGAGAGTTCCAGAGTTTGACTGTTCTGACCGTAAAGAAATTCTTTCTACTAGCTGAATGAAATCTTTTTTCTTCTAATATATACTCATGCCCTTGCATCCTAGATTCCTTTCTAGTAGAAAAGAGGGTGTGTGACAGTTCCTTATATTGGCCCTTGATATACTTGTACATGTTGAGCATGTCCCCCCTTAAACGTCTCTTTTCTAATGTAAATAGTCCCAAATTGCTTAATCTCTCCCCGTAGCTTAAATTCTCCATTCCTCTAATAAGCTTTGTTGCTCGCCTTTGGACTTTTTCTAATTCTATGATGTCCTTTTTATAGTGTGGGGCCCAGAACTGTACTCCGTACTCTAGGTGAGGTCTCACCAATGCTTTATATAGTGGCATAATTACCCTTGAGTCCCTAGTTTCCATTCCCCTCTTAATACATGCCAGAATTTTGTTGGATTTTTTTGTAGCTACATTACAATGGGCACTACATCCTAGTTTTCTGTCTATTTGGACTCCTAGATCCTTTTCAAGTATGGAATTACCCAGTTCATCTCCACTAAGGTTGTAACTTGCACACTGGTTGTGTCTCCCAAGGTGCATAACCTTACATTTATCTACATTGAACCTCATCTTCCATTTTTTTGCCCACTCATCTAGAATTGCAAGATCATTTTTAAGCATTTTGACATCTTCTGATGATTTGATGACTTTGCTAAGTTTTGTATCGTCCGCAAAGATGGATACATTGCTGAGTAACCCTATCCCAATATCGTTAATAAAAACGTTAAACAAAATGGGCCCCCAAAACCGAACCCTGGGGCACTCCACTTAGTACCGGTATCATATCTGATATGGCACCATTCACAACCACTCTTTGTTCTCTATTACATAGCCAATTCCCTACCCATCTGCAGATATTTTCACCCAATCCTAGGTTCTCCATTTTATTAATCAATCTCTTGCGTTTGGACAGTATCAAATGCTTTAGCGAAATCTAGGAAAATCACATCTACAGCATTTCCATTATCGAGGTTTTTGCTAACCTCTTCATAGAACCCTAGTAGATTAGTTTGGCATGAACGATTTTTCACGAACCCATGTTGGTTAGTACTGAGTAGACGGTGATGATCTAAATATTCCTGGATTCCATCCCTTAAAAATCCTTCAAATAGTTTACCCACAATTGATGTTAAACTGAAGCAGACCTGAAATAATCATAATGACTGGACAGCTAAATTACCATCAGTCTATGCTCTCATATATCCCGTGTAGTGAGCTACATACATACACACATATATACTGTATGTTGTGAATGAGGTTATTTCAATGAAATAAACAAGGATTCAAGGGTAAATTTAGTAAAGCTTCTAAAAAAAAAAAAAAAAAAAAAAATTTATAAAAAAAAAAAAAAAAAAGGAAGAGGTGATCTTGCCCATAGCAAACAGTCAGATGAGTTCTATCATTTACTAGGATGCAATAAAGAAAATATAGACAAAATGTGACTGATTGAAAAAGAGATCACCTATTTTCATTTGTACAAATTTTAATACATTTACCCCTAGGTCTAGATCATAGGCTCTGAAACTCGGTTTTTCAGGTCTCTGATAGAACCACATGAATTAATTATATACACCTATGGATCTTTTAAAATAGGTCAGCTGGTTGACCCCGAAAACGTGAGCTTCTGGGAATTCAGAGAACAGAGTTTGAGAACCAGTGGTCTCGAAAACATTCAGTGTAAGGTTGTAAATATGACCTAAAAGGTAAAGCCTACAACATATTGCCAGTAAAGAAACTTGTTAAATAGTTTTTGTTCTTCCACTGATGATTTATATAGACTAGATGAAGTACCCGACACTGTCCAGGTTAAATAATAAAAAAAAAGTTCTGACTGACCCCGAACCTCCTAATATGTCTTCTGAAGTCTAATGTTACTGTGGGCATTGCACAATTTTCCAAATTATTTCAGTGGAAGGCCCGAAACATGCTCCTTGGGTCAAAGTTATACTCAGTGCATTCCACTGTGAGTTCCAAACAGGACATCATGACCAGGTGTCCTAATGTAGGTGTCCTGGTCCCCCGGCGTTCGTCTTCAGAGGTATTCCCAGTCCCAATGACGCATTGCTCCAGTGTGCGGGTGACGTCGTGACAACAATGCTGTAAATATAAAACTACTCTATACCTCGGCAAAATGCAAGAAAAGTGCAGATCCCGTAATACTTTTACATAAACAACACAACTATATTTTGTCTTTATAACAAAAACAATGCAATATTTAATATGTTCCTAGGAACATAGTAGTCCATTGGAAAATAGTTCAACATTAGCCTTAGTAAGAACGTCACATTTAGTAAAGACAACGAAAATGGATGGCACTGGAAGTCATCTATTAATAGACCCAAAAATAATTACTATAAATAAACTGGTATTTAAGATCAAGCACATCAACATTTTCTACAACTCCGTAAGATAAATCACCCAATGGGTGTTTCTTCACAGCTGGCTAGTGTCTTCTTATCAAAGCTCAAACAGATGGACAATCTTCTATGTTATAACCACAACCGAAGCTTACTTCACAGTTAAAACCTTTTAAAAAAAATATACCAAACGTGCACTTCAATAACAATACATTAAACACATTTTCATACTTATTTACACATCGGTCAGAAGGCCAGACACGTTATTATGCCCCCTTATTATGCTCAGGCACATGAGCCCCCCCCCGAGCCCTCCCAAAAATACCCGAGCCTGCTGCCGACATCAATGCGCAATGTGACAGGCCGTTAGGCTGAAGAAAGCGCTGCAGAGAAATACTGCTATCTTTTATTATTAAGGTACCGTATGCATAAGAAGGGGGGGGGGGCTGAGGCTCAGGAGAGGTACCCTTTAATGAATATATGCTCAATACTTTATGCCTGGGGGGAGGACAGCGGCATCACTGCAGGGAAGCTGCAGATGAGGGGGGTCTTAAAACTTTATATGGTGTGTTTTGCTGGGGCAGGACAAACCTGCCCTGTTAGGTTTGTCCTGCCCCAGCAAAACCCACCACTCAAGGGACCAGACAGCTGCTAGTGACAGGGAGGTGTGCGGAAGAGGGGGTAGTCTTATATGGCGAGTATATAACAAACTCTACATTTTGAGTGGAAATGTTGGGGGGTCGTCTTATACGCCGGCAAATACGGTATATAAGATTAGATATCTTGTAGACTATGCAAGGGCCCTTCTGGTAAAGAGCATATAGATCAGTGGTGGCCAGAAGGTCGATCGCGATCTACCAGTCGATCGCGGGCCTTCCGCCGGTAGATCGCGATCGGTATTGTGCCCAGTCCCCGTTAAAATAGTTTGTTGCTGCCCGCTGCCCGTCTGCTGGCTGAAGCCTCTCAGGGCTTCAGCGTTCCCAGTGGTGCACTGCGCGGGTGCACGGATGACGTCACCGCGCACCGGCGCATCGGCTCAGTGTAGGACTGGGAACGCTGAAGAGGGCGGGAGCTGCAGTTTGAATACTGCAGAGCGGGCAGAGAAGGGCTGAGCGGCAGAGCGGGCAGAGCGGCTGAGCGGGCAGAGAAGGCAGAGAAGGGCTGAGCGGGCTGAGCGGCAGAGCGGCTGAGCGGGCAGAGAAGGGCTGAGCGGCAGAGCGTCTCCAGCGTCTCCAGCGTCCAAGGTACTGTGCAATCTGCTCCTGGACCTGTGCTGTAGGGGAGGGGGGGGAGGGGGTGCGTTATGGAGAGGTGAACATCGTGTGTCACCACTTGCAGGGGCTGCTGGATTGGTACTTGCTTTGCCACAAACATAAGGGTGTTAGAAAATGTGAATAAACAACTGAAATGCAAACCCAGCAAATTGGATGTGTGTGGGGGGGGGGGGGTTTCTAAAATCTGTGGCATGTTAATGAGGGGGGGGGGGGGGTTCTAAAATCTGGGGCATCCCAAACAAGGCAAGCATTTTCTGTATTCATTTATGGTGGTTGTTACATGGAGGGAGGTGGCCCCCATGTGTCCCCTATCAGCCAGGGTTGCCCAATGTGTGCTGTATAATTCCTTTGGTGCCCCCTTGTGTCACATATAAGCCAGGGGTGCCCAATGTGTGCGGTATAATTCCATTTGTACCCCCTTTGTGTCACATCAGCCGGGGGTGCCCAATGTGTGCGGTATAATTCCATTTGTACCCCCTTTGTGTCACATATCAGCCGGGGGTGCCCAATGTGTGCTGTATAATTCCATTTGTGTCCCCTATCAGCCAGGGGTGCCCAATGTGTGCGGTATAATTCCATTTGTACCCCCTTTGTGTCACATCAGCCGGGGGTGCCCAATGTGTGCGGTATAATTCCATTTGTACCCCCTTTGTGTCCCCTATCAGCCAGGGTTGCCCAATGTGTGCTGTATAATTCCTTTGGTGCCCCCTTGTGTCACATATAAGCCAGGGGTGCCCAATGTGTGCGGTATAATTCCATTTGTACCCCCTTTGTGTCACATCAGCCGGGGGTGCCCAATGTGTGCGGTATAATTCCATTTGTACCCCCTTTGTGTCCCCTATCAGCCAGGGTTGCCCAATGTGTGCTGTATAATTCCTTTGGTGCCCCCTTGTGTCACATATAAGCCAGGGGTGCCCAATGTGTGCGGTATAATTCCATTTGTACCCCCTTTGTGTCACATCAGCCGGGGGTGCCCAATGTGTGCGGTATAATTCCATTTGTACCCCCTTTGTGTCCCCTATCAGCCAGGGTTGCCCAATGTGTGCTGTATAATTCCTTTGGTGCCCCCTTGTGTCACATATAAGCCAGGGGTGCCCAATGTGTGCGGTATAATTCCATTTGTACCCCCTTTGTGTCACATCAGCCGGGGGTGCCCAATGTGTGCGGTATAATTCCATTTGTACCCCCTTTGTGTCACATATCAGCCGGGGGTGCCCAATGTGTGCTGTATAATTCCATTTGTGTCCCCTATCAGCCAGGGGTGCCCAATGTGTGCGGTATAATTCCATTTGTACCCCCTTTGTGTCACATCAGCCGGGGGTGCCCAATGTGTGCGGTATAATTCCATTTGTACCCCCTTTGTGTCACATATCAGCCGGGGGTGCCCAATGTGTGCTGTATAATTCCATTTGTGTCCCCTATCAGCCAGGGGTGCCCAATGTGTGCTGTACAATTCCTTTGGTACCCCCTTGTGTCACATATCAGCCAGGGGTGCCCAATGTGTGCGGTATAATTCCATTTGTACCCCCTTTGTGTCACATATCAGCCAGGGGTGCCCAAATGTGTGCTGTACCAAGGGTGCCCAAATGTGTGCGGTATAATTCCAAGGGTGCCCAAATGTGTGCTGTACCAAGGGTGCCCAAATGTGTGCTGTACCAAGGGTGCTCAAATGTGTGCTGTACCAAGGGTGCTCAAATGTGTGCGGTATAATTCCAAGGGTTGCCCAAATGTGTGCGGTATAATTCCAAGGGTTGCCCAAATGTGTGCGGTATAATTCCAAGGGTGCCCAAATGTGTGCGGTATAATTCCAAGGGTGCCCAAATGTGTGCGGTATAATTCCAAGGATGCCCAAATGTGTGCTGTACCAAGGGTGCCCAAATGTGTGCTGTACCAAGGGTGCTCAAATGTGTGCGGTATAATTCCAAGGGTGCCCAAATGTGTGCGGTATAATTCCAAGGGTGCCCAAATGTGTGCTGTACCAAGGGTGCCCAAATGTGTGCGGTATAATTCCATTGGTACCCCCATGTGTCCCCTATCAGTCCAGGGTTGCCCAAATGTGTGCTGTATAATTCCAAGGGTGCCCAAATGTATGCGGTATAATTCCATTGGTACCCCAAATGTGTGCAGTATAATTTCAGGGGTGCCTAAATGTGTTGTCACTTAGGTCACAGAGTCTTTGAGGTGCAGGGTTGAGCAAGGCAAGCCATTGTCTACAATACAAGTCTGAGCGGTCACAGTGCAGGAGCATTTTATCACCTCCACGAGAGTCTTCAAGGAAGAACAGGCAAACTATTGGTAAGTATATCCACTGAGTGTGCTGCTATGGTGGCTAATATGACATGGGGACTGATATTCATCATGATGTTTTTGTTTCCTAGGAGCCTGCTATCACCATGAGTACTGCACAAAATGCCAAGAAGCCAAAAACATACTATTTCCACTCTGAATGGGAGAATGACTTTTTTTTCACAATGTCAAACTCAAAATGTGTATGTCTGATCTGCCATTCTAAAGTTGCAATTGCAAAAAGAGGGAATCTGGAACGGCATTTTAAAACCATGCACAATAAGTTTGACACCGATTATCCTCCTAAAAGTGAATTGCGGAAGAAGAAAGTTCACCAGCTAAAACTGCACCTTGGCACTCAGCAGTCAGTTTTTACAAGACCTAGTGCTAAATCAAAGGCAGCTACTATTGCATCATTGCGTGTCAGCCACATACTTGCAAAGAAAAAAAAAAATTTTCAAGATGGAGAAATAGTGAAAGAGGCTTTTTTAGAGGCAGCAGATGTATTATTCCAAGATTTTAAAAACAAATCGGAGATTATGTCTTCTATTCAGGATATCCAGCTTTCCAGAAATTCTGTGATGCGACGCTGTGAAGTTATGGCTGACAATTTAGTGGAGCAGCTGCAAAAAGACCAAAAAGAGTGTGTCTTCTTTTCTCTGCAATTTGACGAGTCAACAGACCTGACAGACACATCACAACTTTGCATATTCTCTAGAATGGTTTTTGAAGATATGTCTGCTAAAGAGGAGATGCTAAAAATCCTGCCACTAAAGGGAAAAACTAGAGGGGAAGACATTTTTCAGGCCTTCAAGGAATACATAAAGGACACACAACTACCAATATACAAACTTGTTTCCATAACCACTGATGGAGCACCGTCTATGACCGGAAGGACCAATGGGTTCATTGCCCTGTGCAAACATGATGAAACATTTCCTGACTTCCTGAATTATCATTGCATAATTCATCAGCAAGCTTTGTGTGGTAAAATGCTAAATATGGCTGATGTCATGGATATAGCACTCAAAATTGTAAATTCAATTAGAGCACGAAGTCTTCAGAGGCGTCTCTTCCGATCACAACTTGAAAATAATGAAGCACCACATAATGATCTTTTATTGCACACTGATGTCCGATGGCTAAGTAGAGGTGCATTTCTGCAAAGATTTAGAGAACTACTACCCGAAATCAAAGATTTTTTAGAGTCCAGAGATGTGGAATACAGGCAGTTGGATGACGAACAGTGGCTGCTAGATTTAGCTTTTTTAACAGACATCACAGCCCTGTTAAATGAACTGAATATACAGCTTCAAGGTAAAGACAAAAATGTTGTTGAAATGATTGGGTCTATTAACTTCTTTAAGCAGAAACTGAAAATGCTGTGTGTGCGTCTCCAGCAGTACAACCTGCGTGACTTTAAAAATCTTCTCTCTGAGCTAGATGCTCAAAAAAAAGAACATTCGCAACTTGCCATTTCCAGATATATGGAACAGATTGAAAACCTCCAATCAGACTTTGAAAGACGTTTCAAGGACTTCAGATTTCTTGAACCGCTAGCAACATTTTTGTCTTTTCCCTTTGGTACAGACAAGGATATTGATGATATTGCATCCCAAATGTCCTCTCTTTTTCATATGGACACCTCTTCAGTTGCAGATGAAATAATGACTTTGCAAAATGATATTTTTATCAAAGCCCGGTCTTCTGAAGGAAATTTTTGGAAGCTTCTTGCTGAAGAAAAATATCCTAACCTAAGAAAAAGTGCCATGTACATAACAGCACTTTTTGGCTCCACGTATCTTTGTGAGTCTGCATTCTCGCATATGAAAATAATAAAATCCAAATACAGATCAAGTCTAACTGATGACCACCTTGACGCCTGCTTACGATTAGGAACGAGTACCTACTGCCCTGAGTATTCAAAGCTTGCTGATGCCATGCAGTGCAAGTCATCTCATACCTAAATTTGATTTCACCTCTGATGAAAACTACAGCTGTCTGTTTATGCAATTATGTTTGTACAATAAACTCTTATTTTCTTCATCTACCATTCGAGTGTCCGTTCCTATCCTTCTGCAAACAAGGGGGGTAAGGGCTTTCTTTATTCTACTTTGTATGTTCCTGGCACCGGATACACCATCTTAATACAGAGTGCCATCCTGTGAACCAAACGATAATACCTAAATTTGCAAGATTTCCCAACATATTGACGCCGGTAGATCTCCGGTAAGTAAGAGTTCAAAAAGTAGATCCCAGGATACAAAAGTCCGGCCACCCCTGATATAGATCATATGCTTTTATGGTTGTAAACACATTACATTGCAAATTACAGAAAAAAAGGATTTTACTGTCTTCGCAAAACTGAGTAAGCCTGAGACTTTCACTAATCTGAGACAGGGTGGAACTGGTCAGCGCTGAGGTTGCAGCCCCTCCTCAAAATCACCTGGGCGCATCACCAGAACTCCAGCTTCCTTTCTGTCAAACTGTGAGAGAATTATGATGAAAAACAGATTTTCTCTTGTGCAATTTGATAGATTAATTGCTTGATTTGCAAATTCTCTATTCAGCAATCAACTCTGAATCAGGGCCAAGATGTGGGCAACTGAATAGCCGCAAACGTTCATCCTGTGGAGTTTAACAGACAGTGGTCTACCCAATACTTTTTCCACATACAAAACCTAAGAGGTTTTTCTTTCCTGCAAGCATAGGGCACCATGAGCAACAGAAACGCTCACTGCGTAGAGCTGCTGCTACACACCAGACTGGTACCAGTCCTGACCATTTCTGGACCAGGAGCTGTCGCGCTTGATGGAAGTGCATCACTCACCTAGACCAGTGGTTCCCAACCCTTTTCCTCTCCCGTACCTTTGATTAAGCTTTTCATTTAGGGAGTACCCTCTCCTCTCAATCAGATATATCCACAGTACTTTCAAATGGAGTGGATATGAGTGGTATGCGTATCCTCATATTAAGGAGCAGTGGAGGCGTAGTGTGCGGTCAGGAATCGGGTCTTGTCTGACTACTTGCTGTGTACTGTCTTTAGGGTTCCCTCTAACAGGTATGGTATAACTTACTGACAGTCATTTCTCTGATATTGGAGACTTCTTCCGCCATCAGGAGATCTCTTTGCCATAACCAAAATTATTTTCAAGTACCCCCATTTGGGAAACTGACCTAGACTGTCAGGACATGTTATTAAGCCACAATAATAATAATTTAGATAATTTGTTTTTGTTCTTTCCTGAGATTAGCTGACCGCTCAACCAAAATGAGTCCAGATCTCTTGCACATGACTCTAGATACTGCTCAGCAGCCAGAGCTCCCAATATAAAAGGTCTCAACTCATGACCAGAACAACTTGTACTGTATCCAGTCTGCTAGTTCTAGCCTGCAATATTCAGAGTTTGACTCACCAGTACTCGGTGTTCCATCAAATTGCAGTGTTTTTTTCCAGCAATGGCCAGTATTACGGAGTGCTAGCCAAAGCCATTTGTGCATTATTGTAGGCTTCAAGCTCCTTCCAGTCATGTTAAAATCTTCCAGAGTCAAGATATATAATTTTCCAGCACTCATCTGTCCTGCTAAATGCTACCCAAAGATTCCGGTGCTATATATGCTTCAAGTTCCACTTAGTGTGTATAGTCATCATTCACAGATCAGGCGAAAAACTGCGTTCTATTCAAGTTGTAATCACCGGCAGCTGTGTGCTTTCCACGACTCCTGAGCATGGTTGTATGCTTCTAAAGTGTATAACTATACTGTTAGCATCATTAAGTCTCCTATGTGAGCCTATGTAACTTCAAGTACCACAAAGACAGTTCAGCTAGTGCTACTCAGTCATCTGAGGAATCCTGATTTCATCAACAGTCAGTCTGTTCTCATCACAGACTGCAGTTACATCATAGGCATTCTCTGTGTTCGTCTACTTGCAAAACACTTCAACTATTCCAGTCTGTGGTTCCTTTACCTGCCTACTCACCAATCTCCTACAGTCTGCAGTTGAGATACTCCTAGTACCAGAGTTCAGAGCACTCCCTCCTGGTGAGCACTAAGCAAAGACTCTTGCCCACATCTTGGTACCCTCTAGTTACTTCATACTGGTGACGACCCTACCTGCTGCTGGAAGCATCCTTGTGTGTACAACTACTCATTGGTTACTGTAATTTCGGTACTTGTGAGTTATCCGGGCTGCCGATTTCTAAATCGGGTCGGATCGGGCACATCGCATCGCATCGCATGCGACCATCGGATGCGATGCCCCGATTTTTCCATAGGAATCAATGTTAAAATGGACTGAGTCCATTTTAACATGGAATTCAATGGGAAAAAGGGGTCCTTTTCATACCCCTACTATCCAAGTGGGCATGGAGTTGGATATAAACCTGTGGCGAGCGTAGCGAGCCACCGAGCCCGAAGCGTGGCGAGCGTAGCGAGCCCCGCGAGGGGACACAGAATACCGTCCCCTCGCGGGGCTCGCTTCGCTCACCTCGCTACGCTCGCCACAGGTTTATATCCAACTCCATGCCCACTTGGATAGTAGGGGTATGAAAAGGACCCCTTTTTCCCATTGAATTCCATGTTAAAATGGACTCAGTCCATTTTAACATTGATTCCTATGGAAAAATCGGGTCATCGCATCCGATGGTCGCATGCGATGCGATGCGATATCGCATCGCATCGCATCTGATTGTATGCCTTAACTTAAGGCATACAATCAAAAAAATCGGCAGCCCAGATAACTCACAAGTACCGTAATTTCTACAAGAGACTATCCACTGTAATTTCTACAAGAGACTATCCACATTTCAGCACTGGGTACACTCCAAAGTCACAGTCCTGCTCAGATTGCCAGCCCCATTGTACATTAAACCATTCCAATATGAAGAGTTATTAAACCACTAAGGTTTCCACCACACACGCATACCTCCCAACTGTCACGATTACAGCGGGACAGTCCCGATTTTCGGGTCCTGTCCCGCTGTCCCACCCGCGGCAGGCATTGTCCCGCTGCGGGGGTGGCAGTTGGGAGACCCCCCAATGTAGTAGAATAGACGCTGTGCGCATGCGCACAGCGTCTATTCTCGTATGAAAATGAGGCCGCGACTAATTAGCATAAGCTGTGCCCTCATTTGCATACGCCCCACCCCCTTTTTGGACGCTCGCGCGGTCCCTATTTCGTCCGGACTGAAGTTGGGAGGTATGTTTGGTCTGCACCGATATAACTCAGGATCATGAGCCTAATAAAAAAATGACAGCTGCCCGTTCCAGACCAGGCCTCATCTGCCTGCCAAGCAGAAAGTGTGGTGGGGGAGGGAGAAGATGTGCATTTTGTAATAATGGGGTTATAGCAGAATAAGTGGAGGAAATAGGTCTTATTTTCCTCAAGAGACGTTCAGCAATGGGAAGATTTTGAGACCAAGGTAAACATTGGATTGGAAGGTTTTAGGAATATTCTTCAGTTACTACCCATTATTTATTTGTATAAGCTCAGGCGGATCAAACATCCAAGTTATCTTAGGTTGATTACCACCCCCATACAAATATTCTTAAGAGTAATAAATATTATCTGCAAGTCATATGATTACAGCATGTAATAAGCACTGCAGAAGACCTTGTAGTCTAAATGGTGTTTATGGCTTGTAGGGAGACATTACAACAGCTGTAACATCACTCTGTAATAGCAATGGTGATTTACAATTCAAACACTTAAAATACTGCAACAAATAGTGAATGTTCTAACAGGGCCACCAAATAGGAAGAAGGTATGTACAGTTCTGCACTATGCCAACTAATCAAGTCAAGCCTAAACAAATGTAATTTCTGAGTAACAATCAGAGCAGTAAAAGGCTGGCTTTGGGACCTGGGGACCACAGCTTGAGTTTATCAGCATAAATTCTGGAGGCCATACCTTCAGAAGGATATAAATACATTAGAGATGGCAACTAAAATGAAGGGCAACTAAAATGGTGCATGGAAAAAAAAAATATTCAAAAAAACATGAAAAACTCCACATCAAAAATGGCTTCCATATACCATAAAACATATATATAAAAAATATATAGCAGGAAAATATATAAAACAGTTCTTTTGCACAACACGGTCACTGCCTCCTAGGGAAATTGGTGATTTTGGATGTAACAAACCAGACCTTTTCAGGGAAACTTGTGATTTTGCAGAAAAAAAGCAAAGAACTCATAGGGAAAGCTGTTATTCCCGGGTGACTCCTATGGGGCTTTTCAACACAGTCTCACAGTCACCTCTCCAAGGCTTGGAGCAAAGAATAGGGAAAAAAAAGACCACTCTCACCCTTCGGCTGTATAAACTGTTAGGGACTTGGATTGGGGACGTCACGGCCGCCCACGCTGCCACTGCGGTTGCCCGTGTGACCCCTTTCCTCTGGATGCCGTCTACTCAGGGAAGATGTTATTCTCAGAGACTGCTCTGCCACTGCAGTCTCTGGATTCTCCTGCCTTCCAGTATCACTGACTCCACTTGCGGTAAATGAATGCAGGAGCTGGAAATAATGACAGTCCGTCTCTCACTCTGGTGCGCTAGGTCTCAGCCGGCTGTAATCAGCTGAGCGCCTCCTGCTTCCCCCGCGTCTGGAGGTCAGGTTACTTGTGGATGGGTGGTCTATGCGGGACTGTCCATGCACCTGTCCGACCTCAATCTCACAGGCACCGCTCAGCTCACCGCTTACAAGTGCTCTCTCTCTCTCCTCTCCCGCTATCACCTTAGATCCTTATCTGCGATTGCAGTAAACCGATTGGGAAACTCCAAGCTGCTGCCGCCAACGCGTTTCTACCCTCACTGGGTCTTTCTCAAGGCACCTGGTTACCGGGAATTGCAATAATATGCCATAGGACAAGTTGGGGAGATTCCACTTGGTGTGGGAAGATGTCAAAACCCCAGATCCAGTGGCATATCTAAAATGGGTGCAATCTCATCTCAGATTAGATCCTCTTGATGTCATGCTGCCTCTCCTTCCTATATCTGCTGCCGAAGGCAATCTTTCCAGTGATAGATCTTTAAAGATGGCACCAGCAAATGATTTTGCCTAAACTCTGGCACTGTGCCTGTACGGAAATCACAGTGAAGATGGTTACTGGCAGGAGGCATAAAGAATATCTCTGTATCAGACGCTGTCTAGATCCACCATGTTTTGGTTGACCATGCTTAGTCAAACCAGTCTAGTTAGATGCTTAAAGATAGTCGACAGCATCTAGATTATCAGTAATGAAAGTTAGACGCAAGCGTGATCGATAGTTACAAGGTCAACCTGAATTTTCCACCTTTTTTTTGGTCGATATAGGTCAACATTGGCACCAAATAGGTATAGGCTATGCTCGCTATGCTTTAGGCACACTGCCTCAGTACGCTTGACACACTATAATAATCTAACGCTATGCCCACTTGGATGGTCAATTATGAACAAAGTCAGCCTAAAGCAAAAAAAAAAAAAAGTAAAAAAATAACTTATGTCGACCTTCAATCAAAAAGTATATGTAAGTCTCCTGTATATGATCAGAGAGCACCCTGTATTAGACAAAATATCAAGCTTTAACACTTTGGAGTTCCAACGTTGCTGTGAGAGATCCTCAAAACATCTGCTAAAAATTCCAGTGTCACTCACTGCGGCTGTTCTTATTTTTGGGTGATATATGTAACTTAACTTCATTTAAATAATTTGCCTGAATTTGTATTTATTTTTATACGTGCAGCACATATGATCTGAGGGCCCACATCGTGACCCGAGGGACCGCATATCATATTGACATTCCTCACGATCCGCTGCACTTCCCGCTGAAATTGTCAGGCGCGCCTCCCAGCCATTACCTGGTAACCGGGACGCCGCTCCTCCTGCTCTCCGCCCACTGCCTGGTATCTGGAAGACATTGGGCGCCTGTGCTGCCAGTCCCTGTCCGGCACCTAGCAACAAGCAGATGCTGGGCGCTCAGAGCCGCCGGTTGCCTGGCAATGGGAACGGCAGGTGCAGGTGGCATCTCCCGTTGTCCAGGAAGGCTTAGGTTACTGCAGCTGGGCTCAGTTTAGTAACTAAGTGCTCATTGGCTGCCCGGCCTTTTTAGTTTCTGGTTGCTTACTTCCAAATCGCTGGTGATAGTTTATGCTAATTTTCCTGTTTGAACCGGTCAGCTGTGGTATACCTGCATGTCAGAGACCTTGCCATTTGCTCCAGTTTGTCCCAGCTCCCCTGCAGCCCAGATCCTGGTGTGGAGCTTCCACTCAGGCCGTTCCGAACCTTGTCATTTATTGTCTTTCCATCTTATGCATTGTCGCATTATTCACATGTGTTTGTATAAGTTGCTTATAACAGCTTATGCCCTTGATGGCTAACCTTGACACTCCAGCTGTTGTTGAACTACACATCCCCAGCATGCTCTGCTTCAGTTTTGCTATTTGGCGGTGCTACTGTATATTCTGATGCAGAGCTTGCTGGGATGTGTACTTCAACAACAGCTAGGAGTGTCAAGGTTAGCCATCAACGCCCTATGCATTATTGCATCTGTCTTTACAAACCGACTCTTGTTTTGTTACTAATAACACATTATGCATTGTTGCATTTGTCTTTACAGTCTCTTGTTTAGTTGCTTATAACACCCATTGCATTGTTGAACTCAATCCTGTTATTATCTTTATTAGCACACCCAGTGCACAGCTGTATTTCCAGACTATGGTTTCTGAGTACTCCTCACTGTGTACAATTTCCCCTGCCCAGCCTCCAATAGCCACTTTGTCTTTCAGGAGAGCTGGGGGCATCTGAGTACGGGGCGGACCTAATTTGCCCTGGAAAAACGGCTGCTATAGGTGAAGTCTTTAGCTACAGGAGGCTAGAGGATTGCTGGGCAGGGTAGAAATTGCAGTGTGGTCAGAGGCTGCTCAGTTGTGACAGCTCTGTGTACCGGTGTGACAAAAATCGTGTGGATCGGCCAGATATTGTTCAGGTGAATGCCAACTTAAGGCACTGTGAAAAAATAGTTTAAAAGTTAGAGCTATAAAAGCTATAGACAAAAATGGGGAAGGTTGAAGTAATAACACATAGAAGAAAGGTAGATTTATAGGCTCTCAAATTAAATTACTTTTAGCCACTTAACTGGTGTTACTTTTTCCTCCAAAAAGGCTCAGATATTGACAGTTTTTCTGATTGAAGTAGGTGAAAAATACATACATATATATATATATATATATATATATATATATATATATATATATATATATATCTATCCATAACAATTGTATCCATTTTTTTAACCATTTGTAAAATATGTTTTTTTGTTTTTTTTAAACATCAGATCATCACGATAACTGGCAGCAGACCATCATGATGTGTGTGTGGGGGGGGGGGGCGCTGAGGGGTCACTTTACATTTCACATGCAGCTGACACTCGGGATGGAGATGACAGAGACTAACATGTAATTTAGAAGATCAGTGGCTAGTACTTTACCTCTTGCAATTTTATCTCTTGCCAAACTTTACACATATATTTTAACTTGGAGAAAGCACTGATCCTGGTTCTGACAAAATGAAAAAGGGTTGTGGAATTATAGGGCTGATGGTCGTAAAATGGGCAGGAATGATGCATACAAATCTGACTTATTTCTGACGATATGCAAAGCTCGACAGTCAAAAGGTGAATGTGTTTTTATTTTTTTTTATCACTTTTTCTTGAGCCGACATGCGGTATTTCATGCCCTATCATTCACTAGGGTGTGGAGGGAGAACAGAATAGTGTGCCGACCATTCGGGACAAAACAGTGAAAAATCCATGTTGACCTTTTGACTGTTGACCTAGACACTAATGCTTGTGTCAACATTCCATCCATGTTGACCTTAAGCATGTCAACACAAGCCATGTCGACCTTCTGTGGTCGACCTAATGCATGTTTACCTTTGGTGGGTCGACCCAATGAGCCATACCTCAACTCTCTGCCTCTCATATGGGAAAGAAAAACCTCAGAATTACTTAAACACCCCCCTAAAAGCATAATCTATGACAAAAGCATCAGCTATTGTCAGTAAAGCAACCAAAAATGATTATCTAGTGTCAGTGACTGTCAATGTCTTCTTCCATTATCTGCATTGGTCTCTGATCACCAGCAAATAATATGGCTTTTCCAGGTGTCAAATAGACTTTTCCTCATCTGCATTGATTCCCAATTGTGCACAACGAGCAGATCAGTGCTATTTATTCTCACTTGTTTTTTTGAAATCTTGAAGAGAAGAAACCTTTCTATAGCCAGTCTGTGTGGCCAACACGGTCCACTCCATTTTGCCTAAATATTTCACTGCACGCAATATGCACTGTTCTTCTAAACACAAATGACATGTAATTTTGTCGTCATCATCATCACCTTTTCATTTAGCATAGCAAAAATAAGATTTCCACGTTTATTGTTCCAAATTAGGGGGAAGAACTACAGTATATGCCAGTGGTTTACAAACTGGGTGCCTCAGGCATTTGCAGGAGTGCCCCGGGTTGATGGTTTTAGATCAATTCCAAATTACTTATAGTCAATGTAACAGGCAAAACCAGTGCTTGTAGCTTCCCATAATAAAATATGTAGTCAAAAGGCAATAGATCGACACATGAAAAACGTCGACATGGAGTTTTTCTTTTCTTTCTGTCATCCAAGTGGACATACAGTTTGATTATTAGTGTTCATTCTAGCACCCGCCATCTTTGAATTCCCATGCAGTTGCTGTTCCCTGCCTGGGGTGTTGCTGTCTGCTTTGGTGTTTCTCGCACAGGTCTGGTTTGCATATCAGTGCTGATATACAGACCACACTGTGCTAGAAGCACTACAGCAGACAGCTACACCCCCAGGCAGGGAAGAGGAACTGCATGGGATTTCAAAGATGGCAAGCACTAGAATGAACACTAATTATTATAGTGTGCCCGAAGCATGGCGAGCACAGTCAGCCATGCCAGGGGATACGGTACACTTATACAGTGTCCATGTTGACCTATGTCAACATACATACCCCCCCCCCCCCCCCCAAAAAGTGAAAAACTCGTGTCCACCTTTTGACCATGTCAACTTAAGCTATGACAACCTTTTTCATGTGTCAACCAAATGACCCATACCCCCACATAACCGACCCTAAAGGTAACATATAAACACAATTTACTTAATTTAATATTATTTTCTGAATTTGTCAATAACAAACTATTGGCCTGGCAGTGCCATGAAATAAAATCCGATACTCTGTATATCTAAAGTAACTACTATATCTTTGAATTATTCTTAATAAACCTATATATGCTTCCGGTTCCGGCTTCCATGTGAGGAGTCGCAGGGCAGTGGAGCTCCGTGGAGAGCACCCCATTCTCACCGCCACGCAGTCTACCCCATCAGGAGGCTCTGCCCAGACCCCTAGGAGCCCTTCTCACTGCATATAGAGGTATCTCTCTCCCATGCCGAGATGCCGGGGATCGCTCTCAAAGACGCTGCAGGTAAAATTCAAGATGGTGGCCGCACAGAGCACAGCTCTCCCCACAGAAACAACTGGAGGTTAGTCTACCACTCTCTGCCAGCCCCGCTGACCCCCTGGCTGAGCTAGATGCTTCACACCAGGCTGCAGATTCTCACCAAGCAATGATCAAAGCGATCAGGGACACAATTGAACCTATGTTTGAGAGGCAAGCTGACCCTTTTTAAAGCTCTATAAATGAGCTGAACTTACAGGCAGAGTTTCTCAGACAGAAAATCGCCTGGGGACAGTGTTCCACGATGTCCAGGAATTGAAAGCCGAAAATTCCCTATTGCAAAAAACAGTACATTCCCTGACTGATAAGGTCGAAAGGGCCCAGTCTTACACAATTTTATTAAAAATAATTAAAAATACCCTACCTAACCTGTTAGATATAGAAACGGACTGTGCTGATATGGTAAGTGAAAGAGCACACCGCCTGGTCCCAGACCGTGCAGAACCTAACGCCAGACATAGAGTCATCATCTTCAGATGTTTAATTATCTGCATAAAGAATTAATATGGAATGCATCACACAGGAAAAAAACATTGCAGTGGGAATCGCAGAAACTCCACTTGTTCCAAGGGCCAGGAAAGACTTTTCTGTAGTATGCACCAAGCAGATTCCAGATGGTCATAAATTTGCACTTATGTACCCAGCCAAATTGCGCCTATTTGTGGAGACTCTTACAAGGACTTATCCAACCCTGGAGACCTAGACATGCGTCCCAAGGATACGGCTGGGGAGGGGCGATACCCCTCTTTGGCCCTCCATGAGAGATGGTCATTGGTGGATGCTAACAGATTTTTACTCCCATGGGGGACATTACAATAAACAGATTCCAGGAGGTCTGAGGGTATCTCCCGTTGCGTGTGACTTAAGACAGTGTGTCCTCTACCTACCTGGAGATAGATAATTAATGTTGGATTATTGTAATGTTTTTGTTTTGTCTTTATTCTTTTCGCCTTCATGGGGTACCGGCCCTGTCATATTGCCTAGGAGGTGCAACAGCACCAGTTTTCATGTTAAATTTATCCAGAAGCTCTAAGATTAGCAATGATTCACTTCGGAGGAAATTCTGTTCCAACTGTTTATTTGTTATATGTATGTTTGTCTGGTATGTCTTAATTTAGGGTTAGTATTGCGCAGAACATTATTACTATCATTCTTTATTTAATTCTGTTGGGGGGGGGGGGGGGATCAGTTTAGAAAGGGGGAAGGAAGGCAGAAACTAAATGTGACGTCTTTTTGGCATTTTTCTTCCAGGGGTTATAATGGCGTAGATTAAAATATGTTCATGGAGCGTGGGAGGGATTAATTCCCTGATAAAACAAAGAAAAAATTCTCCTTGATCTTAGATCTTTCAGATCCAGAGAGGTACGAGACAGGGCTGTCCATTGTCCCCCTTATTGTTTGCTCTGGCCCTTGAGTTACTGACCATTACTTTGCACGCCAGCACATCTTTTAAAGGTATCACTATTTGCCCATCCACTCTTAAAATATGCCTGTTTGCGGACGATATGATGCTCTTCGTCTCCAATTTGGCCTCATCCCTACCAAGTAAATTAGATACGTTATTGTCATTTGGTTTCTTTGCTGGGTATAGTGTCAATGTGCACAAATCAGAGTTGCTACAGGTGGCACGGAGCTCCCTTACTTCGGTCCCGCAGTCCCTGTTAAACCAGATCTAACGCAAATCCCAATCCATACAATACTTAGGGAATCAAATCCTAAGTAATGTATCTAGTCTTTACCCCCATAACTTTGCCTCTGTCATTACCAAGGTTTTGGCGCAACTGGAGGCGTGGAGATCTCTGCCGCTGTCGCTGTTGGGTAGGGCGGCTGTCCTACAGTCGATTATATTTTCTAAATTGATATACTGTATCCAAATTATACCCATTAGCCTTTCTTAAGAAGCCCATACACACTCCGTTATGTACTTTTAAAGTACACAAAGTATGTGCAGCACATACTTTTTGTACCGTACTATGTGATGCGCAGGAGCGCGCATCGCATAGTACAGAACGGAGCCGGACACAACGGAGCGTGTATGGGCTCCTTAAGGCTGATATCAAGAAATTTACAGCAGCTTTTTTTGCATTCCTATGGCAAAGGAGCCCAGGATCTCGAGACACAAACTATACTCTAAGAAGAGTGAAGGTGGTCTTGGAATACCTAATATTTTGGCATTCACCCAGTCAGTATTTATGAGATACATACTGGATTGGTTGCAGGGTTCGGTGAGTTATACCCATAAATTAACAGAGGAGGCAGTGTTTGCTCCTTATGCCCCGGCAGCCCTCTTGCATGCTCCATGCTCAGATCTCCCCCACAGACAATGGCCAATGTCTTGTTTAAGGACACTTACTTGGCTTGGTTGGCCATCAATAAGAAAATGGGTCGTAACCACAGGGCATCAAAATATGCCCCTTTCTGGGGTAACCCTTTATTTAAGCCGGGTTTGATTAACTCAGGTTTCTTACGGAGGAAAACAAAGGGATTTATGTCAATACGTGATATTTTTGACCATGGAGGAACCCTATTATCATTTCACGAGTTAGCTGCCAAATTTGCACTGGATTTTTTATGTACTTACAGGCTAGGCACTACGCACAAACCATGCCACTGTCAGTGGCAAACTCAGACACCCCAGACCCCTTACACGTCTCAATTACAAAGTTAACCTCAGCGGCACAGTATAAGCCAAGAGATGGGCGATCTTGAAGTCAGGATTGACTACCACTCTTTTTTTTTTTTTTTAATTGAGTCTTTATTTAAAGTTTTTTTCCTTTTACACAATAAAACAATAGCCATAAGGTCACAAATTATTCACCATTATCCAACAACGGCATATCTTCATTGATATTTGTACACATGGTTTAACAAATATGGCATTTTATCCCCCCACCCCTCCCCCATCCCCCCCCAACACATACCCCTGGCCTAACTTGTCCTCTCTCGCCTAACTTATTGAAATCTTTGTAATTGCGCTCTATCTGGATTCATCCTTACCAACTGTAATTTATACTTCGTCTGATGCGTATTGTACATTTTCCACCATCCTATATTTCCAATTTCATACAGCCAAATTCCCAGACTACTTTTGCTCTGGCACTATTCAAAAAATGCCCAGCCGTGACATGAGAGGAGCGAGGGGAAACAGAGAGAGAAAAAAAAAAAAAAAACAAAAAAAAAAAAACCTACACACCCGAATCTAATTACCGTGACATTACACACGTGTATTGTGTGGTTGTGCAAAAAAAAAAAAAAAAAAAAACATTCTATTTGGCATGTTTTGTTTGATTGAGTACTTTAATACTATACTAGTGTGCCCCTTTTTTGCCCCTAATCGAGGCCGTGAGCCCTAATGCGCCCCCCTCCCCCCCCTCCTTTTTCTAACTAATGTCGTGCTTAGTCAATTATTTATCCGTGTTACTTATTGTTGAATCCGTGTAGTGTTATTAAATCTCAAACCTATCAGTGTTGCCTGTCTAAGACCCTATTAAATAGGGATGTACCTTGTTTATTGTGTATTGAGGTACTCCCCCAATTCTATAAAACCTAAGAGTGTATGACCCCTCCGTTCTCCCTCCCTACAACCCACCCTCTTACCCCTCGGCTGCCCCTCCTTGCCCTAATTATAAATTTATTTACTGGCCTATGTGGACTTATAGTGCTGTTTAAAGTGCTAAACCTGTCCCTTCGCTTCTCTCCTGCCCTCAATCCCTCACATCATTCCTGGCTGTAATTTTAAATAGTCTTGAGTGTCTCCATTTATCCCAAATCTTCCCATATTTAGCCTGAGCCCCTCTGGAGGCGTATACATATCTCTCATGCTCGCACGTGGTATTAACTAGGTTCAACCATTCGGTGATATTTGGGCCCAAGGAGGCCATCCAATGCCTAGCAATGATGACTTTCGCTATTGCTGACACATTAATCACCAGATCCTTCCATTCGCCGTTCAGCTCATCCCGCTCCCACACCCCCATTACCAAGCTGAGCGTTGTGAGGAGACCTCGAGGTACACCTACCAATGCCAACTTGTCCGCCACCGCTTCCCAAAACTCCTTAATAACCTGGCAATCCCATAAGAGGTGCAAAAAAGAGCCTACCTCCATCCTGCATTTCGGGCAGCAATCTGAGTGAGTTCCTGCTATTTTTTTTAACCTGACCGGGGTTAGGTAGCTCCTATGAAGAATGTTGAATTGTACTTGCTGTATACGAATTGAAGTGGTTGCTCTTGCTGGAGCTGCCAAAGCCCGCCCCCAAACTATCCCATTCACCTGCGGGATATCTACGGCCCACTTGTCCATAAGGACCTGCAAGTCTTCATCCTGAGTGTATGAGTTCAGAAAACCATATATCCTGGACAATCTCTTATCGCCCAATTGTTTGATAAATTTTTTACAAGGTGATTCTACTATATTATGTCCGATATTATGTTCACTCCCCCCCTCTTCCTGTTGTAACGCACTTCTGATCTGGAGAAATCTAAAAAACATATGTCTAGGTAAATTAAATTCCATCTGGATTTCATCAAATGATTTGATGTTCCCATTCTTATAAAATTGTCCAATTCCTATCACCTGATATTTCCCCCATATCTCCATGCCCTGTTGCTCCTTTATTTCCCCTAATGCATCCAAGGAGAAAATGGAGGTATCAGGGTCCAACCCCTCGTGTTTAATCAACTTATGGACCCATCTCCAAATTTTCACCGCTTGCGTTACTATAGGCGGGGGGGACCCTCGCGCCTCCATTGACAGCAGCCGCTGAAGTGGAGCTAAATCCCCGACACATCTCATGAGACCAGCCAACTCCACAGTGGCTTCCCCTTCTCGCACCCACGCACAAAGATGAACCAACTGGGCCGCAAGATAATAAACTTTAAAGTTGGGAACCGCCAATCCACCCTTATCTTTATCTCTGCACAGGATATCCATCTTTATTCGAGGTCGCTTATCCCGCCATATAAACGAAGAGATAATACTGTTAATTTTTTTAAAATAATCATCTTTTATATAGACTGGAGACTGTTGGAATACGTAAAGCAACCTAGGCAGAACCGACATCTTAATCAGATTTACCCTGCCGATCTGAGAGATAGGGAGTCTTGACCAACATCGACACTTGGCCTTTATATCTTTTATTAACGGCGTGAGATTGTCCAGAATATAATTGGTTGTAATTTCCGAAACCCACACACCCAAGTATCTGAATCTGCCCGTGGACTGCAGGGGAAGACCAGTTAAGTCACCTGCCAAATTATTCCCTACGCTCATGAGGTGTGATTTCCCCCAGTTAATTGTAAGGCCCGAAAATTCCCCAAATTCCTGCATACACTCAATGATTCTAGGGATGTCTGCCTCGGGGTCTGCCACACCCACTAACAGATCATCCGCGTACAATGATACCAAGTTCAGGCCACTACCCGCTCCCTCCAGTTCCCTTCTCAGCTTGCAGGCCAGCGGTTCGACTGCGACCGCGAAAAGCAGGGGGGAAAGGGGACATCCCTGTCTAGTCCCCCTAAAAAGGGGGAACAACGGGGATGTGAACCCATTTATCGACACTCTGGCCTGCGGGTTTTTATAGAGTATTGATATCCACCCTATAAACCGATTCCCGAAGCCAAAGGTCTTAAGGGCAGCCCATAAATATTCCCATTCAATCGAGTCGAATGCTTTATTCGCATCAAATGATGCGACCGCAACTTTGGCTTTCCTATTCTGAGCAATTTGGATGTACGAGAAGACCCTTCTCAGATTGATCATGGTTGACTTCCCAGCCATAAATCCCGTTTGATCGGGATGTACGATCTTATCAATCACTTTACTTAACCGATTCCCCAAAACCTTGGCGTAAATCTTTGCATCTGAAGAAATCAGAGAAATAGGCCTATATGAATCAATCTGAGAAGGGTCCTTCCCACTTTTAGGGACACTTACTTGGCTTGGTTGGCCATCAATAAGAAAATGGGTCGTAACCACAGGGCATCAAAATATGCCCCTTTCTGGGGTAACCCTTTATTTAAGCCGGGTTTGATTAACTCAGGTTTCTTACGGAGGAAAACAAAGGGATTTATGTCAATACGTGATATTTTTGACCATGGAGGAACCCTATTATCATTTCACGAGTTAGCTGCCAAATTTGCACTGGATTTTTTATGTACTTACAGGCTAGGCACTACGCACAAACCATGCCACTGTCAGTGGCAAACTCAGACACCCCAGACCCCTTACACGTCTCAATTACAAAGTTAACCTCAGCGGCACAGTATAAGCCAAGAGATGGGCGATCTTGAAGTCAGGATTGACTACCACTCTAAATGCTATTGATTGAGACATTTTTTGTTATTTTGTCTTTTTTTATGTGTATGATTGCTATTTGACCAAATAAAAAAACTAATAAAACTAAAAAAAAAATAAACCTACATACACACACACACAATAGTGCCCCCTAGTGATAACTAGACAGATTCAAAGTTTCAGCCCTTGCAGCAACATCTAGATGTTAATGAATTCTGCATTACTACTAGTTTTGTATTAATGCACATTAAAAAAAAAACTCGAAAGTAAGAAATGCAGTATAAAGTTGCAGTAGTTTGGTTATAGATAATATATAATGTTTACATATACATCCTACATATTTGAGAAATATTTGGAGTACTGATACTTTTATGGTTATACAGTATAGTAGAAAGTACAGTGTGTGTTTGTTTACAAAGTTATTTAAAAAAAAAAAATACCATAAGCACATAGAATTCAGGTAATTGCCGAACTTTTTAACCAATTTAGGAAAGATTTTTGAACGGTGCTGCTAAAGGAGGCATAATAGCAGTAACATAACTGAAAAGGAAAGTTTTAATTCAGTTTCTATGAAGAGGATTCTACAAACATGCAATAAAGGGCAGTCAATACATATTTATGAAGATCTGTAATGGAGCTCTGTACTGTAGCGTCCTCTTCATAGAAACTGAATTAAAACTTTAATTTTCAGTTCTCAGGTTAGAGGGGGCAACCATGGTGGCACCGGCATAACTTGGCATAGCTGGTACACGAATCTGGTGGCTACCCCTGGAAGCTTTCTGGAGCAACCACACAAAGGGATATCACAATCTTGCCAATAAATGGTGACACTTAGCAAGTGACAAGAAGCTACACATCTCTCCCTGGCTGTACACAGTGTACAGACACCGCTAGTATGCGGTACTTCTGTTTACGTACAGAAGCATACTGTATGCATGTAGTAGGAAAGACACACATAGACATACACACACGTAGTAGTATTTATAGGAAGTGCCAGTGTATAGTGCAGATTACTCACCACCGGAGAAATCAGCGGCACTCCCCCACGAGCCCCTCATGCCCCGGCGGCGGCTGTCTCTCCCCCATGCTGGGTGCGCGCAGTGCCCTCAGTTGCGGCTGGCAGTAATCTCCCTTGGTGCTGGTTCTGGCGGCAGCAGTGCTGCCGGGGGTCCGAGGGGGGTGTGGTGCGGTCACTGACAGGGGAGATTCCCCGCCCCCTCTAGATAAGAAACATCTCTCACACACACACAAACACACCAGGCGTGTGCTCCGGCGGCGGCTGCGGGACTGGCTGCGCTGGGCAGCCCGTGTATCGCTGTCACCGTCCCGGCTACACCCCCTCTCGCACTTTCAGTTCCGGGGTGGAGGGGCGCAGCCAATGGGCAGCGCTACCGTATACCCAGGGGGGGGCAGCAGAGGACGTCGCGCATCTAACCGCCGTCGCACAAATTTGGATAGAAACGCCAACACGGAGTGTCACAGAGGGCAGTACACGGGCCCGGCGCTCTCCGGTTACGACCGGATACACTGCGCACGATCCAGCCGCCGCGTCTCTCCCACTACTGCGCTAGCGGCCAATTACAGGCCACCTCTCATGTACCTGGGGGATTAGCTGAATGTCATGTGATTCATGATTGGCTGGTGCCAGGTCCAATGCTGCTCTATGTGTAGATACATAAAAATAAAAGGATGATGACTTGAGCATAGTAGCAAGCTCAGTAACGTTTTATCGATGTGTACACACACAGCGCAGCATTTCACCAGATTAATTGATAAACTTCAAACATTTGACACTAAAAAGTATTTATTTTTGCATAGGAAAACAAATGTGTTAAGCCTAAGTAGAGCACGGAGATGTGAATTGACTGTGTAGTAAGTAAATCTAAGTCACATTTACCCATACTTGCCTATTTTACTATATTTTCTAAATGGGCACCATTTTCCATACTTCACACTCATTCTGTACATTAATTGTACTTAGTGGCCCCCAATCTAAAGGTGGCCACAAGTGTAATGTACTTAACACAAAACATTTTTGGTTGTTTTGCTGAGCGTATACAGCCAGGGCTGGCTGGTATATGGCTTCTCAGCACCCCTAGGCATAATGGGTCTCGTATGACTGGCCGTAAAGTCAGTTTACCGACAACGGAATCTCGACTGCTGGAGCTCCAAAAAGGGGGCAAGCGTAAAGGAGCCCCTTACTCATTGTTAATTCTGTTTCTCCAAATGGTACTTGTATACTATCACAGCTCCCATCGCATGCCATATGTAATGGCATGCGAAGCGATGTGTTTTTACCGGGTTTTAATGCATTTTTTAGAAAAATCGAATGCGAAAAATTGCATGCGATGCGATGCCATTTTTCACAAAAATCATGGACGTGTTCAAATCATGTAAAATGCACCCCAAATGTCATTTTTCACACTGTATCACCCCCACTATCAACGCCAACCCGAAGCGTGGCGAGCCCGCGAGGGGCGGCGGTACGCGTTCTACGACCTTTTCATACCCCCACTATCCACATCGGCGTGGAGTTAAGAATAGAAAGTGTGGCGAGGGCAGCGAGCCACCGAGCCCGAAGCGTGGCGAGGGGACGCGGAAACCTTCACAGGTATCCGTGTCCCCTCGCGGGCTTCACATGTATCCGCGTTCGCTCGCCACGCTTCGGGCTCGGTGGCTCGCTGCGCTCGCCACACTTTCTATTGTCAACTCCACGCCGACGTGGATAGTGGGGGTATGAAAAGGTCGTAGGACGCGTACCGCCGCCCCTTGCGGGCTCGCTGCACTCGCAACGCTTCAGGTTGGCGTTGATAGTGGGGGTGATACAGTGTGAAAAATTTGGGGTGCATTTTACATGATTTGAACACGTCCATGATTTTTGTGAAAAATGGCATCGCATGCGATCGCATGCAATGCAATGCAATTTTTCCCTGTACGATGCCCATCGTGGGAGCCGTGATAGTATAGAAGTACCCTCCAAATCCACAGGGGACACTGCAGTCATCTACCTTGGGAATAGAGATGTGGTCTGGAAGAGTCGTCACTTTAAAAAAAATTGTGTGGCAGGCTCCACCCCCATCCAGACCCCAGTTTTAGAAGAAACCATGTCCAAGAGGAAAGGAGACCAGGGTACCACCGGTGAGGAGGAGCAAGAGAAGATATAAAGTAAAAACCAAAGAAACACCCTCATGCATCATGCATACAGCTTTGACAACTAAAAAGAGAAGCGTTGGGAGGGTGTGGCGTGTACCCTGTGGATTTAGAGAAATGGAATTGACGGCGAGAACCAAATTCCTCCTTTCTCCTACATCCAACAGAGGACAATGCAATCATCTACCATGGGGACGTTCCAAAGCTACCCCCATGGGTGGGAGAGTGCTGACCATCCTGTAACACTGCCCGGCCAAATCTGGACACGGACCTAGCGAAAGTGTAAAATTTGTACAATTTAACAAAAGTATTAACTCCTGACCAGGTAGCCGCCTGGCACACCAGGTTTCCAGATTGTCATGTGGAGATAAGTGGCCCTGATATCTAATGACATCAGAAACTCATCACCCCGATACCAATTAATGCACATCGCCACTCACTCCTACTCTTAGAAACCTCTGGTCCACCCCCCTGCCGCCACGATCAGCAATGACACACCCCGTTTAAACACTCATCCCCTTGATACAGACAGTACAACACTGTCACACTATTATCCCCCATATAGACACCCGCTCCCCAGCAGCACGCCATCCCCAAGCCGGCGAGTTACCAAGCCTAGGACGGCAACCACGGACCATTACCAAGGCAACCGCAAACAACACATGCAAATGAGAGAACAGCACCAACGAGGTACAGGACCCCTACGCTGTCCAATTAGACAACAGGCGCACCTTCAGGACCTATCAGCAATCAGCACGCCACATGGATCCCGCCCCTCGGCTATAACAGAGGGACTGAACAAACCAGCTGTAAAAACTCCCTAGAAGAAGGCCAACACAAGGCCGAAACGGGTTGGAGGAAGAACAGCTGATCACCCCGTACCAGACAAACCCCCGCTCCGAGTGAAAGATGCAGGAAAGTCACCGCCGGCAGCCCGACCTGAGACGAGACAACTCACAAGACCCGCGAGTGGAGGACATCGAGCGCGCACAGAGAGACAACTACGCCGGGACCGGGATCAGGTGAGTAGGCAGATCCGTAGACAGGACACCGGGGCGGGAAGGAGTGATCAAAAGCTCCACCTGCCCACGGCCCCCGTCAGACACTCCACGTCCCCACACCCGCAGCGTCGGACAGTAAAGGGATACGGTCCAACCGGACACCTGCACTGTCGGCTGTACGGGCAAAGGACATAAGGAGAGCCCGGACCTGCTCTCACTCTACAAGGTCCCCCCCGTCCCGGCAGAGCAACACTCCCCACCGCGACTGAAGACGGTTCACACACCTCCGACCGTCTGCAGGACCCACCGGCACCGGCCAAACAACAGCGCAGCACCTGAGACTCAGCGCAGCGGGACGCCGCACCTGAGTTAACAACACCAGGCAGCCTTATCTGCACCCCCCTGAACTTCTTCCCTACGAACGGGCTACCACCCCCACTTCCCCTTACCACCACTGGACACCGGGCTCTAGAAGCCAAACCCCCCCCTTTTAGTGCTACCATCAAGCACTCTACTGGATTGATTGATTCATCAATCAGTTCATATGCCTATTATGATATGTATGTATGCCATGTCATGAGATATAACGCTTGCTAATCGATGTTACAGTCTATGTATGTATATTTGTATTACCAAGTAAAACTTACTCATTAACATCTGCCTATTCTTCATTTCGCATACCCAACCGAAACTCCGTTCTCACAAACACCCTCGCAAGCAAAAGGGGCAGAGCGCTGCACTAAACCCCTATATTACTGTCCGACCTCGAACCGGGCCGGTCACCCGGTTAGTGAAGCAGCTAACCCCGAAACAAAGGGACCAGTGCACAGGGACTACAACAAAACAGATTCATCCTGTAACACTGCCCGGCCAAATCTGGACACGGACCTAGCGAAAGTGTAAAATTTGTACAATTTAACAAAAGTATTAACTCCTGACCAGGTAGCCGCCTGGCACACCAGGTTTCCAGATTGTCATGTGGAGATAAGTGGCCCTGATATCTAATGACATCAGAAACTCTCCTGGCTCCAAACCGGCCACCACTGAACAACAGGATACCATTTTGAATCTGTGATAAACAATGAAATGATTCATACCTTTTAGGTTGAGGATAGGCCGAAAAGAGCCATTTGGCTTCAGTACTAGGTAGAGGTTTGAGTAAAATTCCATTGGCACTGGGACAATAACTCCCTACTGCTGAAGACTTTGAATCGATGACCACAGGACATTGTGCATCGCCTGTAACACCGGAATAAGTGTGGCCTCCAACCTGCAATCTGGAGTCTCTTTAGGAGTGACTGCCCCCAGGAAGGGAAGTGTGTTACGCTTCAACAAACTAGACACAGATGTGTCGGCAGGAGGAGGAGTCTCCCACCTAGCCCTTGATTCTTGTGCAAAAGGGTACAACAGTTTCAACCTCCTAGATATCTGAAAAGTGTTATTCGGCGTATGCCAAGCCTCTAGTAAAATCTTATTAAACTCAGGTGACTCAGGAAAAGATACTGGCTGTCTAGGAGCTTTTCCAAAAATGGAAATCGACGTCGGGGGTTCTGGGTCTGCCACATTGAGGGTTTGTTTGACTGCCTTAATAAGCATCAATACCCTGAGATTCCTCTTCCAATTGCTCTTTTTGTGGGGGTTTAGCCTTATCATCTAATAAAAATTCCCCTTCCTCTGTGGAGGAACCCTCCTCTTCAGCTTCAGCAAACTGTATTAGAGAAGTTAAACCCTTCCTCTTACCCTGAGCAAGAGATGAGGGGTTAACCTTAGCAGGCAAAGGAAGAAACCTTGGGCCAGGCCAGCCATGTCCTTCACAATTGTCACATAAATCCTAATACTGTAGATAGAGTACTGATCACATTTACACTGATGTACTGTACTGCAGTCAAAGAGATTCCTAATTATAGTTTGTGTCATCAATTACCTTGAGTAAAGCAGATTCTTCAGATGATGTAACAATTCTGAGTTATTGCAAATAGAAAACGTGTCCTAATAGACTTCCCTGATGAATAGAAGAGAGGAGGATAAACCTGTGAGGAATAGTAAGTTAGTAAGTAAGTTTTATTTATATAGCGCACTTTCTCCAACAGGACTCAAGGCGCTTTACAGACATTACAAATAACAAAGAATAGAGGTAGGTGTTGGATGCAGACAGGAAACATAAATTGCCTACCCTCCCTGAAAGGCCGGGAGGGTCTCGGAAATCGGGTCCAACTCCCAGCCCCCCGGAAAGGAAGGCAACCCTCCTGCATTGTCCTGCATCTCCAACGGACTGCCCCTTGACAGGGGGGGGGGGGGGGGGGGGGAGGGGGCGTCACATGGGCCAAATGACTTCAAATCGCATCATTTAAACCCCGCAATGCATAAAATACCAGCATTGCACGGCGGGGGGCATGGCTAAAATGACGCGCTCACTCTAGTCACGCCCCTAAACTGTTCATTATGGCCGTGGCTCCATCCCCTTTTTTTCCTCCTGAATTTGGCCCTGCCCCCCTGCCATACTGAGCTGGCTGCCCTCTCCCAGGCAGCCAGAAAGTCGGCAACCATGATATAGGTGTAACAGAACATGCCACTTTTGGACAGTATCTATGATACACAATAACTTATTTCTAGTAAGTATGTTAATAGAGACAGAAATGTGACGCCCATTCTGTATTCACAGTTTAATGGCTGCTCAAACAAAAAAATGGGATAAAAAGCAACAGTTGCAAAAAGTCTGTTCTTCTGGTCACTTTGTTGGGGAGATAGTGAGGAGATATACATTTTGGAATTAAAGTAACACATCAAATAATCTCTTGTACAAAGTTCCTGGTAGGTTTTAAAACATATTTTTTTTACGGTGTGACAGGATGCAGTGAAAAAGGTTGACAATAACACTGTCGACACAATGTAATTCTCAGAAATGTTATGCCCCTTTCCCACTGCAGGTCTAAAACGGTAAATTGCCAATTTTTCAGCGCAATTTACCGTTTAAGGCTGCAGTGGGAAAGTGCCAGAGTTGAAATACCGGTTAAAGATAACCGGTATTTCAACCCGTTTTAAAAGCAGAGTCCTGCACGGTTAAATACCGTTTTTGAGGCAGTGGGAAACGGTATTTAGTTTAAAACAAAAATCGGCGTGGGGTCCCCCCCACTGCCGTAACCAGCACCAGGCTGAAGAGCCAGGGCTGGCATTAAAAATCAGGAACCCCGACAAATAGGGCTTCGCTGATTTTTTAAAACCAGCCCCAGGCTCAAGGGCCAGGGCTGGTTCCCAAAATACGGGGGACAAAATGAGTAGGGGTCCCCCGTATTTTAAGAACCAGCCCCAGGCACAACCAGCCAGCAGGGTAATGCCACAGCCGGGGGATACTTATTATATAAGGTCCCGCGTCCAAAGCATTAACCCTACCGACCAGTCAGCCTGGCCAGGGGTCCTGGGGGAGTGGGGACCCCCCCAATAAAGGGGTCCCCCCCTCCAGGACTTACCTGACCAGGCTGAAGCCTGGTGCTGTCCCCGGTGGCCACCGGGCTGATCATTGTGTAAAAAAATAGATGGAAAACCTATTGTTTTAAACTGTGGAACTATGAGTCCCAGCAAGCCTCCCCCCGCAAGCTGGGACTTGGAGAACCACAAGTCCCAGCCTGCGGGGCATTAAAGGGCCCGCTGGGTCTTGTAGTTCCACAGAAAAAAAAATAGATAAATACACACTGACACATTAGAAAAAGAAAAGTTTAATACATACATTACACAAACACACTGATACTTACCTACCTTGATCCCGTAGGTAGGTCCCAGGGTCCAGTCCGGTGGCTTGGTTCCAGGGCCTTGGTTCCGGGGCTACCTGGGGAAGGAAATCCTACTCACCTGCTGTTGTGGCGACCACCCCGGCATCTGCTGTTGAAGTCGCGCTGCTCCCAGCTGCAGTGGTACCCGCTCCGCCTCCGCTGTACACTAGAGACGCAGAGATCCTTCTTCCTCTGCGTCTCTACTATTTCTGGCCAATCAGGAGCCGACTTTCTCGGCTCCTGATTGGCCGCTAGAGTAGAGACTTTAAAAGCTGCAGTGGGAAAGGGTCTTTATGGCTCTTGCCGTTTAAAAAAACTGGTAATGACCCGTTTCAGCAGTGGGAAAGCAGCATTAGACTATTGACATTAAGGTTAGGTATTAGGGGACATGCTATGGTTAGGCTAGATGGGTTAAGATTTGACACTAGAGGGAGGGTTAGGGGTACAGAAGAGGATTGAGGATATAACAGAAATACTTACCAGAATGGCAGAGGATCAGAGGTCTGACCTGGAGAAGGAAAGTAATGCTACCTGCTCACCGGAGGTCGTTTTGACTGAAAGCAATTCACAGTTTTGTGGGTCATCTAGACGCTGCCCGCATGACCGCCACCCCCCCCCCCCCCCCCCACACACACACGCAAAGAGATGTTTAGCATAAACATCCTTTTGCAGCCTTGCGTGCAGGGCCAAAATCATTCAGCGACCATCAAATGATTTTGCAAGCGGTCTGATTTTGCAGCAGAGGCTGACTTAGATCTGCGGCACCCTTGCACGTGAAGAGTGCAGGCAGCTAACATCAGCTGCCCGTCCCCTGTACCCGCATCATGGCCACAACAGCATTGGAATGCCCAGCATTTTCATGGGAACGCCCATAAATTGCTGGGCGTTGCAATGGGCGCTACCCCTCTCTGACGCATCATGGTTGTGTTTGCATGGAAGTATGAGAGTTGACACATGTGGACTTGTTGTGAGTAAGAGAATTGGCACATAATAGTGTAGCAGTTAAGAATAGTGCTGCATTTGTGTGCTAAAGCAATGAAATATACAAGAGACTTGAACGCAGAGAAGTGTAAATGGTTAAAGTTTAAAAGTGTGCTTCCCGTGATACTGCCGTGTTAATTGATAAATGAGAGAAACCTCTATGCTGCATGGGTGTGTATTGCGTGCAGCTGAAAGAAATTTAGCTATTGTGCGTGTTGATTGTCAATGCGGGTCCACTGATGGGTCAGGGCTGCGAGGCGTGAGACTTGTTTTTTTCTTGCGAGTGTTTCTCATGTGAACCGGTCCGAGTGCTCGGTGACTCGAGCGAGGAGTATGCCCAGCACTTGTTGACACCACCCACATGCACGCCACGGTTACAGCCCAGTTTTGATGCCGCACCCTGTGATATGCCCACTGTGTCCGAGAGTGCTCAGCAGAGTATTTCTGTTCACTAAGTTACGCATTCGCAGTGGGCTAAGAAACGCACTCCGAGCAAAATTGTGTCCGAGTGAGTCAATCAAAATGACCTCCCTAGTGTTTAATGAATGCAACCTCTTCCCCAGGAGCATTTTCTTTAAATGGAGATAAAAATGAAGGCAATAGATATCACAGAGTGTATCCATTTGTGTCCCTCAGTAGTGTAGAACCCTATGCATTCTGCCCCAGCCTTTTAAACTGCGGATGCATACGTAAAATGTGACCGCAGTCGGTACTTGTGTAATATCTGGGCGCCCAATTTTTTTAATTTGTATCGCATCGCATGCAATTCATACAATGCGGTTTTTCATTGTAAAGTCCCGATTTTTAATTGTATAGTCACCCATGGGTGATTTCATACCCCCACTATCCAACTACGCATGGAGTTGATTTTATATAGTGTGGCGAGCGCAGCGAGCCACCGTGCCCGAAGCGTGGCGAGCCCCATGAGGGGACGCAGAATACATGTAAAGTAATCCGCGCCCCTTATGCGGGGCTCGCTACTCTTCGGGCTCGGTGGCTCGCTGCGCTCGCCACACTATATAACATCAACTCCATGCGTAGTTGGATAATGGGGGTATGAAATCACCCATGGGTGACTATACAATTAAAAATCGGGTCTTTACAATGAAAAATTGCATCGCATGCCTTAAGTAGTGGCATGCGATGAAAAAATCGGGCTCCCAGATAATACACAAGTACCCCGCAGTCTAAAGGCCAGAGGTCTGTGACAGGGTAATAACTCTAGGGTGGTGACAGAGTTTTGCAGGGGCGCTGTACACACAAAAAAGGAGTGTCTGGGAGCTTTTTTTTTGGGGGGGGGGGGGGTTGTTTTGACAAAATGTTGCAAATGCATTGCAGGGAGGGACCAAGAGTGTGGGGTGGCCTTGTCCTGTGCTGGACTGTCCCCCCCCCCCCCCCCCCACATGCTTCTGAGGAGAGTTGTCGTTTTGGGAATCCTCACAAAACTGCAGCTCAAGCTGTATCAAGCTTATTGTTCTGTTGCTGTTACTACCATACTCCAGTATTTATGATGTATTTCACTTTTGTGACCAAAAATGTGGATGTTTCTGTACATACCTCCCAACTTCTTGGCTGCTGGAATAGGGACAATCGCGCGGCTTATGCAAATGAGGGCGCGCCTTATGCAAATGAGCCGCTACCCCATTTTCGGCAGCGAATAGACGCTGTGCGCATGCGCATAGCGTCTATTCAATCAGCTTGGGGGGCTCCCAACTGCCACCCCCCGCAGCGGGACAATGCCGGCCGCGGGTGGGACAGCACCCGAAAATCGGGACTGTCCCGCTGAAATCGTGACACTTGGGAGGTATGTGAGACGTTACAGATTCAACTTACTTTTCTTGTGATACCTTGTTCAATAAAAACCTAATACTAAAAAAAAACAGTTAATTCAGTAATACAATATTACAACACTAATTAAAAAGGCATTATAGTTAGCTTGCAAAATAAGATCTATAATCTCCAGAGACTCAAGGTTGCTTTGCTCCAAAAGTTATTGCTTCGTAAAATGAGTGATCTACCATTTCAATTATGAATTGTTCTCCAGGTACATTAAAATGCAATCTGTTGTGATAATAAGACGTTATGAAAGACAGGTTTCACTTGCGTTAATAAATGAATATAATTAAAATATCTATATTATTGTGTCTGTAAATATAAAGTAAAAAAGAATGGGCTCTAACTATATATATATATATATATATATATATATATATATATATATATGAAAAAGAGAGTGAGAAGGGCGCCTCCTAGTGCAATATGTCGGTATGTTTTTTGTGAAGTAACCCTCCACCAAAGAGAGAAACAGCACCCCCAAAAATTTAAGGAGTACCGTGAATAGTGGTATCCAACCACTGTATTTTTAGCCTGTTATGTTATCCTTCTGTGGGCGGGAAATGTTCACACAGGTCCTTTATTCTTCACGTCTCATTTAACATATATATGAAAAACAAGAATATGCAGGAGGCAGGAAATAGTGTAATACTGTTTAAAAATTTAATTAAATTGACATAATGACAAAATAGTTGCGCATACAATGTTAAAAATCATAAAAGCTTATCTGGTGTATGCTCCAAGTTGCATATATGAGCACAGTCACCGGTCAGTCGTCAGAGTTCCCTCAACGCGTTTCATCCGTGCCTTCTGGTTGGCTGGACTTCCTCAGGAGTATACCCTGACCTGTTCCCTAACCTCTATTTATACTAGTGCTGGTAATTACCATGTTTGGGGCGGTTTCCCGCCAAAAAATGTAGGACTTCCGGTTTCGGCATCACTTCCGGTCCGTGACCCGCAAAACGGCGTCACTTCCGGTCTGTGAACCGCAAATTGCGTCACTTACGGTTTCTGCTGTGAACCGCACATAGCTTCCGGTTCCGGCTTCCATGACCCGCATATGATAGTGGATTTGACTGAGCCCACCCTTTCCAACAAAGGGGGCGGTTATCTAATCTGCATATTTCTTCTCCAAAACCGCAGTATGTATTTTCTATTAGATCCAGGTCCTTTACGCTTAAAGAGATACAATGTTTTTCTTTCTTTAAAGGACATTATCACGGGTCCACCTCCGTGAGGGTTTGAATGGTCACAATGCCAGCCCTCATGTTGTTTTTCCGCGACGTTGTCCTTTATTTTGATTCTTTTAGTACGGTATATAAAAGGAAAAAATGGTGGTGAAAAAAGTAGTAAAAAAGAGAGATCACTTGTTTGATGTTTCCCAGAGAAAAAATTGTGCAAATGTGCCGTCATTGTGCAAAATATGCCATCATATTAGATAACAATATATATACACATATATATAAAAAATTCTTAAAAATACTAGATAAAAGACAATAAAAGACTTAAAAAATTTTTTACCAATTAAAAATTACCAATTAAACCGATCCAGACTTTATAAAAAGGGGGCTATCTCATAATTGTCATTCAAACCATTCGGAGTGAGGGTCCCTATTTCATGCATCCAGTACATTTCTCTCCTTGAGAGGAGATTCTCCCTGTCTCCTCCTCTGGGTCCCAGGGTTACATGTTCCAGTACTTTAAATTTTAATCCATCTACATCTCCGTTATGATAGCGGTTAAAATGTCTGGGTATGGTGTGTGTTTCAACTTTATTTTTGATCCCCCTCACATGCTCCTGGATTCTTATTTTCAGGTTTCGCTTGGTTTTGCCTATATACTTGAGGCCACACCCACACTCCAACATGTAGATCACCCAGGTGGTATTGCAATTGACCAAGCTTTTCAATTTATAACTTTTAGTCTGGTTAAAATTTGTAAAATTTCTAAAATCTGTATGTGCAAAACGGCATATGTTACATTTATTGCACTTCTAGAACCCTTTGGCCTGATCCCATGGGGTGGTCGTCTTTGTTGTTTTCTTTGGTAAAAGTGTACTCGGTGCTAGGGAGTCTTTTAGGTTTTTTGCTTTCCTGAAGGTCAGGACTGGTTTTGTTGTTAGGATTTTATTCAAAACTGGATCTGTCTGTAAGATCTCCCAGTGTTTTGTTAAAATCTTCCTTATCTCCTTCTCTTGGGTGTTATACTTGGTTACGAAGTTGAGTCCTTCCTTTTGTTTACTCCTCTCCCGGTATTTTAGAAGATCTTTCCTTTCCACCAACTTTGTTTTTTCGACAGCCTCTTGTACTACTTCCTCTGGGTATTTTCTTTCCGTAAATCTCTGTTTGTAGACTTCAATTTGTGTCTCGCAGTCAGATGTATTCGTACAATTCCTCTTGATTCTACAGAATTGGGACAGTGGTGTGTTTGTCTTCCACTGCTTCTTATGATTACTCCTGAAATGTATGTAGGAATTTGCATCTACCGACTTGATGTAATTCTTGGTAACCACCTTGTTACCCTCACTTGTTAGAATCAAATCCAGATATTCCACTTCTTCTCTGCTTGTCTTATATGTGAACGTCAAGTTATATTCATTATCTTCAATTATTTTCCCAAAGGAACTGAAGTCTTCTTCTGTCCCGTCCCAGACAATAAGAATGTCATCTATATATCTCTTGAAAACGACTATCTTATCTTGGTATGGATTATTCAAGTAGACATTTGTTCGTTCCCAGCTTCCCATATGCAGGTTTGCAAAACTGGGGGCAAAGACTGTCCCCATTGCAGTCCCGCATATCTGCACGAAGAACTGGTCCAGAAATTTAAAATAATTGTGTTTCAGGATATACCTGATAAGGGTACAGATGAATTCCTTGTGTGTGACTTCCAATTCATTGTCTTCTTCCATGAATTCTCTGCAAGCTTTGATACCCTTCTCATGATCAATCGAGGTATACAGAGACTGGACATCAATTGTTGCCCACATGTACCCCTCTTTCCATTCCAGGTTATCCAAAACCTGGAGGACTGCCGTAGTGTCTTTAATATATGACTTGAGTTTCGGTACATATTTCTTCAAAAAGACTTCCACATACTCAGAAAGGCCTGACGTCTTTTAGGAAGGAAGTAAAATACTGGTATCACTGGAGAGTTCTTAATTAGATATTGGTACTCCTCCTTCACCAGAATTCCTTGGTGCAGTGCATTCACCAGAATAGGTCTCAAGTCATCCAAATAGTCATTGGTTGGATCCTTTTTCAAGGGTAGGTACGATTTGACATCCCCTAAAAGTCTTTCTGCTTCCTTTTCGTAACTCGTCCTGTTCATCAGAACCATGCCACCACCCTTATCTGCACTCTTCAGTACCAGATCTGTATTATTCTTCAATTTCTTTAGAGCCTGTTTCTCAAAGTTTGTCAAATTCTCCCCTGATTTGTTCTTCTTTCCCGCTAGGTCACACAGATCTTTTCTCACTAATTCGTAAAACAGGTCTATCTGTGTGCTCTTTGATTCCTGGGGATAGAATTTAGATGGTGGCTTCAGGCCGGATTTTGATTTATTGGAGGTAACTTCTACATCCATATTCTGGGAGTTCTCTGTACCCTTCTCGTTCTTAGCAAAATGTCTTTTCAGTGTGAGCTTCCTCACAAATTTATTAAGGTCCGTGAAAATTTCAAAGTGGTTCATATCTGAATTTGGAGCAAAGGACAACCCTTTGTTTAAGAGGGAGATTTCGGTTGCCGTTAATTTGTGATCAGAAAGATTATATATTCCGCCATCTCCCATTCTATAAACCTGGGTAATTAACTTTTCAGGTTCCTTCGTTTTTTGTAGTCGTTTAGACTTCCCCCCTCTGGTTCCTCTTCTTCTGTTAATCTTCTTTTTAACGGTGAGGCCCTGTTCACTACCTCCTTGACTATTTGCACCTTTCTCTGTATGTTCTCTGAGGCTGCTGCAGATAAAAAAGGCGTACTCTCTTCCCGTTTCCTATCCTCTCTTCGTGACACTGGTACCACATGTCTATTTTCTACTTCCCTACCGTTTATTTTCGGGGTGAAGCTCTGGTTCCCGTTTCTTTGACCTTGTGGTCCACTCTTCTTCCAATCTTTATACTGCCTCTGTCTTGATTCATCTCGGGTTCTTTCCATAAGTTTTCCATTCCATTTTTTCACTCTGTTATTATCGTAATCTTGTTTGTCTCTCTTGTGTTTTTTCTCTTTTATGCGTATGACCTCTTCCTCTATTCTTTCTAATTTTTTTACCAGCACTTTCTCATTAATTCTAAAATCTTCACTATTTTTATCCTCCTCCATTTCCTGTTCTTTCTGTTTAAGCTCTTGTTCTAAAGTGAGCAGGTCTCTTCCTTTCTCTTCGATGATGAGCTTCATGAGCCTAATTGAACAGTCCTGTAGTACAGTATCCCATTCTTTCTGGAACTGTTCATTTTTACTTGTAAAAGTAGGTTCTTTCTGTACCCTTAGGCCTCTTGGTACTCTATTACTTTTTACGTATTGCTCTAAACTAGCAATATCCCACCAAGTCCTAATTTCTTTCGCCAGGATTCTTTCAAGGTCCCAAAATTTATCATCTAGGCTCTTTGTTGTATGATGTACCTCATCACTTTTCTCACTAAAGATTTTTTGGCAGATATCTGCTCTCTTTGATAGTCCCGTCCTCATTTGGAATACACTCATGCTCAAAAAGGTTTTCCTTAAACTATACTTCTAGGGGCTCGGAGACTTGGCTGCAGCTATATGTACCCAAAAGGAACAAAGATCCAATACGGTAGGTGGTGGTACTAGCGCTGCCAAAACTCCCTGATAGATTCCCAGTCGTTTGTGAAGTAGTTTAGGAATAGTTCTATAAAGTTCTTTTCTACAAAAGCGTCTGCACTTCTCCCTTGTTCTAGGGCGGCTGCTCCTCCTCCAAATGGTTCTAGTTCCGATTGAACCCTTTAAATTATCTGAAAAAGAGAGTGAGAAGGGCGCCTCCTAGTGCAATATGTCGGTATGTTTTTTGTGAAGTAACCCTCCACCAAAGAGAGAAACAGCACCCCCAAAAATTTAAGGAGTACCGTGAATAGTGGTATCCAACCACTGTATTTTTAGCCTGTTATGTTATCCTTCTGTGGGCGGGAAATGTTCACACAGGTCCTTTATTCTTCACGTCTCATTTAACATATATATGAAAAACAAGAATATGCAGGAGGCAGGAAATAGTGTAATACTGTTTAAAAATTTAATTAAATTGACATAATGACAAAATAGTTGCGCATACAATGTTAAAAATCATAAAAGCTTATCTGGTGTATGCTCCAAGTTGCATATATGAGCACAGTCACCGGTCAGTCGTCAGAGTTCCCTCAACGCGTTTCATCCGTGCCTTCTGGTTGGCTGGACTTCCTCAGGAGTATACCCTGACCTGTTCCCTAACCTCTATTTATACTAGTGCTGGTAATTACCATGTTTGGGTCGGTTTCCCGCCAAAAAACGTAGGACTTCCGGTTTCGGCATCACTTCCGGTCCGTGACCCGCAAAACGGCGTCACTTCCGGTCTGTGAACCGCAAATTGCGTCACTTACGGTTTCTGCTGTGAACCGCACATAGCTTCCGGTTCCGGCTTCCATGACCCGCATATGATAGTGGATTTGACTGAGCCCACCCTTTCCAACAAAGGGGGCGGTTATCTAATCTGCATATTTCTTCTCCAAAACCGCAGTATGTATTTTCTATTAGATCCAGGTCCTTTACGCTTAAAGAGATACGCAATATGCAGATTAGATAACCGCCCCCTTTGTTGGAAAGGGTGGGCTCAGTCAAATCCGCTATCATATGCGGGTCGTGGAAGCCGGAACCGGAAGCTATGTGCGGTTCACAGCAGAAACCGTAAGTGACGCAATTTGCGGTTCACAGACCAGAAGTGACGCCGTTTTGCGGGTCACGGACCGGAAGTGATGCCGAAACCGGAAGTCCTACGTTTTTTGGCGGGAAACCGCCCCAAACATGGTAATTACCAGCACTAGTATAAATAGAGGTTAGGGAACAGGTCAGGGTATACTCCTGAGGAAGTCCAGCCAACCAGAAGGCACGGATGAAACGCGTTGAGGGAACTCTGACGACTGACCGGTGACTGTGATTATATATGCAACTTGGAGCATACACCAGATAAGCTTTTATGATTTTTAACATTGTATGCGCAACTATTTTGTCATTATGTCAATTTAATTAAATTTTTAAACAGTATTACACTATTTCCTGCCTCCTGCATATTCTTGTTTTTCATATATATGTTAAATGAGACGTGAAGAATAAAGGACCTGTGTGAACATTTCCCGCCCACAGAAGGATAACATAACAGGCTAAAAATACAGTGGTTGGATACCACTAATTACGGTACTCCTTAAATTTTTGGGGGTGCTGTTTCTCTCTTTGGTGGAGGGTTACTTCACAAAAAACATACCGACATATTGCACTAGGAGGCGCCCTTCTCACTCTCTTTTTCAGATAATTTAAAGGGTTCAATCGGAACTAGAACCATTTGGAGGAGGAGCAGCCGCCCTAGAACAAGGGAGAAGTGCAGACGCTTTTGTAGAAAAGAACTTTATAGAACTATTCCTAAACTACTTCACAAACGACTGGGAATCTATCAGGGAGTTTTGGCAGCGCTAGTACCACCACCTACCGTATATATATATATATATATATATATATATATATATATATATATACACACACTGCTCAAAAAAATAAAGGGAACACTTAAACAACACAATGTAACTCCAAGTCAATCACACAAATCAAACTGTCCACTTTGGAAGCAACACTGATTGACAATCAATTTCACATGCTGTTGTGCAAATGGAATAGACAACAGGTGGAAATTAAAGGCAATTAGCAAGACACCCCCAAAAAGGAGTTGTTCTGTAGGTGGTGACCACAGACCACTTCTCAGCTCCTATGCTTTCTGGCTGATGTTTTGGTCACTTTTGAAAGCTGGCGGTGCTTTCACTCTAGTGGTAGCATGAGATGGAGTCTACAAACCACACAAGTGGTTTAGTTAGTCCAGCTCATCGAGGATGGCACATCTATGCGAGCTGTGGCAAGAAGGTTTGCTGTGTCTGTCAGCGTAGTGTCCAGAGCATGGAGGCGCTACCAGGAGGCAGGATAGTACATCAGGAGACGTGGGGGAGGCAGTGGGAGGGCAACAACCCAGCAGCAGGACCGCTCCCTCCACCTTTGTGCAAGGAGGAACAGGAGGAGCACTGCCAGAGCCCTGCAAAATGACCTCCAGCAGGCCACAAATGTGCATGTGTCTACTGAAACGGTCAGAAACAGACTCCATGAGGGCCCGACGTCCACAGATAGGGGTTGTGCTTACAGCCCAACACCGTGCAGGACGTTTAACATTTGCCAGAGAACACCAAGATTGGCAAATTCGCCACTAGCGCCCTGTGCTCTTCAAAAATGAATGCAGGTTCACACTGAGCACATGACAGAGTCTGGAGACGCCAAGGAGAATGTTCTGCTGCCTGCAACATCCTCCAGCATGACCCGTTTGGCAGTGGGTCAGTAATGGTGTGAGGTGGCACTTCTTTGGGGGGTCGCACAGTTCTCTATGTGCTCGCCAGAGGTAGCCTGACTGCCATTAGGTGCAGAGATGAGATCCTCAGATTCCTTGTGAGACCATATGCTGGTGTGGTTGGCCCTGGGATCCTCCTAATGCAAGACAATGCTAGACCTCATGTGGCTGGAGTGTGTCAGCAGTTCCTGCAAGACGAAGGCACTGATGCTATGGACTGGACCGCCCATTCCCCAGACCTGAATCCAAATGAGCACATCTGGAACATCATGTATCGCTCCATCCACCATTGCACCACAGACTGACCAGGAGTTGCCAGATGCTTTAGTCCAGGTCTGGGAGGAGATCCCTCAGGAGACCATCCGCCACCTCATCAGGAGCATGCCCAGGCATTGTAGGGAGGCCATATAGGCACGTGGAGGCCACACACACTACTGAGCTTCATTTTGACTTGTTTTAAGGACATTACATCAAAGTTGGATCAGCCTGTAGTGTGTTTTCCACTTTAATTTTGAGTGGGACTCCAAATCCAGACCTCCATGGGTTAATACCTATATATAAAAAATGTATTAAAAAAAAAACTAGTGTTCTGTAAACAAAAGCTGGAGTGTCAAGGTTAGCCATCACTGATGTAGCATGTCTAGACTATAACAAGGCTTTTTACACTGTCCCACGTTTCAGACTGCTACATAAATTAAAAAATCATGAGATTCACCTCAAGTGAATGGAGTGCATTCTATGGAGACAAATGTTACCAGTGGGGTACCGCAGGAATCTGTACGATTCAGACCCATTCGCAGCCTGAGTGATTACTGAACAATAGCGCATGTGCATGGTACTGTATGTAACGCCACAGAAAACGTAGGCGTTCCCCAGCCTTTGGGAGAAGTGGCCTCCTTCACTCCATGGCCTTCGCATTGCTGAGTATGTCTATACTTCCAGTACTTGGCACTGCAAACAGAGGGGAAAACCATTCGATGGTGAGGGATTGCCAATGGTATTCCCCTCATGTGCATGGTGGTGAAAGCAAAATTTCTCATGTGTGGGGCAGCATTTACCTGCTCACAGGGCTCCAAAAACACGCAGGTCTGAATCGGGCCCTTGGTCCAGTGCTCTTTAATATCTTTTTGGTGGCTTTGCAAATATTAAAAGTATTCCTTTTTGCAAATGATACAAAGATATGTAAAAGGTGGGTTGCGTTGCGTTGGTGTGATGCAAGAGGGCAGAAAAAATAGGTTAGGTTGGTTAACAAAGACTCATCTATGAGTACTGTGGCCCGTTCTGAACACTAAGGGGTTTAGTTACTAGAATGGAAGTTCTATTGAAGATGGAATGTTGCTATGGGCAACCAATCAGATTATATTATCTTCTAGAAGGTACTACATATAGAAGTATAATCTGATTGGTTGCTTTGGACAACATCCCATCTTCAACAGAACACCCATCTTAGAAAATAAACCGTTACAGCTCCAGTAGGATATAAATACATTAGAGCGTACTAAGAATGGCAACTACAATTGTGCATGGCCTACATCACAAAACTTACCAAGAAAAACTCAAAGATGTATTGTTTGAAGCAGAGAAGGGAAAGGGGGGATATGATAGAAGCTTTCAAATGTACTAACATGGCAAATGTACTAACATGGTAAATGGCACTTAAGGGGCACTGAGTGTAAGCAGCACTAGTTTAGGCATTATATGTAAGTCCCACTAAAACACCATGGGGGGGGGGGGGGAGGGGCACGCAAAGTTTATAATTAAGCCTCTTCATGTGTAGCGTTGTCCGGAAGTGCTGGGCAACGCTAGGTCTGCCAGGAGATGTGTTTGTGATATAATATGTAATAGGCATCACGGTGTGTGTGGTACAATATGTATTGGCATAATATGTAATGGGCATTGCAGTTTGTGTGGCATATTGTGTAAGTGACATTACTAGAATAAAGTAAACACAGCCTCACTCCGGGCACCTTTTCACCTAGCTAAATCTCTGGGTACACATGGAGATGGAAGATGATAGGTTCATACTGAGAGGCAAAGGCACTTATGGGGATGACAGTTAAAGGCACACTTGGGGCCAGATTCTCTAAGCTTCAAAAGTGATAAAATGGAGAGTGATAAACAACCAGCCAATCATCTCCTACCTGCCATGTACAGACTGTGTTTGAAATATGTCAGGCAGGAGCTAATTGGCTGGCTGTTTATCACTCTCCATTTTATCACTTTTGAAGCTTAGAGAATCTGGCCCTTGATGAGGCATGGGGCAGAGGAACATATGGTGAGGAGACATGATTGGTGCACATTAGAAGGTTGAATGCAAAAGCACTCCTGGGCAGAGGAGTCAGGGAAGTATAAGGCAAAAGGCACTCATAGGAAGAAGGCTCAGACGCATACTTTATTAGAAAAGGGACAGAGGTAGATATGGGGAGGGGAGAAGATAGGTTACGCTTTATAAGGCAGGAGGTAGAGGTACTCATTGGGAGTTAGAGGAACATTTGGGGAGGCAGTAGTAGAAGGCATTTATGGAAACTGAGGTACAGGGGAAGGTGAGATGCTATGTGTACATGGGGAGGTCGGAGGAAGAGGCACTCATGGAAAGGGGGGGTCAGAGGCACACTTGGTGAGGCAGGATACAGAGGGAGGTACATTTGGGGAGGTAGGAAACATAAGCAATGAAGGTGTAACAGGTACACTAGGGGAGGCAGGGTTCAGAGGCCCTAAGACTTGCCTATTGTACTGAGGACTCATTGAAGCATGGGGGAGAATTAATGAGACATGGGGCAAGAACGTATGCGAAGGATGATCAGTGACGTTTTAAAAAAAAATCTGAAACCTATGCGAGCACAGCTACAGCAGTACCACTATTGTTCTACCATTCTTCTTACTGAAATGGTCACTCTTGCTAAAAAGTCTGACTGCGCAGCTCCCTTTTGTCATAGATCAATTTCTCATATGCTTAAACCTACCTCAAGGGAGGGGGGAGAGAGGGAGGTGGAGAAAGAGAGAGAATACTTTCCTCCTCTTCCGGATCCTTTGAGAGACATACGATTTTTTGCTGTCTGACAATTGATGCAACTCTATTGTACATAATTTCTTTGATAAAGCCGCTGAGACGGTGAAACGCTTCAGTGACTTGCCCACTCACTCTGTATGGACTAATCCGGACCAGCCTTGAAACCCTCTTTGGACCACACCACTACAAACCACTTGGAGGGTGACTCGGCCCAGCACATTCGGGCCTCGAGTCCCTGGGAGGATCCAAACACACCCCAGTCTTCAACTAACAGGTGGACGGTAACAATTTATTTTCTTGCACTTTATATGAAACGGACAGTCCCTTCCCCCATTTCTTATGTGGGATCAACTTGCATCCAATACCAGCATTTCCCCAACGGTCATTCACTGTATTGAATAAAATGTATTGATTTTGTTGTACAATCAGTCCAATTTCTATTATTGTTTTCTAGTTGATTTTATTTAATTCATTTAGCGCTGCTTTCTTCTTTTTTCTCTTGTACATAATTTCTGCCTGCCTCCTCATTTTACCATGAGGGGGTGGTGCATAAAGACACCACTGTCTTTGCCCCACCCCATCACTGCACATCTGCTTCTTCTCTTCAGGCTTCTCCTACATAGATAAGTATATAGTATATGCATATAATCACAGCACAAGCGCATGTAGGGACAGACTAGGCTGTGCGCTGCTGATTTCTTGCTGGCAGGAGAGAGGGGAATAGCCGTATGTGATGCCCCCCTCTCTTCTGGACCTGATCGGCGCACAGAGAGAGCCGCCGGACCTACCGCAAGTCCAGCAGCTCCCACTGAGCACCAATCGAGAGGCAGTGCTTCTGCCTTTTTGTTACAAATTGGCCCACCTGGTCATTGGCCCCTCTGGCATTTGCCAGAAGTGCCAGATGACCAGTCCGAACCTGTGAGCATGCACATACACATCTGCACATACATGGGGCTGAGAGCAGACTGGCGGCACTGTTAAATGGAGGGAGTTCCTGCTGATGTTATAAGATGGGATAAGAATATAACAGCTACATAAATGGGGGCTAAGACCTCCATATACTATTCTGAGGTATCACATGCAGCCCTCGGCAACTGCCCACCAGGGAAAGTGCCAGGCTTCCCAGGCGCTGGACCTACAAAATACATTGATGTATCATATGCAACCCCCAGCAGGTGCTGCTAGATTCTCCTGTATCTGGACTTTTATCTCTAGATCCGATCCAATGTGCCCAAGACAGCACATTGTAATGAAATCAGAGGTTAGTGACATACAATTCCATACCCTTCAACATGACCCATTCCATTAGGTACAAAATGCACTGTTCCTGGACTTCCCTGCCAGTGGCAGTTACATAGGTTGGACTACAGCACAGTCCAAAATTCAAAGAGAGGGAGTCACATCAACTGCCAGTGAGTCCAGGACAGTGATGTTTGGAGTGGCATTGGGTGTGGCTCCCTTATTTGAATATTGGACTCTGCTGCAGCTCTTTCAGGGAGTTCTCACAAGTTTAACTTAAATTAATAGCAGTGGTGTTCAAATGATTCTAGTCCGAGTCAAAGTGAGAGTATTAACTTAAAGAGGACACAATAAAGCTTTGTACACACTAGACAATATATCGGTCGATGTGTCCTTTTGAGTTGAATTGGAGCATAATATCATCCATATTATCTATTAAATGCTTCCAAGCGTAATTCACTGCATCCTTAGTTCTGCTGATATCATTTGCTGCCAGGGCCGTCTTTTCATATGGGCTTAATGGGCACTTGTCCAGGGGCCCCAGGTGTATAAGGGCCCTATGCTGATAGCTGAGGATCCCCTTTTTCCAGGGATATTTTGAAAATTCGCCCTGGGGAACTGGAGATATCCAACTTGAAGCAGCAGTCCACATCCGACTTGTTAATTGCACTTCCCAGTCATATTTCTCAGGTTTTCTCTGCCTTATGTTTTTCTGAGAGTACTGCATATTCCAAAACCTGGGACTCTCCCCTTTCTGTCAACACTAGCGGCTTGTCTCTAACATGCCCAGATCCAGAGATATTAGCTCCATACCTCTGGTGTACAGTTTTATATTTTTGTCAATGGATTGCTCTGGCTCCTGATCTCTGATCCCCAAGTCCCCAGCACCTCCTGAAAGTTGGGACTCTAGGTTTTTATAATATTGAAGGCTAAGAAATCTATTTCCAGATAATGGCCATATCTGCAGTCAAACAAGCTGCCCTTCCACCGGAAAATGACGAATATATTAAGCCCACTCCCTTATCCAACCCTCCCCTGCGTATAAAAACCCCCCTACCTCCCTGGAAGTCATTTACAAGGGACCCATCATTCAGCTCAGTGCCTCCTTCCACACGTTAGTGTTCTCCCTCCCACCACCTGTGCAGTAAAGGAGTAATTTGCAGAAGTTACTGCTCCAGCTCCCATATGTTGATTGGAAGTTAGAGCACCCCCTGCCACCCGTGGGACATCAAAGCTGCTGCTGATAGCAACCCCCACCCCTAGGAGGGAAGAATGGGTAAGGACCCCAGTGCATTGCTTTGCTCAGGGGCCCACACTGCTGTTAAGACGGCCCTGTTTGCTGCGCCATGCAATTTAATGAAAGATGGAACAATTTGTCATTACTGGCAATCTTGCATGGAACAGGGCAAAAGTAAAATTTCCCCAACCATCAGCAAGCTTACCAGTTTTCCAATATCTACCCAGTTTAAGTCTAAACTTGATTAAAAATGCAGGAATTACTAAAGGCACCTCTTTGCAGTTATCCCATAATTATCAACATATTTAAAAGTTTTCTACACATTGGGGTGTGAACATATCATTTAGTGGGTTTGGACACACATCCAAAAGTGAGTCAGCCATACCACTCTCCAGTAATAAAAATCGACTTCCTTACTTCTGTTAGTAACACATTTCAGGCACCACCCCATCAAAGCCTCTGTAGTCACACATCTTAACATCCCCAAACTCTGTAGTAACATATACCAACCCCACACCCCTCCCTCAAACCCAACATGCTGTGTAGCAATCTTGTATAGTAACAGAAAGCATTTAGTGGTTTAAACACATGGAAAAACATTAAAAATCATATACAACGTTCTGTGTTTATTTTTTCTGCATGCTATCTTATTTCTTGTGTTTGTAAGTCTGTTTACTTACAAGTGTCTTTCAGTTTCCACAAAACTGCCTTTTGCTCTCCCAGCAGAGTTGTTATCTGGTACACTCAGGGTTTAGTCTGTGTGTTGAGATAGAGCAAACTGAAAATGAAAACCAGACTACTCTATTTGCAATTGGTTCAAAATTATTTTACTATTACTATTTTAATCTAGATTTTGCGTCTCCAATAGATGGACATATAAAGGGGTGTACACATGGAGCATTTTTTGCTAGTGAGCGACTTTAACTAAGCGATTTAACGAAATGCACCAGCGATTTTGACTAAGCAGTTTTGACTATACTAGAATTAACAGGGTATTGGTGAAAACCGGACCAGGACTAAACCGCCGGACCGAACTCTGCATTTTGTAGCTTGTAGCCTACGGTCTGGGTGGTGTCCTGTCCAGGGGGGCTGCCTGTCACCAGGTAGAGAAGGAGGGGTAGAATAAAGCCTCCCTGTATGGTCCGGGCATGTAGCAAAAACCGGACAGTCCGGACCACCCGGGGAGGCTGTAACCTCCCCTCCCCCATCATGTCCCTGGTGATCGCTATCACTGGACCCCCAACCCCCCCGGACAAGACACCCCCCGGACCGGATTCTACAAGCTCTGGACTGTAGATCTTGATGTCCTGTCCGGCGGTCCGGAGTGTAGTCCGGGTCCGGTTTTTACTTAGTCCCGAATTAACATACTTGGTTAGTATTCATTGCAGATCGCCTAGTGAATATCTCCCTCAGCAGTGACTAGACAGCCAGCGATCTAGTCAAAATATTCTTGCCTGGCAACTCTTTTTTACTAAGTGATATTATAGGGAGATTTGTCTACCTTGAGAGATCTTTACTAACCTTCGGTGTACACACGGGGAGATTTTGACTAATGGACAATTTTGACTAAGCAGTTTTGGGAGAGTTTTTGGCTAGATGCACTAGAGGTTTTGACTAAGCGATTTTGTCTGATGCTGCCTTCTCATTGACGCCCCTGAAATCCCGTTTTTTTCTTGCCGGATTTTTGGCAGGGCACAGAGCTTCTCAGCTCAACAGACCACCTTCATACTGCACCTCAGACCTGGGAATTTCCTGTGTCTGCCCCTTTCACACTGCTTCCCATTTTCTGCCTTCCAACAAGTCTGTGATTGGCTGTTTAAAAAACAGCTTTTAATGGCTGGCTGTCGCACATCCCCCAATGAACTTGCTTTTTTGCATTTTGTGAGTAAAACCCGAGTCTGTGCTATTCACACTGCCATACACCCGTGTATTACTAAGGAAAAACCCTGCAAAAAACCTGTGTCTAATTCCCAGGGCATAATACCCGGGAATTTCACAAAAGACCCTTTCCCACTGAGACAGGACACAGGAGATTACTGCTTGGCCTGGCAAATACCCGGGTTTTTGCAGCAGTGAGAACAGGGTATTAGCAATGATAATCTATGATATAGTCAAAATTGCCTTGCCTGCACAGTCAATCTATGCTAAGCAATTTCTGCTAGACAGTATTGACTAAGCAGGAGAAAAATAGGGAGATTTTGGCTAACCTTCTAGGAGATTTTGACTATCTAGTCAAAATCTCCTGTTAAAAGTTCTCCGTGTGTACACCCCTTAAGCAATTTTGACTATGTAGTCAAAAACGGGTGGAAGGATCGATCCGTGTGTACACCCCTTAACAGTAGCTCTTAAATAGCTTCCACTAGTAATTTGGTAAGTTCCATTTAATGACTCTTTTGGGGTTATGGTATATTAGATCTACAATGTCTAGGTCTACAGTCATATGGTCGACCACTATTGGTCGACAGGATCAAAAGGTCGACATGAGTTTTTGGTGTCTATGTTGACATAGGTCGGCATGAACACTAAGGGCGGTATTCAATGAGGCTGATTCGCCAGGTTTTTATGGCGATTTTGTGCTGTAAGGCGAATTTCTGACTAAAACGGTGAATCACCCTATTCAATGACCAGATGGCGAATACATTTCAAGGTTTTTTTCGCCATGATTCACCGAGTAGCAATCACTATGTTTTTATGGTGAAGTGGAAGGTGAACTTTTAAAATAAAGTGTTTTATTTTTTACAATTGGTGTAAAAAAATCTGGAATTTTATTCTGAGGAGGGGCATGCTATTTTTATTCATGTGCTGTAAGCACATGAATATATATTTAATTTAAAAAAATATATATATATATTTTTTTTTACACAGACCAGCCAGCAGGGGGCCGGAGCCGAGCCGCTCATTATATTCATATATTCACTTCACCCGATCATTACATATGCATGATCGGGTGTAGTGAATACACCCGGTCCCCTGCTGGCACCCCCGGGGGGCAGCCTGTGCTGCCTGGCTCCCGGGTTGCCCACCTCCCCCCCCACAAACGTTCTGGGGCAGACAGGGAGACTTCCATCTCCCTGCCTGCCACCGTCCTCAGGCTCCCTGCGGCGTCCGCCGCAGGAGCTCAAATTCGCCGGTCAGGGGCAGCAAGCCCCTGACTCGTTGAATACTGGAGCCGGCGAGGCTCCGGATCGCGGCGACCAGTGGCGAATGTGCAGCGAATCCTAAACAGGATTCGCTGCACATCGCCAAAATCATCATTGAATACCGCCCATTGTGTACTGTGTCCCATCTCTACCTTTGCCATGCTTTGCGCTCAGCACACAATTATATTGTCGCCCCACGCCATAGTGGATGGTAGGGTATGATATATGTCCCATCCAACTGTGCAAGTTATAGGCCCATCTCGCTACTGAACTCTGAAATAAAGATCTACGCTAAGGTTCTTGCTAACCGCCTTAACCTTGTATTGTCAGACCTGATCCATTCTGACCAAGTAGGGTTTGTCCCAGGGAGGCAAGCCAGGGATAATACTAGGAGGGTGATTAGCTTAATACAATCACAGTTCACATACTCCAGCTATAGTGCTTTCTCTCGATGCAGAGAAAGCATTTGATCGGATTAGCTGGCCTTTTATGCTCCAAACTTCACGGCATTTGGATTAGAGGGAGACTTCCTATGTGGTATTCAGGCCTTATACTCTTCTCCATCTGCTACCTATAACCAATGGAACAAGACAGGGGTGCCCTCTGTCACCCCTGATCTTCGCATTGGTAATTGAACCATTAGCAGCATGTATACATATTAATAAAGATATAAAAGGTGTAACCCTGGACATGGACACATATACAGATGGAGCCCCTGCCATCCTTGGCCGGAGCTCGCCAGACCCTCCCCGCTGGCGAGTGCCGGCGGAAGGGGCTTCACTGAACTGAGACGCGCGTGCGTCTCAAAAGCACGCACGTCCCAGTCTTTCGGCGTGGGCGCTGCGTGTCCCTGCCCGTCTCCGCTACAGGAAGACGTGCAGGGTTAGGGGGGCGCACGGGCGGCAGTGGGGGAGGCGTCGGAGCCGGGAGGAAGGCTTCGTTTCCCAGGGGGCGCAATTATAAATTCATATGGCGCTCCCTTAAAATTAAATACCTAGGGGTGTATATAACAAACCATTGTAATACAATTTATACAGCAAATTTTCTCCCATTGTTTAAAACTATTAAACAAGATCTCCTGCGGTGGCGGGGTTTTATTATATCATGGTTGGGTAGAATAGCCGCCTTAAAAATGAATATTTTACCCCGACTGCTATATCTTTTTCAAACCCTCCCAGTACAGGTCCCTAGACATTCTCTGTTACAAATACATAAATAGTTTGTACAATTTGTCTGCAGACTAAAACCTCCTCGTATTAGCTTCACAACCGTTCGACATCCAACCGCTAAAGGAGGAAATGGGTTTCACGATATTAATTTACATTACTATGCTACACACCTTAGCCAAGTGATAGCATGGTTTGCGACATCTCACAAACCTAGGTGGGTATCTATAGAGGCTAAAATATCTCATGTTCTTTCTTTATCCTCTATATATAGATCAGAGGCCTCTAGATCCCACCCTGTTATAGCTTTTACATGTTCAATTTGGGATTTTTGCAAAACCCATTATGATATCCTTCACCTATTACTCCATTATGGGACAATATAGCTTTTACTCCAGGCCTCAATAGTAGACGTTTTGCATTTTGGGTAGGAAGCGGAGTAAAAGTGATCTCTGACCTTCTTGTCTCGGGTAGATGTGCCTCATTGGATACCCTATGCGACAAGTATAATATGTCTTCAGTAAGCTGTTTTACCTATATTCAAGTACGCCATTTTTTACGCCTTACGTATTGCCTCGCTTACAAGACCCTTGACCTTGGTTGAATCCCTCAGCTTACACCATCCTTTACGTAAAAGGGATTATCTCGGTTTAATATTTATTTACTACTTGCCAAAATCCCTATTACACGGAATCAGTACAGTTCACTAGGGACCTGGGAGATCCACCAACCGAGGAGTCTTGGTCGATTATACACGAGAGGGTCCCCAAAGCTTCCATATCCACGGCAATTAAGGAAACCGCCTATAAAATATATTCTAGGTGGTACCTAGTCCCGACCGCCTAAGTAAGATGTATAGATCAGCTTCAAGGATCATTTATTCACATATAGTGGACATACACCCCCCCCCCCCCAAAAAAAAAAACTGTTAATATGTAAAAGACATTGTTGATTTCACAAATTGAATGCTCTAGGGCTAGGCCACCTGTATGAATCCAGCTTGCTTGTGACACATATGTGTGTGTGTGTGTGTGTGTGTGTGTGTGTGTGTGTGTGTGTGTGTGGAGTTCTGTTTCACATGGGATGATGTTATAGGCAACCAATCAGATACTATTATCTTCCAGACGATGCTAAATAAATAGCATACCATCTTAGTAAATGTTGGCCTTGATATCACAAGTGTATACACCAATATCATGTTGCTAGGCTTGATTGATCAAAGATCTAATAACCAAAAGTACTGCTGCAGAGTTTTTGGTTGAGAAGATTTATAGAGATCCTTCTTGAAAAAAATTAATTTATTTTTATAAAATTTTGTTGCTGGGGTCAAATATGGCCACAAAGTGGCATATTCAGGGTCCGTCGTTAGCTGATGTAGTTCCGCCTGTTCTAGCTTTTACATCAGCTAGACAGGCGAATTGTGTTTCACCCTTTAAATCAGTTCAGAACACCTCCTGGCGTTAAAAACCAATGAGGCGAAAGGGGGCACGTCCAATTCGACTGCAGGCCTGGACAGTCACACACTCCATTTGCTTTTTTGGAGAGGTGCTATGTGAATGTAAACTTTTATTTTCTTCTAACTCCCCTGCTTCTTTTCATGCACATGCAGGGGAGTTCAATTGACACCAATCCCTCCATCCCTCCATCCCTCCCTTCCTGCTGGGTCTCCGGGTACAACCTGTCCCCATACCGCCTCCGTTCCCGTCCAGCCACCATGCAGTGCCCGTTCTGCATCTAGTAATCCCCCAGCTGCCCTAAATCTACTAATCCCCCGCCGCCCGCTGTCTGCCTGCTGCCCGGCTGTTGCACAGCGGCCGGGCATTTCAGGAGGCATCCATGCTGAGATTGCAGCTGACTGTCCTTTCCCGTCCACCCACCATGCAATGCCGCTCTGAATCTAGTAATCCCCCACCCGCCCTGCATCTACTAATCCCCCGCTGGAAGGTGTCTGCCCACTGACTGGCTGCCACACAGCGGGCGGGCACTTTAGGAGGCATCCATGTTGAGATCACGGCTGTGCTGTCCTCCTGCTGTCCGCCCACAGCGTCTAGCAATCCCCCGTGAGCTGTCCAGCCGCTGTCTGCCCGGCTGCCACCGCCAGGCAGCGGGCAGACAGCAGCAGGACAGCTCACGGGGGAATGCTAGACGCTGTGTGCGGACAGCAGGAGGACAGCACAGCCGCGATCTCAGCCACCTGAAGTGCCTGCACGCTGTGCGCAGCCGGTCAGCGGGCAGACACCTTGCGGCGGGGGATTAGTAGCTGCAGGGCGGGTGGGGGATTACTAGATGCAGAGCGGGCATTGCATGGTGGGTGGATGGGGACGGAGGTGGTATGGGGTTGTGATCTCGGCATGGATGCCTCCTGGAGTGCCCGCCTGTATGCTCCCTCCCCTTGTATCTGTGTACTCTGCCTAACCCCCCCTGCTTGCCTCCTTCACCCCCCTTCCCCTTGCTGGCCTCCTTCATCCCCCCCCTGATGGCCTACTTCACCCCCCACCCCCCCTCCCCTGCTGGCCTCCTTCACACCCCCCACCCCCACCCGGCTGACCACCTGCACCTGATTAGGTTGACATGTGGATTAGGTCGACATGGTCATTAGGAAGAAAGGTGGTTAGGTCGGCATGGTGGTTACGTAAAAGGTCGACAGTCTCAAAATGGTAGTGAGGGATAACAGAATCATGGGTAAAAACTGTATCACATGGGTACAACACTGCATTCTGGGAAAGACCATGTAACGTGGGTAGAGTAAAAAAAAATGGTAAAAATCTAAATATATTCATATGGGCAATATTAAATATACAAAATATATTTACAAACAAAATTAAAATAAATTACATTGATTCATGTAAAAAACTACATAATTAAAATAATATTTAAGGTTTTGTAGAGCAGTCCCGACAAAAGAAATTGTCTAGTTCACTTTGTCTAAAGCCTGCCTGAAAACTGTAGAATCCATTTAGACAATCAGACACTGAATAGGCTAAACCAGATTAACATGGCTGAGTTTAGACAAAGTCAAATAAAAGTCTAAATGACTCATGTAGACAGGCGAGGAAAACGAAAGGAGTTGACAGGTGAAATGCTTGAGACTGTCTAGAGAAAATGATAGTGAATACTCCAATTCAACTAGACTTTTTTTTTCAGGCAGAAAATATGCTGTTTTAAACAGAACGGACCTAACGACCAACACTGAATACAGGCGAGTATTCAAAAATGTTATGCAAATGTGTAAAAACCAAAACAATGAATCATGGTTCATCCCTGTTTTCTGAGTTTATACATTTTCTCATATTTTACCTGTTTAGTGTTTACTAGGGGTGCTGGTCTCCTGAACATATTTATGGAAGTTTTCAACTCTTTCTACACCACTATAAGGTTCACGTTATCATTTAGTGAGACCAGAATTAAAAATGTAGATGTAGGTGGTCAACAATGCTGGTCTCTAGAAAGAGAATGGACAAAAATATTCTGCTTATGGCAGAAAGCTTTCATCCTTCACCTGTGAAACTGGGTTTACCTATGTCACAATTACGGAGTATGGTGTGGATAGAATTTGATCATACTGAATGGACACAAGCTTTACAATAGAGGATAGATTGTTTGCAGAGTTTATAAGTAAAGAAATAAAAGGAAGCCATCTCATACTGTGCAGGTAAGGCAATTTTTACTAGATCATAGACTATCATTAGTTAGTCAAAATCTCTTGTGCATCTAGTCAAAACGGCTTGTGAAGAATTGACTCCCGTCTGGACTTAGGTATGTATTTAGTGTTGGTAGTTAGGTCTGTTCTGTCTAAAACGTCATATTTTCCGCCTGAGAAAAAAGGAGTGACATTTAATAGGACGCAAAAATGTGATTTTTGCAATTTTTAGGTAAAAAAAGACGAAATCGCACGTTTTTCCGAAATTGCATATTTAATGAAATGCATAAAACAAATTTTACCGCAAATTCGATTTTTAGTATTGCCGGAACTCGCATCCAGATGTTTTCGCATTATAAAGTATACAAATCGCATATTTAATGAGATGCGAAAACGGGAAAATGTTACTAAAAATCGTTACACATGCAGACCAGGTCCTGACAAAGAATTTGCTAGAACCATGCACAGATCATTGAGATCTGTGCATGTGTAAAGTTTCAAAAAAGAAATGGCGTGAGGTCCACTCTCCTAAGCCTAACCAGCCCCGGGCTCATTGAGCCGGACCTGGTTCCAAAAATACGGGGGACAAAAAAGTGTATGAGCACTGTGGCTGGTCAGCCTTGGAGGGGGGACCCCCCAATAAAGGGGTCCCCCCGAGGCTTCACCCATCCAGGACTGAAGACTGGGGCTGTCACTGCCGTCCCTGGCCATTGGACACCGGCCTGTTAGGGTTAAAACAATCATACATCCCCACTCCCCCAGGTACCCCGTCCAAGGCTGATCAGTCAGGGTGCTCATGGTACGGCCAGGGGACCTTATGTAAAAAGTGTACCCCGGCTGTGGCATGACACAAAATATGGGGGACCCCCAGATTTTTTTTGTCCCCCGTATTTTTGGAACCAAGACCGGTCCAAGAGTCCGGGGCTTTCAGAAATACAGGGGACCCCTACGCTTTTTGTCACCCGTATTTTTGGAACCTTACTCCATTTTTTTTTTTTTACACAAATTCGCACATTTTCATGAAATCACACTTTTTTGCCCGGAACACGCAGCTCATTAAATATGCGATTTTGCCGCAAAAAATGTGATTTTAAAAAGGGCAATAATGAGCGATTTTGGAAAGTGACTAAAACTCTCATCCTATTAAATGTCACCCAATGTCTAGTTGAATTAGACTATTCAAGGTCATTTTTTCTAGACAGTCTAAAGCATTCCGCCTGTCAACTCCTTTCGTTTGCCTTGCCTGTCTAAATTAGTAATTTAGACTTTTGTTGCAAATTGTCTAAATTTAGTAATGTTAATTTGATTTAGCCTATTCAGTGTCAGATTGTCTAAATGGATTCTACAGCTTTCATAAAATGTGAACTAGACAATTTCTTCTGTCGGGACTAGCCTACATAACATAAAATATATATTTTTTAATTAATCAATGAAATTTATTGTCAATTCATTTGCAAATATATTTTTTATGTTTATTTATTTATGCCCGTCTCTGCTTCAGGGAGACGGGCAGGGCTAGGGGGACCCAGGACACGGTCCTTTGCCACGGGGCGCGTGAATGTCTCGCGTGCGCCCCTGGCAGGAGATGGCCACTGATGGGGGCTGGTGATGGAATAGTCAGCCCCTGCAAAGTTAAGGCCAGCTCCATCTGTAGCAATTGGAAATACAGGTAAGAGGGGGTAAGCACCTCCTCCTGCATTTGCATTGCTAAGGATCGCATATGCTAACCTGCTGCGCACAGCTTAGCATACATGATCAAAACTGAATGCGGGTCACAGAATTCAAAATCACTTATTTTAGTAAACATATGTGATGTTACTTTTCTTCCTGAGTCGAATAAGGATACTCTGTACTTGTTTCCTAGCATGGCACCTGTCATGGGTCATCGCATACCTTAAGTTAAGGTATGCGATGGACCAGACTAACGCGATTTTGAGCTATTTTTAGCCTTTTTCCGACAACTAAAAAGTCGGGTCCATCGCATGCCATTATAATGGTATGTGATGCGACCGACGCGATTTAACATTGAATGCATTGTACTCAATGTTAAATTCCTATGTGAAATTGGATCCATTGTATGCCATTAACATTGGGCTCAATGTAAAATCGGGTCTCAGGGACCATTTTACATTGGTTCCAATGTAAAAATCGCATTGATCGCGTTGATCGCATTGCATGCGATTTGGTTGCATGCGATGCGATCGACGCGATTTTTTAGGACCCGATGGATACAATTAAAATCGCAGGCGCCGTGCTAGGAAAAAAGTACCGGATACTCTTATGTCTGAGGGATGCACATGACCTCAAAGCCTGCAAATTGAGGACTAGAAGACACATGCACATCATTAAGATAATTTTCTCAAAAATTATGAATGCATCTCATGTGATTATAATTCAATGTTGAACTAAATACATTATTAAACCACAGCTTGATAACCAGGCATTCAAATAGATTTTTTGGAACATCATTACAAATAAAAGCAGTGTAGTTTACAAACGAAAAAGGAAATAAAATCAGGAACAATAGTGCAGGCATTGTACAGTAACATGGCTCTGTCTCAAAGTCACCTGGCTGGAGCCAAAATTAATTAGTACAACATATAAGTACAATGTTCAGAAATAATCAGGACACCAAAAGTGCAACAGGATCAGATCCTATACACAATTAATAGATAGTGGTAATGTATTGTATAAAATAATAGGACACAGTTATGGCAACACAGGCGCTGATTGTGCAGAAAGGGTCAGTGGTCAGCAGCATGCATCTTAAGAGAATCAGAGGCCACGGTGCCAGGAGAGGCTCGTACATATAATATTTCTTTGGTCTATAACAGGGATGGGGAACCTTCGGCCCTCCAGCTGTTGTTGAACTACACATCCCAGCATGCAGTGTTGTGTAGTTACACAACAGCTGGGGGGGGGGGGCGAAGGTTCCCTATCCCTGGTCTATAACCTTAACGAGAAGACCACAATAGAGACAGCCACTATTCATCTCTAGTTTTGATGTAGACAGCCCCATATTTATCGGTGTGAAAATTACAAATGCGGGGGGGGGGGTTAGAACCTTGAGCATAGGGTAAGGCCGCACTCTCCAGGACTGTCTCTATGATATGCCAACAAAATTTTGCAGACACATCAGTAAAGCACGAGAGCTTTAAAGAGCTCTCAAATTACCAGCTGCAATGCCATGTGCAGGCCCTGCCTATTTTCAGATTGCAGGGGCTGCGTGTGACGTCTCCCAGATGCCAAGGCCCTACCCTTACCGGCTCAAAAACAAATGAAATGCGATTGCAGTTTCAGGGCTTAGCGGGCACTCAGAATAGCGATTTCCACACTTCTACACACGGGCCTGAATCAGGCGCATTCTCTGTAAAGTGCTGCAATCCTACAGTACATAAATACTTAAGTGCAATGCACATTTACAGGCTACCACATTTAATTCACTGCGGTGATGTGCTCATCACAGAGTAGAGCCATTTAAGGTAAGCCAGTATGTACTCTAATCCACTTTCACAGAGATTACAGGACAATAAAAATACAATAAAAAAAAACCCAAAACATTTAGACAATTTATATTCGTGCAAATTATCAATGCACCTAGTTTGCATGTGCAAGTCACCCAAAAAGTCACAATGTGAATGAGTCCCATGGTGTGTAGGCACAATGGGGGAAATTTACTAAAGGAAATTTGTAAAAAATAGGTGTATTTGTATTTAGAAATACACTTATTTTTGACATTTACAATCCTGAAAATACGGCAATAGGTATTCTTATTTATAGCACATCAATACGACTACGAATTGCCGTATTTTCGGGATAGTAAATGTCAAAAATAAGTGTATTTCTAAACACAAATACACCTATTTTTTACAAATTTCCTTTAGTAAATTTCCCCCAATAGTACAGTAGCTAGGCAAGTGCAACCCCCTTAAGATAGAGGGTACGCATGTTGAGATATGCACTATTTTTCTATTCAATTTTGCTTATAGAAGTGGGCATCGAATGGTTCTTCTACATTCAATGCCAATGCGTGCTCCCGTGTAGTGTAAATCGAATAGAAAACAGTCTTTTCAAGCAAAAATATAAAGTACAGATCTGTACTATATAGTCAACTCGAATGCATTTTGCATACCATTAAATTCGATCCCAATCGAATCGCAAGCAAAACCGCACCATGATTATGCTGGTAGCCGCCACTAAATTTAAATGATAAATGTAAGGGAAAAAAAGTTATGTAGGATTGCAGCTTTAAATAGTATTTCCACTGGCATCTTACAGTTAAATAGAGTACTATTGCCAACTACTGTCAGAATTTAGTATTACTTTCAATTCAGACTAAAGAAGCTTTAAACTCCAAAGTGGGACATTCATTTGGCTACCTCTGGCAGGAAACCAGGTTCCTCTCACCTCCAAATTCTAGAACATAGGATTCATCCTCCAGGGCACAAGGCTGTTGCTCAATTCCCATGTACTTATTTGGGGAAGCATCTATTGTGGCCAACCTTATATTTTGAGGCTCCATAAATTAAATTTTTACTATACATTGTTTGTTAGAATACTATACTTTGAATTTGCATTTCAGGATTGTGACGTCTGGACCCTGATTTATATTTTTTAAAGTGTACCAGGTCGAAAGCCAAGAACATAGGGGTTATTCTGGTTCACTCGCAAAGACATATTCCTTCTAAATTGGACAAAACCATGTGCACTGTGGGGGGGCAGATGTAACGTGCAGAGAAAATTAGATTTGTGTGGGGTTTTACTTCAAAGTGAGATCTATATTGCAGTGTAAAAATAAAGCAGCCAGTATTTTACCTGCACAGAAACAAAATATTTTCACCCAAATCAAAATATATCTATCTGCCCCACCTGCAGTGTAAATGGTTTTGTTCATTTGAGAAGGAATTTACGTTTGCGACTGAACCAGAATAAGGGCCACGTGCTTACAAATAGATGACCAATAGCTAGGTCCTGGGGCAGACCTTTGTGTCTTTCAGGAATTTGCCATGGCATCCTTGTCATACTAATATTGTGACCATTCTTTTTGATTTGAGTAATTGCCATGTTTAAGGCAGGCATGTCCAGTCTATAGCCCTCCAGCTGTTGTTACACTACACATTCCAGCATGCCTTGCCATAGTTTTAGCATTCCCTAATCACAAAACTGTTGCAAGGCATGATGGGACTCGTAGTTTCACCACAGCTGGAGGGCCATAGTTTGGACATGCCTGGTGTAGTGTATTAATGCACAGACTACATGTTTCTACTGCCTTATTTCACGGATAAAGATGGTCACCAGCCTACTACTGGGCATAGGCAGAGCCATCTTGGAACAGTGAAAGTGGCACAGTGTAGGACAGTAGTTTTCCCACTGGGCTACAGATTATCTGTGATATAACCTCTGTTCCAGCATCCTGCACCACTACCTATGCCTACCTGCACTGACTGGTGAGCTGTAAGATACCCTGCTCTGCTCCTTGGTCCTGATTCAGATAATTGTAAAAGCAAAATCTCTTTCTAATGGGTAAAACCATGTACACTACAGGGGAGGCAAATGTAACATTGCTACTTTAGATTTCAGTTTCAACATACCCTACCCAAATCTAACTCTGCACAAGTTAGATTTGGGTAGGGTATGTTGAAACTGAAATCTAAAGTAGCAGTGTAAAAATAAAGTAACCAGTATTTGCCCTGCACAAAAAAAAAAACAAAAAAAACTCACCCACATCTGTCTCTTTCTGCATGTTACGTTACATCTGCCCCTCTAGCAGTGCAGCAAAGTTTTCAGAAATATTTTTCGTTTGTGATCAACTCTGAATCAGACGCCATCTAAATCAGTGTGTTTGGTCACCAGTGCACATATGCACCCGCTCTCTCCGGTGCAATAGACCCATCTGAAAGAATTTTCTCTAGATTGCATCACCAGTTTCCTCTCTGCTGTTATGGGATGCAGGCGTTCAATATGCCATCACCAGCATTCCGTCAGCAGTCAGAAGATCAGCGGAGAAACCTTAAATCTATCAAGCTGCAGATGCCAGAATCCCGATTGAGGAGTATGTGGGGAGCGGTAGCGGGCGGCTGGGGGTGCGTTAGGCACAAGTGGAGGTAAATGGGGGAGAAAGGGCGCGGGTGTGGTATAGGGTTCCGAAAGTCAGGAGCCCGACTGGCCGGACCCAGACAGCATGGGGAGCGCAACAAAGCCCCTTGCGGGCTCACTGCGCTCACCACCATGCAGGCACGGTGGCTCGCCACCTATTCTATTCTCCCACTATGGGGGTCGTGGACCCCCACAAGGGAAAATAGCCAGTGGCTGTCCGGCACCTGTGTGCCTGGGTTTTGAATGTTGGGATCCCGACGTCGGGTAAATGACTGCCAGGATCCCGACGGTCAGGATCCCGTTCGGCACCCAAGGGCGCAAAGGGGGGGGCTACATAGAAGCCCATCAGGATTCTATGTATCAGGATGCTAAGGTTGGTCTTTTGAACACTGGCATCCTGATTGCTAGGATATTCTATGTAAGAAGTCCCCATTACAGCTCATTTACACTCATTCAGTCACAAGTGACACTGCCTCACCAGAAGTGGCATACCCATGTTTCCAGATCATGCGCCACACAAAAGCAAGCAAGATAATTTCCCCACCTGCTTGTGTTCTATTCTGCATCAGCCCCAAGTCTATATTATTTTCTATTCACACCGTAAATGTAATATTTATAAATAATCTAAGAAATGTTTAATTATGCTCTACAAAAAAAGATTCTATTCGAATTGCTAGTATCTACATATGGGCTCCTTCTGCACTCAAAGTATTAAAAATAACAACACAGTACTGTATCTCTTCACTCAAAATATCCCCAACTCAATTCCATTGCTCACCCTCACAGTAATTATGTGGAAATCCCTCCTTCACAAAAGAAATTCCCGAAACTCCTCCTTAAGCTATAGTGATTGTATAGACAAAAAGGTTGAAAGTTTCCAAAGAAACTGAAAACAACCACAGGTTCCGCATTTAAGCCAGCAGTTACTATTGCATCAATACTATAGTTCAACTAATAGGAGCAACCAAATGGGAATACGGTCAGTGTGTCAAATAAGAGGAGTTATGGTAAACCTACCTTCGGTTAACTCACTTTCTTCGAGGATCCTGGGCCCACAGGGATTACATCAGAATTGTAAGCAGATCCAGAGGACTGGGCACCAAAGCTTTAGCTTCCCATCATGCCTGGCTCCTCTCCCCTATAACCCCGCCTCCATGCTAGGCTATTCAGTTATTTTACCAAGCCCCAGCAGGAAGCAGAATAGGACACAACGCAGGCACGCACATGTACACACATACAGGCATACAGAGAGGCGAGCGAACAGATCGCATGCCCACAGACATCAGGCGTACTAGGGTGGGTGCCCTGTGGGCCCAGGAACCTTGAAGAAAGGGAGTTAACTGAAGGTAGGTTTACCATAACTCCTCTTTTCTTCTTCCTGGGTCCCACAGGGATTACATCGGGGATGTCCCAAAGCAGTACACTAAGGGTGGGAAGACGCCTGCATCTTGGGAAGCAAATGTATCGAAGGCATAGAACTTCAGAAACGTGTGGACCGAGGACCACGTAGCTGCCTTGCAGAGCTGATCTAGCAGCCCGCGATGGACCAACTGACCTAGTGGAATGTGCAGAGATAGCGGAAGGCAACGATTAGCCTTCTCATAAGCCAGTTAGATCGCCATTCTGATCCAGCAAGCTAAAAGACTGCTTGTGAGCAGGCCACCCTCTCTTATGGAATCCATAGACAATAAACAAAGTGTCTGAACGCCTAATAGACTCGGTTCTTCGAACATAGATCCGAAGAGCTCTCACAATGTCCAAAGACCTCTCTTTGGAGGACAACTTAGAGGAATTTAGTGCCGTAACCATAATTTCTTGGTTCACATGGAACTTAGGAAGGTGGGAGGGTCTAGTCCTAAGGACTGCTCTATCCTTGTGGAATATGAGAAACGGAGAACAACAAGATAATGCTCCCAGGTCGGAGACTCTCCTGGCAGATGCCATAGCCAACAGGAAAACCACCTTTACTGTGAGCCATTTTAGCTCAGTTAAGTCCAACGGCTCAAAAGGTGGCTCTGAAAGAGCAAAAAGGACCACAGACAAGTCCCACAGAGCAACCGGGGGAATGTACAGGAGCTGAATCCTCAGCACCCCTTGAAAAAAATGTTCTTACGTCAGGAAGGATAGCCAGCTGCTGCTGAAACCACACAGATAGTGCAGATACTTGTACCTGCAGTGAAGCCAGGTACAGACCTTTATCCAGACCATTCTGAAGGAAAGACAACAGTCTAGCCACCTTGCTTTGTGTTGAGCGATCTTGCCCTACACCAGGTAAAATAGGTGTGCCACACCCTATAATAAATCCTTGACGAGGCTGGCTTCCTGGCCCGAAGCATAGTCCTAGCCACTTTTGACGAGAAACCCTTGTTTCTCAGGACGGCAGTCTCAAGGGCGACGCTGTCAAATGCAGCTTTTTCAGATCTGAATGTAGACAGGGGCCCTGCCCTATTAGATCCATCCGCAGAGGTAACCGAAAAGGAGGAGCAGCTGACAGCTGCACTAGCTCTGAGAACCAGTGTCGTCTGGGCCACCACAATGAGCACTCCTCCCTCCTGCTTGAACTTCCGGAGAACACGAGGAAGAAGAGAAACTGGTGGATAAACATAAAGCAGACGAAAATTCCACGGAACTGACAAAGTGTCCGTGAAGGCTGCCAGAGGATCCTTGAACCAAACAATGGCACCTAGTGATTGTACCAGGAGGCCATTGAATCCATGTCTGGAGTGCCCCATCTCTGAGAGAACATCTCTGGGTGCAGGGACCATTCTCCCTCATGAATGTACTACCATCTCAGGAAGTCTGCTTCCCAGTTCTGAACTCCTGGCAAGAATAACGCAGAGATGGAAGGAACGTGACTTTCGGCCCGTTGGAGGATCTTGGATACCTCCCTCAATGTTTTTCGTGCCTCCTTGGGGGTTTATATAAGCCACCGTGGTCGCGATATCGGACCTTATCTGCATGGGTCTGCCCTGCAGTAGATCCTGGGATAACAGGAGGGCGTTGAACACCACCCGCAGCTCCAACAGGTTTATGGACAACCTGAACCACCTTCCTTACAAGGATAGGGATTCTACTAAGGCTCCTCAACCCCGCAGGCTTGCGTCCGTAGTGAGGAGCACCCACTGCGGGATCCAAAAGGGCCTTCCCAACCTCATGTGGGAGTCCGACAGCCATCATTGAACGGAAGTTCGCACTTCTTGTGTGAGGCTCATAATTTGAGATCGTATAGACTGGCCAGGATCAGTTTCTGCAAGGGGTTAGCATGAAACTGTGTCCATTCGACAATGTCGAACATGTAAACCATCAGACCCAGGATTTTCATCACGTGGTGAACAGAAACCTTCTGTAGCTGAAGAAAACTTCAAATTTTTGTCTGCACCTGCTGACCCTTTTCCGGAGGAAGAATTAATCTCTGGGCGTGAGAGTCCAGAAGAGCTCGTAGGTGTGTCATCCATATGGAAGGTACTAGGGCGGATTTCTTCCAATTTATCAGCCAACCGTGGGACTGAAGGACCCTTTGTGTTAGTTGAAGATGATTCAACAGGGTCTCTTGTGAATTTACTCTAATGGTGTGTACACACGGGGGCGATATGCCGTGCTATGCGAGTCCCGATGCGATCAGATCGCATCGGGATTCGCATCGCACGGCATGCTAGAGTGGCACAATTTAGACAATATAGTGCAGATCTGCAATATATAGTCTTAGCTGCCCTCTCTATTTCACTGCCGTTTTGTGCTTACACGGACGCACGCATCTGCAGTGCATCGGGCTCGCAAGCCCTAAAAAAGCATGCGATCAGCATGCGATATGGCTTCCGATGTTCACTATATCGGCAACATCGGAAGCCATATCTTACTGTCTGTACACACTATAAGATGGGTGTAAGGGAACAAACAACCATTTAAAAAAAGGGGATTTCTAATTTTTTTTGGGGGGGTGGCACACTTTGTAGGTGAGGGGACAGGGCCCGCTGTGGGTTAGAGGCTATCCACTAAAGTGGCCAGCAACTGTGTAAAAAGAGTCTGTGGAGTGGATTGGGTTGCAGGAATATGGCAGGTATTACACAGGCCATCCTGATCAGGCAACCCTGCTACGCATGAGGAACATGAAGTGCTGGGGCTGCTGGCTGGTGCTTCTCACTGGCATTGCATATACCCGGTAAATGTGTGGCTGACCCTACAGTGTCCCCAGTACACCCCGTCTATGCAGCAGCAAACAGGAGTATGTACAGTGTAAAAACACAGGAGATACAATGCAGTAAGATATATAAATAAGGAATTTTGTACTTACCGGTAATTCCCTTTCTCCGAGGCAGCAGGGGACACTGCAGTCTACACGTGTGGGATAGTGTGGGTGCATTGGAGGAGTCGGCACTTTAAGAAATTTGAATACAGCTGGCTCCTCCCCCCGCTATCCCCCAGCAGACTCCAGTCTTAGAAACTGTGACCGAGAGAGGATAGGGGCCAGGGCTCGATCCCTGGAACAGAGGAGACACTTCGCAGAAGAGAAAAGATTAGCAAGAATAACTCATAACAAGAACTCACAACTTGCAATCGGCAAACATTCAATGTTAAAGTAAAACAACTTGTAAGATGGCAGGAATAAAGCGCTGGGAGGGCGTGCAGTGTCCCCTGCTGCCTCGGAGAAAGGGAATTACCGGTAAGTACCAAATTCCTTATTTCTCCTCCCAGCAGCAGGGGACACTGCAGTCTACACGTGTGGGATAGTACCAAAGCACTAAACCCAGGAGGGAGAGCGCTGAGAATCCTGCAAAACAGCTCTGCCGAATGATGCCTCCTCACTGGCAAAGCTGTCAAACTTATAGAACTTGGCGAAGGTGCTAGCACCCACCCAAGTGGCCGCCCTACAAACCTGTGTGAGCGAAACACCTCTGGCCGCAGCCCACGAAGTGCTTACGGCCCTTGTAGAATGGGCGGAAATCCCTAAAGGAAGGACTTGGTTAGCCCTAGCGTAGGCCTCCTTGATTGTGAGGCACAACCACCTAGCCAGCGTCTGCTTGGACGCCGGCCAACCCTTCTTTCCTGCTCCATACAACACGAAAAGACTATCCGTCTTTCTCCACGATGCCGTTCTGGAAACGTAGATACGCAGAGCGCGCACCACGTCCAAGGACTTCATATCTCGTGAAAGGGCTGGAACCACAATAGGCTGGTTCACGTGGAACGCCGAAACCACCTTCGGAAGGAAACCCTGGCGAGTTCTGAGTTCCGCCCTGTCCTTGTGGAAAACCAGAAACGGGGAACGACAGGAAAGAGCCCCAAGCTCCAACACCCTGCGGGCCGAAGCCAGCGCCATCAACATGACCGTCTTCCACGTCAAGAACCTTAGATCCACCGAATCTAAGGGCTCAAAAGTATCAGATCTTAGGAATTTCAGAACCAACTCCAAATCCCATGGCTCTGAAGGCGGAACGAAGGGAGACTGTATACGAACAACCCCTTTTAAGAAGGTCTGTACCTCCGGAATTAGAGCCAGCCTTCTGTGAAAAAACACCGATAGGGCAGACACCTGGACCTCCAAAGACGCCAGTCTGAGACCCTTCTCTAAACCCGATTGTAAGAACTCCAACAAACGGGAAAGATGAAACACTGCCCTTGGTACCGATCTAGCTTCGCACCAGGCTATGTAGGATTTCCAAATCCTGTGATAATGAGAAGCGGTCACCTCCTTCCTAGCCTTCAGCATAGTTGGAACTACAGACTGCGGTATTCCACGTCTCCTTAACAAGTCGGCTTCAACAGCCACGCCGTTAAACGTAGAGACTCTAAGCCGGGGTAGATGAATGGTCCTTGTTGTAGAAGATCCTGTCTGAGTGGGAGACGCCACTGCACATCCGCTTTAAGAAGCTTGAGGTCCGAATACCAGGCCCGTCTCGGCCAGTCCGGGGCAATCAGAATTACTGAAGCGGACCCTCTTTTTATGCGCTTGAGCACTCTTGCTATGAGTGGAAACGGCGGAAACGCATATATCAGCTGGAAATCCCATGGGATGGAGAATGCATCCCCCGCCAGAGCTTCCGGATCCCGAGACCTTGCACAATACCGAGGTACCTTCCGATTCAACCTGGAGGCCATCAAATCCATCTGAGGCATGCCCCACCGGACCGTCAACTGATGAAAAACTTCCGGATGAAGGGCCCACTCTCCCGGGTGGAAGTCCTGTCTGCTCAGATAATCCGCCTGCCAATTCTCCACGCCCGGCAGAAACACCGCAGAGAATCGGGGGTCAAACGCCTCGGCCCATTCCAAGATAGGACGCACCTCGCGCATGGCCGCACGACTTTTGGCTCCTCCCTGTCGATTTATGTATGCGACCGCAGTCGCATTGTCCGACTGGACTCTTACCGGACGTCCCCTGAGCAAGTTGTGTGCTTGACCCAAAGCCAACCTGATTGCTCTTAATTCCAGGACATTTATCGGAAGACTTGCCTCCTGGGCCGACCACCGCCCCTGAAAAGTCTGGTTGAGAACAAAAGCTCCCCAGCCCCTGAGGCTGGCGTCGGTGGTCAGTATCGTCCAACTGCATGGACTGAAACTCCGGCCCTGGAGTAAATTGGGAGTGTGAAGCCACCATTGAAGTGACTGACGAGCTGCTCTTGACAGGGTAATCTTCCCGTGTATCTGTAGATGCGACCCTGACCACTGTGACAGTAGGTTCCATTGGAACGTTCTGGTATGAAATCTGCCGTACGAGATGGCCTCGAAAGAGGCTACCATCATCCCCAGCATCTTGGTGCACAACAGGATCGAAACTCTGCCGGGAGCTAGGACCTGTCGTACCTTTGACTGCAGCGCCGCGATCTTGTCCATTGGAAGAAATACCGCCTCCTGCGCCGTATCCAGAATAAGGCCCAGAAATTGAAGCCTCTGTGTTGGATTGAGCTGAGATTTGCCGAAGTTCAAGATCCAACAACTTTGGACCAGAAAAGAACATGTGGCCAGAGCGTCCGCTATCAATTTGTCCTGAGAAGAAGCCTTTATCAAGAGATCGTCCAGGTACGGGATGATCGTTATCCCCTGTAACCTGAGTACCGCCACCATGCAGGCCATGATCTTGGTAAAGACCCTGGGAGCGGACGACAGGCCGAAGGGCAGAGCCCTGAACTGGAAATGAGAAGCCTGCATTGCGAACCTTAGAAACCTCTTGTGAGGTTCCCAAATAGGGACGTGCAAATAGGCGTCCTTTATGTCTAGCGACATAAGATATTCTCCCGGTTCCAGTGATGCAATCACGGACCGTATGGACTCCATCTTGAACCTGTTGTAACAGATGTATTGATTTAAATCCTTGAGGTTTAGGATAGGCCTTACGGAGCCGTCCGGTTTGGGGACTACGAACACATTGGAGTAAAACCCCTGTCCCCTCTGATGTTCTGGCACCGGTATTATTACAGAAGCGTCCAAAAGCTTTTGAACTGAATCCTGTAAGGCCTTTCTTGTCTGATCCAGCTTTGGAAGGCCCATTGGAAAGAATCTTACTGGAGGTGGCGCTGAAAATTGAAGTCTGTATCCCTGTGTAATAATTTGCAAGACCCACTCGTCCCTGCAGTGAGTCTCCCAAACCTGAGGGAACAACAACAGACGAGCGCCCACCCTGGACTCTCCCACTAGAGCCGGAAGACCGTCATGCCACGGTCTTGTCGGAAGCCTTGGGCTCCTGGCGACGTGCTGGGGCAGCAGCGGCCGCTGCTGTTCCCGCCCCTCTACCTCTGCGACCTCTAAAGGCCGTAAAACCTCCTCTGGGCCTGCCTCTAAAGGCCGAGGAGCCTCGAAAGGACCGAAAGGACTGAGTGAGGGACCGCCTCTTAGGTGGAGGAGCGGCTGTAGGTAAGAATGTAGACTTACCCCCCGTGGCCTGGGAGATAAGTTTATCGAGCTCTGGCCCGAAAAGCATATCCCCTGTGAACGGCAAGGCTTCAACGGCTTTTTTAATTTCAGCCTCAGCCTGCCATGACCTCAACCAGACCGACCGTCTGGCCACCACAGCTGACACAGAAATTCTGGCTCCTAGAGTCGAAATGTCTGCCGCTGCCTCACCTATGTAAGTTGAAGCATCCCTGATGCCTTCCGCCATAGGCAACAAATCTGCCACAGGCATATTTTGCTCCAGACCAGCCACAAGCTCAGCAGCCCATTGCTCCATAGCCCTGGCCACCCAAGCAGAGGCCAAAGCAGGACGCAAAAGGACCCCTGCCCTGGAATAAATGGTCTTTAGTGAGCAATCTAAACGCCTATCCTGCGCCTCTTTCAAAGAGGCCACCCCGGGGACAGGCAGAGTGGCTCGCTTAGATAGCCTGGATAGCGAGATATCCGGAGTGGGAGGAGTCTCCCACTTGGCCCTGGATTCAGGAGAGAAAGGATATAGTGTCCTTAGGCGAGCTGACACCTGGAATTTCCTATCCGGACATTTCCATATAGAGAGGAGAGTCTAATTCCTCCGAATCCGGAAAACACAACTCCTGTCTTTGAGAGCGTCCAAAAATGGACACCTGGGGAGTAACCTCAGGCTGCTCTAATTTCAGAGTGGACCTAACAGCTCTAATAAGCCCCTCCACACCCTGTGATTCATCCTCCCCTACATCCAAGGGTTGGATATCCTCCACAGGGGGAAGAACCTCTCCTTCCTCTATAATATAATCCTCATGGTCTGAATCATCAGCCAAAAACAGAGAGGGCATAGCCTTTCTTTTAATTACAGCAGCAGCCGAAGGTCTCTTAGCAGGACCTGCCATAGACTGAGTTAAAGAGTCCACTGACTGAATTAAGGATTGAGCCCAAGCAGGCTCTGCAGAGGTCAATCTAGAAAGCTGAGTCTGAAACACCTCTCTATCCTTCCTAGAGGCAGCCATTTCAGCATTCAGATTAGACAGCAATGATTGCAGCACCTCTGAGGAAACAGCAGCTGCCTGCACAGGTGCTGCAGGAGCAGCAGTAATTTGAGAAGCCCTATAGCAAATCTCACAGAGGGAACACCCTCTAACATGTTGTGTGTATTGCTGCTTACAGCTCTTGCAGGAATAAACCTTCAAAGCAGCCTTAGATGAAGTTGCTTTTCCTGCCATCCTGCCCAGTAAATGTAACAATACTGACAGACACACAACACCAGTCACACAAGAAACACCCCAAAATACAGCCCAACAGCAGGGAAATACCCAGTAAAGTAGCCCTGAAGTCTGGCAAGTTACAGGGGAAGAGGAGCCAATTAATAACCCCCGATTCTTGTGTGTGTAATGTACCCCTTAAGACTTACAGTGTCCCTGTAGTCCGCTGGGGAGCGCTGAGCTGCACAGGTAACAGAGGTCCCGTTTTGTACAGCAAACTGCAGAGAGAGAGAGAGCACCACAAAAGCCACCTCACAGCTCAAAAGCTCAGAGAGAAGAGAGAGAAGCAAGCTCCGCCCTCCTCTCTTATGCTGAGGCACGAAATCCAAGCCCTGCCCCAAACAGCCGGCATACTGGAGGGTGCGCTGACGTCACCACCGCGACTCAGCTCTCTCTCTGCCACCGACCATCGCGCTTAATGGCCGCCCCCTGTCTGGCGCACAGCGCCCTTACTTGTCACCGGCGTCCCTGGAGTTCGGGGGAGATAGCCCAGGACACGCGACGCACACCGCATGCAGCTGCGGGCGGGTCCCCGGAACGGAGGCTCCGGTGGCTGGACAGTGGAGGGAGGCTGCATGCAGGCCCGACCATGTCCCTCCAGGGTCCCACGTCGCAGACAGGCATTCCCAGCCTGTCTGTGTCCAAGTATAAATAAAAAATAAATAAAAAGGAAACAAAAATCCTAGTCTCCTTAGGAGACATAGCCCGGGAGTCCGACTCCTCCGGGCACTTTTTCTAAGACTGGAGTCTGCTGGGGGATAGCGGGGGGAGGAGCCAGCTGTATTCAAATTTCTTAAAGTGCCGACTCCTCCAATGCACCCACACTATCCCACACGTGTAGACTGCAGTGTCCCCTGCTGCTGGGAGGAGAAATATATAGATATACAAATCAGCACATAAGCCACACATGCAACAGAAGACAGAGAGTGTGTGAGCCCACACCCGCTACTGTATGATTAATGTAAAGATTAATGATAAGGTAGTAGAATATTAAAATTTAAACTTTTATTATGTTCTTGAGCAAAATAAATTGTAATGCCTATTAGTCACCAGTTGGTGGCTGTAAAGTGTTTTAGACAAACCACATTGAAACAAATGTGATCTTTCTTTCCTGGGGTTTTCCATATCCCCGTTCTAATTGCCATTAAGTGGTCTGAATGAGGAAGTTCAGCTTTAATCACTTTGCGTGATTTAAACGCGTCCACTTTCTGCGCCACTTGCACTGGTTCCTCCTCCTCAGATAGGAGTACTGCCCTAATGGCTGTAATACGGTCGGTAACATTTACCTCCTTGTCAGTAGCCTCCCTCACCTCCGCATCACCATCAGAAGTGTCCGAATCATTATCATCACCTTCCCCCTCTGAAAAGTCAGAGGAATCAGTCACTAATGTAGACTGAGATGATGAATGCTTCAGCCAGAGGGTGACTGAACTGTAGGAGTAGGTGAGGGGACAGGGCCCGCTGTGGGTTAGAGGCTATCCACTAAAGTGGCCAGCAACTGTGTAAAAAGAGTCTGTGGAGTGGATTGGGTTGCAGGAATATGGCAGGCATTACACAGGCCATCCTGATCAGGCAACCCTGCTACGCATGAGGAACATGAAGTGCTGGGGCTGCTGGCTGGTGCTCCTCACTGGCCATTGCATTGACCCGGTAAATGTGTGGCTGACCCTACAGTGTCCCCAGTACACCCCGTCTATGCAGCAGCAGCAGCAAACAGGAGTATGTACAGTGTTAAAACACAAGAGATACAATGCAGTAAAATATATATACAAATCAGCACATAAGCCACACATACAACAGTAGACAGAGTGTGTGAGCCCACACCCGCTACTGTATGATGTACTATGTCCAACACAATAACCATGAGGCTATTGTGGACAGTGAATGCTTGTAAAAACCTGTCATCAGGAGATGTTTTTACAGGGGAGCAGCGCACAGCTTTCCAGGGTCTGGAAGATGGATGCCAGCGTCTGGGAGAGAAGCTGGAAGCGTGAATCTGCAGCAAATAGGCACCCAGCACAGATATGAACTGGCGTCTAAAGCTGGGCGAAGGGGACGCAGGCAGACACCACCTCCTCCTATGCTGGACTTCCCCCACCGGTAACATGGAGCCTTTTTAAAATGGAGGACAGTTTCCTCTCTGGATAACTGTCCCCCAGCCTGCGCTCCCAGTACCTGGTGGTCTAGTGGAATCCCTGCTATGGGGGGGGGCAGTGTCCACACCAGCGCTGTGACCTGCTCCACGCAGTGTCACAGACAGACAGCGATTGCATGCTCTCATAGAGTGCTTACCCTCCCGCGGTCTGGCCACACTGTCCTAGAAGGCAGTGCGGTGCGGGCGTGCTGACCGGGTTCGATCTTCCGTCCACTCTCCTGTGTATGCCCCCGGAGGCGACAGGAGGTGATGAATGGCAGCGGGGGTGTTGGAGTGGCGGCACTGCAGGAACAATGTCAGCAGAGCTGCCTGCTCAGTGTAAAAATTTTAATTAAATTAAAAGTATTAAAGAAAAAAGAATAAGCTTGGGTTTGCTAAACAGCAATCCCTGGAGAGATTCACTGGTGCACCTGTTTCCTGCAGGCACAAATACAAAACTCAATAGCCTAGCATGGAGGCAGGGTTATAGGGGAGATAAGCCAGGCATGATGGGAAGCTAAAGCTTTGGAGAAGTTGGGGCCCGGTCCTCTGGATCTGCCTACAACCAAAATGTAATCCCTGTGGGACCCAGTAACTCCGATGAAGAAAAGGGTTTCTCTTCCTGAAATGTGTGAGCACACCAACAGGATGCCATCACTGCAAGCCTGTAATGATGACATAGCAAACTTTAACCCCTTCCCGACATTTGACGTACATTTACGTCATGGTCGGGATGTACTTCCCGACGCATGGCATAAATGTACGTCATGACTTTAAAGTGTCACCGCGTCTATAGACGCGGTGACAGAGGGGAGATGGCTGCTGTCCCTGACAGCAGACATCTTCCCTCATTGCCCAGGGGGGGCAGCGATGCCCCCCCCCCCCCCCATCGGCGATCGCTGCGATTGGCTGTTCAAATGTGAACAGCCAATTGCAGCGTTTTCTGTGTACCGGCGAATAACGGCGCTCGGTAACACAGGGATCGGTGATTGGTGCGGTTAAGTACAGCACCAATCACCACCGGGTGTAAAGGGGTCACTGGTGGTCACCCCACCTGCCCCCAAGGCTGTGATTGGTCCGTCGGACCGATCACAGCCATTACACCTCAGAGAAAATAACGGAGACAGCCCTGCAGCCGCCATTCCGGTCAGGAACAGCGTGCAGAGTGGTCTCCGTGCCCATCTGTCCTCTTATACTGACCTGATCAGCGTTGGTGGTGTGGTGGCATCCGTGCTACCTGCTGCTGGTGCTTCCTGGTTGTTGTGCTGCTGCTGCAGCGTCATTGTGTAATATAATTTTGTGCTGCTGCAGCAGCGTCATTGTGTAATATAATTTTGTCTCTGCTGCCCCCCTTTTGTGCTGATCAGTATAAATTAACTGATCAGCAACTTTTTTGGGGTGCAGGTTTTTTTTTTTTTTATATATATATATATATACCATGTCAGGTTGCACCAAAAGTTGTGCGCCTGCTGCCCCTCACTGCTAATCAGTGTTGCATTTGTGGGTGTCCTGTGGCCGCTGAGCGCTGATCAGTGACGTACATCACTGATCAGCATTTTTGGCACAGGGTTGATCTAATTTTTTTTTTTTGGATCAAATTCCTGTTGCCTTGATCAGCAGTTTTTAAAAAAAAAAAATTTTTGGAGGGTGTTGTGGGGTCTTTTTTTTTATTTTTTTTTACACCCACAGTGATTTTGTGGGTGTCCTGTGGCCGCTGAGCGCTGATAAGTGACGGACATTACTGACCAACATCTGTGCTCAATTTTTGGCGCAGGAGCTTTTTTTTTTTCTTTTAACCCCTTCAAGGTTGTACCAAAAGCTGCCTTGAAGCTGCTGCCCCTTAAGTGCACTTACACGTGTTAAAGCACTACATACACACTACATACCCCCCGTGTTAAAATAAAGTTTGTATCCCCCCTACACTATACACGTGTAGAAATACTACACTTACACAAACACAAAAATAATAAAAATGTCCCAATCATCCCAAAGACTGTTTTCAGCGGAGGAGGCATATGCCCTTATTGCCTCTGACACTGACACAGCCAGTGATGTAAGCGATGAATTTGCATTCGTCTTAAGCTCCTCTTCCTCCTCTAGTGATGAGGGACCCCCTCAAAGACGCCCCCGTAGAGCAGCTGAGACCCCCCCCCCAAATGATTGATCCCGTATGGACCCCACCACCAGACAATTTTGAGCCCCAGGTTCCTGAGTTTTTGGCCAACCCAGGAATCCAATTTGATACTACAGGCCTCAAAGAAATTGACTTTTTCAAAGTATTTTTCTCTGATGATTTTATAAATTTAATGGTGGACCAAAGTAATTTATATGCCCAGCAGTTTATTGCTCAAAACCCCACGTCATCATTTGCTAGGTGGACCCCTGTAGATGCAGTAGAGATGATGACGTTTTGGGGTCTGGTGTTACATATGGGCATAGTTAAAAAGCCAGAAATTAGACAATATTGGATTACAGATGTTCTGTACAGCACCCCACTTCATCGTATGGCCATGACCCGGACTCGTTTTGAGACGATCCTTAAATTTTTGCATTACAACGATAATGCACAGTGCCCACCCAGAGATGATCCCACCTTTGACCGGCTATTCAAAGTCAGGCCGGTCATTGATCATTTCAGCGCCAAATTTGCTGAGATGTACATCCCCGAAAAATTAATTTGTGTAGACGAGTCACTTATACATTTTAAAGGAAGGGTTAAATTCCGCCAGTACCTTCCCAATAAGAGGGCAAGGTATGTCATAAAAATGTATAAGCTGTGCGAAAGTACCTCAGGGTACACCCACAGGTTTAGGGTATATGAAGGGAAGGACACAAGAATTGAACCGCCAGAATGCCCCCCCTCCCTCGTGGGTGTTAGTGGAAAGATTGTCTGGGATTTAGTGCACCCCTTCCTGGATAAGGGTTATCACCTCTATGTGGATAACTTTTACACCAGCATCCCCCTGTTTAAGGCCCTTGGTTCAAGAGGTACAGCAGCTTGCGGTACTGTACGCAAGAACCAAAGAGGCCTCCCAAAAACGCACGTTGCCCAATTACTGAGAAAGGGTGAAAGCAGGGCACAATCCACCGAAAATATGTTGTTGGTCAAATATAAGGACAAGAGGGATGTCCTTATACTGACAACAATTCACGGAGACAGTACCACCTCCGTCCCTGTACGAGGTACCAGTACCCACACCTCAAAACCTATTTGTATCCTAGATTACAATAAGTACATGGGCGGAGTGGATCTTTCAGATCAGGTACTGAAGCCGTACAGTGCCCTGCGGAAAACAAAAATATGGTATAAGAAGCTGGCCGTGTATATCATCCAGATGGCACTGTATAACGCTTACGTACTATTCCGTTCTACCAGCCAGACGGGGACATTTATGCACTTTCAAGAGGAAGTCATAAAGGGCCTAATATTTGGGAACCAGCAGGCAGAGGGCCCCAGTACTTCTAGTACTGGCCCCCGTATTGTATCAGGGCAGCATTTTCCTTACGAAATCCCCTCCACTGGAAAAAAGGGCAGGACACAAAAAAGGTGCAAAGTTTGCTATAAAAAGGGAATAAGAAAGCAAACTATTTTCCACTGTGAAACTTGCCCCGACAAACCCGGCCTATGTATGAAGGAGTGTTTTAAAATATACCACACATCTATGGATTATTAGGTTCATCATTTCACCGTGCTTCGGGGGTCTTGCTAATGCGACATTGCACCCACCATTCATTCCACCAGAATCTGTGCTGCAAAATCCAAATATCACTCCTTCCCTTCTGAGTCCTGCCATGCACCCAAATGGTATTTTTTGGTCACATATGAGGCATTGCCGTACTCGGGAGAAATTGCGGCACAGATTTTGGGGTGCTTTGTCTCCTTCATTCCTTGTGAAAATTAAACATTTTGAGCCAGAACAGCATTTTTGTGTAAAAAAAATTTAATTTTTCATTTTCACAGCCCAGTTGTAACAAAATTGGTGAAACCCCTGGGGGTTTGAAATGTACACTATACCCCTAGATGAATTCCCTGAGGGGTGTAGTTTGCAAAATGGGGTCACTTGTGGGGGGGGTTCCACTGTATTGGTGCTTCGGGGGTCTTGCTAATGCGACATAGCACCCACCATTCATTCCACCAGAATCTGTGCTGCAAAATCCAAATATCACTCCTTCCCTTCTGAGTCCTGCCATGCACCCAAATGGTATTTTTTGGTCACATATGAGGCATTGCCGTACTCGGGAGAAATTGCGGCACAGATTTTGGGGTGCTTTGTCTCCTTCATTCCTTGTGAAAATGAAAAATTTTGAGCCAGAACTGCATTTTTGTGTAAAAAAAAATATGTAATTTTTCATTTTCACAGCCCAGTTGTACCAAAATTGGTGAAACCCCTGGGGGTTTGAAATGTACACTATACCCCTAGATTAATTCCCTGAGGGTTGTAGTTTGCAAAATGGGGTCACTTGTGGGGGGGGTTCCTAACTTTTAGCATCTTATGGTGCCTAGAAACCTACATGGTGCCTAAAAAATAATCTCATAAAAAGGAGGCTCCAAAATCAAGTAGGTGCTCCTTCTATTATGAAGCCTGTGGTTTGTTTAACGTGCACACTAGGGCCACATATAGGATATTTATGAAAAAGGGATTTTTGTAAGAACTTACCGTTCGAATCCCTTTCTCTGATATGGTCCTGGTGACACAGCTCAACACTGGGATGTAGGAGGGTCCGAAGGAGCCAGGCACCTATCCTAAAGTTTTAGAGGGTAGGCTCCTCCCCTACTGCATCCCTGGACTCTTCAGTTCAATCTTTCAAAGCCACTGGAATACATAACTCAGTACAAACGCCTGCACATATTATATGCACATTTTATAACAGAAAACTGTTAACTTTTAACTTTTAACCATTTTAACATGAACATCATGAAACTTCTGGCATACTTACTGAGCGTAAGGGAGGGATCGCTGTGTCACCAGGACCATATCAGAGAAAGGGATTCGAACGGTAAGTTCTTACAAAAATCCCTTTTTCTCTTTCAATGGTCCTGGTGACACAGCTCAACACTGGGACGTTCCAGAGCCGGTCCTTTGGGAGGGTACGCTCAGGTCTGCAGCTCTCAGCACTGCTCGCCCGAATGATGCGTCCTCCGACGCGAACTCATGGAATCTATAGAATTTGGCAAATGTGTGAACAGATGACCAAGTGGCAGCTCTGCAAACCTGCTCAGCTGTGGCCCCATGTCGAACCGCCCAAGAGGTGGCAACTGACCTGGTGGTATGCGCATTTATTTTGGCCGGTACTGGTCTACCCACTTTGGTGTATGCAAAGGCTATCACAGACCGCAACCACCTAGCAATAGTCTGCTTAGATGCAGGCCAACCAATTTTGTGTACGTCATACAATACCAACAATGTGTCAGTCTTCCTGACACTCTTCACTCTGTCCACATATATGCGTAAGGCACGCACAACATCCAAAGTTCTCAACTTGTCCCTTTTCTTAGAACCCTCTGGGGGTTGAAACACAGGTAGAACTATCTCCTGATTTAAATGGAAGGTAGATACCACCTTCGGTAAAAACTGAGGCACTGTTCTTAAAACAGCCCTGTCATCATGAAAAATTAAGAAGGGAGATTTACATGACAAAGCTCCCAATTCTGAAACTCTTTTAGCAGATGCTACTGCTAACAAAAACACTAGCTTCCACGTGAGAAACTTAAAGTCAGCCGACCTTAAAGGTTCAAAAGGTGCCTTTTGAAGGCATTCCAAAACCAGTGATAGATCCCAAGGTGCTACTGGTTGCTTGTATGGAGGTTTCAACCTGGATACTCCTTGTAAAAAGGTTTGAATTTCCGGCAAAATGGCTATCTTTTTCTGGAAATAGATGGACAAGGCCGAAATCTGCACCTTCAGTGACTGAAGGCTTAGGCCCGATGAAAAACCATCTTGTAAAAATTCCATCATTCTTGATAGCTTAAAATGAGATGTATGAGCCTTTCTTCTCTCACACCATCGAATGTAAGTCTTCCAGACTCTATATTAATTTGCCGAAGATACAGCTTTTCTGGCTTTTATCATCGTCTGTACTACTGCCTCAGAAAACCCTTTTCTTTTCAAAATGGTGGTTTCAATAGCCAGGCCGTCAAAATCAATCGATCTGAATCCAGGTGATTGAATGGGCCTTGTCTTAGAAGGTCTGGTCTCAGAGGTAGACGCCATGAGTCCACAGACAACCTCTGAAGCCTCGAGTACCAGGATCTCCTTGGCCAATCTGGGGCCACTAAGATCACTGGAACCTTCTGCCCCTGTATTTTCTTCAGAAGTCTCGGTAACATTGGTACTGGTGGGAATGCATAAAGGAGATCTCCCTGCCAGTGAATAGTCATGGCATCCACTGCCTCCGCTAGTGGATCCCTTGTTCTGGCATAGAACCTGGGCACTTGACGGTTGATCCTGGATGCCATCAGGTCCACATCCGGAGTTCCCCACATCGAAGTGATTTGTTGAAACACCTGAGGGTGTAAGCTCCATTCCCCTTCCTTGAGCTCCTCCCTGCTCAGGAAGTCGGCTTCTATATTCTCTATTCCTGGGATGAATATAGCCGATACAGCTGGAACATTCTGTTCCGCCCATAGGAAGATTCTGGATACCTCCCACATGGCCAATCTGCTGCGTGTACCTCCCTGGTGATTCAGATACGCCACAGCTGTGGCATTGTCGGTCTGAATCCTCAAAGGGAGGTTCTGTAACCTGTCTCCCGCCAAGGAAATCACTTTCCAGACAGCTCTCAGCTCCAAGATGTTGATTGGTAACGCTGATTCCTCTGCCGTCCACAGGCCCTGAAGCCTGAGATCCAGGACTATTGCCCCCCAGCCCCTGAGACTGGCGTCGGTAGTTACTATCAACCAGTCCCAGGTCTGTAATGACCGACCCCACTGAAGGGAATCTACTTCTGTCCACCATTTCAAGGATTCTCGGGTGTCCGAAGACAGCACTATCATCTCGGATTTCATGGTCAAAGTGTTTCCTGACCAGGCTGACAAAATGTTCCATTGGAACCTCCGAGAGTGGAACCTGGCAAATTGAAGCGTCTCGAATGACGCCACCATCTTCCCCAGGAGCTTGAGGCACCTCCATACTGAAATGCTCTGAGCCCTGAGAATCTCCTGGACTAGGGTGACCAGATCCCTGGCCTTTACCTCCGGGAGGAATACCCGATGAAGATGGGTGTCCAGTATGACTCCCAAGAATTGGAGCCTTTGTGACGGTACCAACTGAGATTTTTGCAAATTTAAAATCCAGCCGTGAGCCTGCAAAAAACTGATGGCCTCTGCCAAGTGACTCTGCAGCATGGCTGCTGACTCTGCTTTGAACAGGAGATCGTCCAAATAGGGTATTACTGTGATTCCCCTGAGCCTCAGCACCGCCGCCATTACTGACATTATCTTTGTGAATACCCTTGGCGCGGTTGCTAGCCCAAAGGGTAACGCCCGGAATTGTAAATGCAGGTCTCCTATGGCAAACCTCAACAAGGTCTGATGCTCCGGGTGTATAGGAACGTGCAAATATGCGTCCTGGACATCCCTGGACGCCAAAAATTCTCCCTGGTCCAGACTCAGTAGTACTGACCGTAGAGACTCCATTTTGAAATGGTCTACCCATAAATGAACATTTAGAGACTTCAAATTTAGTATTGGTCTGAAAGACCCGTCTGGTTTGGGCACCAGGAACAGCGTGGAGTAAAAGCCTTTCTTCCACTCTGTCTTGGGGACTAGTGTAACCACCCCTTTTTCCAAAAGGGAGTGCGCTGCTCTCACAAGAGCTGTATGCAGCCGTGCCTCCTTTGGTAAGGATGTGGGAATGAACCTCTTCGGAGGTGGCCCTCTGAAAGGGATTTTGTAACCCTGTGTTATGATGTCTAGCACCCAGACATCCTGGCCTAGAGAAGCCCAAGCGTCCCTGAAGTGTGTGAGACGCCCGCCCACTTTTGTCACTGTCGGGCAAAGCCCCTGACAGTCATGCAGAGGGTTTATCCTCTCCTTTATTGGCAGGCTTCTTGTGAAAGGAGCCAAATTTTGACTTTTGTGTCTTGCCTCTAGAGGGCTGAAACCTTCCCCTGAAAGACTGTCCTCGAAAGGACGCACCACCTCTAGGGGAGGGCCGAAAGGACGGCTTAAAAGCAGAAAATCTGGATGTCTGCTTTGCTGAGGAGGCCGGCAGGAATGTACTTTTGCCGCCTGTGGCCTGTTTTATAATCTCCTCTAATTCGGTACCAAAGAGTACCTTTCCTTTGAAGGCTAATGTTTCCAGAGCCTTCTTGGACTCATTGTCTGCTTCCCAGGCTTTAAGCCAAAGCACTCTCCTGGCATTAATGGAGACTGTGGACACTCTGGTTGCCATTTTAATAGCTTCCTCCTCTGCTTCAACTGCATATTCTGCTGCTGCCTTAATCTTTTCTGCAAGCAGTAATGCACCCGGGTCAGCCTGCAGCATGGTGCATAATTCACCAGCCCACTCTATCATGGCCTTAGAAACCCAGGCTGAAGCAATAAGGGGTCGTAAGGTAAACCCCACCCCTTCAAAGATAGCCTTGAAGTTTCCCTCCAGCTTTTTATCCACAGAATCTTTAAAAGCTGCACCGCCTTGTACTGGTAATACAGTAGCCTTGGACAAACGTGCCACTGAAGCGTCCACAACTGGGACCCTTTCCCAGAGCTCCGCATGAGACTCTGGCATGGGGTACAGACTAAGGAATCGCTTAGGCATCTGTAGCCTCTTATCAGGAGTTTTCCAAGCCCCTTCTAACAATTCCTGTAACCCCTCATCTGAAGGAAAAGTAACAGCCTCCTTCCGCTGTCGCTTAAAAACACCTTTAACAGGAGTCTTATCCTCCACAGTCAGCTTTAAAGCCTGCTTCACAGCTACAATGAGATCCTCTATACCAGCAGCAGAGTTCTCTTCCAAATCATCACCCTGATCCCAGGGGATGTCAGTATACTCTCCTTCCTCTTCATCTACCACAGTAGTTAAAGCATAAGACCTTCTAGGGGTCCCTGCCACATCATCCATTTTGTCCAGCATTTCACTGAACCTGTTAATGCCTTTTGCAGTATCCTGCATCACCTGGATAAGTGCAGGATCTGCCTGGGTAAGAGGCAAGGAGCCAGACGACTGCTGAGATGATGGCATAGGTCTCTGTGATTCTACCAGCCCATCACTCTGCCTGTCCAAAAGCTGCACCAAAGCGTTTACTGACCTGCCTAGGGCTCTGGCCCACGCAGGTTCCATCTGCTCTGCCCTATGGGGATCACTGCCCATGGGTCTCACATCAGCGCAAGTAATACATAAGCCCCCCTTGGCCATCTGCTCAGGGACAAACTTTTGTGTGCAAACATTGCACGCGCTCAGTGCATTAAGGGCTCCCTCCCCCAAAACCACAGCCTGATGCTCAGACATGATGCAAGTGATAAATGTATATCTATCAGTATACACAGTGCAAACAATGTACAAGCGTTTATACAGAGCAATGCACCCAGTCACTTATCTGTCTGTTGGTTTCAACTGCGGGGAAGCGATGCCCAGGAAATCCAAGTCACTCTGCCAGGATCAGTAAGCCAGCTCAGCTCCGCTGCAAGCGTTCTGAAAGGCGCCAAAGTCAGAGTGAAGGAAGAGACCACAGGTCCCTGCTGCTGCGGGGTCCGTGACCTTTTGGCGCCAACCACCCCCAGCAAGCCGCTCCTTAGGTAGGATTTCCTCGTTCCAGTGTCTCCCCCTCAAATGGGGATCACTTGGAACATGCCTGTCACAACGCTGCTGTCCTCTCATCTAGGAGCTCAGCGTGTAAGCTCCGCATAAAATGGCCGCCGCCATCACGGAGCGCCTGTCCCCCATGATCCCCACCTAAACGTGGAGCCGGTTTCAGGGTACTCCGGAGCCCAGGCAGCCTTTTAGAAAAGGCTATAAGCGCTGCACAGGGAGACCAGACAGTGTCTCCCCTGTGCACAGTGAGCTGACAGGACGCGCTTCTGTCAGCTCCTGCTGCGCAAGCAGTGTGAGGATTCACTATGAGAATCCTCACACTGTGCCTACCTAGCTAGGGTAAAAGTTAATAAAATAATAAAAATCCCCTAACTACTCTAATTCTTCGGCTGCTCCTGCAGCCCTTTAGAATAGCACCCACTCCAGTGGGCACCTAACACGAACTGAAGAGTCCAGGGATGCAGTAGGGGAGGAGCCTACCCTCTAAAACTTTAGGATAGGTGCCTGGCTCCTTCGGACCCTCCTACATCCCAGTGTTGAGCTGTGTCACCAGGACCATTGAAAGAGAAAACAAAAGAATTGGGGGAATCAATTTTTAGTCACATTTCTCTAGTAAAATCTACTGTGTTCCTTAGAAAAATGTATTAAAATTGAAAATCTGCAAAAAAAATGAAATTTTGAAATTTCACCTACACTTTGTTTTAATTCCTGTGAAACACCTAAAGGGTTAACAAACTTCCAAAATGCTGTTTTGAATACTGTGAGGGGTGCAGTTTTTGAAATGGCATCATTTATGGGGGTGTCTGACATACAAGTCCCTCAAAGTCACATCAGAACTGAACTGGTCCCTAAAAAAATCAGTGTTTGAAATTTTCTTGAAAATTTGAGAATTTGCTATTCATATTTTAAGCCTCCTAGTGTCCAAAAAAATTAAAAGGAGGTTGAAATAATGATGGCAACATAAAGTAGACATATGGTCTTTGTTAGTTATTAACTATTTTGAGTGGTATGATTATTTGTCTCACAAGCAGAAAATTTAACATTTTGCAAAATTTTCAATTTTTTTACGACATTTTGGTATTTTTCACAAAAAAACACAGACTGTATCGACCAAAATTTACCACTTACTTAAAGTACAATGTGTCACGAGAAAACAATCTCAAAATCACTGGGATAAGTAAAAGCAATAAAAAGTTATCCCCACATAAAGTGATACATGTCAGATTTGAAAAAAAAAGGGCTCTGTCAGGAAGGCAAAAACAGGCTGCGGCGGTAAGGGGTTAAACACTATAGCATTTCAGTGGACTAATGTCCCCAAACCTTTCTGGCTTACCCCAGCCAATTCACGTACTTGATTCAGTTTCTAAAGCCAATTATCCTATTATACTTGAAATTGAAGATCTTTCTTTGGTTCACATTTTTACTGAATTATGCACGCCAATTCTAGCCACTCAACAAAAGTTGGATAAGCAGAAGCAAAACAGTCGTTAGCAGGATGTCCACAATAAAATGGCTGCCGGTGGGAAAAAAATTCCGATCCTATTTTTGGTACTCATTCAGGAAAGTAATGGATAGTAGTTTCCTGAAGAACTAAAGTAGATGGTGGATTCCTAAAGAACTACATTTCTAAACGCTTGCATCTGTTTAATACAATGCAAATCTGTACTACCATTTCCAAACTCTGTCGGAGTCGCGGGCTGCTGCCAGCAGTTGGTAGGCCCCATATCCAGGGCGCAAGGATTGCCCTCCAGAGGGATTATTAGATATGATTTGGCCATCAGATCTCAGATGTTTTCATACATTTATTAGAGAGCCTTTGACCAGATGTCAGATGTCTTCCTGAAATGGTCTTTGAGAAAGACAGATTGATGATCCAAAAGCACAGTCTTTGTTCACTGAATATCTGGGGTTTGCCACACAAAGGCCATTATTCAGATCTGATCGCAGTACAAATTTGTACTTAAAATGGGCAAAACTATGTGCACCAGAGATGGGTCGTCAGATGTAACATGTGCAGAGAGAGTTAAATTTGGGTGGGGAGTGTTGAAACTGATATTTAAATTGGTGTGAAAATAAAGCAGCCAGTATTTACCCTGCACAGATAAAAGATAACTCGCACAAATCTAACTCTATCCATGTTACATCTGCCCCACCTGCAGTGCACATGGTTTTGTCTAGTTTGAGAACAAATTTGTACTGCAATAAGATCCGAATAGGGGCCCAAGTTTTAGTAATGCCTGATATTTATCTAGTTTAGCCATGACCACAGACAGATAAGCCCAGATGACTAATTATTATTAGTAGAGTTGTAGGGCAGCCTCCGCAAAAGAGCAGATGTGTACAGTTCAAGAATTTCTAGTAAAAAAAAAAAAAAAGGCTCAGGGAAATCAGAAACTGCTATTTTTAAATGCCGAGTTTTTACACTTTCAAGGAGGAGATGTGATGACCTAACAAACTCATAGATAAATGGCCCAGTTTTGTTGACCACCATGAGAATAAATGTGCAACCACCTCCATTGGAATATTTCATGAAAACACCAACCTCCTACCTGACTGGAGACCGTGTACACTACTATACTATCACTCCAACGCTCCTTGTTTTGCATTGCACCTGTTTTGAGAAATTTACAAGTTATTCCTAACTAACTTACCACGCTTTCTCCAGATGTAATTGAGCAGACATAAAAGTCTATTGGTTATATTAATTTGTCATGATTGCTTTAGATGTGTTAATGTTTGTATTCTGCAGTTTCCCAGTCATCGAAATGTTAACATGGTTGTATTTTAGTTAATTTCACAACATATACAGCCTCCTAGTACCCAGCAACATGCATAAACCATATGGCTATTCTTTATTTTTGTCAGAAACCAATTAACCCATCAGTATGTTCTACAGATTGTGGTAGAAACTGGAGAACCAGGATGAAACATAAGAACATATAGGGGGGTATTCAATCCGGTATTTCAAATGTTGGAATGTCCTAACAATCAGAATCCTTGGCCTGTTTTAGTTTCTCTTGACTGTAACTCGACAGCCAGAAATCACTGGCTGTTGAGTGCCAAACCCAGAGGATTGGGGAGGTGGGTCTGTAGTATGCAAGTCTCGCCTGGTATTAAACCCCTTAACTACCGCTATTTCCATTAGCAGATATTGAATCGCCCCCATAAAACTTAAACAATAGGACCTTGGTGGAAATAAAACCTCAGGCCTAACTGAGGCATTTATGCTAACCATTACACAAACCATGCAGCCCTATTGACTTTTCTGCAATTACGCAGGCCTGAATATTTAGGGTACCTGAAATGTGTGCAATTTGAGAGGTTTTTTTGCATGGGGGATATCAATCAGGACCACAAAATGTCTAGCACCCAAGCTTTTTGTTTGACATAGTGAATGCAAAAATAGCTTAATACATACAGTATGCTGTATACTGTTTTACACACAGGATTGTTTACAACTTCTTATACTACTTTTTCCTTTCTCCTATCAAAGCGTCTTCTGGCACCTTTTTCTCTTGTAGACAACTTGTGGCTCTTCTTGGTGTTCTTCAAAACTTGATCAAAAAGGACACTATAAATGCTCTCAAATAGCACACAGAAACCTATATTGTTTTCAAACAATGTTTCCATCACAGGCCTGTGTTAACGTAAAGACTACAGAAGCCCCTATTTGACTCAATTGATACGGCTGGCAAAAATTCTAGTGTCTCCATTTCTACAAGCATAGATATTTTAGCCAAACCTTGACAAGTCACCTTGAATTAGGATGCAGCAAACATGTCTTTTTCAAAGACCATCTAAATTTGTGATATTAGATTATTCAAAACCAGAGCTCACATCTTGGAACACATAGTTGAAATGTCAAAACGGTACCTATGTACCTGGGCTCCCATGTTAAATGCACCCCATTTTTTCATACCATTGGAGTTGATTTTTATATAGCGTGGCGAGCCCCGCGAGGGGACGCTGTCTCATAAGAAAAACGGGAGCCCAGATATTACATAAGTACCGTCAAAACTTTCTTTCTCGAATCATGTCACCCCAAAGTATCAAAGCATTTTATTTCTGAGACAATTGTTCCAAATTTATCAATTAAATAAAACTTAAGTGTTCCTACCCATCATCATTAGGGTCAGTTATAAATTGGTATACAGCTGTGATTTTCTGTTTTATGATTGGTAGCCACCAACACTGGTTTTGCCTATCGCTTTGACCATAAATATTTTGACTCGATCCTGGACCACAAACCTGAGGCACCCCTGCAAAAGCTTTAAAATGTACCACAGGATAGCCAGACACAGTTTGGGAACCATTGCATTAGGACATTTATTCCAATAAACATAATTAGAATTGAGCATCATTCCTTCACTGAATTGATCTTTTTTTCTTGACAACCATTTTATCTTTACCATCTTTATACTTGCATGAACTTGAAAGATCATTTGTTGTAGACCACTATACATCTATTTTTGCCATCCAATGGAGAGGGGTCTTCCTTCATAAGACCGAGAATATGGTTACATAAACTAGGAGGACTAAACAAATTATTATTATTATCATCATAAGGCAATTATTGGGCATGGCAGAATGACAGTGTCATATTTATACCAAAATGAAAAGCTAATCACATTTTTCTAATGGTAAAAAGGTGCTTCCTCCCATACAAAAGTGTAGGGGCTTTGTATTTAAAAAAAAACAAAAAACAAAAAAACAAGCAGTTTCTGAAACCGCATGCTCATTCTGAAGGTCCAAATTAGGCTAAAGAACCTGGCATCCAGCTGCACTGGCCAGTGGCAAGGTCCCGAAAGACAGATGGCACACAGATATTCCTCACAATCTATTGCTGTTCTCCACCCTCCTTCTCTGCACTGAACCTTTCTGGAGCACAAATATCCAGAGCTGCATAGATAAGCAACACTATTGCTTACCAGAGAGCTAGTTGAGAAATGAGAGGTTATATGGTCCTGTAGAGAAATTACAGGTTATCCTACCTCTTTGTGCCTCTCCCTATGTTTTATGGTCTCAAACCTTAATAGCAGCTATCTCGCTGTAACCATATGGTAGATTGTACTTACCAGATATCATCGTGCTCTACAATAGTATACATAAAAATAAATTAGAAGTAACTGGTTACACAATGAAAAGCATCTCACTCTTTCTGCACAAAACATTGCAGATAAAGAACCAACTCTCGTCTTTTGGCAAATAGTCTGTAAGGTGACCCCAGAGTAGAAAACTATCTACTATTACCAGAAAACGGTATGGCCATTGGTGTTCTAGATCCCCTCCAGTCATCTGTTGGCACATATCGATTTCTCACCATGTAGGTAATGATGCGACACAGATTACCATAGATACAGGTTGATTTTCAGGATTTGTTTGTATTACTTCAGTGAACCTGTTCATTATTATTGCTCCTTTTAACAATGTAATTGTGTTTGAGAAGTATGACAAAACTGTAGCCCATTACCATAGTACGGTTCCGGAGCATCACCATATATAAACTCATCCCATGAGCCTAATAAATAAATGTAGGGAGATCTCACAGCTGCATCAGCTGTGCAGTGATGATCAAGTGCATTAAGAAAAGGTAATGGGCGGTATTCAATGAGAATGCCTGCGAGGTGCAGCGAATCCTTTTTAGGATTCGCTGCACATTCGCCACGTTCCGGAGCCGGCGGGCTCCGGTATTCAACGTGTCAGGGACTCGCTGCCCCTGACTGGCGAATATGAGCTCCTGCGGCGATTGCCGCAGGGAGCCTGAGGACGGTGGCAGGCAGAGAGATGGAAGTCTCTCTGCATGCCCCAGAACTTTGTGGGGGGTAGGTGGGCTCCCCGGGTGCCAGGCAGCACAGGCTGCCCCCCGGGGGTGCCAGCAGGGGACCGTATATTCACTATACCCGATCGTAACGATCGGGTGCAGTGAATATATGAATATGTAATGAGCGGCTCGGCTCCGGCGCCCCCTGCTGGCTGCTGTGTAAAAAAAATATATATATTTTTTTAATTAAATATATATTCATGTGCTTACAGCACATGAATAAAAATAGCATGCCCCTCCTCAGAATAAAATTCCTGATTTTTTGACACCAAATGTAAAAAACAAAACACTTTATTTTAAAAGTTCACATTCCACTTCACCATAAAAAGATAGCGATTGCTACTCGGTGAATCATGGTGAAAAAAACTTTCAAATTTATTCGCCATGTGGTCATTGAATAGGGTGATTCACCGTTTTAGTCAGAAATTCGCCAAACAGCACAAATTCGCCATAAAAACATGGCGAATCAGGCTCATTGAATACCGCCCATTGTGTTAAAAAGATGCTTCCCGCTGGCTTTTATGATCCGCCGCTGCATCAGCCCATCTGTGTAAATATCTTCAGCTGAATAACATTCAAGTAAAGCGGGATGGCAGAGAAAGTCAATGTGAAAGGCAGCCACTGGCTTCAGTACAGCCAGAGAATGGGCCAGGCGTACCCTGCTTTCGGTAACTCAGCAGTGGCCACACCCAGCTGCAGAATCAAGAGCACTGAATGCTCTCTCACAGAATGAAAAATGCACTCACAATGCAGCATGTCAGGTGTACACACAGAGAGTTTATTTTCATCTCTGAGTGAAACTGTTCGCTGTACATGGGGCTAACATCACACATAAGGTGCTTGTACAACCAGGGCCACATCAGACAATGCATTATAGATCAGCTAATGGTTCTAGCTTTCTTGCAGGTAAATATACATTTGTTGGTAAAAAACCTAACCATTTATACAAAGTATAAAAGGTGAAATGGCATGTGCTAATTCATTTCCTCTAGGCCAGTGGTTGCCAAACTTTTTTGAATCACGGCGCCCTAGTGTATCAGAATTTTTTTCATGGCACCCCTAGGCCAAAAGTTACTTATTGAGAAATATTAAATGAACTAAATTGTGTTTATATGTCATGCTTCGATTCAGTTATGTGGTGAAGGACAGAATTTGCAGCCACCATATTAGGATTTTCCTACTAAATTGAATAAATAATTTGAATTGGTCCTGGAACACCAATCCAAGGCACCCCTGCAAGTGTCTTGAGGCACCTCAGGGTGCCACGGCACACAGTTTGGGAACCACTGCTCTAGGCCAATTTTCTGTAAGCTGAAAATGTTCAATTTAAATCTGTGGAACAGTTATATGCATATGTGCAAGCAGTTCAAGGACTAAAGAGACCAACAATACTCACACAACATATGTAAGGAATGCAGACAATCTGAAAGTGGTTTAACAGCTGACTTTTTTTTGAGAATATAAAAAATTTTAAAAAATAAATAAAAACATGAATTACATCTCCATTTACAGCTGTATCCAGAACTCCTGGAATAAGCTTTAAATAATTGCAAGACACATTTTTCTCAGTACATGGCTTTGGATGAACAGAAATCATGTTAAGTGTTTTTGTAAACAAAATCTGCCAAGGGTCTGTTTTGTAGGTCCATTTCCTATTAGTTTGGCGAGCAAAAACCTGCACCTTTAAATAGATCAGCTAAGACTTCCAGTTACTGTGGATGAGCCAACACTAGTAGTTGTGTGATTCAGACTTTGGTAAAGTCATAATGACAGACCTGTTCTCAGAATCTCATAGCAGTCTTAAGCAGAACTTGCTTTCATTACTTAATGGTTTTGTTGAGATTGGAAAATCCAACGCCGACACATGTCAATAGGACTTTCTCTGCTCCTTTACGTTCTTCAAATGACTTGCTCTCAATTTTAAACATGATCTGGAAAAAGCTCCGCAAATGTCGCAAAAACTCAATCCTGTCAAGCACACACACACACAGAAACAGAGAAGGTTAAAAACAAAACAACTTCCTCAAAAGAGTTACATATCCTCTTTTAGTTACTTGGCAACACTATCTTCAGTCTATTAATGTTCTTCATTTTAGCACACATGAATATCGCAGGCATTTGTACACATCATATTATTTATGTGCCTACAATCCCACAATAAAGGTAAAACTTAATGTTATTATGCATATAACTATATAAAAGAGTCTCCAATGAGGTCTTTGTCCTGTGTATTGAAACCACGAGCAGCCAGTCTTTTGATGGCACCACCATTCTTCAGTTATCACAGTACTGTACCTTACATGCATACAGCACCGGTACCATGATAACCGAAAAAGGGCAGTTCACATTCTTAGACTCCACATGGAACCACGCAGATACATAGTATGGAAGTGTTACATATTATCCAAGAGAGTGGACATGCCCTATAAAACATGGTAGTATTAAGAGGACAATTCTGGGCAACATGGTAACAAAAATTGTAAACACAAACTCACGTGTAAGGAGACAAAGGTCCGAGTAAGACTTTGGAAACATCCTGCTGCCCAAGAGTCATAAGCAGTACAACCAAGCTCTGATTCACTGAATCCACACAGCCTCCCTGCAAACACAAGCATGTGAGTCTTTACACTGCAGGCCTCCAGTCTCATGATTTAATCAACAGCAGCAGACCATTTGGTAAACACAGAAACGTATGCACATAATGGGGGTTATTCAGGTTGATTCACAAGGCTGCAAATTCGCAGCCTTGCGAGTCCACCAAATCCCGCCCGGCGAACGCACGCCCCCCCAGCAAAGTGCGGCTTCGCCCGCACAGCAGCGAATGGTTGTTTTGCATAAACATCCATTTGCTTTGCTGGGGTGTCCGCCCACATCATTCGATGGTCGGTGACCATCGAATGATGTTTAGCGTGCACGCTTATATAAGTGACTTTTGAGTTACTTAGTTTAGCGTGCACGCTGGCGTGATATGGGCGGGCAGCTGACATCCGGTGATGTCAGCTACCTGGCCCACACACCCGAGTCACTTTCTCATGGAAACGCCCATGGAACGCTGGGCGTTCCCATATGGTAATGGGGCAGCCCGGCGCTCCCCGCCCATCTCCACCCCCCCCTCGCTGCCATGGGTGCGTACACCCGGCGACTCGAAAGGTCACCGTGGGTGCACGCACCATGCGCCTGCACATGCGCAGAAACAGGCCTGCGCAGACGCACAACATCGGTACTGCGTGCGAATGCGCGCAGTACCAATGAAATCTGAATAAGGCCCAATGTGCATTGCGTAGACAGACAAGGCAGGAATGATTAAAAAAAAATTTGGTTAGAAACTACATATATAAAACAAATCACTACAACTAGCCATACCCATATACGTTTTAATGGTATCTGTATGATAATGTCTAAGTTGACACCAAATGATAGACCAGCACAAAGTGTCAGTGCTCAATGGTCGACGCGGTTGATGGATTATTCTTACCTTTGATTTACTAAATAGAATGGGAATAATAATCTGCAGAGGGTGCACGTTCTTACCGATGGTGGTTACATATTAACAAATATACAAAAAAAAAAAAAAAAACTTGTCAACTATTGTTATGTTGACCTTTTGTACCAGTCAATCATTTGGCCTAAATACTGTGGAACTTCTATAAACACCAATTTCCCCATCTGGAGGTTTCAGTTCTCTTACTTATACTACCTTTATTTGGTGATATTAGCACAGTGTAGACAGGTTTATCAAGAGTTAGGGAAGATGAATAAGATGTTCTTATGCTGGGGCCAAACACAGCTACCAAGAGGGACCCACTTGGCTGAAAGGAGGCTGTGTGGGTGGTCACACACCGTGTTGTGGCCAGATTCTGCCGACCAGATTTCAAGGGCAGCACAGCCACACCATGTGAACACATATTGTAATGCATGTGTTCTTTACGCCGTCCTATCCTACAACATGGTTTCCGTACATTTTAGGTGACTATTACAGCTCCCAAACCTCTATACAGGAGAACACAAAGAAGAAATAAAAAGGAGTACCGTGAAAATCGGATGTCCGTAAAACAGGGCTTGACTAATTTTTCTAAAATCTAGGAGCCAGGACAAAAGTGTAGGAGCCAGACAAACTAAACGAATAAAATTAACCCTGATTGTCCCTTTCAGAATATCACATTTAAAAAAAAAAAAAAACAAACACCTGCTCTTTGTCACTATACCAGCTCATGGACTGACACCTGATGAGGACGGAGCTGAACTGCTCTCAGCTATGCGGGCAGGTAGTGTTCACTTCAGGAATTTTTTTGGGCAGGGTGCTGACCACCAAGCAGGGCACATTGTACAGTAATAATGCCCCAGTAGTGCCATGCTGCCAGTAGTGACACAGATATAATTATCCCAATAGTGCCAAAGCCATAAATTCCCCAGCATTTATTTTATTTATTAAGTTTGTTATATAGCGAGACAGTGATACAACAAACAGGGTATTTACAGACAGTCAAAGGGTAGACGGGCCCTGCTCTCAACCTTACAATCGCGACACCCATATAAGGCCCCCGGCCGCGACACCCATATAAGGCCCCCGGCCGCGACACCCATATAAAGCCCCCGGCCGCGACACACAGTATTAATCATTATACACTACATCTGTGTCACTGCTGGGGGCATTATATTATAATGCTCCCAGCAGTGACAGATGTAGAGCACCAGTAATGCTCACCGTCCTGCCCTCTTCTGGTGATGATGCTCCAAATTTATGTTAGGGGATAAGCAGAGATTGCGCTTCTACATCAATGACCCCAGCAGCCATCTGAAATATGGAGGGAGCTTGTCAGCCAATCACTGACCCCAGCTACCGGCACCCGAGCTCCGATTGGCGGGTGGCGCTGCTTTAAAATATAGAATATACTAACAGCCGGCTATGTGTCTCATGCCGCAACAGACTGCTTGTCACCTCTCTACGGTCCGCCTTTGCAGATGCCAGTCCCGCCCTGCTGAGCCACTCTCAGCAGAGGGGATCGCCCCGCCGCTAAGGTCTCTGTTTAACAAAGACCACAGCCGGGATGTTAGTGCCATCACTAGGCAAGGGAGCGGGATTCAAATAGCCAGCCTCCGCACACAGCGCAGGAGCAGTGACTGACACTAGCTCCTTCACTAACACCCTTGTGAGGACAGAGTAATGCGGGTTGGGGGGGTTGGCGCGGAGGGCCGGATCTCTGAGGTATGCTGAGATGGGCCAGTAATACTTACAATTAGCAGGAGGGTTGAAGGAGCTGCTCGCACAGAGACGGAGCTGCTGCTAGAGACGGAGCTGATCACCGCTGAGAGGAGGTGAGACTGCTATCCGCAACTATGTGGCTTAAGCAGGCAGGAGCACCACACCTCTCAGAATCTAGTCGCCAGAAAGCAAAATATGGTCGCTATGGTGGTGACCTGGCACCCGGGGTTTGTCGAGCCCTGCCTTAAAATATTGCAGTATGGCCTAGGACTAGTAAGACTTTCCCAAACTGATGTAATAGAACAGGCACAGTGTAAATTAGAATTCTTACAAGAGAATGGTCACGTTTTTGGAGCTTAGAAGGGTATGAAGAAAAACTGCATAACACCAAAAACTCCCCCTCCCATATTTTCTCCTGCTATATAACATATATATTGTAGACATGCCTTTAGCAAGATGAGGATATATAGAGACAGAGTTGCTGATCTTTCCATGCAAGATATTAAACATGGAACATTTTGGATAGTGATGCAACAGATAAAAATCTATTTAAAAACCAAGGATGCAGCAAATACAACTAATAAAACCCAGTATGGGCAAAGTCAGGTAAAACAAGCCAGAGGGAATTTATATAAAGAAAAATACATAAAAATATTTGTTTAACTGGTGTTTGGGCAGTTTCTATTGATGGTAACTACAATGCCAACTGTGCTCAAGAGTCCTAAGACCAAACCTAAATGTTAGGACTGCTGTGGTAGAAAACTAACATACATATTGCAGCTCAGCTGACTGACAAAACCAAGCAGCAAAGCGGCTTCTAGTATCCATGTCCTGTACAGAAAAGAGTCATCAGAAACAGGCACAGCACTTGCAAATGCCTGCTGCTGAAAGGCACAAAGTAAAATCCTACCTGCGTTAGGCTTTAGGTAATCCCTTCTAGCCTCCCCTATCCAAAATGAGAAAAAGAAAAATTCTCCTCGACCTTGTCCTATACTTCAATGTCCACTGTGTCATCTTCACACTAGTTTGCTATGCTTACTGGGCAAGCAGCCTTACTGGTATTTATTAACTGAAACAAAATACATGTGTGGGGTGCCTTCAGTTGAACAACAAAATGTTAGCTTGGACTTTCGAGTACATTTCACTAAAGCCCCTTAAAAGAGGGTTTATAGACCTTACACAGAGGTTTAACAAGATAAAACAAACAAAAAAAATATATATAAGAGGGGAAATGTGACAGATAGTATTTCTGGTAAAGCATTGCATGTCAATACAGAGATTGCAAACAGCTGAACTGATTTAGGTGTAGCCTGCCTTCAACACAGCATAGACATGTGAGTTTTAGTAAATATACAAATATTTTCTACTAAATACAGCAGCCTATAAGCAGAACCAAAATTGAAATAAAGCAAATTTTCCACATCACATTGCAAGTGCCAAGAGAGTGCTAGAAATGCATGAAAAAGTGTGTGCGGTGCAATCAGTCTGAGAGATAGATAGATAGATAAGATAAATAAAATGTCACTCAAATGCACAGATAACCTTCCTTTGAACAAGCATTCTCATGCATGTGATCATGTAAACTATTGATTGAGGTCTTGTCACATGTTCAATATACTTCAGTTACCTACTCTGACACACAGGATATGCAGTTTGCTAATTTTGCCCAGTGTTTATGCTGACCGATGATGGGGAAAATCAATGGGCTAAATAACGATGATATCCCCTGGCAGGGCGCTATGGAAAGCCGTCCAGTTGCTCATCTGTGGCAATACCAGCAGATGACAGGCAGTGGTAAGCGATGATGTTGTAGCGTGCATCATCGCTCATCGCTGACCTGTACACAGTGGGTGGCTTTCCAGCTGAAGGTAGCTTAAATGAGTAAACTGAATGGCTTTCAGTTCAGTCGCCCAGTGTGTATGGGCCTTAAGGAACACTATGCAAATACCTGATCAGTTGCGTTCCAGATATAGGGCCTTATTCTGGTTCACGCTCAGGCAAATTCCTTATCAAATGGACAAAACCATGTGCACTGCATGGGGGGGGGGCAGATGTAACTTGTGCAGAGAGAATTAGATTTGGGTGAGTTATTTTGTTTCTGTGCAGGGAAACTACTGACTGCTTTATTTCTACACTGCAATATAGATCTCACTGAAGAAAAGCCCAACCCAAATCTACTTCTATCTGAACATGTTATATCTGCCCCCCCAGTGCACATGGTTTTGTCCATTTGAGAAGGAATTTTCCTCTGAGAGTGAACCAGAATAAGGGTCATAGACACAAATGGATTTGACGTGATACTAGGACTGGTTGTTTTCCTTCTTTAAAAGCCTGTGTGTTGGAATAAAGCTGTAACATACCAGGCCTTGCATAAAGACCATGGCACAACGCTAAGGAATAACACCAGGAAAACAAAGCCTTTCTATCAACACTTGTTATGTGTGGAGCCAAGTAGATGCTGACACTTGGAATGTAATAGTGAATGTGTCCAAGACCTGTCAGCACAGATCTAGCTTTGCAATACCCTGTGAAGATCTGAAAAACATCACAACTGCCCAGAACACTCCTTTTGCAAATCTTTATATTTAAACTTCACAGGCAAAACTTTAGGTGCCCACACACGGTGTGATGTGCTCCATGCATTTTAAACTAAACTGCATTGCATATAGTTCTAATTGCATAGGATACAACAATGTGCATTTTGAACTAGATCGAATGGTTCAAAAAGTACAGGCTGCGCGTATTTTTGTACTTTGCTAAGTGATGTGAGGGGGAGCGTGCATCGCAAGGCCAAAATACACTGTGTGTGGGCACCTTTAGGTTCTACACCTGTCAATGCTTCAAAAACCATTAAAAAAATGGCAATTACTGAGCTAAATGCTTAACAATAGTCTGTAAGAATGTTTTTTTAGAAAAACCATGGCAAAATGAAAATTAAAAAAAAAAAAAAAACCTATAGGTGTTTTAGGGCAGGATGTACTTTTTACCGCATTGCTGTAGCAGTCTACTTGCACTGTTTTCGCAGCCTGTCTGTGGTGTTCCCGGCTGTTTCCGCCTTAGTCTTCCCCGTATGCAAAAAAAATTCTAGCGGTCGCACCTAGTCTAGCTGGCTGCATGATTGCTGCATATGCGCATCCCCATCTATGGGTGCTGTAATGCGCAGTAGTAGCCAGAGAGGATAGGAACGGGTGATCGAGTGGATGGCTGAGCATAGAGGCAGGCTGTGGTCTTCATTAATGTAAGTTGTGTGCAATCTGCTTTTTAAACAGTGTGCTTTGTGAGTAAATGAAAGGAAAAGTGTTATACTTTGCAAATTCACCAGGTATATATGGGGAAATTAAAATCTCTATTGTCCTGCACGACTGCTCTTAGTACATCCGAGCTCGCGATCTGTATATTTGGATTAATAAGCTGGAAATACCGCAACGGAAGGCTCACAGTATTTCGCAATGCTGGAGATGCGATTTTTTTGTGTGGGAAACTTTAATACATTGGGCAGTATTCAATTAGACAAATTTGCCATGTTTTATGGAGAGTTTGTGCTTTTCTCGCGTTGGACGGAGAATTTTGGCCTCAAAAAGCGAGCAACCCTATTCAACGTGCACTTCTCGCCGTCTTTCTAAGTGATTTTCGCTGTGTCTCTCCGTGTAGCAATTCTCAATCTTTTCATGGAGAAGTGGAATGTGAACTTTTAACCCCTTCCTGACAGAGCCTGTTTTTGCCTTCCTGACAGAGCCCTTTTTTTCAATTCTGACATGTCTCACTTAAGTGGGGATAACTTTTTTTTGCTTTTACTTATCCCAGTGATTTTGAGATTGTTTTTTCGTGACACATTGTACTTCAAGTTAGTGGTAAATTTTCGTCGATACAGTCTGTGTTTTTTTGTGAAAAATACCAAAATATCGTGAAAAAATGGAAAATTTAGCGATTTGCAAAATGTTAAATTTTCTGCTTGTGAGACAAATAATCTTACCACTCAAAATAGTGAATAACTAACATAGACCATATGTCTACTTTATGTTGACATCATTATTTCAACTTCCTTTTAATTTTTTGGGACACTAGGAGGCTTACAATATGAATAGCAAATTCTCAAATTTTCAAGAAAATTTCAAACACTGATTTTTTTAGGGACCAGTTCAGTTCTGATGTGACTTTGAGGGACTTGTATGTGAGACACCCCCATAAATGATGCCATTTCAAAAACTGCACCCCTCACAGTATTCAAAACAGCATTTTGGAAGTTTGTTAACCCTTTAGGTGTTTCACAGGAATTAAAACAAAGTGTAGGTGAAATTTCAAAATTTCTTTTTTTTTGCAGATTTGCAATTTTAATACATTTTTCTAAGGAACACAGTACATTTTACTAGAGAAATGTGACTAAAAATTGATTCCCCCAATTCTTTTGTTTTCATAAATATCCTATATGTGGCCCTAGTGTGCACGGTGACCAAACCACAGGCTTCATAATAGAAGGAGCACCTACTTGATTTTGGAGCCTCCTTTTTATGAGATTATTTTTTAGGCACCATGTAGGTTTCTAGGCACCATAACATGCTAAAAGTTAGGAACCCCCCCACAAGTGACCCCATTTTGCAAACTACACCCCTCAGGGAATTCAGCTAGGGGTATAGTGTACATTTCAAACCCGCAGGGGTTTCACCAATTGTGGTACAACTGGGCAGTGAAAATGAAAAATTATTTTTTTTACACAAAAATGCAGTTCTGGCTCCAAATTTGTCATTTTCAGAAGGTATGAAGGAGACAAAGCACCCCAAAATCTGTGCCCCAATTTCTCCCGAGTACAGCAATGCCTCACATGTGACCAAAAAATACCAGTTGGGTGCATGGCAGGACTCAAAAGGGAAGGAGTGATTTTTGGATTTTGCAGCTCAGATTCTGGTGGAATTTTGGTGGGTGCTATGTCGCATTAGCAAGACCCCCCAAGCACCAATACAGTGGAACCCCCCCACAAGTCACCCCATTTTGCAAACTACACCCCTCAGGGAATTCATCTAGGGGTATAGTGTACATTTCAAACCCCCAGGGGTTTCACCAATTTTGATACAAGTGGGCAGTGAAAATGAAAAATTACATTTTTTTACACAAAAATGCAGTTCTGGCTCAAAATTTTTCATTTTCAGAAGGTATGAAGGAGAAAAAGCACCCCAAAATCTGTGCCCCAATTTCTCCTGAGTACGGCAATGCCTCACATGTGACCAAAAAATACCAGTTGGGTGCATGGCAGGACTCAGAAGGGAAGGAGTGATTTTTGGATTTTGCAGCACAGATTCTGGTGGAATGAATGGTGGGTGCTATGTTGCACCAATACAGTGGAACCCCCCCACAAGTCACCCCATTTTGCAAAGTACACCCCTCAGGGAATTCATCTAGGGGTATAGTGTACATTTCAAACCCCCAGGGGTTTCACCAATTTTGATACAAGTGGGCAGTGAAAATGAAAAATTACATTTTTTTACACAAAAATGCAGTTCTGGCTCACAATTTTTCATTTTCAGAAGGTATGAAGGAGAAAAAGCACCCCAAAATATGTGCCCCAATTTCTTCCGAGTACGGCAATGCCTCACATGTGACCAAAAAATACCAGTTGGGTGCATGGCAGGACTCAGAACGGAAGGAGTGATTTTTGGATTTTGCGGCTCAGATTCTGGTGGAATTTTGGTGGGTGCTATGTCGCATTAGCAAGACCCCCCAAGCACCAATACAGTGGAACCCCCCCACAAGTCACCCCATTTTGAAAACTACACCCCTCAGGGAATTCATCTAGGGGTATAGTGTACATTTAAAACCCCCAGGGGTTTCACCAATTTTGATACAAGTGGGCAGTGAAAAAGAAAAATTACATTTTTTACACAAAAATGCAGTTCTGGCTCAAAATTTTTCATTTTCAGAAGGTATGAAGGAGAAAAAGCACCCCAAAATCTGTGCCCCAATTTCTCCCGAGTACGGCAATGCCTCACATGTGACCAAAAAATACCAGTTGGGTGCATGGCAGGACTCAGAAGGGAAGGAGTGATTTTTGGATTTTGCAGCTCAGATTCTGGTGGAATTTTGGTGGGTGCTATGTCGCATTAGCAAGACCCCCCAAGCACCAATACAGTGGAACCCCCCCACAAGTCACCCCATTTTGCAAAGTACACCCCTCAGGGAATTCATCTAGGGGTATAGTGTACATTTCAAACCCCCAGGGGTTTCACCAATTTTGATACAAGTGGGCAGTGAAAATGAAAAATTACATTTTTTTACACAAAAATGCAGTTCTGGCTCACAATTTTTCATTTTCAGAAGGTATGAAGGAGAAAAAGCACCCCAAAATCTGTGCCCCAATTTCTTCCGAGTACGGCAATGCCTCACATGTGACAAAAAAATACCAGTTGGGTGCATGGCAGGACTCAGAACGGAAGGAGTGATTTTTGGATTTTGTGGCTCAGATTCTGGTGGAATTTTGGTGGGTGCTATGTCGCATTAGCAAGACCCCCCAAGCACCAATACAGTGGAACCCCCCCACAAGTCACCCCATTTTGCAAACTACACCCCTCAGGGAATTCATCTAGGGGTATAGTGTACATTTCAAACCCCCAGGGGTTTCACCAATTTTGATACAAGTGGGCAGTGAACATGAAAAATTACATTTTTTACACAAAAATGCAGTTCTGGCTCAAAATTTTTCATTTTCAGAAGGTATGAAGGAGAAAAAGCACCCCAAAATCTGTGCCCCAATTTCTCCCGAGTACGGCAATGCCTCACATGTGACCAAAAAATACCAGTTGGGTGCATGGCAGGACTCAAAAGGGAAGGAGTGATTTTTGGATTTTGCAGCTCAGATTCTGGTGGAATTTTGGTGGGTGCTATGTCGCATTAGCAAGACCCCCCAAGCACCAATACAGTAGAACCCCCCCACAAGTCACCCCATTTTGAAAACTACACCCCTCAGGGAATTCATCTAGGGGTATAGTGTACATTTAAAACCCCCAGGGGTTTCACCAATTTTGATACAAGTGGGCAGTGAAAAAGAAAAATTACATTTTTTACACAAAAATGCAGTTCTGGCTCAAAATTTTTCATTTTCAGAAGGTATGAAGGAGAAAAAGCACCCCAAAATCTGTGCCCCAATTTCTCCCGAGTACGGCAATGCCTCACATGTGACCAAAAAATACCAGTTGGGTGCATGGCAGGACTCAGAAGGGAAGGAGTGATTTTTGGATTTTGCAGCACAGATTCTGGTGGAATGAATGGTGGGTGCTATGTTGCACCAATACAGTGGAACCCCCCCACAAGTCACCCCATTTTGCAAACTACACCCCTCAGGGAATTCATCTAGGGGTATAGTGTACATTTCAAACCCCCAGGGGTTTCACCAATTTTGATACAAGTGGGCAGTGAAAATGAAAAATTACATTTTTTTACACAAAAATGCAGTTCTGGCTCAAAATATTTCATTTTCACAAGGAATGAAGGAGACAAAGCACCCCAAAATCTGTGCCCCAATTTCTCCCGAGTACGGCAATGCCTCATGTGTGACCAAAAAGTGGCAGGACTCAGAAGGGAAGGAGTGATATTTGGAGTTTGCAGCACAAATTCTGGTGGAATTTTGGTGGGTGCTATGTCGCATTAGCAAGACCCCCCAAGCACCAATACAGTGGAACCCCCCCACAAGTCACCCCATTTTGAAAACTACACCCCTCAGGGAATTCATCTAGGGGTATAGTGTACATTTAAAACCCCCAGGGGTTTCACCAATTTTGATACAAGTGGGCAGTGAAAAAGAAAAATTACATTTTTTACACAAAAATGCAGTTCTGGCTCAAAATTTTTCATTTTCAGAAGGTATGAAGGAGAAAAAGCACCCCAAAATCTGTGCCCCAATATCTCCCGAGTACGGCAATGCCTCACATGTGACCAAAAAATACCAGTTGGGTGCATGGCAGGACTCAGAAGGGAAGGAGTGATTTTTGGATTTTGCGGCTCAGATTCTGGTGGAATGAATGGTGGGTGCTATGTGGCATTAGCAAGACCCCCGAAGCACGGTGAAATTATGAACCTAATATTCCATAGATGTGTGGTATAATTTAAAACACTCCTTTATACATAGGCCGGGTTTGTCGGGGCAAGTGTCACACTGGAAAATAGTTTGCTTTCTTATTCCCTTTTTATAGCAAACTTTGCACCTTTTTTGTGTCCTGCCCTTTTTTCCAGTGGAGGGGATTTCATCAGGAAAATGCTGCCCTGGTACAATACGGGGGCCAGTACTAGAAGTACTGGGGGCCTCTGCCTGCTGGTTCCCAAATATTAGGCCCTTTATGACTTCCTCTTGAAAGTGCATAAATGTCCCCCTCTGGCCGGTAGAACGGAATAGCACGTAAGCGTTATACAGTGCCATCTGGATGATATACACGGCCACCTTCTTGTACCAGATTTTTGTTTTCCGCAGGGCACTGTACGGCTTCAGTACCTGATCTGAAAGATCCACTCCGCCCATGTACCTATTGTAATCCAGGATACAATTAGGTTTTGAGGTGTGGGTACTGGTACCTCGTACAGGGACGGAGGTGGTACTGTCTCCGTGAATTGTTGTCAGTATAAGGACATCCCTCTTGTCCTTATATTTGACCAACAACATATTTTCGGTGCATATTCCCCTGCTTTCACCCCTTCTCATTACTTGGGCAATGTGCGTTTTTGGGAGGCCTCTTTGGTTCTTGCGCACAGTACCGCAAGCTGCTGTACCTCTTGAACCAAGGGCCTTAAACAGGGGGATGCTAGTGTAAAAGTTATCCACATAGAGGTGATAACCTTTATCCAGGAAGGGGTGCACTAAATCCCAGACAATTTTCCCACTAACACCTACGAGGGAGGGGGGGCATTCTGGCGGTTGAATTCTTGAATCCTTCCCTTCATAAACCCTAAACCTGTGGGTGTACCCTGAGGTGCTTTCACACAGTTTATACATTTTTATGCCATACCTTGCCCTCTTACTGGGAAGGTACTGGCGGAATTTAACCCTTCCTTTAAAATGTATAAGGGACTCGTCGATACAAATAAATTTTTCAGGGATGTACACCTCTTCAAATTTGGCACTGAAATGATCAATGACCGGCCTGACTTTGAATAGCCGGTCAAAGGTGGGATCATCTCTGGGTGGGCACTGTGCATTATCGGTGTAATGTATGAATTTAAGAATTGTCTCAAATCGAGTCCGGGGCATGGCCATACGGTAAAATGGAGTACTGTACAGAACATCTGTACTCCAATATTGCCTAATTTCTGGCTTTTTTACTATGCCCATATGAAACACCAGACCCCAAAACGTCATCATCTCTACTGCATCTACAGGGGTCCACCTAGCAAATGATGACGTGGGGTTTTGAGCAATAAACTGCTGGGCATATAAATTAGTTTGGTCCACCATTAAATTTATAAAATCATCAGAGAAAAATAATTTGAAAAAGTCAATTTCTCTGAGACCTGTGGAATCAAATTGGATTCCTGGCATGGCCAAAAACTCAGGAACCTGGGGCTCAAAATTGTCTGGTGGTGGGGTCCATACTAGATCAATTATTGGGGGGGGAATCTCAGCTGATCTACGGGGGCGTCTTTGAGGGGGTCCCTCATCAGCAAAGGAGGAAGAGGAGCTTAAGGCAAATCCTTCAAATTCCCCGCTTGCATCACTGGCTGTGTCAGAGTCAGAAGCAAGCATGGCATATGCCTCCTCCACTGAATACATTCTCCTGGATGATTGGGAGGACATTTGGGAGGACATTTGGGAGGACATTTGGGATGCCATTTTTATTTTTGTGTTACCGGTAGTGAAATGTTTCAACACGTGTATAGTGTAGGGGGGGGCACAAACTTTATTTCAATCCGGGGGGTATGTAGTGTGTAGTGTGTATGTGGTGCAGAAAAAAAAAAAAATACTTTATACCAATAAAAAAAAAAAAAATGAAGGGGTTAAAAAAAAAAAAAAGGAAGGGGTTAAAAAAAAAAAGGTCCTGCGCCAAAAATTGAGCACAGATGTTGGTCAGTAACGTCTGTCACTGAACAGCGCTCAAAGGCAACAGGAATTTGATCAAAAAAAAAAAAAAAAATAGATCAACCCTGTGCCGAAAGAGATGATCAGTGATGTACGTCACTGATCAGCGCACAGCGGCCACAGGACACCCACAAAATCACAGTGTGTGTAAAAAAAAAAATTAAAAAAATACCCCACAGCACACACACAAAAAAAAAAGGTGATCAGTGATGCGACACTGATTACCAGTGAGGTGCAGCAGGTGCACAACCTTTGGTGCAACTGACAGGTATATATAAAAAAAAAAAAACCTCTGTACCCCCAAAAAAGTTGCTGATCACCTCAGATATAGTGATCAGCACAAAAGGCGGGGACAGCAGACACAAAATTTAGCACTCTCTATCACTATCTCTCTCTATCTCTCTATCTCTCACTATCTAACACTATCTAACACTCTATGACACTGCAGCAGCAGCACTCACAGGTATATCTATATATAAAAAAAAACCTGCGCCCCCAAAAAGTTACTGATCAGTTAATTTATACTGATCAGCACAAAAGGAGGGGGCAGCAGTCAGTTATATAAAAAATATATAGCACAATCTGTCACTATCTCTCTCTATCTCTCTCTATCTCTCTCTCTCTATCTCTCTCTATCTCTCTATAACTATCACACTGCAGCAGCACAAAATATAGCACTCTGTCAGTAGGCCTCTCTCTCTATCTCTCTCTCTCTATCTCTCTCTCTCTATCTATAACTATATCACACTGCAGCAGCACAAAATATAGCACTCTCTGACACTATCTCTCTCTCTATCTCTCTCTATCTCTCTCTATCTCTCTCTATCTCTCTCTATCTCTCTCTCTCTCTCTCTCTCTATCTCTCTCTATCTCTCTCTATCTCTCTCTATCTCTCTCTATCTCTCTCTATCTATCTCTCTATCTATCTAGCTAATACTAATACAGTGCAGCAGCACAATATCACAGTATGGCACAATTATTGCACAGGATCCAGGAAGCAATCAGCAGCGATCAGGTAAGTATTGCAGCAAGTATTTCTGGTCAGTATGGCGGCAGGGGGGTACGGTGACCGCACTGCACGCTTTCCAGACCGGAATGGCGTCTGCAGTGCAGTCACCGTTAGTTTAAATCTCCCTCCTTGGCTGTGATTGGTCCGTCGGTCCGACGGACCAATCACGGCCTTTGGGGGCGGGCGGGGTGAGGTGGGGTGACACCAGTGTCACCCTTACACCCCGCGGTGATTGGTGCTGTACTTTACAGCACCAATCACCTCTGATCCCGTGTCACCGGCGAACGTTATTCGCCGGTGACACAGGAAAACGCTGTGAATGGCTGTTCACACTGAACAGCCAATCACAGCGATCGCCGACGGGGGGGCGGCATCGCAGCCCCCCCGGGGCATGCACGGACATGTCTGCTGTCAGGGACAGCAGACATGTTGAAACTGTCACCGCGTCTATAGACGCGGTGACAGTTTAAATCCATGACGTACATTTACGCCATGTGTCGGGAAGTGCTTCCCGACCATGACGTAAATGTACGTCAAATGTCGGGAAGGGGTTAAAATAAAAAGGTTTTTGCTTTAATTTTGGTGTAAAAAAATCAGGAATTTTATTCTGTGAAAGGGCATGCTATTTTTATCCACGTGCTTATAGAACATGAAAATATATATATATATATATATATATATATATATATATATATTGTAGCGTGGGGAAGCAGCGGCACTCTGAGGCTTGGACAAGGTGCAAATAACGTGAAAATTTATTGAACACTCGTCAACATGAGAGTGCCGCTGCTTCCCCACGCTACACTGTACAGTAGGCTCATCACCTATGCAGATTGGCAACTAAGCAAGTTACCCCACGGAGGGGTCGGAGTGCCGGGTCTTTGGATTCACTATATATCTCTTATATATTTAGCCAGATCTGTCACTCAACCCCTGTGGAGAACGTTCCTGTGTAAAACAGTTTCACTTTCATGTGTATGACGTTCCTGTGTAAAACAGTTTCACTTTCATGTGTATGACGTTCCACCCCCTTGACATCACCTCCCCCCGCCCAGCCAGGGCTACAGTACACGCCCACCATCCACCATTACTCCACAGCCACCATCCACCATTACTCCTGCACATCCCTACCCTCTGCCAGGACCCCCGCGACCCCCCTCCCGCGATTCGCGGGACCCCCCGCGATTTGTGCCCCCCCCCCGCGACCCCCCCTCCCGCGATCCGCGGGACCCCCCGCGACCCCCCCTCCCGCGAATCGCGGGACCCCCGCGACCCCCCCTCCCGCGAATCGCGGGACCCCCGCGACCCCCCCTCCCGCGAATCGCGGGACCCCCGCGCCCCCCCCTCCCGCGAATCGCGGGACCCCCGTGACCCCCCTCCCGCGATTCGCGGGACCCCCGCGACCCCCCCTCCCACGATTCGCGGGACCCCCGCGACCCCCCCCCCTCCCGCAATTCGCGGGACCCCCGCGACCCCCCCTCCCGCGATTTGATGGACCCCCGCACCCCCCCTCCCGCCATTCGCGGGACCCCCGCTTTCCACCCTCCCGCGAGTCGCGGGACCCCCGCTTTCCACCCTCCCGTGGTTCGCGGGACCCCCGCGAACCCCCCCTCCCGCGATTCGCGGGACCCCCGCGACCACCCCGGTATCCGGACTATTGTTAGACAGCACTTACATCGACAGCCATTACATCGACACCATTAGTTCGACAGCTCAATAGGTCAACATGGTTTTAGGTCGACATACCATTAGGTCGACATGTCATTATGTCGACAGCTCATTAGGTCAACAGCTCATTAGGTCGACAAGTTTTTAGGTCGACACTGCCATTAGGTCGACAGTGTCTATGTCGACAGTCAAAAGGTCGACATGGGTTTTTTCACTGTTTATTGAGCCGACATGTGCCGACAGGCGGTATTTCATGCCCTACTATCCACTAGGGCGTGGTGGGAGAATAAAATAGTGTGCCGAGCGCAGCGAGGCACCGTGCCCGAAGCATAGCGAGCGGCTGCGGTACACTTCAAACTGTGTCCATGTCGACTGTGTCGACATTTCGGCCAAAAAAAACAGTGAAAAAACCCATGTCGACCTTTTGACTGGCGACATAGACTCTGTCGACCTAATGGCAGTGTCGACCTAAAAACATGTCGACCTAATGAGCTGTCGACCTAATGAGCTGTCGACCTAATGAGCTGTCGACATAATGACATGTCGACCTAATGGTATGTCGACCTAAAACCATGTCGACCTATTGAGCTGTCGAACTAATGGTGTCGATGTAATGGCTGTCGATGTAAGTGCTGTCTAATATCCGTCCCAGACCCGACCACCCCCTCCCGCGATTCGCTGGACCTCCGCAACCACCCCCTCCCGCGAAACGCGGGACCCCCGCGAGCCTCCCGCAAATCGCGGGACCCCAGCGACCCCTCCCTCCCGCGAGCCCCCTCCCGCGATTCGCAGGACCCCTGCATCCTCCCCTCCCGCGATTCGCCGGACCCCTGCGACCCCCCCTCCCGGCATTAAAAGGGCCCCCCGCGACCCCCCCTCCCGCGATTTACGGCACCCCCCCCCTACTGTGATTTGCGACCCCCCTCCCGCAATTCGCGCCGCCCCCTCCCGTGATTCCAGAACCCCCCGTAGCGCCCCCCTCCCGCGATTTGCGGGCCCCCTCGGCACTTCTCGCGATTTGCGACCGCCCCCTAATTCACACATTCGGGGACCCCACCTCCCGCGATTCATGCCCCCCTCACGCAATTCACGGCACCCCCCCACACACCCCTTCCTGCGATTCGCAACCCCCCACGACCCCCCCTTCCCCGATTCATGACCCCTCCCGTGATTCACGGACCCCCGCACCACCACCCCTTGACTCACGGCACCCCACGCGCCCCTCCCGCAATTCACGGACCTCCGCAACCCCCCTCCCGCAATTCACTAACCCCGACAACCCCCCTCCCGCAATTTGCGGACCCCCCTTCCCACGATTCAAGCCCCCCCGCGCCCCTGTCCACGATTTGCGGACCCCCGCCCCCTCCCGCTAACCGCGGATCCCCACACACCACCCCCCCTCCCGCAATTTGCAGACCCCCCAGACCCCCTTCCGGCAATTCCACCCCCCAGCGGATCACCGCGGCCCCCGCTCCCGCGTTTCACGTACCCCCGTGACAATGGGGGATCCTGTACCACCACAAGCAGGTACCGCCCCTAGGTGGGAAATCCGGCCCTGGCTGCCGCACTGCAGGTTTCCCCACTGCCCTCTGCACCAGCGCCACAACTTTTATCAATGTCTTGCCCACATACCACTATTATACAGCCTCCTGCTCTCATGCACGCTCACTCCCTCCCAGTGGGAGGAGACGCTCACCCACTGCCGGGAGCTGCATACTGTCCCCCACCCTCCTCCAGTTCTAGGGATGCCCATCGACCATCAATGATTTTCAAATAATCGATGGTTTATGGCCGATGTTGAATACTTTTGCCATCAATGTGGGAGGACACTGCCCTGCCTCCTGTTCTCCTGCCCCGTAACTTCCGCCAGTGGAGACCCGCTCACCCTGTGTTGCCCACATTCCCCTATCATGCTTTACCGCCCAGCCTCCTGCTCTCATGCACCCTAACTCCCACCCAGTCGGAGGAGACACTGACTCCTGTATTTCTGTGCTGCCACGCTGGACCCTCACCCACTGGCAGAAGCTGCACAGTGTCCACCACCCTCTTTAGTCCCCCGTATGCCCACACACCCCTATCACTACCCAGCTTCCTGCTCTCCTGAACCGTAACTTCCACCACTGGGTAATCGCTGACGCTGTGTTGCCCACATACCCCTATCATGCCTCATATCCCAGCCTCCTGCTCTCATGCACCCTAACTCCCACCCAGTAGGAGGAGACACTGACTCAGGGCCACCGTCCTGTACTCCTGTGCTGCCACGCTGGACCCTCACCCACTGCCAGAAGCTGCAATACAGGGCATCTTTCATACAATTCTAACCATATTTCTCACAATACAAATGTTCACAAATTAAGGGGCGTAGCCCCTTACGCCGGTGTGAAGAGCGCCCGTAGGGCGCGATGAATCACCTAGTATATATATATATATATATATATATATATATATATATATATATATATATATATATATATATATATATATATATATATATATATATATATATATATATATATATATATATATATATATATATATATATGATAGATAGATAGAGGTGTAGGCCTGGCACTCCTCCAGCAGTACAGGTAACCCAGGTGCCTTCAGGAACAGAAGTACAGGATAGTGAAGAGACAACAGCGGCACTCTGGGGATTTTTTGAAAAAAATATATTTTCAGCAAAAAAAGCTTCCAACGTTTCGGGATTTGCTGTAGACTAGCGCTCTTGTTCCCGTCCCGACGTGACGTTGTTGTCCGGCTGCGGGTGTCCATGGCGACCGTGTGTGCGTGTGTACACCGGTTACCATGGCACCTGGTGCGACGCTGTTGGATGACGCGGTAGCAGGAGCGCGGGAAACGTGATCCTGACGTACACGCTGGTGCTGGGATATAAGGTGAGTGTTTGTTTTATTTTATGCCTGATGACGATTTTGACTGAATAAAAATCGAAACGTTGCTATACCTGCTGACGTGATTCCTTGATTTGGAGCCGGGTGCTGCTGCGACTTTGCAGTTGAAGGTGATATATATATATAATTTTTTTTTTTTTACATAGCAGCCAGCAGGGGGCCGGGAGCCGCTCATTATATATTCATATATTCACTGCACCCAATCATTACATATGCACGATCGGGTGCAGTGAATACCCGGTCCCCTGTTGGCTCTCCCAGGGGGGGGGGGGGGGGGGGGGGGCAGCCTGTGCTGCCTGGCTCCCGGGGAGCCCACCTCCCCCCCACATACATTCTGGGGCAGGCAGGGAGACTTCCATCTCCCTGCCTGCCACCGTCCTCAGGCTCCCTGCGGCAGTGACCTCATGACGCCGGATTGGCTGAGACTCACCGCGAGGGGCGGCGAGTCTGTCACATTGAATACTCTCTAAAGTCCCGTGGCGGAGAATCTCCAAACATGGAAAATCTCCGGAAAAACACGGCGAGTGCATGGCGAGAGAAAAAAAACCTCTTGCCATGCACGGACAATATTCTCATTAAATACTGCCCATAGAGAACACTGCCGCCACAGAAAACATGAAAACGCGGCGGAATAGGAAATCCCACCCTTAGAGAGCGAGCAAGCGAGCTATAGATATACACACACAAAAAACAAACATCTAAATAAGCCACTACAGAATGTACAAGTCTGTTTTAAAGACCTTCAGAAAAATATTATCTTTCAATTACTTTCTCATATAATTCCCTAAGCAAATAAACGTAAAAAAAAAAAAAAAAAGGCATGACTAGAGCATGTTCATAGCAAGCACTATGGTGCTATTTTTGTAACTTAAGTTTGTTTCACATTCCAGCTAACATTGCACAGTACTCCCTCCCAGGTTGGCTTCCCACAAAGAAAAGCATAGGCCATTAGGAGGGTATTGAAAGCATTCTCTTAGGTGAAGGGCGTACTCCCTCAACTAAAAAATTCACAGTGCAGAAGGCAATTCCTGGGAGATGTATCAAGCAGTATAATGAGTGGGCAAGTTGCCAATAGCAACTAATCAACTTTGGAGGTAGCATTTGTCAAGTACATTCTACTGTATAAATAAGTAGAATCTGATTGGCTGCTATAGGAAACGCCTCCCCTCTTCAAACTGCTTGATATATCTCCCCCCTAACATATATCCCTGTATTGTAATGAAAATGCTATGGAAAACATACAGGTTACCCTCAGGCAAAACATGAACAGAAAAAATAAACTCTCCACTAGGTTTCAAATATAATCATCACTGCTTTGGTCACTAAACACCAACATTTATTACATATGGCAGCAATTGTTTGCACGACTAGGTGCTGTGTTTATATAAAGTCAGCTTTTTGGACTCGCACTTCACATTAAAGCACACAACAATCCTTTCCCGTAGATGCTTAATTAAGTTACTCAATTCAGCAAGAACCCACGTACAAAGTACTGTTACAGTGTATATAAGTCTGCAAAGTTCTGAACCACAAAATATGAATTGTAGTTTAGTCTGAGCTTTTGTCTCATAATTAAATGTATTGGAAAATGACAATTCGAAACAGACCACAAAAGGTATTAAAGTAACAAAAGGATCTGAAGGAGCCCATACATTTATCTGATTTGGGCAGATTTCACCCGATTCCGGTGGATCGGGCCGAGAAATCTTCCCAAATCAGATACATTTGCCATCCCATTCGACACAATGCTGTTCCATGTGCATTTAATCAGAGTGGGGAGGTCAGACAGGCTGCACATTAAATTTATTGGATTGGACCCAGTAGTGGCACATCGCGGTTGCTTTTTAGCACACCCAGTGTGCTGGGGCGTAACCTAGGTGTGCCAGCGGTGAATTATCGCAAACACAGACTTATGTGCAGCAGCGGGGTCCGCCCATCAGGGGGGAAGGCAGTGGGGTCGGAGGGATGGCTGGGAGCTAGTAGCAGCATGTGTCGGGCAGGAAGTGGCTGGTGAATTTGAAAAAATATTTGGAGACTGGCCGGTCAGTTATTTGCTGAGAGAATTATCTTCGCCAATCAGCGTCCTCCCATCGGATTGTCACGCGATTTATTGCATGGAAAAATGGCACATCAAGTGTCAAATCGTAAGGGAGCCTTCCGGAGAGCTCAAGGGCATGTTACAGGCTCTGTTTAACCCTTTGAATGCCAACATCTGTGAGATGCGACAAAAATATCTGCTAAAAATACCAACATCTGTGTGGTGATGCACAAAATATGAGTGCCAACACCATGTTTTTATATTTCAATGAGGCATCTTGCATTTATGTTGTATAACATCAAACACATGAAATACACACAAATATATTTTATTTGTGCATAAAACAAGGTTCAAAACATGAAACAAAATTTGTGTACCATCTCAGGCACGGACTTTGACTGCCAAACAGTCATTGTCTTGCAGATATTTAGTGCCAGTTACAGATGTCCCCAGTAGTGGTTTTAACAAAAACTTTATTTTTTCACTTTCTGGAATGTATGGTTTTTGGGATAATTTAAATAAGGGATATTCAACCTGTAATTGAAATAAAAAATGTTGCGCAAAAAAAGATCCTTTTCATCCGATTCAGAAGCACTGGGCTGAGGAATCGTATGAAAATGGCCCATACCGCATCTCTCATCAGAGAAGTCGCAGTAGTGGATTAAGGGGGAGGGTTTAGACAGAATAAATTAACCAAGTGGCTGTGCAGGTGCTCGCAAAATATACTGAAATGTGTGCAGATCCATAAGGTCTGTAGTTTACTAGACAATTAAATAGGCCCCCACATACAGCAAAAATGACTAACTGCCTCCATTAACTGAAGTGACTTAATGCTGCTCTGCACCCATTCCATGCAAAGCAGTGTCATATCTACTTACTCTGTATATTTCTTCCAAAAGTAACTTGGCACAGTTCTTCCCAAGATCTTCCGGAAGTACAGCGGCACCCTGTCCCTGAGGGTTTGATGCAAGCTCAGCACTAAGAAAGTAGCCTTCAGTTGTTTCAGCCACTAAAGATAAACCAAAGCCAGGAGACCTGCAAATAAAACAAATATCCATTGACATACTTTACATCACTATAGAAAACATACACTAATACATGCACCACTGGTGACATCTACCCCTCAAGAAGCAAAGACATCCATGTTAATGCAACATTCACTAAATGTCACATAAAACATTAAAATTGGCACTTAAAAACTGTAAGTGTGGCAGGCTCCTCCCCCTGTCAGCCTCCCAGTCTTAAGGTGTGTACACACGGCAGATGCTGCCGTGAGATGCGAGTCCCGACGCGATCAGATCGTATCGGGACTCGCATCTCACAGCATGCCAGAGGGGCACGATTTACACTATATAGTGCAGATCTGCACTATATAGTGTTGCCTGCCCTCTATCTGGCTGCCGATATGCGCTCACACGGGAGCGCGCATCGGGCTCGGAAGCCCTTTTTAGGGCATTGGTTATCTTCGCATTTCACTCCTGGAGACATAAGTTTCCAGATCCTATAGTTAATTATTAAAGCATGGTAGTTTTAAGTCGGAGTAAAGGCATGGACCCTGTGGTAATAGGTAATCCCTTAGGAGGAAGACACCAGTGGTCATCCACCAGAAGGAAACAGGTCCAAGTACCACGCTATGCATGGCCAGTCTGGAGTCACTAGGATGATTGAAGCTGACTTTTTTGGTCAGTTTGAGTAGCCGTGGAAAGGGTGGAAACGGTAGATTAGACTAATTCCAAGGAATGAACAAGGCATCCACTGCCTTCATAGCTGGGGGCTTCGTATGAGAACAGTATCTCAAAAGCTTGAGATTCAATCTGATTGCCATCAAATCGATCTGGGGAACACACCATTGTTGTTAAAAAATGTAAGGGTGGAGATCCTAAATGCTTTTGCCTCTCAATTTTCCACCCAGACTAAGATGGAATGACCCTCTCGCATCACTCCGCGACTGCGAGTCCCTCCTTGACAGTTGATATATGACATGGTCATGGCATTGTGTGACTGAATTCTGATGGCACGTCCTCTCTGATGGTCCTCCTGCCCAAGTGAAGATCATCCCATGAGCACAGTTTCCGGAGTGTAGCGAGGGTAATGGCACCTGTCCACATGAGGATGCCAGCTCTGTAGGGAGGAAGAGGTTGGGTTGTAGCGCGCAACTGAGAACAGAGTCCTTACAGATGCTTCTGTCCCACAAGCGCACTGAACTTGTGGGAACACCACGTTGCATGTGCACCCCAGGCGGAAGTCACAATCAATGGCACACATCAGACCATGTTTGCAACATGTCACTCTAATTATGGGGATCGAATGACAAAGATATTGTATGCAAGATATATGGTATTCTAGTCTTTCTTTTAAAACTGGGAGCTTCCCTTTACATCAGCCACTTACTCCTTGAGCCCAAACAAACAGATGTAGTAGCAAGGTCACAAAAATGAATGAGGAAATACAATTGCATATTTAGGGCAGTATTCAATGAGGCTGATTCGCCATGTTTTTATGGCGATTTTGTGCTGGAAGGCGAATTTTTGACTAAAACGGTGAATCACCCTATTCAATGACCAGATGACGAATACATTTCAAGGTTTTTGTCGCCATGATTCACCGAGTAGCAATCGCTATCTTTTTATGGTGAAGTGGAATGTGAACTTTTAAAATAAAGTGTTTTGTTTTTTACATTTGGTGTAAAAAAATCTGAAATTTTATTCTGAGCAGGGGCATGCTATTTTTATTCATGTGCTGTAAGCACATGAATATATATTTAATTTAAAAAAAATATGCAGCCAGCAGGGGGCCGGGAGCCGAGCCGCTCATTAGATATTCATATATTCACTGCACCCAATCATTACATATGCATGATCGGGTGTAGTGAATATACCCGGTCCCCTGCTGGCACCCCCGGGGGGCAGCCTGTGCTGCCTGGCACCCGGGGAGCCCAACTCCCCCCCCCACAAACGTTCTGGGGCAGGCAGGGAGACTTCCATCTCCCTGCCTGCCGCCGTCCTCAGGCTCCCTGCGGCATCGCCGCAGGAGTTAAAATTCGCCGGTCAGGGGCAGTGAGCCCCTAACTCGTTGAATACTGGAGCCGGCGAGGCTCCGGAACGTGGCGAGCAGTGGCGAATGTGCAGCGGATCCTAAACAGGATTCGCTGCACGTCGTCAGTATTCTCATTGAATACTGCCCTTCGTCTTTGAGACACCTTAACAGAACTAACTAAATTCTTCAAAATTGGATTTTAGTGCTTTGTATAAAGTAACTCAAAACCTCATGGAAATAAAAACAAACATTTGTCTCCAGTATGACTTACTTGCCAGAATTTGCCCCCTTCAGATGATCTGTGTGGATATAAATATCTGGTAGAAACTTATTCAAAATGCTTCTAGCTGAATCAACAATTCGGTTGCCAATTTGCGGAGAAACTCGGACTGAATATCTGTCAGCCCATAGTCAAAGAAGAAGCAAAACTACAGAAATGGAGAGCCAGCACAACAAATAGCTGGTAATAAAAACAATACATTTATGGGACATTAGTCTGTCAAGGATAAAAAGAAGCCAGATATCTCCACTTTGCAGGGATCTCTATATTACAGCTACCATTTTGTGTTACAAAACACTTTAATCCCCATTCTCTGAATTAGAGATTGCAAATTGCAGAGTGCACAAATATGAGAGCTCTGCAGAATTCGCACCAAGCCTACACACCCACAATTACTACATGGGATAACACGGGAAACATTCAGGGAGTTTGTACAAGGGAGTTTTAGTAATAAAAGGATACGCCACTCCTCGGATGCGCTTTATTTTGCCAGGATCAGTCAGGTGGACAGGTCTCAGAACCTTTCTTATTGGACAGGAGAAGATTACTTCCCCACCACCACCGGGTGCAATGCCTCTCCTTAGAATCTAAAAAACAATATATATAATCAAAGTCTAGAAAACGGATAAATAAAAAATGGGTTGTGTGCGATAGATAGATTCACACACACATATACACACAGTGATTCAAAAAGTCGCAGTATACCCTTTTATTTCAAAAACTGTGCAGGAAACAGGAAAAATGACTACTCCAGTAAGGTTGGTTTGGTACATACCCTGAAAGATAACCCACTCCTTACTGGAGTATTCAGTTTTTCCATTTCCTGCACAAAAAGGGCATACTGTGACTTGAATCCATCCAAAATATCCTGAAAATACAGTTCACAGGTACCCCTTAATTCCCATTTTTCCCATTTCCACATGCTCTTAAATGACAAAGAAGATGATCTACTGTCACAATGCAAAATGTTTTGCTTTAAAAATATGTTAAGTAAGCTGGAATTATAAAATCTTACCTTCAGCTCAAAATGCTCCCCATCAATGCCAAACTTTTTCAGTAATGGAATGGCTGTGGCCTTAAGTGTATCCACCTTAGCAACAACAAATTGATTGATTAAAAAGCACAATTTATGCTGCTAATTACACCATATTAGCATTACATGGATACCCAGCTACTTAATTATACATATTTTGATTTACAGACAATGGGCCAGATGTATCAAGCTTCAAAAAGTGATAAAATGGAGAGTGAAAAACAGCCTGCCAATCAGCTCCTACCTGCCATGTCACAGGCTGGGTTTGAAAAATGACAGGAAGGAGCAGATTGGCTGGTGGTTTATCACTCTCCATTTTATCACTTTTTGAAGCTTGATACATCTGGCCCAAAGTAAGATTAGAGATAAAGCCGGTACTTCCTCATCTTTGCGGCCACAACTTATGGCAGTTACATTAGCCACTTTCAGAATAGCACCATTGTCCCCTCGCAGGCTCAGTGTCTCGCTCTGCTCGCCACAACTTTACTAAAGGTAATAGATGATGGAGTGGACACAGGAGGGTGGCGTGAACCCAGGGTGGTGCGGGTTACTCTATGTAAGTTCCATAGCATAAACTATGGCCGCAAAGATGAGGAAGTACCCAAAACCCTATAACAGGATAGAAAAAGGTATATGAACTTACCGAGCTATCCACCTGATCATTGGTGATGCCACGAAGAGTGATTCTTAATGGGTTCTTCATAAAAGGGGCCAGAGAGAGGAGACTCTCCAAATAATAGCCAATAGAACGTTGTAAACTGCAATCATGTTCCAAAGATCCACCAGACAGGAGGCCAGGCTGATAATACAATGATGTGCCTAGAGGAAAAAGTGTTGGGTCATCAGACACATTTTTTGTTGTATGTAACGCACCAAGAGAAAACCAATTCAAAAGGTGATTTTTGGTTGTCAAACATTTCAGAATAAATAACTCACTACATGTATACAGGATTTAAAGAAGAATTATTAGGGTAGAATATACTACACATCACATCGTGGATGCAATACCGGTTCATTACACTGCAGGAGATTATGTAGGTTTAACTTAAATGGAATTAATTTTTTTTTCCTCAACCCCAACTACTATGTATGTAAATTAACAGGTACATACCAGCATTTATATGTACCAAGACTTGCAAATAAGGTCACAAAGAAAAAACTCCTCCAAAAGTATTCTGGAACTTCGCATATATGAAAATGTGGCCAACCTGGGAGGGTTGGCAACATATTGTAAGGTCGTTCAGTGTATACGGTTGACACAATATATATTGTTCTGTCACATCTGCAGTCGGCTGGGTACACGATTCTTCTACTGTGCATCCAGCTGTAGAGGTAGGTGCAGTACTAACCCTTGTTTGTATTTAAAACTCGTCCCTTTTTTTTTTTTTGTGAAGAGGCAGATTACCAATAATATACTTACCCACCAGTGTGTTTTTTTAGCACATATCATGTACCATCCCACTCCATTCTAGGTAGTCTGCTTTTGTCATTTGCTTGTGCATGCCAGACGCTACCCGCAGATATCATTTCTAAAATAGCATCTGACTGTCCTACAGCTCTGATCAGAATAAAATCACATTGAGATATGCCAAAGGCTGCATGCCCTTGGAAATAAAATATTGCTAATAACTATGTACAGTGCAACCAGAAAGTATTCAGAGCAATTATTTTTCCCTACATTTTTTTATGTTAAAGCCTTATTCCAAAATAGATTAAATAATTTTTTTCCCTCAAAAGCCTACCCCATAATGACGAGAAAGAAATTTTGGGGAGATTTTTTGCTAAATTTATAAAACATAAAAAAAGAAATGTACATAAGTATTCACAGCCGTTGCCATGAAGCTCAAAATTAAGCTCAGGTGCATCTTTTTTCCACGGATCATTTTAAGCTGTAGGAACATCTCAAGGATGGAGTGCACCTTTGGTAAATTCAGTTGATTGGACATTTTGAAAGGCACACAACTAAAAAAGATTCCAAACTTGACAGTGCATGACAAAGCACAAAGTCAAAAGAACTGTCTATAGACCTCCTAGACAGGAGGTACAAATCTGGGGAAGGGTACAGAAAAATATCTGCTGATTTGAAGGTCCCAATGAGCAGGGTGGCCTCCATTATCCATAAATGGAAGACGTTTGGAGCCACTAGGACTCTTCATTGAGCTGGCCAGCCATCTAAACTAAGCAATTAGGGGAGAGGGAGGTGGCCAATAACCCAATGGTCACTCAATCAGAGCAACAGCATTCCTCTGTGGAGAGAGGAGAGCCTTCCAGAAGGACCACCATCTCTTTAGCAATCCACCAATCTGTCCTGGTCTGATGAGACAAAGATTGAACTCTTTGGCGTGAATGCCAGGCTTCATGTTTGGAGAAAACCAGGCATCGCTCATCACCAGTCCAATACCATCCCAACAGTGAATCATGGTGGAGGCAGCTAGGAGTGTGCACCGGGCACTTTTTGTGTTTCAGGTCTGGAGCTGTTCCAAAACACCACCATTTTCATGTTTGGATCTGGATTAAAAAATATATAAATAAACACTAAAAATCACAATTTGTGGTTGTTTGCTTTTATGCTATTAACATCAATAAAATAGGATTTTGGGTACCTACCGGTAAATCCTTTTCTCGTAGTCCATATGGGATACTGGGCTTCACTACTATGGGGGATTGAGACCTCCGCAGGAGAGACAGGCACATAAAAGAACTTTCAGTGTGGGTGCACTGGCTCCTCCCCTCAATCTCCCTCCACTAGTCAGTTAATGCAAAAACTGTGCCGAAGGAGAGCATGTGAGGAGTATGTGATAATGTATTGTGGTGAGATTCATCCAGCACACCCAAACGAACAAAAAACATATAAAAGAGGTGAATCCTAACAACTTAAGAGGACACCTGTAACTAGAAAAAATCTATAGTCATACTTATCCTATAGAAAACAAGGCAATAAGCCTAACAATGAAGTAGGATCAGACAGCAGAAAAAGCCGCACTGAGGCGGGCTCCCAGTATCCCATATGGACTACGAGAAAAGGATTTACCGGTAGGTACCCAAAATCCTATTTTCTCTACCGTCCAATGGGATACTGGGCTTCACTACTATGGGGAGGTCCCAAAGCTACCAGAACGGGTGGGAACGTGCGGATTCTGCTGTAGAACCGCATTCCCGAACTGGGAATCCTCCCTGGCCAGGGTGTCAAACTTGTAGAACTTCACAAATGTGTGTTGCCCTGACCAAGTTGCGGCCCTGCAGAGCTGCATTGCCGACACCCCTCGAGCAGCCGCCCAAGAGGTACCTACAGACCTGGTTGAATGAGCCTTTACTGAAAAAGGAAGCGACAAACCAGCTGATGCATAAGCCTGCTGGATAGTACATCTTATCCACCTGGCAATGGTACGCGTTGAAGCAGGTAAACCCTTCTTCTGCGCATCATAAAGCACAAACAGGCTGTCCGTCTTACGGATCCTAGCTGTGCGCTTGACATACCCCTTAAGGGTGAGGACCACATCCAAGGTATCTGGTATATCTGGGTGTGTCGCGCTAGAAGGAACCACAATAGGTTGGTTTAGGTGGAACCCTGACACCACCTTTGGAAGGAATTGTGGTCTAGTCCTGAGTTCCGCCCTATCGTTGTGGAACACAAGGTAAGGGCTCCGACAAGATAAGGCCCCGAGCTCGGACACCCTCCTGGCCGAAGCTAGAGCCAGCAGAAAAACAGTCTTCCAAGTGAGGTGTCGCAGCTCAGACTCCTCCAGTGGAACAAACCGGGCTGATTTTAAGAAAGTAAGAACTACTTCCAAATCCCATGGTGCAGTGGGAGGCACAAAGGGGGGCTGAATCCTCAGCACCCCCTGAAAGAAGGTTTGCACTTCCGGCAAGGCCGCAATCTTTTTCTGGAAAAACACAGATAGTGCGGAGATTTGGACCTTTAAGGAACCCAATCTGAGTCCCTTATCCAAGCCAGCCTGAAGGAAACGTAGCAGACTGTTTAATCGAAAACTGGCCGGAGGCAAGTCATTCTTCTCACACCAGGCAATATATCTGCGCCATATTACATGATAATGAGACGCCGTCACCGGCTTCCTGGCTTTTATCATTGTAGTGACGACAGAGGGATGGAGACCCTTTTGGACTAAGATCTGCCGCTCAACCTCCAGGCCGTTAAACGTAGCCGCTGTAAGTCCTGGAAGACGAACGGGCCCTGGAGGAGCAGGTCTTCTCTTAGGGGCAGACGCCACGGGTCTTCCACTAGCATGGCCTGAATGTCCCCGTACCAGGCCCTTCTTGGCCAGTCTGGTGCTACCAGTATGGCCTCCGTCCCCTGATGCCGGAGCCGCTTTAGCACCCGAGCCAACAATGGGAGAGGTGGGAAGAGGTACACCAATTGGAAATCCCAGGTCCAGGTGAGAGCGTCCACCGCTATCGCCCCTGGGTCTCTGGTCCGTGCACAGTACATTGCTACCTTGTGGTTCAATCGTGAAGCCATCAGGTCGATCTGAGGGAGCCCCCACAGATCCACTATGGCATCGAACACTTGAGTGTGAAGGCCCCACTCTCCCGGGTGAAGATCGTGACGACTCAGGAAGTCCGCCTCCCAATTGTCGACCCCCGGGATAAAAATGGCAGACAGGGCCTGGACATTCTGTTCCGCCCAGGACAGAATTTTTGACGCTTCTCTCATGCAAGGCATGCTCTTGGTACCACCCTGCCGCCTCCCAATTGTCGACCCCCGGGATAAAAATGGCAGACAGGGCCTGGACATTCTGTTCCGCCCAGGACAGAATTTTTGACGCTTCTCTCATGCAAGGCATGCTCTTGGTACCACCCTGCCGATTTATATAGGCCACAGTGGTGGCATTGTCCGACTGGACCTGGATCGCCTTGCCCTGTAACAATGGAGCTGCCTGTAACAGGGCATAGTAGACCGCCCTCAACTCCAGCTTGTTGATATGAAGGCCCGACTCCAGTGGAGACCATCGACCCTGTAGGCGGACTCCCTGTGTTACAGCTCCCCAGCCCCTCAGGCTGGCGTCCGTGGTTACCAGAATCCAGTCCTGGATCTGGAACCGTCTGCCTGCCAACAAATTGGATGAATCTAGCCACCACTGTAGCGAGATCCTGGTTCTTGTTGCAAGGCCAATCCTTCTGCGCATCTGCAGGGGGGAGCCGGACCATTTTGTCAGAATATCCAATTGAAAAGTCCTGGAATGGAAGCGGCCAAATTGTATTGCTTCGAATGAAGCCACCATCTTGCCTAGAAGCCGGAGGCAAAGATGGATCTGTACCAGAGGTGACTGTAGGACCTCCCTGACCAGCTGTTGTATTGCAGTGACCTTTTCCATCGGCAGAAAGACTTTTTGTTCCGATGTATCCAGGATCATGCCCAAGAAAACCATCCTCTGGGTCGGAACCAGCGATGATTTGGGCATGTTCAGGATCCACCCGTGGTCTCTTAGAACCTGTATGGACAGATTGAGAGCACTGCTTAAAGCCTCCGCCGACCCTGCTTTTATTAGCAGGTCGTCCAGGTATGGCACTACATTCACCCTTCGGAGCCTGAGTAGTGACATCATTTCCGCCATTACCTTTGTGAAAACCCGCGGGGCTGTCGACAGGCCGAAAGGTAACGCCCGGAATTGGTAATGGTCGTTCCCCAAGGCAAACCTGAGATAGATTTGGTGTGGGGGCCAGATAGGAATGTGTAGATAGGCGTCTTTGACGTCTATAGAGGCCAGGAACTCCCCTCTTTCTAGGCTGGCGATCACAGAGCGCAAGGACTCCATCCTGAACTTGAACACGCGCAGGAAGGGGTTCAGTGACTTTAGATTCAGGATGGGTCTTACTGAGCCGTCTGGCTTCGGTACCAGGAATAAGTTGGAATAATATCCCTGGCCCTGCTCCGTGTCTGGCACCGGTACAATTACCTGAGACTGAAGCAGCCTGGTAATGGCCCCCTGAAGGAGCACCTGATCTTCCTGGGATGCTGGAAGTGCCGACCTGAAGTATCGTCTGGGAGGGGGTTTGTCGAATTCCAGCCTGTAACCTAGAGAAATGAGACCCCTGGCCCAGGAATCCAGACCCGAGGCGTCCCACACATGGCTGAAATGCAACAATCCCGCCACGTCTCGTGGCGGGAAAACCCCGTCATGCTGCAGGCTTAGAGGAAGTCGCGGCATTTGGACGGTCCTGGGTGTTGGAGGTGTTAGGCTTCCTAAACTTGCCTCTCGTGCCCCTGCTGGCATTGGAGGCGCCCCTAGCCTTGGGGCGAAACCTGTTCCCACGAAAGGACTGCTGGGAAGCACCTGTGAAGGTACGCTTTGCAACCGTGGGGGCTGATGGAAGGAAGGTAGATTTTCCTGCCGTGGCTTTGGAAATCCAACCGTCTAATTCACTGCCAAACAGCCATTCTCCTGTAAAGGGAATACCCTCCACACTCTTCTTTGAGTCTACATCTGCAGACCACTGACGCAGCCACAAGGCCCGTCTGGCTGAAACCGCCATGGCTGAATTGCGCGCGTTTATTGCGCCCAATTCCTTTTGTGCCTCGCACAGGATTTTTGCGGTATCCTGAATGTGACGCAGGCTGTCCCCTATCTGGGCCACAGTCATGTCACCCAACAACCCCTCCTGAATCTGGGTTGACCAGGTATGAATAGCCTTGGCCATCCAGCAGCTGGCTAAAACTGGACGCTGGGATGCCCCACTAGCCGTATATATGGACTTGAGGGTAGCTTCCAGCCTTCTGTCCGCCCCGTCCTTAAGGGTGGATACCCCTGGGACTGGTAACAACACCTTTTTAGAAAGGCGGGAGACAGAGGAGTCCACTACCGGTGGCTCCTCCCACTTCTTTCTGCCCAAAGGTTCAAAAGGATAAGCATTTGTGAACCGCTTTGAAAGGGTAAACCTCTTATCAGGGTTTTGCCATGCAGCCCTGAAAACAGTTTCTAACTCCGCCTGCTCAGGGAAGTATACTGGCTGTTTCCTCTGAGTCATGAAGAAAGGATCTCCTTCTGCGGATGCCTCCACTGGGAGATCTAAAACATCCCTAATGGCCCTGATAAGTGGCTCTGGACCATGCACTGCCGCCTCAGGAGCTGGTTCCTGCAGACCCTGCTCCTCACCCTCCTCCAATATGTCCTCATCGTCATCATCTGTGTCAGGATCCATTGCAGTAGCCTGCCTCTTTTGAGGCTGTGCGGGAGGAGGAGGTACATTAAGGGTATGAAGAATATCCACCCTGGCAGTTAACATGGACAATTCCCTCTGAACCCTTTGCGTTTGCTGAGTGTTAGTGGAAAGCTGTGAACCCACAGAATCCAACAAGGTCTTTATGTTGGAGGCCCAAGCAGGCTCCTGCTCGTCTGCCTGCGACGGCCCCACAAGCTGTGGGGGCACCCCACTGATCTGGGTGTCAGCACTGCTGGGTTGAGGTGAGATACAAGCCTCACAAGTAACCTGTGACTGTGACTTGGGCACAAACTTGGTGCTACACACCATGCAAGTGAACTTTTTTACCATGATGAGACAGTACTAACAATGTCTGCTGTACAATCTGCAGTACAACACAACCCCCACGCAGTCACACACGTGCACACACCGCACCACTGGATATGAAAAACAGACTATGTGCTTGTTTTATGCTGTGTTCTGTAACTAATCAGTGGGGAAAAAACAGAGCAATTGGGGAGCCAAGTACACCCTTAACCTGAACTCACAGATCTGGGTGAGCTGGTAACGCTTACACAGTGATATGAACAACACAGTGTCTAATAAGCCAGATAGCGCAGCAGCGCTAAATCGCTATGAAAAACCTGCTGTCTCTGCCGTGCTGCAAGTACCCGGATCCACCACGCCAGTGAGGAGCCCTCTGTAATGGAGTCTGGCAGCGTGTTGAAGAAGCAGGAAGTGACAGCGCGCGCCCAGCAGAGCTTGGTCCCGCTCTGAGTGAAGCCCCGCCCCCTGTACACGGAGCTGGCGCTTCTATATATTTATACTGACATTAATAAAGGTGTAAAATATATATATAATACATTATAACCTGAGGGGTGTCCCTGGTGGTCCAGCGGCAGCACCCCTATGCCAGTTACCAGACGCGGTGTTCACGCGGTCCCTGCTGGAGAGCCGCCATTACTAGCCGTCGTCTTGCCGCACCAGAAATGGCTGCGGGGACCCCTTGTGGGACCCCCAGCCTGTACTCACCACTGAAGTCTTCAGACCTGTCAGGGGTGTGCGGCGGCTAGGAGACTTGCTCGCCACAGCGCAATGCTGTGCGGTGACAAGTCCCACGCAGGACCGAATTGTCCTGTAGCAGGGTCAGCTCTGCACCTGAAGAGGTCGGGGACTGACCCTTCCCCTGACACCCACGAAGCAGGACAGCTGTGTGGTCACCACAGCGCCCCAAAATAACAAACTTTAAAAATAAATGTAGAAAAACTCTGGAGCATCCAGAAGCACTGCCTCTCCTGAGGCACATTTTTCAAAACTGACTAGTGGAGGGAGATTGAGGGGAGGAGCCAGTGCACCCACACTGAAAGTTCTTTTATGTGCCTGTCTCTCCTGCGGAGGTCTCAATCCCCCATAGTAGTGAAGCCCAGTATCCCATTGGACGGTAGAGAAAATTAATTTTCCACTTATTTCCAGTCTAATTCGAACACCTCGCAATGTTGTTTTTTAGGCCAAAAGGTAGCTGGATGACTAGGCTAAACAATACAAGTGGGTGGCACAAACACATGGCCCATCTAGTAGTGGCACTCGAGCAGCAGACAGGATGACAGTTTGAAATACTAGGCCCCAAAGAGCACATAATGGCAAAAAAAAAAAGAGGTGGCGCAAGGTGGACTGGAACTGCGGCACTACCACTGGACTTTAAAGTATCACTGGACTGGACTCAGCAGTACACAAAACGACTCTCTCCGGGAAATCCCGAACAGGCTCAGAGAACCTGTTTGGATTGGGGATGTCCAGATTCCCCTAATCCAAACTACCTCATCACGAGTGGCAGCATCATTCTGTGGGGATGTTTTTCAGTGGCATGAACGGGGAGAATAGTCAGGACAGAAGCAAAGATGAATGCACCATTGTACAGAGACATCCTGGATGAAAACCTGCTCCAGAACGCTCTTGACCTCAGACTGGAGGACCGTTTATCTTTCAGCAGGACAACATCCCTAAGCACACAGCTAAGCTATCAAAGGAGTGGCTTCAGGAAAACTCAGAATGTCCTCGATTGGCCCAGCCAGAGATCAGACTTGAATCTGAACATGGCTGTGCACTGACGCTTCTGATCCAACCTGATAGAGCTTGGGAGGTGCTGCAAAGAGGAATGGGCAAAACTGCCCAAAGATACTGTAGGTGTGCCAAGCTTGTGGCATATTTAAAAAGACTCAAGGCTGTTATTGCTGCCATAGTTTTATCAACAAAGGCTGTGGATACTTATATACATTTGATTTTAGATGATAAAAATAATCAGATTGCCATTATGGGTGTGTGTGTGGAATGGAGGGGAAAAATTATTTGTAATAAGGCTGTAACATAACAAAATATAGAAAAAGTGAAGCGCTGTGAACACTCCGCATCTGAAAGTATTCATTAACTGAAGCTTTTGTACAATTAGATGCCAATTAAATTACTTAACATTTCTCAACACAACAAAAATGCAGTCATGTAGAAACCTGTCAATAGACAGTACAAAGGTAGATTCATGTGTGCATGACTGCTAGGGTGAGGATAAACAAAGATATTGGAGCAGTGGCAAATGCTAATTAATCAATTCAAATGGGTGTTTTTGGTGCCCAAAGTTAGTATTCATTCTAGCACCCCGCTATCTTTGAAAACCCATGCAGTTCCTCTTCCCTGCCTGGGGTGTCACTGTCTGCTGTGGTGTTTCTAGCACAGATCTGGTTTGCAAATCAGTGCTAATTTACAGACCACACTGTGCTAGAAGCACTACAGCAGACAGTGACATCCCAGGCAGGGAAGAGGAACCGCATGAGTTTTCAAAGATAGCGGGTGCTAGAATGAACACTACCAAAGTAATGGGCGCCCATGAGAGCAATTCAACGGTTGGCCTCATCGGGCGCCCATTGCATTACATGTATTCAATAGGGGTTTAGTTGCAAATATTGGCCAATCTCGTCTAAAGTCCTGGTTAGAGCACCTAAACAACGGACTATGCGCACATTAGTTTTTACACCGAGGAGGCTACAATAATTGTCACAGTCGCATCTACCGGGAGTCCAAATAACGCAACTACTGATTGCTCAATTTTGCGCTCTGTAGTGGGACTTAAGGTGCCCATACACGCACCAATTTTGTGCGCTGTGCGTTTTGAACTTCAAGCTGCCATGCGATGTACTGTACTTTGCGGGTGCGATGCGATTTCAGGCCTTTTTTTTTTTTTTAAGTTAATGGTTACTAATGCGATGCAATGAAGCACAAAAAAAGAAAAACCCTATCACAAGTTTTGGAAAACAACCAGTACTTTGCTTGCAAATCACTAATCACATTCTAATACAGGATACAAACGGATGATCGGTGGCCAGTATGTCAGCATTCAGAATAAAGACGTTAGTATCCCGAAGGTGGAACCCTAAACCCCCACACACCCTCCTAACAGCCTGACCATCCCCGACAGTTCCTAACCTAATGCCCCTTTGAAGTATTTAACTAACCACTCTCCCCACCAAGTCCCCCCACTATTGTCTAATCCTAATCCATTTCCCCAGCCTGAACATAACCTGTTTCGGCATACCTACAGTTAGGATTCTGTTGCCGACTACAGATCGGAATTCAGGATGCCAGCATATGCTGGCATCCTGAACGCATTCCTCTAATGCTGTTGTGCGGTGTTATTTGCCACTTGGCAATATCCCCAATTTTTCTGCACAGATGGTAGCATTAACATATGACTCCGCTGCAATTCCCTGAAAGGGCTGTTTACAACAAGAAAATGCTGAGTTATGACCAGGAATATAACATACAAAAACACAAAAAAATAAATTATGCAGATGCAGTAACTTTGCAGAAATGCAATGGTTATCTTTATTCAATGCACATAATACACATAAAGCAGCACAGATAGTGCTGTCATGTTGTACTGCTACCATTACACAGAGGTCATGGGTTAAATTCCCATGACCCGGTGTGCAGTTTGTATATTCTCTCCATACTTGCATGGGTTTCCTCAGGGTGCTCTGGTTTCCTCACACAATCCAAAAATATACTGGTAGGCTATGTGGCTGCCAACAAAATTAATCCTAGTGTGAATGTTTGTGTGTGTACATGAGGTAGGCAAAATAGATTGCAAGCTTCACTGGTGCAGGAAATAATGTGAATGGCCAAATATTCTTTGTAAAGCGCTGCAGAATATGTGTGCGCGCTATATCACTATTTGGTAATAAATGGCTGTACAGTTTGATCATTTTATTCTGTACATCACAGTCCCTGCACCTGTGGTGTACACAAACAATGGCCTATTTAGAAAGACCACCAAGCAGGACTTTAGATTGTGGGAGAACAGTAATTCTATTTGAACTTAATAATAATCATATTAAAAAGTGTGCATACCCGAGAAGCATGTTGTGGGATGGTACAACCCACACAGTACACACTGCACTATTATGTGTTCTTCTGTAACACAGCACAAACATGCTGTCTCTCTGCCTGTACTTTGCTCCCCATGGCTGCCAAGGCACTGGAAATTCTGGATAGAAACTTTTCAAGTTTGTATGGAACCGTTAGTTGCATTTTTCACCAACAATTACTTTAGTTATTAACATATAATTCAACATAAACTAATAATATTTCCTTCCTGTGTGAATTCTGTTGGCAGCCGAACCAGAAGTCACATGATTACAGCTCCACAGTTTATTACCACACTGCATGGGGACTGCCCAACTTCCAGCACATTACAGGACTGCACCACTTACCACAACCAATTTGGCCTAAGAATAAAAAGTAAATCGGAACATTGTACATTTCCTTAGATGCAGAGGCACACCGTTGACAGAAATAAGAATTTTTCAGGATCCAAATGTATAATTATGCTTTATTATCTACAGTTGGTTTTATGGTATAGTGAACTATTTGGGCAAAGACAATCTAAAAAAAATTTCAATAGGATTTGGGTGGAAATGGCCAAATCGCACTAGTGTATGTCTTGACAGAGCCCACCGTACCATTGGAACGATTATGTATCTGCTCTTATGTATCCTAACATCTTATGTATCCTAACATTCGTGGATTTTTATTACTTTTTCTAGTGTACTGTACTTCTAAAGCAGTTAAGTAACCTGTGCTGTGACAATTGAAAACTTGTCAATGTTAAATGTATTGTATCAATTTCTGATGGCCAAGTGTATTCGATTTAGGATCTTTATGCTTGCTAGTAAATTTAATAAAATAGAAGGATGCAGAGTTTTCAAAGGCTGATATAACCATGTGGCAACAGGGCATGTTGAAAAGGGGCAAACCTTTTTTATGTATAGCTTAAATGTCATATGGGAATTACTAATAGTGCTAAAAATCTGCATAAACACTCCATTAAAAAAGGCACATGAGCACTAATGGTGCCCATACAAGGAGCAATGTTCGTGGTACTAGATTGCATAGCATATAGTACAAAAAGTATGTGATGTACTATAGCACTGTGCATTTAGTACTAGATATGCGATCTAGTACAAAAAGTCTTTGCTGAGCATACTTTTTGTGTTATGCAATGTGTTGTGCATGGGAGCACGCATCACACGGGCAAAACACACCATGTATGGGCACCTGCATGGGTTTCGAAAGATGCAGGGTGCTAGAATGAACACTAACATTGTATTAATAAAACTATCTCTGGAGGGTTTTCAAGGTAACTGACCTCTGTTAATCTGTGTCCCTTTTGTATTGCATCAGGGTAATGGTGATGCGATGTGTAATTTATATGTGCAAGATGTCAATGAAGTTCGGCTAACAGTGCTTTTTTTTTTAAAGCTTAGTAAGTAACCAAAACGTACTGGACAAGTGTGATTTTGCTATGGTATGCCTCTTAACCCATTTTATTCCTGATATAGGTGCTTTATCTCCACTGGATACATGTGCCACAAATGTAACTTTTAGAGCAATTCAAGTGTCAGTCAAGAAACTGTGGAGGATATGACTGATCTGAGAATTTTTTTTTACAAAACATCTGGAGTGCAGCTCCTGCTGTAAGACTTATGGAATCCTATAAAATGGGTGGTGGTAATAACATCCATCGCATTGGGTACCGGCAAATCAAAAGTTGGCTGCTTTGCTGCCCCATACAGTATTTGGGCTTCAACCACCACCCAAGGGTGAGTCATCCTTGGAAGTCTTTCTAGAACAAAAAGCACCCATTCAGTAACTTGACTGCTGTGGTGCTTCTAGCATAGTGTGGCCTGTATTTCAGCATGGCTATGCAGACCAGACCTGTACTAGAAGCACCACAACAGAGAGCGACATCCCAGGCAGAGAAGAGGCACTGCATGGGTTTTTAAAGATGCAGGGAGCTAGAATGAACACAACAATGCGCTCTTGCAGATTCCACTTCAATATTGAATGTATTCTAGTGCAAGGGAAAAACTCTTAATATAGCTGAGTCAATAAATTTAAGCTAAACAACTGCCAGTGAACTTCAAATTAATACCAGTCCACCTTTTAAATTTAACAGCTGGTAGGATCAATTCAATAAGATTCCATGATCTATGGACTAAGGAGGAGGGCTCTCAAACAGCACGCCGGAAATGTAGTTTAACACAGCTACTCCGGAAAAAGCTTCACTGTGCAGCTGACAAACATAGGAGACAATAGCCTTTTAGTAATTCTTCTTATTAATACAAATAACACCCTTTTCTTCAGTGTTTGTGAAGTGTGCTATAAATTGTGTCTTTCCCTACAATTGCAATTTGAATTGGTCACTAATCTGGACATTATCCATATTTTTTCCAGTGAACCAGTCAACTATTGTAACAATACAACCAATAATCAACTGCAAACGCTGGTCTCAGGATGTGCAAAACGAGGTACTTGTGTAGTAGCCGGGCGCCCAATTAGCATACGTAGGGTAAGCTGTCTGCATAGTCCAACGGCTGCCTAGTTTAGTGACTCCACGGCAGCCCGGCTCTGTCCCCAGCGTCCATGGCTCTGTACCCGGCATCCAAGCCTAGTGAGCGCCTCTCACACAGTGCTGGTAACCTCCAGATCCCCTGCGCTGGCAGACGTCAGCGGAGAGGGGATCATGCGGGCGCCGGCGGAGATTCGCTCCAGCTGTCTGAAACGCAGGACGCGTTACGCGTCCTCCCGACCTGTTCGTACCCCCCCACTATCCACGTAGGCGTGGAGTTGATTTTATAAAGTGTGGCGAGTGCAGCGAGCCCGAAGCGTGGCGGGGACGCGGAACACATGTGAAGTAATCCGCGTCCTCTTGCCACGCTCCGGGATCGCCACACTTTATAAAAGCAACTCCACGCCGACATGGATATGAACAGGTTGGGAGGATGCGTAACGTGCCCGCTCGCCACGCTTCGGGCTGGCGTGGATAGTGGTGGTGTTTCAGGAACACATTCACACCTGCCTCCTCCACTGTCTTTGGCAAGCTGAACATTGTCACAGGTTCTGCAGCCATTAAACTGTCACTTCACCTTTAGCTATGACAGGGACACTGACTGTCTGACTAAGCTGATTCTGACAGGGACACTCGTGGGAACATAATGCTACTTCTGACTGACTACGCTGGCTGCAGGAACACTATGCTGATTCTCACAGCGATGCTACGCTAACTACATACCGGGCGCCCGACTAATACACAAGTACCCAAAACGATTCCTGTGCTGGAGCAACCAGGGCTGTGGAGTCGGAGTTGGAGACGTAGTCGAGGAGTCGGAGCAAATTTCGAGTACCTGGGGTCGGAGTCGGCAAACAATGCACCAAATCCAACTCAGAAAACTATAATAAAGGACTTCTCGACTGTAAGAAGACCAATGCATGCAGTGCCTCATGTAACCGCAAAACAAACACGTTAAGTGACCATGAAAAAGCATGCTTTTCATGTGCTTCACTATATGGCACGCAACGCACAATTCGGAGCACCAATACTTCTAAATGTATTCTCCCTTGTAGTTTACAACTTATTTCCAACGTTCAATAAGGTTTTCAATACCTCGAAAAATTCATTCAACCAAGCTCTCCCACCACACGCACAACATCTTTTTACGCGGATGAAGATCTTGTTTCATGCGCGGGGTTGTTTGTTTACCTTGGCTAAGCCATACCTTACGCTGGTTCATATTGATGTACAGGCACCATTTTTCGTCGCCAGTAACGATTCGGTAAAGAAATCGTTCCTTGTGTCCGTGAATTGAACGGTGACGAGCAAGCAAACCAGCGGACAAACATTGTGTCATTGTGTCTTAAACTGTTCAATACAGTAGACTGTTGGCTTCTAAGCCTCTAGTTTCTGTAGTAATAATATGTATGTTGCCTTTCTTTCCTTCAAGGAATGTATCAAATACATTCGCATATTAATACAGAGGAGTCGGGGTCAGCCGTATGAGGAGTCGGACCATTTATCTACCGACTCCACAGCCCTGGGAGTAACAAGACATTAATGAGATCATAGATGCCAACAAGCAGGGTACAGTTTGACATGCTGCACTTTAAATGTTTTAAGCAAAACGCAACTATTAGGTTGGATAGATAAAAAAAAATATACAATTAAGCAGTTCCAAGTGTTCAACTTTAAATATTCGCAGCCTTAAAGTGGTCATATTGCGTAAGAAAAAAGGTCAAGGTCTAATTTTTTTGTTTACTTTTTTGTTGTTGCGCCATTATTGTTATGGTAACACTGTACCACAAGACCTTGACAGTCTATATAAATATCACCTAATTTTGTATGGTCATGGAGTGAATTACACCATCCATAAAACAGTAAGAGATGCATCTACTGATACTGAATTTCAATTTAGTATGCTAATGAGTTTTGTATTCATGTTTAATGTTAGAGAAAGTTGGAAAGTAACCCTATTACATTGAAACACAAAGCAAAGAGGAAACAGACATCAAGCCAAAACTGTAAAGGGAACGTGAGGTCTTTCCACTGCCTCAAAAACAACGCCAAGAGATGTAGGAATTCTGGGTGGGGTTACCAGCTCAAGCATAAGCCATTTGGAAAGAAATTTGGGTGGGGACAAGCTGCAGAACACAAAACAAACTGGACTTCCATGTACAAGAACAGATTACAGCATTAAAAACAACAGTATCATGCTTCATTTAAAATGTTTATAAAGGACACTTACCGGTTTCATTGATCTCTATCCTAGTGCCATTGGTAACTTTATCCATCAACCGGATAAAACTTGCTTCAAAGTCTGTAAAAAGGAAATATGCGTGGTCTGAAAATCTGACAGCAAGATGGAATGTCCTTGTGAAGAAAATAACCTGTCCATTCCTACATATATCTATTCAGGGATTCAGAACTGGGAATAAACCAGTAAGAGTTAAGTAAAAGGTAAATATGGCTCCTGTAAAGCCCCATTCAGCTGTTTTCAAACTACACATCCCAGCATGCATTGCCAAAGTTTGAGCATTCTGTAATAGCTCCTAGTGATTTATCGCCCTGTACACACTGTAAACACAGGCAATCTGGTCGCTCATCGGCCATTTAGCCAGCAATACTGGATTATAATCGCCCCCTGTATACAGGGCTATATGGAAAGACAGACTATTTGAAACATTCCAAAGCCTTTCTGATCACTATATGTGCAGAAGTTTTTCAAAGTAATCAATTTAAATTGTGGACACTATGCAAAGAATTATAGGTCATTAATAGCAGTCTGATGGGAAAACAATTACCAAGATTATTATTAGAATCTGCCAAAGAGATAGGATTGTTGTTTTAAACACCAACCAACACAATCAATTTAGAATCTTTAATAAATATATTTTCAGAGCAATGTAAATCACAGATACAGAACTTTACAATTAAATTAAAGCGAAGTTTGATTAGGAAACAATTCAATTGTCTATAAGCACTCATGGAGAGTTATTCAATTGTTTTCCCCAAAAAGAGTGAGTGATGTGGGTGCCCATTATTTCTGCTTGCTAAGTTGGCGAGTAAAAATGCTGTTTGGAAGTGCGCCCATTACTTTTTATAGGTTTCGTCAATTTATGCAATAAGTAATGTGAGCTGTCTAATGGATATCCGATTGGAGCAACAATTGAATAGCTCCAATAGGCACCATTACAAAAACAAACAAAAAAATGTATTCTGCTTAATGTGGCAGACTAAAGATCGCTGACTTAATAGTGTTCATTCTAGCACCCGCCATCTTTGAAAATCCATGCAGTTCCTCTTCCCTGCCTGGGATGTCGCTGTCTGCTGTAGTGCTTCTAGCACAGTGTGGTCTGTATATTATCACTGATATGCAAACCTGACCTGTGCTAGAAACACAACAGCAGACAGCGACACCCCAGGCCAGGAAGAGGAACTGCATGGGTTTACAAATATGGCGGGTGCTAGAATGAACACTACTTAATGTAGCACTGTCATAGTATGCAACCTTTTCAACAAATCTGATGTTCTCATTAAAATTAATAGCTGTTTATTTTGAAGTGAATCTGCACAAAAGTTTGCTGTATAAATGTGTTAGGCAGAACTTTGCCCCTAATTCTATGTTTTATACGGTTAAACCCACCACATTAAAAAGGTGTGTACACACTTGTACAATTTAGATTATCAGCATACAATTTAGACTATATAGTGCAGATCTGCACTATATAGTCTATGCAGCCAAGACTTTCTGGCTGTGATACGGGAGCGCGCATCGGGATCGCAAGGGTAAAACCCATACAATCTGCATGTGATCCAGATGAGATTTTGACTATATAGTCAAAATCTCATGCACATTGTACAAGTGTGTACACACCATTAGACACAAACGCAATAAGTAAAGGTGCCCATGCACTTACACGATTTTGGCCCTTTTTTACCCGATTCTGACAGATCGGGCTAAGAAATCAGGTAAAAAAGGTGACCAAAACATATGTGACCACCTCCGATTCACGGTCCCATGCACATCGAATCTGGAAAGTGCAAGTGCTGCACATACGATTTATGGGCTCTGGCAGCACTTGCTGGGAGTCATATGATATATCGTATGCGCTAACAGGCAGCAGTTTGGAGAGCAGTTGCCGAGGCATTGCATGCAATACCTCAGATAAGTGTATATGTAGTCACACAAACCAATAACTCTGTTGGGTGCCCAAGCAACAAATGAATTCCCCCCTCCAAGGGTAAACGAACAGGTAAAAAATACAAACTATAAAGCAGATGCATAAGATTCGCTGCACATCGTCAAAATTCTCATTGAATACTGCCCATAGCCGAATGTAGGTCACCCCCTACGCTTATTAATATTTACAGTTACCTAAATGTACCTATATCAGCAGGTCACAAAGTCACAGTCTATCCCAAACTCCTGGAAAGTCTTTCTTGATTATTCTTTTTGGAATCGTACTGACTGATACAATGGCATATAATAATACTGGTTTGTTGTATTTTAAAAAGCAGACGTGACCGAGTAAGCCATCTTAAGGTTGGAAGAAAAATGCACAAGCATGTATTGGCATAAGCTGTGCAGGGAAGAGCTTGGCAAGACACAGCCATGCACTTCGGAAAGCATGGGTTTGTAAAACCAGCAACCGTACAGTGTGGGGGAAGGAGACTAATAAGCGTGGGTATGGAATCTGTGTCCTATCGGAAATAAACGCGCGTGTCAGTATTATTATTAAACGTATTACTGCTGCCCAACATGCGTGCTAACCAGCGAAGAAAGGTAGCATTGACATTATTACGGGCTCCGGAGGAAATAGAACATTCTGTACAGAATGTGAATTAGTATTCTTGTTTACTAGCCAGCCCAGCTAATGCTAATTTACGCCTTACCCTTTATACCGGGGCTCTCATCCTTCACTCTGATTTTCTGGATTTTCACCGGCCTCCCGCTTAGGGTAGACAGCACAATCCGCTGCCTGAAAAAATTACAGCCCTCGAAACGAAGACAGTGCCCCTGGCTCGCCATGCTGCCCTGAGAGAGCCTCCTCCGCCTGGACAAGCTGCCAGGGAACACACAGAGTCAGACTGCTCCTGCTGCACACGTGGTTTGGAACGGGAAGTCGGATGGAACGCTCAAACACACACCAAGGTGAGAGGTCATGTGAAAAGGGTGGAGTGAAAACACTGGTGAAAAACAATTTTTTTTCCTTTGAAAACAACAGAAACTTTATTAACAAGTCAAAAAAACATTATTAATCGTACAAGCTGCTTGTAGTAACTAATCTGTCTTGATTAGGCTGATTATTTAAACTACTGTAGTAAGGGTCTGATTTAGACCTGTGCATATTCGCTGTCTAGCAGCAGGATAATGCAGCCACTGCTGAATGCCCCCCCCCCCCCCAACACCCAAATACCTGTGCTAGGCTGCGAGAGGATGTGTTCGCTTACACATCTGTTTGCATATGCCCGCACAGTGGAGAAATCATTTGATGGTTGCTCACCATCGAATGATTTTTCCTCTGTCCGCAGATAAAAATAAGTCGGTCTTCTGCGAATTGGGGGCGGGTGCTGACGTCATGTGACATCATCCACCGGCCCAGAGCAGGCAGGGGTCCGGCCAGCATTTCTGTGGGTGCACCTACTGCTTTTGTGGGCATGCCCAAGAAACGCCGGATGCCTACCCTGTCAATCAGCCAGCATCGCATCTCCCCTATGCGCATTCGCAAACCCCCACCTTCAAGGACAGGAACGTATTCAGACCTGTGTGAACAGGTCTGAATTGGCCATTTAGTATGTACAGTAACAGCAGGCAAAACATTATATTGAATTCACTGAAATAATGTCAAGTTACACTAAGGTCACGTACGTACAGAAAACAAGTGTACGAGATATAGAAAATTGCTTTGAAAACTGTTGTTTTTATGATTGGTGAGCATAGGAAAAGTTTAATAAAGTGGACTGAGCCAGTTTTGACCAATGTACTGTACTAGGCAAGATTATAGCTGGTGTTCCTTTAAGGTGGGCACATGCTATACCAGTTTTGTTAATGACATGCACGATCACAATATCATTAACGATATCATTGTGCATATCCTTCTAGGTCAGCCCCCAATATTGTTATAGATAACCCTTATTGTCTAAACATGCAGTCAAATCTGATGATATCGTCAGTGACTGCATGTTCGGCAGGAGTCCAGGCATACCTCCCAACTTTTAACCTGAAGAAATAGGGACACTCGCGCGGCGTCCGAAAAGGGGGCTGGGCGTATGCAAATGAGGGCACGGCTTATGCTAATTAGCCGCGACCTCATTTTCATACGAGAATAGACGCTGTGCGCATGCGCACAGCGTCTATTCTACTAGATTGGGGGGTCAGCGGGACAGGACCCGAAAATCGGGACTGTCCCTCTAAAATCGTTACAGTTGGGAGGTATGGGACTCCAGGTGACGTCACCAAACAATATTGTTAACAATATCATTCCGTGTTTAACCCATGGATCGTTTTCTTTGTGACACCACCAATATTATTAATGATATTGGTAGTGCCGCATATCCTATAGTGTGTACTTGGCATTAAGGCCCCCATACACTTGTGAGATTTTGTCAGATTTGGCCCAACTCAGACAGCTTGGACCAATTAATCTGACAAAATCTGATGATGACCAACATGACAAGGACCCGATGCATGCCCGTGTGCGCATCAGGTCTGACCCAAGAGATGGATCCTCCTGCACATAGGATCTATCTCATCTGGTCACTCATGCACATATTGGGGGACATTTTCCCTCAGAAAAGTTTAACAAGTGTATGGGGTTCTTAGACTGCTGGTGAAAATGGGTTGACGATGATTTAAGTATACAGAACTAGGCAAGCCACATAATTATATAATGAAAACCTTGAGCAAACAGTATCCCCCAAATATTGTACCTAGTGTTAAAAACCCAATACCAATCATGATCCCCTAAAATACAGTACCTAAGTAGTGTACCCACATGTATGATTAAAAAAAAAACTATTACCAAACTTAACAAATAATTTACTCAAAGAATTTATCATTAAATTAAAAATAAAAAAAAACACACAAAAACAATCAAAATTATATAACTACATTTTTACGTAGAGGAAGAACTGCTTCTGCTCCTCCCCATTGAGAAAGATGGTAGTAAATTATTACTAACCCTCCCGGTGCTCGTAATAATCTTCCGTAACTGCAAGTGGTAGGGTGTTGGGGATGACTCCCTTGATTAATGAGAAGACAAGACATCCATGTTGTAACTACTGCGCTTATGAGTGATACACGTAACTGTTTAGGGTTTGTACATGTTCTCCACCTATGAAGACTCAGGAGCATACCTCCCAACTTTTGACTTGAACAAATAGGGACACTCGCCCGAAAAGGGGGCGGGGCGTATGTAAATGAGGGCGCGGCTTATGCTAATTAGCCACGACCTCATTTTCATACGAGAATAGTATAGCATGCGCACAGCGTCTATTCTACTAGATTGGGGGGTCTCCCAACTGCCACCCCCCGCAGCGGGACAATGCCTGCCGCGGGTGGGACAGCGGGACAGGACCCGAAAATCGGGACTGTCCCTCTAAAATCGTGACAGTTGGGAGGTATGCAGGAGACCTGCATTTTCCACATAATTATTTTATTGTAGACAGTTAATACACAGATATAAAACATATGTAGATGTATCATGTTGCCTGTTTTTTAGGTTTCCGCTTTATTCCTTTTAGATGATCATGCATTAATATGGTATACCTGATGCTGTAGTTTTATCAACAGCATATGTGGTTCCAATGAATATGCATTAGTTTGACATTGAATAGATTTCGGGTAATGAGGTTTCACACTATGGTGTTAAATCAGGCTTCAAAAATGAAAACTGGTCGACACAGATTTGCAGTAAATTGAGACAGTGGCCCATATTCTGGTTGACTCCCAAGCCTTGCAAGTCCACGGAGAGAAATCAACTAACTGCCATGCTACAGGCTGTGCTTTCTGAGCCAGCTTGAATTTGAGGGCGTGTAAGAGCTCTGTGCGAATCTGAGTTATGCATATGGGGAAAGGAAGCCTGTTTCTGATGGTTTTCTAGCACCTGGCAGGGAGCTGGTGCAAGTTCCAATACTAATGATAACGACCTCAGAGGCTCATCTACAGTTAATAGTTGCCTTGACAGTCTGCTTGCAGGTGTACTGATCTAGTATTAGCATATGATAGTTAGGGGGCTATTTAGACCTGATCGCTGGGCTGCTAATTTGTAGAAACATGTGATCAGGTTTCGCATCCCTGCCAGAGTGAAATCCCACCTATGGATGGCCATTGTTGCCTTTTGCCATCGGTGGTTGCCACAGATGGCAAAAGTGCAACTGGCCATCGATAGTGTATTACTATTCAGCTGATGACCATCAATGTTTTTACATATCGATGGTCATCCATTTTCCTTGATTGATTGGCCCATAAATATGGGGGCGGCGCTTCGCGGGTTTTGGGGCAGAGCTATGCTCCATTTCCCGGCCCCTTGGGAAAAAACAAAAACAAATCTATTTATTTAAGCTTGACATTGATGGTGGAAAACCATCTGGTTCTCCCCCATCGATGGCAAAACTATTCGACATCGTCCATAAACCATAAAAGCTTGTGAGAATATCACAGCTGTGCAATTAGCTGCAAATCTATTCACAACAGCTCACCATCAAATAATTTTTCCAGTGTGTGTGCAATGTGTGCGTAACCCAGGACCTACTCAGCCAGTGCGATAGAAATAGGCTGATTGAGGCTGGAGCTGATGTCACACACCCTAAAAATACCTCAGCAGGCCTGCATTTTCACTGATACACCCAGCAAAAGTTGGCTTCCTGTCAGTCAACTGCCAGCGATTAAAAAGATCAGTGGCGTAGCTACTGAGGGTGCAGTTGCTTTGGGGCCCGATCCGTCCCCAGGACCTGCTGCTCCCCCCTGCATCCAATTACACTGCACTGCATAAAAGGTCACCAGCATCGGAGATCTAAGGATTTCTCCCTCCGTGCGCTGGAGACCTGAGCTGCTCTAAAGCCTCGACTACCCCCGCGCGCACAGACGCCGGAGATCCACCCGCCCCTCTCCCTGCCCAGCAGTCCTGGCACCTCCATCCAGAGGCGTAGGGAGGGCGGAGCCACCGGAGCTCATGCTCCAGGCGCCGATTGGCCGAATGGCGCCGTCGGCCCGCCCCCCCTCCACAAATGATGCCTGCACTACAAGTGTCACGCCGGGCAGTGTGCGCAGCGCCGGCAGCTGCCCGGCTCAGGTCCTGCACTGGGCTGACTACCGCGATCGGAACTCTCGGTTCCGATCGGGTAGCTCATGGAGCCGGCAGCAGCAAATGAGGGCTGCGGGTATTATCAAAAATGGCCGTGGGAGGAGGGCTAGTATGCATGACTAGCAGAAGCAGCTCCTCCTCCCATGTTTTTCCTAACAGGCAGCTCAGCAGCAGCAGTACAATAGCCCATTGTAGCCCTGCCCCCTTGCGGCTATATCCCGTGATTCGTGGGTCTGTCGCGAGGAGAGGGGGTGAATCTAAAATGACGGGTGTTTCACAAAATAGCTTCATATTGGCCGCGCCCCGTCCTGTCAACCCGCAAATCACTGGAGTGTCCCGTGGGGGAGGGGCTAATGATGAAAGTGCTGATACCAGGCTGTGGCACTCCCGAATTTTCATCTCAGGGCAGTCTTCAAATGTGAGTATATGTGAGCTTCTGTTGTGTATGTACACAGTATGTATATATTTTATGTGTGAGTGTGTCTATTTAAGTTATTGAGTGTGTGTGTGTGTGTGTGTGTGTTCTGGCAATACTGCTAGAAGTGTTGCTATTGCTGTTATGTTACACTCCATACCCCCGAACATTAAGTGGATACTGTTTTTTAAACTAGTGTGTATATTTATGTATGTGTGTATCTGTATGTGTGTATACAGGTGTGGGTGTGTAGGTGGTCTATGTAACGTGTGTGTGTGTATATATACAGGTATACAAATCCTGCATTTGCCCGTTTGTAGAGCTAGTATTTAAAATTTGCAAGTACCGCCAGCATGTATGTAGAAGGGACTGCAGCAGGAATCTCAGATACCTGCTGCGATCCCTCCTGTCCCACACGCAGCTGCATCCCCCATAGGTTTTTATGGGGGATGCAATGCTGCCCAATGTACCAATATCTGAAGCATTCCGGATATTTTGTCCCGGAACTACCGCCATCTTAGAATGATGGTAGCCTATTGTAGCCTACAGGCTACACCCTGCACTGCCAGCGGGGCAGTTTGATCAGCTGTGGGGAAGCGCTGATCCTCTTGTACCCGCAGATTCCGTTACAGCGTCTTATATAGCGCAGCAGATTACGTCACAGTGTCTTATATAGCGCAGCAGATTCAGTTACAGCACCTTATATAGTGCAGCAGATTCTGTTACAGCGTCTTATATAGTGCAGCAGATTCCATTACAGTGTCTTATATAGCGCAGCAGATTCCGTTACAGTGTCTTATATAGCGCAGCAGATTCCGTTACAATGTCTTATATAGCGCAGCAGATTCCGTTACAGTATCTTATAGAGCTCAGAAGATTCCGTTACAGTGTCTTATATAGTGCAGCAGATTCCATTACAGTGTCTTATATAGCGCAGCAGCTTCCGTTACAGTGTCTTACATAGCGCAGCAGATTCCGTTACAGTGTCTTATATAACGCAGCAGATTCCGTTACAGTGTCTTATATAGCGCAGCAGATTCCATTACAGTGTCTTATATAGCGCAGCAGATTCCATTACAGTGTCTTATATAGCGCAGCACATTCCATTACAGTGTCTTATATAGCACAGCAGATTCCGTTACAGCATCTTATATAGCGCAGCAGATTCCGTTACAGTGTCTTATATAACGCAGCAGATTCCGTTACAGTGTCTTATATAGCGCAGCAGATTCCGTTACTGTGTTTTTTTACGTTTTTTCCTTTCAAATGTGACATGCCAACACATGTTAGCCACGCCCCCAATTCATTACCGGGGGGGGGGGGGGGGCGCAAAATATGCCATTGCTCCGGGCACCATGGTGCCTAGCTACACCGCTGCCTCCATCCTCCAGCAGCTGGCACTGCTCCATGTGTGAGGGGATGGGGAAGCAGTGCTTGTCTTGCCTCCTGGCTGCTCCCGCACAGGGAGTGCTTCCAGCCTGGCAGCCATCTGTTTTGTAGCAGCTCATGCTGGATTCCAATTCAGGATTTCCCCTTCACCATATGCCTGGGTCCGCAGACCTCACTAACACCATGCAGCTCATTAATCATCAGATTGGTAAGTGCCTGTGAGCGTTATACCCACCTACCCCCCAGTGTGTGACCCCCTGTGTATATCAGACCTTATCACCCCCTACCCTCTTTCTCTGTGTATGACTCCCTCAATTTTCTTTCGTCTCAGGTGTATGCACAAAAAGTGGGGATTTCCAACCACGGGCGCAGTCTGAAGTCTTATGGATCCTCCTGGATTCTCCTTAGCGGTGTCTCGACCATGTAAGGGAAATTCAGAAGGAAAGGTCGTGATTACTACTACCCAAAGTATAGTTTTACTGTAGTAAATATATGACGTGTTTCTTGTAAATCAAAAAGGAAGCGTACCCTACTTACAGTAAGCAGGGCAGCGTAAATACACGTAGCGGTTTCTTTTTTCTTTTCCTTCCTTTTTTCCTCTTATCTTCTTTCTTAGATTTTTCTTCCTTTTTTCTGTTTTCTCTCTTTCTGCGGACCACCTCTCACAGTATATACCTCGGTATTGTAGGAAAAGTACACAATATGTATAGTTAGTGATTTGTTCTCAGTGTGATGGAAAATTAAAGAGAAACACCCAGTGGACGAATGAAGTGAAGAGGTGGTGATTGGATCGTACCTTACTCACCAAGGTAAAGGTAAGGTACACATATAAGGGTTTCTTTATTTTGGAGAGGTTCTAATACACTTTAAGGATGATGGCGTACCCCTACTCACGTCAGTAGGGATTTCTTTACACCCGTAGCGTGTTCTTTAAAGGGGCTTTGACCTTGGCCGGAAAACCGCAGTTGTTCTCTCCAGGATGTATGGTGATGTGTATACAAATATAATAAAAATGTGTTAGATCTTAGTGGGTCTCTAAATCCTATGTGAAAAACACCCGGTGCTCACATGAAGTGGAGTGGTGGTAATCGGATCGTACCTTACTCACCAAGATAAAGGGTAAGGTACATATATATATATATATGTACCTTACCCTTTATATATGTACCTTACCCTTTATCTTGGTGAGTAAGGTACGATCCGATTACCACCACTCCACTTCATGTGAGCACCGGGTGTTTTTCACATAGGATTTAGAGACCCACTAAGATCTAACACATTTTTATTATATTTGTATACACATCACCATACATCCTGGAGAGAACAACTGCGGTTTTCCGGCCAAGGTCAAAGCCCCTTTAAAGAACACGCTACGGGTGTAAAGAAATCCCTACTGACGTGAGTAGGGGTACGCCATCATCCTTAAAGTGTATTAGAACCTCTCCAAAATAAAGAAACCCTTATATGTGTACCTTACCTTTACCTTGGTGAGTAAGGTACGATCCAATCACCACCTCTTCACTTCATTCGTCCACTGGGTGTTTCTCTTTAATTTTCCATCACACTGAGAACAAATCACTAACTATACATATTGTGTACTTTTCCTACAATACCGAGGTATATACTGTGAGAGGTGGTCCGCAGAAAGAGAGAAAACAGAAAAAAGGAAGAAAAATCTAAGAAAGAAGATAAGAGGAAAAAAGGAAGGAAAAGAAAAAAGAAACCGCTACGTGTATTTACGCTGCCCTGCTTACTGTAAGTAGGGTACGCTTCCTTTTTGATTTACAAGAAACACGTCATATATTTACTACAGTAAAACTATACTTTGGGTAGTAGTAATCACGACCTTTCCTTCTGAATTTCCCTTACATGGTCGAGACACCGCTAAGGAGAATCCAGGAGGATCCATAAGACTTCAGACTGCGCCCGTGGTTGGAAATCCCCACTTTTTGTGCATTGTATCGTTTTTTCAGTTATTGGGTGATAACTGGGGGTCTGTACAGTCCATAGGCAGCATAGCGCCACCACAGGTCATTTTCTATACTCTTCGAGAATTGTCTCAGGTGTATGCCCGCATGTGTGTGACACCTTGTCCCCCCTATCACCCTAATCCCTGGTGTGTCCCCACAACCCCGGTGTGTGACTCCCTCAAACCTCAATCATCCCTGCTGTACCCCCTGTCCCCATGTATGTTACACCTTGTTCCCCCTACCACCCTCATCTCTGGTGTGTGACCCAACAACACCTGTATGTTTGTGTGTGTGTGTGTGTGTGTGTGTGTGTGTGTGTAACCTTGTCCCCTTACATCTTTCCTCTCCCAGTGTCAGACCCCCTTTACCTCTATCCCTGTGTGAAACATTCTCATCCCTACCCCCTAATACACAGTGTGTGTGACCCCCTGTACCCCCTATCCCTGTACGTGCGCCCTGTAGCCCACTACCCCTGTGTGTGTGTGTGTGTGTGTGTGTGTGTGTGTGTGTGTGTGTTAAATCCTGTCCCTCCTACATCTTTCCTCTGTGTGTGTGTGTGTGTATTATGACACCTTACACCTGCCAAACATCACCCTCCCGTGTATAACACTGTGTACTCTCCTAACCCTGTGTGAATGTTTTTGTGAAACCTTTTATCCCCAGACTACCCTGTACAAGGGGGGCCCTCTTAAAATTTTGCTATGGGGCCCAGAGATTTCTAGTTACACCCCTGAAAAATATGCTGGCTTATATTGCAGGATTGCCTTGCACATGCGCACTGCAAGCCGTAGGCATGTGCAGACGATCGATAATCGTTGTCCTGCAAATTCGCAGATGTGCGATCAGATCTAAATAACCCCCTAAATCTGGCTTCTTCGTCTGCCTGCAATTACAGTTAATTTGCATGCAACGCTGAATCATCCAATACATTCTGTATAGTAAATATATACTGGGAGGTTTGAATTGAGCAAATCACCCTTATTATCATTATTCTACTTGAAGTACATGTTTTGCTGATGTAACTCACCTTTGTTACTATTTATGCAGCTGTGGAATACCTTTTGCAGCGTGTGGAGTTATATTTTACCAGTGACCTTTGGAGAGTCTAAATTAAGTCTTCTGCTTTCATATAACAATATTCCAACATGTGCCAGCATATCACTTTCCATGGTTCAGTCTGTTTATACTGAGAGACTGTTTCAGAGTCTGTTGACTTGTGGCTCAGGGAAAATCATACCACAGATTAATCACTGAACCCTGGAGAAGGACATAGACTCAGATGGATTTTCAGCACAAATAATACATATTTTATAATTCTGTTTTAGATTTCGCAGCGGTATATATTATAACATATGCAAAACATTAGATTCAAGTATTGGCCCTGAAACAGAGCTCCCACACACACCTCTTTATTAAACTCAATCATTTTTCATATCCAGCTATATTTTTACACGTGGATTTGTGTTCTGTTACACTACTTTAAAAGCAGTAAGACCTATTATGATCACAATAGCATATTATGCACATATAAGCTGTTTTTAATAACAACATGACAATGATGATGGGACGACAATGATGGATTTAGAAAAACACTGAGATGGCATGGATGATGCCTGTACTTGTGGGATTGGTCGCCCTCTATTAACCTGCAGTTAGACACAAAGGGCGGTAATCAATGAGGCTGATTCGCCATGTTTTTATGGCGATTTTGTGCTGTTTGGCGAATTTCTGACTAAAACGGTGAATCACCCTATTCAATGACCAGATGGCGAATACATTTGAAGGTTTTTTCGCCATGATTCACCGAGTAGCAATCGCTTTTTATGGAGAAGTGGAATGTGAACTTTTAAAATAAAGTGTTTTGTTTTTTACATTTGGTGTAAAAAAATCAGGAATTTTATTCTGAGGAGGGGCATGCTATTTTTATTCATGTGCTGTAAGCACATGAATATATATTTAATTAAAAAAAAATATATATATTTTTTTTTACACAGCGGCCAGCAGGGGGCGCCGGAGCCGAGCCGCTCATTAGATATTCATATATTCACTGCACCCGATCGTTACATATGCAAGATCGGGTGTAGTGAATATACCCGGTCCCCTGCTGGCACCCCCGGGGGGCAGCCTGTGCTGCCTGGCACCCGGGGAGCCCACCTCCCCCCCACATACGCTCTGGGGCAGGCAGAGAGACTTCCATCTCCCTGTCTGCCACCGTCCTCAGGCGTTCGCCGCAGGAGCTCATATTCGCCGGTCAGGGGCAGCGAGCCCCTGACTCGTTGAATACCGGAGCCGGCGAGGCTCCGGAACGTGGCGAATGTGCAGCAAATCCTAAACAGGATTCGCTGCACCTCGCCGGTATTCACATTGAATACCGCCCAAAGTTTACTGTACCATTGCAACCTATGGAGAAAACTTTAAGTGATAGCCCAGTCTCAAAGAGCCAATCACAAAAATTATTGTCTCAAGGGTTTCACATTTTTTTCTTTTATATGCTGAAACTCCCCGCCCTTCTGCCCATCTAGCACTTACATCATACTCCATCAGATAAAGGATCCCATGTTCTGTTTAGCATTTCCGGTCCAAATGAAGCATTGCATGGGTGCACCAGTGACGTCATGGCGCCAGAGGCTGGGGACACAACCAGTTGAGTATAAAACTGTAAAGATATTTCAAAATACGGAATAATCCATTATCCAAAATGCTTCTGGTCCTGAGCATTTTGAATATGGGATACTGAACCTGTATTGTGTACATGTGTACACTTGAAGGCAGAGACCCCTTCAGCTTTGATTTGCACCCCTTTCATCTGTCCAGGGGTATTTCTAATTAGCATGGGTTCCTGGCATATCAGACTGCATATTGGAAAAGGCAGTATGAATAGTAAGTCCTGAATACATATATACAATTTGACAATTTTTGGGATGAGTTTGGGGAACGGGGACCCCTGGGCTAGGCTGGCCTGACTGCTTTGGGGTATCATATGGTAACACTTCATTTACCAAGTTTTTAACACCTTAATTATTACATCTCCCTGATGTTACACTTGCTAATGTAACACCTTTTAAAACTTGAACCTCTCACTAGTGTGATGCCTTGGGGCTTGTGCTGTCCTGGGAGATTCCATGTCCTGTACTTGAACATCAGATGAAGGCAGCTGGTTGCTTTTGGTGGGCCTGTGTTTTTGGCCAAAAGTATGCTAAGCATCTTAATTTGACTCAGTTACATTGTAGAATGTACTGTACTGTAATTATTCTGCTTAGCAGTGTTTAGCACTTGAGCAGCGAATTTGGCCCTGTCTCCGATGGTGAGGGTGTGTGCATAAGCGACTATAGTTTGCTTGGCAATTTTCACATCTATTTTGACAAATTCACTTGGCACTCAAATGGTTAAGAGAGAATCGGCCCCATGTGCATTTTCTGTATGGGCCCTCTCCTTTGGCATCATAGTATGTGTAGGCTGTGGAACACTAGTGCTAGTAAACTTTAGCACTGTGCTAGGGTTTACTGCATGCCCCGGGAAAATGGCATGATGCCCATTTCCCTGTGATTTCCTAACTGTGCATGCCCAAAACAGCAGAAAAATTGCTATGGTGCTATTTTCCTGGTGATTTTGCAGGGCTACCACTGCCGATGCTGGACTCTGGAGAGTGAGTACCGAATAAATAGATGCACCCAGAGGCCCTTGTGCACGGCACACACTGCACCCATTCTAAGATAATTTCTGTATCTAGAATGAAGAATAATCGAAAGTCTAAAAGGTGCATTGTTAATTATGAGCATACCTGCTGATCATTAACGATGGTGTATGATCTTCCCTGTATGCAGGAAGATCATAGACCAATCTTTTGTGAAGTGTATCAAATTATTTTGTGCGTACGCATGATGAACGATTTGATACACTCATGAACGATGTCGGAAACATTTCGTCATCGATCCGAGTGTATGCACCTTAATGGAAGACGTTTGACACAATCTACTGCAGTGGTACAGAAAGGGTTAACTGTGATAGGTGCGCACACAGTGCTCTGCAGCAGCCTATTTCAATTCAAGGTGTTATTCTCAAACCACCTTACAAAACAAATAGGAATGTATACAGTTGATTACCCCCAGATGGCGCACCAGAGACATTGACAAGCGTCTAGCGCAAAATGAGATGAGATGGATTCTCCGGTTAAATACCCTCGTTCCCGAAGGTTTAAACGGTGACTTTGAATTGAAACATTTCTTAACTTAAATTAAAGTCTTTTTTTAATCCTGACCGTGGCCCTTATTCTGATTGACGCGTACTTTACCGCATACTTTCGGATCGCGTCTTTTTACGGCGTCTGCGCATGCGTGGAGAACGCTACGCGCATGTGCCACGCCTTGACTCCGTACCTGTTCGGGCAAATCCCGTACAAAACTGGTCACCGCAATCATTCGTGAAATATGGGCGTATTATGGGCATCATGCGGAATGACACATGGGCGTAGTTTCAAAGTGGGCAAAACGGGGCGGAAACATGGGCGGACACGGGGGAGTACACTTATGTTGGGGGGCGTACATTCGGATAGCACTCCGAATGCACGCGAACAAAAAGGGAAGAAATGTGCGGTGTCCAAAAGGCCACTATTGCTTTGCGGACACCACTCGTTCCTGCGGGAGGCGAACGGACCGCCTAATGACTACAAGCATTAACACCTGAACCCAATAAAATCGACTCCTTTACTCATTACTCACTAATAGGACGCTTGTCAGTGCTTTAATTGAAACCATTGCTGCTTCAAGGAAACCTTACTAATCACCCACATATGCTGTACTTCTGACACACTTTAAACCTGCTAACAATGGACATGACTGAATATTAATACTAGCAATACACATGTGTATGCGACATGTACTAATTAAACCACACAATTGTTGTAAAGTAAAGAAATTTATTTATATACATTTCACAGTCAATGCCACTGTGATGCAATGACAAAAAAATAAAAATACCAAAAAAAAAAAACCATGGCAGGAATGTACCAAAATAAATTATAATACAAAACAAATATAATTGTACACAGATGGACTCCAGCACCTCCTATGTGCCACTGCACATGCAGCCAGTGGGAAATGAGGAGGCTGCTGGCCCTTCTACAGCAGGGCCACCTGCACCTGACCATTCGACAGCAGGGCAACCTGCACCTGGCCCTTCTGCAGCAGGGCAACCTGCAGCTGGCTCATATGCACCATCAGCAGAATCATTTGGAACACAACCGGGGACTTAGCAACATCACTTCAAGTACAGCTGACAGTAATGGCAGGCAAAAGAGGGCAACAGGGGAACCAAAAAGGACATTTGAAGCAAGGGCTCATCTGGTTACCCTCAGCACGTGATTGGACATAAGAAGCTGACACACACAGTACAATGGAAGATTTGGGATGAGATAACGGTGGCGATTAATGCAGCCACAAGTTCATTTTCGACCACGTTTGGCCTTGGTAGGCTCCTTGGCCTGTGCAGCAGCTCTTCGGGCACGGCCAGATGCTGGGGCAGGTGGAGCAGATGCTGGTGAGGGGTTGGCTGGTCTACCCCTCCTGCCAGCAGGGAGTGTTGCTGGTGGTAATGCACCAGAAACGGATGACATTAGGACCCTGTTGCTGGTAACTAGCTCCACCATAAGCTCATTATGGTGGAGGAGGAGATCATTTTGGCGGGTGGCTTGCTCGGCCAGCACCTGAGCACTTGCAGCCATGGCCTGATGCGCCTCAGCCATGGCCTGCAGGCTCCCAGCGATGGCCTGCTGGGTGCTGACCAAGCTCGCCATGATCTCCTCGGTCCTATGCATCCGTTCTGATGCCAACTCTCCCTGCTGGTTTATGTCCCCAAGCATCTGGGCCAACCTGGCCAAATCGGCTTGGGCCGATGGCTGCTGCTGCACAGGCCTACCACTGGGGCCAGGTGGCACGGACTCCTCCACCTCCTGAGCAGAGTCGTCACCAAGCAGTGGGGTGTCTGTGGAAAATGATAAACACAATTAGGACACATTCTAAGATAATTACTTGCACAAGTTTATGGCATGACAAATATTTACCTTCAATAAAAGACGCAAACACTTCAGCTGGGGCCTCCCTATCCATCGTGCTCACCCCCCTGACCTCCTCAAGTGATACACAGCTCTCGGCCATCAACTCCAGGGGGGTGAACTCTAGCCCTGATGGCATGGGCCCGGCCCCAGATGTCTGGCTGTGTTCCCACCGCTTGGTCATCTTCCTCTTCAGGTTGGTTTTGAAGTCCTGCCACCTGCAATGTAAGTTGACATATTAATACATGTCACTCCAGATGTTTGCTGTTGCTGCCATTGCTCTGTGCTACATATTACGACATGTGCTTAATGTCCAAAAGATAACATTACATGCAACTATGATATCAACCGTTACAATACACATTCACAATCACCCTACTCTAACTCTCAACCAAATAACATGTCAATAATGTCTGTGTATGGTAACAACCTCACCGGCCATTTGCAAAATCCATCTAAGCATGAATTCAATCATTACTTGTCTATTACTGGGCACATGTATCACAAAACAACTTGCCTCTTCTTGACATGGTCGGCCTCACGAACTTGTGGCGCAACTTCATTAATCTCTGCCGTTATCTCTTCCCAAATCTTCCATCTGCGTGTGTGTGTCAGCCTCTCTGATGGACACTCAATCAAATCACGTGCTCGGGGAACCAGGATGGCAAGCTCCTGTGCTTCATATGCCTTATTTCTTGTAGTTGGTTCCTCTGTTGCCCTCTTTCTCCCCTTGCCACGTCCATGGCCACGCCCCCTGGCATGTGTCGCTGCACTTGAAGTGCTGGCCATGGTACTATCTTGTGAAGTCCCCGGTTGTGTTCCAAAAGATTCTTCTGATGGTGCATATGAGACAGCTGCAGGTTGCCCTGCTGCAGAAGGGCCAGGTGCAGGTTGCCCTGCTGTAGAATGGTCAGGTGCAGGTTGCCCTGCTGTAGAAGGGCCAGCAGCCTCCTCATTTCCCACTGGCCGCATGTGCAGTGGCACATAGGTGGTGCTGGAGTCCACCTGGTCAAATAGTTGCTGCAGCTCCTGGTCCACCTCTGGTTGTGATCCAGACATGTTAGCAACAACATTGTCACATTCTAATACACCTTTATATACTGTTTGTGTATCCTGTTTGGCGGACATCAGCGGCAGCTGCGTTCCGTGCACGAGCGTACGTCGCTGTTTTTTCGCGCCGCATACGGTGGCGGAAATTCCATTGTGTAAAACCTGGCGAAACTTCTACATGAAATACTGGTCACCAATTCTAACATTGCATAGAATCTTCTGATACACCTGTGACTATCGCACAATACACATGCTATTTGCTAGCATGACATGACATTTGGTTCATGACTACTGTGGTATTGTGGCGTTTGATTGCAAGCTAAAAGTAGCCCAATCCCTTAGAAATTCCAGGCCACAAGTCATGCAATACTCATCACTACTGTTATAGACCACACATGTGACAGGCCTATAAATAGTGATTTGCTGCTAGAATCATTTGTCTCCAGATCTGGACTTGTCAGGGTCTAAGGTAAGCTCTTCCATGGTCCTTGTAGATATGATATCCATTAACAATGTAAGTGTATGAATGTATGCACCATTGCCTCACTGACTACAGATTGTTGGGCCAGCAAAGTCTTTGTAGCATTATTGCAACATGTCACATGTTCACTATTTCACTCACAGGTCTTAAACCTGTGTGTGTTCATCTATTGCAGGACAACATGTCCCAGCAATAGCTGGAATGTCTCATAGTACATGATGTCGGCAACAAATGCAGACACCTTTGATACTCAAGTAGTGTTTAGTAGTTCGATGTTGTAAGCATCTGTGTGTTTAGGACGGTGTGTATTGAGTTCATATTATTGTTACATCATTATAGAGTCAAATGGATCTTCGGGATTTTACAGGGCGCCCATCTATTGTACGTATTGAAGCCTACAAATCTATTTGTAGTGGGATATGGCCATTATGTGCATAGGTGCATCAGTATTTATGTTCATTTCTTTATAGGTTGCTGAAGCAATGATGCGGGACATGGAAAGGAGGCTAAGGGCACTTGCGGCTCTCCCCACTCGTCGCCCAAGGAGGCCAGGACGTGCTAGAATCTATCGCACACGGGTGACTCTGTTTGCTATGCCCGATGATGAGGTACTTACTAGGTACCGGTTACCGCCACATGTAATTCTGGATCTGCTCTCGTTAATTGAGAGTGATCTGGAACCTCTACACGGGATCACGACAGCAATTCCGCCTCACACACAGCTGCTGGCGGTGTTGCATTTCTGCGCCTCTGGATCATTCCAACAAGTAGTGGCAGTACTTGCTGGAATATCTCAGCCGGCCTTCTGCCGAATCCTGAGGCGTGTGACGTCGGCCATGTTCAGGCGCAAGGGGCACTTCATGGCCATGACATTTGCCACCGAGACCCTGCGCAGAAGCCAGCAGGCCTTCCATCAAATTGCTGGCTTCCCTAATGTGATAGGGGCTGTGGATGGCACCCATGTACCATTTGTGCCTCCATCTCGAAGTGAGAAGATATATAGGAACCGCAAATTGTTCCACTCACTGAACGTGATGGTGGTATGTGGCCCATCCATGGAAATTCTCGCCTTCAACTCGAAGTTTCCCGGAAGTGCCCATGACTCTCATGTCATCCGACAAACCGGGATATGGCAAAGACTACAAGAGCTGGAAGGCCGTGATGCGTGGGTTCTGGGTGACTCCGGTTACCCATGTACGCCCTGGCTACTTACGCCGTACAGCTACCCAGCACCGGGCCCACAGGAGGCATTCAATCGGGCGCATGTTGCCACCAGGCAAGTGGTGGAGCGCTCAATTGGCCTTTTAAAGGGACGATTTAGAGTGCTCCACCGCACTGGTGGTGACTTACAGTATGCGCCTGAAATGGTGTCGAGGATCGTGGGCCTGTGTATATTTTTCCATAACATTGCTGTGCGGCGTGAGATACCCTTTGATGAGTGGGAGGTTCCATCTGAGCCGCAAGATCCGCCCATGCGCCCATCCCGCGCCCCCGAATGCCGGAGGGGATACCAGCTGCGGGACTCTGTGGCGCAAAGATACTTCAGGTACATTTTATCTAGTGGACCAGAACACACCAATTGTTGTAAAAATCACCCCTTCAAATAAGTACAGTGTGGTAGTTGTCAGTGTTACAAAACGACAATTAGCCAGCCTGCCCTCCTAATGGCAAAGAAATAGTAGATATTTATCATATGTGCTTAGTTTTGGGGGAAGGACAATATAGGTGCTCATTATTATACCTTGTACAAGGGATCTTATGTGTTTGTTATATCTTCATTATTGTAGTTGATAATATCCCTGATGACTGGTGAGTACATTGATTTATTCTCTAATGTGTTGGGGATTTTTTCCTGTGTTGATGTATGATTGGTTTGCAGAGATATATATATATATATATATATATATATATATATATATGATATTTCAATTTATTAACATGTTTAAACATTTCAAGGAGCAGGCAGGCAGGCAGGCAGGCAGGCAGCCAGGCAGCCAGGCAGGCAGCGCTGGTGTATAATGCTGGACTCAGGATACCTGCAAGTATGTGTATGTGTCTTTTAAACATAAATGTACGCATACACATAGATGCATAGAGTAAGTAATGCTAAGTACAGCTATGCGTTACTAAGCTATAGCACGCGTTGCTTGGCGGAGCGAGGCCTTATTGGATTTGCTAAGTGCATACACACTGTGTTTTATATATATCAGATTTGCTCATTCCCATACATCAGCACTACTGTTTTTAAGGCATGCGAAATTGTCACCATTTGTGTTGGCGCAGAAACGCTGTTCATGTAAAGATGAACAATAAAGTTATTAACACAAATAACTGTGATAAACCAATGACACCACCTGATTGGTTGATTGATGCCATTGTTAACATGGCGGAGACACGCAGGGCAGAGCCATTTTCTCCTGCGGAGCTGAGGGCTCTGGTCTCCGTCATGGAGACAAGGCTGGGCCGTGCGGGGCCCTTTATCACAAATGGGCAGAAGCGGCGGGCCTATGCTGCGGCAGGGCGCCGGATTTACGCCCGCACCCGGGTGCGGAGGAGCCTCGGCCAGCTCGAGAGGCGGTGGTCGGACCTCCGCAGGCGCCAGCCCCAGCTTCTCCAGCAAATTAGGGGCGAGATAGCTGATTGTGAGTATTTTAGCTATGAAATTTCGCACTTACATCATACCATCTATAAACAATAAAATGTGTCTCATGATAAGTGGGTGTCCATGGGTTTAAAAGTCCATAGACTGTTATGTGTGCTTCTTCCTGGTTAACATGCAGTCATGTGGCTTTTATATGTAATGACATAGCATTCATGATTCAGATGCATACAATGTGCCAGATCTAATATGTGTTCAACATTGATAAATGCCAGGGTTGTAATGATTGAACAAATTACTAACAATCACATAATAACTTAAATGACACATTTTGGAGTCCATTAACAGTAAGGAGCTACTTTCAAGCATCGTTTGCCAACATTATCACCCTTCCATGTATGTCTTGTTATGGATTACTACATGTGCCCCAATGACCCGACATTGACCATGATTTTGTTTTCTACCACACAGCACGAGCCCGAGCACGACAGGCACGGGAGCAGGCCGAGGCAGCCCTGGCGGAGGAGCAGGCGCAAGAGCGTGATGAGGAGGTGGCGGCGAGGGTGGAGGAGGAGCAAGTGGAGGAGGTGGAGGAGATGGTGGAGGAGATGGTGGAGGAGGAGGAGGAGATGGTGGAGGAGGTGGTGGAGGAGGAGGAGGTGCCTGAGGAGGTGGTGGTGGAGGAGGTGGAAGAGGAGTTGGTGGCAGAGGAGGAGGTGGAGGAGGTGTTGGTGGCGGAGGAGGAGGTGGAGGAGGTGGTGGTGGTGGAGGAGGTGGTGGAGGAGGTGGTGGTGGTGGAGGAGGTGGTTGTGGCGGAGGAGGTGGAGGAGGTGATGGTGGCGGAGGAGCTGGCGGAGGAGGTGGCTGAGGAGGCCACGGTTGCCCCAGAGGTGTCCGAATCCGAGGGGGAGGAGGCGTGTGAGGCCCCGGAGTCCCATCAGATCGGTATGTTTACATAATGCATCATTCATGAAGTAGTTGGACTGGTATTTGTTATGTAGCACTGGTGATTAAAAATTTTGGTACAATACTATTAATACAGACCCCAAAGTGGGTAGCTACAGATACAGGTACGGGTTAGATGGGGTGTCCAAGGCATCCCTTTCATCCAGGACACCTCTGAATTACACAGGTTTGTGGGATGGCTTGGAGCTCCATTTTGACTGCCACATAACCGTTGCAGTTAAACTGGATCCTGGAGTAAAGGGATGAGTGGATCATTTGTGGATTAAATTCACCTGCTGCAAGCGTTGATTATGACCAATCAAATAGTGGAATCTATATTTTTGGTGAATGTTATTTATAAACTATAGGATGTATGCTATAAATGGAGTATGGCCCAGCCGACCTTGGAATGGAGTCACAAGTTGCCAGTGTCCCAGGAGCCTCCTCTACCTAAACACCCCCTGTAGTTCAGATTGTTTTTTTGGCCTCACAGAATTGTAGGTTGGTTTAGACTGAATTATGATTTTGAGGATGTGTACTGTGCATTCCTGACATTTGCATAACTCCCATGCCACGAACCATCACTGAACTTAGACTGAGGAGATTGTGACAAGTTCTTATTGACGGAGGCCATGACATGCTTGTCATTGGTTAGTCATGGGTGGGTTGTGACTGAGAAGAAACACTATGACTGTTATGTCTTCTGCAGAGTAAAGGGTAGAGGGAAAAAAACACAGTATGTAGTAAATAAGTTTGCATGTATGTATATATGCATGTGTCATATCTATTTATCTATGTGTGTCTCTATCTCTCTACATATATATATATATATATATATATATATATATATATATACACACACATGTCACCTAGCATTTCTGCAATGTATGTAGCAGTATGTGAAATGTATGCATGAATATCATGACTAATTTTTGCCCCTTTGACATGCCCACAGATGCCACAACACCGCCAGATGAGGGGGTTCGTGGGGCCCTCCTGCGTGCGGAACACCATTTACGGCTGTTATTAGCCGATCTGCAGGACCTGCGCGATTTAATTCTATAATTTTTTCTTTGTTTTTTTTATATTTAATTGTTCCTGGTAATAAATAATTTATGCAAGTTCAAAGTTGTTGGTTTTCTTTGCACATTAAACAGTATATGTGTAGATTGTTTATAATATTTTACACAGGGTCTAATACAAACCATTGCACTTCAATTGCTGTAAGGGTTAATGTGTGCAATGCATGTGTTAGGCATGCTTGTAAGGATATATTGGAATCTAATTGATTCCAATTCCAAATAAGCATTTTTTGATGAGGATAGGTAATTGAATAAGTGGGTCATGTGATGTATTGCAGAATTGACATAATAGTGGGTTGTTGGGCGTAAATACACCGCTTACGGGCGGTAGCACCGCTTGGCTCCCGTTCGGATGCGGTATTCCCGAGCATACTCTGTAATACTCTGTAATACCGTGCAGAATCGGAGTGTTTCTCCCGCACACGCATGGTTTGTATGTCGTCCGTAAACACGCCCTGTTCTTAAAGAGTGAGTCCGTCCGAATGCGGAGGACACGTGGGCGTTTCTACGGACGGTGGACGCACGCGGCAGAACACCGTGGCGTGCGGACCGCTCCGTAAGAATGCGGGATTATCCGCACCGATCAGAATAAGGGCCCGTCTCTCCTTTTATATGTATTAATTTTATACTGTTTTTCATATATATATTTATATTCTTGTATGCATGCTCTGATGTTTTTTTATATATATAATGCATGCTCTGATGTTTTTAAAAACATTGCACATTATTTATATTTCTTTAAATATGCATACACTTATGCCCTGTTTACATCGAGATTGTATCGACTTTTTGGTGGTATATTCTAATTAAATGGACTATTTGTATGCACACTCCCCAGAAGACCTAGTGACAGTGCTTTGAAACGCACGGCCATCTTATTTCCGGTATTAGGAGTGAATTTCATCTGGGACGCATATTGGCCGGGCGATGGAACGCACGGCCATCTTGCTTCCGGGTTAAGGCGGAAGCGCTAGACGGACGGATAATTAACAGCGCTATTTAAACCTGACATGGCAAGGCAAGAGCACGCTACTGATGAAGGATCAATGAGGATCTGAAACGCGTTTAGCGTGCCTTGCCATTCTGAACTTTCACCCGTGCTGGACTTCAGGAACCTTTTGGTGGGCGTGTTCAGGCTGTTTCAGTGTCTGGAGCTGATCAGCCTTTGTTACCGACTCCATCCCTCCTGCTGTGCCCCGGGCAAACTTGTTTTATGCTTTTAAAACGTCTACCAATTGTAAGTGCAAATCCTCATTAAAATTGTTGTTTAAAACGTTATGCACTATATACTGTTTCTGTTTCATTTCATATTTGGAGGATTATTACATCCGTAATCACCATATCCATTTGAGTGACTGTCCCAACTTGGTTATTGGACTATAAACTGGAAACAGATCTCTAAGGATCACCTCTCTAAAGGCCCCCATACACTATGCGATTTTCGGCCGATTTCACCCGATTTCGGCCCTTTGGGCCGATAAATCGGATGAAATCGGACAAAAATCGCATGTGTTTGACATCTGATCTGATCTGATGCGCGTTCACGAGCGCATCAGATCGGATCAGGGCGTCGGACCTGCTGAACATCAGATATATCGGAATCTGACCCATCATGGGCACATCGTGGGTGCTTTTTAGCACCCACGATGCTTCAGATCCGATATATCTGTGTGTACCTGTTCGGTGCTTCCACAGTAGCTACATCCGGAACACACGTCACCGGAGGGGGCAGGCGCAATGGGGGAGAAAAGCCAGTGAGAGGGGTAGAGGAGACAGCAGTCCGTCCCACATTCAAGAGCCAGTGACAGAGGAGGGAAGACCCAAATATGGTTGTGGGCAGAACTGTCAGCGCGAGCATCACTGCCCGACTCCCCCTCTCCCCTGATCCTGGGTGTCATGGTAAACACTAGCCAGCTTTGCCCCGTCCTGCTGCAGTTTTTCCGCCTGTGCAGCAGAAGCCCGACTCCCCTACCTCTCCCCTTCTGCTGGGTGTCATGTTCAGCTCCGGCAGCAGCCCGAAGCCAGCCCCCCCCCTCCCCCGTCCTGCTGCAGTTTATTTTCAGGCTGTGCAGCAGAGACCTAATCCCCCCGTACATCTCCCCTGCTGCTGGAGGTCAGTGGTGGTGTGGGCAGCAGGGCCCCCTCCTCCCTCCTCTTCCAAGCCAGCTTCCCTTCTTCGTGCTGCAGGAGTTTGTTAGTCCCGGCAGAAGTGAGACTCATGGTCTGTGAGCATACTGTTTACTGGGGGAGGGTGAGTGTTCTGTGTAGGGATGGCCATCGGCTATCGATGTTTCCAAAACATCGATGGTCGGGACAAACATCGATGGTCAGGACGTAGTGCCCGAAGTTTTGGGCATCGATAGTCGAGAGCCAAATAGTATGATGCCATCGATGGATGGCATCCGATTTTGCTATATATATAAATATTTTTTTTTTTACCCACCACGGCACAGTGGGAGCCGGGAGTCTTACGCATGCGCAGAGGAGGAAGAATGTGCCCGGCCGGGAGGTGTGAGCATGTGTGACAGAACTAACCTGACGTGCTGGATAATAATATTTCTTCTGCGCATGCGCGCGCAGCACACGCACACATCCCGGGTACATGCACGGCGCGCGCATGCGCAGAAGAAACATTATTGGTACTTGTTTCCTAGAACGGCCACAATCGTGAGTGATCGTGGCTCTTAATTAAGGGACACGATCCTCACGATGTGGCCGATTTTTTACAATTTTTTCCATTTGATTGACAGAAATCGGGTCAATCGGTCGGTCGCGACCAATTAAAATCGGCCGCGATGCGACCGACCGATTGACCCGATTTTTCCATAGACTTCAATGTTAAAAAATCTTTTAACATTGAAATCGGTCGGTCTTGTGCCATTATAATGGCACAAGATGAGATGGGCTTGATTAAGTCCATCTCACATAGGGAAAAATGATAAAAAAGGTGAAATGGGCCAATATGACCCATTTCACATTTTTTATGTGCCCGCCATGACCCCACGATAGACGTCAACCCGAAGCGTGGCGAGCGCAGCGAGCCCGCGAGGGGCGGCGGTGCGCGTCCTCCGACCTTTTCATTCCCCTACTATCCACTAGGGCGTGGAGTGAGAATAGAATAGTGTGGCGAGCGCAGCGAGCCACCGAGCCCGAAGCGTGGCGAGCGCAGCGAGCCCCGCGAGGGGACGCGTATACCTGTGAAGTTATACGCGTCCCCTCGCGGGGCTCGCTGCGCTCGCCACGCTTCGGGCTCGGTGGCTCGCTGCGCTCGCCACACTATTCTATTCTCACTCCACGCCCTAGTGGATAGTAGGGGAATGAAAAGGTCGGAGGACGCGCACCGCCGCCCGTCGCGGCCTCGCTGCGCTCGCCACGCTTCGGGTTGACGTCTATCGTGGGGTCTAGCCCACTTAGTAACATTTGGGGGGGCAATTGAAAATAATCATGTGAAAAAAAAAAAAAAATCGGGTGAAAAATCGGTCGGTCGGATCGGTCGCATCGCATGCGACCAAATCGCATGCGATGCGATCGATCCGATTTTTTATCTTACGACCACAACGATCTAAATCGTTGTGGCCGTTCTAGGAAACAAGTACCACATTATTATTCATTGCATCAGGTATAGCTCTATTGCGCATGCGTGCACATCCCGGCAGCGGCGGCCACCCGTTCTTCCTCTACGCATGCGCAAGTACACAAGAGTGCCTCACTAGTTACAAAGCGGAGTGTGCAGAAAGTTAAAAGGGCCCCTGCTTTATATAGCACTGTTCAGGCCACTCCCTAGGGCCATCCCATCAGATAAATCTCATGGCACATCCAATTTGCTTCAGATAAATCACAAGTGATTTATCACGCGATAAATCACATGTGATAAATCACATGTGATTTATCTGACGCAAATTGGATGTAAAAAATGGCACATCAAGTGTCAAATTTTATGTAGGCCTCCTGGAAAGCTGCCAGGGAAGTTCAAGGGAAATCAGATGCAATTTCACAGGTCAGATAAATCTCATAGTGTATGAGGGCCTTAAGCGCTGGTATCAGTACAATCTACTGCAGTACAACAGTTCCACCAGTGGTGCTGCTCTCTCCAGCAGTACAAACTGATCTTTCGTTAGTATATCTTTTAAGGACGCAAAGGTCATAAAGTTCTGTGATTGCAAAATACAGCTCATATTGGGAGAGCTGTACTTTGCAATTTAATTGCATTTCTAAGTACATACAATACCAGCATTATTAATGCTGGTATGTATCCAAGTTTATTCCCAAGAGACATGTTATCTATACAAAGAATATACACTTCAAAAGCCTCACACTGGGATTTCACACCTACATGGGCAATGGCTTCTAACACCTGCAAAGCCTGCTTTGTTCCTGAATAACTTGTGTGACTAAATCACTAAATTAGCAACTGAAAAGGAAAGTTACTTGTAGTCAGAGCCAGATTAAGGTCTAAATGGGCCTGGAGCTGAAAATGATCAAGGGCCTATTATGCGCAATAATAGGGGTTGTGGCCAGCACCTAATAATGTGGGGGGCGTGACCCGTGTTCTGGTTGGGTGGTCTGCTCATGGATGTGTCTCTATTTGTGTAAATACTTTCAACTAATTATATATGCCTGGAAAAGGCAGGGGGCTGGCATAGGAATAATGCAGGGAGATATATTGGCGGGTGCCCTCCATAGGTGCACCCGCAGGAGGCCGATGTCCTAAAATACTTGCGGGGTGAGGCGGCACTCCAGTCATAAAAAAATACTGAAAACCAATACTTGGTAGACAATATGTCAGCACCTTTTATGTGGTCACCTAAGTTTACCACACCATATACCCCTTATACAAATCATGCAACACAATAGTAACCCCTTATACTGTACTTGCTTCTTACACATTATGCCACATGGAATGAGACAAAAATCACACCAATTGACCAAAGATTCACACTATGGCACACAGATTGAGTCAAAATTCACATTATGCCACACAGATTAAGGCAAAATTCACATTTTGCCACATGGATTGAGCCAAAATACACACTATGCCAGGCATTTCCAAACAGTGGTCCTCCAGCTGTTGTGAAACTACACGTCCCAGCATGCCTTGACATAGTTTTAGCATTCCCTAATTGCAAAAATGGCAATGCATCATGGGATTTGTAGTTTCACAGCTGGAGGGCCATAGTTTGGACATGTCTGCACTATACCAAACAGAGTGAGCAATAATGCACAATATGCTTCATAAATAGGGGCATTGCGCGCCAAAGGCGCACATTAAAAATTTACACCATAATGCCCATTACATGTTAAGCCTCACACCATAATTTCCATTACGTATTATGCCAAACACCATAATGCCTTATTAAAAATTATGCTACATAAGTGTTGCTTACCTACATGTTCATTGTCAGGGGTTCCATGCTCATTGCCATGTGGGATTACATGCTCATTGCCAAGGGGGAATACATGCTCGCGGTAACTGGGGGACAGTCGCCGCCGGGCAGAAATGACATCCATTAACAGCCGAGCAGAGAGCAGGGGGCTGCCCGGCTGTATTCAGAGCACTGCATGTCCCGGCTATTTAAAATAATACCCCTTTCATACCAGAAAATGCAAAGAATATGGTCCCAGGATCATGCAGGGACATTCTCGGACTGGCCCCTTTTACACCAGCCTAGTCCCTGCATTTTCTGGTGTGAGGGGAGAGAAAACCACCCCCGCCCCCCTTTAAACAACCAGCTATATCTTCGGAACCAACTGACCCATTTACATGTAGCCTTCGAATGATTTTGGTCCCGTGAAACTGGGCCGTTTGGTTCCAGAGAAATCTGTCCTCAAAAAACATGAACAGCCATGAAATTACATTTCAGAAATGAAAAAAAAAATAGTTTTACCTGCAATATCTCTAGAACTAATGAACCCATATGGACCAGGTATCAGATTGAAGGCCCAGCGATTTGGTTTCGACTGAGATCAACCTCGAGTTTCTGTGATGCTGTAGGGGGAACTGGCAGCCGTTGGAAACGGGTGGAGGTCGGAATTAGCGGGTCCCATGTTATCCTATGGGAAAAATGTTCCAGGTTTGCCTGGCGGTATCTCCTGTTCCCGGGGGGCTAGCAACGCGGGGCTGGTCTCGTTGGAAAGCCCTGACCCTCAGCTACAAAAAGGGCCTATTTGGAGAGTGGGCCTGGAGCTATAGCTCCATCAGGCCCATTGTTAATCCGGCTCTGCTTGTAGTTTATTTAATGAATATCTGTCCAAAATACATCTTTGTACAAGAAAGAAGCAACCAAACACAGCAATAACCTGGAGCACTCACAGACTTGAGTAAAAGTTTTTTCATCATCCTGGATACCACAAATATGGCGCCACAGAAGGCTGCCTCGGAGCTGTGCAGCTCAACCAAACTACATGTCTCCCCTTGTCTCCCCCTGTCCTTGTCCTCGTTCATCACCCCCTCAAGTGTGATGACCCTGCCAAGTGTGGTAACCAAGCACAGCACAGCCCTTCTGAAATGGAGCTCACCCCTGGTGCAGACCACCCATATGAGCCTGACGGAGCGGGACGTGGGCAGATCGGCAGCCCTCACAGTCCATGCTGCCCTTGCTGCCCTGTGCAGAAAGGATGCAGCAAAGTTGAATGGCAGTTGCTGGAGAGTAGACCGGCGACCATGGAGAACCATTCACAGAGGTAGCAGAAAAGTAAACCCCCAGGGCCTACTTATGGGGGCCCAAAAAGGAAGTGGTGTTACTCAGTGCCCACCTGAGAAGATAGCCAGAACTGAGCCCCTGACAACAATGAGGGTAATCCCAGCCAGGCCGCTGGCTCCCTCCAGTAGGAGCAGACATGCCCCTACCACCGCCAAGTGGCCTGGAGGGGCCCCCCACCTAACAGCTAGGCTGACAGGAAGATATGTGAGGCTCAGGACTCGCAAGAGGGGCCGCCGTGCTGGGGCCCTAGTTAAGTGGAGACGCAGAGGTCACAGATCTGCACTCCCAGCTATCCTACTCTCGAACACCTGATCCCTTGTAAACAAGATGGATGAGCTGTCCCTGCTCCTAAATGATGCAAGATCAGGCACTGCTGGCTCATCTATCCTATGCTTTACTGAGACATGGCTAGATGAACTCATTGCCGACTCCTCGGTGATGCTGCCGGGCTACAGTCTCCTCAGGGCTGACCGCGACAAGGAGCTCACCGGAAAAACCAAGGGAGGAGGTATCTGCTTCTTCATAAATGAAGGGTGGTGCACCGACGTAAAAACTCTGAGTAAATCAAGCAGCCCTCAACTGGAGACACTCATCATTAAATGCAACCCATTCTACTCCACCCGGGAATTTGCCTCAATAGTCCTGGTGGGGGTGTATATACCTCCCTAAGGAAATGCGAAAGAAGCCCAACTCCAACTGGCCACCAGGATAAAAGACACAGAACTCAAACATCCAGAAGCACTGCTTATAGTGATGGGCAACTTCAACAGTGCCAACCTGTCCCAAGAGCTACCGAAGTACAGACAGCAAGTCAGATGCCACACCAGGGAAGGACGTACCTTAGACCACTGCTACACCACTATCAAGTCTACTTACCGGGCTATCACCCGGGCAGCTCTGGGCCTCTCTGACCATTGCATAGTCCACCTTCTACCAACTTACACCCAGAAGCTAAGGTCAGCTAAACCAGTGGTCAGATCAGTCAAAAGCTGGACAAACGAGGCAAAAATGAAGCTTCAGGCCTGTCTCGAATGCACAGACTGGGGAGTCTTTGAATCCTCCGCTACAAACCTAGACGATCTGACCGACACAGTGACAGCCTATATCAGCTTCTGCGAGGACCTGTGCGTGCCAATCAAAACAGCATGTACCTTCAACAACAACAAGCCATGGTTCAGCGGTCAACTCAGGAAGCTCCGTCGGGCAAAGGAAGAAGCCTATCGCAGTGGTGATATTGTCCTGTACAAACAGGCCAGGAACTCCCTAACACGGGAAATCAATCTGGCAAAAAAAAGTTTCTCAGACAAGCTGGCGAACAATCTGTCAACCAACGACCCCGCATCAGCTTGGAGAGGTATGCAAGCTATAACCAACTACAAGATCTCTCGAACCCCCTCCACCATGCACCAGAAACTAGTGAACGAGCTGAACGATTTCTACTGCAGGTTCGAGAAGGAAGCTACCTGCATCAGTCCTACCCCTGACCGGGGCAAAACGGCTTGCCCACCCTCCTTCCAAATCTGCCACCCCCAGACTCTCCAGGTGGACAAAACAGAGGTAGAAGGAATGTTCAAGAGGGTCAACCCTAGGAAAGCTGGAGGCCCAGACGGAGTGTCTCCATCTGCCCTCAAGACCTGTGCAACACAGCTTGCCCCTATCTTTACCAGGATTTTCAACACTTCACTAGAAATGTGCAAGGTCCCCACCTGCTTCAAAGGCTCAATTATCGTCCCGGTTCCCAAGAGCTCAACTGCGAAAGACCTCAATGACTACAGGCCGATTGCACTAACATCGGTGGTCATGAAAGTGCTTGAACGTATGGTGCTGAACCACCTGAGAGTTGTTACAAATGCTCACCTCGACCCCCTGCAGTTTGCCTACCGAGCAAACAGAAGTGTCGAGGATGCAGTCAACCTAGGGCTGCACCACATTCCAGACATGGACAGTCCAGGCACCTATGCAAGGATACTATTTGTTGATTTCAGCTCGGCATTCAACACTATCATCTCTCACATCCTGGAGCCAAAACTCCATTCACTAGGAGTCCCAGAACCTACATGCTCCTGGATCACTGACTTCCTGACTGAAAGGAAACAGGCGGTGAAAGCAGGCGCATTCATGCACAATTAGCACCGGTGCCCCTCAAGGATGTGTCCTCTCCCCCCTGCTCTTCTCCCTCTACACAAACGACTGCACCTCAGCAGAACAGTCAGTAAAAATTATAAAATTTGCAGACGACACAACGGTTATCGGCCTAATCATGGATGGAAACGAGTCGGCATACAGACGGGAGGTGGATCGGCTAACTAAATGGTGTAGTGGAAACAACCTTGACCTCAACCCCCTCAAAACGATGGAGATGGTGGTGGGCTTCAGAAGGAAACCAAATGCCATGCACCCACTCATAATATCTGACAGAGTAGTGTCGTGGGTCGACTCCTTCAAATTCCTAGGAACAAAGATTTCCTGCGACCTCAAATGGGGTCCCAACATCATTACAACTGTCAAGAAGGCTCAGCAGCGGTTGTTCTTCCTGAGGAAACTCAAGAAATTCAACATCCCGCAGGAGCTGCTGCTCATCTTCTACACTGCCATAGTAGAGTCTGTCCTTTGCTCCTCGATCACAATCTGGTTCGGAGGAGCAAACGAGAATGACAGACGAAGGTTGCAAAGAGTGGTGAGGATGGCAGAAAAGATCATTGGGGCGGAGCTCCCCACTGTCTAAGAACTATACCTAGCCAGGGTCAATAAGCGTGCAGGAAAGATCTTGGCGGACAAGCTACACCCTGGCCACAACCTGTTTGAACCCCTTCCGTCAGGCAGACGTTTTAGGTCCATCCCAGCAAAGACGACAAGAACTACAAAAGGCTTCTTCCCAATAGCTGTCCACCAACTAAACCGTATTGAACATACCAAATACTAACTCGAACTTTTCTAGATACATGTGAAATGTATGTGATGTATGTTTATGCCTCTCTTCCCACCCCCTTTGTGTTCCCTGATTGATGCTGCACTGTTACCACAAAAAATTCCAAGCATACGCAAGTATACCTGGCCAATAAAGATGATTCTGATTCTGAATAAGTTGGGTACCCGGCATTGCGATGTGAAAGCGGCATCATTTCAGATATAAAATTCCTGACTCAAACCTGCATTTTGACTACTTGTTCTAAAGACTTTGTTTAAACATGCATTATCTATTTCATTCTTTGTTACTTGTTTTAAACAGTGCATGATTGGACAGTATCATTATTGCATTTCCTATTACCTACATTCCAGCGGCGTAACTATAAATTTTGCTCCCCCCTGCCAAAAAACTTCCTTACTTACTGAGTCGGCGCCCGGCAGCAGCATCATTGTCACCTTGTCAGTGTGCAGACCCCGCTGCCGCGCTCTCCCCAAGCAGCAGCGGGGTCTGCCTTGCGCAATTTACGCCACTGCTTCATTCATTGATTTTTCCTAGGCATTCTTACTACTGGTATTCCTGATTTACGGTGATTTGCTCAACTATTTACTGTATATGTTTTTTACTGATGGTGGTCACATTTCTAAACACAAGATTTGAACCCCCCAAAAATATATATTTTTTTTATGTTGACCATTGTGATGTTGACCTTTGGAACCTATCAACCTTTCATCTGTCTGTATTTTTGTACCTAATAGTATTGACCTATTACCCTGTTGAACTAAATACTGTAGATCTTCTATACCATATCCTGCTATGAGTGATAGAGCAGTTAACCTGGGTACAAATTTAACAATGTGTACCCAACTTGACATTGTTTGCAGCGGGGACCCGGCACTGCAGGGCACAATGAGTGAAAGCAGGGGGAGGGTTCAGTGGAGGCCATGCTGCATTCTGCAGCATTGGCCTCACTCTAGCGATATCCTCCATCATTCTGGCAGAGGACATCGCTAAAGACCCTCAGTGGCGTGCATCATTAACAATATATTGCATACACACTAGATGATATGCACCATCATTTTATTATGCTATGTCCTTATCATGTGTAGCTTTTAAGGAATCTTCTAGTGTGTACGCACCTTTAGCTATGTGGACAACAGATGTATACAGAATACATTTTATATTGTACTTACAATTGTATTGTTTCTTTTAAATTTACTAAGATGTATATTCTACTTCACATGTGATGTTGATATGGACAACCAATCAGATCCTGTCTACTATCTTCTAGAGCATTGTTACAAGGGAAAGAAAGTATGTCACTGTGTGATGCACATGGAGAATGGATTTTATTAAAATGTAACCTTTATTGAGTACATTAAAAATAGTAGCGAAGTATTGACACACATAATAACAAACATGAAACACAAAGTGATTTAAAAAGGATAATATATCCTAACTTATGCCCCTTTCAGACCGCACTTAAAAACCGGTATTTTGCAGATTTTTGTTGAAAGGTGCAGGACCACTTTACCGTTTTACAAAAGCCGTTTTTGTAAAACGGTTGAAATGGAGGGTCCTACCCTTTCAGACCCGGTATTTTGGCATCAAAATCGGGTCTGAAACGGTATTTAGGATCCAGCCAATGAGCTGGGTCCTAAATTCAGCGCAGTGAATATTTAATGAGCACTCATTAAATATTCATAGCACTGGAGCCGCCCCCCGCAATGCGGGTTAACATCCCCTGACTCCCCCCCCCCCCGCAATGTGTAAAGAACCCCCCCCCCCCTTGTGCAGCCGGTACCTCCGTAATTGCGGATCCCGGCAGTATGGATGGCTGCGCTTATAACAAAAAAAGTGACTTTCGGAAAATGGCTGCCCCATAGGAAAACCTGTTTAAAAAATCTGTCTTTCGTATGGGGGCAGACATTTTCCGAAAGTCACTTTTCTTATAAGCAGCCTCCTGCTTAGCCGCTCACCTGCATCCAGGGGAGTTCCTGGATGGAGGTTGCGAGGCAGCCACTCAACTCCATCCAGGGGGGCTCCCTGCTCCTGACTACCGCCCTCCAGTGGCCGGCGCCCTAGGCAGGGTACTGGGGCAATCCACTATAGTAAACCTGTAAAAATCCCGATCCCAGCAAAGATCACGGTGATCGCTGATCATCAATGCCCGCTGATAAGCGCATCCGGTTAGTGGAATGGCAGTGCTGGCGGGTCAGGGGATTAAGTCTGCTGATGTATGGGCACCTTAAACACAGAATACTGTTCTGCCTAAACAGGGACTTTTGGGAGGTTATTATAGAGCTTACTATGAATTGCACACAGATTTGCCTTTTGTGAATACTGAGAGACCCACATGCAGTATCTTGTGGGTGTGCAAATCTGTCTTGCGTACCATCTGTCATAGGTGTACAATCTGACACATCAGCGGAATGTGTATCAACTTTATGGCTGGTGCAGTTTCTTCATCTATGTATGGATTCCTGTGTGATCTGTTGTGCATCTTTGGAAGCAACCACTTACAGTGACAAGCCCACATATGTAACCCCGTTACCCAGGAATGCCCACCCTCCCAGAGTACATATCCATTGTGTAGCTGTGCTATGCAACTTTAGAGCATGCACAGCAGAAGAAACATTATATTTATACAACACACACATATTCCGCAGTTCTTTACATAGAATATTTGCACATTTACATCAGTCCTGCCCCAATCTATATTACTTACCACTTGAACATGCACACACAGACATTCTAGGGTTATTTATTATTAATACTGTTTATTTATGTGGCGCCACAAGGGTTCCGCAGCACCTGACAATACATAGATGAGCAAAGAACAATACAAGAAAGATTGTGATTTACAGTACAAATGCAACTTAGGACAAGTACATGGTAAATAAAAAGACAGTTGCAACAGTGGACACTGATGCAATTCTAACAGTGGCAGAGATATATTCTAAGGAAAGCACATGAGGAGAGAGGGCCCTGCTCGTTAGAGCTTATATTCTAAAGGTAAGGGGCAGACAAACTGGGGTGACACAGCTGGGATAGAAGCGAACATAAACATACTGTGGGGTTAGGATGAGAAATGGTCAGATTTAACCTACCAGTATATTTTTAGATAACAGTAAGCCAGCTTAACGTGTGACTCGGAATCATGCCTTATGTGTGTACATAGGGGCCAGCCACTACGGTCAGTGAACTGTATGGTTGTTTAGATAAGATGCCAATATTTAAAAATAATTTCAATACGCAACTTGTTGTTAAACCAAGTGCATCCAGGCCCGGATTTGCCACTAGGCCCGTGAGGCACGGGCGGCACCTATTAAGGGCGGCTAAAATATGGTTAACAGGCCCACACTGGTAGTCTGGCAGGCTGCAGCTGGTTGTTCATGTCACTGTCCACCCGTCCGCCCCGGCGGCGGCGCTGCTGACTGAGCGAGTCACAGCGGCATGGAGAAATGGACACGCAGCGCGCTGTGTGTGTGCGCGCAGTACCTGGAGCCGGCCGGGGACGGGTGCACTGTGCGTGTGCGGTGCACCGTGTAACGCAAACTGCATCCATAGCAGGCACAGCCCTGGCCGGCTCTTTCTGATGACAGTACAGGGGAGCACTGCTGCTGAACCCGGAAGTACAGTGCGTGTCCCCGTGTACTGGAGTACCGCTACACCACCAGCGATTACACATGGAAAACGGTAAGCTAGTGCACAGCGGGATGCCGCGTAGCACACTTACCTAGTGTGTGGGGAGGGGGGGGGGGGGGGGGAGCGCGACCAAAAATTTGTGCCTAGGGGCGGCCTGACCCAGAAATCCGCATCATATTGTGTCCATGCAGTCTGGATGCAACTTGGTGCGCTAAAATGTTCATAATGAAATGTTTTGTTTTTTTTGTTTTTTTTTGCTGTATTGGTACTTCCTCATCTTTGCGGCCACCACTACACCAGTTACGTTAGCCGCTACTTAACTGGAACTTAAGGAGCACAATTGTCCCCTTGCGGGCTCACTTCACTCGCCACACTTCGGGCTCGGTGGCTCGCTCCACTCCGCTTGCCACAACTTTACTAAAGGTAATAGATGGTGGCGTGGACACAGAGTGGTGTCGTGGACCCACCCTCGCGATGCGCCATACATTATGTTAGTTCCGTATCGTAAGCGGTGGCTGAAAAGATGAGGAACTTGGAAGTACTGATGTATCTTTTATTTTAAATATTTTGCATGGATACAAAATTAAATAAATTAAAAATTCAACGAATACAAATAGATGAGTTATGCAATATGCAGAATACTGTGCATTTGGACAATCTCAAGAAACGGGGACAATCGGAGGATAGAGAATTAGGGAAAATAGTTAGCTAAGCTGTCATGCTGCTGTCATTAGAAACTGCTCTTCCCCGTACCTAGGAGCTAGCATCCATTAATTACTACAGTAGTACAGTCACAGTGAGTGGGAAGGAGAAGTGAGGGGAGACATGTCCTCCTGCACAGCCACTGGCTGGGTGACGGTGTAGTACTAGTAGGAGCGGTACATCACCAGTGGCTGTGTTGTTGCTGCCGCCGGTCTCCTCCTCCTCCTTCTTGAACGTCAGCAGCAGCAGAATCGGGGGGAGGCGGAGGAGGGGACAAGGAAAGGGGAGCTTCAGCCCAGTGCGGGCAGGGGGAGGGGGGACGGACTGGGTCAGAGAGGCTGAGGCTGGGATTGCCTGGGGAAGTTCCTGTGTCCCGTATTGTGTGGTTACGGTACAAGTGATGAGCGCGCACAGTTGCATGGTCTCCCCAGCACTGCACATGGTCACCCAGTAGCGCGCTGCCCGGAGTGCATGGTGCGGGGTCACTCTTTTTAGCTTGTTTTAACTTTTAAACGATTATTTCTCGTTGGAGGGACGCCGCGTTCTATTAGCATCATGGTGGCCCGCATGCTGTTCCGAGCGGTGATCATGGGTCCCCCGGGCTCCGGAAAGGGGACAGTCTCCGACAGGATCGTGAAGCACTTCGCCCTCAAGCACCTGTCCAGCGGGGATCTACTGAGGCTGAATATCCAGAAGCAGACAGGTACATACCGGAGCTTGGCATACATATGTTGCCCACCGGGAAGTGCCATGGTAGTTGCTGCTGTAACCCTCGCAGGTGTATGTTGCATGGTAGGGTTCTTATAAAGGGCATGGTGTCCTAGTGCAGTGGTGGGAGCTAACTCGTGTCCTGGTCACACAGCTACGTGCGTGCAGCTGCCAGAGGTGTGCTCTGCTCATAACAGACGTGTACTACTCCTCTCACAGCTAATGTGCAACAAGTGACACCATCCCCTTTCATTCTGTTTTGCCTTTTGCTATACTGTCACCATCTAACTTCTGGCATATTTCGGAGTTTCCTGATCATACTATAATATGTTTATTGTTTTATTTCTCCCCACATTGCCACCTTTTGTCTTTTCCTCTAGTAGTCTATAACCATAAAGATTTGTATATAGTAGACTGTAATACAAACTTTATTGCATTTGCAATAGTTCATTTAAACCTGCATTTCCTTGTGGGACATGCTACAAATACTGTAGCTAACATAACATAGGTGTTACAGGATTTACTAGGAGGCTCCCAAATATTGGTGCTGCTCCCAATCACCTGGTGGAGTGTTCTGTGTGGAGGAGCACCGCCAGCCTTGTAAATAGAAATTTGAGGCTCTCTCAAATCAAAATTACTATAGGACCTGGTAACCAACTAATTATCCACTCCACTTTTCAAAATTGACATAACATTTACAAATGTCTTAGTGGAGACGCCCGTGCGGGTTTCAACCAAAAAATATTCTGTGTCCCAACACAAATGGAGTATTCAATGTGATAGTCCTGCGCAATAGGTTTCAAGCCACTAGTGGAAAGTACAACCCAGAAGATACAGCACCCCCACACTGATAGACAAATGGGTAGGAAGGTGAGTAACAGAGATACAAATCGGATGAATGCCACCACCAGCGCTAATCAGAAGATATCTACCACACCCCCCTTTGGGGTAATGGGCATCTCCTCTTCTCCAAAATGGAAATGCTTAATGGATATTAATTCATGTATGTTCCTCCCTCAATATGGATGATGAATTCCATGGAGTGGGAGGGCCGGCATATGTAATTTATTGAACAAAATACATTAAAAGATAAAACAATGGTGTCCCAAAAGAAAAGGGCTAGAGTTTACCAGATAGGTTGGAGAACCAGGTAAACAGACTCTCAGTCAAGCATGAAGTGGAAATAACATGTCACAGTCCTGGGATTATTCCACTTGAAATACTGGCTGAGAAATCGCCCTATCCAATGGGCTTGGTGCAGACCTCCAACGCATCTCAAAATCCTTCCTGGGTTCTTTTTCAAGGAGAATTTCTCTGCATGGTGATCCAATCCCCAATCACCGCTGTGTAGCGGTCGGTGACTTCCGGCCACGGCAATGGAAGGCCATGAGATGCCCCACCTCTGGGGCATCTCATGGCTTCATGGCATTCGTCTTCATGGCATTCACACGGAGACGATATTTTCGTGCTGGGTGCGTTGTGTGTGTGTGTGTGTGGGGGGGGGGGGGCGCGCGGTTGCGTTGCCATGAAAACCCTGGGTGTTTCATGCTAATGGGCCAATGACACAGGGGGCGGGCAGCTGACCTCACCGGATGTCAGCTGCCCGCCCACTTCCCTCCGAATGTGCACACAGATCTAAGGTTGCTCTGAGCATGCATTTTCCCCATCATTCGATGGCCGGCGACCGTCGAATGATGTGGGTGTTACCCTGCAGGCTGCGAATGGATGTTCATGTAAAGCATCCATTCGCAACCAGTGCAAACGTACGTGCATTGCAAATGATAGGCCAGCGTGCCACCATTCGCAAGGCGGAATCTGGTTCGCTCGCAAGGGTGCAAATTCGCATGCGAGCGAATGAACCAGAATAAGGGCCCATGTGTAGGCCCCATTAGTCTTCAACCTGTCGTCCTTAAGAACTGAACCATATACTTGGGAAAGCGTGTTGTAGGAATCTTTTACTGTAGATATATATCAGCCGCATACCATTCTTGCATACTACAGTATGAATGAGGTATCTGGCCTACTAAATTAGGGTAGGTTAAATATAACCTCTGTGTGACAGAAAGCTTGTCTCTTTTACATTAGCCATTCACATTGCATATTTGTGGGTAGAATTCCAGCGTATATTAGCATTTTCTGCAAATCATTTACATTGTTTCTACCCCTTATGGATAAAATCACCTACATGATAAAGATGATCTATTCCAGTGGTAGCCAACTACGGTCCTCGAGAGCTACCAACAGTTCACATTTTCCAGACAACCTAGCTGCTGCACTCATTACTAGCTGAAACATTTTAAAAATGAGGTAATTACTTCACTTGTGATTCTGTGAGGAGATCTGTAAAACATTAAGGGCGAGATGTATCAGATGGAAAATGCGGTAAAACACCGGTTTTACCGCATTTTCCAATGTATCAAAAATGATACCGCAGTGTAGGGTAAAAGTGAAGGTAAACCCCTCCTCCCCCTAGTGACGCAGCCGGACGTCCTTCCGGCTGCAGGGGAGAGGAGGCGGCGCCGGGGACATGCATAGCTGTCCCCGGCGTGAGGGATGCAGGAGCCGGCTGTCAGGTGACGGAGACCCCCCGCACACCACAATCCAGGTATCGTGGGGGGCCTCCGTCACCGCATCGCGATGCCAGCCGCATATGTTAGTACATATGCGGCGGCATCGCGGCGGGGGGGCCGCGAAGGGCGGCGATTGTATTTTAATACATCCCGCCCTAACTGTTAGCTCTCGAGGACTGGAGTTGGCTACCCCAGATCTATTCCATCTGGGCCTATTCGCTTATTTTGCAATGCCAACACCTATAATTAACTTTGAGCTCATAGGCACTCATCACAGACAGCCAATGCCACTACTTTCTGTATTTGAAGCGGCCTACACACGGGGAGATGTTGTTAAGCGTTCTGAGCAATGCAGATCGTTCAGCACACAACACTGGACAGCGATGTGTGCTGAGTGATCCGTCTAGGGTGGCCGATCCCGGGATGATTTGGTCCCAAAATTGCCAGAATTTGAATCCTGGATTGGAGCCTCCAATCTTGGGATTTTACGATTTTACTCCCATCCCGGCTATGTGGCTCACGCTGCGCAGCCGCACCAACGCTCTAAAATTCTGGCTTCACCACCGGGAATTCCATGCACTGCCCCCGCACCACTCTGTATGTTGTTCTGCTGCAGCGGCCGGTATGTAAATGTGAGGGCCTTTTTTTTTTTTTTTTTTTTTTAGGGAGGGGAATCCTGGGATTGAGCATTTTTCAATCACAAAATTAATTTTTTTTACCTGGATTGGCCTCCGGTGATAACGCTGGCCGAGCCTGGGGAGCATGTGTTCATGCAGAAAGGAGGTCTCAAGATTTGTTATGAGTAGTGATCACCTGACATCTCTGTACCTTCACAGAGGAACATAGAAATGTCTCCTCTTTCGTGGAGGAACCTTGATATCATGATCATACACAGATATCGTAAAGTGCATACACACTGGGCGATATTTTGAAAGATATTGTTCATTGTTGGCCCTCTGAATGATATATTTCAGTGTGTATGAATGAACAATGAATGATGCGCATTCCCGCAGCTCGTTCATCCGGGTTTTTTGTCATTGTGCATGCAGCTTAATTTTGGATGTCTTTCACAAAAGCTGTATACTATAGCTAGATTGTTCTTCATAGCATTCAGTTTGTAAGCACAATATTGTTCCTCCGTGTTTAATGGAGATCTTTCACCAATATCTTTAACTGCACACATTGGGGCAGATGTATTAAGGCTTAACAAGAGATAAATGCCAGGGTGATTAAAGAGAGCTAAACGCCCAGCCAATCACCTGACAACTGCCATGTTACAGGCTGTGTTTGAAAAAAGTCAGTAAGGAGCTGATTGGCTGGACATTTATATCTCTTTATCACCCTTGCATTTATCTCTTGTTATGGTTTAATACATCTGCCCCATTTTTCTAGTGCAGGCATGTCCAAACTATGGACATGCCATAGTTTTCCTATTGGGGAATACTAAAACTATGGCAAGGCATGCTGGGATGTATAGTTTCACAATGGCTGGAAGGCCACAGTTTGGGCATGCCTGGTGTTGTGTATATGCCTGGTTTGACCACATCTGGAGAGCCACAGGTTGGCCAGGCCTGCTATACACTATGGGCCTGATTCTGCAATACCTTACAATTCAGAATCTCAAAGAAATGGGTGTATAATACCATACAAATTTATTTATTTATTAACAGTTTCTTATCTAGCGCAGCATATTCCGTTGCGCTTTACAAAGGGGACAGTGATCTAACAAAACAGGGTATTTACAGACAGTCAAAATGTAGGAGGGCCCTGCTCGCAAGCTTACAATCATACAAATAAAACTCAAATGCAGCAGGAGGCATCTGTATGAAATATACACCCCAGACTGGTCAGCCAGGTCATCTACATCAGACAATGCAGATGCTGACTCCAGCATCCGTGCAAAACAGTCATATGACTGTCATATAATATCCATTGTCCGCAACCATTCTGCCCTAAGCTGTCTCATTAGCAAGAAAAAAGTGAGGAAAAAATGTTTCCATACTTCATCTGTGAATTCCTTAGCACTCTCCACCATGTAGGCAGCACAGATGGTCTAATGGTTGGTTTTACTGCCTCACAGAACTGAGGTCATGAGTTCAATTCCCACTATGGCCCTACTACTGTGTGATTCAGTCTTTGATTTGGACTACATAGTCCAAATCAAATTGGAAATGACCCAGAATCACACATACATGCATTCGATCCCGATGCGCAACCCTACAGTTTTGGGATTGAAAGCAGAAATACACTGTGCTGAGTTAAGCCGCCCATACACGCTGTGATGCGGGCGTGCTTTCCGTGCTTAATTAGCACGGAACGCATTGCATTGCCTGTACATGCGTTGTGCATGCAATGCGTTGCAATGTGATGTAAACTAAGTACAAAAAGTATGTGCAAGCACATACTTTTTGTACTGTGCGATGAGGTGCCGCGGGAGCGTGCACCTCAAAGCACAGAACGCACAGCCCGCATCGCAGCGTGTATGGGCTGCTTTAATGCTGGAGAGCTGTTTGAAGTAAAAGACACACACACACACACACACACACACACACACACACACTTAATGCTGTAGAGCTGTTTGAAGTAAAAGAGAGTCATTGGCTGATTAGAGCTTTATCTCCTTTTTTACACCTTTGCTGTTCAGCCTTGTAATGACCTCTAGATGACTTTACTGCCTTGTTTGAAGATTACCCTGGGCATATGACTCCCTGGTGTAAGGCACGTGCTCCGTTCATTGCACACATTGTTGTTGGTTAAAAAGACCGCTTTAAAAGTGCAATTTTGATGAAAAAAAAAAAAAAAAAAGCAAAAACCTGTAGACGCAGTTTATAGCTCTACTCTGTCAGTAGCATTTTTCTATGCTGGACTTTTGTTGTCTCTGTTCTTTGTTTGCATTGGCTTTAGTGTCATGATGCTGCTAGTGCTCTTTAATGTTATTTTATCCCTAGTAGATAAAAATATTTCAGTAAGTGGCCATACACTTACAGCCACTATTACATAATTAGTAACATTTTCCTAGTAACCACTTTGATGTAACCCCTTTTGCTTTTGAGTTTATATTCCACATTTGTGATTGTTAATCTCACTTAGGGGCTAATTCACGATTCTTTTGACAATGTTTTCTGCAGGAGCCATTTTGCACATAGGATGCACTGTTTTGAGGAGCTTGTCATGTGATCCTTGTGTAATTTGGCTCTTAAAATGCTTTATTGTTAAAGTCTCTATAAAGTATCTAAAAGTATATATTGTTTTATTTTTCAAAGTACCTACCACCAATACATTCTTTATGATCCTATAAAAATGCAAAATTTAAAATACACTTTAATATTGAATGATTTTTTGGTACTTGTGTAGTTTCACGGCGGCAGCTTACGCTACGTTAGAAGCTACGCTAATAGCGTACCCCAACGGCTGCCTTACTTGTGTAGTTTCACGGCGGCAGCCTAAGCTATGTTATGGCAGCGTAGGCTGCCACCGTGAAACTACACGGCCGCCTAAGCTACGTTAGCAGCGTAGGCTGCCGCCGTGAAACTACACAGGTGTTGTTAGGAACTGCATCTTTGTCCCTGGCAAGCCTAGTCAGCGCCTCTCTCACACCGCCGGCGCCAGCATGATCCCCTCTCTTTGGCTTAGAGGGGATCATGCTGGCGCCGGTGTAGAGGCTCTCCATCTGTTTGAGATGCAGTAGATGCTCCAGCAATAAGACGCTCCTGCGCCTGAGTAGCTATTGCGGCAGGGAACAGGTCGACAAGGTTAGGGGTTCTGTAGCGCGTGCGTCTCCTGTCCAAAGAGGGGGTGCGGACGCAAGTACGTCTCATTCACAATGAACAAGGCATTTGCCAGTGCTCCATGTTACATACTGGCAAATGCCGACATTTCAAACCCACACTATCCACGGCAGCCCGAAGTGTGGCGAGCGGACGCGTTACGCCTCCTCCCGATCTTTTTATAACCCCACTATACACGTCAGCGTGGAGTCGATTTTATATAGTGTGTCGAGCGCACCGAGCGGATTACATGTAAGGTAATCCACGTCCCCTTGCAGGGCTCGCCACGCTTCGGGCTCGCCACACTATATAAAATCAACTCCACACCGACGTGGCTAGTGGGGGTATGTAAAGGTTGGGAAGACGCATAGCCCGTCCCCTCGCAGGGCTCACTGCGCTCGCCACGCTTCGGGCTGCCATGGATAGTGGGGGTGTTTCAGGAACAAATTCACACCTGATGACTGACTACGCTAACTGCGTCCCACTGACTGACAACGCTATCTGCGGGAACACTATGCTGGATCAGACAGGGACGCTGGCTACTTTAAGCGGCCGCATGAACACTCCGCTACTTCTGACTGATTACGCTGGCCGCGGGAACACTACGCCAATTCTGACAGGACACTATGCTAACTACGCAAGCTGCCGCCATGAAACTACACAAGTACCGTTTTTATTTTAATCACCGTTTTAATGCACTCTCATATAGGTTTTATGATGTTAGTGGTTTGACTTATTGACATTAGTGTGTAGTGTTCATTCTGGCACCCTGCCTCTTTCAAATCCTGTTTGCTTCCTCTTCCCTGTCTGGCATGTGTTTCTAGCAAAAGTCTGGTTTGCATGTCAGTTCTGAAATACAGACCACACTACTAGAAGCAATATCGAGGCGATATCGCAACCAACCCTGTACTGGTCATTGGTTGCAGGAGCATGCTCCTGCGATTAAGACTTTTCAGTGTTTTGTGTGGTGAAATTAGAAAGTTGCTGTAAAAAGCTGTACAATATGGTTGCTGAGCGATATATCGAAAATAAAGCCAAAATCGCTCAGCGTCCATATTGCACCATGTGTCCACACCTTACCTGCTGGGGTTTTGAAAGATGCAGTGTGCTAGGATGAACACTAGTGTGTTGATGTTTTGAAACTAGGAGTGGGATGTACTGAGCCTTTTCAGTACATCCCACTGCACGGCACAATGATACTAATCCTATGTACTAATGAAAAATGCGTCAGGTATGCTAACTTTCTTGCACTTATGAACCTCCGTTAGTATATTTATTTTATAGTGGGGGATTCCAATGCTTGTTTAATAACTGCCGTTGCTGCTGTTTAGTATGTGATAATCATCCTATTTCATATGCTTTATGTGAATTTTTAAAGTTAATGACATTATTCTCCATGATTTTACAGAGATTGGTGTTGTTGCAAAGTCTTACATAGATCAAGGCCAGCTAGTTCCTGATGATGTGATTACCCGTCTTATCCTACAAGAGCTAAACAACATGGGAGAACACTGGCTGCTGGATGGTGAGCTAATTTCTATGAAGTGTAGGGTGTGTGTGTTTAAAGGCCCATACACACTGGGCGACTTTGAGCTGAAAGTTGCTCAAAACACCCAGTTTGAGCGGCTTTCAGCGCAAAGCCGTCCAGTGTGTATGGCCCAGCGGTGAGAACTGCTGCACGCTCCCGCAACATCGCCAGGAAAGCCACTCATGTGCTGGTATTACCAGCACATGAGCGGCTTTGCATAGCTCTGCGCTATGCAAAGCCGCCCTCTCCCCTCCCTTGGGGCCTGGCAGGGGGAAAGCCGCTCAGTGTGTATGCACTGAGCGGCTTTCTCCCCAGCGATGAACTTGATGATCGCTGTCCATACACGCTGGGCATAGTTGTCCAGTGTGTACGGACCTTAAGGAAATCAAAGATAAAACATAATTGTGGGACACATGCACTTTCCATCCATTATCCTTTGTCATGGTCTCTTCTACTTGTGTCCTAATCTCTCCTCCATTTCCCATGCTTGGCATTTACAAGCAACATTCATCGTGTCAGCGCTGTGTAATGTCAACAGAATACCAAAAAACCATCCCTGGTGACTTACCTGGTATAAGCAAAAGGAGCCCTATGCATCCTGGTCATTATCGGGACTGCTATCTTTAAGACAAGACAATGAGTACCAAGTGAATTTGTCAAAATAGGTGTGAAAATTGCCAAACAAACCTTTTTATTCATTGTAATGACCTGTAATGTTTACCTTTATATTGGAAAGCTAACCTTTGTTTTACATAACATTTTTTATTAGAATTTATATAACAAATGTGAGCGACTCTGGCATTTTGAGTGGATATTTGGCATCTATCACAGATGTTGGCACTCAAGGGTTAAAACCACTTTGGAGCACTTGGTACATTATAGTAGTGCACAAACTTTGGTATGCCCCCACCCTTCTAGTCTCCTCTGGACTTATTTCGGTTTGGTGTCTTTCACACTTGTCATTTTGATTATTTTGAACACCTTTTATATCTCATATTGAGGGGGATACGTATGAATCGCTTAAAAGAATGGAGAAGTTGCCCTTGAAGTAACATTTATTGGTGCATTCTATAAATTATAGGTACCAGTTGATTGGTGGCCATGGGCAGTTTCTCAACTGGCTCACTTCTCCTCTTTTCGGTGCTTCATACATCTCTCTCTCTCTCTCTCTCTCTCTGAGACTGATAGACTATATATTATATAAAGTGCAGATTTAATCGCCTTGGCAATAGTACAAAAGGTTGACATGAAAGGGTTCAACACAGGATTTTTTGGGTGCCTTTTACCATTTTAAACTACGTGACTCTGATTAGTGTACCGCTTATCTCACCATGCTGCGAGCAAGGTGCCTCCCTCTGCTACTCCTGTACTCAGAACAGGCTACTATTCCCATTCTTAGAACATGCAGATGTTTTAAAAAACCTAAACTATCATCTGGATTCCCTATACAATTACTAAATCATAGTTTTTATATTTGTAAATCCATCTCTAACGGTTACCAGGCTACATAGAATGGTGGTTTTGCTTTCTGTCCTAAAATATAATCTTTTATTCTTCACCTGTTACAAACCAGTCTGGTCTCTCCTGTGGCAGGAATACACACTGCATCTGCTGTCTGTGCTAGCTACCAGCTCCGAGATGCCTAGGTCATGTTCACTGTGCTATCACGCAAAACTATGCCACATTCCATGCTGGGTTCTGGACAGCTGACCACAATCCAGCCAATGGCAAACCAGCCTGAGCCAGTCTGTACCAACTTACATGGTCCAGCCACTAGCTCAGGCCTATAAATCCACAGAATTGGCTCCTCCAAAATGCCAGTGCACTGTCTAAACTCAGTTTCCACTGAGTTAAACAACTTTGAGATACTATTCTACTTACCAATGTAGTGTACCCTGAAATTATGCAGTTCTGCCATCCAGCTGCATTGCTACTGCAGTTTACCCAGTAGTCATTGGAAATAATCAGTAAGCACAGATTAGCTCTTCCCAAACAGTAACCTGTTCCAGAATGGTTCAGTTTTCCCTACTGGTGCACTTCTGACACCTGACCTTTCACCTTACCACAAGCTGCACATTCAGGGGTAGATTATCATGTCCCTAACGTTCGTTATGCTGCTAGTCTTGCTTCACCACTTTTTTTTCGTGGTGAAGCGGACTCCCAGTTCGTCCGAATGTATCATACCTTACGTTTTCGTTATGGAGTGAATTATCCCCACCCGATGGAGATACGCTGTCTCCCATAACGGATGTGCGCTCCTCCCCGGCTGTTTCCCTAAAATGCAATGTGTCATGGGCAAATGCCCAGTTTTCCATGTTTGGCACCGATTGTTGGTCTCTGGCATCTTCAAATTAAAACTGCGCATGTGCCGGGTAATGTTCGCAGGGGATGCTGTATACCTGGCGCATGCGCAGTTTTAATTTGAATACACCGGAGACCAACAAGCGGCACCAAACATCACAAACAGACCTTTAGCACCAGAAAATTATGGCAATATAAACAGAGGAGCGCATGGCCAGCGGGAAGCTTCTTAAATAATGTATGAGCCAAGAGCTCAGTTGCAATCAATGAATACACGTTAGACCTCCTCCCCCATACCACCGCATGCTAAACACCCACATCGCAGGTTTCATAGATCAGGGGAAGCGCTATCCCCTGCTTTAACGCACAGGGATAGTGCATATGCCCCTTATCGCCAGGTAATAAATCTACCCCTCAGTACTAGTTAGATACTGCCTTCCTGTTTCCAGTCCAGTTCCATAATCTGTACTATCCAATCCAGAAGATTCCAGTCCAGTCTTGTACTTCTCACCCTTTTGCAGAGTATCTCCATTTCCTGGTTCACAGTATCAACCTGGTCCAAGTCCAGTCAATCTAATGTTTCAAGCTGTGTCTAAAGCTGGCCATATATCAGAAATATTGATCTTAAGATCAATTGCACTCATGATTGTGTACAATTTCCCTTGAAATCCCCAGCAGTCCTTGGTGGTTTTTGGACACACAATCTACACACAATCCATCATACAATCAGTCATACAATCCATCTGCTGCATGATTTTGTACACAAGATGTGCACACAATCTGCATACAATCCATCTTACAATCAATTGAGATTGTATGATTGGGTACAATATCTTTCTGATGTATGGCCAGCTTTACCCAGAGCTCCAGCCTTTTTCTAGAAAAGCTTCACTACTTTCAGCTACCACAGTAACTATCCAGTTCCAGCCTGGTTCTTCTACTGATCTGCTGCAGTAAATATCTCTGCATTGTGTTCCTGAGTGCCTCTTCTGTGCCACCTGTTGCCAGATCTTATACTAAAATTCATAACCACCCTTTTCATTACAAGATTAGAGATTACATCTAACCTGCCAGCTTTTCATTCACATTCCAGAACCCAACACCTAGGGGTATAGTTATTAAAGGTAGATTTTTTTTCTTTTCACTAAATCCCTTTTAGAGCTAAAACACATTTCCCTGTCAGAATCAGTGTAGTATTCCCATGGTCAGCGTGGTTATTGCAGTCCGTGTAGTCAGCTTCCCTGTCAGTATCAGCGTCGTGTTGCCGCAGCCAGCGTAGTCGGTACGTTCACGGCTAGCCGGAGCTTACGTAGTTAGCGCAGTTAACACGTGTCATCATTGTTGTTTAAGATGGATGACGTGACAAGTGTGAATGTGTTCCTGAAACACCTCCACTATAAACGCCAGCCCAAATCGTGGAGAGCGGATGCGGTACGCGTCCTCCCGACCTGTTCATAATCCCACTATCCACGTCGGTGTGGCGTTCATTTTATAAAGTGCAAAAAAGTATAAATTTGAATATACAGTAGGAGCAAGTTTCATCTTTGCTCCTTTGGGCAGGGCTAGCCATGGCTAATCTATTGTTCTCAACTGCAATACAATACGTATTGCAGCTGAGAACAATAGAATAGCCATGGCTAGCCATGGCTAGCCATGGCCAAAGGAGCAAAGATGAAACTTGCTCCTACTGTAGGAATATCCCGGAAGTCCAAGGACCGGTGGCCATCCCAAAGGGGAGCTGTTATCAGGAGAGCTGTCCTTTGCGATACTAATCGCATTTATTAGTACTTATGCAACTTAGTATAGGTGCAGTAATTGTACCGTCTAAGGTTGGTATAGCTTATCCAAGACCTCTACTTGAAACTCAAATAGAAAGAATGCTTTGTTAAAAAGAAAAAAAAAAGTTTGAAAAACCCTTCAAATGAGAAAACATGTAGATGTTGTCATCGGCTACTATTGACTTATATGATTAGATCGATCATGTTATTTTAGGGGTTTTATTTCCCCCAAAGGGAAATTGGAGGTGTGCAAATACAAAATACTAATAAATGAAATACTAGCATGGAGAATGAAGTAGCTTTGTTTATACTGTTAGGTTTTCCAAGAACTGTCCCACAAGCCCAAGAACTGGATAAGGCTTTTCACATAAACACGGTCATTGACTTGAATGTACCATTCCAGACCATTAAGGATCGACTCACTGCCCGATGGATCCACCCAGGCAGTGGCAGAGTGTATAACACAGATTTTAATCCACCCAAAGTCACAGTAAGGCTTTTTTTTTGTTTGTTTTCTTGGGGTGGGGTTGTATTTGGCATTTACGTTCTAAAAATGTGTTCATTGCAGTTACTAACTTTCTTCCAATGGCCTCTAAATGCCAGAATTTAATTTTTTTTAGATATGAACAATAGAAGTTAAATACATAGTTAATCTGACTTTTCAATGCAGCTCAATGAACTGATCCCTTCTTTATAGCAAAAGGTAAAGTTCTGACCACTCATGTTTTGTCATTTCTCAAATATCTGATTAGTTGGCTTGAATCAAACATATTTTTGTTCAATGTGGGAGACTTGGGAGCTGTATTAAAAGTTGGATAGAGAGATAAAGTACTGACCAATCACCTCTCAACTGTCATTTTATAAATTGTGCTTGCATGAGTCACTGACTGCCACCCCAATATAATCCACCCATACATTAACTTCCATGAATTTGCCAATTTTGTCATTCGGCCAAGCATAGAAACATTGAGAATTAGTTTGTTTTAACTCCTGTATTAATGCACCTGTGCATCAGGCCATACATGTATTGTATTTGAGGTCTGCAATTTGATGTAAATATTTAGTGTCCTAGAAAGAAGGAGAAAGCAACAATGAGAGAATATTTGCACCCCTTGCCCCATCTGTTTTGTCACTGCAGGAATATAGTGATTGATGATGGGACAGGAGAGAGAATACTCCCTTTCCTGTGCAACTTTTGGGAAGAGAGTGAAACAGCTGTGGAGGTGGAGAGAAGCATGTGGGAACTGAAGCAGAAACTGTTGTTACTCCTCTAAGATAATGCACACTGGTACCAGTCCTAACCAACAATACATGTTGGCAGTGTGACAGCAAGCAAGAATATCAACATATACTGTAGTTCCGTACCAGTAGTGTGAGTGTAATTGTAATTAGGAGTTGGTCTTTTTTTTTCTTTTAAATTAGGTTAATTGAAAACAAAATGACAGTGTGTATAGAATTGAGCTTTGTAGTATGTGTGTTCCATTCTTGATGAATTATTCCAGGGCAGAGTTGGCTAACAGGAACTTCTGTGAGCGGGACAACGCTATGGATCCTTTTAACTGCGCTCCTCTCCAGTCCTGCACATAACACCCTGAATTGGGTATTTCTGTGGGGGGGGGTCACAATATTTTAGAATTTCCACCTTTTAGAAGATGATCTTGCAACAGCCAAATCACTGGTTCACAAACATGAAACCACCATTAAAGCCTCACTGAGCGAGATCTGTTACTATCTCGTCTAGTTTGTGCAAGCAATATCATTAATGAAGCACGTGCTTATGCGCATCGTTACAACCCCCATCCTTGTCCTTCATGTACAGACATGGGATAACTACTAGCATGCTGCAGCTGCTTCCTCCCCACGTGTCTCCCTTCCCACTTGCCGATGCCGGGACCCAACCCCCGCCATTATCAACATTGGCATGAATCTCTTAGTATGTATGGGGCTTTACTCCTTTCAGAATAAACAGTAACCATGGGCCTTATTCGAGTTCACTCTTTCTGACAAAATCCTTCTTAGATGGACAAAACCATGTGCACTGCAGGGGGGCAGATGTAACATGTGCAGATAGAAATAGATTTGGTGATTTTTTGGTGATTCTTTGCAGGGTAAATACTGGCTGCTTTATTTTAAAACTGCAATATAGATCTCACTTTGAAGTAAAACCCCACCCAAATCTAATTAGATCTGCACAAGTTACATCTGCCCCCTTGCAGTGCACATGGTTTTGTCCATCTAAGAAGGATTTTGTCTGAAAGAGTGAACTCGAATAAGGCCCCATGTTACTATGCGTTAGAAACCCTGTAATAAAAGTAGGTAATGCTTTCCTAATCTATCTGTTTATGGCTGGGGCATATGGCTGTTGAAGAGATATATGACCTTTTGTACAAGACGAGTTATACTTGTTTCATTTATACCAACAGGGGATTGATGATCTTACAGGGGAACCTTTAATTCAGCGGGAAGATGACAAGCCAGAAACTGTTATCAAGAGGCTCAAAGCTTATGAGGCCCTCACTAGGCCTGTATTAGAATATTATAAGTAAGTATTCCCTTGATTTTGCTTTTAAAAGTAAAGGCTGTAGATCAAAGTAAACAAAATGATCTGGCCAGCTACTGTATGTAACAAACATCCCAATTGTACAAATGTAGTCATTGTGATAACCGTCCATTGCCAAAATGTCTCCTTTCTCATACCACACTTTGGGCAGGATGCACCAAGCATTGCAGTTTTGCTTACAATGCATCCCGGCACTCTCCGCATGCATATTGGTGTCTACTAACGCCATATGTATCCAGATTTTGTCCTATCTGCACATGTGTCTAGTGAAGTGCGTGCTGCATCTCTCCCCTAGTGATGACTGTCATCTCAATCTGGCAAGGTCTAACTGGACAGGTACAATCACTAGGGGGCATATTTATGAAGATTGTTGAGGTTTTTTTTTTTCTTATACCCTGTAATGTGACTTATTTTGATATGTGATCTCTCTAGAAACAAAGGTGTGTTGGAAACTTTTTCTGGGACGGAGACCAACAAGATCTGGCCACTTGTCCACTCTTTCCTGCGCACAAAGCTGCCTGATGTGATCCAGGAGTAAGAAGAGGAGGAGAACCGCAAAACCTGGACTACAATGTCTGTGCCATTCAACAAGAACTTTTATCTTTCATTATTTTTATTTCATACATTAGTATGTCATTTTAGGTGTCAGCTGTTTTACATACAACCTTTTAGAAAAGGAAAACTCTTATTGCTGGAGTCTCTTATATTTTAATAGCTGCTAACAGATCATAATTTTAATGAATATGGTGCCTGAAGTTTGTGAAATAACCATTTTAAAGGCGTAAAATAAATCGGAAAGATTTGTAATGTGAAATTTTTGGAAATTTAGCTCATTTTAAATTCTTTTAATTGTATATTTAGTTAATATATGTTTTCTTATCCATTGTATTTGGCGCTTGTTCTTATTGCAGAATTAGGTGATTCCCATGGTAAGATAGTAGTTCTGTGCATGATCACTGCTGGAGGTATTAGTTCAGGTAAATGTGCGCTCTTGTAGTATCGATTGTTACACCAAATGACAAAACACTGCATTCTTACAATGTTTTGTTATTTGGAGAAGTTGTGCTGTCAGTTATATGAGAAAACTAATTGCATATGGTGTTATATTTAAATCATTCATGTTCAAAAAACGTTATGATGCCAATTATATAAATGATTATGGGGACCTGCTGGGTTTGCATTGATAATGGACATAGTCTTATCTAAAAATGTTACTTGCTGCCTCCCTTGGCCAGTAATGACCAGGTTTTTCCTTCTGTCACACATGCTGGCTTATACTGGCAGATACTTGCCCAACACTAAAGTCTCTCTGCAATAATCTTCTATGACAGGCTTTCTCAGCTGCGGTCTCCAAGGCACACTACAATTACAATTCAGGTTTTAAAGTCATACTTGAGCAAAGGTGGCTTAGTTGGTACTTCAGTTATTTTGATTTAACCATCTGTGCTCAAGCATGGATCTTGCTAGAACCTGGCCCATTAGTGTGCCTGTGGGACAAGAGGTTGCTAAATACTGTTTTATGGCAACAATATAAAGTGGGTAATTGGGCATACAAGTATGCCCAATGTAACTAAGCCAAACCTTGCTCACTGGGTAATATTTACTGCCGCCTGCTGTTGGTCCATGTGACTACATTTTATTTTTTTCTTCAGTCCATTAAACATAGCACAAAGAAATGGAGGGTAAATATAATGTAGTCTATGGGGTCATGTCAATACGGCGTGCAGTGAATAGTGCCGGAAGGGAGCTATGGCAGCTATTCAAATTAGCGCCTGCTAACTCCAACTAGTGGATTTCTGTTCACACCCCTCCTGGGTTACATGTAGAAATCCGCCTAAACTAGGGTAGCGTTACGGTTTTAAGCCCTAGAGCAGCACAGATCACATCACCGTGGGTGTTTAGTAGGTACTCGCGATTAAACACCTGCGATTTCTGTCATTCTCCTACTTAGCAGCAGACTAATTACACTAGCTGCGGGAGGTCCCTAACAGACCTAACGCACCGTATTAAATCAACCCCAAAATCCTAATATAGAGTATTACATGTACAATAACTAATTAGTCAATACATTGTTCTTCATTCATTTTTTACTGTATTTATGAAACCTGTTGCATGCAAACTACAGAACAACAGGAAAAAAACTAGAGATGTGCAGGCTCTGATTTACTCTGATTTCAAAGCAGGATATTATTGGCTATCTGAAATTAGGTGGCATAGAGAAATAAGTTCCCCCACCTCTGCATGACCACTTTATGTGCTACAGATGACAAATGTGAGCTGCATTTCTACATTTATTAAAATACACATTGATTGGATCCTTATTCAAGCAAATACTCTGTCCGTACTGTACTACAGTCATTACCTCATAAACATACCAGCCACAAACTCATGATATACAGTACTGTGGTCATTACCTCATAAACATACCAGCCAGAAGCCCATGTGCATATGTAAAACTACCTCATTTAGTTGCTGTGAGTTGTCATAGCCTGTAAAGTTACCTATATACTGTATATGTCCATTCCTCTTGGCTCATGTGGCTGGTATACTGTATATTGTTATGTAGGTGTACAAATACTAAGCAAACATTAAACTATCATTATTGAAGCTGCATTAGTCATTTTTCAACATGAGTCCTATAGTTTTTAATAAGAAAATGTGTTTTAATGCTCTTATAATGCTGGAGTGCTTATACTAATAGTGCAGAAGATTATGTACTTCAATTACACCAGAAAGATTTGAGGGGAAGATTTATTAAGCTTGGTGAAGTGATAACGTATCTGGTCTTTATCATCGGCCAATCAGGTCTTACCTGTCATTTTTCAAACCAAGCCTGTAACTTCACAGGTAGGAGCTGATTGGCCGGTGATAAAGTACCAGCCACATTATCACTTCACCGAGCTTAATAAATCTGCCCCTGGAATTCCATGTGCTGCTGGGATTTGTCTGATACACTGGGACACAAGAATGAAAAAAATAACTTAAATCAGAACATCTGAATATAGTTATTCTAATGTTCTAAATATTTCATATAGAATATAACCTGCAAGTAGATTTAGCCACAATTTTTTTTTTTTTATTACTAGGTTACATTTTCAGTTTAAATTCAATATTAATCTGAAGACCTCTTTTCCCTACCACAATTTTTTCAAAATCTCCTGCCACATTCAGTAAAACCCACCATGTCAAGTTTCTGCTAAAGTGAGATACTATTTAAAAACGCAGTTTATATGGCAATACATACATTTTTCCCGATTTTCTATTCGATTTTGCTTATAGAAGCAAAATTGAATCCTAAACTAAATCTAATGGTTTTTGTGTCACTTTCGATCTACATTCGATTCAATGCACGCTCCCGTTTTTCACAAAATCGAACAGAAAAATCTACTGTGCAGCCAAGGAAATATCGAATTCGATCTAGTAAATCGAATGTGTACAATGTACCATGAATTTATATCGAATTCGATATCTAATGCAAATGTACAGATCTAATGCCAGATCTAATAGAAAATCAAATCAAAAGCAAATCGATGTGTGTGTGTGTACAGGGCTTTAGTGGTTTCTTTCTTTCTTAGCAGCTGACCTAAAGATGTGTCCCCTGCGTTGCACTGCATGCAATGCTATATATAAGCACTGTGGTAACAACAGAAGACCCAGCTGTAGAAAAGAATCTCAAAATAAACATTATGTTGGTATATGTTACTTATAAATAAGGGTTATTATCATTTTATGAGATTGAGCAGAGGGGGGATCAGCCAAATTGTCTCAGCATGCCCTAGCACTCACCGTGTAAAGCTGGGACTGGCCTATTCGACCTCCCCAATTCCATCCAGGTGGTAATCACTTTGCTTGTTGGGACTGGGATGCAGCATGGGGGCTCAGGTACACCTTGTCTGGCATCACTAAACCTGCATGGTGCAGTGGTTTGCTTGGTGGGCCCCCTAAGCTGGTGGGGGCTGGATAGCACATGCAGTCCTTACACCCTCCCATTGCTTTTCAGTCTATAAGCCAAGTCCCATGTACATATGTAGCTGTCTGTCTGAACCAGTTTTATGCTTTCACCAGTATGAAGCGGTTAGTAATCTCATTTAGGGGCAGATTTATAAAGCTTGGAGAAGAGATAAAGCGGAGAAAAGGTAAAAGGAGATAAAGCACCAGCCAATCAGCTGTGTTTGAAAAAGACAGTTGGGAGTTGATTGGTGCTTTATCTCCTTTTACCTTTTCTCCGCTTTATCTCTTCTCCAAGCTTAATAAATCTGCCCCTGAGTTTCATCTATTATAAATACTTCTAAGCAGTAAGTTAACTATTTGCCTTTGAATTAGAGGAATATACATGATGAATGTAAATGATTTAAATTATTTAAATGGACAAAAAGACATCGTATAGCATGATTCATTCATAAGTTGCTTTCTAAATAATACTTTAAAAAAAAATGTACTGTAATCCATTTTGTGTGCCATTGCTACATAAAAAATAAAAATAAAGTGTGAATGTATTCTTTCACTTTTATTACTCTTTGAATGTGTTATGAAAAGTTTTGTGCCTTCTCTTGAAAATGGGGGATAATCTACAGCAGTATAATTCAATAACAAAAAAATTGCTGTTTACTCTGGATGATTGTGGATTTTTATATTGCAAAGTACCTGTGTTTTTTTTTCTTCTTCACTAAACCACAGGTTCTCAAACTCTGTCCTCAGAACCCCACACAGTACATGTTTTGCATGTCTCCTCACAGAGGGCCTTATTCTGGTCGGTGCGGACGGAGCCGAATATGCGGACAGGACCGTGTGTCCTAAACCCCGCCTTTCGTACGGATCGCTCACTCCGTCCGAATGCGGTAAGCCGCTGACCGCACGGAGCACGAGTGGATTTCTCACGTATGCACCTCCTCCATCTCTTACAACCTCCCCCATCATTCGATGGTCGCAGACCATCGAATGCAGGACCGAGTGGTCCCCCAGCTCCCGCAACCTCAGACCACACGGGCATTTCTCCGTGCAAAAGCAGGGATCTGGGCGGGCAGCTGACATCCGGCAATGTCATATGTCCGCCCCCTACACGTGCGTCACGGTCGCATTACCATACGTACGCCCAGCGTTTTCATGGGAACGCCCATGAAACGTGGGGTGTAAACATATGGTAATGAGCCCAAACAGCCCTTCACACCCCTCTCCACCCCCTGTTCGTAGTGTACACATTTCATGCGGAATTTGGACGTGCGTTCCGTTCACACATGCGCAGACACAAAACATCGGCGGCACGAACGCACGCGGACATTACCGCACCAACCAGAATAAGGGCCAGAATCACAAGCAAAATAGTTAGATCCATCTGTGGATCTTTTAAAATGTGTAATGAATGCACCTGCCGAGTGACCTGGAAAACATGAACTGTATGTGGTCCTGAGGACCGAGTTTGAGAACTCCTGCACCAGACCAGTGTTCCTAAAACTCCAGTCATCAAGAACCCCTAAAAGTGCATCTAGTACACAACTCTTCAGTATCACAATTAAAATAATTGACACCAAGCACAGTTGTGGAGTTAGAGTGCAGACATTACAGTTTTGACACGAACCACAGACATTTTATCTGAATGTATGTCTATGGTTCGTGCCACAACTGTACCATCTTTTTTTGCAGTGGAAATTTTGTGTTAATATTAATGGTGTATCTAAAACTTCCCGAGCTTCATTGGTCAGAGAGGGTAATGGAATATTGTTTATATAATACATGGAGATTATCTACAATAGTTCAAAAGTTTGGGGTCACCCAGAAATTTTTTTTTTTTCATGAAAACTGACTTTAATTTATCAAATGAATAGAACATTGGCAAGGTTAGAAATAATGATTTATTTTTTTTAAATAATATTTTTGGCCTTCAGACTGCTTTCGTCAAAGAATGCTCCGTTTGGAGCACTTACATACCTTTTGCATTCTAGCTGTTAATTTGTGGAGGTTATCTGAAGAACTTTCACCCCACACTTCCTGAAGCACCTCCTACAAGTTGAATTGGCTTGATAGGCACTTTTTGCGGACCATTCGGTTAAGCTACTCCCATAACAGCCCAATAGGATTGAGATCTGGTGACTGCGCTGGCCACTCCATTACCAGCTGCTTGCTTCTTCCCTAAATAGTTTTTGCATCTTTTGGGGGTGTGCTTTGGGTCATTGCCTGTTGGAGGAGGAAATTGTCTCCAATCAAGCGCAGTCCACAGGGTATGGCATGGTGTTGCAAAATGGAGTGATAGCTTTCCTTATTCCAAATCCTGTTTACCTTGTACAAATCTATGACTACCAGCACCAAAGCAGCCTCAGACCATTACATTACCTCCACAATGCTTGACCGATAGTGTCAGGCACTCTTCCAGCATCTTTTCAAATGTTCTCTGTGATCCCAAACACCTCAAACTTCGATTCGTCTGTCCAGAACACTTTTTTTCCTTCCTCTGTCCAATGTCTGCCTTTATTGGCTCAGATTTGGCTTTTTCTTTGGCAGTCTGCCTAGAAGGCCAGCATCCCGGAGTCACCTATTCACTTTTGATAGACCATCTAATACTAATATGTGTACATTGGCCAAGGTTTGCATAGCCACATTGTGGTTGGCTAAAGAAGTTCCTATAGGAACCAGCAGGGTAAGGTCACAGCCAAGGGACACTTATTAGATAAGGTCCCGTGGCCAAAACATTCATCCCTACTGACCAGTCAGCCTGGCCTGGGGGAGTGGGGACCCCCCCTCCCCCAATTAAAGGGGTCCCCCCCCTCCAGGACTTACCTGACAAGGCTGAAGCCTGGTGCTGTCCCCGGTGACCCTGTGCGGTGGTCACCGGGCTGATTGAGTGTAAAAAACAGAATAAACTATTGTCTTTTACTGTGGAACTATGAGTCCCAGCATGCGAGGCATTAAAGGGCCCGCTGGCACTTGTAGTTCTACAGTAAAAGAAATAGTTAAATAAACACACACTGACAACACATAAAAATAAAAGTTTAATACATACATTACACAAACACACTGATACTTACCTAGCTTGAGCCCGTAGGTAGGTCCCTGGGGTCCGTGGTTCCGGGGCTGAAGAGTCCGGGGTCCTGGATCCGAAGAAATCCATGGGAGACCTGTGGAAGGAAATCCTACTCACCAGGTCCTCTGGCGAAGATCCCGTCATCTTCTCTGTCTCCGTCGTAGTCCACTGCATCAGCCGCCGGTACCCCGCTCACGGACTGAGAGGCGCAGAGATGTTTCATCTTCCGTGCCTCTCATCCGAATGATTCTATTGGCCGCTAGGAGGCCAATAGAATCATTCGGATGAGAGGCGCGGAAGATGAAACATCTCTGCGCCTCTCAGTCTGTGAGCGGGGTACCAGCAGCTGATGCGGTGGAATACGGCGGAGACAGAGAAGATGACGCGATCTTCGCCAGAGGACCTGGTGAGTAGGATTTCCTTCCACAGGTTCCCCCTATGGATTTCATCGGATCCTGAAGCCCCGGACTCTGGAGCCCCAGCCCCCGGGACCTACCTACGGGCTCAAGATAGGTAAGTATCAGTATGTGTGTAATGTATGTATTAAACTTTTATTTTTCTGTGTTGTCAGTGTGTGTTTATTTAACTATTTCTTTTACTGTAGAACTACAAGTGCCAGCGGGCCCTTTAATGCCTCGCATGCTGGGACTTCTGGTTCTCCAAGTCCCAGCATGCGGGGGAAGCTTGCTGGGACTCATAGTTCCACAGTAAAAGACAATAGTTTATTCTGTACTTGTTTCCTATCTGGGCGCCCGCTAAGTTAATTGCGCACCATGCTATTCTCCGTAGAGAAATCTGATCGCATCGCACACATACACGATATTGAACGATGCGATGCGATCCGATTTCCCATAGGAAACAATGTTAAATGGCTCAATTTAGCCAAATTATCATAGGAACAATAGTAAATGGGCCAAAAACAGTAGTTGACGCCACCCCGCCATCAACGTGAACCCGAAGCGTGGCGAGCGCAGCGAGCCCGCGAGGGGCGGCGGTACGCGTCCTCCGACCTTTTCATGCCCTACTATCCACTAGGGCGTGGAGTGAGAATAGAATAGTGTGGCGAGCGCAGCGAGCCTCCGAGCCCGAAGCGTGGCGAGCGGACGCGGATACCTTCACAGGTAAACGCGTCCCTTTGCGGGCTTCCCAGGTGTCCGCGTCGCCATGGACACCTGGGAAGCCCGCGAGGGGACGCGTATAACTGTGAAGGTATCCGCGTCCCCTCGCGGGGCTCGCCACGCTTCGGGCTCGGTGGCTCGCTGCGCTCGCCACACTATTCTATTCTCACTCCACGCCCTAGTGGATAGTAGGGCATGAAAAGGTCGGAGGACGCGTACCGCTGCGCTCGCCACGCTTCGGGTTCACGTTGATGGCGGGGTGGCGTCAACTACTTTTGGGGGGACATTTCAATGTTCTGGGGTGTTTTTGGCCCATTTACTATTGTTCCTATGATAATTTGGCTAAATTGAGCCATTTCACATTGTTTCCTATGGGAAATCGAATCGGATCGCATCGTTCAATATCGTGTATGTGTACGATGCGATGCGATCCGATTTCATTACGGTGCCGTACGTAGAAAACCTGGGCGCCCAGATAGGAAACAAGTACCGTTTATTCTATTTTTTTACACTCAATCAGCCCGGTGACCACCGCACAGGGTCACCGGGGACAGCACCAGGCTTCAGCCTTGTCAGGTAAGTCCTGGAGGGGGGGGACCGCTTATTTGGGGGAGCGGGGGTCTCCACTCCCCCAGGCCAGGCTGACTGGTCAGTAGGGATGAATGTTTTGGCCGCGGGACCTTATCTAATAAGTGTCCCCCGGCTGTAACATTACCCTGCTGGCTGGTTTGGCCTGGTTCTTAAAATACGGGGGACCCCTAGTCATTTTGTCCCCCGCACCCTGTTTTTTAAAAAACCAGCGAAGCCCTATTTGTCGGGTTTTTAATACTAGCCCCGGCTCTTTCAGCCTGGTGCTGGTTACGGCAGTGGGGGGAACCCCTCCATCTTTACTATTATAAATGGGTCTTTAAACGGGTAAGTGGGAATGGGACAAAAACGGCTTTTAAACGGTAATTTACCGTTTCAAAGCTGCAGTGGGAAAGGGTCTTTATGGCTCTTACCCGTTTAAAAAAAATGGGTCTTTATCCGTTTAGGCAGTGGGAAAGCAGCATAACATAAGTACCAAGTGTTTATGTACTTAACATTCAAAATATTTTCAAGCACATTGATTTTTTTGTTGTTATTACTGTGCTATACTACCGATAAGGCTTGATGACCTTTATTTCTACTTACAGCTGGATATATTCTTTTTTTAGAAGAATATTCGCATATAGCGCCAAGGGACAGATTCTGAACTCTTTCAGTTATCTCCTTTTTTTGCTTAAAGACCAACAAAATGTGTTATCTAGACTGTTTTTAGCCCATACCTTGGACTCCCTTTATACAGAAAACTACCCTGCGATACTCCCTACTATTAAAACACCTATAAGATGGCATTGTCATTTAATTTTGTGGTCTGGGTGGATTGCGGTTCTCAAAATAAATCTACCAAGACTCATCTACTGGTTCCTAACTTTGCCTGTACAAGTTTACCAATACTGTCGAAACCTAGCATTGCCTAGAATGTATTTTTGCTAATTTACATAGGGCCACTACAAATGGGGATTGTGATATCCCTAATGTTACGCTGTATTATTTAGCTTCTTACCTAAGCCCAGCTGTTGCCCTTTTATGCTTCCCCCAGTCACAAAAGTTAGCCTCCCTACTCTCACTTCTCTGTATCATCCCACACCTAAAGTTTTGGGATCTCTGTACTAAGAGATACAAACTGTCTAGCAACCCATCTCCTCTCATTTCATTATGGTATAACCCCAATATTTCTGCTCTATTCTGGCCTTTGAGGACCATTTGAATGGTATTTTCATTTGGGTCTCCACTTTGAATCTTTAGGCAGACAGACCATATCTTATACATATATGTCTAGAATCCGTGTGTAACTGAAACACTGCCACCTGTTGGCAGCAAGTGAAACTACATCTTTCACACATACAGAAACACAGGCAATCACAAGGTAGCAGAATAGCTTAGCTGGTAATATATAGATCACACTCACACACAATATGGGGCAGATGTATCATAGCAGCGCTTATCGCGCCGCTATGATACTTCCTGCTTCGCCTCAATAGCGAGGCGAAGCAGGAAGGGACATCGACAAGATGTATTAACATCTTGTCTGCCGAAGCGGGGGAGCGTTAACTCCCCCCTCCGGCGATGTCCCTTTCTGAAGATAGCGCATCAGTTAATACTGATGCGCTATCTCCTGTCCCCCGGCCGGCCGCACTGGGCATGCGCGGGATCTCGCTGTTCACACGAGATCCCCAGCGCAGCCCACAGCTGACAGCAGGGACAGCGCTGTCCCTGCTGTTTAGATAGGGCTTCGCCAGCCTGATGCTGGCGAAGCCAAACCCGGCTTCGTGCGGAACGGTCAGCGATGCTGTCCGTTCATACATTCGGCCTGCTATCATTTTGATAGCAGCGCCGATATGGACAGGGGCGCATAGCGCCTCTGTGCTGTACCGCACGCTGGCTGCTTCATACATGGGGGAGAAGCGGTATCAGCGCACATAACGTGCGCTAATACCCCTTCTCCCCCATAACGAACGTTCATACATCTGCCCCTATGTACCTTGCTGCACTACAAATGTAAAATGTATTCTGCAATACCTGCTTTGACTTGCACCTAGCAATTGTTCATTGTTTTTCCCACTGCAGAGCTTTACTCCCCTACCATGTACTGTTCATTTTTTTATCGTTGCTACGGTACATTTTTGTAACTTTAAATATTTCAAATAAAAAAAACAATAATTCAAACCAAATGATTTTATCTCAGAAGTAAACTTTTAAGATACATTTTCAGTATTGAATCAGGTCATTCTGTGGTAAAAAAAGAAGAGGTTACTATATACATTTTCTTTCCCCTGTAGTTAAAAAAATAAAATGAATCATGATGGCAGGAGAAAGCAACTGTGTTCCAGAGCAACAGGCCAATCTGAGTTAGGTACATAGTACGGTTTTCGCTTTATTCAAGATTTTAATACTTTTCCTCATTAAAAACCAAGGCGCTAGGTTGAAGGCAAAACTACTATTGGCAGAAGCATTGCAATCAGTTCCATTCACCTGTCTGACATGGAAAAATAGCAGCAATATGTTCACGCTGTAAGACACCACAAAATCATCTGGGCATATTACCCGATGAAAAAACTAAAACCAATAAATAAAGTGCAGTATTGTTTAGTAGTAAATGTCACTGAGAAGGACACAGCCATACTGGGTTCATTTGGCAATACTGGCTGCAATTCTTCATTAGACATTATAGTATATCCATCATCTTTGCGTCCTCTTCCTCAGTCTGCTCCATGGATTTAAAGTGACTCAGATCAGTACTTTGACACTGTAGAATATCCTGTAATCAGAGTAAGAAACATCCAGAATGGAAATTACACTCTTGTGATTGCAACAAAAATATTTTTTTTTACTTAAAAATAAGAGCATTCATGAAAAGAACAAACCACATCTGGGAAAACCAGCAACAGGCATTTACACTACAATTTCTGGTTAATACCAATAATGGTCTCTCTCACTGGTATGCTGAGCTCTTCATTGGAGTGCTAGGTCAGAAAAATCTATGGTATTAGAAAATATATATATATATATTTATTTATTATTATAATTTTATTTATAAGGCGTCACAAGTGTTTCGCAGCGCAGTACAAAGGAACAATACAGGGAGACAAAGCTTGGCATAACATTGAATAAATAACAAAAATACAGTACAAATAAAGAGCACCACAGTTCAATACACATTACAGCTTAAATGTAAGTAGTGAGGACTCAATCAACATACAACTAGAGGCTTGATGCCAATGATGGAGATGAGTATGCGGACAAAGATGGTCACTGAGTGTTGGAGTATAGGAGAGCTGTGAGCAAAATGTGAAGAGAAGTGGGCTTTGACAACAGGAGGGAAGAGGGCCCTACTCGGAGGAGCTTACAATCTAGTAGGAAGGGGAGACAGACAGATTACAAGAGGTGCAAGCGAGTGGGTGGTGGTTAGATAGCAGGATGTAAACAGGCAAGGGTCGGAGAACCAGCTGGTTTATGCAGTGGACGGGTATGCTTTGATGAATAGGTGAGTTTTCAGTGCCCGTTTGAAGCTTTGCAAGGTCGGGGAGAGTCTAATGGAGCGAGTGAGTGCGTTCCACTGAAGAGGTGCAGCACGGGCAAAGTCCAGTACTCTAGCATGGGAAGCAGTGATCAGGGTGGAGGAGAGATGACAGTCATCAGCCGACCGTAGAGGGCGGGAGGGTGTATGAATGGAGATGAGGTTAGAGATATATGGAGCAATGGAATTAGAGATGGCCCTGTATGTGAGTGTGAGGTGTTTGAAGAGGATTCTGTAGGGGAAAGGAAGCCAGTGCAGATTTAGTTAAAGGGGAGTGGCAGAATTAGAGCGGCGGGATAGGAAGATAAGCCTGGCTGCAGCATTGAGGACAGATTGGAGAGGAGCCAGTTGGGATTGAGCGAGGCCGGTGAGGAGAACATTGCAGTAGTCGAGCCGTGAGATGACCAATGAGTGGATGATCAGCTTAGTTGCACTCTCTGAGAGAAAGGGCCTGATGCGAGCAATGTTGCGTAACTGAAACCGGCAAGAATGGGCCAGGGCTTGGATGTGGGGTGCAAAGGAGAGGGAGGAGTCAAGAGTGACACCCAGGCAGCGGAGTTGGGGAACGGGGGAGATGATGGTGTTGTTAACAGTGATAGAGATATTAATAGGGGGCATAGCTCTGGGTGGGGGAAAGATAATAAGTTCGGTTTTGTCCATATTCAGCTTCAGAAATCACTCAGACATCCAGGAGGAGATGGCAGAGAGGCAGTTGGAAACTTGAGAGAAAACAGTGGGGGACAGCTCAGGAGGAGAGGTAGATTTGGGTGTCATCTGCATAGAGGTGATATTGGAAGCCAAAGGAGTTAATGAGTGCACCCTGAGAGGAGGTGTACAGAGAGAACAGAAGGGGGCCAAGGACGGAACCCTGAGGGACCCCGACAGGAAGGATAGAAGGTGGTGAGGTAGAGCCAAAGGCAGAGACTGAGAAGGAATGGTTGAAGAGGTAAGAGGAAAACCAGTTGAAGACTGTGCCAGAGAGGCCAATGTTTTGGAGTGTGTGGAGGAGGAGAGGGTGATCCACAGTGTCAGGCAGCAGAGAGGTCCAAAAGGATAAGCAGGGAGAAGTGACCCTTGGATTTGGCTGACAGCAGGTCATTGGTGACTTTCACTAGGGCAGTCTCAGTGGAATGAAGTGGGCGAAAGCCAGATTGAAGTGGATCTAAGTCAGCGGGGTCTGTGTGGTGGCTGGGAACCAATTAACGCTATTTGCTGGGCAGCATCACGGGAAGCACTGCTGAATTTGAAAACATTTTGCAAAGACTGTCTGGACTCTGATTGGCTGATCTCAGCCAATCAGTGTCCGGCCAGTCTTTTCAAATTCAACATAGATGTGTGACCGCTTTGCTTCACCGCTGTCACACACCTATGAATCGGACCAACACATTGTGGGTGCTAAAAAGCACCAGCGATGTGCCGCTGATGGGTCCGATCCAACAGATTTAACCTGCAGCAGGTTCAATCTGTAGGGTCCAACCCGATGCTAACGGGACCACGCATCGGGTCGGATGAGGTGTCAAACACATCCGTTTTGGCCCGATTTCTCAGCTGGATAAGTCTTGTCTGGATCTGGCGAAATCGTCCCAAATCGGACAAGCATATGGGCACCTTTAGAAGCAGGAGCTCTGCTGCCAGCAGGGCAGGGAAAATAGGATTTATTTTGCACTATAATAATGCACCATATTTGTCTACATACAAAGTACATGCGATTATACTAAAGCATACCTGCTGATTACAACACTGTGTACCCATATGTCCAAGAAAAGATCTATTATGTCCCATTGCATTCTCATATCTTTGGGACTCAATGTGCATTCGAACTGTTGATTTGAATGCTTCAAGTTCACTTTGAAAAGCTTCAAAATACCCTTCTTCTTCTTCCTGCAAATAACAGTGTGTAATAAATGGCATTGTAAATAATATTATTAACAGTTTAGTATGAATTGCCTTGCCATTTCAACCACAGCACAAATATAATCTGAATTATGATTTTGTTAGCATTGTGTAATTCACTTCACTTTGTTTTGTTCCAACTCATTTCATTTGATTTAAATTCGCTCTGCCATTATTATACAGTTTTAACGGATATTCATGATTGAGCAGAGTGTGGAAAATTTGGCTTAGCTATTTGTCTTCTCTTTTTATTTAATAAGGTCGCTGGGAGGACCAAAACACATTGTACTACAGGTCACCAACACAGGAATCATCTTGTTCAGGAGGAGAGACCCTACATGCCAACTAGAGCTTAAGTGGCTACCGAAATCTCTGGGCATGACCACTGGTTAGACACTGCCACATCAGCAACACACCTGTTGCTGCTGCAGAGATTATAAGCAGAGCCCCAGAAAATAGGAGACAGGACAACTCCTCTTGGGAGACGCTCTGTGGTTGCTTTAAGTGGTGGTGTACCTGCTGCTAACTTGCAGGGACCCATTGTATAAGTAAAATTTCTGTGTCTGGCAACCTCCCCTCCAGAGTGTCAGATGTTCTAAGCTTGAGAATGCTGATTCTGGTGTGGATCCTCACGACTGCTGCTACATCTGATGCCAACTCACCGTTCCGTGTCATCACAAATAGCGGAAACCTATTAATTATTGCAGGCTTGGGTCTCTGCTGACCGGTGGCGAGTGCTGCTCATGCAAAATGGTTACTGCAGAACCATCAAGACTTAAAAAAGAAACCTTCACATGTGGTACATACCAGAAATATTTGCAATGGGAATTTTCATACATCAGAAGAGACTTCCTTATCATCACTGACCCAGATCTTAGTTCTCGCAATCATAGCCAATATTCTGGGTGTTGATGAATTTACAGACAATGTCTAGGTCGACACACTGAGTTTTTTTTAATAAAATATTTTTAACCCATCTTATTTTTACATGTCGAGTTATCTTAACTTAGCACGGAGTGTTCATTGTAGCACCCGGCATCTTTCAAAACCCAGTGCAGTTCCTCTTCCCTGAATAGGGTTTTGCGCTCTGCTGTGGTGTTCCTAGCACAGGTATGTTCTGTATATTGCTGCTGAAATACAGACCACAATGCTAGAAGCACTACAGCAGAGTGCAACATCGCAGGCAGGGAAGACTGGTTGGAAGATCCTGGGTCCTAAAATGAACATTAAGCAAGTAGATCTATTTTTCATTAGTGGAAACTGATAGTGCAAACACATCAGGTGAAATGTCAAGTAAATGCATTCTATATAAAAAGGTACTAACTTTGGCTTTTTGGAAAAATAAGCGAAAACATCCTCTTGGATCCACGCTACAGCTCTTCGCCATTTCAATAATAAACTGCATAACAACTGCTTGATGAGCAACTTGCTCCATAAGTGCTTTCTTCTGCAAGTATAAAGAAAAAAATAAAATTATACTTGGCAGAGAGCTACATACTAATACAGTATCACACATAGGGCCTGATTCTGGTTGGTTTGCAAAAGCACACTCCTTCTTTAATGGACAAAACCATGTGCACTGCAGATGGGGCTGATTTATCAGGTGAAGAGTTACATGCAGTGGCGGTTTTTACCTATGGGCTGCAGCCTCGCAGGTAAAATCTACCACTGTTTTCTGCTTAAGTGGAGACAGATGCAGTGTGTGAGACTGCTCTAGCTTCAGGGTGACTGGCAGTGACTTCCTATTGGAAGTCTGACCTGCCATTCACCCGAGGCAGTCCCATTGGGTGGTGTTCCCTCCCTCCGGGACGCCTCTACATGGGCTGCTGAGTGGCAGGCCATAAAAACTGGGTTCTGCGCATGTGCAGTACGAGGACGATACTGCGCCGGACCCAGGACCCGGAATATGTCCATAAAGGGTGGGGGCTAGCGCATATGCAGTACTGAAGAAGCTACTGTGCATGAACCGGCCCCGCGACAGGGACCAGCGGCCGGAGCCTGGGATATGCGGCGACAGCTGGAGGTGTTTACGAGCGCAGCGGTGGCATTGGAGGGGGGCCCACATCGCGGCAGCCCCCCTCTTCCGCAGAGGTAAGAGCCACCGCTGGTTACATGGCAGAGACACCAATGTGTGTCTGCAATTAACTTCCCTCACAATTCGAACAACCACTTCCAATTTATATACAGAGCAATAGAAGTCAACTTCCAGCATGACCAATATTCATAAGTTGTTTTGATTGTTAGTGGACGATGCCACCTGTGCTGCATTACTAATCTAACTGCCACTGTTATGTTGTGTGTGAGGACAGCTTAGCTTGCCACTAGGTGACAAAAAATAATTGTTTGCAGCACTAAAGTATCATATAAAGGTACTATAAAGTCAAGTTGCCACTTAGGGTGGTATTTATCAAACCATGGAGATCAATTAGAGAGCGATAGCTAGCACTAATCAACCAGCTTCTAAGGCTCATTATAAAGGCCGTGTTTGAAAATGTTAGGTGCTCATTGGTTAGGGCTTTATTTTTCTCCACTTTTATCTTTATGCTTTGATAAATATCCCACTTAATAGTAAAATGTAATTATATTTGTTTCATCTATATGGTGAATAACCAATACAGTAGATAGCTAAAAGGCCAAAAGATGTTAGCAGTGCCCAGTATAGCATGTTGATAGCATGGTGAGAATACCTGCTCACTTTCTAAATGGTAACACCACAGCAGGAGATATCTGGCAGTTTCTTCACACACAAGATCTGGGTACTCGGACAGGAAGCACTGGCTGTCATTCCATCTGCTGAGCATTCCTGGCAGGGAGGCACACAGACAGCAGTCAGTCACCCACACGTACCAGCAAAACTAAGGTCATCAGCACAGACTATAGGATTAGAAAGGATATAGGGCCAGATGTATCAAGCTTCAAAAAGTGATAAAATGGACAGTGATAAACAGCCTGCCATTCAGCTCCTAATTGTCATGTTATAGGCTGGGTTTGAAAAAGGACATGTAGGAGCTGGTTGTTTATCACTCTCCATTTTATCACCTTTTGAACAACAAGTCTTGTTATCAGTATAATATACTGCAATGTTGTACAGGATTTTCTTATATTGAAAGCGCTGCCCACTGATAACTATTTTACTGCCTACAAAAATGGGGTAAATTTACTAAAGCTTCTAGAAGTGAAACGTGGGGATGTTATTGTTCATAGCAACCATTTAGATTCTAGCTATCATTGCTATAATGCATTCTAGAAAATGATAGACACAATCTGATTGGTTTCTATGGGCGACATCCCCACTTTTGACTTTTAGAAGATTTAGTCAATTTACCCCTATGTCTTATAGAAACATTACGTTGTTAGAACAAAGTCTGATTTGTAAAGTAGTCTAGAAAATCCAGATGCAACACACACATTATTTTAATAATCTTTATATCAAAAGATGAAATTGTAAAATACAACATTGCTTATTTTTATTTGTAATAAATTGTAGGACAATATGGTATGTATACAGGGATAAAAGAAGATTCTACATACCAAAGTGCCGAATTTTGGTATCATATTTCTGTAAAAAAGATTGAGAGTCATCGTCTACCTCTCTGGTTTTAACCTGATTGATAAAACTCTGTGGGAAAAACAAAAACAATTAGAGTAAAGGGAGAAGCCCATTCCTTATTATCCAAATGAGCACCATCAATGCAAAAGTAAAGGCTCCAATGGAAAACACACAATTCCATTTCATAAGACTAAATCCTCCTCAACTTTTTTTAGGTGAATTACTGCCAGTTACCACTAGAGGTCACTTGACAGACCAAATTGCTTCTTAACAGAAAGTGAAAACAAAATGATATGCTTCAAACTTCCTGGATGTGGAGATAAGGAGCTGTGAAGGCAGAGATTGGAGGTAGGCACAGATAGGGACTAAAGGTGGCCATACACACGCAGATTTATCTGCAGATCTGTCTGGTTGGAACAAAAATAAGGAATTTGGTACTCACCGATAATTCCCTTTCTCCAAGGCAGCAGGGGACACTGCAGTCATAACGTGTGGGATAGCATGGTGTACTGGAGGAGTCGGCACTTTAAGAAAATTTGAATGTGGCTGGCTCCTCCCCCCTTCTATCCCCCCCAGACCTCAGTCTTAAAAAACTGTGTCCGCGAGAGGAGATGATAGGGCAAGCAACCGACAGGAGGAGGATACTGTCACTCAGAGAAAACAGAGATTAGGCCAACACACATTGAAAAAACAGCAAATATGTATCAACAGACACACTTGTACATATAGAAACATAGAAAAAGAAGAACTTTTAACAAACATACAATTGCATGTTCACCCTTTATGTTAAAGGTAAGTACAATTTCTGTATGGCAGGAAGACTAGCGCTGGGTGGGCGTGCAGTGTCCCCTGCTGCCTTGGAGAAAGGGAATTATCGGTGAGTACCAAATTCCTTATTTCTCCCTCAGCCAGCAGGGGACACTGCAGTCATAACGTGTGGGAATAATACCCAAGCACTACTCCCGGGTGGGAGAGCCCTGGGATTCCTGCAACACCGCCCTTCCAAAAGATGCTTCAGAAGTGGCAAAGGTGTCGAACCTGTAAAACCGAGCGAAGGTATTTGTACCAGCCCAAGTGGCCGCCCTACACACTTGTGCAAGGGAAACCCCCCTAGCCAGGGCCCAGGACGTACTTACCGACCTGGTGGAGTGGGCTGATATGGTAGCCGGTGCCTGTCTTTGAGCCTGCACATAGGCTTCCTTTATGGTCAGGCAAAGCCAGCGGGCCAGCGTTTGTTTCGAGGCTGGCCATCCTCTCTTTTCGGCTCCATACAGGATGAAAAGATTATCAGATTTTCGTACATCTGCCGTACGTTTCAGATAAATTCGTAAGGCCCGAACTACATCCAGCAACTTAGATTCTCCAGATAAGACTGGAATCACGATGGGTTCATTTACATGAAATGCCGAAACTACCTTTGGCAAAAAATCCTTTCGGGTCCTTAGCTCTGCTCTGTCTTTGTGGAAGATTAAGAAAGGAGCTCGGCAAGAAAGAGCCCCAAGCTCTGATACTCGGCGCGCCGAAGCTAAAGCCAGTAACATGACCGTCTTCCATGTGAGATATTTAATGTCTACCGAGGAAAAAGGTTCAAACAGGTCTGACTTAAGGAAGTTCAGTACCAGTGGGAGTTCCCATGGCTCTGTAGGTGATACAAACGGTGGTTGTATTCTCAGTACTCCTTTTAGGAATGTTTGCACCTCCGGGATAAGGGCTAACCTTCGATGGAAAAAGATAGAAAGGGCAGAGACCTGTACCTTTAACGAGCCCAACCGGAGACCGGAGTTTAAACCCACCTGTAGGAATTGTAGTAGTCTGGACAAATGAAATACAGCCCTTGGAAACTTCATGGACTCACACCAACGGATATAGGCCCGCCATATCCTATGATAGTGGGCCGATGTGACCCCCTTCCTGGCCTTTAACATGGTGGGAATAACCGAAGATGGGATTCCCCTCCTTTTTAGCAGATTGGCCTCAATAGCCAGGCCGTTAAATGCAGATGACTTAAGTTTTGGTAACCGAATGGTCCTTGTTGAAGTAGGTCTGGACGCATTGGGAGGCGCCAAGCGTCTACTGACAGGAGCTTGAGGTCGGAGTACCACGATCTCCTCGGCCAATCCGGTGCCACTAAGATGACGGTTGTGTCCTCCCTCTTTATCTTTTTGAGGACTCTTGGCAGAAGAGGAAACGGAGGGAAAATGTAGACAAGTCTGTATGGCCACCGAATGGACAAGGCGTCTACTGCCGCCGCCGCTGGATCCAGTGACCTGGCGCAATAGAGAGGCAGCTGATGGTTCAGTCTGGAGGCCATCAGATCTATCTGTGGAGTCCCCCACCGGAGGGTGATCTGATGAAACACCTCCGGATGGAGGGCCCACTCCCCTGGGTGGAAATCTTGTCGACTGAGATAGTCCGCCTGCCAATTTTCCACCCCTGGGATGAAAACTGCCGAGAAATCTGTGGAATGAGCCTCTGCCCATTCTAAAATGGGTCGAACCTCTCTCATGGCGGCACGGCTCCTTGTGCCCCCTTGCCGATTTACATAGGCCACTGCTGTCATGTTGTCGGACTGAATCCTTATTGAACGTCCCCTGAGCAGGTCGTGTCCCTGCAACAGGGTGAGTCTGATGGCTCGCAACTCCAGGATGTTTATGGGGAGTTTGGATTCTTGGAGTGACCATCTTCCCTGAAACCTGTGGTTCAGGGCCACTGCTCCCCAGCCTCGGAGGCTGGCATCCGTCGTCACTATGGTCCACGTACAGGGTCTGAAACTGCGGCCCTGCAACAGATTCGGGGTATGGAGCCACCACCGAAGAGAGGTGCGGGCTTTTTGTGACAGGGTGATTCTCTTGTGGATCTGAAGGTGTGATCCCGACCACTGGGATAACAAATTCCCTTGGAACTCCCGTGAGTGGAAGCGGCCGTATGGGAGAGCCTCGAAGGAGGCCACCATCAACCCCAACAGGCGAGTACAAAGATGTGCAGAGACTCTGCGTAGAAGCAGGATCTGACGTACTCTCGACTGAAGGGTCCTGATTTTGTCCATTGGAAGGAATACCCTTTCCTGGACTGTGTCCAGTATCAGACCTAGGAACTGAAGTCTTTGAGACGGGTTTAGTTGTGACTTTCTGAAGTTTACTATCCACCCGTTTTGTGTTAGGAAATTGCAGGTCAGAAGGGCATCTGCCTCTAACTTCTGTTGACATGGCGACTTTAAGAGGAGATCGTCTAAGTAAGGTATGATGGTCACGCCCTGTAGACGAAGAGCGGTGACCATACAGGCCAGCACCTTTGTAAAAACCCGCGGGGCGGATGAGAGGCCAAAGGGTAAACCTCTGAACTGGTAGTGACTGTCTTGGATGGCGAACCTGAGGAATCTCTGATGTGGTTCCCAAATGGGGATATGTAAGTATGCGTCTTTTATATCCAGGGAAAGAAGATATTCCCCTTTTTCCAAAGATGTTACTACTGAACGAATTGACTCCATTTTGAACTTGTGATAAAACACAAATTCGTTTAGGTTCTTTAAGTTGAGAATAGGACGGACGGAGCCGTCTGGTTTTGGCACGACGAAGATGCTTGAGTAATACCCGGTTCCCCGTTGATGAGGTGGAACCGGGATGATTACTTTTGAGAGAATGAGAGACTGGATGGAGCCGCAGAGAGCTGAGGCTGTTTCCACACAAGATGGAAGGCCTATTGGAAAAAATAAGGTTGGAGGTGGGGCCGTGAACTCCAGTTTGTAACCCTGAGTCACTATCTGGAGTACCCAGGCGTCTTTGCAGTGGGACTTCCAAGTGTCTGCAAACAACAACAGCCTGGCGCCCACCTCGGGATCCCCCAGGTGAGCAGGGAGACCGTCATGCCACCGGTTTTTCAGTGGCCTTCTGGTCTCTAAGGGAGGAAGTGGCTGAGGGTTGTGCTGTTCTAGCACCACGTCCTCGGCGGCCTCTGTAGGATGAGAAACCTCCCCTGGACCTACCTCTAAACCCTGCGTTACCTCGAAAGGACCGAAAAGTAGGAGACACAAATGGCCTTTTTGCAGCCGGAGCAGAAGAAGGAAGGAAAGGCGACTTTCCCCCCGTTGCCTGTGAGATCAGCCTATCTAGATCTGGACCAAAAAGCATGTCACCCGTGAAAGGAAGGCCTTCCACAGCCTTTTTGATCTCTGGTTCGGCCTGCCATGAACGCAGCCAAACAGAGCGTCTGGCCACCACTGCGGAGGCCGAGGCCTTAGCTCCTAAAACTGAAATATCAGAAGCCGCTTCACCTATGTATGAAGAGGCATCCCTGATGCACTCTGCCAAGGGAAGTAGTTCATCCCGCGGAGTGTTTTGTTCTAAACCAGTGACAAGGTCAGAAGCCCATTTTTCCATTGCTCTGGCTACCCAAGCAGATGCCAGAGCAGGGCGGAGCAGAACTCCTACATTTGAATAAATGTTCTTAAGAGAACTATCCAAGCGTCTATCCTGAGATTCTTTTAGGGACACTGCCCCAGGTATAGGGAGTGTGGTTTTCTTGGATAGGCGGGATAGAGACACATCCGGAGTGGGAGGGGTCTCCCATTTTTCTCTTGAGCTATCTGAGAAGGGGTAAAGGACCTTTAATCTCCTTGACATTTGAAATTTTCTGTCAGGAGATTTCCAGACTTTTAAAAGAGGGTCATCTAACTCCTCTGAGTCTGGGAAGGTTAGGGGGTGTTTTTGAACTCTACCAAAAATAGATACCTGAGGTGGTGCTGAGGTATCAGCAATCTGAAAAGTGTCCCGAATTTCTCTGATCAGGCCTTCCACTCCCTGCACCTCATCTTCTGGAAGGTCATCCCCAATAGGATCCTGAGCCAGATCTGGAGGAAATTCCCCCTCCTCTAAGGGGATACAGTTATCAGTGTCGTCTGCTAGGACTATAGCCGGCACTGCTCTTCTCTTCACTGGAGGTGAAGAGGGTCTAGTTTGGGAGTAGGAAGATACAGACTGTTTTAGGGAGTCAACCGACTGAATAAGGGATGAAGCCCATAGTGGCTCAGTAGTAGCAAGCTGCGACAGGTGAGAGTGAAAAACTTCCCTGTCCTTTCTGGAAGCCTCCATTTCAGCTGTGAAGTTAGAAAGGAGGGTCTGTAACACATCCCCAGAGTTCTGGGTGGTATCCTGAGGCCCAGGGGAACTAGGAGTAACAGCAACCTGCACCCTTGCAGCGGTCTGTATACGTGTATAGCAAGGGCCACAAAGGGAGACACCCTTAATGTGCTGCGTGTACTGCTGCTTGCAGTCCTTGCAAGTGTACACTTTTTGTGCAGCCTTAGAGGAGGTAGCCCTTCCTGCCATATTAGTGTAGACAGAAGTCCCCCAGAGCAACTACCCCTGTTAATCAACACACACACACACACAGTCACAGGCGCTCTAAGCACAGGTAAGGCAGAGGCCTGAGAGAGAACAGGGAGAGAGGAGCCAAGCCTTCCCCCCGATTGTGTTGAACTGGGGATATTCCCCTGACTCACAGTACTGCTGAGGTCCCTGGGGATGCGCTGAAGCCCAAACAGGAGCCGGTACACCGGGACTGCAGGGTTGATGCTGCTTTACAGTAGCGGAGAGATGCTGCGCTCCGTGTAATGGCGTCGTCTGTTCAGGAGAAGCACGAGGGAAGCACCGCCCTCCTGACGCGTACGCTTCCCGCGCCGATCTGCTGGGCGGGAACCTGAAGCCAGCCGCGTCAGCGCTGCCGGCAACCATCAATGGCTGCGGCCGACTGACACTCTCCCCAGCCAGTGCGCTTCTGGCTGGCCCCCTTTCTTTGTGTCCTGGAAGCCGGGGGAACGTAGCCTTGGACCCGGACGCACGCCGCATGCAGCTGCGGCGGGTCCCCGGAGCGAAGCTCCGGTGGCTTGGGAAGCAGAGGAAACACTGCGTGCAGTGTCGACTGCTCCCTTCCAGGATTCTTCGTTGCAGGCAGACCGTCCTGTCTGCCTGTCTCTATTAATAAAAATAGTAGAAAATAAACAAAATTAAATAAAAAACCTAATCTCCCAAAGGAGACTATTGCCCAGGAGACCGACTCCTCCGGGCACTTTTTTAAGACTGAGGTCTGGGGGGGATAGAAGGGGGGAGGAGCCAGCCACATTCAAATTTTCTTAAAGTGCCGACTCCTCCAGTACACCATGCTATCCCACACGTTATGACTGCAGTGTCCCCTGCTGGCCGAGGGAGAAACATGGTTATGGATGAGAGCAAATGACAGTTGACCATTTGCTTGGAAATGATGGAAAACTAACAAACTGTCACTCATCCATAATCATGTTTTTGTTCCAACCAGTCAGATCTGCAGATAAATCTTACTAGTGTATGGGCACCTTAAGCCTGAGGTAGCCAACTCCAGTCCTAGAGAACTACCGACAGTTAATGTTTTCCAAATCTCCTCACAGAGGGGTTTATTCTGATTCACTTGGAAAGGCAGAATCTCTCTCTAATGCACTACAGGGGCGCTGATGTAACATGTGGAGAGAGAGAGTTAGATTTGGATGTTTTATTGTTTCTGTGCAGGGTAAATACCGGCTGCTTTATTTTTACACTGCAATATAGATTTCAGTTTGAAGTACACCCCGCACCTAAATCTAATGCTCTCTGCACATGTTACATCGGTCCCACCTGCAGTGCCTATGGTTTTGTCCATTAGAGAGTGATTGTGCCTTTCCCAGCGAATCAGAATAACCCCCAGAATCACAAGTGAAGTAATTAGCTCCACCTGTGGATCTTTTAAAATGTGTCAGTGAGTAATGAGTGCACCTGTGAAGCAGCTAGGTTGTCTGAAAAATGTGAACTGTTGGTAGCTCTGGAGGACTGGAGTTGGCTACCACTAGACTAAGCTGTCATTTTGACAGGCTTTTAATTAGGATTTAGAAAAATTAATGAATTCAAAGTATCAAGGTCAAGGATAGGAACTCCGTTCCTATATCAGTCGCTGTTTCTGTTCCCTAGGTAGAAAATGCTATTTTTCAGCACTGACAAATTCACCCAGCTGCCTATTGTAAATTGTTGATATTATGTATACAAAGAAATATAGTAAACATGATAAAAACAAAAAAAATTTCATATAGGGAATATGTATAAATCACAGAAAATATGCTAAAAGTTAATAAAAAAACCTCTACAAGTTGTGTTCTTTATGTCCTTTTTTGTGTCATTTATTCACAGATTTTGGGCGGTATTCAATTTGAATACCAGCGACGTGCAGCGAATCCTGTTTAGGATTCGCTGCACATTCGCCACTGGTCGCCGCGTTCCGGAGCCTCGCCGGATCCGGTATTCAATGAGTCAGGTGCTCGCTGCCCCTGACCGGCGAATATGAGCTCCTGCGGCGAACGCTGCAGGGAGCCTGAGGACGGTGGCAGGCAGGGAGATGGAAGTCTCCCTGCCTGCCCCAGAACGTTTGTGGGGGGGAGGTGGGCTCCCCGGGTGCCAGGCAGCACAGGCTGCCCCCCGGGGGTGCCAGCAGGGGACCGGGCATATTCACTACACCCGATCATGAATATGTAATGATCGGGTGAAGTGAATATATGAATATCTAATGAGTGGCTAGGCTTCGGCCCCCTGCTGGCTGCTCTGTGTAAAAAAAAAAAAAAAAAATAATACTAATTTTTTTTTTTTATTAAATATATATTCATGTGCTTACAGCACATAAATAAAAATAGCATGCCCCTCCTCAGAATAAAATTCCTGATTTTTTGACACCAATTGTAAAAAACAAAACACTTTATTTTAAAAGTTCACCTTCCACTTCACCATAAAAAGATAGCGATTGCTACTCTGTGAATCATGGCGAAAAAAACCTTGAAATGTATTCGCCATCTGGTCTTCGAATAGGGTGATTCACCGTTTTAGTCAGAAATTCGCCTTACAGCACAAAATAGCCATAAAAACCTGGCGAATCAGCCTCATTGAATACCACCCTAAGTGATTCATGTGTTCAATGTGGGCACAAAAATGGAGCAATTCAATTGTTGCTTTATTTAGACGACTGTTAGTAGCGTGGGTGACATTAACATGTCAAAGCCTCCTAAATGTGTGCAAAGTACAGACTAGGACTAAACTAGGATTTTAAACGGTATTAGATGATATTCCCTGTTAAACCCTGTCTATTTGAGCATGATCAACGCAATAATAAAATTAAGATCAGGCACATAAAAACAATTGAATCGTCCCTCTTGTGTACAAGAATGGATAAATATGCAATTCATAGGAGCTTCTTTGCCTTCAAATGTTTAAAGCAGTAAAGTTATTCAGTCAACAAGTACACCCTCAAAATTAAGTTATAAAAAGTAGTATATAAAGTGCAAACCTGGTGCATTATACTTTAAAATGTTAATAAACTCTTAAAAATGATACTACAATACTGACAATGTATTCAGATGACATAACAAAACCATTTTATCACATTAGATACTGAACGGTCTCACATAAGCCTGTAATTAGATCATCTCATGTTCATGCTTTTGCACACTGGGATGTCCAGGACACACAGCGGAGTGTGTTCAGTTTTCAGTGTTGCCCTTGGCCCCTAATCATATCCACCAAATCCACCTGGGTCTACTGTAGTCCCTGGGGGGTCATGCTGTGCAAAAGAGCAAACATCAGATGATCGACAGATCAGTAGCAATAACCTACTTATCGTGGCAAACTAATTTTCTTTATATTTTATTTTAATACATAAATAGGGATGCTTTAATAGATTTTCTAAGAATTAAAAAAATGTATATATAATTGCAAGGTTTAAAATAGGCTGGCACTCTGTAAATAAGCGAGAACATGAAAATAATAATGCCTCAGGCTGGAGCGCCCTCTTTTCTTTGAATCTGCTTATTTTGAGGATATACTTTCTGACTGAAAATCTGTACTTTAAACATCCGAAAAAAAGGAAAAAGAAGCTCCCATGTGCTGCAGTTTACTATGGGAATGTTTTAAAACATGTTTTATGTTTACACATATTTTCTAAGCAACAATTTTGTTTGTAATATTTACTGTATACTAATTTCTAGTGGGTAAACGTTCTGGGCACTAACATCTGCTATAGGGCTTCATTTTTTTGTTTTTACACTGTTACAATGTTTTCTTATCTGTTAAAAACAAACATCAGTGTTAGGTCAGCAATAGCTATTAGGCAACTCAGCCCCCAATGTATGCCTTCACGTCTGTGTGACAAAAGAAGTTTGGAATATAACTGCAAGTAGCAGATACCATAGTTATTAGTATGGCTGACTAAACAAGCTATTGCTGCTGTCCAACAAGCCCCATCCACAGCCCATAAACAACTATTTAGTTTCAATTAGGGTTGGCCGTCAATAGCTCTACAATTGATGGGATTAAATATTGGCTAGAAACCATTGATGGTTTGAGTTGCATGCGCAAACCACGACTGACATTAACCATAATAGCATAGATATGAGATTCCGCACAAGGATGTACATGTACATTGAGATAGATATATATATATATATATATATATATATATATATATATATATATATATATATATATATATATATATATATACACATATACATACATACATACGTTACATACACACACACACACACACACTTGCTGGGGTTGGAGCGGCACTCTCAGCAGAAAGAAGGAACAGGTACACGTTGTTAAATGAGCGACGTTTTAACGTCCTTTATTTGGACATTTTCTTCAGGCTGTTGATCATTTGAAAGAAACATGGCTTTATACCCCTCCGTGCTAAATTGCGTCACCTGCCGCCACGCAGGGCGGCGCGATGCGCATGACATCATGAAAGTGCTACCATCACCATGGTTACGTACAAAAACATACCCCCCATTTACTGAAATACATCGCAAATGGGACAAAAAACATGAATGACAGTAAAGGCAGACATACTGCTAAGGGGCAATATAAATACACTGCGGCGCATGTTTTAAAAGCCGCAAACATACATAAATATAGTGACAATCAGTAATTACGCTAGACATGAGTACACTTATAACACTCACAAAGTGAGAACCTATATATGATGGCATGTAAAGGAGCCCAAGAAGGCTCTTAAATACAAGGGGATGATGACTAAAGGTGTAGCAAAAATATCAAAAATACAGAAAGACAACAATATTTGAGAGATATTTTGAGGAATATTATAAGGAAATATTATAAAGGTTATTACTAATGGTAACGGTATAACCTGGATAATGAATTATTTATGAAGAATTCAATTTAATAACCACTAGTAGTCAACGACTAGATTTCCAAAGCAGATTAGACACAGTGTGTTACTTCCGAGTTATGTGCCGGTCTATTTGTTTCGTTTTCCGCGTCCCCTTGTGGGGCTCGCCACACTATATAAAATCAACTCCATGCCGACATGGATAGTGGGGGTATGAGCGCACTAACTATAGTGGGCGCCCAACTAACATATAAGTACCATGATTTTTTTCTTGTTATATGTATTAATGTTAATAAAATAATTTTGTACATTTTTATCCAAGCGCTCCCTTTGTTAATTAAATTGACTCTGACCATTAGACTTTCTCTTGCGGAAGGAATTGACCCCCTCCCACACACACCCCTAACAAACACCTTCTCTTTCCTCCCTCTCCTCTCCAAGGCTAAGCTCTCCACTGTCTCCACCTAAGGTATGTTCTTGAACGGTATTAGTGATGGATGTGGAAGCATTACAGTTTAACAAGGGTTACTGTATACTGGAAAAATATTACTTGTAGTTGGAGGTCTTTTAAAAGTACTCCTTAGTGGGCCGGATGTGGGCCATGTTGGTAAATAGAACCTCAACTACCAAGCAAGGTGCTCTTATACTTTTCAGTTATGTTGAAGAACAAGAGATACAGAAAGGCTTATTTAAAGCTAACAATATATGTTACTACAATACGTTAAGGTTTTGTCCAACTATTAAGGCCAGAAGTAAATTCAGACTGTGACTGATGCATAGTGATTGGGTGCAGACAAATGACAACCCTCCCTTTAAAAGACAGCTGTCATAATTAACACTGCGTAGCATATTACAGTACCTTATTAAATACATCTTGACTAAAGGCATCCGAAGAAGACATTCCACAGTTCTCACCCAGTGGCAGAGCGGCTTCTTTCTGCCTCCATTCTTCTTCGCTACGTTGCAATTCTGACACCTCGGTCTGGGCCTTGGCACATTCTTGATCTAAGGATTCTGAATTATGAAGTGCCAAACTGTTCAGTTTGTGCTGAGCTTCTGCCAAGCTCCACTTACATGCCACGGATCTTCTGGCACCCTCATAATGCTGTTGGCAAGGCAAATCCATGCCACTATTTATAGTTCTTTTTCTCTGCAAATAAAAGTTGCTTTTGTTAACCTAGTAATATGGCATATTTTTCTGCATTATAGGTATCAAGATTTATGTAACAAATATGACTGTGCAGTCAGTGAGATCTTTCAGATTTGTATATTTTAATGCCATCAGGAATCTATAACTATTATTATCCTTTATTTATATGGCACCACAAAGGGTCCACAGTTTTACAGAGCACATAAACAAACTCTATTAACAAATCAATAAAACAAAAGGAAAGTGGCTTGCACTGGGTACATACTATGCCCACAGATCAACACATTTGGCAAGCATACACACTTAACAAGTGGCCCCTCATTAGGTCTAACCAGACAGCAATGATGAGTGTGGCTACACCTGCACATGTATTGCCAATTTAACCATTTAATGACACCATTATACCACTTTTACACCAAAACGCTGGGTCGCACCTGGGTTTTAGGACACAGCTCCAACCCGGCGTTTGACCCCTTTTACACCAGCGCCCCCCGGCATAATGCCGGGCTGATGATGCCGACAGGCGGGTCCTAATCCGGCACTTGGAGAGGACATCATCTCCAAGCACCGGGAAATCTGGGAAAGCTGCTGGGATGTCCCCAGCCTCCGTCCATGAAGTGAATGCATGCCGCACACAGACATTCATTCACCTCCTCCCCTGCTGTCTGCATAGTACATTAGCGGAGGCTGTATGCGCCCCCCTGCCCAACCTCCAGACTGACCACCGGACTCTGCGGTGGGGAGCTATTGACTCCCCCAGTGGTGAAAACGGGTCCCGGGTCAAATGACCAGGACTGCCCCTGAACCCAGGTCTCACCCATGTTCAAGCCAGAAAATTTCCTGAGTTGAATTGCTGCATAACAGAACCCGCTTTTTTAACCCCCATTTACATCAAGCAGGTTGAATCGGCACAGTCACACTATGGGGGGTGGGGGTCTTAAGGTGGCCATAAACATGCAGATTTATCTTCAGATCTGGCTGGATGGAACAAAAAATGACAGTTGACCATTTGCTTGGAAATGCTGGAAAACTGTCACTCATCCATAACCATGTTTTTGTTCCAACCAGCCAGATCTGAAGATAAATCTAAAGGAGCCCATACACGCTCCGTTTTTTGGCTCCGTTATGTACTTTTAAAGTTCACATCGTATCGGATCGCATGCTTTGTGCATGCACTGCGATCCGATACGATGTGTAGCTAGTACAAAAATATGTGCAGCACATACTTTTTGTACCGTACTATGTGATACACGGGAGCGCGCATCGCATAGTACAGAATGGAGCCGGACACAACAGAGCGTGTATGGGCTCCTTTACTAGTGTATGGGCACCTTTAGCCTTGGAAAGAGATATGGTGGATGGAGATAAAGTTCCAGCCTATCATCTCCTAACTGCCATGTTACAGACTGGTTATGGAAAGTGACAGTTAGGGTCTGTTTGGTAGTTTATTTATCTCCACTTTACCTCTCCCCAGGCTTAGCACATCTGCCATGTGCGACAATTATACATAATTGTGGTAATACATAGTAAGTAAATTATAAATATAAGTAACTGAGGGTATCTCATGGTCCAATATATACTTCTGCTACTAAAATACTACTTGTGGAGGGCAGTTTAGTCCGCTCCTTAAAACTCTGCAGCACATATTCTTCTGTATCACAGCGCACAGCCACCACAGATCCGTTAGGTCTCGGACATTATTAAAACGATCTTTTTTTTTTTTCAGGACACACACTTACCAGATAGCACGAAACAACATCGAAAGGGGCAGACAACCGGACGTGTAACACACTCCCTTTCCGGCGTGCAGAGCCAATAGTGCACAACGCTCAAAACACCCAAATCTTGGCTGCTGCTATACTGTAACTGGACCACAAGAAAGATGGCGGTGCCTATACAAGTACCTCAACAAAAATGGCGCGGGGAGCGGCACGCAGAGTTGTGCGTAATGACGGCGTAAGGCGGCCGTTACTCGCGGGTCGCAGTGTTTGCGTTACCATGGAAATGAGACGCTTCTCAGAGGATATACAGCTGCCTCTGTACCTAGTGTATGTTCAGTCATCTATCTATCTATCTATCTATCTATCTATCTATCTATCTATCTATCTATCTATCTATCTATCTATCTATCTATCTATCTATCTATCTATCTCTATGTCTTTCTATCTAGCTATCTACTACACTTTCTGATAAGCACTCATTCATTTGCCTCTCTCTCGCTCACTCTCCATTATTAAGTTATTTTGTTACCTACAGGGGTCTGAGAAGCATTATAATGGCGGATTAACTCATCTATGCATAGGACATTTTACACTTCACCCTTTAATAGACTGCAATCTGCTATTTTACTGTACATCACTATGCCTCTGAAAGTTGTAGTGGATCTGCAGATCCATGCTGTGAGTATTTCTGAAATACCTTTTTATTCTAGTTTTTTTTTTATGTCATTTATGTATATTCAAGTTCACATTTTGAATTGATTACAAAAAAGGTGATTGCATTTTTTTGTAATTTAGGTTACTTGCCCTGGAGTTTTCTTGTCAAATAAAAATGACATCTTTCTCAACGTTAACATTTTGGGCCAGTCCAAGGAAACAAGATCTCTTCCTGCAGTATTTCCACTCTTGTTCCATGAAAAAATGAGGTTTGAAAAGGTGAGAATGACCTTAAATATTAATTGAAAATTGTCTCACGTTGTATTAGTCTGCAGTAGTAGTGTCTTATTGGGTCTATTTATAAAGGTTAAGATTAACCTTTTATCTGATGTAAATGCTAGAGACCGGGTTTATATCTGCTTCTCGCAATTTACATTTTATTAACAGTTATTTCTATAGTGCATACATATGCCACAGGGGTATGAGTCATAGAGTTGACAGCACAAAGGACGACATGCATTGGGTCAACCACTATAGGTCGACATGCATCAATGTCAACACATTTGAAGATCGACAGGGACATTAGGTCAACATGGGCAAGGTTGACATGGGGTTTTTTGCTTTTTTTTTGAATCACGAATGTCGACATAGTCGATGGACACTAAAAAAGTGCACCGCTACACTCGACACACTATTTTATTCTCCCTCTATGCCCTAGTGGATGGTAGCGCATGAAATACCACCTGTCGGCACATGTCAACTTTTTGACTGTCGACCATTATGATTGTGCCGACATAATGACCCTGTCCACCTAAACCCATGTCAACCTTAGCCACAGTTACATATTCTGTGTAATTGTTAGTTTCCTGTGATGCCAAGAGTAAATAAAATAGCCTGCTTTTAATATCCGGGGTTATTGCACCTAAACACCCAGCAACCAGGGATATTGGGGCTGATTCAGCATGGATCAATGAAATGCGAAAATCACTATAAAATTACTTCTGCGCTTCAGCGGCCGCCATCATGAAGGATGCAACCCCAGTCTGAGTGACGTGAGGGATGATGAGACGCATACATGGTAATCCATGAGCACGGTCCAGACACACCTGAGTACCATTGGGGTTGCCATAGAAATACAATCGCATGTCTGCAGTGAAACTGCAACTAATGCTGAAACAAGCCCACTGCACAGTAAAAAAGCACCCAGTTCAAATAAGCGAGGTTCAACTCAGCTTGCTGTGCAGTATGAATGGGTAAGTCAACTAAGTGCGACCCTGCACCCATTCACAGTATAGGAAGAGCCGGTGCTTAGAAATGATCTCATCTCCAAGTATCAGCTCGGGATCCATAAGCGGGTACCTAAGCCGCCCTGCAATAATCTAGGTTGGGCCACCGGTGTGAAAGGGGTCTCAGCAGTGTCGCACCCAGGAAGGACCCGTGTACAAAATCCCAGGTGCGACCCTGCTTTAGCAATGTATTATTTTACAGTATCAATTTCAAAGAGACTGATTGTCCCATACACAATGATAAAAACAATAAAAGAGAGCAATAGAGGGAAATCCAATTAGTTGAGGGCTAATTACCCATGCTGACCAATTCAACCAGCGGGGTTTACCTGGCACATTAAACAACAGACCTGGACTTGCACATTATGGAGTAAAGAGGGAAACTTCATAATGAATGGTAAATTATGGAGTTTAATGTGGGAAGAAATCCATAGATTCTACATTTTATGTGCAATCAATAGGATAGCATGCGTTCATTTAGGATTTACCACATTGGGAAAATGGGGTTTAATTCTGGGTGTCAAATCTAGAGCTTTTCCTGGCACGTCAAACCCTGCTTCTGTTTGAATTATAGATGGATAATCATTATTCATTCAAATGCCATATTACATGAGTATATGAGCAGCCTGTTAACATTGAATATTGCCATTCAGGCCCTTATTCTGGTTCACTCGCAAAGGCAAATTCCGGTACTTATGTAATATCTGGGCTCCCGTTTTTTTATGAGACCGCGTCCCCTCGCGGGGCTCGCTGCGCTCGCCACGCTTCGGGCACGGTGGCTCGCTGCGCTCGCCACACTATATAAAATCAACTCCATGCGTAGTTGGATAGTAGGGGTATGAAAAAATGGGGTGCATTTAACATGGGAGCCCAGATAATACATAAGTACCCAAATTCCTTCTCAATTGGACAGTATTTTCCATGCACAGAAACAAAATAACACCCAAATCTAATTCTCTCTGCACAAGTTACATCTGCCCCACCTGCAGTGCACACGGTTTTGTCCATTTGAGAAGTAATTTGCCTATTGCGAGTGAACCAGAATAAGGGCCTCAGAATGTTGAAACTGACAGATGTCGACAGCCAGCTTAAGTATTTGGATACAGTTGGGGATAGTGTTAGAAATAGAATTAATGCCAAATAATGCAGACTACTGACACTCTGGCAATGTCGACATTGTGAATGCAGACATTTGACATGTTGACATTCTGTTATCAGCATTTTCAATAATAATTGCAGATATAAGGACTAAAACTACCAGTAAAACTGGTTATCTTAACAAGCCCTTCAATATACAAGAACTGTGATCTGGAGCTTTATTCTGTGTATCAATATGTCCTTATGAATATTTCAACTTTATCTTTATCTTTGCTGCCTGTCACTTACAGTACTCCATACCACCCTTCTGGCCTGTTTTAGCAAGGACGGCCCCTATTTAACACTGTAGAGAAATCATAATGTTATTTATTTTACATAAAATAATGTTATGTACAGATATGCTCCCTAAGGCGGCTTTAGCTGAGGTTTACTTCAATTAAATTAAATATAATCCATGGCTTTCTAATGAATAGTGTCAGTGAGCACATGAAAAAATGCTATGATACATTGGGAATTACCTGACTTTTAGTTAGTAAAAAGAATAATGTAGATCATAAGCCCCGTACACACGGGGGAGATATATTGCTCAGCAATATATTGCTGACCAGAGATGGTCGCTGATGAAAAAGAACCTCAGCCGGGGGAGCCGCAGAGGTAATCAGCTGGTCGCAGGAGCAAGCTCCTGCGACCAGCGATTAGAATGGGGCAGAAAACGGGAGCGCGCACCCGGCAATTTATTGCCGGGGCACACTCCCATCACTGGCAATATGGTTGCCAGCGACCATATTCCCAGCGATTTCAGCCCCTATCGCCCCCGTGTGTACACAGCAATACAGGTATAGGGAGACCTTTCTGAAATCTAAAGTGTATGACGTACAAAAGTTGTCATTACACATAGAAATCAGTCATATAACTCATTTTTCTAATACAAGAACAAAAAGTTATTCAAAAATTATTGCTTGGACACATATTATATATAACTGCATTACATGAGAATTTTCTTGTGTTTTTCTTATCGTTTTATGTGAATTTTTGTTGCTATAAGAGAGGAAGATAATCCGGTCCCTATGGAACCTAATGGAAGTTTGGTTAATGTTTATCATATTAGCATCTTTTTGCAAATTTTAAATAACTTTTTTGTTCTTGTCTATGTATTTGGGACATCAGGTGTAGTGGTTTTTTTTTTGTTGAGTTATGCATATTAGACTGCTTATTGTCCAAACAAGGAGTCATTGTCTTTTTATTGTAGAATATTTCTATTCCTGTTTAGACAATGGGAGCAAAGTTTTGATTGGTTGCTACATATATCACTAGTTACCCATGGACAAAATGTAAATAAATATCCCTCATAGTGCATACAACATATGTATTTCTTATCTTTCTTCCTTAATCAAATATATATATATATATATATATATATATATATATATATATATATATACACTATATATACACAGTAAATACAAGCTTCCATAAACTTGTTTGGGTACATATTGCCAGAGCTTGCAACACAGTGTTCACAAGGCAACCCTTGGCTTTGCACACGTTGCTTCTCTTCTCAAAGTGACTTATCAGATAACCCAGACACTTCTTTGTAAGGTGTTATTGTTACTAAGGGGCTAATTCAGCATGGCTTGCTAATCAGAGAATTCACAAACAGCTATTATCAAATGACTACGCATGCGTACCTTATGCATTGTGCATGTGTGAGGGGAAATAGCAAGTGAAAATGCATATGGAGCGTAAATGCAATAAAGCCACAGGTTGACTCATAGGAAGGGTGGAAACCTGCCATTTTTCTGGGTTTGTTTAAAAAAACTTAGGCTTGTCCAGGCATTTTTGAGGAGGGTCTGAGATGTCAGCAGTGACCGCTTCCAGCCTGTCTCAGTCGCAGATTAGTGGAAGCCTCAGACCTACTCACAATTGCACAGATGGCAAAAAATCTTTGATGGTTCGGGAATGGAATGGTGTATGGATCTCTCTATCAACGATCCATTCACATTCTAGCAAGGGGTCTCTTCCCTTTCTGTCTCGACGATGGCTTTCTCCACTGCAAATTCTCACATTAGCGATTCATGCTGATTAACTTTTCACACTCATTGTAGTTTTGCTAAATATATTGTTCGGCTATTAATGTTTTGTTAATGCTGCTCCAGCTGGAAATACCTATAGTGGGAAAAAAATGTCACTTCATGGGTTAGGCCTAGTCACATTGGGCCTTATTCTAGTTCACTCTTTCTGACAAAATCCTTCTTCGATGCACAAAACCATGCAGGGGGCAGATGTAAAATGTGCAGAGAGAATTCGATTTGGGTGAGTTAATTAGTTTCTGTGCAGGGTAAATACTGGCTGCTTTATTTTTACACTGCAATATAGATCTCACTTTGAAGTAAAACCCCACCCAAATCTAATTCTCTCTGCACAAGTTACATCTGCCCCACCTGCAGTGCATATGAGTAGATAGAGAACCATGTTCCGTCAAACTAAAAGTGACAGGTACCACGCCCACGCCACACCCACACCACACCCACAAACACTCCCCTTTCACGCCCATTTTCACTTCCCATTATACGCCCACTTTTAATAGTTTTTTTATATAAATAAGCTTGCAAAGTTATAAACTGTGTTTAAACATTGAAATTTATTCCAAAGTTAACCCTTTGAAGAAGCATTAGTAAATATGCCCAGTGAAATTATGCGTTAGAGGTGCTTGATTTTAATAAGACTACAATATAGGGATATTGTTTATTTGTTTCAAGCTTGATATAAGCCTCCACGCTTGCAATCTGCTATGGCTGCGAACAAAAGATCCACGATGTTACAAAGTACGGATAACCGAAAAAAACGGATGAAGAGTGCGTATTACACGGTATTAAACCCGGGCAGTTATAGCGGCGTTGAAAAGTTTTATGCGTCGAATAAAGATGCTTTTAAACTAAAGGATATTAAAGAATGGCTACAAAATCAAGATACATATACATTACATAAGCCGGCCAGGAAAAACTATAAAAGGAACATGATCTGCGTATCGGATATAAATCAACAATGGCAATGCGACTTGGTGTCACTCATAGATCTTGCAAAGTACAACGATGGTTTTAAGTACATACTAACCATTATTGATATTTTCAGTAAGAGAGCATGGGCTGAAAGCCTAGTGGCTAAGAACGCTACATCAGTCGCTAATGCTTTTGAAAAAATATTCCAGCAGGGTTGCATGCCAAAGAAGCTACAAACCGATCGCGGTAAAGAGTTTTTAAACAAAACCCTAAAAAAAGTCTTAGAAAAATATGATATACATCATTTTACGACAAATAATGACGTAAAGGCAGCTGTCATAGAACGATTCAATAGAACTTTAAAAACACGAATGTGGCGCTATTTCACGGCGATGAACACTTACAGATATATAGATGTTTTACAAGACTTCATAAGCAGCTATAATAACACTTACCATAGAACGATTAAGTGTACGCCGTGTGAAGTAAATCCCTCTAACGCTTTGAGAATTTTCAAGACGATGTACGGCAAATACTTTAATGCTAGCAAACATACGCCGCGTTTAGCGGTCGGTGAACACGTTCGCATCTCCAAATATAAGGATATATTCCAGAAAGGTTACGAACAGAATTTTTCTGAGGAAATATTTGTCATACAGAGTGTGAACACTAAAGGTCTTAAACCGCTTTACACGTTGGAGGATCTCTACGGTGAGACTATATCAGGCAGTTTTTACCCCGAAGAGGTTCAAAGCATACCAAAAAATTATAACAGGATTTATAAAGTGGAAACGATTTTAAAAAATAAGACGGTCAGAGGTCGGAAATACGCGTTAGTCAAATGGCGCGGATATCCCACAAAATTTAATAGTTGGGTCGACGCGACGGAAATAAAAGACATATAATCAAAGAGGAAGATGGATGACAAATCGTTCTACATATTGCTGCCGAGTAATGCATCAGCCGCGACATTTCCGCAAAATAAGATTTCTAACTATACGACAAAGTTGGCTAAGCCGATAGACTTAAACGGTGAATGGGAAGTTGCGCTTACAGAAATACAATATCCACACACCTGGAATACAATCGATGTACGCGATTGTGTGTTGAAAATAACAAGATGGGATAGTTCGAACGATGCTGTGATACGGGTGTGTGTGAAACCAGGTTTTTATGAAACTATCGAAGCGCTAATTGATGTATTTAATGCTGAAATTGACCGTCATAAACCGGATGGTGGATTAAAACTATGGTACGACCCGCTTGAACGTGCCGTATCCATCGACAATAAGATGATGTACCATATCACAGCCACCCCTAAGCTGACAAGAATACTGGGTTTACAACCAAAAACTAATTCTTTAAAACCGTGCGCAGACATCAACGGCGGACAATATACACTATACGTGTACACAGACATTATCGAGCACCAGAGGGTCGGTGACAGTTATGTACCGCTGCTGCGGACTGTTGTAATAAAGGGTCGTAACAACGAGATGGTCACTATACGGTACGAGAAGCCCGATTACGTACCGTTGTGCAAAGCGCATTTTGACACCATATCCATAGAGATAAAGAACGACCAGAATGAGAACATCTCATTTAAGTTTGGGAAAGCGATCGTGAAACTACACTTTAGACGTTGCAAAAAAGATATTTATTAACTAAACAGAATGGTCGTTGTTAAAAATTATGGTGATCCGGCTCTCTACGCGCAATATTATAAAATGCAAGCCGGTAATGGTTTACCCGGTTTTCACGGAAGCGCATACATGTACGGATGCGGTTTAGGCGGTATTTTCCGAAGCCTTTTCAGAAAAGCAGTACCTCTTTTCCGGAGAGGTTTAGAGTTAGCTAAACCGCATGTGAAGACTGCAGCACGCAATATCGCGAAAGACTTTATCGGACAAGCCACAACAGCCGTGGTGAATAAAATACACGAAGCAAACCAATCAAAACAAGATGGTTCAGGAATAATATATACAAGAAAAGGCGTGCCTAAAAGAAAACGGAAGCGAATGATAGCGCTTCCGCCCTGGGGGATCCCCTTTTTAAATAAAAACCAGAGACGACGTAACTCAAAGAAGAAGAGAAAGCCGAAGCGTACTGTTGGTGATATTTTTTAAACAACATGTCTTTCATACACGCAGAGTCCGTAGAATGCGCAAAAACAGAGCTGGACCTTTTTGACGTACCCCCGACACAAACTAGCATAGAAAAAAGTCTATACGTTGAAGTTCAACCTTTAGCGGCGTTATCTGACACAGCTCCGCTTGAATTCTATATAGCGGCCAGCGGCGAGCACTACTATGATCTGAACAACACTCTGCTGTACGTGATGTGTAAGATCGTACGAGCCGATAATCTACAGATGGCCCAAGGGGCCCGGGTAGCCCTTATTAATTACCCCATAGCGACTTTATTCAGTCAGGTAGATGTAACTTTGGGTGATAGGCTCATATCACAATCCAACAACCTTTACGCTTACCGCGCGTACATTGAGACTATATTGAATTATAGCTCAGACGCTTTGTCAACAAAGCACACCACAGGATTATTTTACAAAGATGTGGCTGGAGAGCATAACAACAGGGCACTGGACGGCCCTAATATGGGATTCAGAAAACGCGCAGGAGCAACAGCGCAGAGTCGCACGGTTGAATTACTAGGACCGTTACACTGCGACCTTTTCCATCAACATAAATTAATATTAAATGCCATTGACCTGAAGATTAAACTCACCAGAAACAAAGACTCCTTCTGCTTAATGTCGGCTGAAGCTGATGCCTTTAAAATACAGATCGTCGCAGCATCCCTGTTTGTGAAAAGAGTGCAGGTCTCACCAGCCGTGCGGATTGGTCACGCGCAGGCTCTGCTTAATGGGAATGCTAAATATGCCGTAGACCGCGTCGGGATGAAGATCTACAGTGTGCCCACTGGAAGCAGAGTATTTAATCTAGAAAATCTATTTTTGGGTCAAGTGCCGAAAACGGTCATAGTAGGCTTTGTGGACAACGAAGCATTTTCAGGAGCCCTTGATCGGAATCCCCTTTGTTTTGAACATAAAAATGTGAGCTTTGCATCGCTTTATATGGATGGAACGCCACACCCGGCAAAGCCATTTCAACCTGACTTTGTACATGGTAATGCTGTAAGAGAGTATATGTCGCTCATACAGATCACAAATAAACAGAAATGTGACGCCGGTATACTGATTGACCGTGAAGAGTATCTCAACGGCTACACGCTATTTGCTTTTGATCTGTCACCGGAGCAGGAGTGCGGCGAACATCTTTCCTTGATAAGGACTGGCAACCTACGTGCCGAATTTCGCTTTGCAGAAGCGCTGGATCGGACAGTCAACGTAATCATTTATGCAATATTTGATAATATCATTGAAATTAATCAAAGGCGTGATGTGTTGTATGATTATCTATAAGTGGAATAAACTATTTTAATATTTTATCGCCTATTTTAACAAATATCATTACGTTATAAGAAATCTTAAAAATGAACACGCTACAGATAAATTGTATTCTGTATGCGGAACCAAGTACGCGTCATTATTTTAAAGGAACCTACGCTTGTGATATGTTACCTACCAATAAACTGACGCATTACCCCTGTGCGTTTGTAATCAACACGCATAGCAGTGAACAGCCCGGTGAACACTGGTTGGCCGTTTATTTTAATGAAGGAGGGCTTTGCTATTTCTTTGATTCTTACGGTCTACCACCGGACAGCGGCATTTTCCCAAAGAATATCATAAAGTTTTTACATTTTAATTCAAAGAACATTTGTCACCAAAACAGACGATTACAAGGCTTTTCAAGTACTGTATGCGGTCAATACTGTATTTACTTTATATTTCTGATGTGTAAAAAGTACAAATATGATGAATTTCTAGACCGATTTAGTACCGATACAAAACGTAATGATCGTTTAGTCGCAATGTTTGTAAGGCGCCTGCCAAAAAGCCATTGCATGAGTCGCTATAAGACTAATTGTATACAGAAGTGTGTAACTTGTAATCACCCCTGTGGTTGAAACATTTTATGTACAATGTTTCATAACTATAATAAACAACTGTTTTAAACTATATGTAGTTGTGTGATCTGTGTTTCTTCGAAACAAAGAACAAAACAGGCCATTCTAAATCATAAGTATATTTTATTGAAACATAAAAAGCATAAATTCACAGATACAGCAACTTTACAATATTATAAAATTGTAATCAGAATGACATTTGAAGTATTTTATATGTTACATCGATATAATAATAATATAATAAACAAACTTTTAAAACATAATTACAATAACATAGATTAAAAACAATATACAATAGAAATAGATTATAGACTCAGCCACGGGGACTCCTGTAATAATTGTATATGTCTTTTCCTAGGCATTAAGTAACCATGAGCCGTTGTTAAACCGGGGGTGCTTAAAACATTTAGGCGTCTTTTTCTATGCGATTGTATCGCAGGCGTTAATAGAAAGTCATTACCATCGGCGGATGTTTCTGCTTTTAAACGGTCTAGGTACAGTCTATTTGATGCATTGCCGATTACGGTGGATGGTATATTTAATTCAGCCATGGCATGCATAATTTCAGTCCACCCATTCGGCATATTACGACTCGACACACTGTGACTTTGCGTAATGTGTCTTATTAAATCCAACATGTTTGAACCCTGTACAGTATTACCTTTATAAAGAAATTCACCTTTAGCATTCCAGTTTGTGATATGTTTAGAACTGGCCATTTTACTCAAAAGAATTTCAGAGTTCTTCCTGTACCGGGCATTAACACCACCCACAACTTCCTGATAAACCGAGTCAGGTTCATCCAACTGATCGGGGTTGTTTGTTTGAGTAACAGTTGGTGTTTCGGGTGTTAAAAGAGTTAAAGTTGACAATTCTCTATCAGCCTGCTTACTCAACACCAGATATTTCTGCAAAGAGGCTGTGTAACGTTTAGCTTTATCATATTCTGATAAATCATTATTCTGTAGTATGTTTGTAATCTCTACATCCAGACCTTGTGTGACTGTTTTACGTATATCATCATTAACCGGTTTGTTGCGTAGACGTTCTATCTGCTGCTGAGGCACCAGATACATTTTCTCAGCGTATTCCATCAACGATTAGTCAGGAGACCCGTTATTAATGGTATAGCAAAACCAAGCAACGAGCCAATAAATCCACCGGACTGTTTCACCAACCGCTTCTTTTTACCAATGGTGCATTTCTTATTACAAAGCGATTTTATAAGGTTGCGCTTCTTTTTAAGGTAATTCAACTGTCGTTGTGATAACGGTATTTTACCTTTCAGCGTGTTGAGCGCAATCTCACAAATGGCTGTCACCAGATCATTTGAAGCAGTAGATAAAATAGTGTTTCTTTGAGTCGGTGTCGCCTTTATTAATGCTTTTAAAAGCACCCAATTACGACGTAAACGCTCAGACATGCTCGCTGATGGTTATACTATGGGGAATGACTAAAAGTTGTAGAATTACCGCTTTTTAGAAGCCTGCTTTTTAAGGACATACGCAACTGGTATATCTGGCGGGAATAAACCGCTTCGTAAACGGTACTCATCAAGTGTATTGTTTCTTAAATCAACCAGTAAATACCCATAAGGTGCACTGGTTGCATCTTCAAAAGACTCTAAAAAGAACCTTGATTTACCGGGATACATCTGCCTAGCCAATGGCGATACATCCGAACAGACATTATCAGCTAGATGGTTCTACAATGAATCATCTGTACAGTAAAATTAAACCAAACAGGCGAATGAGAGGTATGTCACGCACAACACCATGGGTTGTGCGTGACATACCTCTCATTCGCCTGTTTGGTTTAATTTTACTGTACAGATGATTCATTGTAGAACCATCTAGCTGATAATGTCTGTTCGGATGTATCGCCATTGGCTAGGCAGATGTATCCCGGTAAATCAAGGTTCTTTTTAGAGTCTTTTGAAGATGCAACCAGTGCACCTTATGGGTATTTACTGGTTGATTTAAGAAACAATACACTTGATGAGTACCGTTTACGAAGCGGTTTATTCCCGCCAGATATACCAGTTGCGTATGTCCTTAAAAAGCAGGCTTCTAAAAAGCGGTAATTCTACAACTTTTAGTCATTCCCCATAGTATAACCATCAGCGAGCATGTCTGAGCGTTTACGTCGTAATTGGGTGCTTTTAAAAGCATTAATAAAGGCGACACCGACTCAAAGAAACACTATTTTATCTACTGCTTCAAATGATCTGGTGACAGCCATTTGTGAGATTGCGCTCAACACGCTGAAAGGTAAAATACCGTTATCACAACGACAGTTGAATTACCTTAAAAAGAAGCGCAACCTTATAAAATCGCTTTGTAATAAGAAATGCACCATTGGTAAAAAGAAGCGGTTGGTGAAACAGTCCGGTGGATTTATTGGCTCGTTGCTTGGTTTTGCTATACCATTAATAACGGGTCTCCTGACTAATCGTTGATGGAATACGCTGAGAAAATGTATCTGGTGCCTCAGCAGCAGATAGAACGTCTACGCAACAAACCGGTTAATGATGATATACGTAAAACAGTCACACAAGGTCTGGATGTAGAGATTACAAACATACTACAGAATAATGATTTATCAGAATATGATAAAGCTAAACGTTACACAGCCTCTTTGCAGAAATATCTGGTGTTGAGTAAGCAGGCTGATAGAGAATTGTCAACTTTAACTCTTTTAACACCCGAAACACCAACTGTTACTCAAACAAACAACCCCGATCAGTTGGATGAACCTGACTCGGTTTATCAGGAAGTTGTGGGTGGTGTTAATGCCCGGTACAGGAAGAACTCTGAAATTCTTTTGAGTAAAATGGCCAGTTCTAAACATATCACAAACTGGAATGCTAAAGGTGAATTTCTTTATAAAGGTAATACTGTACAGGGTTCAAACATGTTGGATTTAATAAGACACATTACGCAAAGTCACAGTGTGTCGAGTCGTAATATGCCGAATGGGTGGACTGAAATTATGCATGCCATGGCTGAATTAAATATACCATCCACCGTAATCGGCAATGCATCAAATAGACTGTACCTAGACCGTTTAAAAGCAGAAACATCCGCCGATGGTAATGACTTTCTATTAACGCCTGCGATACAATCGCATAGAAAAAGACGCCTAAATGTTTTAAGCACCCCCGGTTTAACAACGGCTCATGGTTACTTAATGCCTAGGAAAAGACATATACAATTATTACAGGAGTCCCCGTGGCTGAGTCTATAATCTATTTCTATTGTATATTGTTTTTAATCTATGTTATTGTAATTATGTTTTAAAAGTTTGTTTATTATATTATTATTATATCGATGTAACATATAAAATACTTCAAATGTCATTCTGATTACAATTTTATAATATTGTAAAGTTGCTGTATCTGTGAATTTATGCTTTTTATGTTTCAATAAAATATACTTATGATTTAGAATGGCCTGTTTTGTTCTTTGTTTCGAAGAAACACAGATCACACAACTACATATAGTTTAAAACAGTTGTTTATTATAGTTATGAAACATTGTACATAAAATGTTTCAACCACAGGGGTGATTACAAGTTACACACTTCTGTATACAATTAGTCTTATAGCGACTCATGCAATGGCTTTTTGGCAGGCGCCTTACAAACATTGCGACTAAACGATCATTACGTTTTGTATCGGTACTAAATCGGTCTAGAAATTCATCATATTTGTACTTTTTACACATCAGAAATATAAAGTAAATACAGTATTGACCGCATACAGTACTTGAAAAGCCTTGTAATCGTCTGTTTTGGTGACAAATGTTCTTTGAATTAAAATGTAAAAACTTTATGATATTCTTTGGGAAAATGCCGCTGTCCGGTGGTAGACCGTAAGAATCAAAGAAATAGCAAAGCCCTCCTTCATTAAAATAAACGGCCAACCAGTGTTCACCGGGCTGTTCACTGCTATGCGTGTTGATTACAAACGCACAGGGGTAATGCGTCAGTTTATTGGTAGGTAACATATCACAAGCGTAGGTTCCTTTAAAATAATGACGCGTACTTGGTTCCGCATACAGAATACAATTTATCTGTAGCGTGTTCATTTTTAAGATTTCTTATAACGTAATGATATTTGTTAAAATAGGCGATAAAATATTAAAATAGTTTATTCCACTTATAGATAATCATACAACACATCACGCCTTTGATTAATTTCAATGATATTATCAAATATTGCATAAATGATTACGTTGACTGTCCGATCCAGCGCTTCTGCAAAGCGAAATTCGGCACGTAGGTTGCCAGTCCTTATCAAGGAAAGATGTTCGCCGCACTCCTGCTCCGGTGACAGATCAAAAGCAAATAGCGTGTAGCCGTTGAGATACTCTTCACGGTCAATCAGTATACCGGCGTCACATTTCTGTTTATTTGTGATCTGTATGAGCGACATATACTCTCTTACAGCATTACCATGTACAAAGTCAGGTTGAAATGGCTTTGCCGGGTGTGGCGTTCCATCCATATAAAGCGATGCAAAGCTCACATTTTTATGTTCAAAACAAAGGGGATTCCGATCAAGGGCTCCTGAAAATGCTTCGTTGTCCACAAAGCCTACTATGACCGTTTTCGGCACTTGACCCAAAAATAGATTTTCTAGATTAAATACTCTGCTTCCAGTGGGCACACTGTAGATCTTCATCCCGACGCGGTCTACGGCATATTTAGCATTCCCATTAAGCAGAGCCTGCGCGTGACCAATCCGCACGGCTGGTGAGACCTGCACTCTTTTCACAAACAGGGATGCTGCGACGATCTGTATTTTAAAGGCATCAGCTTCAGCCGACATTAAGCAGAAGGAGTCTTTGTTTCTGGTGAGTTTAATCTTCAGGTCAATGGCATTTAATATTAATTTATGTTGATGGAAAAGGTCGCAGTGTAACGGTCCTAGTAATTCAACCGTGCGACTCTGCGCTGTTGCTCCTGCGCGTTTTCTGAATCCCATATTAGGGCCGTCCAGTGCCCTGTTGTTATGCTCTCCAGCCACATCTTTGTAAAATAATCCTGTGGTGTGCTTTGTTGACAAAGCGTCTGAGCTATAATTCAATATAGTCTCAATGTACGCGCGGTAAGCGTAAAGGTTGTTGGATTGTGATATGAGCCTATCACCCAAAGTTACATCTACCTGACTGAATAAAGTCGCTATGGGGTAATTAATAAGGGCTACCCGGGCCCCTTGGGCCATCTGTAGATTATCGGCTCGTACGATCTTACACATCACGTACAGCAGAGTGTTGTTCAGATCATAGTAGTGCTCGCCGCTGGCCGCTATATAGAATTCAAGCGGAGCTGTGTCAGATAACGCCGCTAAAGGTTGAACTTCAACGTATAGACTTTTTTCTATGCTAGTTTGTGTCGGGGGTACGTCAAAAAGGTCCAGCTCTGTTTTTGCGCATTCTACGGACTCTGCGTGTATGAAAGACATGTTGTTTAAAAAATATCACCAACAGTACGCTTCGGCTTTCTCTTCTTCTTTGAGTTACGTCGTCTCTGGTTTTTATTTAAAAAGGGGATCCCCCAGGGCGGAAGCGCTATCATTCGCTTCCGTTTTCTTTTAGGCACGCCTTTTCTTGTATATATTATTCCTGAACCATCTTGTTTTGATTGGTTTGCTTCGTGTATTTTATTCACCACGGCTGTTGTGGCTTGTCCGATAAAGTCTTTCGCGATATTGCGTGCTGCAGTCTTCACATGCGGTTTAGCTAACTCTAAACCTCTCCGGAAAAGAGGTACTGCTTTTCTGAAAAGGCTTCGGAAAATACCGCCTAAACCGCATCCGTACATGTATGCGCTTCCGTGAAAACCGGGTAAACCATTACCGGCTTGCATTTTATAATATTGCGCGTAGAGAGCCGGATCACCATAATTTTTAACAACGACCATTCTGTTTAGTTAATAAATATCTTTTTTGCAACGTCTAAAGTGTAGTTTCACGATCGCTTTCCCAAACTTAAATGAGATGTTCTCATTCTGGTCGTTCTTTATCTCTATGGATATGGTGTCAAAATGCGCTTTGCACAACGGTACGTAATCGGGCTTCTCGTACCGTATAGTGACCATCTCGTTGTTACGACCCTTTATTACAACAGTCCGCAGCAGCGGTACATAACTGTCACCGACCCTCTGGTGCTCGATAATGTCTGTGTACACGTATAGTGTATATTGTCCGCCGTTGATGTCTGCGCACGGTTTTAAAGAATTAGTTTTTGGTTGTAAACCCAGTATTCTTGTCAGCTTAGGGGTGGCTGTGATATGGTACATCATCTTATTGTCGATGGATACGGCACGTTCAAGCGGGTCGTACCATAGTTTTAATCCACCATCCGGTTTATGACGGTCAATTTCAGCATTAAATACATCAATTAGCGCTTCGATAGTTTCATAAAAACCTGGTTTCACACACACCCGTATCACAGCATCGTTCGAACTATCCCATCTTGTTATTTTCAACACACAATCGCGTACATCGATTGTATTCCAGGTGTGTGGATATTGTATTTCTGTAAGCGCAACTTCCCATTCACCGTTTAAGTCTATCGGCTTAGCCAACTTTGTCGTATAGTTAGAAATCTTATTTTGCGGAAATGTCGCGGCTGATGCATTACTCGGCAGCAATATGTAGAACGATTTGTCATCCATCTTCCTCTTTGATTATATGTCTTTTATTTCCGTCGCGTCGACCCAACTATTAAATTTTGTGGGATATCCGCGCCATTTGACTAACGCGTATTTCCGACCTCTGACCGTCTTATTTTTTAAAATCGTTTCCACTTTATAAATCCTGTTATAATTTTTTGGTATGCTTTGAACCTCTTCGGGGTAAAAACTGCCTGATATAGTCTCACCGTAGAGATCCTCCAACGTGTAAAGCGGTTTAAGACCTTTAGTGTTCACACTCTGTATGACAAATATTTCCTCAGAAAAATTCTGTTCGTAACCTTTCTGGAATATATCCTTATATTTGGAGATGCGAACGTGTTCACCGACCGCTAAACGCGGCGTATGTTTGCTAGCATTAAAGTATTTGCCGTACATCGTCTTGAAAATTCTCAAAGCGTTAGAGGGATTTACTTCACACGGCGTACACTTAATCGTTCTATGGTAAGTGTTATTATAGCTGCTTATGAAGTCTTGTAAAACATCTATATATCTGTAAGTGTTCATCGCCGTGAAATAGCGCCACATTCGTGTTTTTAAAGTTCTATTGAATCGTTCTATGACAGCTGCCTTTACGTCATTATTTGTCGTAAAATGATGTATATCATATTTTTCTAAGACTTTTTTTAGGGTTTTGTTTAAAAACTCTTTACCGCGATCGGTTTGTAGCTTCTTTGGCATGCAACCCTGCTGGAATATTTTTTCAAAAGCATTAGCGACTGATGTAGCGTTCTTAGCCACTAGGCTTTCAGCCCATGCTCTCTTACTGAAAATATCAATAATGGTTAGTATGTACTTAAAACCATCGTTGTACTTTGCAAGATCTATGAGTGACACCAAGTCGCATTGCCATTGTTGATTTATATCCGATACGCAGATCATGTTCCTTTTATAGTTTTTCCTGGCCGGCTTATGTAATGTATATGTATCTTGATTTTGTAGCCATTCTTTAATATCCTTTAGTTTAAAAGCATCTTTATTCGACGCATAAAACTTTTCAACGCCGCTATAACTGCCCGGGTTTAATACCGTGTAATACGCACTCTTCATCCGTTTTTTTCGGTTATCCGTACTTTGTAACATCGTGGATCTTTTGTTCGCAGCCATAGCAGATTGCAAGCGTGGAGGCTTATATCAAGCTTGAAACAAATAAACAATATCCCTATATTGTAGTCTTATTAAAATCAAGCACCTCTAACGCATAATTTCACTGGGCATATTTACTAATGCTTCTTCAAAGGGTTAACTTTGGAATAAATTTCAATGTTTAAACACAGTTTATAACTTTGCAAGCTTATTTATATAAAAAAACTATTAAAAGTGGGCGTATAATGGGAAGTGAAAATGGGCGTGAAAGGGGAGTGTTTGTGGGTGTGGTGTGGGTGTGGCGTGGGCGTGGTACCTGTCACTTTTAGTTTGACGGAACATGGTTCTCTATCTACTCATATGGTTTTGTCCATCTAAGAAGGATTTTGTCAGAAAGAGTGAACTAGAATAAGCCCCATTGTCACATGGACAGCATAAACGTACCTGACCGGATGTGTGGCATCCAGTCTAGGGTAAACCAATTCTGGCCAAGCTTGATGGCAGTTGTCAGCTTCCTTTTAAAATGTTTTCATACATAAGAGGCAGTTCTCTTGATAATGAACTTGTCATGGTTACTGCTAGCAGTCCTGGAGTAATGGTCTTCAGAGAATTTACACTCTGCATGCTAAGAATTGCTGTGAACTACTTTGTAATCTGTGACTTCCTGGTAACTGCTAATGTACAGTTGTGAATTGTTTATCTGTGGAAAACCTGTGTTAAATAAACCTGCAGTGTGAACCTTTAAATGGTGTATGTGATCCATGTCACATTTGGAACCCAAACATGGACCCTTTCTCTGGATGTTGTTAATTTGCAAAGGGTCCTGGAAGGTGATTGGATCTATCCACAGTGACAGCAAAATGTGTTGCAGGATGCTACCCACTGTACCGCAACTTGGCGAGGCTGAGCCATACTGAACAAAGTTGGTTAAATGAGTTGTCCATAAAACAGTGATTGTTAACAGCTTATGAGGGTGTGTGAATTAGAGACCAAGAAATGCTGTATAGTGTGTTTACCTATGGCAAAATGGCAAAGCACACACAAATATAGCTGATTCGACTTTGCTGTTCGAAATGGTATGCTGGAAATATTTGGTCTAGTTTATTTATGAAGTGGAATTAAAGTGTAAAATGGAAACAGATTGGAAGAACTTTACTAAGATGGCTGCCGACCAGCAAACTCTAATACAGGGACAGCAAACCCAGATCCAGTTTCTACATTAGGAATTACTGGAGAAAAGGAAAGTTGGACAGGAGCGAGAGGTGCCACATTAGCTGAAACCATCAAATGATATAGAGGCATTTTTGTGCACCTTTGAACACACTGCTATCTGGCTAAAACTGTCCAGAGCAATAGTAGGTTAGCTCCCTGTCTCATGAAGGAATCACAGTGGGCCTATGTGGATTTACCGGTGTTAGAGGCAGACTCCTATACTTAGCTAAAACAAGCTAGCAAACTCCAAAAAGTTTATGCCTGGTGACTAAACCCCTCTGAGGGTCAGATTGCAGAACCAGACAGAACTTTTGTGGAACCTGGACAAATACACCCCACAGCACACAATAAAGTTTATTGCATTAGACCATTTTGTGCAGGAGTTAGATCCACCTGTACAATAGTTGGCTCTGCATTTTGACCCCCAAACGTTTGAAGAGTTAGCAGTAGTGGTTTTACGGTATCTGACCCTTAGAAAAAAAAATAACACCAAGTAAGGGTCCAGGACTCACTTAAAAAAAAAGATTTTTTGTGCACATTGTATGCTTTAATTGCGGTAGACCTGGTCCTGTGCATCGGGACTACCCAGACTGGAAGAAACAATGGACTATAGTGTGGGTAAAACATCTTGCCGATATGTCGTTGAAAAATAATTTGCTATACCCATTGAACAGTTGCTATCTCCTAGAAAATATGAGCAGTTGGCTCATACACATTTGTGGGGTGAACATTTGGGGGATGAGAAAACTCTCCACAAAATTCAGTTAAGGTTCTTTTGCCCAGGCATTTTATGTTGTGTAAAAAACAGACTTTAAAACACTTCTGGTATTCTTACCTATTATTTCTGTGCCTTTCAATTCAATTGATAGGTCCGGTAGAAAAAATCTGATTGTGTGCATCAGTGTATTTTAGTGATACTTGACTATACAGGTCGAGTATCCCGTATCCGAATATCCGTTATCCAAATTATTCCGAAATACGGACATTCCAGAAAGTGAAAAAAAAATTTTTTTTTGCTAAAAACTCACTGGGGACATTTGTAACAGCACTACTGAGGACATGATATGTAACTGGCACTATATATGTACAAGAAAATGATTGCTTGGCATTCAAATTCAGTGCTGAGATAGTACACACATTTTGTTTCACGTTTTGAAACCTTGTTTTTTGAACAAATAAAATATATTTGTGTGTATTTTATGTGGTAATAAAATATATTTGTGTGTATATTATGTGTTTATACAGCATAAATGCAAGATACTTCAAAATACATCATTGAAATATTAAAATATTCCGAAATACGGAATAATCCGTTATCCAAAATTCTCCTGGTCCCGAGCATTTTGGATACGGGATACTCAACCTGTACTACCAGGCATCCTGATTTGATCCCGCTGCAAAACATTAAGTCTAGCACTATCACCTGGGAACTGGTAGTGATGTATACACACACTTGAGAATTCCAAAAGAGGTCTTGAAAGTCCATGATACACCTTTTAAGTATAAGTTAGTTAAAGATCTGTGCCATCTGTTGGGGGGAGTTCAAATAATTATCACCTCAGTGTATCATCTGCAAACAGACGGATTAGTGGAAAGCTTTCCCAGCATAAGAGATATTGGGACCAGCCCTTGCCTTATCTAATGTTTTCTAATTCAAGAGGTACCCCAGTCATCTACAAGAGATTGGCCAATTTAAGCTTCTCTATGGTAGACAACCTAGAGGAATTCTAGATCTAGAGCCACTTGTAAAGGAACTTGTCTCAGCATGTAAAAAACATATTATGATAAAACACTCCTTCAAGCTTTAAGGTTTTGTAATGACTTTTGGAAACTGAATAAGGTTTCACTATTTGATACCTACCCTAGGACTTGAGTTGACCAACCAGTAGAGAACTTCTCAAAAAAAAAAAGTAAACGTTCTTAACCACTCTTTACTTGACAAAAGGTTACTGGCAGATACCCATAACTGATGCTTCCACAGCAAAAATCTTCTTCTCTACCCTGAAATGACTGTCCCAATATAAAGTGTTGCCCTTTGGTTTACATAGAGCCCCTGCAAGCTTTCAGGGCGAGATGTACTAAGCCTTGAAAAGTGATAAAATGGAGAGTAAAAAACCACCAACCAATCAGCTCCTACCTATCATTTTTCAAACACAGCATGGAGTATGGCAGTTAAGAGATGATTGGCTGGTGGTTTATCACTTTTAATTTTATCACTTTTGAAGCTTAGTACATCTGGGAGTCAGAGAGCTATGAACAAGTTGCTTTGGTCTCATTGGAAATGTGCAGAGGCTTACTTCGATACAGTGGCGTAAGTTTTTCCCAGTTGCCCGGAGGCAAGATGAATATTGTTGCCCCCCACACACACAACGATATTAAAAATATATATACAGTATATATAGTCTGTTATGAAATATATATTATATACTGTATATATATATACAGAGAGAAAGAGAGAGATAGAGAACACATACATGTATATTTCAGAACTCCAGAAGTGATTTTGATGACTTTCAATTAATGGATTTAAACTGGCAGTGATGGAGAGGGGCCCCCTTGAGAGCAGGAGCCCGGCGGCAGATGACTCCATTGCCTCCCAGAGTTCTGCCTCTGCTTCGATATGACATTGTCGTCTTTCGCTCTGAATGTAGAAGTCACCTCCCTAGGGTAGATGCAGTGTTATCATTTATGTGGGCAAATGAGTTTCCAGCTAACCCAGAAAAAAGTGCTAGTGAATGGGTAGAGACAAGGGCCCTGATACTGATTGTCTACATAAGCTGAAAAGCTTGCAGCTTACCGAGTCACAGAGGGCCTGCCCTGCCAAATCGCTGCCCCCCCCCCCCCTCCACCCCCACCGCATCTCCTTGCATGGTTGAAGACACATCCCTTTGCATGTCACGCTGCCATAAAAATAATTTGATGGGCACACAAATATACAGAGCGGCTGATGCCATGTGATATCAGCCGCGCATCCCCGGCACCCATGTCGCATTGCTATTTGCATGTGACTGACAAGTGTTTGCATGGGAAAACCCATGAAACACTGGGCATTACCATGCCCCATCACCGTCCCCGTCTGCACACCCACTGTGCGAGCCCCACGCTGGCAGTGCAGATCAGTGCATGCGCAGGTCAAAAACACTGGTCCCCCAATGCGAATGCACGGGGGCTGATTAAACCAGAATGAGGGTCAAAGTACTTGGGGTATGTTGTAGGAAGGGGACAAATAGAACTTAAGCACAATAAAGTAGTACCAGTACCTCATATCGAACTTTTGACCATGTCAGCCTTTTGATCCTGTTGACCTTTTGCATTTAAACCTTTTGACCCTGTGAACCTATTGCATGTTGACCTTTTGCTTTTCTACTGACTATCTAAACACTGTAGATCTATCAACCAGATATACCTATGAGCACATCCTAATCATAGGCGAATCTAGAATTATGGTAATGGGTGGTCCCAGATCTAGACATAAAAGAAGGGGGACCTTTGCGCGGCGTAGCCGCGTGGCAAAATGGGGGCGTGGTATCATGGGAAGGAGGCGTGGCATCACAAAAAGGGGTGTGGTATTACACTATAGACGTCCCATTTCTCAACTTCCATGCACCTCCAAACTACTTGAAAGACTTGCTTATACTCGCCTCACACACTTTCTGAACTCGCACAACTTAATGGACCCGCATCAGTCAGGCTTTCGTGCCCAACATTCCACAGAGACAGCACTGACTAAAGTTGTGAATGATCTGGTCACTGCTAAGTCTAAAGGCCACTACTCACTACTAATTCTTCTAGATCTCTCTGCTGCTTTTGACACTGTTGACCACACACTTCTCATACAAACACTACAATCCATAGGTCTTAAAGACACAGCACTCTCTTGGTTCTCATCCTACCTCTCTAACCGCTCCTTTAGTGTTCGTTTCTCTGATTCTACCTCCTCTTCGCAACCTCTTTCAGTTGGAGTACCTCAGGGTTCAGTTTTAGGTCCCCTGCTTTTCTCAATCTATACCTCATCTCTTGGCAAACTAATCAGCTCCTTTGGATTTCAGTATCATCTGTATGCGGATGATACTCAGCTCTACCTATCCTCCCCGGACCTGTCCCCATCTGTATTGAGCCGTGTCTCTGAATGCCTTTCTGCTGTTTCAACCTGGATGTCATCTCGCCACCTCAAACTTAATATCTCAAAAACAGAATTAATTATATTTCCGCCAATAAATAGTAGTTACCAACCTGATATCTCTATCGCTGTTGAGAAGATGACAATCACTCCTACCTCTCAAGCTCGCTGCCTAGGTGTTATCCTTGACTCAGAACTTTCCTTTGTACCCCACATTCAATCTGTCTCAAAATCATGCCACATGCACCTAAAAAACATATTTAAAATTCGCCCTTACCTTACACAAGACACTGCAAAAACTCTAATCCATGCTCTCATCATCTCACGCATTGATTATTGCAATAGTCTCCTTATTGGCCTTCCCCAATACAGACTCTCACCACTACAGTCCATTATGAATGCAGCTGCAAGGCTAATCTTCCTAGCCAGACGTTCATCGTCTGCAAAGCTACTCTGTCAGTCACTTCATTGGTTACCTGTATTCTACCGTATTCAATACAAAATTCTTTTACTTACACACAAAGCCATAAACCAAACTACACCAACATACATATCTTCTCTTATCTCAAAATATCATCCAACACGACCTCTACGCTCCTCCCAAGATCTGCGTCTCTCATCCACACTCATTACCCGTTCCCATTCCCGACTGCAGGACTTTCTTCGGGCTGCACCCACTCTGTGGAATGCCCTCCCAAGCACAATAAGACTCTCCTCCAGTCTCCAAACCTATAAGCGTTCCCTGAAGACTCATCTCTTCAGGCAAGCTTATCAAATTCCAGAACCAGTCATAGAACCTTGCATTCTGGTGGAATCGATGCAATAAAGAATACAGTATATATCCTTATGTATCAGTGCCTATTTCCCTATAGATTGTAAGCTTGCGAGCAGGGCCCTCCTACATTTTGACTGTCTGTAAATACCCTGTTTTGTTGTATCACTGTCTGCTATTGTAAAGCGCAACGGAATATGCTGCGCTATATAAGAAACTGTTAATAAATAAATAAATAAATATAGACCATACACAGTAATGCCCATTACACTTTTTAGCAAACTCCGTAATACCCATTACACATAAAGCCACACGCCGTAATGCCAATTACACATAAGGCCACACACCATAATGCCCATTACACATTGTGCCACACATCATGATGCCCATTACATACTATATAACAAACCGTAATGCCCATTACATATTTGCTACATAAGTGCTGCTTACTTACGTGCTCATTGCTAGGGGGTTCTTGCTTGATGGCACCATAGTACCCATTACACATGATGCCGCAGTGGCGGATTCAGGGGGGGGGCACCCGGGCACGTGCCCCCCCTGTCATTCATAATGTAGATGAGGACCAGAGCTTTCCAACGAGCCCAGCCCTATGTCTCTAGCCCCCCGGGAACCGGAGATATCGCCTGGCAAAGCTGTAACATTTTTTCCCCATAGGATAATATGGGACCCGTCAATTCCGACCCCCACCCGGTTCCGACTGCTGCCAGTTCCCCCCATGTTATTACAGGAGCTTGTGGTTGATGTCATTCAATTCCAAATCGCTGGGCCTTCAATATGATACCAGAATGGTCCATATCGGTCAATCGGTTCCAGAGATATAGCGTGTAAATCAATTTTTTATTTTTGAAATGTAATTTCATGGCTGTTCATGTTCTTTGAGGGCAGATTACTTTGGATCCAAACGTTCTAGTTTTACTGGACCAAAATCATTCAAAAAAGAAAAGATTCCCTTCACCTAGTACATAGTGCTTTCAATTACTTCCCTGGTTACGATGGGGTCTTGGTAACTTTCTTCTGTTGTTTCTCTTTGTTTAAAATATATGAAACAATAAGAGAGAGAAAGGAAGGCCTCCAACCTTGTGTAATATGGTTATTTTTGTAGGTGGTATATCACCGTATGACTGGTGTATACCTACATATAAATAGGGTATAGATATATATTCGGGGGGTTTCCCCTTTCAGAGTACTCACACTAGTGGTGTGGCAATGCGCATATCAGAAAGGTTCTTTCTATTCTCCTGTTGGTCGCAATGAAATTAGACCTCCACTACAGATATGAATAGAAAATTTGGTCCTTTATTAAAGCTGGGTAATATTATACATTAAAAAAGGAGCTCAAGTACTCATCTCATAGGTTCAGGATATCCAGCCACTCAGATGTCAATTAGATAGGAAAAACGGGGCCCCGTTCCTGGTGGAGATCCTGAAGTCCCACTTGATGAGGTCTGCTACTCCTAGATGCTGAGTCCACCAACGCGTTTCGATCCCTGTGTTGGGATCTTTTTCGGTACTTATGTAGTAACTGGGCTGCCGATTTTGAAATCGGGTCCATCGCATCGCATCGCACCCGACCAAATCGCATGCGATGCGATGCGATGCGATGCGATGGACCCGATTTTTCCATAGGATTCAATGTTAAAATGGACTGAGTCCATTTTAACATGGAATTCAATGGGAAAAAGGGGTCCTTTTCATACCCCTACTATCCAAGTGGGCATGGAGTTGGATATAAACCTGTGGCGAGCGTAGCGAGCCACCGAGCCCGAAGCGTGGCGAGCGTAGCGAGCCCCGCGAGGGGACACAGAATACCGTCCCCTCGCGGGGCTCGCTTCGCTCGCCACGCTTCGGGCTCGGTGGCTCGCTACGCTCGCCACAGGTTTATATCCAACTCCATGCCCACTTGGATAGTAGGGGTATGAAAAGGACCCCTTTTTCCCATTGAATTCCATGTTAAAATGGACTCAGTCCATTTTAACATTGAATCCTATGGAAAAATCGGGTCATCGCATCGCATCGCATCGCATCGTATGCGATGCGATATCGCATCGCATCGCATCTGATTGTATGCCTTAACTTAAGGCATACAATCAAAAAATCGGCAGCCCAGATACTACATAAGTACCTCTTTTTCAAGGTATCTGGTCTCAGCAAGGCATGGGTTTATATACCCCTTTGATTAGACAATCCCTCCCACCTGTGTCTATATTCAGGTACCATGTATGGGTCATAATCTGGCTATGTTACACAGTAAGTGTTTTGGAAAATTCATGTTCCGTCCATTAGCGTTCATTTGTTTATTTCCGGGATCGCGGCCATATTGTTTCCGCCGGAAGTGATGTAATTCGCTGGCGCTGTCTTCCTTCCTTAGTTTGACACGATAAATGCGTCTCGTGGCCGCCGTCTTCCTCCTCCTGATGTTCATATTGATGCACCTCATTGTTCTTTTCGAGGAAATGTGTCTGTTTCTCCATTATATTTTAGTCCGGCGGCCATCTTTGTGCTCCGTGTCGTTTTCTCTTATGCGGTGGCCATCTTGGTCCTCTCATCTCGCGATCGCTCTGGCGGCCATCTTTATACTCTTTCTTTTCCTTTTTTCTTCTTGCGGTGGCCATCTTTGTCCTCCAATCTCGCTGTTTACAGGTTTCTATAAAGTGCTTAGTGCTATTTGAAGTTTTCCATCGCAGTGAGATGGTGATGTTTTCTAAATAAATAGAATAAAAATGGTAGCAGCAAAGGTTTTGTAGCCCATAAACATCACAATTTCTAAAATCTCATTAGAAAGTAAATATAGCAGCATTTCATTAAAAGTGGTTTATATAAAAGGATGTGTGGCAGGATGGTTTATAAAAACCACTTTATTTCGAAATCCTTGTTCAGGCCATTGGGTTCTAAGGTTTTTAGATTAAAAATAAATTCCATCTTTTTTTTGCTAGTCTTTTTGCAATATTTTTATCTCTCTCTGTTGTTTGTACCAATTTTATTCCCCAGAAACCAATGATATGCTGGGTTGAGCAATTGTGGAATTTTTTAAAATGTGCTGCCAGTGGGTGGTTTTCCACTCCTTTTTTCACATTTCTAAAATGCTCAGCGATTCTAGTTTTTAATGGTCGTGTTGTTCGGCCGATATACCATTTATGGCAAGTACATTGTATTGCATATATTACATTGGGTGTATTACACGTTAGGAAATCTGAGATTTTTAGTTCTTCTCCATTTATATTTAATTTCTCAGTTTTTGATGGATTTTCTTTCTCCGCCGTGTTTCTACAGTTAATGCACATACCGCATCGATAAAAGCCCTTTGATCTATTGTATCCTTTTCTGGTTTGATCTCCTGTGTACAGGCTATTTGTTAGTTTGGTTTTTAAATTATCCGATTTTCTATATATATGTTTTGGTTTGCTGGGTAAAAGGTCTCCAATTACTGGGTCTTTTTTGATTATAGGCCAGTGTTTTTTAAAAATATTTTCTATTTCTCTATGCTGTGGATTGTATTTCGTTATGAAAGCCCATTGTGTGTCGGTTTTAATTTCCAGATCTTTCGGTTTGGAAATTAATAGATTTTTTCTGTCCACTTTATTGGCCTCATCTAATCCTTTGTTGACTGTTTCTTTATTGTAGCCGCATGCCAAAAAGGATTCTTTCATTGTCTCTGCCTGTTCTTTGAAGGTTTCAATTTCAGTGCAGTTGCGTCTTAATCTTTTAAACTGTCCACCTGGAATGTTATTCAGCCAGTTTGTGTGGTGGCAACTGTCGGCATATATATATACGATGTGGGTTTTTGAAAGGTTTTTGTACACAGTTTTCCATTTTCAATGTAGATCGTGAGGTCCAAATAATTGATACTTTTTTTGTCAATCATATAACTGAGTTTTATACCATATGTATTATTGTTTAAATAGGTGCAAAACTCTTCGAGGGCTTCTATATCTCCCCTCCAGATAAAAATCACATCATCAATATAACGCGACCAGGACACCAGGTTTGCCTCAAAAGGATTGTTATTCCAAATGACTTCTTCTTTCCAGCTACCCATGAATAAATTGGCGTAGCTGGGGGCAAACCTGGTGCCCATGGCCGTGCCAGTTTTTTGCAGATAAAAATCTCCTTTGAATAAAAAATAATTGTGCTTTAAAATAAAAGCCATTCCTTCCAGTATAAAATCTTGTAATTCTGTAGTTAAATCTGAGCTCTCCAGGAATTTTTTAGCTGAATTGATGCCTCTTTCATGTTCAATTATTGTATATAGTGATTGTATATAGTGATATATAGTGGTAGTGATTTTAGATATTGAGAAATACGAAGAAGAAGTTTTTAAACTTTTAAAAGATGAGACTACGTATGTAAAATTAAGGAAAGACCCTTCAACAAAGTTTGGAAACCTTGGTCGAAAAATTCGATAATGTTTTAAATCAAAAAGAAAAAAAGTTTTTACTCCTTGAAGACCCCCAAATTCCAGCTATATATATTCTTCCGAAAATACACAAGGACCCCGTAAACCCACCGGGACGTCCTATTGTGTCTGGCATAAACTCCCTGACCGCAAACCTCTCGGAAATGATTGATTTTTATTTACAACCCCTTGTTTTTAAAAATAAATCACATCTTAAAGATACCAGGGACATTTTAAACATTTAATTTGGGAAGAAAACTATATTCTAGTGAGCGCTGATGTCAGCTCATTATTTACAATAATTGAACATGAAAGAGGCATCAATTCAGCTAAAAAATTCCTGGAAAGCTCAGATTTAACTACAGAATTACAAGATTTTATACTGGATGGAATGGTTTTTATTTTAAAGCACAATTATTTTTTATTCAAAGGAGATTTTTATCTGCAAAAAACTGGCACGGCCATGGGCACCAGGTTTGCCCCCAGCTACACCAATTTATTCATGGGTAGCTGGGAAGAAGAAGTCATTTGGAATAACAATCCTTTTGAGGCAAACCTGGTGTCCTGGTCGCGTTATATTGATGATGTGATTTTTATCTGGAGGGGAGATATAGAAGCCCTCGAAGAGTTTTGCACCTATTTAAACAATAATACATATGGTATAAAACTCAGTTATATGATTGACAAAAAAAGTATCAATTATTTGGACCTCACGATCTACATTGAAAATGGAAAACTGTGTACAAAAACCTTTCAAAAACCCACAGATTCCACATCGTATATATATATGCCGACAGTTGCCACCACACAAACTGGCTGAATAACATTCCAGGTGGACAGTTTAAAAGATTAAGACGCAACTGCACTGAAATTGAAACCTTCAAAGAACAGGCAGAGACAATGAAAGAATCCTTTTTGGCATGCGGCTACAACAGGGCTCGACAAATTTCGTTAAAATCTAGGAGCCAGGATGAAAATGTAGGAGCCAGATATTATCGACCGCGTGCACCAAAACTCTACGCATGTCATAATGCATGTTGTGCAAGAGAGCGGGAGGGAAGGGGCAGGGTGAAAAAGAGATGCTGACCAGATTCTCCTGCTCTAATTGCAGGGGCTAGGGGTTCTAACTGGTGATCTCCACTGACAGGCAATTCCCCCGACACACACACTCTAAAATGATGAGGTGGGAAAAAAAATCAAACATGTTTTGGCACATACACAAAAACTCAAATACAAACAGTTATTACACACGCTTAAAAAACAAACAAAAAAAACAGCCCCTATAAACAAATGTATGCCACATACATTTATAACACCCAACCCCCCTCCCCACCACACTCCTCCAAGGCACTTACCTGGTTCCAAAAAGGGAGGAGGAGGAAGCAGGGTGGATGCTGCCCAGGAATAGTATGACAGGAGGGAGCAGGTTGGGAGATAGGGGGAGGGGCTATCTCGTAAAGAGCCCAGCTCATTGGTGGCTGGTGTAAGGTTGAGGAGCTCCAATAATCCTGGACTGCGCAGCAGCAGCGGCAGATCAGGGAACTGTGAGCCTGACTGCTCCAGTTTGTAAATGTGGACACAGTGGGTGACTCACGCAAAGGCATCAGAGCGGCTGGCAGCATACTTCTTACACAGGCTTTTCACAAGTACAGCAAGCCCGTGACCCCAAACAGCTGACCCCCCTTTGCTAGCCCACCCCTGTCTGTCACTACCTGTTTCCTTTTTAGCACACCCCATCCGTCCGCCCTCCGTCAATTTACGCAGCTGCTGCAGTGCTGCTTCCGACAATCAGCATCAGGTAGTGTGCAGGAGCGCGTATCCTTGTTTATTGTGAGCCGGCTGAGGGACCGTAGGACAGCCCGCTGAGGGGACTATGGGTAAAGTTGGGACAAAGTAACGCTGAACAGGCCCCGGCAATGGGGAGTGGAACGAATGCTGCTCAGGAGGCTCTCTGGGGGGTCGCGGACCTCCAATATGCTACAGAGGGAGGGGAGGAGAGACGCACACTACTATCCACAGCTGTATGGACTCCTTAGACAGGAGCTGAAACGCTGTGATACTGCTGCTGCGTCCTATCACCTCCGGTCGCCAGGGAGGAAATTCTGGTCGCCGTGGCGACCTGGCGACCGGGGTTTGTCGAGCCCTGGGCTACAATAAGGAAACAGTCAACAAAGGATTAGATGAGGCCAATAAAGTGGACAGAAAAAATCTATTAATTTCCAAACCGAAAGATCTGGAAATTAAAACCGACACACAATGGGCTTTCATAACGAAATACAATTCACAGCATAGAGAAATAGAAAATATTTTTAAAAAACACTGGCCTATAATCAAAAAAGACCCAATAATTGGAGACCTTTTACCCAGCAAACCAAAACATATATATAGAAAATCGGATAATTTAAAAACCAAACTAACAAATAGCCTGTACACAGGAGATCAAACCAGAAAAGGATACAATAGATCAAAGGGCTTTTATCGATGCGGTATGTGCATTAACTGTAGAAACACGGCGGAGAAAGAAAATCCATCAAAAACTGAGAAATTAAATATAAATGGAGAAGAACTAAAAATCTCAGATTTCCTAACGTGTAATACACCCAATGTAATATATGCAATACAATGTACTTGCCATAAATGGTATATCGGCCGAACAACACGACCATTAAAAACTAGAATCGCTGAGCATTTTAGAAATGTGAAAAAAGGAGTGGAAAACCACCCACTGGCAGCACATTTTAAAAAATTCCACAATTGCTCAACCCAGCATATCATTGGTTTCTGGGGAATAAAATTGGTACAAACAACAGAGAGAGATAAAAATATTGCAAAAAGACTAGCAAAAAAAGAGATGGAATTTATTTTTAATCTAAAAACCTTAGAACCCAATGGCCTGAACAAGGATTTCGAAATAAAGTGGTTTTTATAAACCATCCTGCCACACATCCTTTTATATAAACCACTTTTAATGAAATGCTGCTATATTTACTTTTTAATGAGATTTTAGAAATTGTGATGTTTATGGGCTACAAAACCTTTGCTGCTACCATTTTTATTCTATTTATTTAGAAAACATCACCATCTCACTGCGATGGAAAACTTCAAATAGCACTAAGCACTTTATAGAAACCTGTAAACAGCGAGATTGGAGGACAAAGATGGCCACCGCAAGAAGAAAAAAGGAAAAGAAAGAGTATAAAGATGGCCGCCATAGCGATCGCGAGATGAGAGGACCAAGATGGCCACCGCATAAGAGAAAACGACACGGAGCACAAAGATGGCCGCCGGACTAAAATATAATGGAGAAACAGACACATTTCCTCGAAAAGAACAATGAGGTGCATCAATATGAACATCAGGAGGAGGAGGACGGCGGCCACGAGACGCATTTATCGTGTCAAACTAAGGAAGGAAGACAGCGCCAGCGAATTACATCACTTCCGGTGGAAACAATATGGCCGCGATCCCGGAAATAAACAAATGATCGCTAATGGACGGAACATGAATTTTCCAAAACACTTACTGTGTAACATAGCCAGATTATGACCCATACATGGTACCTGAATATAGACACAGGTGGGAGGGATTGTCTAATCAAAGGGGTATATAAACCCATGCCTTGCTGAGACCAGATACCTTGAAAAAGATTCCAACACAGGGATCGAAACGCGTTGGTGGACTCAGCATCTAGGAGTAGCAGACCTCATCAAGTGGGACTTCAGGATCTCCACCAGGAACGGGGCCCTGTTTTTCCTATCTAATTGACATCTGAGTGGCTGGATATCCTGAACCTATGAGATGAGTACTTGAGCTCCTTTTTTAATGTATAATATTACCCAGCTTTAATAAAGGACCACATTTTCTATTCATATCTGTAGTGGAGGTCTAATTTCATTGCGACCAACAGGAGAATAGAAAGAACCTTTCTGATATGCGCATTGCCACACCACTAGTGTGAGTACTCTGAAAGGGGAAACCCCCCGAATATATATCTATACCCTATTTATATGTAGGTATACACCAGTCATACGGTGATATACCACCTACAAAAATAACCATATTACACAAGGTTGGAGGCCTTCCTTTCTCTTATTGTTTCATATATTTTAAACAAAGAGAAACAACAGAAGAAAGTTACCAAGACCCCATCGTAACCAGGGAAGTAATTGAAAGCGCTATGTACTAGGTGAAGGGAATCTTTTCTTTTCTGTATTACCCATTTTTAAAGGGCCGGTGATCCCTTTTCTTGCTCATTTCCACCTTATACTAGCCGCTTGCGCAATAAGATACACCACCTACCCTCTTCTCTCAAAATCATTCAAAGCCCACTTAAAAGTTCTTCAATATGATACTTGTCTCGTGTAAATGGGTCAGTTAGTTCCGAAGATATAGCCAGTTAAATGAGATAACTTGTTAAAGGGGGGGAGGGGTGGTTTTCTCTCCCCCTCACACCAGAAAATGCAGGGACTAGGCTGGTGTAAAAGGGGCCAACCTGGGAATGCATTTTCTGGTGTGAAATGGGTATTATTTCAAATAGCTGGGACCTGCAGTGCTCGGAATACAGCAAGGTTCTGCCACTGTCAGTGGCTATCACTTCTGCCTGGCGGCGGCTGTCCCCCATTTACCACGAGCATGTATTCCCCGTTGGCAATGAGCATGTAATCCCACATGTCAACGAGCATGGAACCTCTGGCAATGAGCATGGAACCCTTGGCAATGAGCATGTAGATAAGCAGCACTTACTGTATGTAGCATAATTTTTAATAGGCATTATGGTGTTTGGCATAATACATAATGGACATCATGCCGTGTAACTTAACGTGCAATGGACATTATGGTGTAAATGTTTAATGCGCTCCTTTGGTGGACAATTTCCCTGTTTATGAAGCGTATTGTGAATTTTGTCTTAATCTGTGTGGCATTATGTGAATTTTGTCTCAATCCGTGTGGCATTATGTGAATTTTGTCTCAATCCGTGTGGCATTATGTGAATTTTGGCTCAATCTGTGTGGCATTATGTGAATTTTGGCTCAATCCATGTGGCATTATGTGAATTTTGGCTCAATCCATATGGCATTTTATGAATTTGGCTCAATCCGTGTGGCATTATGTGAATTTTGACACAATCCATGTGGCATTCTGTGAATTTTGACACAATCCATGTGGCATTATGTGAATTTTGGCTCAATCCATTTGGCATTATGTGAATTTTGGCTCAATCCGTGTGTTATTATGTAAATTTTGGCTCAATCAGTGTGGCATTATGTGAATTTTGACACAATCCATGTGGCATTGTTTGAATTTTGGATCATTCCATTTGGCATCATGTGTAAGGGGCAAGTATAATGGTGTCTAGTATTTTGTTGCATAATGTGTAGAAGTTGTATATGGTGTTGTACACTACACTCAAGGACATGCCCCCTGTTGAGTGGCCACACCCCCTTTTCCAGAGCGCGCCTTCGGCGCGCGCACAACTACATCCTTCACTTTTGTCACCATGGTGGGCCTGCGTACTTTAAATGCCAGGGCCTATTTTTAATCCCATTGCCACCCTCTCTCTGCCGCTCTCTTAGCATGTACACTGGCACCACTAACACCGGCCCTACCCCACCTAAACCCTCTTTTATCATGGTGCCCCCCCTGTCATTTTATCCTGGATCCGCCCCTGTGATGCCGCACACCATAGTACCCATTACACATGATGCCGCACACCATAGTACCCATTACACATGATGCCGTGCACAATAGTACCCATTACAAATGATGCTGCACACATAATGTCCCTTACACATGATGCTGCACACATAATACCGCTTACACATGATGCTGCACAAAGTAATGCCCCTTACACATTAAGCCACACATTATGCATAATGCCCCCAAATACTGCCACTTGTAGCATCCCTTAAGCAATGCCCCCAAAAGTGCCACTTGCTGTAAATTTTTATATGATCCTTCGCTGCTGCTGCAGGGAGAGATGGAGAGCGGTGCAGCTGCTTCTATGGGGAGAGGAGCAGAGCGCAGCGCAGAGCACGCTCCCACTCCCCTCCTGGTGTCCCCTCTAGCCGAGTGGACATTTGAAATATTGTGCGCGCTGTTGTTGTGCATGATGTCGGGGGAGCACGCCAGGCGCCGGCACCACATAATTAAAGGGGGAGGGGGTGGGCTGAGGTGAAAGCGGGGAGAAGAATTGGAGTGGAAGCTGCAGGGGTGACAGTCATTGACAGCTGGGCACAGAGCAGGGGGCTGCCCGGCTGTATTCAGAGCACTGCAGGTCACAGCTGTTTGAAATAATACCACTTTCACAACAGAAAATGCAGGGATTTACCCGGGAATATGGTCCCAAGATCATGCAGGGACATTCCCATTCTGACCCCTTATACACCAGCCTGCATTTTCTGGTGTAAGGGGGAGAGACAACCACTCCCCTCTACCTACCCCCTTTAACCAACCAGCTATATCTTCAAAACCAACTGACCCATTTACATGAGACCAGTATCATATTGAAGAACTTTTGAGTTGGCTTCGAATGATTTTGGTGCCGTGAAACTGGGCTGTTTGGTTCCAGAGAAATCTGCCCTCAAAGAACATAAACAGTCATGAAATTACATTTAAGAAATGAGAAAAAAAATGGTTTAACCTCAATATCCCTGGAACCAATTAACCCATATGGATCCAGCCTGGTATCAGATTGAAAGCCCAGCGATTTGGGTTCGACTGAGATCAACCTCGAGCTTCAGTGATGCCGAAGGGGGAACTAGCAGCCATTGAACTGGGTGGGGGTCGGAATTAGCGGGTCCCATGTTATCCTATTGGGAAAACGTTCCAGCTTTGCCTGTCCGTATCTCCGGTTCCCAGGGGGCTAGAGACACCGGGCTGGGCTCGTTGGAAAGCCCCATCCATCAGCTACAAAATGGGCTAATGGGTGGTCCTGTGCACCCCCGGACTACCCCCTAGATTCGCCTATGATCCTAATACGTACACATCTATGTGCTTGCACCAGTGGCAGCTGTATCACACACCACACAGTACAAAGTGGGGCTGATTAGAGATGCATGCAGAGATGTCTGTAATACTGTATGTGGGCTGGCTGCAGTTCCCTGGGGATCGGCAGCTCTGTGTCCATAATATCTGCCGATGCAATGGGAGTCTGACGTGGGCTAATAGGGGCAGTGGTCTTCTGTTATACACAGCGCTGTTGTCCTAGGATAAAACAAGCCAGCACATGAATTACATACTAGTTGGGGATGCTGATACCATACAACATTCCAAATGCATGGATAGCCATTATCTTTGTCATTGAGCTTTACTCGTACCCCAGATACAGGAGAGTGGTGAGGAGATCCAATCCTTTTACACCTGAACCCGGTTCTCTTACATGCCTTCACATTGAATTTACTATGCGCTATTTTATAATTTAGCTAATTAATCATTGATCATGTTCTGCTAAGCAGTTATATCTGTTTTCATGTATTAGCATGGATGACATTGTTTACATTAATAATTTAATGGCTTTTCAGAACGTTTAATACATTTTGTTTTCTAGGTTTTTCGGAAGCCAGTAGACCCGGCTGCAGTGGTACAAGTTCTGGAAAGTAGGTGGAAATGATTGCTATTAGCATAATTAAGCAGGCGTTAAAAGACTTGCAAGTTTCTATTGTAATTCCCAAACAGATCAGTGACAGTGGCCCACCTATTGATCTAATTCAGATCTGATCACAGGACAAATTTGTTCTCAAAATGGGCAAAACTATGTGCACTGCAAGTGGGGCAGATGTACATGCAGAGAGCAGATTTGGGTGAGTTAGTTTGTTTCTGTGCAGGGTAAATACTGACTGCTTAATTTTTACACTGCATTTTAGATTTCAGTGTGAACACACTCCACCCAAATGTAACTCCCTCTGCAAATAGGTGCAAAATAAGGAAAAGTCCCAAACTTGTCTTTTAAATCAGATATATATTAGCAGGATGTAATTACTCTCTATCTTGAGAGTGTTGATCTAAGTAACTTAGCATGTAACTTGCATAAGGTAAAGCAAGTCACATGGTAGGGGCAAATATTGCACTTTTTCAGATAGAAGAGCAGTCTCTTTTTGGGAGCCCTGGAGCTTCCAGAGCAGACAGAAGCACAAATCTTTAGAGCAAATACCCTTTCAAATCTGCAGTCCAGTGATGTCACCCAAGAAAGATTTAATAGATCTAGGACAGGAGGAATAAGCAGTATGGTGGAAATCAGTAGCGCACGCAGGGGGGGTTTCTGAGTACCCAGAAACCCCCCTAGGAGTCTAAGGGACCTCAGCTGAAAGCTGAGGGTCCCCTCTTTCCATGGGTATAAGAATTTTAAAAATCGGCCCTTGGGAACCGGAGATATCTGACTTCAAAACAGTGGTCCCCATCTAAGCCTGTTAATTGCACTTCCCAGTCAGATATTTCAGGTTCTTTCTGACGTAGAGTTTTTCTGAGGGTATATTCCAAAAGCTGGGACTCTCCCCCATTGGTGGACACTAGCAGCTTGTCTCTACTGTTCCCAGAACCAGAGATATCAGCCTTCCAGCAGCTGGTTACTGCTCCAGCTCCACACACCTGGTATGTAGTTTTATATACTCGTTGGCAGATTGCTCTGCCTCCTGAACTCTGATCCCCTAGTCCACAATACCATTTGGTAGGTGGGATTCTCTAGTTTTCAATTCCATTCAAATCTAAGAAATGTATTTCTGGGAACTGGAGATATCTGCAGTCAAGCAAGCTGTCCTCCCACCAGAAAATTATGAATAATAAGCCCACTCCACTATACACCCTTCCTCTGCGTATTAAACATCCTCTACCACCCTGGTTATGTATCAGGGCCCCTTCATTCAGCCCAATGCCCACTTCTCCCACCCCATCTCCCACCATCTGTGCAGTAAAGGGGTAATTAGTGGAAATTACTGATCCATCCTACATGCTGAGTGGTTGATATAATACCCCCTACCACCCCCGGGACATCAAAGCTTCCCCCACCCCTACCGCTGTAGGATCAGTAGGGGCCCCAATACATTGCTATGCCCAGGGTTCTACACTGCTGTTGACGCCCCTGTATGTATGTATGTATGTATATATATTTTTGTTATTTATTTATTATTATTTATATACATTTGGTCTATCTATAATACTTTAACTGACCCGGCATATACTGGGTCACCTAAGTGTCCATCTCCGTGCTTTGCTCCGCCCCTCTGGAAACCCCCTTCTGAAAATCCTGCGTTTGCCACTGGAAATGGACACATTCTTTAAGCACACTGTCAGAAAATCACAAAAATAAAAAAGAGAATTAACAAGGGACATTTTCAGGAAACCAGACACTACGCATAGCAACAGGGCTGGGGTTCAGTATGATTTCCAGCATTCAAAATACCTATGGTCAAAATACTGACAAGCATTGGCAGTCAAAATAACATCATGTTCAAATGCCACCGTTTAAAATGTCGACATGTCGCAAAGTCAACATGTTTTTTGGGGTGTCTATGCCAACATAGAACGTTGGGCGTTCTCATGGTAGTGAGGCCATGAGGCGCGGGGGGGGCAGCTGACTTCACCAGACCATTTCCTCCCGAGGGTGCATGCATATGTAAGTTTGCCTCAGAGCCACTTTACATATGTGTGGGCCTTCCACACCATGGGCCTTATTTTGGTTCATTCTTTCTGACAAAATCCTTCTTAGATGGGCAAAACCATGTGCACTGCAGGTGAGGCAGATGTAACATGTGCAGAGAGAATTAGATTTGGGTGGGGTTTTACTTCAAAGTGAGATCTATATTGCAGTGTAAAAATAAAGCAGTCAGTATTTTCCCTGCACAGAAACAAAATTACTCACCCAAATCTAATTCTCTCTGCACATGTTACATCTGCCCCCCCCTGCAGTGCACATGGTTTTGTCCATCTAAGAAGGATTTTGTCAGAAAGAATGAACCAAAATAAGGCCCCATGCTAGCAGAGTCTCACGGGACCTGGCGTGCCGAGAGGAGCTGTGTAGTGTGACTACAGTAATGACGTATGATACATCTGTATGTTCAGGCATGAAGAAGGAAGCTGTAGAATGACAAACCATGTCTGCCGCCGATGGTTGATGGATGCCATTGATGATGGAGATCCGATTATGTGTTTTTTTCAAGAAAGCACAGAGAGCCTGGAGATCAGTCTTGCCCCTCCCCAATGTGCCACTAAGCCCGAATTCCTTCCTCTATTGCATGCCTCCAATGTACAGCACAAGCAGAAATGTTTATCAATGGGTAAAACCATTGATGGTTCAAATCAATGGCTTCATTACATTAATGGAAAGCACTGATAGAAGGTTAATTATTAAACAACCTTCATTAAAGAATGCCAAAGTAGAAATGAAAGCCCAAGAGGACACCTGAGCTTAGTTTACAGTCCTCATCCCAAGGTGGTGCAGTATAAAATAGCTCCAGTCAGGAGAAATAGGAATATTCAAGCAGCCTATCAGGTGGGAGGCCAAAAGTGATACTCTAGGAATGAAGGGCAGTGTTGATGTGGTACATAGTGACAGATTGCAGGTACTGGTCTCAAAGGGCTAGAGAGAAACAGTGGATGATTGTAGGTAACTTGATAAGAAACAAATATTTATGACTGCCCTTTTTTAAAAGGAACAGCATAATAAGGTTGGTTATTAAATGCTGATTGTTAGTAAACATGATCAGTTTTCTACTGATGTACTGTAGTTTTTCCATCTATGGTAGAGATCTGTTAGTTTTCTGTTATGAATGGCAGATCTGCACAATGATAGATTTTTCCTCTAGAAAGCAAGGAGTACAGAGCTCAAACCCTCCTGCCTCTCATAAGGATGGAGTAACTGTTTGCACTAAGGAGTGCTATGCACTAAGTTTTGTTTGAGCGCTGAAAACAGGTTACAGGGGATGCAACAAAAATGCTGGCACTGCCAGCCAACCATAGGCAAATCTAGGGGGTGGTCCGGGGGGGCACCGGACCACCCACTATCCCATTTTGTAGCTGAGGAATTGGGCTTTCCGACGAGCCCAGCCCCGTGTCTCTAGCCCCCTGGGAACCGGAGATACTGCCAGGCAAAGCTGGAACATTTTCCCTATAGGATAACATGGGACCCGCTAATTCCGACCCCCACCCAGTTTAATGGCTGCCAGCTCCCCCTTCGGCATCACTGAAGCTCGAGGTTGATCTCAGTCGAACCCAAATGGCTGGGCCTTCAATCTGATACCAGGCTGGATCCATATGGGTTTATTGGTTCCAGGGATATTGAGGTTAAACCGTTTTTTTACATTTCTTAAATGTAATTTCATGACTGTTTTGTGTTCTTTGAGGGCAGATTTCTCTGGAACCAAAGAGCCCAGTTTCACAGGACCAAAATCATTCGAAGCGAACTCAAAAGTTCTTCAATATGATACTGGTCTCATGTAAATGGGTCAGCTGGTTCCGAAGATATAGCTGGTTGGTTAAAGGGGGGTAGGGAGAGGGGAGTGGTTGTCTCTCCCCCTCACACCAGAAAATGCAGGGACTAGGCTGGTGTATAAGGGGTCAGCCTGGGAATGTCCCTGCATGATCCTGGGACCATATTCCCGGGTAAATCCCTGCATTTTCTGTTGTGAAAGGGGTATTATTTCAAACAGCCGTGACCTGCAGTGCTCTGAATACAGCCGGGCAGCCCCCTGCTCTCTGCCCAGCTGTCAATGACTGTCACCCCCGCAGCTTCCGCTCCAATTCTTCTCCCCGCTTTCACCTCAGCCCGCCCCCCCCTTTAATCATATGGTGACGGCGCCTGGCGTGTTCCCCCAACATCACGCACAACAACAGCGCGCACAATATTTCAAATGTCCACTCGGCTAGAGGGGACACCAGGAGGGGAGTGGGAGCGTGCTCTGCGCTGCTCTCTGCTCCGTTCCCCATAGAAGCAGCTGCACCACTCTCCATCTCTCCCTGCAGCAGCAGCGAAGGCTCATATAAAAATTTACAGTAAGTGGCACTTTTGGGGGCATTGCTTAAGGGACGCTACCAGTAGTGGTATGTGGGGGCATATGTGTGGGGCATTATGTGTGCAGCATCATATGTGTGGGGCATTATGTGTGCAGCATCATGTGTAAGGGGCATTATGTGTGCAGCATCATGTGTAATGGGTACTATGGTGCACGGCATCATGTGTAATGGGTACTATGGCGTGCGGCATCATGTGTAATGGGTGCTATGGTGTGCGGCATCATGTGTAATGGGTACTATGGTGTGCGGTATCATGTGTAATGGGTACTATGGTGCCATGAAGCAAGAACCCCCTAGCAATGAGCATGTAGGTAAACAGTACTTATGTGGCAAATATGTAATGGGCATTATGGTTTGTTATATAATATGTAATGGGCATCATGATGTGTGGCACAATGTGTAATGGGCATTATGGTGTGTGGCATATGTGTAATTGGCATTACGGCATGTGGCTTTATGTGTAATGGGTATTACGGAGTTTGCTAAAATGTGTAATGGGCATTACTGTGTATGGTCTAAAGTGTAATACCACACCCCTTTTTGTGATGCCACTCCTCCTTCCCATGAGGCCACACACCCTTTTTGCAGCGCGGCTGAGCCGTGCAAAGGTCCCCCTGCTGTTGTATCTAGATCTGGGACCACCCATTACCATAATTCTAGATTCACCTATGCAGCCAACCATTCATGAATGGAGCTATAATTGAACAGCTCCGTGGGACAGATAACATCACTGTTTTCCACCATCCTTTAGTGATACATATTTGTACATGTTGTGTGCTTCTAAGCTGTATTGTGTGTTATCATTGATACTTATGTGTGTCACAATTCTTTTTCCAGAATACTCAGCTGAATTTGAATTGATACAGCTCAGGAGAGTAGGTAAGGCTTGTCCTAGCATCCAATAACTGTAGTCCAGGAATACACTTTTAACAAAATATGTAATATTCAGTATATGTTTGATAAGTTGCATGTTTGATAGTAAACTATGGGCCTTATTTAAAGTTGGACTTAACCTTGTTTGTGCCACGTAAATATACATATTCCTGTCAAATATGTCATACTTCAGCAATTTGTGCCCATATTTTTGAGTTGAGCATACATTATTTGACATTTTCTCTTATGAACACCTGGGTATGAGGGTCAGGAACATTCACATGCAAGTTCACTAAAGTTGTGTCTGTATCCCAGTTTTTGGCTGTTCATAAAGAGCCCCAATACCTAAAGCATACACATGATTTGTAGGTAAAAAAGAGTTTAAAACATAAGCCCTTACATGTTAGCGACTAGGCAATGTCCCACTGACCAGCAGCAGCAGACCCATGTCCTCTGGGATGTTGCTCTGGACCATAGTTTTGTTATAAATAGAATTTTAACTATGCATCAGGTAGTAGTATGGTCTGGAAAGTGTGGAAGGGATTCAGGGGTAGATGTATGATGCAGTGATAAGGGAGGAGAAGTGACAAAGGACCTTATTCTGGTCCACACGCCGCTTGCAGGTCCCAGTCTGTAACTTGACAGTCAGGAGCTGGTTGGCCGGTGATAAAGTACCAGGCAATTTATCACTTCTCCTCCCTTATCACTGCTTCATACATCTACCCCTCAGTGGGTGACACTGAATAGCATCCAGACAATTACTATGGCTGGGGGGGGGGGGGGGGGTTCAGCTAGTGTTAGGAATCTAACTGGGGGTGGTGGCTTTATGTATCTCCACCCTCTCTCCCCTGCCATGCACTTTTCTCTGTCTGGACCCGCCCCCTGCACTGGAATTTCCAAGGTTTGTAGCATAGAAAGAGAAGAGTGATGGGGAACTATGGCAGAGCCTTGGTGAACACCACCTGGAAGAGGTAAAGAGATGGTGGTAGAAATTGAAATATACTGTAAACTGATGGAAAAAGAAAGGTAGGACAGCCATGTTATGCAACCTAAAAGAGCTGGATGCTGGAGATTTTTTAAACTCTGAGATGCTCACTATCAGCATCTTGAAATGATGCATTTCCATGTCGTAGTATCTGACCTAAAGCTGGAACTACAATATCCCGGTTAATGTGAATCTTGAAGACTCCTTGGGGCTGGAAGGATGGCTTAATCTTCAGTTCTGCTCTATGGGTCTGATTCATTACTGATCTGTCCCCAGTGTATTCACGATGGCGACCAATAGTGAGGCTCTGAGCATGCGCATATATGCACATGTGCAGGGCCACTGCATGAACACCTTTGGCGACTATCACAGCTGCCAAGCCATTTGCATGGGTAGGGGATGGAGGGTGGTGGGCATGGGCTGGAGCAGGGGAATTCCCAGGGTTTTATGGGCATCCTCATGAAAACACTAGGCGTTCTCCTGGGAACACAGATGGGCTGATGCCTGCCAGGGGTGGGCGGCTAAAGTCACATGACATCAATGCATGCCCTCTCTTCGGCGGACTCAGCCTGGCCTTTTGGCCGCATGAGAGGGGATGTGTTCGTGAACATCCCCTCGCATGAAACCAAGGAGATTCGTTTGCTGGGGAGGCAGGTGTTCGGCCGGGCGGCATCAAGCCGCTCACTAAGCAGCGAACAACCACTGCTTAGCAATACTGAATTACCCCCTATGCTCATTATGCATTAAAAGTCGGTTCAACATGACAGCACAGAAACACTTGGATCTTTTAGAACCATAGGAGGAAGACGGAAACCCTCCCTTTTCACAGTAAAAAAGTACTTGTGCCACTTTGTAAGGTTGGTGTAGGATACTGTTTCCACTTACACCAGGGATATGTAGTTCTGTTAATTCCTTTGGTAATTTCAAGAAAACATCCTGTATTGGTACAGCAGCAGCTGAAGTTCATTGCCAACTTGCCGAGGTGTGCAGTCATAACTTCATGTCCACCAAACCCATACATGTTTTCGAGACATGACATTATCATGGTATCCTGTTGGGATTCTCTCCTTAGGGATGCCGGTGTCATCCCAGCATTATGTAGACTTACAGTATATATGACTCGTATGTTATAAGGGCCTGATTCAGCATGGATAGCAAAATATATGTGCAAACCATGTGCACTGAAGGTGGGGCAAATGTAACATGTGCAGTTAGATTTGTGTCAGGTGCTAAAATTTAAATTGCAGTGTTTACTAAAATTTAAATTGCAGTGTAAGAATAAAGCAGCCAGTATTTACCCTGCACAGAAACAAAATAACTCACCCAAATGTAATGCTCTCTACACATGTTACATTTGGCCCACCTGCAGTGCACATGGTTCTGCCCATTAGAGAAAGATTTTTTTTTTTGCGATCCATGCTGAATCAGGCCAATATAAACTTGTATACTAGAAAATGTTTAAGCCCAGGAACACCCGGCCTTCAAATAAATAAATAACTGAAGCTTCCAGGTGGTTGGGGTATAGAGAGGGAGAAACCAAGTAAAAACAGTTCCAGTTTTAAACTGCCAGGCTCCTCACACCACTAGCTGGATGAAGTAGAATTTTCATTAATTTACTATCCTAAACTATTTATTACTAGTTACCAGCCCTTCAAAATGGGTGGTAAGTAATATTAATATTGCATATTCTCCTTTTCCTCCTTCCATCATCATCATCATCATTATTATTAGTATTAGTTTGTTATTATACGTCTATGCTCAAGTTTTTCTGCTTACCAATATATCTCAAGTGATCAAACAAATTTGATATGGCTTTCTTGTTCAGTCAAGTGGAGCCATTGGTGTAATTGCATAAATGTAGGCAGATACTGTTCTCAGTCCTCTTCTTGCCTTGTTACATGTGAATGGAATTAAAATAAACAATCTACAGGTGCTTACAATAGATTACTTGCAGGTCTTCTTAAAGCATTTATACAGCTGACTAATGATGCTTTGTGTCATCAAAGAGGTGGTAAGGGGTAGGGCAGGCCATTTTGTATGAACTGCTAGTTCATCTGTTGCTTCAGGCTCAGCCGAACATACTTCAAAGCTACCTTTAAAGATGCATTACTTTAATTTTTTTCATATGTATGAGTGCCATAGACACAGATTAATAACATAAAGCATCTTCCAGTTGCATCTGGGAATCATTACCATATTTACACATTCATGAGCTAGTCAGTGGGCATAATGCCTTATTTAACTGATCAAAAAACAGAAATCATGTGCATCTTGAAACATCTAGAAGAAAGAGGGCATATGTTATCATTTTAGTATAGTTAATTGTTTATATGTGTTTGCAGCTACTGATGGCGATAACCAGTTTAGTTCTCAGTTTTATCTTGTGGGTTGTTTTTTATTTGGCTTTGTAACCCTATACAACTTATTTATTGTAACCTTATGTAACGTATGCACATTATGCAACATGTAGGGATATGTAGGCTCAACATATATAGTAATATATTCAACAGGTTAAAAAAGTTTTTATTTCAGGATTGCCGCATATGGTCTATTCTAGCTTTCATAATTAACTAGTTATTGACCTGTTTATGCAACTAAATATTCCACATGTAATCGGAGCTCTTTAAATACAAAAGTATAATTATTACAAAGATTATTAAATATACACAGTTGGATAAAGTACATAGGCCCTTATTCTGATTGACGCGTACTTTACCGCATACTTTCGGATCGCGTCTTTACGGCGTCTGCGCATGCGTGGAGAACGCAACGCGCATGTGCCACGCCTTGACTCCGTACCAGTTCGGCCAAATCCCGTCCAAAACTGTTCCCCGCAATCAGTCGGGAAATATGGGCGTATTATGGGCGTCATGCGGAATGACACATGGGCGTAGTTTCAAAGTGGGCAAAACGGGGCGGAAACATGGGCGGACACGGGGGAGTACACTTATGTTGGGGGGCGTACATTCGGATACCACTCCGAATGCACGCGATCAAAAAGGGCAGAAATGTGCGTTGTCCACAAGTGTACTATTGCTTTGCGGACACCACTCGTTCATGCGGTAGGCGAACGTACCGCCTAATGACTACAAGCATTAACACCTGAACCCAATAGAATCGACTCCTTTACTCATTACTCACTAATAGGCCGCTTGTCAGTGCTTTAATTGAAACCATTGCTGCTTCAAGGAAACCTTACTAATCCCCCACATATGCTGTACAGAGCCAAATTAAGGTCTAAATGGGCCTGGAGCTGAAAATTAGTAAGGGCCTATTATGCGCAATAATGCAAACAACAAAGGGTTTGTGGCCAGCACCTAATAATGTGGGAGGCGTGACCAGTGTTCTGGTTGGGTGGTCTGTCTCTATTTGTGTAAATACTTTCAACTAATTATATATGCCTGGAAAAGGCAGGGGGCTGGCATAGGAAAAATGCAGGGAGATATTTTGGCGGATGCCCTCCAAAGCTGCACCCACAGGATGCCGATGTCCTAAGATACTTGTGGGGTCATCCATAAAAAAATAGTGAAAGCCGAAACTTGGACAACATTTCAGCACCTTTTATGTGGTCACCTAAGTTTACCACACCATATACCCCTTATACAAATCATGCAACACAATAGTAACCCCTTATACTGTACTTGTCTCTTACACATAGGGGGAAATTTACTAAAGGAAATTTGTAAAAAAATAGGTGTATTTGTATCCAGAAATACACTTACTTTTGACATTTACTATCCCGAAAATACGGCAATTCGTATTCGTATTGATAGCACATCAATACGACTACGAATTGCCATATTTTCGGGATAGTAAATGTCAAAAATAAGTGTATTTCTGGATACAAATACACCTATTTTTTTACAAATTTCCTTTAGTAAATTTCCCCCATAATGCCATATGGAATGAGCCAAAATTCACACCGACTGAGCCAAAATTCACACAATGGCACACAGATTGAGTAAGAATTCAGGGATTTACCTGGGAATATGGTCCCAGGATCATGCAGGCCCATTTTACACCAGCCTAGTCCCTGCATTTTCTGGTGTGATGGGGAGAGAACCCCCCTCCTAAAACAACCATCTATATCCTCAGAACCAACTGAGCCTTTTACATGTGGGCTTCGAATGATTTTAGTCCCGTGAAACTGTGCCATTTGGTTCCAAAAAAATCTGTCCTCAAACAACATGAACAGCCATGAAATGACATTTCAGAAATGAAAAAATGAAATGAAATCAGTTTACCCGCAATATCTCTAGAACCAATGAACCCATATGGACCAGCCTGGTATCAGATTGAAGACCCAGCGATTTGGGATTGAGATCAACCTCGAGCTTCTGTGATGCCAGAGGGGGAACTGGCAGCAGTTGGGTGGGGTTTAGAATTAGCGGGTCCCATGTTATCCTAAGAGGGGAAAACGTTCCAGGTTTACCTAGCAGTATCTCCGGTTCCCGGAGGGCTAGCAATGCGACGCTGGGCTCATTGGAAAGCTCTGGCCCTCAGCTACAAAATGGGCCTATTTAGAGAGTGGGCCTGGAGCTGTAGCTCCATCAGCCCCATTGTTAATCCGGCCCTGATGCTGTACTTGTCAGACACTTTAAAACTGCTAACAATGGACATGACTGAATATTAATACTATCAATACACATGTGTATTCGACATGTACTCATGAAACCACACATTTTTGGTAAAGTAAACAAATTTATTTCTATACATGTCACAGTCAATGCCACTGTGATGCAATGACCAAAAAATACAAAATCCAAAAAATAAACAACATGGCAGGAATGTACCAAAATAAATAATAATACAAAACAAATATAATTGCACACAGATGGACTCCAGCACCTCCTATGTGCCACTGCACATGCAGCCAGTGGGAAATGAGGAGGCTGCTGGCCCTTCTACAGCAGGGCAACCTGCACCTGACCATTCTACAGCAGGGCAACCTACACCTGGCCCTTCTGCAGCAGGCCAACCTGCAGCTGCCTCATATGCACCATCAGCAGAATCATTTGGAACACAACCGGGGACTTCACAAGATAGTACCATGGCCATCACTTCAAGTACAGCTGACAGTAATGGCAGGCAAAAGAGGGCAACAGGGGCACCAAAAAGGACATATGAAGCAAGGGCTCATCTGGTTACCCTCAGCACGTGATTGGACACAAGAAGCTGACACACACAGCACAATGGAAGATTTGGGACCACATAACGGTGGAGATTAATGCAGCCACAAGTTAATTTGCGACCACGTTTGGCCTTGGTAGGCTCCTTGGCCTGTGCAGCAGCTCTTCTGGCACGGGCAGATGCTGGGGCAGGTGGAGCAGATGATGTTGAGGGGTTGGCTGGTCTACCCCTCCTGCCAGCAGGGAGTGTTGCCGGTGGTAATGCACCAGAAACGGATGACATTAGGACCCTGTTGCTGGTAACCAGCTCCACCATAAGCTCATTATGGTGGAGGAGGAGATCATTTTGGCGGGTGGCTTGCTCGGCCAGCACCTGAGCACTTGCAGCCATGGCCTGATGTGACTCAGCCATGGCCTGCATGCTCGCAGCGATGGCCTGCGGGGTGCTGACCAAGCTCGCCAGGATCTCCTCGGTCCTACGCATCCGTTCTGATGCCAAGTCTCCCTGCTGGTTGATGTCCCCAAGCATGTTGGCCAAGGCGGCCAAATCGGCTTGGGCCGATGGCTGCTGCTGCACAGGCCTACCCCTGGGGCCAGGTGGCACGGACTCCTCCACCTCCTGAGCAGAGTCGTCACCAAGCGGTGGGGTGTCTGTGGAAAAAGATAAACACAATTAGGACACATTCTAAGATAATTACTTGCACAAGTTTATGGCATGACCAATATTTACCTTCAATAAAAGACGCAAACACTTCAGCTGGGGCCTCGCTATCCATCGTGCTCACCCCCCTGATCTCCTCAACTGATATACAGCTCTCGGCCATCAACTCCAGGGGGGTGAGCTCTAGCCCTGATGGCATGGGCCCGGCCCCAGATGTCTGGCTGTGTTCCCACCGCTTGGTCATCTTCCTCTTCAGGTTGGTTTTGAAGTCCTGCCACCTGCAATGTAAGTTGACATATTAATACATGTCACTCCAGATGTTAGCTGTTGCAGCCATTGCTCTGTGCTACATATTACGACATGTGATTAATGTCCAAAAGATAATATTACATGCAACTATGATATCAACCGTTACAATACACATTCACAATCACCCTACTCTAACTCTCAACGAAATAACATGGCAATAATGTCTGTGTATCGTAACAACCTCACGGGCCATTTGCAAAATCCATCTAAGCATCAATTCAATCATTACTTGGCTATTACTGGGCACATGTATCACAAAACAACTTGCCTCTTCTTCACATGGTCCGTCTCACGAACTTGTGGCGCTACTTCATTAATCTCTGCCGTTATCTGTTCCCAAATCTTCCATCTGCGTGTGTGTGTCAGCTTCTCCGATGGACACTCAATCCAATCACGTGCTCGGGGAACCAGGATGGCAAGCTCCTGTGCTTCATATGCCTTATTTTTTTTTGGTGGTTCCTCTGTTGCCCTGGCTCTCCCCTTGCCACGTCCATGGCCACGCCCCCTGTCACGTGTCGCTGCACTTGAAGTGCTGGCCATGGTACTACCTTGTGAAGTCCCCGGTTGTGTTCCAAACAATTCTGCTGATGGTGCATATGAGCCAGCTGCAGGTTGGCCTGCTGCAGAAGGGCCAGGTGTAGGTTGCCCTGCTGTAGAATGGTCAGGTGCAGGTTGCCCTGCTGTAGAAGGGCCAGCAGCCTCCTCATTACCCACTGCCTGCATGTGCAGTGGCACATAGGTGGTGCTGGAGTCCAGATGGTCAAAAAGTTGCCGCAGCTCTGGGTCCACCTCTGGTTGTGATCCAGACATGTTAGCAACAACATTGTCACCTTCTAATACACCTTTATATACTGTTTGTGTATCCTGTTTGGCGGACATCAGCGGCAGCTGCGTTCCGTGCGTGAGCGTACGTCGCTGTTTTTTCGCGCCGCATACGGTGGCGGAAATTCCATTGTGTAAAACCTGGCGAAAGTTCGACATGAAATACTGGTCACCAATGCTAACATTGCATAGAATCTTCTGATACACCTGTGACTATTGCACAATACACATGCTATTTGCTAGCATGACATGACATTTGATTCATGACTACTGTGGTATTGTGGAGTTTGATTGCAAGCTAAAAGTAGCCCAATCCCTTAGATAATCCAGGCCACAAGTCATGCAATACTCATCTCTACTGTTATAGACCACACATGTGAGAGGCCTATAAATAGTGACTTGCTGCTAGAATCATTTGTCTCCAGATCTGGACTTGTCAGGGTCTAAGGTAAGCTCTTCCATGCTCCTTGTAGATATGATATCCATTAACAATGTAAGTGTATGAATGTATGCACCATTGCCTCACTGACTACAGATTGTTGGGCCAGCAAAGTGCGTGTAGCATTATTGCAACATGTCACATGTTCACTATTTCACTCACAGGTCTTAAACCTGTGTGGGTTCATCTATTGCAGGACAACATGTCCCAGCAATAGATGAAATGTCTCATAGTACATGATGTCGGCAAAAAATGCTGACACCTTTATCTGTGTGTTTAGGACGGTGTGTATTGAGTTCATATTATTGTTACATCATTATAGAGTCAAATGGATCTGCGGGATTTCACGGGGCGGCCATCTATTGTACGTATTGAAGCCTACAAATCTATTTGTAGTCGGATATGGCCATTATGTGCATAGGTGCATCAGTATTTATGTTCATTTCTTTATAGGTTGCTGAAGCAATGATGCGCTACATGGAGAGGAGGCTAAGGGCACTTGCGGCTCTCCCCACTCGTCGCCCAAGGAGGCCAGGACGTGCTAGAATCTATCGCACACGGGTGACTCTGTTTGCTATGCCCGATGATGAGGTACTTACTAGGTACCGGTTACCGCCACATGTAATTCTGGATCTGCTCACGTTAATTGAGAGCGATCTGGAACCTCTACACGGGATCACGACAGCAATTCCGCCTCACACACAGCTGCTGGCGGTGTTGCATTTCTGCGCCTCAGGATCATTCCAACAAGTAGTGGCAGTACTTGCTGGAATATCTCAGCCGGCCTTCTGCCGAATCCTGAGGCGTGTGACGTTGGCCATGTTCAGGCGCAAGGGGCACTTCATGGCCATGACATTTGCCACCGAGACCCTGCGCAGAAGCCAGCAGGCCTTCCATCAAATTGCTGGCTTCCCTAATGTGATAGGGGCTGTGGATGGCACCCATGTACCATTTGTGCCTCCATCTCGAAGTGAGAAGATATATAGGAACCGCAAATTGTTCCACTCACTGAACGTGATGGTGGTATGTGGCCCATCCATGGAAATTCTCGCCTTCAACTCGAAGTTTCCCGGAAGTGCCCATGACTCTCATGTCATCCGACAAACCGGGATATGGCAAAGACTCCAAGAGCTGGAAGGCCGTGATGCGTGGGTTCTGGGTGACTCCGGTTACCCATGTACGCCCTGGCTACTTACGCCGTACAGCTCCCCAGAACCGGGCCCACAGGAGGCATTCAATCGGGCGCATGTTGCCACCAGGCAAGTGGTGGAGCGCACAATTGGCCTTTTAAAGGGTCGATTTAGAGTGCTCCACCGCACTGGTGGTGACTTACAATATGCGCCTCAAATGGTGTCGAGGATCGTGGGCCTGTGTATATTTTTCCACAACATTGCTGTGCGGCGTGAGATACCCTTTGATGAGTGGGAGGTACCATCTGAGCCGCAAGATCCGCCCATGCGCCCATCCCGCGCCCCTGAATGCCGGAGGGGATACCAGCTGCGGGACTCTGTGGCGCAAAGATACTTCAGGTACATTTTATCTAGTTGACAGAACACACCAATTTTAGTAAAAATCACCCCTTCAAATAAGTACAGTGTGTTAGTTGTCAGTGTTACAAAACGAAAATTAGCCAGCCTGCCCTCCTAATGGCAAAGAAATAGTAGATATTTATCATATGTGCTTAGTTTTGGGGGAAGTTCAATATAGGTGCTCATTATTATACCTTGTACAAGGGATCTTATGTGTTTGTTATATCTTCATTATTGTAGTTGATACTATCCCTGATGACTGGTGAGTACATTGATTTATTCTCTAATGTGTTGGGGATTTTTTCCTGTGTTGATGTATGATTTGTTTGCAGATATATATATATATATCTATATATATGATATTTGAATTTATTAACATGTTTAAACATTTCAAGGAGCAGGCAGGCAGGCAGGCAGGCAGGCACCCAGGCAGGCAGGCAGGCAGGGCTGGTGTATAATGCTGGTCTCAGGATACCTGCAAGTATGTGTATGTGTCTTTTAAACATAAATGTACGCATACACATAGATGCATAGAGTAAGTAATGCTAACTACAGCTATGCGTTGCTAAGCTATAGCACGCGTTGCTTGGCGGAGCGAGGCGTCATTGGATTTGCTAAGTGCATACACACTGTGTTTTATATATATATCAGATTTGTTCATTGCCATACATCAGCACTACTGTTTTGAAGGCATGCGAATTTGTCACCATTTGTGTTGGCGCAGAGACGCTGTTCATGTAAAGATGAACAATAAAGTTATTAACACAAATAACTGTGATAAACCAATGCCACCACCTGATTGGTTGATTGATGCCATTGTTAACATGGCGGAGACACGAAGGGCAGACCCCTTTTCACCTGCGGAGCTGAGGGTTCTGGTCTCCGTCATGGAGACAAGGCTGGGCCGTGCGGGGCCCTTTATCAGTAACCGCCATAAGCGGAGGGCCTATGCTGCGGCAGGGCGCCGTATTTACGCCCGCACTCGGGTGCGGAGGTCCATCGGGCAGCTCAAGAGGCGGTGGTCGGACCTCCGCAGGCGCCAGCCCCAGCTGTTACAGCAAATCAGGGGCGAAATAGCTGATTGTGAGTATTTTAGCTATGAAATTTCGCACTTACAACATAGCATATATAAACAATAAAATGTGTCTCATGATAAGTGGGTGTCCATGGCTTTAAAAGTCCATAGACTGTTATGTGTGCTTCTTCCTGGTTAACATGCAGTCATGTGGCTTTTATATGTAATGACATAGCATTGAGGATTCTGATGCATACAATGTGCCAGATGTAATATGTGTTACACATTGATAAATGCCAGGGTTGTAATGTTTGAACAAATTACTAACAATCACATAATAATTTAAATGTCACATTTTGGAGTCCATTAACAGTAAGGAGCTACTTTCCAGCATCGTTTGCCATCATTATCACCCTTCCATGTATGTCTTGTTATGGATTAATACATGTGCCCCAATGACCCGACATTGACCATGATTTTTTATTCTACCACACAGCACGAGCCCGAGCCCGACAGGCACGTGAAGAGGCCGAGGCAGCCCTGGCCGAGGAGGAGGCCCAAGACCCTGAGGAGGAGGTGGCGGCAAGGGTGGAGGAGGAGGAAGTGGAGGAGGAGGAAATGTTGGAGGAGCAAGTGGAGGAGATGGTGGAGGAGATGGTGGAGGAGGTGGAGGAGATGGTGGAGGAGGTGGTGGAGGAGGAGGAGGTGCCTGAGGCGGTGGTGGTGGAGGAGGTGGAAGAGGAGTTGGTGGCAGAGGAGGAGGTGTTGGTGGCGGAGGAGGAGGTGGAGGAGGTGGTGGTGGTGGAGGAGGAGGAGGAGGTGGAGGAGGAGGTGGAGGAGGTGGTGGTGGTGGAGGAGGTGGTTGTGGCGGAGGAGGTGGACGAGGTCATGGTGGCGGAGGAGCTGGCGGAGGAGGGGGCTGAGGAGGCCACGGTTGCCCCAGAGGATTCCGAATCCGAGGGGGAGGAGGCGTGCCAGGCCCCAGAGTCCCATCAGATCGGTATGTTTACATAATGCATCATTCATGAAGTAGTTGTACTGGTATTTGTTATGTAGCACTGGTGATTAAAAATTTTGTTCCAATACTATTCATATAGACCCCAAAGTGGGTAGCTACAGATACAGGTACCGGTTAGATGGGGTGTCCAAGGCATCCCTTTCATCCAGGACACCTCTGAATGACACAGGTTTGTGGGATGGGTTGGAGCTCCATTTTGACTGCCACATCACCGTTGTAGTTAAACAGGATCCTGGAGTAAAGGGATGAGTGGATCATTTGTGGATTAAATTCACCTGCTGCAAGCGTTGATTATGACCCAATCAAATAGTGGAATCTATATTTGTGGTGAATGTTATTTATAAACTATAGGATGTATGCTATAAATGGAGTATGGCCCAGCCTACCTTGGAATGGAGTCACAAGTTGCCAGTGTCCCAGGAGGCTCCTCTACCTAAACACCCCCTGTAGTTCAGATTTTTTTTTGCCCCGCACAGAATTGTAGGTTGGTTTAGACTGAATTATGATTTTGAGGATGTGTACTGTGCATTCCTGACATTTGCATAACTCCCATGCCACGAACCATCACTGAACTTAGACTGAGGAGATTGTGACAAGTTCTTATTGACGGAGCCCATTACATGCTTGTCATTGGTTAGTCATGGGTGGGTTGTGACTGAGAAGAAACACTATGACTGTTATGTCTTCTGCAGAGTAAAGGGTAGAGTGAAAAAAACACAGTATGTAGCAAATAAGTTTGCATGTATGTATATATGTATGTGTCATATCTATTTATCTATGTGTGTCTCTATCTCTCTACATATATATATATATATATATATATATATATATGTGTCCGAGGTGGGCGGCACTCAGAGACGATGCAGAAGGTTAAACCATAAAACGGTTTATTGTGAAAAAAGATGAGGCAACGTTTCGGGGATGACCCCCTTTCTCAAGCCAAAACAAACAAGTGAAATACAGTGAGTACACGCCAAATAAATACCTTAAAATGTGCAGCAGCCGCCTCCCATCAGCGTCGTGCACGTGCAGCACGCTGACATCTCCCCCCTCCGTCCCATCTTCCGTCTGCTCTCACCAGACGTCTGACGTGGGCGGAAGCTGTCGAGTCAGCTGAGCCGCTCCGTGGGCTGGGCTGGAGACGCGGCTTCCTCGTTACCTAGGTAACGGGGAATAAACAGACATACGTACATTTAGAACAGCATAAATATAAACAATACAAACAGCATGAATACAAACAGCGTGACCCAGTGTCTTGTGTATGCAAAGTGTCTAGTATACGGCACTGTGTTGGTCCCTACAAGTGTGTAGGATTATAAAAGCATAACGATGTTGCGTGCTGTGTGTGTGTTTAATATGATAGGCTCAGCCGCCAATCTGTGCGGCAGTCTGATTGTGCTATAAAAAAATGAATAATAAATGCGAAAATATACAAATATCTATATATAAAAAACAAATCTTGTGTTGACAAGTCGGTCCTGTGTGGTTCAGTGTCGACTGACAAAAGGTGGACAGTGTAGGTAGAGTGGATAAGTGTGTAATAAAAAATGGACAGGGACATTCTCCTGCATGTAGCTCTCATGGCAGCTGTGTGATGCATTGCACAGTGCCAGTGGTTTATGTGTGGACAACAAATTCTATACATATTATGTGTAGTGTCTCCATGGTGAGGTTTGCTCGACAGCTTCCGCCCACGTCAGACGTCTGGTGAGAGCAGACGGAAGATGGGACGGAGGGGGGAGATGTCAGCGTGCTGCACGTGCACGACGCTGATGGGAGGCGGCTGCTGCACATTTTAAGGTATTTATTTGGCGTGTACTCACTGTATTTCACTTGTTTGTTTTGGCTTGAGAAAGGGGGTCATCCCCGAAACGTTGCCTCATCTTTTTTCACAATAAACCGTTTTATGGTTTAACCTTCTGCATCGTCTCTGAGTGCCGCCCACCTCGGACACATATCTACTAGCCCTCTGGCATATGGGAAGGCACCAGGGCATTAGAAGACCCTACAGCAACTCCGAGTGCCGGCTCCCTCGGATCATATATATATATATATATATATATATATATATACACACACATGTCACCTAGCATTTGTGCAATGTATGTAGCAGTATGTGAAATGTATGCATGAAAATCATGACTAATTTTTGCCCCTTTGACATGCCCACAGATGCCACAACACCGGCAGATGAGGGGATTCGTGGGGCCCTGCTGCGGATGGGCCACCACTTAAGACTACTCATCGCGGATCTGCAGGACCTGCGCGATTTGCTTTTGTAAATTTTTTTCTTTTGATTTTGAGATTTCATTGTTAATCATAATAAATTATTTATGCAAGTTGAAAGTTGTTGGTTTTCTTTGCACATTACACAGTATATGTGTAGATTGTTTATAATATTTGACACAGGGTCTAATACAAACCATTGCACTTGAATTGCTGTAAGGGTTAATGTGTGCAATGCATGTGTTAGGCATGCTTGTAAGGATATATTGGCATCTAATTGATTCCAATTCCAAATAAGCATTTTTTGATGAGGATAGGTAATTGAATAAGTGGGTCATGTGATGTATTGCAGAATATACATAATAGTGGGTTGTTTGGCGTAAATACTCCGCTTACGGGCGGTAGCACCGCTTGGCTCCCGTTCGGATGCGGTATTCCCGAGCATACTCTGTAATACTCTGTAATACCGTGCAGAATCGGAGTGTTTCTCCCGCACACGCATGGTTTGTATGTCGTCCGTAAACACGCCCTGTTCTTAAAGAGTGAGTCCGTCCGAATGCGGAGGACACGTGGGCGTTTCTACGGACGATGGCCGCACGCGGCAAAACACCGTGGCGTGCGGACCGCTCCGTAAGAATGCGGGAATATCCGCACCGATCAGAATAAGGGCCATAGTGAGATTATAAAACATGAAACATGCAATTAATATTGCAAAATTAAAATTAATCGTTTAAAGGTCTACATTTCTGTTATAGTATGTTATCTTTCAGGTGGTATGTTATCTTTCTGGTGGTGCAGTATGTTATATTCCTGGTGGTATGGTATCGTTTTGGTTGTACACTATGTTATATTCCTGGTGGTATTGTATCTTTCTGCGGGTGTGGTATCTTTTTTGTGGCGTGGTATGTTTTTAGTGGTATAGTACTGTATTTTATCCTTCTGGTGGTACATTATCTTTATGGTGGTATGCTAGAGTGTGTTATCTTTGTGGTGTATGTCATCTTTGTGGTGGTATTGCAGCTTTCTGGTTTATGGTATTTTTCTGGTGGTATAGTATATTTCTGGTGGTACAGTATCTTTCAGGTTGTACAATGTGTAGTCGGAATCGGTACATCTGTCAGAATGAACTTAGGTCTACAGTCATTAGGTCGACCCCATTAGGTCGACTGTCAGGAAGGTCGACCTGATTTAAGGTCGACATGGGCCAAGGTCGACATGACTTAAGGTCGAATTTGCATAAAGGTCGACATGAGGAAGTTCAACCGGTCATAAGGTCGACATGGGTTTTTCACTGTTTTTTTATCCGAATGTCGAAACAGTCGACATGGACACAGTTGGCAATGAGAATCGGACCCTCGCATCGCTCGCTTCGCTCGCCATGCATCGAGCATGGTTGCTCGCTTCGCTCGCCACAGCTTTAATAACCTCCTCCACGCCCTAGTGGATGCTGGGGCATGAAATACCGCCTGTCGGCACATGTCGGCGCAAAAAACAGTGAAAAACCCCATGTCGACCTTATGACCTGTCGACCACCCTTATGTCGACCTTTATGCAAATTCGACCTTAAGTCATGTCGACCTTGGCCCATGTCGACCTTAAGTCAGGTCGACCTTCCCGCCAGTCGACCTAATGACTGTAGACCTAAGTTCATTCTAATAGATGACCGCTTCCCGCTCCGTCTATCTGGTTGTATGTTATCTATTTGGTGGTACAGTATGTCATCTTTGTGGTGGCATGTTTTCTTTTTGTTGGTACAGTATGTTATCTTCTTTTTGGTGGTGTTATCTTTCTGGTGATAGAGTTAAGGGGGAGTACGGTGATTTGGACTGAGCTCCTTGTTTAAACAAGATGTAGTTAGCTGCCAGAGATTAGATGGCAACTACATCCTACCTTCCCCAGCCGTGGCCATTTTTCAGGGTGAACGTCATCTTTCTGGGGGTATGTTATCATTCTGGTGGCATTATATATTTTTCTGTTAGTATGATATCTTTCTGGTGGAACCGAAATGAACATGGAATCCCCCAAATAATAAAAAAGTATTAAAATAACTAAAAATGGCTAAAAATAAATCTTGGCTGTAAGTAGTTGACTTACAAATGTATTTAATAGCCAAGTAAAAAATTGTTTATAGATACTTGTCTCAAAAGGATATAGTTCAAAGCTGCACACATATTGCCAATATTCACAGAGCTAAGCGGCTGTTGCTGCTGGGAACCCCATGACACACACGTTAGACATTGTGTGCATAAAGATGAGGTGCAATTGAGACAACATGGTGCCGCAAAAATGTCATGGGCATGTAGTTGAGCTTGTTTCATACTCAGGCACTCATTTGTACACATTGGAGGCCATACTCAAACTATAAACCTGTACCTGTCGTAGATTTGAAAGTTTCGATGGTGCATCCGATGGTGGCATCTGAAGAATTTCCATTGCAAACTACTCCCTTGTACGGTGTCAAGTACTCACTTGTATGTTGTAAAGTACTCCAGTATTTTTGGAAATAACGTGCTGATCTACCACTCTTTACATTTTGTATAGACTATTATCTTTTATTCTCTTTTATTTTTTTATAATGAAATACTTTTTTTTTGTTTAATCTTTATTTTATTTTTCGATACAAAAAGTAAAAAAATACATAACATTACATTACAAAACAGAGTATAAATAATTAAATACTTTTTGTTAAAAAATTTAATACTTTGGATTTTTTTATGTAATCTGTACCAGTAGCGCATGCAGGGGGGGTTTCCGAGTACCCAGAAACCCCCCTAGGAGACTAAGGGCCTTAGGCTGAAAGCTGAGGGTCCCCTCTTTCCATGGGTACAAGAATTTTAAAAATCGGCCCTTGGGAACTGGAGATATCTGACTTCAAAGCAGTGGTCCCCGTCCAAGCCTGTTAATTGCTCTTCCCAGTCAGATATTTCAGGTTCTGTCTGACTTAGAGTTTTTCTGAGGGTATATTCCAAAACCTGGGACTCTCCCCTTTGAGGAACACTAGTAGCTTGTCTCTACTGTTCCCAGAACCAGAGATATCAGCCTTTCAGCAGCTGGTTACTGCTCCAGCTCCACACACCTGGTATGTAGTTTTACATTCTCGTTGGCAGATTGCTCTGCCTCCTGAACTCTGATCCCCTAGTCCACAATACCATTTGGTAGGTGGGATTCTCTAGTTTTTAATTCCATTAAAATCTAAGAAATCTATTTCTGGGAACAGGAGATATCTGCAGTCAAGTAAGCTGTTCTCCCACCAGAAAATTATGAATAATTAGCCCACTCCACTATACACCCCTCCTCTGCATATTAAACATCCTCTACCACCCTGAAAGTTATGTATCAGGGCCCCTTCATTCAGCCCAATGCCCCCTTCTCCCACCCCATCTCCCACCATCTGTACAGTAAAGGGGTAATTAGTGGAAATCACTGATCCAGGCCCTACATGCTGAGCGGTTGATATAATACCCCCTACCACCCGCGGGACATCAAAGCCTCCCCCACCCCTACCACTGGAGGATCGGTAGGGGCCCCAATACATTGCTATGCCCAGGGGTCTACACTGCTGTTGACGCCCCTGTATATATATATATATATATATATATATATATATATATATGTGTGTGTGTTATTATTATTATTATTTTTTATATACTTTTGGTCTATCTATAATACTTTAACTGACCCGGCATATACTGGGTCACCTAAGTGTCCATCTCTGTGCTTTGCTCAGCCCCTCTGGAAACCCCCTTCTGAAAATCCTGCGTTTGCCCCTGTGTACAAACAGTGTTATAACAAAAAGGTTAGTGTCTTCCTGGAAAAAGCGACTCAGGGCATTTCATTTACTGATGACAATTATGTAGCAAATTAGTTCAAATTCATAAAGTTTCATAGAGGGGTCCATAATGGATATAAATGATTATTTTATTTATTTTAAATTTTTTTATCTTTTCTGAATTTACCCTAAAATGGGTATTGTTTTTTTTTCCCTGAAAGGGAAAAAAAATCTCTCAAAATCCATTTTTAAAATCTACAGCTATTAAAACAGTTGCGAGCTCTTTGGGAACTTTGCTATTCGGGAGATACTTTCCCCAGTGCACACTTCATGATGCTTTACAACAACCAGGAACATAAATGTGATTGAGGGTGCTGAAAATAGCTAAATAATTATACAGCAGATGCAAATATCAACTCACCTTGGAGGACACTCTGGCCAAGTCCTGTCATATGCAAAATTCTCCTGACTGTATGTAGAATTAAAAAGGGTACTTGTGTAGTTTCACGTCGCCAGCATGCTACTTCCGGGTTCCACGCACGGCACACTATCTAAAATAAAGTAACTTAACTCCATGCCAACATGGATAGTTCATACCCCCACTATCCACGTTGGCATGAAATTGAGGGTTCGATAGCGTGGCGAGCATAGTGAGCCACTGAGCCCGCAGCGTGGGCGAGCAAAGCGAGCCCCGCAAGGGGACACAGACGCGTGGCGCCGTGAAACTACACAAGTACCATTAAAAGATCAAGGGATTCTGTGAACTCTGTCATACTTGTTGGTGATCCCAGGGTAGAAGTGAAGCTGGACATACTAAGATACTAACTTTATGTTTATTAATGATATTGATAATGTTGACAGATAATCATATTACCTTTAGCCATTTGCTGTATGCACTTGAGAATCCAGATCCGGAACTTATGCACGGTACCCTTCCGCATGTGCAGTATAATTGCAGGATTTAAATATTAAAAATACATTTTAATTCAAGGATGTATCTGATTTTGGTGTTTAGCATGAAATAAAGTGAAATTACATGTTATATAAAATGTAATGATGTCCATGGGAAAGTCTTACCTCATACAACAAACCTCATTGTCCCTATCAGAAACACTTTTGTATTGACTGGTGACACAGTGCTCATACTGCAATCAGACACAAGGTGGCACAACAGTCCTGTGCTATTCTAGGCATGCTTTCATTCCATGTTATAGAAAGTATTCTTTGCCACAGATTATCATTTAATATGAGTAACAAATAAAATATTAAGACTGAATATTACATTATCATTTAGGGTAGATTTACTAAAGCATCAAACAATTAAAATTGGTGGCAAATGGTCAGATTCTGTTTGTTATTTTCTAGGATGCAATATTGAAATTATAAACAGAATTTAATTGGTTGCCACCACTTTATTAGACGCTTAAGGATGCTGTAAGGTTCAATATATAGTTGCATCAGTTCATTAATTGTGTGCGTCACACTGGCAACAGCAGGTTGTGTTAGGAAGGAGCATGGAAAGCAGAAAGGGTGTGCAGATTATAATTACACATAAGGTAAGGTTATGCTGTGAGAGAACCTCAAAATAGCTTCTATAAAATGTCAGCGTCACTCACAGCGACTGTTCATTTTTTGTGTGTTCAATATTTAAGTAAACTTCAATTAATTGCCTTGGCTGTATTTGTATTTATTTATACTAAAAGAACAGTCACTGTGAGTGACGTGGCATTTTTAGCAGACATTTTGAGGATTTCTCACAGCAACATTGGCACTCAAAGGGTTAAATAATATAATTCAATTGAAACAGTTAAAGATGTGGTACATACACCTATCCTCAAATTGGGCCAAATAGCTCAGTTTTTCATGCCATAAACATTGCTACTTACTGCGCTGAAACACTAGTGAACGAAGAAGCAAAAAAAAAGTAAAATTGAGGAAAAAGTAGAAAAATAATAGCAGAAAGTTCACAGTCTAAGGTAAAAGATGGGTCCGATATGAGTGACTCTCGCAAACATCATAATACTTAATCTGCCTATTGCACTGCAACAATAACCAAAAATACACATACAGGAAGCTTGTCGGAAAAGTAGAAAAGGTGAGGAAAAAGTACACAAGGCATTGCAATATTAGTGACCCTCACCATGCATCATTATGCTTAACCTGTACTTTTATCATTTCCTTTACAAAAACCCTAGTAAACTATTTGTGAACTAATGGCCCCCGTACATCACCACTCACAATGCCCCGATTCCCCAACCTGCTAGCATTGGCCATCGGTGGCTAGTTATTATCGGTGATTCATTTGGAATTGTCCAATTCCCAGAAGCCAACCAAAAAATCTCAGATGTATGGCTGCCATAAAATACAAAATTGAGGATAAAGTTGCTGGATAAAGTAGATAAATTGAGGCAAACATTTTCAGAACAGGAATCGCGCCAGGCTTCTAACACCGCTTAGCATATTGCGCAGAGGTGTAACTCTGGAAGGCAATGGAGTCATCTGCCGCCGGGCTCCTACTCCCATGGGGGCACCCCTCCTCCCCTGTGAGTTTTAATCAGTTAATAATATGTATGTATGTATATATATATATATATATATATATATATATATATATATATATATATATAGGGAATGGATAAACCGCACACATAAACTAGGTAGAACACTGAGTGCCCTGCTCAGATATGTGGAGTAATGTAGCAAGACAAAACTGATATTCAGCAACTTCAGATTTTGAAAAAATATCAAAACATTTTTTTTATTTTTAAAGTGCAGAGTGACAAAATTCATAAAGAGGAGTCCAGTGTAAGCACAGGGCCGGAGCTACCACTAGGCAGCATTAGGCAGCTGCCTAGGGCGCTGGCCGCTGGAGGGCGCCACTTAACCTTCATACACTAGGTGTGCGCCAGTGGTGTCCAGGTGTGCACCACTGGCGCAGCACCTCTAGTGCCCACCCCCCGCCACAAACCTTGTCCCCGTCCCCTCCCCGTCCTCGCCATCACCTTTTTGTCTGGCGATCCCCTGCCGCCCGCCCCGCTAGCCGCCCGTCCCGCTAGCCGCCTGTCACTCATATTACAGTGACGTCGGCGGCAGGCTCGGGGATGGTCGGCGCGGCTCGGGGGGACTCGGGAGCGCTCAGGCACCCGAGTCCTTCCGAGCCGCCGCAATCATCCCCGAGCCTGCAGCCGACGTCACTGCTGAAAGTGACAGGCGCCGGCAAAAGCAAGGGGGACAGCGCAGCGGCGGCATGGAAGCTCCGGCGTACTAACGCCGGAGCAGAGGTGAGGGGGGAAGCCTACAAATTCCTGTGGTGGGTTTTGCTGGGGCAGGACAAACCTGCCCTGGTAGGTTTGTCCTGCCCCAGCAAAACTCACCACTCAAGGGGTTAACTGCCTGGGGGAGTGGGTTAAAATGTGTGTGCGCGTGTGCGCGCGCCCCCCCCCCCCCCCTCACGGAATAAATAATTGTGGGGGGGGGCGGCTGGCAGAGGTTTTGCCTAGGGTGCCATGGACCCTTGCACCGGCCCTGTGTAAGCATAATATACTTAGCAGTCATCGTAAGACATGTAGAACAGAAACCGGTCCTCCTCCACCAACGGTCATCGCACGACAGCTGTTTCGGTGCTAAAACAGCACCTTAGTCACATGTACAATCCAAATCCAAATAAAGTAATACCGTTATCTAAAGTGTCTATAATATATGAAAGATTTTCTTAACATTTTAAAATATCTTCATATCTACTGCACATAAAAAAACACATTGTTAAATGTCATGTAAAAAAAAAATCCTCACAGGAAACATTATAGGTTGTGGAGATAAATTATGCTAAGAAATTGAGTTTTCATTATAACGTTTCATTGTAACCTTACAATGAAGGTTCCATTCTTTGCTAGCTTAGCCTTAATAAGCCATTATACATTGGGAAATTACCAAACCTGCAATTAACTTTTATACATACTTATTCTTTAAATTCTCAAGCTTGTGAACCACTTGTTGCAGATTGCAATTAGGCTGTTACACACACTATGGACACAAGTTCCATATACCTAGTCCTAGTTGCCCGAAAGCAAGATGAATATTGTTGCCCCCACCCCACCCTTTTATATAGATAAATGTATGTATGTACTGTTTGTGTGTGTGTGTATGTATATATATATATATATATATATATATATATAAAATATATATTTATATATCGTAGATAGATAGAAAATATTTCAAAATAAATTTCTTGATACCTATTTTCCATTAAATCACATTTAGGTACTTTACCATTTTTATTAAATTACACATTTCTTTCCCACACCCAGAATTAGTAATTAATTTGCACCTGCATACTTAAGGTCCATACACACTGGGTGACTATGCCCAGCGTGTATGGACAGCGATGATCGCGTTCATCGCTGGGGGGAAAGCCGCTCAGTGCATACACACTGAGCGGCTTTCCCCCTGCCCGGCACTGATGGCGGGGGGGAGGACGGATTTGCATAGCGCAGAGCTATGCAAAGCCGTCCTCAATGCCGCTCATCTGCTGGTATTACCAGCAGATGAGCGGCTTTCCCAGCGATGATGCGCGAGCACGCAGCAGCACTCATCGCCGGGGCATACATACTGGGCGGCTTTAAGCTGAAAGCCACTATAACATGCAGTTTTGAGCGACTTTCAGCTCAAAGTCACCCAGTTTGTATGGGCCTTAAGCCTGCAGATTCTAACTATATAAAGCTTCGCACAGCTAGAATTCAGAATAGTTAAGTATTTAATTAGCAAGGTGACCAGATTCTAGTGCAATAGGTCAGCAGTTCTAAAATTTTGTGTCACACTTGCAAAAATTTGTTTACAATAAAGATGGTATGCGCACAGGGACTAGAGAAGGTGCCAGAATAAACGCAATAGCCCCGGCTATCAATTAACTGATTGAAACCATTAATTGAATGGAGGAATGATGCACCCCCCCCCCCCATCCTTTGGAGCAGGAGGCCGGTGTTTGATGAATCCCAGACTTTCGCCCCTAATTTGTAGACGATTTATGTACCTTTGAACACCATTGTCTATTAAGTATAGACACAATATGTACAACGGTGTCCGCATTCATCGAGTTTTTGTACCATATGTCACAAGACTCTTGGCATGTCTTCCATGCTACACTACCAATTTTGTACTTATCCTGAATTGTGTCATTCATACCATAGCCACTTACAAAGCCAGGCTAGATTCAGTAAAGCAAAAAAAGCAAGGTTTTTTTTTTACCTTGAGCAAACCAAAAAGTGATATGGTTTCTGTGCAGTGTAAATACAGTCTGCTTTTGCATGTGGCTCACAGATGTTATACGGCTTTATTTTTACACTGCAATTTAGATTTCTTTTTGAACACATCCCATCCATATCTAAATCTCTCTGCAAATAATACATCTGCCCCATTTGCAGTACAACATGGTTTTGCCCATTTGTATGCTTTTTGGTTTGCTAACAAAGCTGGCCCTAAATTAGTACTTTTGCAAAGGAATTGTTATAAAGTCATAGATTAAGTACAGTTATATATCACTCGTATCAGAGCTGTGTTTTTCTTTGTAATACACAATGGGTGAGTCGCACACAGAAGTACATAAAATGCCAGCATCATTATTTAATGAATATTGCAAAGCGCAATGGAAAATGCTGCGCTATATAAGAAACTGTTAATAAATAACTAGTGAACCCTTGCATTGCATTACTTTTGTTGCATTACTGATGAAAATAAGATGCATATTTTAAGAAAAAGTATTTGATGCCATGCTGGGCACGGTTGAGTTGCACCAAATAGATGCTTACATTTGAGGGAAGGTATACGTGAGCATATCTGCCAATTTCTTTTAAGTCCACGCCGGAAGAGGAAATGAGATCTCATCAATATATTCAAATATGAAGCTTATATGGTATTGTTCCTGTTCACCAAAGTTACTAGGTTTCTTTGTTGATAATGAAAACATAGCAACAGATTCACCTCTCTCTCTCTCTGTTATATAATCAGTGGGACACCACTGCACTAATAGCTATTGACAATGACTTACCTGAGTTTTGTTGGCTAACTAGAAACTCCTATATGGAAATGTTAGTCTTCGTAATAAGTCATCCACAGTCTACAGCATCAGTTGACTATGGGTAGATCAGTAATTGTAGAGTGAGACACAGATGTGTTCAGGGAAAGGCTGAAGGTCATTCTAACAAATGTACACGTGCATAAGTACTGACATCTTATACTGAATTTTCTAGAAATTGTTTAGATTAACATTTCAACTCTTTTTGAAAAATAAAGTACAGTTAAATCTTAGCCACTCCTTATTTTCCCTTATCTCATAGTAACCAATCACCATGGGAGGTTGTAGAAGATTGTTTTACTTGACCAAGCAATAACCTCTGAACTTCTCTTTAGCATATGTAAGCTGTATCAGTATCTTCAATTAATGCAGGTATGTACATGCTCTTTTTATGATTTGTTACAGGTGAAGAGGTTTTAGCCACTTACACCGAGAACCATCGAGAATTCTTATTCCCTGAACCAAAGCTGACTCCTGCATACCCAGGAGTGGACAGGGAGGTACTAATGAAAACTGCTTCTGGTTTTCCAGTGAGTACTTCCATTCCAACATTTCTCGCTATACTATTGGTTAACCAGTATCTCACAGCTCATTTCATTTCTATTTCTATCTAGTTGATCAAAGACTTGATATTTACAGAATTATTGTACAGCGTTGACATAGCTTAAATAAAACAAAAGGAACACATTATACTCCAGAAAACCTTCATTTTCATACAACACAGAGCTTTCATCAGTTGTGGCAAGTCTGATGCAATTAGCATGACACTCTTATATTTACTAGGGTGAGATCATGTCCCTTCTATAGTAGGCATGAATGACATTCCTGCGGAGTTTCAATGCATTTGCAGTTAAATTCACAGATGGAATCACTACAAGTTCATTAAAAAAAAATTCAAGTTGTTTGGAGGTCCAATACTGTAAGTGCCAGAATTATGTCAGGTACTCTATGTTATGCACTAAGGTCCTCATTCTGGTCTGGTTGCTACATTGTGAATTCACAACAGTGACTAGTGTTTTCTACCTGTGCATGCGCATAATCTAGGGTTGCCGACTTTCTTATTCTCCTCTCCGGGAGAAGCCCGGAGAGGAGAGTTTCAGTAGCCGCACAGGGGGCGGGGCTTAAGCGTGACATCACTAAGCCCCACCCCCATGCTGGTAAACCAGCGAATTCAGTGATCTCCGTTAAGGGGGCGGGGCTAAAATGACGCAATTGTGTCATTTTAGCTCCGCCCCCTCCTCTGAGACCCGAGGATTGCAGCATTTTAATGCCGCGATCCGGGGGTCAGCGGGGGTCCCCCCTGAATCCGGGAGGGTTGCCCACCCTTCCGGGGGGCCGGGAGGGAGCCCCGATTTTCGGGAGACTCCCGGAAATTGCGGGAGGGTCGGCAACCCTGGCATAATCGCTTATGCACATGTGCAGGTCCTCACTGCAGGCGCCCTCGGAGACTTGCATAATCTCTGTGGCACTCGTAGTGGGGGGGGGGGGTGCAGGAGGCAGGTAGGGGGCATTCACTTGCAAATGCCCCCTGTGTGGAGGCAGCTACCGAATGTCAGCTGTTCACAAAGCAGGGCGCCGATAATCTAAGGCACCAGAGAGCACTTCAAAAATCATTTGTTTGATGGTCGGCGACCATTAAATGAATTCTGGCACCCATGCAAGGCTGCGAATGGATGTTTGTGCAAATCATCCATTCGCAGTGCTGCTGGGAAAATGGTCAATTAGTGGGGCGTGCATTGGGCCACACAACAGGCGCACTACAAGACTTGCAAAGCAGCAAACTAACGCTGCTTTGTGAGCCAACCAGAATGAGGGCCTAATACATAATTTTTATGAACATTTGGGGGCCCATGTATCATCAAGTTATAAAAGTTGGGAATGAAAAAACTCATTGCGTATGATTAATGGTTTTGAACCAGTAAGTCATAATGTAATTTTTCAAGCACGGGACAGGTAGTAGCTGAACACAAGGCAGGAGCTGATTGGCTGGAGCATTATCATACGCAACAAGATTTATCATTCACAATGAGTTTTATTACTTGTTGGTAAATGACCACCTTATTTAGATATGGAACAAAGCATTAGCTAATAGTTTTTATAATAATGAATACCCATCTGCAGTACACAGTGTATTACTCTGCACCTGTGTCTGAAAACATCTTACTAAAATACACTCCAGATGCACTGAGCTTTAAAAGTGATAAAATGGAGAGTGATAAACAACCAACCAATCAGCTCCTAACTTCCATGTCACAGACTGTGTTTGAAAAATATCAGGCAGGAGCTGATTGGCTGGCTGTTTATCATTTTCCATTTTATCACTTTTGAAGTTTAGTGCATCTAAACAATAATCCGTTAATCTAGGCATGTCCAACAAAGAAAGCACCTATCAGTGTTAGTGGAGAATCTTAAATCAGCTCAACAGAAGCAGGGGCAATGAGAGGGAGGTGCGAAGTGCCCATAGGAGACCCAGTGCAGTCATGTAGGAGAAGGAACACACCCTTCCCTGACCAGCAGTCTTCTCAGTAATACCCCTTTCACACCGCACAGATAACATGGGTCGATCCTGGGTTGTTGCAGGGTTGACTCAGATCGGCGTGAGGTGGGAAAGGGCCATTTAGATGGTAGCTAATCCCTCAGTTTAACACCACCCTAATAATTTATTTATTGTAGTATTATCTGGTGGCACAGATATTTTTATGGAAAGAAGGGGGTTTGCCAGCGCTCCGTTACCTGTGTGCGCAAAGGGGCTGCACAGTAGTGGGTTGCCCAGACCCACAAGGGGGTAGTGACAAAACAGAAGTTTACTATGCGCTCTCCTTCTAACAGAGTCCTGCCTGTGTGCAGAGATCTGTCTGATGATTAACCCTATGTGGTATTGAGTATTTGGTTGTAACGGTGTGGTGTTGATCAGAAAAGATCAGAAGTTAGCCAGTATAATTAAAGCACAATAGCTTTATTCAGGGTAAATAAAAGGTGTGGATATTTGTGTCCCAATAAGGGATAAGTCACTGAAGGGGAGGAGAGACGAGGGAGGGGGGTTAAATGTGGCAGCGTTGATAGGGCGCTGTACTGTCTGTGAAACCGGTTGAATGACTGCACGTGTAGCCAGGAGAAGGGAAATAAGTCACGTAATTGTGTGGAACACAGGGGGTGGTGCAGGGGGCTGGCGTCCCGTCCCCCCGCAGTGCACCTCTCACCTGTGGTCTGTTGGCAGAAGGTCCCGCGGCGTTCCTTGGAGAACTTCTTAGCCGCAGCACATACAGCGTGTAGACGACGCTGTGTGCTCGGCTCTGCAGTGACGCGGTAGAACGTGACTTCCGGGTCCCGGCGTCTGGTTGCCGGGGAGACCGTGGCCGCGTTCAATAGCGTCTGTACTACAGGCTCAACTCCCGGCCGGGAGGAGACTTTGATGAAGATGTAGGAGCAAGTGTAGCTGACCAACGCGTTTCGACCGCTGTGCGGTCTTTTTCAAGGATGCTGATACGTGTATCATGTTGGTCATTTGTAGCAGTGGATTGACACGCCCTCTGGTGTCTGATTGGTTCCTGCGCACTGTGGGAGTGTTCATGACAGGTTGCCTGATTGTGTGCACCTGAAGTGGAGATTGCCACATCAGATTGCCTGGTGTGTGGCTCATGTTTCATACTTGCACAAAAATAAAAGTTTCTGGAAGTAATTGTGCTGTGGTTATGTTCATAGGATTGGTGGAGGGGATTATTAGCTGCAATTCTGTTCAGAGGATGGATATATGGTGGAGGAGATATCCAAGGGGTTTAATTAGGTCAGCCCAATGTGCCGTTATTAAAATCAATGTTAAGGCCCGAGGGGTGCAGGGTCTTTAGGGTGAGATATTTTTATACCCTGTGCTTGTCCTATACTGTCTTGAACGGCAAGCAGGGCCGGATTAACAATCCGCCTGATGGAGCTGTATCTCCAGGCCCACTCTCCAAATGAGTCTCGCCCCTCGTTGCTAGCCCTCCAGGAACCGGAGATACCACCGGGCAAAGCTAGAACGTTATCCCAATAGGATAACATGGGACCCGCTAATTCCGACCCCCTCCCGGTTCCAATAGCTGCCAGTTCCCCCTCTGGCATCATAGAATCTCGATCTCATTCGAACCAAAATCGCTGGTCCTTCAATCTGATACCAGGCTGGTCCATATCGGTTAATTGGTTCCAGAGATATTTATTTATTATTTATTAACAGTTTCTTATATAACCCACACACATATTCTGCAGCGCTTTACAGAGAATAATTGAGCATTCACATCAGTCCCTGCCCAGTGGAGCTTACAATCTATATTGCGGGTAAACTGATTTTTTCATTTCTGAAATGTAATTTCATGGGTGTTCATGTTGTTTGAGGGCAGATTTCTCTGGAACCAAATGGCCCAGTTTCACGGGAAATCATTCGAAGCCCACTCAAAAGTTCTTCAATATTAAATGGGTCAGTTGGGGTGGTTTTCTTCCCCCCTCACACCAGAAAATGCAGGGACTAGGTTGGTGTAAATGAAGCCAGCCCGGGAATGTCCCTGCATGATCCTGGGACCATATTCCTGGGTAAGTCCCTGCATTTTCTGGTGTGAAAGGGGTATTATTTCAAATAGCCAGGACCTGCTCTCTGCCCGGCTGTCAATGGCTGTCATTTGTGCCCGGTGGCGGCAGTCCCCCAGTTACCACGAGCATGTATTCCTCATTGGCCATGAGCATGTAATCCCACAGGGCAATGAGCATGGAACCCCTGGCAACAAGCATGGAACCCCTGGCAATGAGCATGTAGGTAAGCAGCACTTATGTAGCATCATTTTTAATAGGCATTATGGTGTGTGTGTGTGTTTAACATGCACTGGGCATTATGGTGTAAATGATGGCGCGCAATACCCCTGTTTATGAAGCATATTGTGAATTTTTGCTCAATACATTTGTTATAGTTTGGTATAGTGTGTATTTTGGCTCAATCCATGTGGCAATAACATGAATTTTGAATCAATCCGTGTGCCATACTGTGAATTTTGGCTCATTTCATGTGGCATAATGTGTAAGAGGCAAGTACAGTATAAGGGGGTTACTATTGTGTTGCATGATTTGTGGTCGGGCGCGCTCATGCTCCAGGCGACCACATAAAAGGTGCTAAAATGTTGTCTACCAAGTTTTAGCTTTCAGTATTTTTTTATGACTGGAGTGCCACCTCACCCCGCAAGTATCTTAGGACATCAGCATCCTGCGGGTGCACCTTTGGAGGGCATGCGGCAATATATACCCGGAAATTGTAATTATATATATATATATATATATATATATATATATATATATATATATATATACAGGGCTATTTTTGTGCAGGCTCCAGCAGGAACTGAGGCCCTTATTCTAGTTCACTCTTTCTGACAAAATATTTCTTAGATGGACAAAACCATTTGCACTGCAGGTGAGGCAGGTGTAAAACCCCACCCACATCTAATTATCTCTGGACAAGTAACACCTGCCTCACCTGCAGTGCACATGGTTTTGTCCATCTAAGAAATATTTTGTCAGAAAGAGTGAACTAGAATAAGGGCCACAGTTCCTGCTGGAGCCTGCACAAAAATAGCCCTGTATATATATATATATATATATATATATATATATATACATACATACATACATACATACATACATACAATCATACATACATACATGCATACATATGCATTAAAACTGTACCAGCACTTTTCTTAATAAGTTTGGAGTCTTATGTGTGCCGCCTACTTTCCTGCGACTTTATAGAGTGGACTCATCCCTAAGGATGTAACCCAGGTTTGGGACCCCCGGAGTGCTGGGGAAGATATTGTGTGTGCGTGTGTGTGTGTTTGTATGTATATATGTGAATGTGTGTGTGTATAATAAACTGAAACCTCGTCAGATGGAGTAGTCATCTTCTTTATTCGACCTGTTTTGTTAGTCCGAGTGCCGCACCTCTACCTTGGCTATATATATATATATATATATGCCATTGCACTCTTTGGCTGGAGGGAGTGTGCATATATATCGTCCGATGCTCTCAGTGCTGGCGATACATAGTCGGCACTGCAGCCCAAAGTAAGTAGCCACCGATGGAAGGTAAGTATATCAGCAGCTTATATTTTCCCTCTTTTCTGTGCCAGGCCCTTGCATATGCCAACCTCTTTGCCATTTTCCACCCTATACTAAACACTTTGCATTTTTCCTATGCCAGCCCCCTGCCTTTTCCAGGCATATATAATTAGCATATATAATTAGTTGAAAGCATTTACACAAATAGAGACACACCCATGAGCAGACCACCCAACCAGAACACTGGTCACACCCCCCACATTATTAGGAGTTGGCCACAACCCCTATTATTGCTCATAATAGGCCCTTGATAATTTTCAGCTCCAGGCCCATTTAGAACTTAATCTGGCACTGGCCGGCCTGCCCCCTACTTCCTGAGCTAGCTGCCTAAAAGTCACCAACTCTGGCCAGATATATCAAGCTTCAAAAAAATGATAATGTGGAGAGTAATAACCAGCCAATCAACTCCCACCTGTCATTTTGCAAACCAGCCTGTAACATGGCAGTTAGGAGCTGATTGGCTGGCTGTTTATCACTCTCCACTTTACCAGATTTTTTGAATCTTGTTACAACTGGCCCATAGTGAAAAATATCTTAAAAAAAGGAGAAAAAAAAAGTGAGAAACAAATTAAAATGCAAAAGATACCGGTATATTAAACAGAAATAAATAAAGCCAAAATCAGTAAGCACTAACTTACTATATTACCAGACCTAGATCTGCATATGTACTGTATGCATGCTTGGTTCAGCATGTGCCCAAATTGTGGCCTTCCCTTCTATAATGTATGCAGCTTTAAATAACATGCTAACCACTTGTTTGTGTGAGGAGCAGCAGCTGCTAAACACTTTGCCTATAAACACACATTCACTGGGTTTTAGGTGGTTAAAGAGTAAATCCACCTTCAGGGAATTCAATCTGGCAAGCGCAAGTTCATGTTATTGCCAGCGGATACTACAACTTGGGACTATAGCCAGATAACCACACATTATGTAAGAAGTCTGGTAAAGAACAGTTATGCAACCTGGGGTGGAAAAGCACTAGCACTCTCCCAGAACCCCAGGGACTGTAGGGGCATGGGTTCTAAAGGAATGAACCATGGAAGGGTATCTTTGCCATTCATGTGGCATTTCCATAATTGCTAAGGGGTACATACATTGACCATTTATAGGCAAATACATTTCAGTGCACAAAATAAACAGAAGAATATTTTGTTCTTCATCTCATGTAATCAAGTAATGCAGTACACTTACCCCCCCGAAGAAGGATGAAGACCAGCACTCAGGCGAATTTCAGGTGAAGAAAATAAGAAGTTTATTCCATGTGCAGGTAAGTAGCAACAATGGCTGTCCCTGTAATCAAGTAACGTATGTGTTTATTTTTAACCCACCTTATATCAAGACAGAAAAAAAAATATTTTTTTTGTATGTAGTGTTGTAGTTAATTACACCATATATATATATATATATATATATATATATATATATATATATATATATATATATATATATATATAGGCATAGATTATTTTACAGAAAGTATATTATTATTCTGATAATAATGGAGGTCAACAATTTTGCTATTCAACTGCACATGCCTGTTACACTGCTCCAGACCACTCGGACATTTTTCCGTATGAAAGCAGGGATATGGGCAGGCAGCAGACATCCACCTAAGTCAGCTGTCCGCCCCCCACATGTCCGTCACGGCCAGATTACCATACGTTCGCCCATCGTTTTCATGAAACACCCATGAAACCCGGGCGTACGCATATGGTATTGAGCCCAAACAGCCTTTCACGCCCTCTCCACCCACTGCTCGGATGGTTCCGTATGATCTTTTTCTGCATGGAATTCACGTTGTGTGAGGACGTGTGAGGCGTTCGCACATGCGCAGAAATGCCTCTGCACATGTGCAAACACAAAACATCGGCCATCTGACCGAACACGCAGCCGTCTGATTCATTCAGAGTAAGAGCCACAATCCAAATATATACTGGTAGGTTAATTGACTCCTAACGAATTTTAGGACCTGGCTGTTAAAACGACAGATACAGGAAAGATATGGCCTGTACTGCATTATACTGCATTATTACACCAGTATGAAACTGCATTATACTGCATTATTACACCAGTATGAAAAAAGGGCAAAAGACCCGCACCATAAGTGGTGTAACAGATATATATTATATTAAAATGTGGATGGAGAACTTCCAACCAGCGGGGAATATTATATATACTATCCCCACTAGTTTAGGGTGCTCTCTACTGATTTAGAATGTACACTACCAACAAAAAGAGAAAAGAAAATCAGTTTAACAAGGATGCACTCCTCATCCACACAGTCTAATGAGACTTAAAATTACAGTTTGTAATATCTTTATTAATGTTAATTACAATTAAATGGGTCTTTAACACAGAAAATGAAAAATACACAGATTGTATAGTATTTTAGGATGGTATAGATTTATAGATGACATCCTCATAATGTGGGAGGGGAGCGCAGATCTCTTCAAAAAAATGATGGAGAAACTCAACAACAACCCACTGAACCTCAGACTCACAGCAATACCGAAATCCCCTTCCTGGACCTTAAGATCAAGAAAACGAAAGATAAGCTGATAACGGAAATCTTCCGAAAAGAAACTGCAACAAACAGCATCTTACATGAGACCAGCTCGCATTTCCCTGCCACCCTCAAAGGGATACCTAAAGGGGAATACATTTGTCTAAGACGGAATTGCTCTGAGGATGCCACATTTGAATTAAGGGCCAAGGAATTGCAACAAAGATTACTTCTGAGAGGATACAGTAAAAAAAAAACCTAAAAACAAGCGTACCATGCATCAAAGAAAACTCCCAGAACAGTGCTACTTACACCAAAAATCAAGAGCAAGCAAGATCCCGCACCAAGATTTATTAGCACGTACTGTACAGATTGGAAAAATATTAATAAGATTTTATCTAAACATCGACATATCCTCCTATCCGATGAAGACCTAAGAGCGGTAATTGGAGATCATATCGCAAGTAGTTGGAGAAAATCACCAAACCTTAGAAATAAATTGACACAAAGTCATTTTATTGGAAAACACAGAAAATCACCCACTGTGACAGGTTGCCACAAATGTGGCAGGTGCAAATCATGTGAATTTGTGATCAACAGTAAAGAATTCACAAACAGATATGGAACAACAACCAAAATACGGGATTTTATCAACTGCGAATCGGAAGGGGTAATCTATTGCTTAACTTGTCCTTGTAAAGGAATGACCAAGATACCATGGAAGAAGAGAATACTGGAACATGTGGGCAACATAAAAAATGCAAAAAAATATCTGGATAACATGAAAAAAATCACAAGTGTGGCAAGACATTTCCCAAGATATCATCAAAGCAACCCAAAAGGTCTCCAAGCAATGAGCCTGGAAAAGGTAACCATGGGGATAAGATGAGGCAATATTACACAGGAACTCCTGAAAAAGGAATCAAAACATATTTTTCTCATGAACAGCTTAAAACCTCATGGATTAAATGAAGAAATAATGTATTCAGCTTCCCTTTAAATCATATATGCATAATACTCAGTGAATTTGCTAGATAACTCTTCAGGAGCCCATACACGCTCCATTCTGGGCGTCCATTTGGTACTTTTAAAGTACACATTGTATTGCATTGCATGCCTTGTGCATGCATTGTGCATGCAATGCGATGCGATACGATGTAAAGCTAGTACAAAAAGTATGTGCAGCACATACTTTTTGTACTGTACGATGAGATGTGCGGGAGCGCGCATCTCAGTACAAAACGGACGGAGCGGAACGGAGCGTGTATGGGCTCCTTTCGACCTCTCTGCGTGACATTGATCTTGAAGTCATAACAGAACAGTTTAAATGCTAGAGGTACTGTATATGAGATAACAACATATCCGCAATACCAACTCAATAATATTACATACAATACATACAAATTGGTAAACTGCAAGAACATCCATTTAAACCCATCATTTGATGGGGATATTGTTAGAGACAGGGGTACAATGGTGGTACAATTCCCCATATACACCATATTATTCACATTACAAAGAGTCCATGCATAGTGTTATAAATCATCATTAGGAAGGAACATGGCAAGTAACCAGTAATTAACACTTATGTAGAATAATTATTCATTAGGACTACAGGATATTTTGTCATCAGAGTATACAGAATTACTAACAGTTATTATTTAGAACTAATATACAGTTCATATTAATCAAAAATTTTAGGATTTCTCACTGCATATCTTAGAACACACTAACGATTATTATCTACATCCCTCGAGGTTATGAGGGAATCGGCAATTATTTTTCCAAACATAATAATCTATTTCCCTGACCCCCCTTCTCCCCCCCCCCCCCCTCTATCTTTTCCATTACTCCCCTGTCTTTCCCACTGAATACTCTCACCTAATAAATAAAAAAATTTTTTTGTAATGTTTCACTTCAATATCACAATATACACGATCTACAAAAGCTGCACTACTAGCATTCACGCTTGACCTATACACACAGATACAAGGTAACTTACCTAATTACCTGCATCACTATAATTTATCCTTAGTTAATTCAGTATTAATACTATTATAACACAGGCACGTAGTAGGATAGTAATACAATTAACATTATTCAACATACAGAGCATTTATACACATTCTACACGCAATCTAGCAACAAGTTTGTTATTATTTTTTTGTTCACATATTTTGATCACCCCTATGTATCAGTTTATTTCACTAATGTTTTTTCACGTGTGATAATATACAAACAACTCTTGCTGTATTAATATAAGTATTTAATGTATACAAGACGTGGTAGTATCACCACCATGAGGGGTTAGTGGTTTTATTAGGGAATCAATAATGCTCAGAGGAATTATTAAAATAATTGTATTTACATAAAACAATAATAACAGAACATAAAATCATTTATAGTACATATACAATAAAGGTAATAGATATATTAGCAGTAACAGAACCTAACATAATGTAATATGGAGGAATCTTATATAAGGGATACATCTAGGATCCTAGGTTACTGTATATACCCAATTACTATATACACAGACATAAAAAGAGTAAAAAAATCTTCTTTTATTAAAAAATATAGGTAACATGATATGATGGATAACAACTCATTAACCGGCAAGTCACGGTTTTCTTGTAATATTTGCACTTAACTCTAATTGGTACCAGTTGTACAGACCCACAGACCTGTGCCAATGTTCTAATTTGCCATCATTTTTTTGGTATTCCATTACAAAGCCTAGCTATCATTGTGCATATTTCCTAAAGATTATTTGTTAGTTTTTTCCCATCGACCCACCCTCCTCAAGCATTATTACCTAAGACCTGCTTCATAGGAGATTGTATGTCCTTGAGGACTCCGATATGTCACATTATTTACTGCTGTAATTTTTCTTTTCCAACCAGTACGCACAACTTGCTTAATTTACTGCCAGCTTGCTATACCTCACTCATAGCACTGTTGGATATTATGGTTTGGTGGTTTGCAAAATGAGATGTTAAACCATTGGTCCATGCCATCCTAGATGTCAAGTGATCAGCTTAAGATGTGTTGGTCATTATTGTGACATTGACCCAGACCATATGCTTCATTCTTTTACAGTATACAGAGTGTATGGGAAGTTTACTTCTTGAAATTGTTCTGCTTTTAAGCCACAGTATAGTCTTAAATAAATATTACACTTTAGCAAGTTTAAATTGTATAAATTATAATTTTTATTTGGAAATTAAATAAATTAGATGACATTGAATGTGTATCAGTGCTAGTGACCTACAATATTATGGTTCACTTCTAATCATACAAGCCAACATTCTGGATGCCTCTTCAAGAGGAAGACAAGAAAATACCAAAGGAAGTCGCGCTGGGAACCACTCAATGTAATTAAACCAAAATTAGTTTATCAATAGGAATAATATCAATATTAATAATAATAATAATAATAATAATAGACAGTTGAATGGATAATAATTAATAAAGCATTTTATGTTATTCAATGATATGATGGCTACCTGCCGATGTGTCAGCTGTAATCAACTGTTGACTGGACACCAAATCCAATGGAATAGGCATATGAAGACTAAGTGCTACACTACTCAGAGATGCAGGGAACAGAGCAGCAGACCCTGTAGTGGTAGCCAACTTCAAAACATTTCTACAGGAAATTAATTTGCATGACGGCATCTGTGCTTGAATATTTGTAATCCCTAGTGACTGGACTACAAATGTATAATAATTGTAAATGTCTATTAACAGAGTCTTAGTGCTTCAAAACATTTTCAAATATTGATAGCTGTAAATACACACTGTAAATGTACCAAACAGTGTATATTAGTGCCCTCCCCTCTGCATCATACAAAATGGCCATTAGTTGCATACAGGAAGGTTCTGAGCTATGGCTATGGACCCTACACACGGAGTGATGTAGGGTCATTTTCTGAGCGATCGCTCAGATGAGTTGTTATCCGTCATATCATGTTATCCATATTTTTTAATAAAAGAAGATTTTTTACTCTTTTTATGTCTGTGTATATAGAAATTGGGTATATAACCTAGAATCCTAGATGTATCCCTTATATAAGATTCCTCCATATTACATTATGTTAGGTTCTGTTACTGCTAATATATCTATTACCTTTATTGTGTATCTACTATAAATGATTTTATGTTCTGTTATTATTGTTTTATGTAAATACAATTATTTTAATAATTCCTCTGAGCATTATTGATTCCCTAATAAAACCACTAACCCCTCATGGTGGTGATACTACCATGTCTTGTATACATTAAATACTTATATTAATACAACAAGAGTTGTTTGTATATTAACACACGTGAAAAAACATTAGTGAAATAAATTGATACATAGGGGTGATCAAAATATGTGAACAAAAAAATAATAACAAACTTGTTGCCAGATTGCGTGCAGAAGGTGTATAAATGCTCTGTATGTTGAATAATGTTAATTGTATTACTATCCTACTACGTGCCTGTGTTATAATAGTATCAATACCGAATGAACTAAGGATAAATTATAGTGATGCTCGAAATTAGGTAAGTTACCTTATATCTGTGTTTATAGGTCATGCGTGAATGCTAGAAGTGCAGCTTATGTTGATCCTGTATATTGTGATATTGAAGTGAAATTTTACTAAAAAAAAAAATATTTATTTATTAGGTTAGAGTATTCCGTGGGAAAGACAGGGGAGTGGGGAAAAAAGAGGGGGGTCAGGGAAATACATTATTATGTGTGGGAAAAAAATAGCTGATTCCCTCATAACCTTGAGGGATGTGGATAATAATTGTTAGTGTGTTCTAAGATATGCAGTGATAAATCCTAAAATGTTTGATTAATATGAATTGTATATTAGTTCTAAATAATAACTGTGAGTAATTCTGTATACTCTGATGACAATTTTAGACCATTAGTGTTAATGGTTTTGTGCAAAATATCCTGTAGTCCTAATGAATAATTATTCTACATAATACTGGTTACTTGCCATGTTCCTTCCTAATGATGATTTATAACACTATGCATGGACTCTTTTTAATGTGAATTATATGGTGTATATGGGGAATTGTACCACCATTGTACCCCTGTCTCTAACAATATCCTCATCAAATGATGGGTTTAAATGGATGTTCTTGCAGTTTACCAATTTGTATGTATTGTATGTAATATTATTGAGTTGGTATTGTGGATACTGTCATGTTTCGTGAAGCACCAGCTGGAGTGTAACACAGGCTGGGTGCTTTGATATAACGTTGTTGCATCAACGACAGAAGGGAGTGAAGCAATGAGATAAAGTAAAACCTTATTTAATGAAGATACTGCGATACAGGATATGAATAATGGCACAATAGTAAAACTGTAGTTTCTGATATGATAAAGTCAATAATATACAATACTTTATTGGAGAGATTGAAGATGCTTGGTAATTGGGTAGTTGAAAAAAGTATTGGATGATTGGTTGAAGAATTGGATGATTGGATGAAGACTTGGATGCTTGGATGAGGCTTGAATGATTGAAAGAATAATTGGATGGTTGAATGAAGAATTGGATGGTTGGATGAAGATTGGAGGATTGGATAAAGAATTGGAGGATTGAATGATTGTAGGAATAATTGGATGGTTGAATGAAGAATTGGATGGTTGGATGAAGATTGGATGATGAAGTTCGAATGATCTTGCTTAGTAGGATCATGGCTGCAGGACCAGTAGTGACCACGGAGAGTAACCGTCAGGAATGAGGAGAAAGATAATACCCCTTTGGGGGGTTAACCTTGTCCAGTCCGTATAGGCGGCAGCAGGTTCCGTGATGATAACGTATAGCAGTGAGATGATCAGCAGGAGTTGAGAATGACTTCACCGGAGGCGCAAGAACTGTAGTGAACGCTACAGACAGCCAGGAGAGTTCAATGATGCGTGCAGATAGACATCATTGTACTGACTGCCGTTCTTGCCCGGCAAGTCAGTATTTGAAGGGGAAGCTGCGCCGTGATTGACTTGCTGCTTGACAGCACTGAATGAAGCCACGCAGCATAGGCTGATGGATCCCAAAAGATGGCCGCCACCAGAGGAGGCGACAGAAACCAGCCGGCGGTGAATGTGCGCGGATGCGCTGCTGCCGGCGTTTACAGCCAGAGGCCTGACCAGACACAGACCCATCATGTCGGCTCATGTCTCACGCCACCCAGACCCCGCAGGGCACAAGAGTACACATCACCACTATCACCTGGCGGTGACAGCGCGAGAGCATGCACACTACCAGCATGGGGAACAGCAGCGGAGGTGAATGCCAGGGCAGGAGACACGCTGATATGGGTCTTAGGGCTAGGCACAGCACAGGGGAACCGGGTAGCAGCCATGGTGGTCGTGACAGATAAGTTGTTATCTCATATACAGTACCCCTAGCATTTGAACTGTTCTGTTATGACTTCAAGATCAATGTCACACAGAGAGGTCGAAGAGTTATCTAGCAAATTCACTGAGTATTATGCAAATATGATTTACAGGAAAGCTGAATACTTTATTTCTTCATTTAATCCATGTGGTTTTAAGCTTTTCATGAGAAAAATATGTTTTGATTCCTTTTTCAGGAGTTCCTGTGTAATATTGCCTCATCTTATCCCCATGGTTACCTTTTCCAGGCTCATTGCTTGGAGACCTTTGGGGTTGCTTTGATGGTATGCTATCCAGATCTTTTTGTGCATTTTTTATGTTGCCTACATGTTCCAGTATTCTCTTCTTCCATGGTATCTTGGTCATTCCTATGTAATTCAGTTTACAAGGACAAGTTAAGCAATAGATTACCCCTTCCGATTCGCAGTTGATAAAATCCCGTATTTTGGTTGTTGTTCCATATCTGTTTGTGAATTCTTTACTGTTGATCACAAATTCACATCCTTTGCACCTGCCACATTTGTGGCAACCTGTCACAGTGGGTGATTTTCTGTGTTTCCCAATAAAATGACTTTGTGTCAGTTTATTTCTAAGGTTTGGTGATTTCCTCCAACTACTTGCGATATGATCTCCAATTCTCTTAGGTCTTCATCGGTTATGAGGATATGTCGATGTTTAGATAAAATCTTATTAATATTTTTCCAATCTGTACAGTATGTGATAATAAATCTTGGTGCGGGATTTTTCTTGCTCTTGATTTTTGGTGTAAGTAGCACTGTTCTGGGTGTTTTCTTTGCTGCATGGTATGCTTCGTTTAGGAGTTTTTTACTGTATCCTCTCAGAAGTAATCTTTGTTGCAATTCCTTGGCCCTTAATTCAAATGTGGCATCCTCAGAGCAATTCCGTCTTAGACAAATGTATTCCCCTTTAGGTATCCCTTTGAGGGTGGCAGGGAAATACGAGCTGGTCTCATGTAAGATGCTGTTCGTCGTAGTTTATTTTCGGAAGATATCCGTTATCAGCTTGTTATCTTTCGTTTTCTTGATCTTAAGGTCCAGGAAGGAGATTTCGGTATTGCTGATACAGTAAGTTAGTCTGAGGTTCAGTGGGTTGTTGTTGAGTTTCTCCATCATTTATGAGGATGTCATCTATACATCTATACCATCCTAAAATACTGTACAATCTGTGTATTTTTCATTTTCTGTGTTAAAGACCCATTTAATTGTAATTAACATTAATAAAGATATTACAAACTGTAATTTTAAGTCTCATTAGACTATGTGGATGAGTTGAACTGATTTTCTTTTCTCTTTTTGTTGGTAGTGCACAATCTTAATCAGTAGAGAGCACCCTAAACTAGTGGGGATAGTATATATAATATTCCCCACTGTTTGGAAATTCTCCATCCACAATGTAATATAATATATATCTGTTACATTACTTATGGTGTGGGTCTTTTGCCCTCTTTTCATATTGGAGTAATAATGTATTGATGGTCGTATCTTTCCTGTATCTATCGTTCCAACAGCCAGGTCCGGACGATGTATTGTGTTTGCGTATGTGCAGAGGTGTTTCTGCGCATGTGCGAACGCCTTACACGTCCTCACACGTCATGAATTCCATGCAGAAAAGGATCCTAAGGAACCATCCGAGTAGTGGGTGGAGAGGGCGTGAAGGGCTGTTTGGGCTCATTACCATATGCTTACGCCCGCGTTTCATGGGCGTACGTATGTTAATCCTTCCATGACGCACATGTGGGGGCGGATAGCTGACTTAGGTGATTGTCAGCTGCCTGCCCATATCCCTGCTTTCATACGGAAAAATGTCTGAGTGGTCTGGAGCACTCGGGGCTGCCTGACCGCTCGGTCCATCATTCGATGGTCGGCGACCATCGGAGAATGGGGGAGGTTTTTCCAGATGGGGAGGTGTTCACATGAAACATCCACTCGCGAACCATTTGCTTGGTGTCTTACCGCATTCGGACGGTGTGAGCAATCTGTGGCCGTCCGAAATACGCATCCGTCTGAGTCAACTAGAATAAGGCCCTGTGAGAAGACAACAGAGTACCTGGAGAAAACCTATTAGGGGAAGAATATACAAACTCCAAACAGTTAGACCCCATAGTGCTATGATACAACAGATAAGCACCCACCACACAACGGACTAGTGTAGCAGGCATGTGCAGTTGAATAGAAAAATTGTTGACCTCCATTATTATCAGAATAATAATAATATACTTTCTGTAAAATAATATATGCCCATATATATATATATATATATATATATATATATATATATATATATATATATATATATATATATATATATATATATATATATATATATATATTGCAGAAAGGCAGATAGCACTCTGGAGATTTTCAAACTACTGCGCGGCGGCAGTCAGATAATGCGAAAAATAAACACCGTAACACTGGGGTGTGTCAACGTTTCGGGCTTCAGCCCTTTATCAAGACATAAGAATAAAATAAAACAGACTTACATTTATAGGCTGTGAGGGGGAAGCCACAAACTATGGCAATTATAACTGACCTTAAATAGTGAAACCATGTGCAAACAGCCTGTGGACGCCTCCCGCTGCTGGGCGGTACTAGATGACATCATGAACCAGCTGTTTGCGTGATTACGTTGCACTAGCACCCAATTGGGCTAAATAGACTAGTACATATATTGTGCAAAATTACCAGTACTGTGACAATGGAATAATGAAAAAAATTCAAATATTTACATGTGCACAAGATATGTATAAATATATAAACATGACATAAAAAATATATTCATAAAAAATTCATAAAGGGGCAAGACACATACAATGAATTAAATAAAATGTGCATAACTCATAGTGATCAAAAAGAAGAAAACAAAAGGTAAAAAAGCAAGAATATTGGTACAACAGTTTCCATTTATGACAGAAATGTATCAAGCACAATGATGTGCACCATAATTTGCTATTGCAGGTAAGTTTCAGCAAGGGTTCAAAAAGATGAAAACGATAAATATTAATTTAACCCCTTGGCGCTATGACATCAAGCTGGAAAATCCATTCGACTTCCCGCTTGAGCAAAGCTGTATTGCGGTCCCCGCCTCTGATGGATTTCTCCACCTGATCAATCATGCGATAGCGGAGGCTGGACAGAAAATGGTATTTCTCAACGAAATGACGGGCCACAGGATGCTCGCTACTCCCCGCAGTCAAAGCTGCGTGAATAGTTGACCTGTGACCCGCCATTCTCTCTTTAAATTTGCACTGTGTCTTGCCAATATAGGCAAGACCACACAGACATATTAATTGATAAATTACAAAAGAACTGTTGCAAGTTAAATGTTGTTTGATTTTTATCTGCTTCCCAGTGTGCGGGTGATTAAACGTGTTGCCACTGATCATAAACTGACAAGTGACACACGGGCATTTAAAGCAACCCGGTTGCTGCATTAGAAAGTGTCCCTTTGTTATGCCTCTGGTAACATCTGATTTAACAAGCAGATCGCGTAAATTTGGTCCTCGTGTATAACAAGGCATTAACGATGAATTTATAAAAGGTAAAGAATTGTCAGTTTTTAATATTGACCATTGCTTCTTAACAATGTTGGATATAGGGGGAGGGGCCCTAAACTGCACACCCTGGACATATGAGGTGCTACCTGCTGAGACTTGTAGTGCAGCAAGCAGGAGGAGGAGTTTGCAGGTGCACACTAAATATATATGCTAGACCTTTTAATATCTTGCTATATTGCATTTGAGGTTATTAGCATAGTAATGGCCATTAGTATGGGCTTGTCCACCGCATCCAGGTTACCTCAATAGGACAAGTCCCTAACACTACTCTGGGACAGGTCCAGGGCACAGGGCCCCCCAGGTCAGCCCAGCAGAACCACCCCATGGCATCACATTAGTGTGAAATTAAAGTGATAGTATAAGGGATAGGGGAAATTATATGTGATAGGACTTACCAAGGTAAGAAGTAATAATAAATGTGAAGGGTGCTACTTATATATTAAACAAACTAAAGGGGTGATTGAAAGTATACGATATGATGCCATGGAGCAGCCCAGCAACAGCAGCCCAAAGAGCCCAGCGCCCCAAACACAGTCCCACAGACTAACACTCAGCATATATGTATAGTAGGACTTACCCTCATAGTGCCAAACTGAGGTTTGGGGCGCTGGGCTCTTTGGGCTGCTGTTGCTGGGCTGCTCCATGGCATCATATCGTATACTTTCAATCACCCCTTTAGTTTGTTTAATATATATGTAGCACCCTTCACATTTATTATTACTTCTTACCTTGGTAAGTCCTATCACATATAATTTCCCCTATCCCTTATACTATCACTTTAATTTCACACTAATGTGATGCCATGGTGTGGTTCTGCTGGGCTGACCTGGGGGGCCCTGTGCCCTGGACCTGTCCCAGAGTAGTGTTAGGGACTTGTCCTATTGAGGTAACCTGGATGCGGTGGACAAGCCCATACTAATGGCCATTACTATGCTAATAACCTCAAATGCAATATAGCAAGATATTAAAAGGTCTAGCATATATATTTAACAATGTTGGATACCTGGTTGGATTTAATGTTATATCCGCTGACCCACAGTAATCTTTGCCTGTCAGCGGTGTCACTCTTATGGGCCTAACACACAGCACAATTTTCAGGCATTTTCTGAGCGATTTTACTAAATCACTCAGAAAATGCCTGAAAATGCATGTAAATCGCTGTGTGTATAGCCCACACAGCGATTTGCATGCGCGCCCCCGCCGTTCTGAATCTGCACAAGATTCAGAACGGACCTGCCCGTCAATCAAGAGCAGTCGCTCAGAAGCTCCTGCTCATATGTGGACTCGGATGTGAGCAGGGCCTTCTGAGCGACGCTGGACGCCGCCCTGATGTCCCACAACGCCGCCCCCCTTGTCACGCCGGACGCCGCCCCCCCTGCTCGCCGCACGAAAGCACAGTAAAGACCTGCCGCCCCACCGCCTCCCCCTGCTCCCTCCCCCCTCCCCCTGCTTGCCGCACGGAGACGGAGCACCCAAAAGCCACTCACCCACTCCACAAATCTGCTGCCTACCCGCAGCAACTCCCGGTCCCCCTGTCACCTGTCCTCCTCTGGCGGCGAAGTACTTCAAGCCGCCTGCCCGCTCACACGTCCCCCTGCTGCTGCAGCTCCACTGCCACCAATGATAAGGCACCCCTATTTATTTATTTATATATAAATAAAACCACTGCCGCCAATGACAAGGCTTCCCTAATTATATATATATATATATATATAACCACTGCCACCAATAACAAGCCTTCCCTATATATATATATATATATATATATATATATATATATATAAAACCACTGCCACCAATAACAAGCCTTCCCTATGTATATATATATATATATATATATATATATATAAAACCACTGCCACCAATAACAAGCCTTACCTATATATATATATATATATATATATATATATATATATATATATAACCACTGCCACCAATATAGATGGACCACCAGCGCACATTGATTTGCGCCTATAATGCATTTTATAGGGGAAGCGGTCATCTATTAGAATGAACTTAGGTCTACAGTCATTAGGTCGACCCCACTAGGTCGACTGGCAGGAAGGTCGACCTGACTTAAGGTCGACATGGGCCAAGGTCGACATGACTTAAGGTCGAATTTGAATAAAGGTCGACATGAGGAAGGTCGACTGGTCATAATGTCGACATGGGGTTTTTCACTGTTTTTTGAGCCGACATGTGCCGACAGGCGATGCGAGGGTCCGATTCTCATTGCCAACTGTGTCCATGTACACTGTGTCGACATTCGGATCAAAAAACAGTGAAAAACCCATGTCGACCTTATGACCTTCCTCATGTCGACCCCTTAAGTCCTGTCGACCTTGGCCCATGTCGACCTTAAATCAGGTCGACCTTCCTGCCAGTCGACCTAATGGGGTCGACCTAATTCCGTGTGTGTGTATATATATATATATATATATATATATATATATATATATATATATATATATATATATATAAATAATGACAAAGAAGGTGACACTCCCCCAGGCTTTAGTTCAACCCCTTTATTTAAATTTTGAATACTTTTTTTATTCCCCTGAACTTTCTGTGAGAGATCTGAAATCTGTCATGCTGAATCTGCCATTATGAATCTCTGGCACAAATCTGTGTGTGTGTGGCTCATTATCTGAAAATTCAGTTTTTAGGGAAATCTCTCGTGCTGAATCTCCCGTTATGAATCTCTGGCACAAATCTCTGCGTATGTAGGCCCCTTTAGACCTTTTCTCCAACACTCTGTTCCATTCCTTTAGAACCCATGCCCCTACAGTCCCTGGGGTTCTGGGATAGTGCCAGTGCTTTTCCACCCCAGGTTGCATAACAGTTCTTTACCGGACTTCTTACATAAGGTGTGGTTATCTGGCTATAGTCCCAAGTTGTAGTATCCGCTGGCAATAACATGAACTTGCGCCTGCCAGATTGAATTCCCTGAAGGTGGATTTACTCTTTAACCACCTAAAACCCAGTGAATGTGTTTATAGGCAATATAGGCAAACTGTTTAGCAGCTGCTGCTCCTCACACAAACAAGTGGTTAGCATGTTATTTAAAGCTGCATACATTACAGAAGGGAAGGCCACAATCTGGGCACATGCTGAACCAAGCATGCGTCTAGTACATATGCAGATCCAGGTCTGGTAATATAGTAAGTTAGTGTTTACTGATTTTGGCTTTATTTTTTCTGTTTAATATATCTTTTGCATTTTAATTTGTTTCTCACTTTTTTTCTATCCTTTTTTAAGTTATTTTTCACTATGGGCCAGTTGTAACAAGATTCAAATAATCTGGTAAAGTGAAGAGTGCCAAATAGCCAGCCAATCAGCTCCTAGCTGCCATGTTATAGACAGGTTTGAAAAATGACAGGTTGGAGTTGATTGGCTGGTTATTACTCTCCACTTTATCATTTTTTGAAGCTTGATATATCTTGCCAGAGTTGCTGACTTTTAGGCAGCCAGCTCAGGAAGTAGGGGGCAGGCCAGCCAGTGCCAGATTAAGGTCTAAATGGGCCTGGAGCTGAAAATTATCAAGGGCCTATTATGCACAAGGGGTAGTGGCCAGCTCCTTATAATGTGGGGGGCGTGACCAGTGTTCTGGTCCGGTGGTCTGCTCATGGGTGTGTCTCTATTTGTATAGGATACAGATGCTGGAGGTTTCCAAGGAGCAAACAGAGAAGCAGCTCAATATACCCAGAAAACTTGTTCAACCAAAACATAAGTGAGACAATGAAATACAACAATAATGTTTAGGATATATCCAAAGCGCTGTCTGTGTCTGGTTCTCCTTCTTCTCCCGTTCTCACAGAGGGTGTATATGTGGAACAAAGAGAAGGATTAAATGTGTAGGATTGTAAATTTCTTCTAAATGAATATAAATTTAAAACTAGGATAGGACATACCACACTCACAAAAATTGTGTGTCAGAAGCTTATAAAGGTATCTTTATGGTGATGTTGATAACCTTAACCAGAATACACCAACGTGTCCAAAGAACTTTTTTAGACGTACATTTCCACTCACTCAAAATTGGAAGATGTAACACATATAATGGTTTCTTTTAAGTAAGCGTACCAGTCTCACAATTAACGGAGGATTTTAAAACACATCTGATATTTTTGAAGCAACCAATGGTGAAAATTCACATAAAAAACTTTTTATTACCAAAAAAATATATATTTAAAATTGGAGCACACTTGAGTATACTAGGAACATAAATCCAAAGGTAGGTGGATGATGACAGGTATCTCTCTATACAACAAAAAAGACCTTCCGGATAAGTCAAGAATGTCGGTGAGAAAACCACCCGATACCTTAGGTAAAGGTCCAGCAGTGACAAGAAGGTAGTCCAAAAAAAGAAGAAAAGGTGCAGGTCCAGATGTGAGTGTGTCTCTGTGTAAATGCTTTCAACTAATTATATATGCCTGGAAAAGGCAGGAGGCTGGCATAGGACAAATGCAAAGGGTTTAGTATAGGGTGGAAAATGGCAAAGAGGTTGGCATATGCAAGGGCCTGGCACAGAAAAGAGGGAAATATAAGCTGCAGATATACTTACCTTCCAGCGGCGGCAACATACTTTGGGCTGCAGTGCCGACCATGTATCGACAGCACTGAGAGCATCGGACGATATATATGCACACTCCCTCCAGCCAAAGAGTGCAATGGCATATATATATATATATATATATATATATATATATATATATATATATATATAGCCACAGTAGACGTGCAGCACTCGGACTAACAAAAAAGGTTGAATAAAGAAGATGACTACTTCATCTGACAAGGTTTCAGTTTATTAGCTGTTTTCAAGTCACATATATACACACACACACACACACACACACACATTCACATATATACATACATACAAACACACACACACGCACGCACACACAATATCTTCCCCGGCACTCCGGGGGGTCCCAAACCTGGGTTACCTCCTTAGGGGTGAGTCCATTCTATACAGTCACAGGAAAGTAGGCGGCACACATAACGCTCCAAACTTATTAGGAAAAGTGCTGGTACAGGTTTAATGCATATGCAAGTTTGTATGTATGTATGTATGTATCTATCATAGGAAAATCTAGAATTATGGTAATAGGTGGTCCCAAAACCAAATACAGAAGTAGAGCTGACCTTTGTGCGGCGAAGCCGCGCATCAAAAAGGGGGCGTGTCCTCATGGGAAGGGGCGTGGTATCACAAAAATTGATGTGGTATTACACTTTAGACCACACACCGTAATTCCCATTACACATTTTAGCAAACTCCGCAATACCAGCATGGCACATACAGAAACCTCCTCCTCTCCCCATACGGCATATACCCTGGGCCGAGGGCTGGGAGTATCATTTGGCCCACTCACATAAAACAAGATACACATATACTATAAAAGCCGTAGTACAGGAACAGTGACAGTGCAGAGAGAGAGGGGAGATGGAGAGATAGAGAGGGGAGAGACAGAGAGAGAGAGAGAAGGGAGAGACAGGGAGAGAGAGAGAGAGAGGGGAGAGACAGAGAGAGAGAGGGGAGAGAGAGAGGGTAGAGACAGAGAAAGAGGGGATAGACAGAGAGAGAGAGAGAGAGAGGGGGGAGAGACAGAGAGGATAGATGGAGAGAGAGAGAGGAGAGAAACAGAGAGAGAGTGAGACAGGAGAGTGCAAAAAGAGAGAGCGGGGGGGGGGGGGTGGAGAGAGGGAGAGAAAGAGAGATAGCAAAGAGTGGGGGAAAGATATATAGAATATAAGAATACAGTATACAAGAGTTGTACCTATGGCAGCAGCAGGGGTTCCCGATGGTCAGTGTCAGGCAGCAGCGGTCCCGTGGAGGAGGCTGAGTCGGGTCCTGTGGAGGAGGAGGGTGAGGTGGTAGTCCCATGGAAGCTGCGGCTTCCGTGGAGGAGGAGGCTGTGGCTGTGGTTCTCAATGTGGCCTTAGAAATGACAGGGGGCACATGCTTCCTCCACCTCTGAGGAGACAGACACTAGAGGTCATATTTCACCTCTAGCATCTGACAGGAAGCACAGCGCTGCAGTGCTTAGCGCTGTGCTCCCTGTCAGACGCTAGAGGTGAAATATGACTTCTAGTGTCTGTCTCTCAGGGGAAGGCTGCAGCAGCAGCGGAAGATTGAGGTACAGGCGGGCGGGGTGGAGGGACAGGCAGCCACCAGCGGGATATGGAGGGACGGGTAGGCGCCGATGGATGGAGGGAGGGGAGGCGGCCGGGCAGCCTCAGAATGGTCGAGCGCGTCGGCGACCACTGCCTTAGACTAAATAGCTGGGCAGCGCACAGCTCTCTCCGCCCGGCTGCCATTTCTTTAAATTTTATGCAGCTGGCGGTCTAATGGGTGGTCCAGTGCACCCCTTAGATATATTTATTACAATTTCCGACACTCACAGGATGCAGGGAGATATATTGCTAGGTGACCTCTAAAGGTGCACCCGCAGGATGCTGATGTCCTAAGATACTTGCGGGGTGAGGTGGCACTCCAGTCATAAAAAAAATACTGAAAGATAAAACTTGGTAGACAACATTTTAGCACCTTTTATGTGGTTGCCTAAGTTCACCACACCATATACCCCTTATACAAATCATGCAACACAATAGTAACCCCCTTATACTGTACTTGCCTCTTACACATTATGCCACATGAAATGAGCCAAAATGCACACTATGGCACACGGATTGAGTCAAAATTCACGTTATTGCCACATGGATTGAGCCAAAATACACACTATACCAAATGTATTAAGCAAAAATTCACAATATGCTTCATAAACAGGGGTATTGCATGCCAACATTTACACCATAATGCCCAGTACATGTTAAACACACACACCATAATGCCTATTAAAAATTATGCTACATAAGAGCTGCTTACTACATGCTCATTGCCAGGGGTTCCATGATTGTTGCGAGGGGTTCCATACTCATTGCCATGTGGGATTACATACTCATGGCCAATGAGGAATACATGCTCACGGTAACTCGGGGACTGCCACTGCCGGGCACAAATGACAGCCGGGCAGAGAGCAGGTCCTGGCTATTTGAAATAATACCCCTTTCACACCAGAAAATGCAGGGACTTACCCAGGAATATAGTCCCAGGATCATGCAGGGACATTCCCGGGCTGGCTTCATTTACACCAACCTAGTTCCTGCATTTTCTGGTGTTAGGGGGAGAGAAATCTACCCCCTCCTTTAACCGACCAGCTATATCTTTTGAACCAACTGACCCATTTAATATTGAAGAACTTTTGAGTGGGCTTCAAATGATTTTGGTCCCGTGAAACTGGGTAATTTGGTTCCAGAGAAATCTGCCCTCAAACAACATGAACAGCCATGAAATTACATTTCAGAAATGAAAAAATCAGTTTACCCACAATATAGATTGTAAACTCCACTGGGCAGGGACTGATGTGAATGTTCAAATATTCTCTGTAAAGCGCTGCGGAATATGTGTGTGCTATATAAGAAACTGTTAATAAATAGGAAATAAATATGTCTGGAACCAATTAACCCATATGGACCAGCCTGGTATCAGATTGAAGGCCCAGTGATTTTGGTTTGAATGAGATCGAGATTCTATGATGCCAGAGGGGGAACTGGCAGCTGCTGGAACCGGGAGGGGGTCGGAATTAGCGGGTCCCATGTTATCCTATTGGGAAATCAGCGGTATCTCCGGTTCCCGGAGGGCTAGCAACGTGGGGCGAGGCTCATTGGAAGCCTTCAGCTACAAAATGGGCCTATTTGGAGAGTGGGCCTGGAGATACAGCTCCATCAGGCCCATTGTTAATCCCACCCTGGGGAACATGAATTCACAACACTGTCATATATTAAATACTTTTCAAGATCCCAATATTTAGCAGTGATTAGTGTGCCTTATTTAATAAGAGCACATATGAATCCACATACCACAAGGGAATCACCACAAACACTCATTGGTGTTACAACGCCGAGGCGTAACTCTGGGAGACAATGGAGTCATCTGCCGCCGAGCTCCTGCTCCCAAGGGGGCACCTTTCATCCCCTGCCAGTTGAATCAGTTAATTCAAAGCCATTGATATCGCTTCTCAGGCTGACTCCCCCTTCTAATATTATTTTTGCAAGTGTCACATCCTGTATTGGAACCCATGACCTGTCTTACTAGAGACAGACACCTTACTGATTTAGCTATTTGGGGGGCCAATATTTATCTTGCCTCCGGGCAACTGGAACGAACTTACGCCACTGTTACAAACTATACAGTGGCATAGAAAGAAAGAAGTAATAATGCCACTGTATAGGTCATTGGTACGACCTCACCTAGAGTATTGTGTTCAGTTCTGGAGGCCATATCTCCAGAAGGATATAAATACATTACAGACTGTACAAAGAAGAGCAACTAAAATGGTGCATGGCCTACATCACAAAACGTACCAGGAAAGACTAAAAGATCTTAATATGTATACTTTAGAGCAGAGAAGGGAAAGGGGGGGACATGATAGAAACTTTCAAATATATCAAGGGTTTTAACAAGGTACAGGTGGGAGACATTCTTCACAGGAAGAGGAGCAACAGAACACGAGGACATGCACTGAAACTAGAGGGAGGAAGATTCAGGGGAAATGTAAGGAAGATTTTTTTCACAGAAAGAGTAGTAGATAAGTGGAATAGCCTACCATCAGAGGTGGTAGACGCAAATACAGTAGTACAATTTAAACATGCTTGGGATAAGCATATTGATATCCTTACAAAAAAATAAGGATCAAATATGGTTTGAGGTAACATGTTTAAAAAAAAGGGGCAGACTAGATGGGCCAAGTGGTTCTTATCTGCCGTCAAATTCTATGTTTCTATGTAATTCTTCCTACAATAATATAATTGTCCCAGTTCTCCCCACACAGTCTACCACAGTTAAATTTTGGAATGGTCACACACTAGATACCATTGATATTTCAATAAAATGTATTCCTATTTCCCAAGTTCATTCACCAGGGAAAATATGTGTCATAATATAGTTCCTTCCTTCCGTGTACATATCATCCCTCATCTCATTTCAATTTTTCCTTCATTAAACTGCAGGGTGTTCTTTCTTTTTTATTTCTCTAGAATTCTTTCTTCATGTTAATAGGAGTGCTACATTTACTGGAAATGATCCACAACGATTTATCAGAAATAAATTTAATCATAACTATTTATAATATAATTTATTGATGTGGCAATTAACTGTTTAAAATCAAGCACACGCCCATATGAGATTCCTTTTTATTTATCAATACAGGATAAGATACATATTAGGAGTTTCATATCCTTCCTTCTATAATGTATCAATTAGTATCTTCTTTGTATTAGTGCATGCTGTTAAAACAGTAACTTAGCAGTGTATTCACACTGTCCATTACAACCAATGGACATAGTACTCAGGTGTGAATGGACACTCCCACTTAATTTACAAGTCATGCATATTCATGAGGGGCATAGGTAGTTAATCAGCTTCCGGGCACCACCCCAGGTTGGCCCTGACGAAGCTCCCCAGCGAAGCGTGCGCTGACCACACACCTCGTGTGTGTGCCCCCATGTCCCCTTTCCCCACAAATGCATTTTGATCTGTTTAGCTAGGGTTTACTTTTTCAGTGGCACGCCAGTCCCCGAGCTTGTAGCCAGAGGTGCGGCACATGACTTCTGTGAGCACAATACTTAACAGCACTCAGCATAATCTGACGCAATATAACCCATTATAGGATTATTTGGACAACACCTGGCTGCATGTGCTCGTGTGCATATATATAGCGCAGTTTGCACCCTGGTACCGGTGAATTTTCACAACTCCACAGGGTTCATTTATTATCATTCGAACTGAATAGATCCAGACATAATCGTTTCCACTGATCAGTTCTATCAATATTGAAACATATTTATGATATGTGAAAATAAGTAAAAACACATTCCTATCTGAACACTGTACAATTTATTAATACATTTCACGGGACATCGGGGCCCCACGTTGTAGGGATAACAATATCCCGTTTTAATCACAAATCTGTGTCTTCATGTTAATGTTTTGTGTCTTTTATTTCGCTGCCTTTTAATAATACTTAATAAAAGTTAATTTTTATTGTTTAACTCCTTCTGGTGCGCCACACAGACATTCTTTCTGTGTTTCTTTTTTTATGTACCCAGTGTCCAGTGGTGGCACACCCTCCAGAAAACATCATACTGTATGTTTATCAGAAAGTGAGGGGCCCTTTTCTTATTCATATTAAATACCTTCCGGTGCGATTGGTCCTGTTCCCCTTTTTTTATACTGATGGATGTTGATCCTGAGCTTGTTTCCTTGGCGGAGAAGTTAGACTATGTGTGTGAATTTACCCAGGAAGGGATCACTATGGCGTCCAAGGTGTCGGCCATTTCTGTCACTGCTAGGAGAGCCTTTTCGCTTAAAGCCTGGGAGGCGGATAGTGATTGGCGCTGAATTGGAGGCCTTGATTAAGCAGGCCACGGCCCAGGCCAAAGAGTTCCTTTCAGCCTGGGCCATCTTCTAAGCAGAGCGGTCCCCACTTTGGTGCATTTCACCTCTACTTTCATTCCTCCTTTCGGGGTGGGTCGTCTGGTAGGGGTCAGGCAGGTAGGGGAAAGTTTTCCTCAAATAGGGGAAAGTCTTCCAAGTCCCATTTTGGTGCCTTCACCAAGAAGCATTCCTCCAAGCCAGAGGATAATACATCAGCAAGATGGGATGCAGAATCCCCATTCTGGAAGCAGTGTGGGGGGTCACCTCCTGCAGTTTCAGGATGCTTGGTTCAGGTCCACTCAGGATCTATGGGTACGGGCAGTAGTCTCTCAGGGCTACAGGATAAATCTAAAAGGGGATCCTCCAAAGCGGTTGGTCCTTATCCTGGTGCCTCGGGATTCGAGGAAGAGAGGGGCTCTGTTGGGGGCAGTAACCTCTCTTGTGCACAATGATCTGGTTATTCCGGTGCCTGCTCAGGAACGGAGGAGTGTATTTTATTCCACTCTGTTCCTGGTTCCCAAGCCAGACGGGTCTTTCAGACCCATCCTGAATCTAAAATCCCTAAACAAACATTTGTGGATGGATCATTTCAGAATGGAGTCTCTGAGATCAGTGTTACTGAGTATGGAGCAGGGAGAGTATTTGGTGTCTATAGACATTCAGGATGCGTATATTCACGTTCCTATCATGAAGGAGCATCAATCTATGCTTTGTTTTGCAGTGGGCTCATGGCATTGGCAGTTCCAGGCTCTCCCATTTGGACTGGCAACAGCTCCAAGAGTGTTTACCAAAGGGATGGCTGTCATTAAAGGAAATTTTAATCATTCCTTACTTAGATGACCTCCTGTTCAAGGCAGAGTCGGAGGAGTTCCTACAGGAGCATATCAGTGTGGCGATCAGTGTATTCCAAGATCACGGCTGGATCCTGAACTTCAGGAAGCCACACCTGATTCCGTCCCAGAGATTGCAGTTTTTAGGTGTAGTCCTGAACACTCACTTACATCGGGTGTTCCTGCCGGAGGACAAGGCCAAGGGGGTTCGGCTCTTAGTGTTGTCAATTCTTCAGGCTTCAAGTCCTTCAGTCTGGATGTGCCTGAAGCTGCTGGGCAAGATGGTAGTAACATTTGAAACCCTGCAGTATGCGAGGTTTCATTCACGGGTGTTCCAGTGGAACATATTGAACTCGTGGTCGGGGGATACCGACATGATGACGCAGGAGAGGATTTCTTTGACACAGGTAACAAGGGATTCCCTGTAGTGGTGGACGGCTGTGGAGACTCTTCAGATGGGTCGATCTCTAAGGTCCTGGGACTGGTTGGTGGTAATAACTGATGCAAGTTTCAAGGGTCGGGGTGCTGTGATTCTGCATCTCAGACTACAGGGCCTATGTTCCTGCTCAGAATCTTTGCTTCCAATAAATATACTGGAGCTCAGAGCAGTTCTGAGGGCTCCTCTACAGGCGGAGAATGTTCTAAAGGGTTCTCTGGTCAGGATTCAGTCAGACAATGCCACAATGATGGCATATGTGAATAATCAGGGAGGCACTCGCAGCAGGCTTGCTATGCGAGAGGTATCCCATATCTTCCAGTAGGCGGAATTGCATGTTCCAGCATTATCAGCGATTTTCATTCCAGGTGTCAGGAATGTGGAAGCGGACTTCCTCAGCAGGTCAGAGCTGCTGGAGGGGGAATGGGCCTTACACCCGTAGGTTTTCCGGGACCTCCCAGTGTGCTGGGGGATCCCGGAGGTGGATTTAATGGCATCGAGACACAATTGTCAGGTTCCGATGTTTTGTTTCCGGACCAGGGATCCAACGGCGTGGGCCATGGATGCCATGACAGTGCCCTGGAATTTCAAGCTAGCATACGTCTTTCCTCCATTTCCAATGATTGCAAGAGTCCTCAAGAAGACTCGGGGTCAGGGCTTCCAGGTAATCCTGGTGGCTCCGGACTGGCCCAGGAGGTCCTGGTATTCGGACATACTCAGGTTGTCAGTGGTGCCTCCCTGGTGCCTTTCTCTTCATCCAGACCTGTTACGTCAAGGGCCGTTCTTCCATCTGGACCTAGATCAGCTAAATTTGACGGTGTGGCATTTGAAACCTCACTGCTGAGAAAGAAGGGATTTTCGGAGGCTGTATTCCAGACAATGCTTAAGGCTAGGAAGCCTGTTTCAGCTGCAAATTACCATAGGATCTGGAAGATTTACATAAGATGTTGTAAGAAACAGAGTTCACACTTCCAGATTTAAATTGGCTAGTGTTAGCAGGGATGAGACAAGGTTGTTTACTCACAACTGGCCACATGTAACAATACGTAAAAGATGACACACAAATGATGTACCTAGAGTATGGTACAGAGATGTAGGTAATATTACTGATCTCATAACAATACAAAGGATGGTATAAGTAGTGAATCTGATACTTTACCAGAGATGACAAGATGAAATAATCACCCTGATGTATACAGATCCCTACTAAATAAATGTGTGGTGTTTTACACAGTATATAATCTGAAACACACCAGATAGTTTGTTACCAGATTTGAAGAGACCGACTGGAAGTACCAGAACCTACTGTGTCGGCAGAACCACCAGCTCCACTGAATCGCTCAGCTGCAGGCTTACCTGTATTGACACTAAGGAGTAATGGCAGGGAGAACACACCACTCCAAAGCTCACATACAGGTAAAGGCTGGAACTCTCTGCAGCTGTTACAATTCAGTGTTCTAGTCTCAGGCTGAAAATCGCTCTCAGAGAACAGACTAGCAGGATTAGTCTAACTATTTGTACACAGATAAACTGGATGACTAGCTGACTAAAGTCTCACAAATTGCTTCTCTAATACTGCTAACTGACTGACTAGACAAGATTTCAACTAAGTACAGGCTGACTAATTAATCACACAGGAATAATCAAACAGGATAAGGCTGACTGACTACAGACAATTCTGACACCTAAGTGAAAGCAGGAAATATCAGCAGCACCTGTTTGCAGCAAAAGCCTCCCTGAAATACCCTGCCACCGCCCACACATTTCCTGGTCTGATGTCAGAGCAGGATGGTGGCCTGACCAGACCAAAGTTACCTCCAGCATTGTGGTCGCATCTAGGTTGCCAAAGCAACCTGATGTGACTGCCGACGGCAGCTAACAGCTAGACTGTTAGATTTTCTACAGGAGGGTTTTTCAGCAGGTTTAGTCTTCAGTCTCTGAAGGTGCAACTTTATCCATTTTCTTTCAAAAGCAGTTGGCTCTGTTACCGGAGGTTCAATGTTTCCTTCAGGGGGTGGTGCATATGCATATCAGGCCCCCTTATCGTCAGCCGGTAGCTACGTGAGATTTATCCCTGGTGCTTTTGGTGTTGCAGAAGACTCCCTTTGAGCCTTTGTGTGCGGCAGATCTAAAATTCCTGTCATGGAAATTGGCTTTCCTTCTGGCTATTGCCTCAGCAAGGAGAGTGCCAGAATTAGGGGTTTTGTCCTGTAAGCCTCCATTCCTAATTTTCCATGAGGATAGGGCCGTGCTACATACGGTTTCTACGTTTTTACCGAAGGTGATCTCTCATTTACATTTGAATCAGGACATTGTACTTCCAGTGTTTTGTCCTCCTGAGGAGACCAGAAACAGGGACAAGTTGATGTGACTAGATGTGGTTCAAGCTCTGCGCATTTATCTAGACAGAGTGAACTCTTTTCGCAAAACCTTTGCTGGTTCTCTATGATGTTCATAAGGGAGGATGACCGGCCTCTAAGCAGACTATCGCGAGATGGTTGAGGTCGGTTATTGCTTTTGCCTACACCAAGGTTGGTCATCCAGTTCCTGCAAGGGTGAATGCCCATACCACGAGGTCTGTTGCCTTCTCTTGGGCTGTGCGTCACGGGGCTTCAGCGGAGCAGTTATGCAGGGCTGCCACCTGGTCCTCTGTTCACACTTTCACCAAATTCTATTGGTTCCATGAGTTTGCGTTGGAGGATGCTTCATTTGGGCGAGCAGTTATACGTGCTGCAGACCTGAGCGTACGCTCCCAAAGGACCGGCTCTTGAATGTCTTATAGTTGAACTGTCACCAGGATGGACGATAGAGAAAATGGGATTTTTGTAAGAACTTACCTTTCAAATCCCTTTCTCTGAGTCCATCCTGGTGACACAGCGATCCCTCCCTTTACGCTCAGTAAGTCGTTATACCGTTTCATGTTATATATTCATGTTATATGGTTAATTTTTGTTGATTGTGCTTATTAATATGTTCAGGCCGTTGTACTGAGTAATGTATCCTAGAGGGCTCTTGAAGTTGAACTGAGGATTTCTGGGATGCAGCAGGGGAGGAGCCTGCCTCTTAAAGTCATAAGCATAGGTGTCTTGGCCTCACTACATCCTATTGTTGAGCTGTGTCACCAGGATGGACTCAGAGAAAGGGATTTGAATGGTAAATTCTTACAAAAATCCCGTTAATATTAATCAGGCATTGGTTAATAGGTTAGACTTAGTTGTGCAGTTTGTAACGTGTCCACAATATTCATTGGTACTTGTTTCCTAGTACGGCGCCCATCGGGTCCCATCGCATACCTTAACTTAAGGTATGAGATGGGACCCGACCGACCCGATTTCGGTCTTTTTTTGAGGTTTCCCGACAAATGTTAAATCGGGTCCATCGCATGCCATTATAACATTTTAATGGCATGCGATGCGACCGACCCGATTTTACATTGTAAGCGTTGTATGTAATGTTAAATTCCTATGTAAAATCGGGTCCATCGTATGCCATTACAATGGCATACAATGCGACCAATGCAATGGACCCGATTTTACATAGGAACCAATGTTAAATGGCCCCCCATACCCAATTTTTGATTGTATACCCACCCTGACGGGTAATTTATATGTCAAATCCCCCCCATTGTTAACTCCACCCCACGATGAACGCCAACCCAAAGCGTGGTGAGCCTCGGCGGTACGCGTCCTCCGACCATTTCATAACCCCACTATCCACGTCGGCGTGGAGTTTATATGATATAGTGTGGCAAGCGCAGCGAGCCACCGAGCCCGAAGCGTGGCGAGCAGATGCGTAATACCTGTGAAGTAATGCACGTCCCCTTGCGGGGCTCGCTGCGCTCGCCACGCTTCGGGCTCGGTGGTTTGCTGCGCTCGCCACACTATATAAAATCAACTCCACGCCGCCGTGGATAGTGGGGTTATGAAAAGGTCGGAGGACGTGTACCGCCGCCCCCATGCTCCTCCGACCAGCGACTTCCACTGCCTCTTCTCCCGGTAGTGTGACATTTTCATCTGCGACCATCTCTGGTCGCAGATGAAAACGGGACACTGAGCAATATGATTGCTGAGCAATATATTGCTAGCAATATATTGCCAGCTATCATATTGCCCCGTGTGTACGCACCTTTAGGGGAAGAAAGTGACTCTGATGCAGTCCTACACCTCTCCTTCCCTCACTCTCTCACTCATTGCACCTCTCACGCCCTCCGTCCTTTGTCAGCCCTACTCCTCTCCTTACCTCCCTCACTCATCCTATGTACCTCTCCCTCCCTCTGTCTGCAATACACCTCTCCTTCCTTCCCTCTCTCCCTCACTCACTCACTCACTCACTCTATGGGGTATATTCAATGACTTTTGTGCACTGTGACAGCGAGCATTGCTGCCTGTTTGCTGTCACAGCTCACAGGGTCAGTATTCAACTGACCCCCTGCACACGCCGCTTCCATGTTGCTGGGTTTTTGCAGTGAGGGGGAAATGACATGTGCGGCCACTAAAACAACGAGACTCGTGGCTAAATGCAGCGGGCTCGCTGTATTAGCTGCAAGCCTCATCTGCCTCATCTGACAGCGAAGGTTCCCCCGGAACATTGAATAGGATGAGCGACCAGCGCAGGTGTTAAACGGTCGCTCGCCGGTCGCATTGAGTACGGGCCTATGTACCTCTCCCTCTCTCTGATAGATATATATATATATATCTCCTTCCCTCACTAACCCCATGTAGCTCTCCCTCCCTCTCTCATACTATGGGCCTTATTCTAATTCACTATTTCTGACAAAATCCTTCTTAGATGGACAAAACCATGTGCACTGCAGGGAGGCAGATGTAACTTGTGCAGAGAGAATTAGATTTGGGTGGGGTTTTACTTCAAAGTGAGATCTATATTGCAGTGTAAAAATAAAGCAGTCTGTATTTACCCTGCACAGAAACAAAATAACTCACCCAAATCTAATTCTCTCTGCACATGTTACATCTGCCCCCCTGCAGTACACATGGTTTTGTCCCTCTAAGAAAGAGTGAACTAGAATAAGGCCCTATGTACCTACCTCTCCCTCTCTGACAGCCATATACCTATCCATCCCTCCCTCTATCCTTCTGTCTGACAGCCATATATCTCTCCATCTCTGACCTGATGTACCTATCCCTCTCTCTTTCTCTCTGACAGCCCTACTCATCTATTTCCCTTACTATGTGACCCTATGTACCTCTTACTTATCACTTATCAATACCGCACCTTTCACTAGACTGTACCTTATTGTCTCGGCTGTATACATGAACAGGCACTTAAAGCATACCTCCCAACTGTCCCACTAAACACGGGAACGTCCCTCCCGCGGCCGGCAGTGTCCCGCTGTGCGGGGAAGGGGCAGTTGAAAGTCCCCCCAATCTGACAGAATAGAAGCTGTGTCTATTCAGCATCGCAGTTGGCGAAACTGGGGCGTGGCATAATTTGCATATGCCACACTTTCGTTTGCATATGTCACACCCCCTTTTCGGGCACTCCCTGAGTGTCCCTGTTCTTCAACTGAAAAAGTTGGGAGGTATGAGGCAGCAGTGCAGAGCTATTGTATAGGACAGGATGGTTTGGCAGCACAGGACAATGGAAGAGGTGCTGTGCAGGTGCTCCTTGCCCAGTGCCTGTCACTCGTTTTCATGGGGGGGGGGGGGTTGTGCAGAGCGGCAATGGATGCTCAGTGTCCAGTACCCGGTATTTACATGCCGGGCTCCTCCAGTGGTGGTTTGGGCGGTGGGCGCATGTATGCAGGCACTGGCCGGGTGCTCTGTTTGCAGCTCCTGTGATATGCACTGCACAAGCCCCAGTGTTTGGTGCACCTGTAACACTGCCGTGCCATGCGCAGCACTGCTTCTGTCTAACACCTGCCGTCAGAGTCCAAATCAGCAGCACGTCGGACAGTAATCACTCGCTGGGATCGGGGATGCCTGTGGGTGCGCTTTCAGAGAGTGGGAGGGGGCCGGGGCATGACTGGTAAGTCATTGTTCTTATGCGGCTGACAGGAGCAGGAGGCAGGGTGAGACGAGCCGGCGAGTCCGATGCTAGACCGGAAGTTGGGGAGCCGCCCGTAGGCCCATGTCTCACCTGGGCTCAACGCATTTCAACGTGAAAGTGCCCACGTCTTCATCAGGAGCAAAGGCAGATAGTTTGCCTCTGCTCCTGATGAAGATGTAGGCACTTTCATTGTTTGCAAAAAAGTTGGGAGATATTTATGAAACGGGAGTATAGAAAAGCTGGAGTAAATAATGGAGTTGCAATTGGTATTTTTAATATATTTTGGATTTTCTGTTCATTCCATTTCTTCAATTTTTCCATTGGTTCCTTTTTGTTTTTATAGTTTATCTTTTTTTATTTATCTTTATTACATATAGAGCAGAGCACATTGCATTTAAAAGTGTGTTATCGATTAAGTGAATTATCTTTGTCTGGCAAGTACAATCTATGGGCACCATGTAGCCTGTGGCTGTGGGACAAAAAACGAAAGTTACCAAAGCCAAGTGTTAATTACAGACACATCCGTAAGAGGTTCCAGACTCAATTCCAGTCTCCCTGCATGCCAGCAGATTGCCCACCCATCAAAGCTCACTAGCGCTTTACTTTCATGGTTGCTACTGTCCCCATCGCTGCAGATATTGACATAGTGAGGTTATTGCAGGGTTTAAAGTGGTCCAGGAGAGGTGGTGGAACTCATTTGAGTGCAAGGAGGGGTGGGCCACAGGTGAAAGAGAATAATGAAGGAACCAGGTCCTTAGGAAGGGGGATTTCGGATGTGGCTGAATCTTCTATTGATGTAGGTGGTATTTTTCTGTTGGAATTACTGTGTAGGGCCATGGCGGAGGTAAAACTAGTTCCACCTACCCTTACAGGTGGTGGAACTCAGTTCCCCCACTTTAAACACTGGGTTATTGCAGTAATATACTAAAAATCAGAGGGGATTTGGTCATATTTAGATCAAAGCATTTTAGCTTGCAGATCATTATCAAGGGACCCAAATTCTCTGGGAGAATGTCACATATGCCCAGCATACCAATACATAGTGAGGGTGTTGCTACATGGGAAGGGGATGGATAGGATGCTAGGAAATAATATGTTTGCTTATACCACTTTCACATCGCCGACACGTTTTAAAAACCGGTATTTAAAACGGTAATTAAAACGGGTCAGAGCCTTAACAGTGACCCAGATTACCGTTTTAAATACCGGTTTATACCCCTTTCACATCGCATTTTTAAAACGGTAAATTGCCGTTTTTTTTTCCCTTTTTTTTTTTTTTGGAAGCTTGGTTCATGCAGACAACTTTTCTGACAACTGTGATGACTATAAATGCATGAAATCAGCTGGTCATGTTATACAGAATGCAGAGGTCTCAGTGACTCCCGGGCAGCAGCATCGGATGGAGCACACTCAGAGCAACCTCTGTAGCACATCTGGGTGGCCAGCCAGAGCACTGCACGACCGCTGCACACAGTCCCCGGGGCTCTGTCACACAGACAATCCCACAGTCTACAACAGCAGCGCGATCAGAAACAATGTAACACGACATGAGAAGTCACTGTATGGACAATCACCCAGCAGACTGGAGACAGGGATGCTGCGCGGTGTGTTTCTAGGTGACAGCAGCCACACTGCCACCCCTGTGGGGGCCACACCACACTAGAGCACGCCATGTGACAGCCCTACTGAAAATCAGATCTGGTGAATGCACAACACTTCGACAGGACTGGGGATGTGCACCCGGGAGGCGGGGCTCGGCGACCCCCATGCACCAAGAGTATACGGAGGGCATAGGACTGACGTCACTCACGGTCATCCCCGGTTATAAGGCGGCCGGATTCATTTCAGGGGCTTCCATGTTAATCCCCGGCAGCCACGGGCAGCTAACACTTCCAGGTACATGGGGGACGGGTTTTTTTTTTTTTCCCTTTTTAAAACGTTTAAGCCTGTACACATTCACATTGCAGAAAAAACGGCAAGGAACCGTGTAGGACTCTGCTTTTTACACGGTTCGAAATGCCAGTTAACTTGAAACGGTAAATTGGCTGTGGTGCATTCACAGTGCAGGCTTAAACGTTTTAAAAAGGGAAAAAAACGGCAATATACCGTTTTAAAAGTGCGATGTGAAAGGGGTATAATGGAAGGGGAATGTGTTGCTTTATGGATGACCACACCATTGCTGGTGGTGCATTGATGCAAGCACATCTCTCCCATATGATCTTTTTTATCCACTAGTAAATTTAATGTGTTAAACATGTTTACTAAAGTGAAGCTTTCTTGCTGCTGTTTCAAATGAGTAACAGAAATACAACAATTAATCTTTAAAAGCTTAAAAAATAAAATTTTATATTATTAAAGAGTTATATTATTTGATTCAATTAAATTGTTTAATTAAAATGTGATATTATTAAAGATGTCTTAAATTAATGTTTCCATAACCTACACACCCAAATAGAACAGGTACAGTATGCTAGTTTATTTTGATAAAAAATGACAAAAGTATTTTTATATTGATGTCGCCCCATCCAGAGTTACAACACAAAGTTGCATTAATGCCTGCCATATGCCAAGTCAGTTTAATGCTAATAGATTTCTAAATAGCTTTATGCCAGGAATGAGTGGATTTTCTATGACTAATACAGCTTGCGGGAAATAGTTGGTCACTCATTAACACATGTTAAATTGGATATTGCATTGTTCCTAAAGGTTATTAACTTGCATTAAGCAATTCGCTGCTAACCTAATTCAGGCCTAGTATTAATCCTTCCACATTCCACAATACAGAGGCAGGAACAGTCTTTCATTTGCTAGAATAACTCAATCTCCAAAATTTTAAGTAACATACATCAAATTAAGACATAGTGGGGCAGATGTATTAAGCCTTAACAAGAGATAAATGCAAGGGTGATAACAAGAGATAAACGTCCAGCCAATCAGCTCCTTACTGACTTTTTTCAAACACAGGCTGTAACATGGCAGTTAGCAGGTGATTGGCTGGGCATTTATCTCTCTTTATCACCCTTGCATTTATCTCTTGTTAAAGCTTAATACATCTGCCCCAGTGTTTTCAGTTTATTTTTATTACTTAATCCATAATAATATATTAGTGGCAAATACTAATACAATATACAACTGTTGATATTTTGTTAATATTTTTTCAACATTTTGATGGTTTAAACTTTGTACCCCTTTTTTTTTTGTCAACATCTTGTACCTGTCAACATTTTGGTTGTCAATGTTCTATACCTGCCGACATTATGGTTGATGACATTTCAACTGTCATCATTTTGAATGTCAACCATTTTCATTGCATTAATACTGTGACCACATTCCCCAACTGTACAGTAGGAAAATAAAACAACTCTAACATTTGCATTATTATGTCTGAATGTTTATGAATATTTGTAATTACTTTGCATTTTTTATTTATTTCCTCATAGGGAATTGCCCCGAAGATTGAGTTTTCTTCTAGGACAACGATTAAAGAAAAGCCAAATGATTTCCAGAATAAGCATCCAGTAAGTTAATATTTCTCATCCTCTTTCTTTGCTCTGAGTATTTTATTCGGGTGTGGTATAGAGCTCCAACAGTGAGGATCCCGACAGTCAGTATCCTGATGTAGGAATCCTGCCTAACGGTGCTCCGACAGGGGGGCGATTGGAAAGAATTCCCTTGCGGCCTCGCTGCGGGCCCGGTGGCTCGCTACACTCGCCACAGGTTATATTCTCCCTCTATGGGGGTTGTGGGGACAAGGGAGAATAGCCTCTGTGTGACGGGATCCCCCCTGTCTGAGCACCGGCAGTCGGGATCCCGACGTTGGTATACTGACTGTCGGTATACCCACTGTCGGACCGTCATCTGGCACCCTTTTATTCAGTTGTTGTGCCTTACAATGTTTGTTCCAGCTATCTTTGTATGTACATATACATATCACATTGCACTTCATTACTGTTTTAGTCATTGAAAGCCCAGGCCCGAAGATCTTTGCCGAACTCTCCCAGTAGAAAATCAAGATCTCCAACTAAAAATTTCTCCAGCCCAGAGAAGCGTTACAGCAGTCCTACTACATCATCAAAGTACCGATCTCCATCACCGTATACACAAAAGCGGATGTGTGAGCTTAACAATGATAATGACCAGCGCCTTGCCCATTTAAGCCTGGGCAATTGCGGATTTAAGTCTGATGCTGATTCAAGACCTCCATTTATTGTAAGACATGTACGTTTCTTATACTCTAAAGTACAGTAACCCTCTATTGAGAAAATGTAGAAGTAGACTCACACACACGGGGGTGATTCAATGAGGCTGCAGGTAACATGTTTTACTTCTGAGTATGCATCCAAGAGGCACTGAGCACATGTCCTGATGTTTACAGCCATAAGACGCAGATTAAAATTGAATTGAGATCTGTGGAGTTTCCAAGAGCATATCTGAGTAGTAACAGACATGATCGCTCATATATTCTGCGCCTGGCATAGGCAGGTGCAATGACAGTTGATGTGGTCTATGGTGCACCGATAGCGTGTCTTTGTACAAACGTGGCGAATTTATGCCGCAGCTAGTAGGGGACTCAATAGGATGCCCATCAGCCATGGCATTAGCACAAAGACTCAGCAGCAGCTGTTACTGCACCTGCATCCAACTCTGAATCATACCCACAGTGTGTTTACTGCATATTTCCTGTTTACTCTCACTGTTACTGTATAAAAAGAATAGCCCATTCCATAGTCCAGGCATGGGCAACCTGTGGCTCTCCAGCTGTTGTGAAATATAAGTCCCAGCAAGCATTGCCACAGATTTGCTATTAGGGAATGCTAAATCTGTGACAATGCATGCTGGGATGCAGTGCCAGATTAAGCTCTAAATGGGCCTGGAGCTGAAACTTATCAAGGGGCTATTATGCGCAATAATAGGGGTTGTATCCAGTACCTAATAATGTGGGGGGCGTGACCAGTGTACTGTTTGAGTTTTTTGCTCATGGGTGTGTCCCTATTTGTGTAAATACTTACTACTAATTATATACTTATTATTTATTTATATTCTTATATAGCGCATACAGTGTATAGTTGAACATTCACATCATTACCTGCCCCAGTAGAGTTTACAATCTATGGGCCAGATGCACTAAGCTTCAAAAGTGATAAAATGGAAAGTGATAAACAGCCAGCCAATCAGCTCCTACCTGCCATGTCACAGGCTGGGTTTGAAAGATGTCAGGCAGGAACTGATTGGCTGGCTGTTTATCACTCTCCACTTTATCACTTTTGAAGCTTAGTGCATCTGGCCCTCTATCCCCTATCACATGTACATGCGCACACGGACATTCTAGGGATAATTTTTGTTAAAAGGCAGGGGGCTGGCATAGGAAAATGCAAAGGGTTTAGTATAGGGTGGAAAATGTCAAAGAGGTTGACATATGCAAGGGACCGGCACAGAAAAGAGGGAAAATAGAAGCTGCAGATATACCTTCCTTGCAGCGGCGGCTGCAGAATTTGGGCTGCAGTGCAGACCATGTATCGCCAGCACTGAGAGCATTGGACGATATATATGCACACTTCCTCCAGCCAAAGAGTACAATGATATATATATCCAAGGTAGAGGTGCGGCACTCGGACTAACAAAACCACACACACACACACACACACACAAACAATAAAAATCTTCGAAAAAACTTGGTAGACAACATTTCAGCACCTTTTATGTGGTCACCTAAGTTTACCACACCATATACCCAATATACAAATCATGCAACACAATAGTAACCCCCTTATACTGTACTTGCCTCTTACACATTATGCCACATGGAATGAGCCAAAATTCACACAGACTGAGCCAAAATTCACGTATATGTACAAATGGGATTCAAATACTAGGCGCTTTTCCTATGGGCATAGATCAAATCTGAGGATGTAAAATATGAGGGTGCCGAGTGTCAAAAAATGGAGAATACTTCCCTTAATGTTGAGACAGTATCTCCTTCTATCTGTGTTCTTCTCTATTTCTTTCTTTCTTCTTTTTCTTGTATGTATTTCTCCCAAAGGATTTGGAAATATGAAAAGAGATGGTACATATAATGGGTTATATTATTCCTTTAGAGATATATCTCACAGCTCCTCCGGTGAATTTGTAGGCGTACCAAAAAACTCACTATGGGGAGTGATTAAACACATGTATCTGGGTATCTTTCTACTAGGTGACACGCACCTGTACTCACGATGTAAATGGTGATATAACACTCATAAAGGTTTCTTTTGAATTCTTCAAATCAACTCTTTATTTATACACACAGCCACACAATGAAGTAAAATTTCTTAAAAAAGATAGGACTGTTCTGAACAGCAAACCTAAATCTGATGGTGATAATGTGCTATCAACACCACCACATGGTATTCCGGACCCAAATGGCAGTGGACCAGCTCATACACACTCACCTGATCTTGGTTGCAGTCTTCCAGTCTGTGCACACTTAAATCCAGGTCAACATGTTTCGAGACAGCATGTCTCTTCATCAGGGCCTGGATTAGTGTGTGCTGATGCTCCCTTTTTATTCATTAATCCCTCCCACTTTCAGTTTTCCAAAACCGGATGTCAGTGTCCCGATAATTTCTCTATATTATAACATGTCTAAAAATATATGCAGCAGGTCCCCCTGCCTCCGTTTTAAGTCCACAGTAATTTGTAGAATTTTCACAGTTGATTTTCTCCTGTTGCTGATATATCTTCAGCGCTGAATGCGCCCGCCGGACCGACTTCCGGTCGCATCTGACGTCACTTCCGGTCATTCGTTCCCGTGTTTTCCCAGATGAGTTGGTGACTGTTTCCTGTTCTCATATTTCACATGTCCCCTTAAACTGAATCTTGTATTATTGAGTTCCATTTCTGATGTTGGTCTCTTACAGTTTGTTTGTTTATAAAAGGAAAAAAAACAGTTAGTAATTGGGATCATATCCATGAAAAGGAACAGTGAATTAAATCAGATACTATTAAGATGTAGGTGACAGTATCGGGATAAATACATATAGGGATGAATAAATTATTTTGGTGAATACATTATTTAGGTGAATAAATTATTTAAAATGTTTAATGTATATTATTTAAAACGGTTATATTCAATAAAATGCATTTAAACTGTTAGCAACCTATATTTTAAACTCCATGTTTTAAAATGAATATTTTAAAATGAGTATTTTAAAAGGAGAGAAAACCCTCAGTATAAAGTGCTTTTGTACAGTCCAGGAACCATTTTAATTCAAAATCTTGGTTAAGACCTAGAGGAGTGAGTGTTTTAAACTTATAAATTAACTTCATTTCAGTCCTCGCCAATCTTTTTTCTATATTTCGGTCTTTCCAAGTGGCTACAATTTTTTGTAATCCCAGAAATCTCTTAATGACCGAAATATAGAAAAAAGATTGGCGAGGACTGAAATGTTTAAAGTTTAAAACACTCACTTCTCTAGGTCTTAACCAAGATTTTGAATTAAAATGGTTCCTTTAACTCTGTTATATTGTCATTTAAAAAAAAACCTGGACTGTACAAAAGCACTTTGGCCCTTATTCTGATCTAAGCGGTAACGGCCGCATGCGGCCGTTCCGCCGATGTTTTCGCTCTGCGCATGTGCAGAGGGCACTCTGCGCATGTGCAGGCGAAATCGCCGCACAATTTTTTTTAACGCCGCAAAGGGGGTGGATAGGGGCGTGAGGGGCTACTTAGCCTCATTTCCCTATGCATACGCCCCGCGTTTCATGGGCGTTCCCATGCAAACGCGGGGCGTACGCATGGTAATGAGGCTGTGACGCATGTGTTGGGGGCGGGCATCTGATATCGCCGGATGTCAGCTGCCCGCCCCCATACAAGATTTCACACGGACAAGTGTCCGTGTGGTCTTGTGTTGCGGGACCTGGTGGAGCGTGCGGCCCTGCATTCGATGTTCGGCGACCATCGAATGCAGGGGCTGCTCCCACCATGGAGGAGGCGTATCCCCGTCCACTTTCATGCGGATCGCCACATATCCGCGTACGGACGGCAGGTGGCGATCCGTATGGAAGGCGGGGATTCGCCTGCACGGTCCTGGCCGCATATTCTGATCGGGCCGCACCGATCAGAATAAGGGCCTTTATACTGAGGGTTTTCTCTCCTTTTAAAATACTCATTTTAAAATATTCATTTTAAAACATGGAGTTTAAAATATAGGTTGATACCCAGATACATGTGTTTAATCACTCCCCATAGTGAGTTTTTTTCATACGCCTACAAATTCACCGGAGGAGCTGTGAGATATATCTCTAAAGGAATAATATAACCCATTATATGTACCATCTCTTTTCATATTTCCAAATCCTTTGGGAGAAATACATACAAGAAAAAGAAAAAAGAAAGAAATAGAGAAGAACACAGATAGAAGGAGATACTGGGGGATATTCAATCGCCGTCGAGCATCTCCCGTGGGGGAGATGCTCGACGGGCCCTATTCAATGCTGTCTTCCCCGACAGCATTGAACAGGGTTTCCTGGCAGAACGAGCCCGACATCTCTAGCTGTCGGGCTCGTTCTGCCGAGAACAGCCGGGAAGTGACGAGCTGCCGGCTGCATCTCATCACTTTCCGGCCGCAACTCGCGGCCACGCCCCCTTCTCGTCCCGCTGCAGGCGGGACATTGAATCCCGCCTGCATGTTCTCGGTCGAGCTGACCGAGAACGGGACTGGGTCACGGCAGGCGAGCAAGCTCGTCTGCCGTGACCCGAAGATTGAATACCCCCCACTGTCTCGACATTAAGGGAAGTATTCTCCATTTTTTGACACTCGGCACCCTCATATTTTACATCCTCAGATTTGATCTATGCCCATAGGAAAAGCGCCTAGTATTTGAATCCCATTTGTACATATACGTGTTTATTCTCTAGGGGCATTTAGGGTGAGACCCCGGGTATTCAGAAGGGCGAACTTCCAACGCATTAAGCGCTACGTTAACTTTCACTCCAGTTCTTTTTATACTGAGCCAAAATTCACACTATGGCACATGAATTGAGCCAAAATACACATTATACCAAATGAATTGAGCAAAAATTCACAATATGCTTCATAAACAGGGACATTGTGCGCAAAAGGTGCGCATTAAAAATTTACACAATAATGCCCAATACATGTTAAGCCACACATAATAATGTTCATTACGTATTATGCCAAACACCATAATGCCTATTAAAAATTATACTACATAAGTGCTGTTTACCTACATGATCATTGCCGTGGGTTCCATTCTCATTGCCAGGGGTTCCATGCTTGTTGCCATGTGGGATTACATGTTTGTTGCCAAGGGAGAATACATGCTTGCGGTAACTGGGGGACAGCCACCGTCGGGCAGAAGTGACAGCCATTGACACCCGGGCAGAGAGCAGGGGGCTGCCCGGCTGTATTACCCCTTTCACACCAAAAAATGTAGGGACTTATCTGGCAGTATGGTCCCAGGATCATGCAGGAACATTCCCGGGCTGGCCCCTTTTACACCAGCCTAGTCCCTGCATTTTCTAGTGTGAGGGGGAGAGAACCCCCCTCCCCCCTTTTAACCAGCTATAGCTATAGCTTCGGAACCAACTGACCCATTTACTTAAGATCAGTATCATATTGAAGAACTTTTGAGTGGGCTTTGAATTATTTTGGTCCTGTGAAACTGGGCCATTTGGTTCCAGAGAAATCTACCCTCAGACAACATGAACAGCCATTAAATTACGTTGAAAAAACGGTTTACCCGCAATATCTCTGGAACCAATTAACCCATATGGACCAGCCTGGTATCAGATTGATGCCGGAGGGGGAACTGGCAGCCGTTGGAACCGGATGGGGGTCAGAATTAGCGGGTCCCATGTTATCATATGGAGAAAATGTTCCAACTTTGCCCAGCTTTATCTCTGGTTTCCGGGGGCCTAGAGATGCGGGGACAGCCTCGTTGGAAAGCCCCGGCCCTCAGCTATAAAATAAACCTATTTGGAGAGTGGGCCTGGATCTGTAGCTCCATCAGGCCAATTGTTAATCCGGCCCGCTGGGATGTATATTTTCACAACAGCTGGAGGGCCACAGGTTTCCCATGCCTGCCATAGGCTGACCACACCAGGCCAGTCCTCAGTCTATCCTGCAAAGCACCCCTTCCCTTTACCCACTCCTCCTTTACCCACAGATAATAGTGGCTGTCATGTAACAAAACATCATTATCAGGGGTATGAATTAATAGTACGGAAATTCTTTTTAATGCCTTTTTATTATCAGTGTGATATTTGCATTTGTGGATAAGCGTAAACAAAATGCCACTCTGTGCATACAAATGCAAGCTTTAATACGGGGAAATATGTGCAAAATGACATCTGCATACATTTCCCTGAATAAGGATAACGTAGACCAGGCATGTCCAAAGTTTGGCCCTCCAGCTGTTGTAAAACTACACATCCCAGCATGCCTTGCCATAGTTTTAGCATTCCTAAATAACAAAACTGTGGCAATGCATGATGGGTAGTAGTTTCACAAAAGCTGGAGGGTCATAGTTTGGACATGCCTGACGTAGACAGAATAAGCCATGCTTATCAAAGTATCTTCTTTAGAATTCAGAACCTCATCAAAGTATCTTATTTAGAATTCAGAACCTCATCTGTTCGCTGAGCGCTTTTATCATGTTGAACAAGGAAGAAACTGAGAGCAAATTAATCTTATCATGTGCAAGATACTTTGCAATCTTAGAAATATATTCAGATATTTGCCAGCTGTCGTTAGGTGTCTGCATTATGTAAACCAATTACCTGCCGGTTTCGAAAACTGAAAATACTATGTTTCATCATTATTAATGCACTGGAACCGACAATTGAAAAACTTGTTTTAATTATCTGAACAGTAAAAACTATTAAAAATGAAATGGACTGGAGCAAAATTGTAACAATGAAAACATGCAGGGACTCTGGTGCTTGAAAAGCAAAAATTTTGCAATATGTTTTATATAAAATGGTGGTAAGGGAAACACAATTCATTTCACCTTTAACCCTTATCTCACACCTGACTCACAGATTTCAAAAGCACTATCTGCAAATTCAGTGTCACCATATGGGTGGCATACAGCCGCACTTACTTGTGCCACCTAAATGGTTTGAGACAATTAAGTTGTTTCTCCACCTGAGCTGTGCAGTACGTAAAAGCTCTTTAAAATACAGAAACACATAAACGAGTGTAGAAAAATTGACCAGAGATGCATTGTTCATTAGTCTCATTAGATTTTACATTTAATGCTCTTACTGTATATCCACATCTTCGGCTGTACTCCAATGCTATTTCTATCTTAGAATGGGGACAGCATATGGTGTACAGAGAGGAATTGCTTTAGTATTCAAATAAAGCATTTTGCCTAGTTAAAATGACAGTAAAATATTGTATTCCGTTTTCGACCTTAGAAGGAGTATTCAATTAGATAATTGTGGGGGTGAAAAAAGTGGGCTATTATCACGATTTTAGCCCAAGGGTAATTTTTGAACTCCCAATTTTTTTTCTAATTAAAAATGACCTGTTTCGGGCGAAAGCTCCCAATCTCATCCTTTATTGTGGCTCCAACGGCTGCATTTCAGTGATTATGCTTCAGGTCCCATGCTAGGTATTAGGGCTAATTGGGTAGTCCCTGACGAATACATAATCTGGGGCAAATTACCCTTATTTAGTGACTATTGGTTATATTATTACGTTTGAACAAATCTACACCTGTTGAAGTTCCAGGTGTAAAACATACGTGTAATCTATCACACATGTGCATTAAGAACTCATACTGGCTACGGTATCGCAGGGGTGCTGCTATTTGTCAAGTCTTTTAGACCTCCTAAAGCTTTCAAAATAATAATTAAATGACAATGTAAGTTGATAACAGTGACCATGTTTATTTAGGTTGACCATTCAAATGCCATGGGTGAGAAAGTGTCATCACAACTCCTATCTCCGAAACTGAATCGCCATCCCAGTGGGCATAGATTAAGAAGAGGTAAATAGGTTATATAAATGTTGTTGGTTACATTTTATCGTGCATAGCGATCGTGCTATTTTATTGTCATGTACAATATCTGGATCACTATATACAGTGCATGACATTTATAAGGTAGTTTGAGAAGTCGGTTTAACCTACTGTATATATTGATGTATTATCCTATTGAGTCTGTAAATATGAATAGAAATTATTTTGTTTTGAATACTCATTTTTATTCTGTTTATATCAGTTATTTGTATTTTTTCTCAGCTTTGACCTTTGAAGATCTGCAGCATAGAACATCTACTGATAAGGTAAGTTATAGAGGATAGTAGAGCAGCCTTAAGATTTATGTTTTTTTACTCTTGATATAAAAATGTATTAGTGTTTGCTTTTTGTGATAACGAACTGATGCACAGTGCTTTCTACTGAAGAACACTTTTTGCGGATCTAGAAAGGGTGCTCTGGTGACCAGCACATTCCCTGTACTGTGTCATTGTAATCAAGGCTGCTTTTATGGCCACTACCTACAGGGGGAGTGGCTGAGTTCTGTACCATACTATACAACTAACCCTTTGCCTACAGGTATTCAAATAAAATAATTGTTCAAAAATGGTGTATGTAATATAACCATTGTATCTTATTTCACGGAGCGGTAAAGATCCAGTAGCAGTGTTGAAATTTATTCAGAGCATAGTGAATAGTACTCAGAAACTGGGCTATAACTTATTTATTGGACTATCTGCGTCAAAGCATGTGTAATAATTTTAAGCATTAAACACACCATCTTAACCCTTTGAGTGCCAACATCGCTGTCACAGATGTTCAAAACATCCAATAAAAATGGCAGTGTCGCTCACATTATATAAATTTAAATAAAAAAATGTTTAAAAAAAAGATTATATTTCCTATACAGAGGGAGCGCCTCCCAGCCAGCCTGAGGAATCGCCAGATCCCTTGAGATGGTGCAGGCTGGTGGTCTGGCCAGCGGCGTAACTAGATTTTCTGCGCCCCCCTGCCGACAATGCAGGAGGCGCCCCCCGGTAAAAAAAAAATGGAGCGGAGCCGGGGTATGGCGGGGGGGGGGGGGGGGGGGGAGGGGGAGGGGGGTTGTGTTTCTGTGTGTGTGTGTTTGTTTGTATGTATGTGTGACGTGTTTATGTGTGTGTGTGTTACCTCTGGCCGGCGTGGCCGCATCCGTCTGCGCCGGGTCCCGGGCGGCTCTCCCGTTACTGCTGCTTATGAAAAAGTGACACTTGGAAAATGGCTGCCCTTATACTGCAGACGAAAAACTGTCTGCGGTATGGGGGCAGCCATTTTCCAAGTGTCAACTTTTTGTATTAGAACAGCGCTGCGGCTGCCGGGACTCGGGAGAGCTGGGACCCGGTGCACTGCAAATAAAACCACCGGCGCCGCGGCAGAAGGCAAACAGTGAGTAACTATCGTCCCGCAGCCCCCCCGGCGCCCACATACCCTCAGCGCCTCCCCGCCACCGCGGGGGCTGCGGGACGATAGTTACGCCACTGCGTCTGGCGCTCCATCTTACGGGGAAGCACGAGCATCTCTCACGCTTGTGCATCCAAGTCAGCATGGCTGCGGGGAGTGGATTCTCCGCTTCGGGGAGAGGAGCAGGGTAAGTGGCTGCGGGCGGCAACAGGGAAGCAGCGGTAATCCAGCGGAGGGCTCCTGCAAAACGAGTAGTGTCTTGTGCGCACGCGCCCCCCCTTTCGTCGGCTGGAGCAGCTCCAATGGGAGCTGCTTCATCTGTATAAGGTAAACATTCCAGATTATTATGAAGAATAAAATGTGCATGCCAATTTTCACACCTATTTCAGAAACATGAATTTGGCACTCAGAGGGTTAAAGCCTTGTGCCTTTGTGTACCAGCTTATACTCCTTAGAATTAATGCATGTCTTAATATATAATATTATTGAAATTAACTATATAACAAATTTATTATTGTTGTGTTGGCTTATTTAAGAAAATTCCAATAATTATGTTGCACAGGGCTGTCTGGATCTGAATGACCTGAACACATCTAGAAAAGTTAGCCCTTCTGCACATAGAGAACCATCTGCGTTGAGTGCATATTCTTCACAGGATTGGACTACAAATAGAGTTCACAGGGGAACGCTATGTGAAAGGTCTGTAACAACATAGCACTGCATTATGGGCTAAATGTAATAGCCTGCGACCAGCCTGTTTTTGCCATGCAAATGATTGCCGCCTTAAAAATCGGGGCAGACTTGTAAAAGTCCCATACCTCCGGTAGCTTGCCGGCTATTATATTTAGCCCGATATCTCTGAACATTGATGTTACATTTGTGTTTAAATTACTTTTCTAATAATAATAATAATAAAGTTCAATGGAATTCAATTTGCACGTTTGTTCCCATCTATCTTTTTTTCTATTCGTTTAAAAAAAATACAATTTGTATTCAATTTTCAAGAGGCATAACAAGGTGTACAATCCTAACAAGTAAATAAGTGTACATATGAAATAGCAAAATTGAGTTTCCGGAACAAACATGTTAAAAGCATCATACAATGTTCTCAAAGATGAGTTTATTCAACTGTTCGTCCCAAAATAAGAGATGGAAAATTAAGTATTTTAAGTCTGAGAGTTCTAATTGAAGAAAGAGACTTACCTAGGGAAACGAGCACTTAGGAGCCATATACAACAGCTAACTAAGGGATTTCTAGAGTGGGTTTTCCAAATTCTTGACTTTGGAGCAGATGTAGCCAGACCATGAAAAGTGCTTAATTACCCTGTAGCCCTTTCAATTTCAATGTCTAGTCAGACTCAACAGCCCTAACGCTAGTAGCAGCTTTAAAATAAGAACATTTATCATCATTCAGCATTCAATGTAGACCATTTTTGAAAAAAAAAAAATTACAATTAATTGAAATATTTAAACCAGACTGTATGAATTGCAAAAATAAATCTGGAATGCAAATGGTTAACAAGCAACTGTCTGCCTAATTCAATTATGTGCAATGATCTTGTGGGGGCCAGTCATTGGCCACCCGAACTCGCACAAAAGTGCACGTTACCCCATAGAGGTCTAAGCAATTTTGTACAAGTATGGGCTGATTTCAGTCAGGCAAGGGTGTAAGTTTGGGTGCCATTGCTGGCGATGGCACATCTCACCATTCACAAACAATAGGTTTGACAAAGAGCTTTAGATCTGTACGGTGATCCCAGTAAACCATTTGCTGTAGCAGTAGGGCCAGCCTGAGGAGTGTTGATTTTTACAGATGTGGGCACTAATCCACAGTCCAGTCCAAGTGCCCTGCTCTGCACATAATTGAAGCAAGTACTGAGGTCTGAGGGAGCAGCAAGAACCTAGCACTTAGCTTGGACATACATGTAGATAAATACATAAAACAAGTAGCAAACAAACAAATACACCTTAAACATACGTTCTTCCACTTCATGGTATGACTCTAATATCCTCCTGCTAACAGATGCTCTCTGGTCTTAACAAGTACATGAGTGCTCAGATCCATATACAGCAGCTCCAGTGCATCCCTTATTCTGCATATTGTGTAGCTGTAGTAAAATTGTATTATGTATTGCTACTATTGTGGACATTATCTTTATAAGTACTGTGGAATCCTTTCCTTGGGTCAGCCCAGGTGAGTCCTTGTGTCTCAAGCGTTTACCTGGTACCTTATCGTACATAAGTTCTCTAGTTTATTGTGCGTACAGATCAAAATATGGTGCTCTAGTGACATAGCACACTTCAAACACAGGTGGTAGCAATCAATTGCGGTAATTGCTTTTGTGAGCAGACTATCTAAGAAAGAGCCCACACAATTCCTGCATAGTTTCAAGATAAGAAAGTTTATACAATTTCTGCATAGTCCAGTGATTTTCCAAAAAAGGAAAGAACATTTTGAATAACAACAAGATGTCTGCTTTCACAAAATGGCTGAGCTATGGTTCAAATGACTTTCACAATACTATTGCAAAAAACAATGGAACGTGGAAGGGTTAGGTGTTGTCCTGTTGCATGAAGAGTGCTTGTATTGGACTGCTTTAACACAAATAGTGGAATTCAATTTGGTTAGCTAGTATGTGATTTGGAAATGGCCAATTGAACTTTAGAACACAGTCTGTCTGCATTAAATTGTTAAAAGAACATACTATTGTGTAACCCAGTGTTGTGAACAGTATTTCTTCTTTTATTCAGAATGTTTTTTTTATTTTAGTTTGCAGTCTGACAATAACACCTGGGAGTCAATACACAACCGAGTGCGCAGTCTGTTATCTACTCACAGTGCCAAGCAACGACTATTCTTAGTGAGTATGGTCCAGTTCTTTGCTGATTAGACATTATTATAATGGTATAATAGGGAAAATAGGGCATGAATAACATTCACCTGACTTTTATGCTAAACACAATGAGTTTAACGTCATTCAGAAATATTTAAAGTGGCTATGGAATTCTGACCTAGTGGGGAAGGCTGGGGGCTATGAAATTACAATAAGTGTAAAGGCTGGCTGGCTCTACACTGAATGTGAGTGGCGATTTCCATTTTCAGTCCCAACCAGCAGCTAAGTAAATCTAGCCCTAAATGTTTATTAACATAATGGGACAGATGTAACGAAGTCTGAGTTCAGCAGCCATGCGGGATGCTGGTCAATCTCTGATGTATTTTTAAAGTTCACAAAAACACGAAGGAAAAAGATGACTCTCTTTTTGGGGCACTCTTTAAATAATTTACTAATTTATATATTAAGACATTCTAGTTGACAGCTGTATACAGTATGGATGCACCAATTGCCAGCTAAACACTTGACCACGTGCCAAAAAATGTATCAATGTATCAGCCGGGATGTTTAATGTTACTCAGATTGTGGGCTAGTACACCCTATGAGACATTCTAGGTTCCCAGCTGAATTTTATGTACAAATGATACAAATCATAAAGTATAAAACATTTTTTTGTAATTTTCTAATGCAATTTAAAAACTTAGTGGCAAAGTTTTAACATATTTTTACTTGCTCTGATGGGGGTACCTGTAATCATGACCCTCTTAAATAGAGTATTTCATATAGTCATGTTTGGGGGTACTCGGAGAATAAAATTAGAGTGAAGTATAGAAAAATACAGCTCACCAATCAATTCCCCTTGGTGGGCCTTTTAAACTCAGCCGTGTGTCCTAAGGACAGTGAACGGATCTGAGAGGTTCTCCTCCAATAGGCGGGGTCTTTATTGGGTAAGTGAAAGAAGATATGGGGATCTGCTGTTGCTGGCAGAACCCAGTGGCACCCCTGTTAGTTGACCCAGTGCAAGGGTACTCTGCCTGGGACTGTCAGCAATGAGAGTCCCCTAGATTAGGAAAAAAGAAGGAGGACAGATATATTCTGCAAGATTTAATTCATAATTTCCAATATCACCAAAACAAAAGCAAATAGTATTCCTTTTGAATTCACTAATAGCTGTATTTTCTATACAAGAGGCTCCATATTCTAGTGATCTCTGCATGTACTGTGCATGCTTGGTAAAAATGTGGTTCCAACAGATTGATCAATTTATGCTGATGGTGTCTACTGGATTTTCCTTAAAGGACAGATTGATGAGGATTTCAATACTACTTCTAAACATGCAATTTTCACCACAGCCACAAAAAGGTTTGCCTGGTGTGTATGCTAAATGTTGACGGCTTGGTTAATGCAAGCAAAAACTATATAGTTGTAATTGGCATCTATTTAGAGATAATATTCCCAGACCGTCAAACACATACTGCCAGTCCTACAAAATAGGAGTGGTGTATCCTGTGGCTACTTCAAAATAATTTCAAAATATGAATACCATACCATATCCACAAAAAAATCGCCCAGTGTGTATACACTAATTTTCAGTGGCTTTGTTTGTATGGATTCAATGCACCTGGATTGAGTTTCCAACTGTTTAGCAATAATGTTGCCAATTCCACTAAGGTATACCACCAATCATATATTGATACATATGAGAAAAAACCTGTCGCATGTACAGCTCAATTATGCCGTCCTGAAGTGCATAGACATAGATACAATCTGTTTAGGAAACAATGTTGCCTGTTCTAAAAGAGCATTTCACTGATCATGCACGCAGAGAGTGAATCACTTAGCCTTCTGATGATATAGTTGCATCGTCTCCTCTGTCCCAATCCATATATGGGGTCCCATCAGAGTCAAGTGTATGTGTGACGCGCGTTTCGCCCTGGATACCGAGGCTTGTTCACCCACGTGGTCTCGCTGCCGCTGGGCTGTGTTTTGTAGCGCTACATTGGCGCCTTTACTGTGACGTAGAGGATCATATGTCTCCTAATAGGATTATTTCTACTAAGACTGCCTCCCCCTCGTGGGGCCGGCTCCGCCTTCTCCGGCTCTCTGTATGCATCTGAGTAGCGAATCCCTATCTACCCAGCCATGACGCTCTCCTGGTATAGACCTCACCTGCGTCCCTACGTAACTTGCGTCCTCCCTGGGTAACGTTGCTAGGTTACCTACAGTCCCGTTCGCTGCTAGTTATGGTGATATATTCTGATATATTGCGGCTTGTTTACAACTTTATAGAAAGGAGACCGCAACTAATTCTATCCTCCACCAAACTAGTGCTCACTTTCCACCTACCGTGCAAAATCTCCCTAGGGGGGAATTCCTGAGGTTGAGGAGGAATTGCTCAGACAAGAAGATATTTGAGACACAGGCGCAGGAGTTGACAGAAAGATTGATGGAAAGAGGCTACAGCAAAAGATCGATTAAACGAGCCCGGAAAGAGGTATCAGGCACAAGGAGAGAAGCACTTATCTTCAGTAGGAAGAAGAAGGAAAACACAATAGACAAAATTCGCTTTGTGGGCAAATACTGTAATGAATGGAGACAAATCCAGTCAATAATTCAAAAACATTGGTCTGTCCTTCTTCTTGATGAAGACTTAAAGAAGCTATTGGATCCCAAAGTCGCAATGAGCTGGCGACGATCACCAAATTTAAGGGACCAGTTAGTACATAGTCATTTCCTTGCAAAACCAGCCAAAACGGAGAAAACGGTAGGATCTTTTCCATGTGGAAATTGTAAGGCCTGTCAATTCATGTGTAAAAGAGATCAAATACAGGACAGGTATGGCAACATTATGAGAATCCGGAACTTTATCAACTGTAATTCAACAGGAGTCATATATTGCATTGAATGCCAATGTAAGAAAAAGTATGTTGGGATGACCACTAGAGCCCTAAAACAAAGAGTTCTCGAACATGTGGGAACCGTGAGAAACGCAACATCAGATCTCACTAAATTTAAAAAATTGACATCAGTGGCGCGTCATTTCCATCAAGCACATAACAACTCATTCACAGGCACAAAAGTATTCGGCCTGGAGAAAGTTACTCTAGGCATCAGAGGTGGGGATCTGCAGAAAACCCTACTACAGAAAGAAAGTGAATGGACATTCAGACTCAATGCATTGGCTCCTCAAGGCCTCAATGAATATATAAACTATCAGATTTTTATTTGAGACCTAAAATTACAACATAAAGGGACCACTTCCGAACCATAAGAACATCAGACCAGAGAACAACAAGATCCTTCTCCTTTTCTTCTCTCCTTATTATTCATCATTAGTTTTTCACTCTCCCCCTCGTTCCGCGTCCCCTCTCCTTCCTCCTTCTCCTGTCTCCTTTCTTCTAAAATAAAATCCTTTTTATGAATAAAACATCATAATGATCAGCATCTTAGCTAACTTTAATTTCAATATGGAATTATTCCAACAAATGCTAGATAGGGACCAGGGTCATGATAATCAACCGCCACTACCCATAAGCAAGAAATATCTTGAAGGGTAGATAAGATACGGTTATATCAACACGCAGAAACAATTGGATAGCATAATAACATCTTGCATTAAGAACTGAAGGGAATAAGTATTCAGATATAGTCTCCTTATATCAAAAAAAAAATATTTTTAAAAAAATACGAAAAAATTCTTCCTTTAAACAAAAAAATTGTTTTCACGGTTTTTCACGTTTTTTTGCAATGGCACCCCTTTTTTAGTGTATAGCACTATTTTTTCAAATTATGTCATATAATCACAGAGTATGATACAACAATCATAAATTGAATTCACACAATAAATATGTAGCAATAAATAGCTCAAAGCACTTGGTCTCAAGTGTTACTTATAACTATAATAATTTTCATAAATTCTTAGCACTAAAGGTATATGTATGTGTGTGTATATATGTATGTATATGTGTACATATATATATATATATATATATATATATATATATATGTGTGTGTGTGTATGCGTGTATATGTATATATTTTTTATATTCATCTTATATCATTATTAATTTTTTTCCCCCTATTTTTTCTCATTTATCATATTCACATAATTATGCACATACACATCAACCTCACTTATTTAAATTAAATCACTTTTCTTATAGGAGGATTAAACCAACAATTATAGAAGCAGCGCAGGACTATCCAATTTTAGGTCCCAAGAAACATTGGAGTTCGTTATAAACAAGCCGCAATATATCAGAATATATCACCATAACTAGCAGCGAACGGGACTGTAGGTAACCTAGCAACGTTACCCAGGGAGGACGCAAGTTACGTAGGGACGCAGGTGAGGTCTATACCAGGAGAGCGTCATGGCTGGGTAGATAGGGATTCGCTACTCAGATGCATACAGAGAGCCGGAGAAGGCGGAGCCGGCCCCACGAGGGGGAGGCAGTCTTAGTAGAAATAATCCTATTAGGAGACATATGATCCTCTACGTCACAGTAAAGGCGCCAATGTAGCGCTACAAAACACAGCCCAGCGGCAGCGAGACCACGTGGGTGAACAAGCCTCGGTATCCAGGGCGAAACGCGCGTCACACATACACTTGACTCTGATGGGACCCCATATATGGATTGGGACAGAGGAGACGATGCAACTATATCATCAGAAGGCTAAGTGATTCACTCTCTGCGTGCATGATCAGTGAAATGCTCTTTTAGAACAGGCAACATTGTTTCCTAAACAGATTGTATCTATGTCTATGCACTTCAGGACGGCATAATTGAGCTGTACATGCGACAGGTTTTTTCTCATATGTATCAATATATGATTGGTGGTATACCTTAGTGGAATTGGCAACATTATTGCTAAACAGTTGGAAACTCAATCCAGGTGCATTGAATCCATACAAACAAAGCCACTGAAAATTAGTGTATACACACTGGGCGATTTTTTTGTGGATATGGTATGGTATTCATATTTTGAAATTATTTTGAAGTAGCCACAGGATACACCACTCCTATTTTGTATGACTGGCAGTATGTGTTTGACGGTCTGGGAATATTATCTCTAAATAGATGCCAATTACAACTATATAGTTTGGGCTTGCATTAACCAAGCCGTCAACATTTAGCATACACACCAGGCAAACCTTTTTGTGGCTGTGGTGAAAATTGCATGTTTAGAAGTAGTATTGAAATCCTCATCAATCTGTCCTTTAAGGAAAATCCAGTAGACACCATCAGCATAAATTGATCAATCTGTTGGAACCACATTTTTACCAAGCATGCACAGTACATGCAGAGATCACTAGAATATGGAGCCTCTTGTATAGAAAATACAGCTATTAGTGAATTCAAAAGGAATACTATTTGCTTTTGTTTTGGTGATATTGGAAATTATGAATTAAATCTTGCAGAATATATCTGTCCTCCTTCTTTTTTCCTAATCTAGGGGACTCTCATTGCTGACAGTCCCAGGCAGAGTACCCTTGCACTGGGTCAACTAACAGGGGTGCCACTGGGTTCTGCCAGCAACAGCAGATCCCCATATCTTCTTTCACTTACCCAATAAAGACCCCGCCTATTGGAGGAGAACCTCTCAGATCCGTTCACTGTCCTTAGGACACACGGCTGAGTTTAAAAGGCCCACCAAGGGGAATTGATTGGTGAGCTGTATTTTTCTATACTTCACTCTAATTTTATTCTCCGAGTACCCCCAAACATGACTATATGAAATACTCTATTTAAGAGGGTCATGATTACAGGTACCCCCATCAGAGCAAGTAAAAATATGTTAAAACTTCGCCACTAAGTTTTTAAATTGCATTAGAAAATTACAAAAAAATGTTTTATACTTTATGATTTGTATCATTTGTACATAAAATTCAGCTGGGAACCTAGAATGTCTCATAGGGTGTACTAGCCCACAATCTGAGTAACATTAAACATCCCGGCTGATACATTGATACATTTTTTGGCACGTGGTCAAGTGTTTAGCTGGCAATTGGTGCATCCATACTGTATACAGCTGTCAACTAGAATGTCTTAATATATAAATTAGTAAATTATTTAAAGAGTGCCCCAAAAAGAGAGTCATCTTTTTCCTTCGTGTTTTTGTGTACATTATACCTATGACTCAAGGGAGCACCACCAATTAAGAATACATAATACATTTGAGTACTATAAATTATCTTATATATTGGTTTCAAATTGATATAATAATACTTTCAGTCAGTGCGAGAAGTTTCTTTCCCCCTTTTCCCTACCCAAAGGTATTTTTAAAGTTGCAATAATTTACAAGGCATGGTTATGCCTTGTAAATGATTGCCCCTCCTGCACTGTATTACATCCTGCACTGCTGCCGAACTCAGACTTCTTTACATTCTGCCCACTGTCTTTATTAACTAGTCAGTTATTTGCTAATATTGCTTTGGCTTCTTAATGGAAAGTGATTGTGTTACTACTGCAAGAATGGCATGCGGATGCTTTCTTCCGCATTTAGCCAGTATACTTTGAGTCGCATCACACATGGCGTATGAGAGCCACTAAGGTCCTATGCTACGCCACCAGCGCTAGGTTTATTTTCCACCTTGAAATGGCATCTTTTTAGCATCACTATGCAAATGAGACACACAAGCAGACTATGCTGATTAACATGATATGCTGCATACCTCCCAACTTTGGCTGAGCCGGAGGCGGGAGGGAGTTGCTGCACGCCGCAGGCGCGCCGAAAATTTCGGGGGTGTGGCCTAATTTCGGGCGTGGCTTATACTCGCGGCTCTCTCGCGAGGCCACACCCCCATTTTGACGCTATGGGGGCATAGACGATGTGCGCATGCGCACAGCGTTTATTCCCCGCTGCTTAGCAGCCGACAGGGGAGACTCCCAACAGCCCCCCCCTCACAGCGGGACACTGCCGGCCGCGGGAGGGACAGCGGGACAGGCCCTGATAATCGGGACTGACCCGCTGAAATCGGGACTGTTGGGAGGTATGCATGCTCTATGGCTATATTTTGTATGCAACTGCAGCTGTATCTGCATGGGAAATACTGTAACATAGCATTTTCATGTGCAGATTTAGCTGCAGTCACACACATTTTGCATGACATTTTAATTATTATAGTCTGCTTGAGAACAACCTTTATAGCATAACAGTGCTAATATGCATTTTCAGGGAAAAAGATGCACCAAAAATATTTGGGTAAATGTGTTTGGGACTAGGTGTGACAAGCCTGAATAATGCCATCTACCTCAGTATAATTCTCAGGTGCTATGTAATACGTATCTATAGCATTATAGACATTATAGATAGTTAGGTATGAAGTCCCGGCAGAATATCGACACATACTGGTAAATGTTTTTACTATACTTCCAAACCTAACACTTACTCTAACCTCCTTCTCCCACAACATAGCCCTAACCCCTCCCCCACAGCAGTCTAACCATGACCCTCAAAGTCTTCTGACTGATGGGATTTTTACTGCATCCCTTAGGCAACGACAATAAAGTTTTGGGCTACAGACTACTGGGCTGAATTTTGGAAAAGGCATATTAAATGTTTATGCATTTAGTTAGTTAATATTATTTGAAAATGAAATGGATTTACAGCAATTAGAATTTAAAATGTACTTTTAGGATATCTCTGAGAATGAAGTGGATCAAATTCTTGAAAGATCGTCAAGGAAGTCACCTAACAACAGTTTAGAAAAAGTTTCCTTCTGTAAGTGAAGTTATGTACTTAATGGATTTTGGGGGGGAACGCACAAATAACATTGACGATGATGCCACTACTATGCCTCTTACCTTGTCTCTGGACTCACCGTTAACTGGCAGCATTATAGCTAGTTGCCAGATCATCCCTTTCTATAAAAATGGGACCATGTACTGTAGGTCTATCTATGTACACTAGTTTAATAAACACTGTTCTTGGAGAGAGTGACTTAGATTAGCGAGCTCCACATAAATCATTCGATGGTCGGTGACCATCAATTGATTTCGGGCACCCTCGCAAGGCTGCAAATGGATGTTTATGCAAAACGTCCATTCGTAGCTCTGCAGGGAAAATCGTCGAGTAGCGGTGGGGGGGGGGGGGGGGGGGGGGGTGATAGGTGGGCAGGCAGAGTTGCAAGGCTCACAAAGGTACAGAGGCACAATGGGTGGGCATTGTCATGTCAATACTTCAGAGGGACCCATAGACTTGGGCCGTTGGTTAACCCGCAGATGACCCCGCCTTACTCTCTGTTGAGGCCTTGCTGAAAGCAGTTTACGTGCCTTGAGACAGAGTTAAAATCCTGCTAAAGTATATTGTATTAGTTTTGCTGGTGGTCAAACGATTGTGGCTGGAATGACCCTGTCCTGCGCAGTCAGTTTTGCCTCAGGCTATCCGAGCAAATTAAGGATAGTCTCATTCAATATCCTATTCCCGAGACTCTGTGCAAGCTCATCTCAGGGAAAGGAGAACAGAGAGAGGGGCTAATGCTTTGCCCAGTTCTTGTGTATTCACTCCCTCAGAGGATATTGAGGAGCCCATACCGCTGGGTCTTTCCAGAATGTCTCCTGAGGATACAACACGTAGATTCAGCCTAGAGCACTGTCTATACTACAGCGGTAAGGGAGATGTGGTGCGTGTCTGCCTGAAAAAGCAGGGAACCGCTCAGGCCAGATGAACATTGAGGGGGTTCATCTAGGCCTTCAGATTGTCTCCTCATAAAACTGTTAGTACCCGCTAAGGTATCTTTTGCTGGTCGGGACTTTTCAGTCTCAGCATTCATTGATAGTGGAGCTGCCGGGAATTCTTTGGACAACACTCTAGCTCAGACACTTGGCATTCCGCAGCTCCAGCTCCAAAGACCCATTACTGTGCGAGGTCTGGATGGAAAGTCCCTCTCCAACAGGGTGATTACTCACCCGACTCCTCCCATACAGTTGACTGTGGGCGTGTTACACTCTCAGGATTAAGTTCTCCTGCTGGTTACCCACTGTCTGACTGTTCCACTAGTTTTGGGACACCCCTGGCTCTCTAACCATAACCCAACTATCGACTGGAGGTTAGGGGAGGTATTTCGTTGGGGCTCCGATTGTTCCATGAAATGTATTATTCGCCCTGTGCAAGTCACTGCAGTAATACAAGACGGTATTCCTGCTGCTTACCAAGACTTTACAGATGTCTTTTCAAAAGGTAAAGCAGATGCCAGGTAAAGCAGATATCAGATCTTGTCCCAGGCGCCCGGTTACCTAAGGGAAGACTATATGCACTGTCTGGTCCAGAAATCAAGGCCATGGATGAATATCTGGGGATGAGTGGAAGTTGGCATTCAGCACGCACTCTGGACACTATGAATATCTTGTGATGCCTGTCCAATGCCCCAGCTGTGTTCCAGGATCTAATCAGTGACGTCCTCCGTTACTTCCTGGGTCAATTCGTGGTGGTATACTTAGATGATATTTTGATTTATTCCGAGTCTCGGAAACAGCACTATCTCCATGTTCAACAAGTTCTTCAAAACTGCAGGGAGAATCATCTGTATGCCAAACTTAAGAAGTGTGAATTTGATGTCACAGAGGTATCATTCTTGGGATATATCATCTCGTCTCATGGATTTTCCATGGATCCCACTGAGCTCCAGGCAGTCCTAGATTTCGCTAAACCCACTTACCTGAAAGCTATCCAGAGGTTTTGCCAACTATTACTATTCATGCCAATTTTGGTCTCTCCGTTTGTGGCACTTACCAAGAAGGGAGCCGATCCTTCTATTTGGTCACCACAGGTGGAACGTGCTTTTTGGTCGCTAAGTAAGCCTTTGTTTTTGCACCTGTTCTTACACACCCCAACCCAGATCTACCATTTATTGTTTAAGTGGATGCCTCTGAAGTGGGGGTAAGTGAAGCTCTGTCCCAGGAAATTCATAAGTCTTTGGAATTACATCCGTGTGCCTTCATGTCCAGGAAGTTTTCTTCTGCTGAAGCCAACTACGATGTTGGTAATAGAGAACTCTTGGCCATTAAGTGGGATTTTGAAGAATGGAGGCACTGGCTTGCGGGGGCTAAGCATATAATTACAGTGTACACAGACCACAAGAACTTACAGTACATTGTGTCAGCTATGCATTTGAATTCCTGTCAGGCTCGCTGGGCACTGTTTTTTACACAAGGTGCCCCGATCTCTGCCTGTTGGGCAAATTTTGCCATTAACAGTTCCAGCCAGGCCATGGTCACACATTGCCATGGATTTTATTGTGGATCTTCCTGTCTCCTCAGGGTGTTAAGTTATATGGGTGGTAGTACACCAGTTTAGCAAGATGGCTCATTTTGTTGCTTTATCTCGATTGCCATCCACCCAGGATTTAGCAGTCCTGTTTGTACGTCATGTAGTCAGGCTCCATGGGCTGCCCATGGATATTGTCTCTGACCATGGACCACAATTCATTGCCAATTTCTGGAAGTCCTTTTGCCGTTCACTAAACATGATACTCAGTCTCACTTCCTCGCAATCCATTGGACAGACATAACCAGTCTGTGAAGCAATATTTATGTTTTTATGCTTCCAAGTTTCTGTCGCCTATGCACCTTTAAAGTGGGTAATCTGGTGTGGTTGTCTACCTGTTACATCAAGCTCCGGCAGCCTTTGGCCAGATTAGGACCCAGATTTATCGGACCATTCCGGGTTATTAAACAAATGAATCCAGTAGCCTTTCAGCTTAAATTGCCTAAATCATTAAAATGCTTCAATACCTTTCATTCTTCATTACTTAAATGATTTGTCACTTCCAGGAAGTTCCCACAGAGAGCCATCAGGGGTAAAGCTCTTGTGGATTTACAGGGCCAGCAAGAATTCCTGGTGTAGAAGGTGTTGGATTCAAAGTGTTCTCGGAACAGCTCTATTTTCTGGTTCATTGGAAGGGGTGTGGACAAGAAGAGAGGTCCTGGGTCTTGGATAAGGATTTATATGCCACTAGACTCAAGAAAGCCTTTTTTCAAGAATTTCTTCATAAGTTTGAATTTAGGGGTTTCTTAACCCCTGCTCAAGGGGGGGGGGGGAGTACTGTTAGGAGTCGGGCAGTTGCCGGGTTAACAGGAGACTGAGTTTGGCTGCCGCAGCTAGCAGCTGCCTTAACTTAATCAGGCAATTGCTGTAGTGGTTGGTGGACTCTCACATTTAAGAAACTTCCTGTGAGCCTATCCCTGCTGGTAATAGCTTCTTGTAGCCTGATCTCAAGCCTCCTGTGTATTCTGCTCCAGTGGATTCCCTGGTCAGTTTCCAGTTTCTCCTGACTTTGTTCCAGATTACCTTGGATCCTCTGCTGTCTCTGTTTCCAGCTTTTGTGGTACCATGAGTCCGGAGGCTTCGCCGAACATTGCAGTCATTGCTGCATCCTTTGTACATACCTTTTTTGTAATGTGTTCTGTGACTTAGTCAGTGATTTCTGTTATTTCTGCCGTTTATGGTTTATTTACCTTAGTCACGTTCTGTGACTAGGCCGCTGTATCCTTAGCGGGTTTTCGTTTTGTGACGGTGTCGCAGGTCGTGGTGTTACCACACATCTTTAGTTGTTTCTGGTATGCAACAAATTCACATTTATTCTGCGGATGTGCCACTCATAATTTGTTATTTTCCCTGTACTTTAGTTGTGGTATCTTACATCTTAGTTTTAGTCAGTTTTCCTCTTATCCACTCAGTCTCGGTTGGTGCCTTGTTCCCCTGTAAGACCTGGTGGCATCGGAGTTTGGGCAGACCTAATTTAGCAATTCACATGTGGTTATTATAGGTGAAGCCTAGCTTTGCAGGCACCAACTGACAGCTGTGGAGAGTTAAGGTGGCCATACACATGCAGATTTATCTGCAGATCTGTCTGGTTGAACAAAAACATGGTTATGGATGAGAGCAAATGACAGTTGACCATTTGCTTGGAAATGCTGGAAAACTGACAAACTGTCACTCATCCATAACCATGTTTTTGTTCCAACCAGCCAGATCTGAAGATAAATCTTACTAGTGTATGGGCACCTTTAGTCTGTAGAAAAGGGGTTGCTGTGGTTTCATTACACAATCACAGCTCCACAGGCTTCTCTGGAATGCTCCACTCACCACCCTATCCTGTGGGTTCCAGAGATCCAGTTCCAACAGTGGGGCAGATGTATTAAGCCTGGTGAAGAGATAAACTGGAGATGAAGTGGCAGGAGATAACATACTAGCGAATCAACTCCCAACTGTCATATTTCAAACATAGCTGATTGGCTGTCCATTTTCTCCTTTCACTTTATCTCTAGTTTATCTCTTGGCCAGGCTTAATACATCTGCCCCAATGAACCTAGTGGGAAAATTGGGGGTGGTGATGGGGTGCCAATTCTCTTTTTTGGCAGAGGGCACCAAAAATCTAGTTACGGCTCTAAGATCCACTGAATATTCATGCCAATGCAGCTTATCAATTCTTAAAGAACAAGAAACATAGGTATAGGAACACGTTTCTACAATGCTGTAAATACTGGTTAAGCACACAAAATGTGTACCTCCAGTGTGTAGGCAGGGATGCATTTTTTTAGGCCATCTATCAGTCATTTCTACTACATTTATTTATACCTCTCCATGCAAATACAAATATTCTAAACTATTCATAAAAACCACAGGTAACTAAACGTCTGCACCTCAGCTTACAAATATATGCATGGTTATAATACTTTTTGTTTTATTCCTCATGTCAAGAACTAACATGGATGGTGTGCAGCCTTGGACAGGTCTTGGACAGGTCACTGCAGCTGATTCTGAATGTGCTGAATCTATGCAATATAATGTGTGCAAGTAAAATATTTATTTATTGCTGCGTGTGTCAAATTATTTACATTTTTCATCTTTTATAAGTAACAAATATCCATGCTAAATAAAATATAGTACAGAAACTGATATGCTTGTTATAATATTGTATTGTTTGTTTCTTTGTGGCTATAATTTCTTATGTAGCAAAGCATTGCCCGGAGTGCTTTGTCAATACTGCAACCAATGCAGCGCACTCTGTGGAGGTTATTCTGGTTGACTCGCAAGGCTGCGATTTTCACAAGGGGAGCATGTAAACTAGACTGTGCGACCACTCAAACATTCCTAGTTGGTCGCATTCCTGTGCGACCACTCAAACACCCCTAGTTATAGCAGTGTGTTCAAACTTAAACAACTGATTTGAAGCAAAAAACATATACAGATGGAGCCGGCCTCATTTAACGCCGGCGCCTGCTAGATTCTCTCCTCTGGCAAGCGCCGGCGATAGGGACTGGGAGGTGCATGCGTCTCACGCGCATGCGCGTCCCAGTATCACGGCGACTGGGCAGCATCTCCCTGCCCATCTCCGCTTCAGGGAGACAGGCAGGGTTCGGGGGGGTGGCGAGGGGGACCACCAGCAACGGCGGGGGAGGCGGCGGGGACCTGGGGCAAGCTCCATTGCCACGGAGCGCCTGAGCGACTTGCGGGGGCTGGCGATACTTTCGCCAGCCCCTGCAAAGACTAGGCCGGCTCCATCTGTAGTAACCAAACACTTCATTTATTATATATTAATTGTATTATCCCTTTGATGGGATTGGCTGTTATTAGTTCTTTTTTTCTCCCTATAAAGAACATGGGTGACATTTAATAGGATGCGCTTGTTGGTTTTTTTTTTGCGATTTTTAGACAACAAAATGGCGTTATCGCACTTTTTGCAGAAATCGCGTACTTAGTAGGGTGCGCTACGTCCCGTAATTCGCACATTTTGTGCGATAACTCGCACTTTCTCACTTGCCGGTTTCAATTCTCATTTTTATAGCATCCAGATGTTTTCCCATAAAAAAGTATACAAATCGCTTATTTAATGGACTGCGCACATGGAATTCACATTTCAAAAGTGTCAAAAAATCACCACTGGTGCAGACCAGGTCCTGAAGGATGAAGTGACCCAAAAGCAACTTTAGTCAAGAGCACAAATGGTTACTTTTCTCACAGGTGTCCTCATTTTTCATCATAAACTCCCCCACATATACCCCAACATCATTAAGGACACCTGTGATGGTTTGAAAGATGAAGAGTGGTGTGGAGCTGGCTGTTTGTGACTTTGATCGTTTGGAGGAGCTGCGCAGGAGGAGGGGGAAGCTGCGCACCAGATACAGGTACCCTGAGTACTGCATGCTTCATGTAGGTATTGCGCTAGGCTGTACCTGGACTCCCTCTCTGATTAACAGGTTGTGGTTATGTTTAGGCTGAACCGCAATAACCTGTTGAACTTATATGAGCAGGTGAACGATGATTTGGACCCTTATGGGGGTGCCAAATATGCAGTGTGTGGGCTGCAGAAATTACTGTGTGCCCTTTACTACTTGGCCACAAGCTCCACTCAGTCTGTGACCTCATGGTCGTTGGGGGTCTCACAAGCCGCTTTATCTAAGCATTTCACTCAAGTGTTACTTGCTTTCAAGAAGTTGTGGCGCACATATATCAGATTCTCACGTTGTGAAATATTTTGACATACATATTTATCCAGCAACTCATCAATCTATATTATATTATATTTGTTTCCTTAATGTCCTAATACTGAAGACATTGCTTGTTGTACATGCCCCTCACTAAAGGTGCGTGTATGGCCTACCATTTACCACAATTCTCAAGTGTTTGTCTTAAGCATTATCCATTTTTTCACCATGACTAAGCAAAAATAATCTTAAAATAGTGTATGGGTTGAAATATGCTTACTCACTGGGATATCATATGTAATAGTTGAATCCTTGATATAAAGTTTTTTTTCTTCTAGTTTTAATAGGATCAAGAATGTGATTTGGAAAGTACAGGATGACAGGGGCAGACAGCAAGTCTGCGAATAACAAGAAAACGGGTACACATACGTAGACCCCAAGGCCACAGAGGCAACCATGCCAGGTTCTTTCCTTGGATGGGTGATGGGTGAATTAATGACAGCATTATGACTGAAGGCAAAGCTAGCCAATAAGACTCAATACTTATGAGTAATGAAATAATTTAAGTGAATACAGTATAAATATTCCAGAGAAAGAGGTTAGGCAGCTGAGGAAGAAGAGGTAAATACGTTTAGAAGGTGCTGGAGGTGTCGGGTAACGTATGGATAAGGTGTCTGGCTGATTACTGTCCCTGTTGGGTTTCCATTTCTACTTGATTTAGGTATTAACCAATCAATGTTATGTTTCTTGTGTTAGCCTGCATTTGCAAATATATGTAATCATTTAAGTAAAGCATTGTAATTCATTTTTACAAGTTTGTGTTGGCATGCAATTATTTCAGCGTTTGCCATTCCATTTAAGGGTTATAAATATTTAGATATACGTACGCTTTTTCAAAGGATTAGGGGCAGTCCTTTCCCAAGAGTTGTATGGAGAGGAGAAGCCAATCCTCTACCTTAAGGCCCCCTTACATTTGTCCGACTTGTCATAACGACAAGTCGGACCCGATTGTCCCAGCAGCTCCCCGGGAGGGATCACATGCGATGGCACTTCTTGTGCCAAGTTTTGCATGTGATAAATCGCATGCGATTTATCACATGCAACTCCCGGGGAGCTGCAGGGACAATGGGAGCGGGGGACAGCAGCAGGGATATGCCCGCAACCAGAGAGCGGGCGTGGGGGGGGGGGGGGAGGGGGCGCAGGTAGCCGGGCAAGAAGCCGCTGGGCATGGAGCAGGGGGGGCAGCTGCGCAGAGTACGAGGGAGCCAGGCAGGAGAAGACGATGCAGCGCGAGTGGCACGAGCAGCAGAGCACTTCCAAAAAAAGAAAAACCCCATACAAACGCATAGGAAGCCATTGATTGGCTGAGACCTCTCTCAGCCAATGAGCGAATGTATGGCTTCCTATGCGTTTGTATGGGCTTTTTTTTTGGAAGTGCTGCTGCTGCAGCGTCTTCTCCTGCCCGGCGCCCTGGTACTCTGTGCCGCCCCCCCCCCCCCTGCTCCCGCTGATGCTGCCCGGCTCCCTGCGCCTGATCCCTCTGCTCTGGTAGGTCCCCTGTTGCGGGGGAGCACGGCTCCGGGCAGCACATAAGATTTAGCAAATCTTATGTGCAGCCAGTCCGACCTCCCATCTCCGATCCGATGCGCACGGGGCCGCGCATCGGGTCGGAGGGGATGTCTCCATATGCGATTTGGGACAATTTCAAGGCCCGATTCATCCGAATCGGGCAAAATTGTGCCCAAATCGCATAATGTAAGGGGGCCTTTAGCCGTAAATTACTGCCAGAGAGCGCAAGTATTCAGCTGTAGAGCAGGAGTGCTTGGCAATTAAGTAGGCGGTTGAGTCCATAAAATATTATTTGTTGGGACAAGATTTTTTTTGTTGGTCACAGACCAGGCACCCTTGCAATGGATGCACACGAACAAAGAGGTGAGTGTTCATATGACTCATTGGTTTCTGGCCTTATAGCCATTTAAGTTGAGGTATTGCATGGTCCAGGGAAACAGCACCTCAAAGCAGATGCATTTTCCAGGGAGTTTTTAGGTCCCCAACCTCCAAGCAAACCTATGGTGAAGTTAGAGGAGGAGGAAGAGGGCGAGGTGGGTAACCTCTGGAAAGCGGTGGAGGGCTGAGTACCTGGGCGGATGACACGAGAGGTGGGTGAGGCGGAGAGCTTGCTTAAAAAGTTGTTAGCTTCACCAGGGTGATTGAAGCTAAGGGCGAAGAAGTGAGGTATGGACAGCATACCTCCACGTGCAGGATCCGGTCCAGGTTTTAGAGCAACAGCAGCAGAGAAACTGATGTGATCTGGGCTGGGCTGATTGGCAGCACCTGATATAAGATTTTCCAGTGAAAAGGGTTATTGCTCTTGATGGTGGAATAGCTGCCCAAGTGATAGGCCGTGGTGTGGGCTACGATAGCGACCACTGGAGCATTTTCAAGTGTTTGTGCTATGCTGTGACACCTGTATGCTGCAATGCTGTAACCTTCCTTGCTTATGCTGATTAACTGGTAAGCTGCGTACCTGCTTCAAAATAAAAACCAAGACTTTATCTTTATCAGTGTCTGTGATTCCTTGTCACATACACACACACACACACACACACACACACACACACACACACATATATACACACATGCATACATATTTTTATATTATTATTATTATTGCCATTCACATTGGGCTTTGGGCCCGATTCAGATTTGATATTTAATAGCGAATTACTCAGATCGATTGTCGAATGACTGCGCTAACCGTACAGATCGTAGAGGGTGAATAGTGACATAAATTGCGTATGGATTGTAAACGCAATTTGACCGAAGGTCGCATGGGCCATTTTAGTGCCGTGGGGTGGCGGAACGCGTCCTCCCGACCTTTTCATACCCCCACTATCTACGTCGGGGTTCAGTTGATTTTATATAGTGTGGTGAGCGCAGCGAGCCACCATTACTGAAGCGTGGGGAGTGCAGTGAGCCCCGCGAGGGGACGCGGAATACATGTAAAGTAATCCACGCCCCCTCACAGGGCTCGCTGCACTCACCACGCTTCGGGCTTGGTGGCTCGCTGCGCTCGCCACACTTTATAACATCAACTCCACGCCGACGTGGATAGTGGGGGTATGAAAAGGTCGGGAGGACGCGTTCTGCCGCTGCGCTCACCATGCTTTGGGGTGGCGTGGATAGTGGGGGGGGGGGTGACTAAAACCTCATTGTATGTCATACAAGTGTATAGCTAATGGCATGGTATAGCACCCTATAAAATCGCATGCGATCGCATGCGATTTTGCGGGAGGTGCGATGCGATTCCCTGGGGCCAACAGAGCAGTGAATAAATTACATTAAAATAATCGCATCGTATCGCACGGCACTAAAATGGCCCAATGCGATGTGATGCAATTTTAGTACGGAGAATAGCCCTGTACGCAAATAGCGTACTGGGCACCCTGCTAGGAAACAAGTACCGAAAAACCATTACTGTAGATTGCATTTGTAAATGGATAGCGATCTACGAGAATTTCGGAATTCATTTGCAGATTTACACCGGGTGGGTTTTCTGCTTTCTGGGCGGTGGCTATGTACCCGCAGTCCTCTGCTATTTTGCATGTCAGCAATCAGGTCTGAATCAGGCCCTTTATACACACTTTGATGTAAATGTGATTTGGCACCAAGAGGTAATATAAGGATGAAGGAGAGGAAATACTAGTTCATGTACAGGCTTCCTAACTATCAACATACTGTAGAAGCGATATTTCCACATCACATAAGGCCTAATTCAGACCTGATCGCAGGACAAATTTGTTCTGAGAATGGACAAAACCATGTGCCCTGCAGGTGGTAGAGAAAGTTAGAGTTGGGTGGTGGGTGCTCAAACTGAAATCTAAATGTCAGTGTTAAAATAAAGCAGTATTTACCCTGCACAGAAACAAAATAACTCATCTAAATCTAACTCTCTCTGCACATGTTACAACTTCCCTGCACCTGCAGTGCACATAGTTTTGCCCATTTTGAGAACACATTTGTCCTGTGATCAGGTCTGAATTAGGCCTATAGTACTGAGGCTTGAGATGTCACTACATTGAAGCTTAAAGATAGGTATCATCAAACAGCTCCAAAACCTTTAGAGAGATAAAAATCCCAGTGTCTGCGCTTTTGTCTGTATAGATTGCAATATGGCTGAGTCATCGTTCCACACAATTTTTAATAAATGATTATTTAATGATTTGTAAAGAAATCTCATTTATAAAACATATCAAGAAATACAATAAATAATTCACACAATATAAAATATTATTGAATATTAGATGAATAAATGGACAATGCTCATATAATTTAGGTGGCCACCTATTTCTGTTAGTTTATATGAAAGCTATAACATAATTAATGAAAAATAAATAAATAAGATCAAAAATATATATAAAAATAAATAATACGAAAAATATATGCATAAAAATTATACATAATAAAAATGAATGTCCCCGGGATTTATTCAATTTCCATATGTGAATATATGAATATAGATTGTCCACCAGGTTGCCAATAAACTACTCGGTCTCCAAGCGTATTTGGTTATTTAGCAGGGATAATATTTCCACATATGTGGTACTCAAGGACTCCAGTAAATATTTTGTAGCAAGGTGGAAAGAAGCAGAGATTCTGAGGGACGATTCCGTGAAGTGTTCACTGCCCCCAGTGCTGCTACCTGCTAATTTGCGGTGAATGCAAGATGAATTGCCAGGTAAGCGAACCACCTGAAAACCAGCAGTGTGATGTCAGTCCGGTACTGCTGCATCTCTCACCCGCAGCAGTGGGTGGTCTCACCTCCGGCTAGTGCGTTGTGTCCGTGGGGCATACTGTGCTGCGTCTCTCACACGCTGCACAGTTGATGGTAACAACAAAGCTGGAACTCGGTGTCCGTGTAGTGGCCGCCTGTGTAATCGATGTCGCTGGCGGAATTGGCAGTGAGTACAAGCGTATGGGACAACAATGGTGGACTTCACAGGAAAAAGTAACTCCTCTCCACGGGTGCCCGGATCCTCTAACGCGTTTCGCTCCAATGTGCGCTTTTTCAAAGAGTGGAAAAAGCTAAGCTCCAAAACCTTTGCCTACAGTTACCAACAGGGTTGGACTATCCCACGTGTATACAGGGAAAACCCTGTAGTGGGCTCCACTGCCTGGACCCCACCTTCTCCTCTAGGGATCAGATTCCTAACTGTGCAGTTGAATGATACATTATTCATATATTACATTATACTGTATTTGACTATGGTGTATTCTCACATGCTGCCAGGCTGCTCTTGTCCCCAGGTGTGCAGCTCTGTGCAATGTGACGTGATGTCAGAGGTCACGCTGCGCAGCCTGCCACCGATCTGGTCTCACCCGCTGCACTCCTGCGGTCACCACACCTCTATAGCCACTGTGCAAGCCGCCCACAGCACCTCTCCAGCCATTGCATTTGAGAAACATTTGTTTGGAAGACTGGCCTATTTTCCTAGAGGTGCAAAAGGACTCAAGAAAATCAGATGCAAAAGGTTGACATATGAAAGCATGACAGTGCTTAAGGTCTATGGGTTCAAAAGATCAACATTACAATGGTCTTCACATTTTTTCTTCACATTTCCCAATATTTGCTTGATTTGCTGTCTATGATTGAGCAGAGAGGCAGTGGATTGAGCCATTATGCCCAAAGCATGGCAAGTGAAACAAGGCTGTGAGGGCACAAATTCTTACTGATGGTGGTTATATAGTACTAAATATACAAGATTTGACCCCATAAAAACTGAATAAACTTGCGTTGACCATTGTTATGTCAAACTTGTAAACCTGTCGATCTTTTGTTCTCTGTTGACCTTACCCACTATTGACCTTTCATCTGTCGACCTTTTGTTTTTGCAACCTAATGTATGTTGACATTTGATGGCGGAATGTGATGTTGCCCGTGTTTGGTGGCAATGCTGGATGCCAGATGAACTCTGAACTTTTTTTTTTAAAAAGGGGCAATCACTTACAAGGCAAAACCATGGCGTGTAAGTGATTGCCCCTTTAAAAAAAAATCTGAGTTTGGTCGGCATCCCGCACTGCCACCGAACTTGTGTGGCATTACATTTGCCCTTGGTGTTGACCTTTTGACTGTCAACCTAAATACTGTAGGCTTTTCTATACCACACTCTCGCTCAACTTCATAAACATCTGCATATTATACGCCTCAAGATTAGGCGTGACTTCGAATCCCGCACAAAAAGTGGTGTTGCAAATAACAAGCAGCAGCAAATCAGTGTAATTCTAGTCTTTTCCATATGCCAGTGGTGGATTTCCCACTAGGCATATGAAGTCCATTCATAGGTGTGACACGTGCTGAGGGAAGGGGGGGCAGAACATCATGCTTGCACAATAGCCCTGCTAGGCCGAGGGCAAGCTGAGGCCAGGGGATTCTTTTTTTTTCTCATTACAACTAATATTTTTTATTTTGTACCTGGAGGGGACAATGGTCAGTTAATGTCTGTAGTGGAGTCAGGGTGAGGTTAGTGTTTCTTTGGCAGTCACGAGAACCCAATATGAAGGAGGCAGTGACGTGATGGGAGGCAATCGATAATGTTGTGCCTAGGGGCAGCCTGATCCCTAAATTTGCCCCTACCTAATGCATTGATAAGATCTAACATCTGATTTCTTTTATACCAATTTGTATAAATGTAACTGAAAGTGTTTTGAGCGTAAGTTGGTACATCTAGGGAAATTGCTAACATGTAATTGTACAAGAATTGTTTGGTAAATAGCATATCTTGCAGTCTTTGTGATGTACCCAACCATGACATTGTCTTTTACAACTGATAAATGTCCTTGGGATATCCTAATATTTTGTTTCTTTAAGTGATTGATTAAGTAGAAGTTATGGTTACGAATTTGGAAATTGATGAAAGTAATTTCCTTTGGTGATGTGCGGCCAGTGTGACAGATTGTCTACAAGCTGCGCTGTGCAGCAGGTGATGTATAGGAAGCAGGATTCGGTAAGTACTGCAGATCAGTCTTTTCACTTCATTGCACCACAGCGAGCACTCACTGGTCTGTGCCTGTCAGAAAGTTCTAAAATAAGACTTTAATTAACCTTGAAGCTGTACATGTCACCCTCATTTGTTGCTTAAATCAATAGGCGATATATCCATACATTCAGCAAACCCTGGTAGCTAACTATTTTAACCATTCACATGCCGAAACAAAACAATGCATGCCCATAATGTCATTTTTGCATATCGAACAAACATATATGGCAAATATATTAAGGTGGGAGTTCTATCTGATGGGATGTTACCAATAGCAACTCATTAGATTCTACTTTTAATTGATTTAGTGCCATCTAAAAGAGAATAAATTGAATCTGATTGGTTGTTATGGACAACATTGCAGCTTCCATAGAACTCCCATCCAAATTGACCCCTAAATGTTTTTTTTTTCTTTATGGCTGCTTTGGCTCCCACCTCTGACTACTACAGAGGTGATGGTCAGAGGTGGGAGCCAAAGAGGCTAGATAACAGAGGTTTCAGCAGTCCAGTATGAAGATGACCAGTGAGTGGATGAGGGTCTTTAAAGATAGAAAGGTTCTAATCTTGGAGATATTTTTAAGATGGAAGTGATAAGACTGGGAGTGGGACTGAGTCATATTAAGAGACCCTCTGCTCTTTAGCAGGCAGCTGAAGTGATAGCCAGGAAAACGGCAGTCACACCATTTTCACGGAGACATGCAAACCACAAAGGTAAGTTTTTTTTAAAATAGAGTGTGTGGTATGGGCCCAACTGTACTGGACAGGACACACTGCACCCATTATAGATGTTATCCGGATGATATGACCTTTTTTACATGTTAACCTTTTTTCATGTTGACATATTATTTGTATTGACCTTTTGTCATTGGTGACCTTGTGCATATTAAGTGTCTATCCTATTGACTAGTATCAACCCTTTAATCTGGAGATATGATAGATAAGATGGCGCGGTTTTTCATGGATAGTGAAATCAAGAAAGGTGAGGGGACTTGGCAGGATGGAAAACTATTCACCTCAGCCATTTAAGGTAGAAAAGCACTATGGCATTTTGGGGTTTATTCTAGTTCATTCTTTCTGACAAAATCCTTCTTAGATGGACAAAACCATGTGCACTGCAGGGGGGCAGATGTAACATGTGCAGAGAGAATTAGATTTGGGTGAGTTTTTTTGTTTCTGTGCAGGGAAAATACTGACTGCAGGATTTTACACTGCAATATAGATCTCACTTTGAAGAAAAACCCCACCCAAATCTAATTCTCTCTGCACAAGTTACATCTGCCCCACCCGCAGTGCACATGGTTTTGTCCATCTAAGAAGGATTTTGCCAGAAAGATTGAACTAGAATAACCCCCTTTATGATCAGAGAAAAGATAATATTGGAGTTGAAAATCTCTGATAAGCTCATCTAGATAAAACCTAGAGGGAGAATACAGTAGAAGGAAGAACACAGCCCAGGCACCTACTGAAGGGGAAAGGTTGAGCTATAAGAAGACTGAAAAACAAAGATTCTTAACTCCACAGCGCCTCTAGATCTGCAGCTCAGTTTCTGTCACAGGAGCACCACTCCTCCACAATAAAATACAGATATGCAAAGAAAAGAGCCGGAACCAAGCGCTGATCTTATTATCATTCAATGGGAGTCCATTCAGGTATAACCTCTTCTTGAACCGCCCACAGAATCTGTTTTTCTAACTGTAGCAACCTAATGGACCACACTGACCTTAGTGATGGTCCCTATATACACATAGTGTTTTATTTACTCTTTTGTTCAAAGGTCATCTACCGCTCAAAGGCTAAGGGTTAATGTACTGACCTGGGTACTGGTCCCTATGTTCACGTAATGGTTTCTTTCGGAGCCCAGGTTCCCCCGGATCAGAATACCAATAACGATAATGGATTTGTCTTCCAGAAGTTTTATTTTCACAGATAAAAAATGTCCAAACGGTAAAAATAGTAAAAAACAAACAAACACAGGAGCCTTTACCAAGTGGAACCAACGAAAAACATTATTATCCTACTCATCCCGGGTGAGGAGGATAATAATGTTTTTCGTTGGTTCCACCTGGTAAAAGCTCCTGTGTTTTTTTTTTTTTTTTTACACATCCCCTTGCATGAGGCCGCTGACCATCGAATTCTTTTTTTCCCGTTCGCAAATAAAAGTCAGTCTAGATTGACTTTTATCTTGGCCGGAGATGGATGAATTTTGGGGCGGGCGCTGACATAATGTGACATCAGCTGCCCGCCTCAAGCAGTCATCGACACGCATGCGTGTGCAGGAGAATGCCCAGTGTTTTTATGGGCATGCCCATAAAATGCTGGGTGTTCCCCTGCTCCAGCTCAACTAGCCATTCCCTCCTGGGAATATGCGCATGCTCAAACCCAGACCATGTGGGATAGGGCTGAATATGGCCCATTACAAACAGGTCTGAATTGGCCTCAATATACAGAGGTTATCCAGAAAGTAAAGATTGTAAAAGAAAAAATAACAGTGTTATTTTTTTTAAAACATGAAGTACCATAGTCTATTTCTCCACATAATTACCCTCTTCATTTCATTATTTATCATATCTTTCCCCAAATTTTAGAAACCCCTAGTTGTATTTAGCTTGTTTTAGTCCAGAGATCAAATTGCTGACTGCAAGTTTCGGCTTATCTACACTTCTGAAATGTTTTGTGCTTAGGAACACTTTGATCTTAGAGATAAGGTAAAAATCACATGGAGGAAAATCCAGGCTAAACAATGACAATGGTTGTACATTCTGATTGTTCTTTGTCATGCACATTTGTTTGTACTGTATAGGCAAACCTCCAGGTCCCTGACCCCCCAGTGACCCACCAGTCCCTCCGTCTGGTCTTTGCATGCAGCAAACTCCCAGCCAGGGAGTACTTATCTTTGTTGAGTCTTGGTCTGCACAGAAGGAGGCAGCAGGAAAGAAGCTCATGGTCAGCAAAAAACTTTTGGTACTCTTTACCTAGCACGGCACCCACGATTTTGATCGTGGGCATCACAGGTAAAAAAATCGCGGGCATCGCGGGCATTGAATGCACTAAAAATCGGGTGCGATGCGACCGACGCGATGCCCGCGATTTCCCATAGGGAACAATGTTAAATGTCTCAATTGACCAGATTTTCCTGTTCAATGCCTCAATTGACCCGATTTTCCATAGGAAACAATGTTAAATGGCCCACAGAGGCCAAATAGCCACCCTGAAGTGTGAAATGGCCCCCACAATTGTTAACTCCACCCCAGATCAACGTGAACCCGAAGCGTGGTGAGCGCAGCGAGCCCGCGAGGGGCGGCGGTACGCGTCCTACGACCTTTTCATACCCCCACTATCCACGTCGGCGTGGAGTTGAGAATAGAATAGTGCGGCGAGCGCAGCGAGCCCCCGAGCCCGAAGCGTGGCGAGCGCAGCGAGCCCCACGAGGGGACGCAGATACCTTCACAGGTAAACGCTTCCCTTCGCGGGCTTCACAGGTATCCGCGTCCCCTCGCGGGGCTCCCTGCGCTCGCCATGCTTCGGGCTCGGTGGCTCACTGCGCTCGCCACACTATTCTATTCTCAACTCCACGCCGACGTGGATAGTGGGGGTATGAAAAGGTCGTAGGACGCGTACCACCGCCGCTCGCCACACTTCGGGTTCACGTTGATCGTGGGGTGGCGTTAACAATTGTGGGGGCCATTTCACACTTCAGGGTGCCTATTTGGCCTCTGTGGGCCATTTAACATTGTTTCCTATGGAAAAATCGGGTCAATTGAGGCATTGAACAGGAAAATCGGGTCAATTGAGACATTTAACATTGTTCCCTATGGGAAATCGCGGGCATCGCGTTGGTCGCATCGCACCAGATTTTTTAGTGCATTCAATGCCCGCGATGGCCACGATGGGCGCCGTGCTAGGTAAAGAGTACCAAACTTTTATCTCCAGCTGATGTTGAAGTCTGACAGCAGCACCCCTGATATTACTGGGATTGTCCCTCTCCCTGCTCTGTTGCTCTACTGGTTGACAGCCTGGGGCGGGCACAAGACAGTAGTAGTTGGCTGGCAGAGTAGCACACAGGGATATTAGAAGAGTTAACACAATGCAATTTTAGACATGACAGTACAGAAAATAGTGAGAGGGGAACATCGGGTGCAGGCAGTGCTCAAAAGGGTGTAGCGGCAGTCTCTGATGGGTTTGGTCTTTTAGATCTACAGTGTCTAGGTCTACAATCAAAAGGTCGACAACTAATGGTCAATAAGGTCAAAAAGTCAAAAGGTCAACAGGGTAAAAAGTTGAAAAGGTTAAAAGCTCAACAGTCCAAAGGTCGGCATGGTGAAAAGGTCGACAATGAATGATGCCCTTGGTAATAACTAGAGATGAGCGGACTCGGTTCTCAGAGAACCGAGACTACCCAACCTTCCAGGATCTGGGGAGATCCAAGACACAGCTCTGATCTCTGTGCCTGTGCTGGATCCCTACCAGAGGCGAACTTGTGAGATTTCGCTGTCAGTTCTCTTGGGTTTTGACTTGGGCGCCAATTTGCAAAGTCCCATTGTATACAATGGGCTTACTCCTAATTGGCTGAGAGAGCTCAGATTTGACCCATTGAATTCAATGGAACTTTGGAAAAAATACAGCGGCTGCCGTCTGTCCTCCTCAACAGCCACCACTGCCACAGTGACACACACTATATCAGCACAGCCAGCACTGCTGACACCTCAACCCCCCACACTGAGTACACAATGCTAGCACCTTCACACTGCCGACTCCACCCACAACCCTGAAAGAAACCCCCGCACTGCTGCCCCCCTGCACTAAGGACATCACCGGCAACCCTGCACTGTCAACACAGCTAGTATCGGTGCACTGCCAACACCAATGGCACCCCCCCTCTGCTGACATTTCCGATACCCCTGCTATACCAATACAGCCAGAACTCCTGCATTGAAGACACCACAACACATTGACACAACCTGCACCCATGCTCTGAGGACGGTTCCATCACCTTCTGCATTGAGGACACCGCTGACATTGCAGACACCACAGTCACAGTAAGTACACTATTGGTGTATCCAACATGCACTGTATTTAACCTGAAAAGAGAAACCAGTAAAAACTGTAAAGAGCGCTTGCCAGGGCTGTTGAACCTCAAAGAGCTGCTGCACTGGGGATTAGTCAGATCCCACAGGTTAATATAGAGAAAAGGGGTGGGTTGTGCAGCGCTCGTATTTCAATGAAGAGTGAATCATGTACAAAATGACATTATTTATTAAAGAACAAATGCAATATGACAAGAATAAAAATGATAATAAATATAAATAATTATATATGTATAATTCTTGAATTATGGGATAAAAAATGGTAAAAAAATACTCAGTAGGACCTGTCAATGAGTGATGAATCCTACTGAGTATTTTTTTACAATTTTTTATCCCATAATTCATGAATTATACATATATAATTATTTATATTTATTATCATTTTTATTCTTGTCATATTGCATTTGTTCTTTATTAAATAATGTCATTTTGTACATGATTCACTCTTCATTGAAATACGAGCGCTGCACAACCCACCCCTTTTCTCTGTATTTAACCTGAACTGTTTTCATCCCGCACTGTATCTGATCCACACTGTATCCCACACTGTATTCTACCTGCACTGTATACAATCCGCACTATATCCCACACTGTATCTGATCTGCGTTGTATCTAACCCACACTCTATCTGACCGGCACTGTATCCAACCCACACTGTATCTGCAGCCTATAATGGGCCTGGAGCTGAAAATTATTGAGGGCCTATTATGCGCAATAATAGGGGTTGTGGCCAGCACCTAATAATGTGGGGGGTGTGACCATGTTCTGGTTGGGTGGTCTGCTCATGGGTGTGTCTTTCAACTAATTTTATATATATATATATATATATATATATATATATATATATATATATATATATATATATATATATATGTGTGTGTGTGTGTGCTGGAAAAGGCAGGGGGCTGTTATAGAAAAAATTCAAAGGGTTTAGCATAGGGTGGCAAAGAGTTTGGCATATGCAAGGGCCTGGCACATAAAAGAGGGAAAATAGAATTTACTTACCTTCCAGTGGCGGCTGCAGACTTTGGGCTTCAGTGCTAACCATATATCGCTAGCACTGAGAGCATCAGATGATATATATGCACACTCCCTCCAGCCAAAGAGTGCAATGACATATAATATATATATATGGGGGGCGTGGCCTGGCAAGCAATCTGACCAGACACGCTGAGACGGAGCTCCGGAGCTGGGCCGACTGAAAAAGCTTCTCCAAGCCACAAGACTTGCCCTGAGAGCACCCCAGCACCTCATCCCCGTAGCCTAACACCCAAGCTACAGCTGACAGAAACCGCGGAGCCGGGGAGTGCTTTTTAGCGCTCTCGCGGGTTGCGGCCTAGTCAGAGGACAGAAGCCGGGGCCTCAATTTCAGCGCCGCCGGCCGCACGGAACTCAAAAGACGGCCGCAGAGGACACAGGACGAGCGCAGCGACGACGCCAAAGCCGGGAAACTACCATCGAGAGCAGTACCCCCGCAGGCACCCACTCCAGACAGAGCCACAGGTGAGAGGGACCGGCGCACACACACACGCGCCTCCACGCCGGAGCGCGCCCGCTCCAGAGGATACCAGCAGGGCCACAGGCCCGAATCACGCTTCTAAGGCGCAGCTAACGGGGGTACCAGGCGAGACCAGCACACAGCGACTGGCAGAGGAGAGACGGTAGTAGACCCCGCTCTGCAGCGCAGCAGGGAAGTAGACGCCATCTCCCCGCACCCGCCATCTTGCAGCCCCAGACTTACGGGGACCAACTCACTCCCCAATATACCGCTCCTAACAAGCCCCTACACCCAGGACGCCCTCCTATCCCCAGAGTACAGTAAAGGAGAAGCAAGGGCAAAGCAAGCCTTAGGTGCTGACAGCCCAGGGCCTCTAGAGGGGAAACACTCCTAAGCAACCTATGCCCAGTGGATCCCCCCTGTACCACCTTTCAAAGCACTCCTAAAAACCTCTGAGCAAAACTCCAGACTGCCATATAAGACTGCTCAGTAGAGGCCGTGTCCTCCCTATTTTTTCTTATCCCCCCTTCTATGTACCTACCCTCACAATCACCACTACATTCAGGCAACAAGCTCATTTGGCTTGCTAGAGGCTGCAACGACCTCATCTGCTATACAAGACTGCCCTCTAGTGTTGCTGGGGGCAAACTACAATCAATGATCTAACAGGATCATCCACGGCCAAGCAAAGATCCTATATCTCAACTTGCCACCACGCCGAAGAAGTGCAAGCTGACACTCCACCCTGCATCCACAATTAGCATATACTGTGCTCGCAGAAGTGTAATGGTCAAAATTCCCTAAATATGATGAATCCCAGATGAGGATGTCTCCTTGAAGCCAGGCCCCCGGGAGTCACCGCCCATTGTGATGGACGGCTTCAATGTAAGTGCATCTTAAGATATTCCTCCTGGATCCGAGACCCCCTCCTCTTTCTCCCCCCCCCAAGCTTTTGGGCTAACTATGGTCAAAGGCCGAAAGACTCTTCAGAAAAACACGACTCCACATTCCAAAGTAAACATGTCTCAAACCAATATGAGACCATTCCTACAATCCACCCCCTCCCAACAAGCAGATGACTCGCCAACCCCTACATCTTCAGCAGTACCCGCGGACTTCCAGGCTTCCCTGCTGACAGCAGAACTAGCCGAAATTAGAAATACCCTGTCCTACATGAAAACTCTCCCAACAAAGCAGGACATACAGGATACTGTCCGCCAAGAAATAGCCGCCGTCCGACAGGACATATCCCAGCTATCACATCGCACAACAGCACTGGAGGTAGCCCAGGAAGAAACGCATACATTCTGTAACTCTCTCACAGAGATCTTAGCCGCCCAATCCGCAGAGATCCGCTCTCTACAACTACATCTGACAGATCTGGACAATAGGGGGAGAAGAAACAACCTCCGCCTGCGGGGATTGCCTGAAGAGGTCACCCAGGAAAACCTGCCAGACGCGCTCACCAAGATCTTCAACGAGATTCTTGGCAACGACCCCTCAGATTCTATTCTCTTAGATAGAGCTCACCGGGCGCTGAGACCTAGAGGCTCACCGACAGACCGCCCACGTGACGTGATCTGTCGCCTACATTATTATTCACAAAAAGAGAATATTATACGCAAGACACGGCAACTAGAGGGTATAGACTTCAACGGCTCCACCTACAAATTTATCAAGACCTGTCCTGGCATACACTCCAGCAACGGAAGGCGCTAAGACCACTCACCACTGAGCTCCGTAAGCGACAGCTGAAATATAAATGGGGCTTCCCCTTCAACCTACAAGTGACCTCTGCTGGTAAACACCATGTTCTAAACTCCTTCTCCGACCTCCCGACGTTCTGCTCGGCCTTGGGCCTACCAGCTCCCGACATCCCCAACTGGGAGTTCAGCCATCCGGACCTCCCTCCCCTTCGGCAGAGAAGTCAAGACCAACCCTGGCAAGAAATCCGCCATGCCAGAAAGAAACAAGGCCAAGGTTCAACCCCCCCCGACCTCGGATCCACCTGAAGACCTACAAGCTCATGTGGACAAGATCCTATTCAATTTCCTGATCATACCCAGGACTGGTGATTATAATGTTATGTTACGAGGTTATCACAGTTAATAGTAAACTAGATTAACAAGTATCACTAGATAGCTATCTTTTAGGTATGTGTTTTAGAGGAGATAGGTTATTTTTCCTTGCTAGTACCGTTCTAAGTACTTATCCACAGGGTTTACATATGTTTAATACATCTTTGTCCCCTCTCTTTGTTGCACTTACATCCTTAACTATGTCTCCCTAGGGAGTGACTACATACTGTTTAATGGCGGTGACTCCCCCCACCCCACACCCGCCTTAGGCTCTTGTTGCCTTCTGGGACAGTGGCGGTCTTTACCGCTAGCTGCCTCACAGCGGGATTTTATTTTGTTCATCGTTTTTTCTCTATGTCACTGTTGTGGTTTAGAGTGTTTAAATGTACTTCTTTCCCCCTCTCCTCCTCTCCCCACCCCACCTCCCTGACCTTTCACATTACCACGCAGACCAAACCTGTCCCCAACAACTATGACTACACCAGGTAAATTGAAGATCCTTTCCATTAACGCCAAAGGCCTTAATACCCCAGAGAAAAGGAGCAGTCTGCTTAGGACCCTCTGGGCGGAAAGAGCAGACGTAGCCATGATCCAAGAAACACACTTTAGATCATCCACTAAAAACCCATCTCTCTCCAATCACCGCTTCCCCACTGCCTACTACTGCAATACTCCTGGTAGCAAATCCAAGGGAGTGGCAATATTGTTTTCTAGGAATCTCCAGCTCTCTGATGTGTCAATCCTGAAACCAGTCCCTGGTAGGGTACTCCTCCTAAAGTGTAAAATATCTGCTCAACCTTACACCTTCGTTGTGGTCTATGCCCCAAATCAAGACCAACATGCTTTTTTCAACACACACTTGGCACACTTAGACCCTTTAGTGGAAGGCACGACTATCTTGGGAGGGGACTTCAACTGGACCTTAAATCCAACCATTGACACCTCCACCAACTCTAGAAGGTTTCCGGCCCGGAAATATGCTAGAGTTCAAAAAATTTTCCATGACCTCCAACTGGCCGACTCTTGGAGAATTCTCAACCCTTCTGGGAGAGACTACTCATTTTACTCCCACCCCCACCAGACCTATTCTAGATTAGACTACATATTCCTCAGCCACAGACACCTTCCCTTACTACTAGATGCCTCGGTGGGCTCCATCACCTGGTCCGATCATGCCCCAGTCTCAATAACGTTAGAACTCCCCCAACAGACCCCTGGCCAATGGACATGGAGACTTAACGAGCTACTACTCCAAGATAGCTACTGCAAACTAGAACTAGACAAAACACTATTAGATTATTTCAACTTGAATGATACAGCAGATATATCCGCGATCACTTTATGGGAAGCACATAAGTGTGTCATCAGGGGTAAATTGATACAGCTGGGCACGTATAGGAAAAAACAAAAAACTGCACAGGTAACCGCGTTACTAGAAAATATTCATAAGCTCGAAACCCTGCATAAGTCAGGGTCTTCTACGTCTCTCCTAACAGAACTAGTTGAAACCCGCAACAAATTAAACAGTCTCCTTGCCGAACGTACCAAACTAGAATTACGTAAATGTAAGAGCAAGTATTACCAATGGGGTAATAAGCCGGGTCGATTGCTTGCACAAGCCCTCAGAGCTCAAAGATCCGCCTCCTTTATCAATAAGATAAAGAAAGACGCTGATACTCTCTGCTTTAAAACCCCTGAGATCGCATCCTGTTTCAAAAACTACTATTCCTCACTTTACAACCTGCATAAAACACCCACAGCAGCAGAACACTTACAGAAAGTGCTCCAAGCGAAGGAGTACCTGTCATCAGTCGCTTTCCCAACCCTTGCCCCTGAGGATAGAGACCTACTAGAGGAACCGTTTTCCCAGATAGAGATAGAGTCGGCCATATTGTCCCTACCCCTAGGCAAAAGCCCTGGCCCAGACGGCTTTACAGCAATTTACTACAAGACCTTCAAAGAAATACTTACACCTAAACTGCTACGAGCCTTTAACTCCATCTCAGCAGAATCTCATTTCTCCAAACAATCTCTAGAAGCACACATAACAGTGATACCGAAACCAGGTAAAGACCCCGCGATGTGCTCCAGTTACAGACCCATCTCGCTCCTCAATGTGGATATCAAATTGTATGCAAAGTTAATGGCGAACAGGCTAAATAGATTTCTCCCCGCTCTGATCCAAAATGATCAAGTGGGATTTGTTCCGGGCCGCGAGGCAAAAGATAATACCACCAAGGTACTAAATTTAATACATCTAGCCTCTCGCCATAACATCCCCACCATTCTTATATCCACGGATGCCGAGAAGGCGTTTGACAGGGTGTCTTGGGACTTTATGCGGTCTGTGCTGGAGCACATTGGATTGGGGACAAGGGCCCTCCACAGAATCCTAGCTCTGTACCATATGCCCACAGCAAGAGTTCGGACTAATGGCCTCCTATCAGATCCCTTCCCTATAAATAACGGAACAAGACAAGGTTGCCCCCTCTCGCCATTGATTTTTGTGTTGTGCATGGAGGCTCTGGCCAGAGCTATAAGAGCTAATGCAAACATTTCTGGCATACGTGTAGGTGAGACAGACTACAAATTAGCGCTATTTGCGGACGATCTATTGGCGATCATCACACAACCAGCAACATCACTCCCTTATTTTATGCAGGAACTTGAACGTTTTGGCTCCCTCTCCAACTTTAAAGTCAACATGTCCAAGTCCAGCATTCTCAATATATCAATCCCCTCACTATCGATCCCCCAGCTCAAAAACTCCTTCCCATTCACATGGCAACCATCCCACATTACATACCTAGGCATCAAATTACCCAGCGACCTATCCCGACTATACACATTAAACTACCAGCCCCTGCTGAGAACCCTTCGTGCAGATTACAGCAGATGGCATAACAAACAGTTATCCTGGCTAGGGAGAATAAATGTCACCAAAATGAATTCCTTACCCAAGCTACTTTATATACTCCAAACCCTCCCAATCTCTGTCCCGAACGCATGGTTTAACTCGATTCGGACCCTGACCCAGCAATTTATTTGGCAACGCAAGAAACCTAGAATTAAACGAGAAATCCTAACAAGAAGTACAGAGAAGGGGGGATTCCGTTTGCCAGATATTAAGAAGTACTATTATGCTATTCACCTAAATAGAGTACTAGATTGGACGAGGAATCGCAGAAATAAACAATGGGTAGAACTCGAAGGAGTTTGTGTTAACCAATACCCCGAAATATTTCCCTGGCTCCCTGTATTACCCAAACCACCCCCCTCTCACCCAACCATCCCTCCTACACTAAACACATGGAAACTCCTACGCCGAGACCCACTCATCTCCTCAGACTATGGCCCACTAACCTCATTCTTATTCAATCCGGACTTTCAGCCTGGTCTAAACACACAAGATTTCTATCACTGGGCACTGGAAGGACTATTTAGAGTAGGCCAGATGATGTTGGGATCAAGCTTACGCTCTTTTTCCGACATACAAACAAGATGGAATGTTCCATCAAGAGATTTCTGGAAATTCCTACAGGTCAGACACTTCATACAATCAGGTTTAAGAACACCCCCCTCATCCCGTGAACTGACGGCTTTCGAAAGACTCTGTATTTCTACATGCGACACCACCCACACAATTTCATTGCTCTATAAGCTTCTTCGAGACCTAAACGACGACACTACCTCATCATTCACCCGGGCGTGGGAAAAAGATCTTAATTTAAAGATATCTGAGAAGGAATGGGAATCAGTTTTCATGAAAGCCCATGCTAGCTCTATATGCATTCAAGTCAGAGAAACACAATACAAACTAGTTATGAGGTGGTATAGACACCCCTCCATTTTACACATTATGAACCCAAGTACCCCAGCAACCTGCTGGAGATGCAAGAAGTCCACGGGCTCCCTTATGCATATTTGGTGGGAATGCCCGCTAATCACACCCTTCTGGACTGATGTGATAGAGACGTCACAGAGGATTCTCCATACCCATATCCCAGCAAACCCCGCTTTTTGGCTACTGAACCTATCCACCACACCCCTCTCCTCTTATAGAACTTCTCTGATCAGACATCTCGGTAATGCAGCGAGAGCAAGCATACCAGCGTTATGGAAATCCATAATCCCACCTACACGTAAATCTTGGTTCACAAAAATTGACTATTATATGTCTATGGAGGACGTCCTGCTCTCATCGGTAGATAAACACTCAGAATTTGTAGCCACATGGTTCCCCTGGTTAGAGTATAAATCCTCACAGGAATACAAGGCCCTCTTTTGAAATAAAATGCCTGGACTAATTCTAAGCCACATTAGCATAGAAAGTAGTAACAGCACAACGTTTGGAAAAAGGTCAACCCCCCCACTTCCCCCCTCCCTCTCTTTATCCCCCCACCCCCTCTTTCTGTAGTTCTCTTATAGAATTTATTTTACTAATTAGACTGAATAGCCATATAGCAACCTCCTCAGCTTAATTTATGTTAAGGTTTATGTAATAATGTATGGAAATGCATATAGAGGAAATGCATATAGAGGAGATAATGGATCATCTCGCTGCGTCGAGATTTATCGGCTGTTCACTTGTCTCAATATGTGTTTCCCATGTTACTTTCTTATTGAAATTCAATAAAAAATGAATATACAAAAAATAATATATATATATATATATATATAAATATATATATATATATATATATATATTACACAATAGTGGTTGTGGTGCCTATAATTCAAATGTTAATGTCCGAATACAATATATGCAATCCAAATCCAAATGAAGTAAAAGGGGAGAATTCTTCCAACACTTGTTTATTTTTTTCTTCACAGGATTATCAAGTAAAAAACGGCAAGTAGAAATATCTCATATATATGGGATCTTGTTCACTCGAATAAAGAGATTTTGCTGTTCACAAAAGCCTGGAGTGCCGCGTCCATCCATACAGAAGTGTGTATATATATATATATATATATATATATATATATAAAATTCTAGGCGGATTGCCGGCACTCAGCTTCAATAGTTCTTTTGATGGGCCCCGTGCCCTCGGTGAAGACCCAAGCAGGGTCAGATACAGGCAGTGGATGGCCGCGGCACTGGGGACTTGGTTCAAATGAAACAAACAGACAAGCTTTTCTGTAACGTTTCAGCCTTTACTATGCGCAATGTATATGTCTTAATCTATGCCCTGCCAATTCAGTTTTACTTCACTATGGTTTTGTTTATTTGCAGTGTCACCTTGTTTTACAGAGACAGCGGGCATAACCATTAGGACATGTAACACATTTAATAATCGATTTGTCACTTTATTTATTCATATCACAGTGTAATACACGGTTTTTTTTTCAATACATCTTTATTGTTCATCCATTCAGCTCACAGAGTGGCTGGTAACCGCAGCACTGAGAATGACGTCATAGACAGGCGCCTGACATGAGCGCCCGGAAGTGCACTCTGTCCCTGGACGCCGGGGTGATGCCGCACAGTATTTAGAGGTGAGTGTTCACTTGATTTTTATGTAAGCTGTTTGAAAAAAGCCTGGAGTAAAGGCTGAAACGTTACAGAAAAGCTTGTCTGTTTGTTTCATTTGAACCAAGTCCCCAGTGCCGCGGCCATCCACTGCCTATATATATATATAGTCCATTCTATATGGTCAAAGGAAAGTAGGCGGCATACATAAAGCTCCAAATTTATTAGGAAAAGTGCTGGTGAAGTTTAATGCATATATATATATATATACATATATATATATACACACATGCTTATATACTATATATTACAAATTACGACACTCACAGGACATATATTACTTTGTTCCCTCTAAAGGTGCACCCACAGGACGCCCATGACCTAAGATACTTGCGGGGTGAGGCGGCATTCCAGTCAAAAAATACTGAAATCCAAAACTTGGAAGACAACATTTCAGCACCTTTTATTTGGTCACATAAATTTACCACACCATATACCCCTTATACAAATCATGCAACACAATAGTAACCCCCTTATACTGTACTTGCCTCTTACACATTATGCCATATGGAATGAGCCAAAATTCATACAGACTGAGCCAAAATTCACACTATGGCACACGGATTGAGTCAAAATTCACGTTATGCCACACAGATTAAGGCAAAATTCACATTTTGCCACATGGATTAAGCCAAAATACACACTACACCAAACAGATTGAACAAAAATTCACAATATGCTTTACAAACAGGGACATTGTGTGCGAAAGGCGCGCATTAAAAATTTACACCATAATGCCCATTACATGTTAAGCCACACACCATAATTTCCATTATGTATTATGCCAAACACCATAATGCCAATAAAAAATGATGCTACATAAGTGTTCCTTACCTACTGTACGTGCTCATTGCCAGGAGTTCCATGCTCATTTCCAGGGGTTCCATGCTTGTTGCCATGTGGGATTACAAACTCATTGCCAAGGGGGAATACATGGTCACAGTAACTGGGGGACAGCCGCCGCCAGGCAGAAGTTACAGCCATTGACAGCCACTGTATTCAGAGCACTGCAGGTCCCGGCTATTTTAAATAATACCCCTTTAATACCAATAAATGCAGGGACTTACCTGGGAATATGGTCCCAGGATCATGCAGGGACATTCCCGGGCTGGCCCCTTTTACATCAGCCTAGTCCCTGCATTTTCTGGAGTGAAGCGGAGAGAAACCCCCTCCCCCCTTTAACTGGCTATATCATTTAACCGCCTATATCTTCAGAACCAACTGATCCATTTACATGAGACCAGTATCATATTGAAGAACTTTGAATGATTTTGTCCCATGAAACTGGGCCATTTGGTTCCAGAGAAATTTGCCTTCAAAGAACATGAACAGCCATGAAATTACATTTCAGAAAAAAAAAATCGGTTTACCCGCAATATCTCTGGAACCAATGTACCCGTATGAACCAGCCTGGTATCAGATTGAAGGCCCAGCGATTTGGGTGCGAATTAGATCAACCTAGAGCTTCTGTGATGCCAGCGGAGGAACTGTCAGCCATCGAAACTGGGTGGGTGTTCCAGATTTGCCCGGCTCTATCTCCGGTTCCCGGGGGGGCTAGTGACGTGGGGCTGGGCTCGTTGGAAAGCCCAAGTCCTCATCTACAAAATAGGCCTTTTTGGAGAGTGGGCCTGGAGCTGTAGCTCCATCAGGCCCATTTTTAATCCAGCCCTGTGTATCTGACCAGCATTATATGTTGCATTGTACCTGACCTGCACTGTATACCACGCTGTACCCAACCCACACTGCATCCAACCCGCATTGTATACCGCAATGTATCCGACCTGCACTGTATCTAACCCACACTATATCCCGCACTGTTCTGACCTGCACTTTATCTGACCTGCACTGTAAGCTTCACTCTATCTGACCTGCACTGTAAGCTTCACTCTATCTGGCTTGCACAGTTTTTATGGTTGAGGAGAATTTAGAACTACTTATGCACTAACCTGTTTTGCATATCTAATAAGCACCAATCCATGTTTTATAAGAATTCTGAACGCCTAACCACATTTAATAAGTGCATATACAGTGTGCATAACTGCAAATATCAGATGCAAGAGAGCTAACACAGTAAGCTTGTTTAAACTGAGAGAGGTCCTTTGAGCTGATACATCACTTTGTTTAAGTTTTCACTTGCTAACTAACTGCTGAATGAGAATCTTGTATGTTATAAAATTTTAAAAGTTTTTAACTGTTATTTTTTATTTTAGTTTCGATACCTATATATTTACAGAATATAAAAGGTATTTTATATGAGTAATTTAAATATTAATTCAATTTATATCTAATTCATTCCAAGAGCACTGATTTAACCCTTTGGGGGTATTCAATGTCTGTCGAACTAGCTCGATTTTGCGAGCTGAGATTTTTTCATTTACCTCGCTCATCTCTGTCGAGCTCAACAGTTTAAAGTGCTTAAAGTGCTCTCCACGTGAACTGCCATCTGTCCACGTGTGACCAATACGGACCGCGCTGCACAGATCCAAGGCAGCCAGGTACCAGGAAAGGAGGGGAGGCGAGCGGAGGTACCAGAGGAGGGGAGGGGGATTAGCGAAGGTACCAGAGGAGGAGAGGGAAGGCAGCGGAGGTACCAGGGTAGGGGGGGGGGGGTGAGCGGAGGTACCAGAGGAGGAGGGGGGAGGCAGTGGAGGTACCAGGGTAGGGGGGTGAGCGGAGGTACCAGAGGTGGGGGGCAGCGGGGGTACCAGGGGAGGAGAGGGGAGGGGGGCAGGCCAGGTACCAGGGGGGGGGGGGGGGCAGGTCAGGTACCAGGGAATGGGTGGTATTTCACTGGTTAATTACCGTTTTTGTACCTTTCAAAACGAGTTCAATGTGAAAGGTACAAACACGCTAATTAACCAGTAATATACCGTTTACAACATGCAGTGAGAAAGGGGTTTCAGGCTCAGACCCGTTTTTAAAGTCCCATTTAAGAATACCAGGTCTTTACCCGTTTCTGTCATAGATCAAGCCCATCAGAACTTGGCATGAGAAAATCCAAAGCTGCTGCATCCATCTTTGTCAAATTCCTCACAAACAGATGTATAATTGTTGAACATCAGATTGCTCAGTGCAGTCTCGTTAAGCAGTTTTGTCGCATCCAGTTGATTTATTTATGGCAATACAATTTTCAAGTGAATAAGACTATTGGCACACTGAGGGGGACTGTATGGTGGACTGGAACAATCCCCAATCTGATATTAACCCTTTGAGTGCCAAAATCTCTGTGAGAGATGTGCAAAATATCCACTAAAAAAGCCATCATTGCTCACATTTGTTATATAAATTCAAATAAAAAATGTGTAAAAAAAGATAATTCCTATATAAGGAAAATTTGACAGGTCATGATGGTGAATAAAAATGTTTGCTCGGCAATTTCCACAGCTATATTGACAAATTCACTTGGCACTCAAGGGTTAAAAAATGATTTCAAGATTATGCCAGTGGGACTATTTGAATATATTAGAGGCATATGGTATAGATATAACTTTCATGGCAAAGAGCCAACAATAAGATACAATACCAATATGATAATACTGAGGGCACAGCTTAGTAAAACTTTACTTGTTTCTGGAATTAAATACTGTAGTTCTTCATATATTTATGTTAGGCGGTGTTATCCTGTCATGGTTTACTGAGCCTGGATAATATTGTCACGGAGAGAAATTGAGGACATTTGTCAGGTCAGCATTAAGTTGTTGGAACTTATCACTGTGTCTTCAGGAACAATTTGGACAAACTCTGAGATATTGCTCGTGCTCATCACACGGTTAGCATATATGTCTCATTGTGGATGTTTCAAGGTCAGGATTCTCAAACTACCAGAAAGCTTCAAAATGTTCTTTTCCCCAGGAAATGTCCTATGTACTAAGAGATAGCTATTTGTAACCTCCATTATATCCCCACTGATATTCTCAGCTTCCCTCATTGTATGTTCATCAATGTTTTATATATCTAGCATTCATAGGCCTGGCACTTACATGGGTATAGGTCATAGGGTCGACTGCATTAAGGTCAACTGAAGGTCAACAGGGCTTAGGTCAACATCTGAAATAGGTCAACATGGCTAAGTTTGACGGGGACAGAAGGTCGACACAAGCATTAGGTCAACAATGGGAAGGTCGACAGTCAAAAGATCAACATCCGTTTTCACTTTTTTTGTCCCAAATGTTGACTAAGTGTTCCGCGTTCCCTTGCATGGCTCACTGCGCTCCCCATGGGTCGGGTACGGTTTTATTCTCCCAATACGCTGTGGTGGATGGTAGGGCATACAATAACACCTATCGGCACATGTAGTCTCAACTCATGGAAAAACTCACGTCAACCTTTTCTATGTCGACCTTCCCATTGTCGATAAAAAGTATGTCGACCTTCCAACCCTGTTGACCTTAGCCATGTCGACCTATTTCAGGTGTCGACCTTCAGCCGTCGTCCTAACCAGTCCAGTTAAAGATATTGGGGTTGGGAGACAGCTTTGAACAGCCCCCATATCTCCTTACCATCCTCTAGATTTCAACAAATTCAGCTGTATATACTACACAGGGTATGCCTGACCCCTACTAGATTGTTGAGATTGGGGGGTAGAAATGATTCTAAGTGCCCCAAGTGCCACTCCCCCCACGGCTCCTTCTGGCACTTGCTATGGGATTGCAGGGCAGTCTCATACATTTGGAAGGAAACTACATGCAAAATAGCATCTACCGGTATCCCCATTACCATTTTCACCCCGAAATTATGCATTCTAACCATATTAGAGGAGGATGTCCTAGATAAACTTACCCAATGTTTTATCACTAACATCTGCACTCTGATAAAGGTCTGCATTGCTAGAACATGGTTAGTCCCAAGGAGACCTGTACTTGATGAATGGTTGTCACTAACGAGTGAGGTGGTACGTCATGATTTTTTTTTTTACCTATCTAGAGGCTCTGAAAAGTAGTATTTTGCTATATGGAACAAATGGATGCAACATGATACCAACCCGGGCTAGACAGTCTTGGAGATTTCCCACTATCCATCCTCATTTATGGGGGGGCGGTGTGGTACATAATCATGATGAACAGCTGGCCACATGCACTAAAATCCTACTATGCTAACACCTTGCATACGTCGTCAATAAATACCCAAGCTGGCCACATGACAGCGGTATATTAGTGTACACAATATACCGTTAATGAGTTATCAATATGATAGTAATATAGTAAATAAGATTGTACAAAAACTATTATTAGAATAAAGGTATAGTTTATTACTCAATAACACAATATACAGTATATATATATACAGAGACAGTCCAATGTGCAAATCCAGTTATATGAAGCTTATAATTGTAAGAGCATTACTACAGTTATGTATGGGGGGGCGCAAGGTGAGGAGGAGGCGCGGTGGAGGAGAGGTAGCGCTGAAGCTAGCTGAGTTCAGCGATCAACTCAGCAGCGCTGCCCAGCGCTAAACAGTGGCAATCCCGAAAAATTTCTGTCTGGGCACTGAAGCATAGCCCGGAAAGTTCTCGGGATTACCACTGAAGGGGTTAATACATAGCTGCCATATCAGCACACAGCAACGCTTGCTACTTAGAGAAGTATAAAAACTTCTATTCTCTGTAGCAGATCTGTGAGGGTACACTGGTCTCCTCCTATATATGGAATCGGCTATTTAGCAACATTAATCAGGGAAGGAAATATCAGTATAAATTACTCACATTGGTGAAGGACAAACCAAACTAGCTATAAGAAGGAACACATTGGGCACATGGTGACCTCACACATGCTTTTCTAAAGCACCTATTTTATTTACCTTGCATGTGTTTTATGTTTTGTGTTGTTTGTCATATTTTGCAGTTTTAATTTTAATCAATTAAAAGGTATATTTTATAGTGTCGTTTTTTTTTTTGGGTGCACCACTCCGTGACAGCTTTCTCTGTCCTACTTCAATATCAAGTTTTGTTGTCCCTGGTAGCACTCCTGCATGGCTACTGATATAACTAATCTCCACTAATACTATGCAGGGGGCCGTATACATACATCGATCTCTAATATGTAGAGTCTTGTGCGATGGACCCCAAACCAGATTCGGCAGTTAAAGATAAAGTAAGCACACTTTTAGTTGGTAAAACCTTCCAACCTTTTTTTTAGCTCATTGGAAGCCTACTGGTCCACTCCATTTCCCCATTCCTTTATTTAATTTACTTTTCTATTCTGACTGTGATTTAATGACACAGTCATAATCGTCCACCCCTGGGAAAATTGCCAAAACAGGTGAAAAACGTTCTGCCCTGAGCAGTTTTTCCCCATCAACTCTCACCATAGAAGCTGGGCAAAAACACCCAGAACAGGGCTGCTCTTCTATCATAGCTCACTCTCTAGTGGGCTAGTATTCACTCACTAGCACCCACAATACTCTATTTACTGCGGATGTTCCCTCACAGGGTTTCCATTGCTTTTGATACACTGTCAGTGGCGTAACTACCAAGGGTGCAGAGGATGCAGCTGCTATGGGGCCTGAGCTGTCGGTAGGGCCTGCTGCTCCCTGCACCCAACTGCACTGTTCTACATGAGACTGTGTGTAGAAAAGGGCAGTGGCACCCACGGCAGCAGCAAACCCCCCCCCCCCCCGGACACTGGAGAAGTGCGCCCTGTGCCATCCTCTTCCCACCCCCCAGATGACTGCAGATGTTGCGCTGCCCTCTCCGCCGACTAGCAGACTTGGCACCTCCAGCAGCTGCACCATGAGGGGAAACAGCACTGGGTCTGCCTCCCGCTCCCGCACAGGGATGACATTGTTGATATGTCCAGCCTGGATTCCCCTGCAGCCGGTCTCCCCTTCACCCTGTGCCTGGATCCACTAGCCTCACTTTCTGCAGCTCACCCCCCTTATGATTGGTAAGTGGCCATGGAGTCCTGTACCCTCCTACCTGTAACCCATCTGTGATCCCTTGTGCTTGTGCGTGAAACCTTATGACCCACCTACCCTCTTCCTCTGTTTGTATGACCACCTCAACCCCCCATCATCCCTGGTGTATTACCTCCTGTACCCCCTATTTCCTTGTGTGACACCTTGTCCCCTCTTCAACCCTCATCCCTGGTGTGTGGTACCCCCTGAGCCACACATCCCCTGTGTGGGAACCCTTCCCCACCCTCTACATCCTTCCTCTGTGTGTGACCTCTCCCCCCCTCATCCCTGGTGTGTGACCCCCTGTGTATGACACCTTCTCTCTCCTACCCTCCAATCCCCAGTGTAAACCCCTGTACCACCTTCCTCTGTGTGTGACCCCCTGTAGCCTACTACCCCTGTGTGTGTAACCTTTTACCACCTACATCCTTGTGTGTGACCCCCCTGCCTCTGTGCATTTTGACACCATGTAGGTTCCAAACATCCCTCTCCCGTATATGACATTGTTTACCCTTCTACCCCTGTGTGAATGTTTTTGTGACACCGTTTCTCCCCACAATAACCGTGTGTGTGTGTGTGTGTGTGTGTGTGTGTGTGTCACCCTGTACAAGGGGGCCCTTTTCAACTTTGCTATAGAGAGTTCTAGTTATGCCCCTGTACACCATTAATGGGCCTGATTCAGTAACGATCACATATGTTAAGCTGCATATTCTCTATTTTTCTCTTTCTCCTCCCCCACCTATCTCCCCCTATTAACCAGTCCTATAATCTAGGTGAGAGGACTCCTTTCCTGAGTCTGTGCTTCTTGAGTAAGGCAAGGATCCTTGAGATACTTCTACTTTGTTCCCTGGGATGGCTAAACAATTTCTTATTGAGGACTAGATAGGGGGGCTGTGATAGTTGGTGGAGACTTTAATTGGGCTTTGGAAACTCACTATCTCTAGGGTTTCCCTCAAAAAAGCTAGCATAGTTGAAACCTGTTCATGATTTCTGGTTAGGGGACGGGTGACTTCATCAGCATCCAGAGGGATTTCATGTTGTAATCCAGCTATCACAACATGTATTGCTGTACATTTTGCTGATACTTTTCTTATTGACCATTTCCACTTGGATCTTTAGCTGACTCCTCCATTGAGCAGATTACATATTCTGACCATGCTCCAATATCACTTCTGTCACCTATTCTGATGACTTCTACTCACGTCATGCCATTTACAAAAGGGGCTCAACATCATGTTCTGTGTTCTGTTGTATTACAAGGAAAGCCTTTTTCTGTTGCATATCTTGAAAAAAGCTTGGGGCTGCTGTAATTGACAATACTAATGTACTAATGATGATGTTTGCAGCAGTTGGTCTAAAATCAATTTGTGGCATTGTTTTCCCCATATTGATCCTGTGGATTCTCACATTAACATAAGATAGTAACTACGTCTTCTCCAGTTGCGCACAAATGTAGACACTTTGCCTGCTCCCCAGAATCAGCCCCATTATGTGAGCAAAACTCTATCTACAATGTGCACAGATTTTTCTACTTGCAGGCAGCAATGAACAAATACACCGTGGTTATGAAAGGCTCTCAGTTCACTGTGACAAATTTGAAATGATGGTATTTTTTATCCTCAGACAATATCAAGTTGATAGTCATCTAATAGATAATGTTCCTAAAATGCCGTAAACCTTGAAGGTAATGGTAAGGGGCAGTAAATATTTGGTGATGTATACTTGCCAACACTCCCTGAAATAGAAGCAATCTCCCTGACTACGTGAAGAGTCTAGCCAACTCCCTGATTGCGCCTTACCAATGGGATGTACTTAATATGCCAACAGTCGGGATCCCGGCAGTCTGGATACCGACGCAAAGATCTCAACTGCCAACATTACCACCAGCTGGAATCCCAGTGCACAGCATCTATTCTCCCTTGTGGGGTCCACGACCCCCATCGAGGGGGAATAGCACTAGCAAAGAGAGCCGCTGTGCCTGCAAGGGGCCTCCTTTCACTCCCCCATTGCCGGAATTCTGGCGGCTGGGATCAGGCTGCCAGGATCCCGAGAGCTGGGATCCTGACTGACAGGTAATCATCCTGAACCCTTACCAACATTATGTACTGTAGCTGTTACCTACAGTCAGATAGGATCATCAGTGCTATTTAATACTAATGATTTATGGCCAATCATGGTGGCCTATATTTATATGAAGATCTGGAGCTGCAGCTCCATGCGCCCCATTGTTAATCTGATTGTTTATCAGAACCAAATAAATCATAAAGTCTCTAGACAGGAAGCATGAAGCTCCGGATCTAAAATTCCTTTCAACAGACCTTAGATCTAGGTGATCCATAGTTCAACATGGATTTACTAAGGTGCAAATTAGTTTGTTTGTTTGTTTTTGCTCATATATACATTTGTACATAAGTACAAAGCTAGATAGCAAATACATGGTTTAGTAGTTTTCCTAAAATTCAGTAATACAATAAGCCATCATCATTTTGTTAATAGTTTTATTACTTTTACTTTGTTACTAAACAGACTTATGGCATCAATATATTGTTGGTGATGGGCCAATGTTTTTGAAGACCTCAGTGTCTTTACTGTGATAATCCAGCGATATACTAGTTACGGATGACAGGTGGCAGGGCACCAACAACACTGATAGCTGTAACACTAATATAACAATGCAGACTCAGCACGTCTTCTAAAGGTCAAGGACTATGTAACTGCAGCATCGGCTTTTTACACCACAAAAGCATACTGGATGATGCAATATTCTTGCTTTATTGGAGTTTATCAGGAATGGCAGCAATTATCTTTGTTCTTACACAAAATGGTGCCCAGATTGACATGTCTGCAAAACTTCCATTTAAATATTGGAATACTTTAGTGGAATACTTACCAAGAGGGGAAAGTCATTGGCGTGAGTTATTCAGCTTAATTTATTGCAATATACAGTAGCTTAAGTAATGTTTTTGGTGAGTGTAAAGGTGGCTGCTGGTAGTGTTGACCATGCTTGATGACAATGATGGAACCAGAGCCGGGTTACAACAAGCCTGCAGCCTAGGTGCTCTGAAAGTTTGCATTGGCACCTGCCACCCACACAACACATTTGTTGGTAAGCTGCTCAATCAGAGGTGTGTCACTCAGGTGTCAAAAGGGAGGGGTAATTCTGGCTAGGAAAAAAACATTTTGTATCCCAATTGCACATTGAGTGAGAAATATCTACATAATAATCAGATAATACAGAGATCTTGGTTGCATATATCTGCAGATATAGGGCTAAGCCCCCAGGCCGTACGTCAAGGCGTCTCTGTGTCACTAGGGGTCCCTAATACTGGGTATGGGTCTGGGGTGTGGGCCCCCAGAATGCCGGCACAGGCTGAGTACTCCAGGGCAGCACACAAATGAAAATTAGTAGGGGTTAATAAGAAGCACATAAGTTCTATGTAAGGAAGTGAACGTGTGATTAAAATAAATACAATGTTACCAACACAGGGGAATCACACTCCCAAACCCATCCCATACACAATAACATAGATGTCTGGGTCTAATAGCCCAGTGTAAGGCCACATGATAATGGCGTATAACATCTGAGAGCCAGCTTACCTGGAGATACCCCTGGCTTCTCCAATGGCACTCAGAAGTCAGCAATCCCTCCTAATGCTGACCCATCTATGCCTCTCTCAACTGCACAACACTTTTGTTGGTAACCTGCTCAATCAGAGGTGTGTCACTCAGGTGCCAAAAGGGAGGGGTAATTCTGGCTAGGAAAAAAACATTTTGTATCCCAATTGCACACCTGCCACCCAGCTGGTCATTGCTGAATCTTATTGGGAGTCAAGCAGTAAAGTTGCAGTTGCCATGTGCAGTGAGACTGCATGAACTACTTTTCCCAGCAGCCTGTGCTGTCAGTCCTTTTCTGGAGTCTGCTGCATCTGCATGGCTGTGCAGCATCCCACTCCCAAGAGTTGCCTGTTATACTGTTGATTGAGGCAAATTCAGGCTACATTTTAATTATCTGTATTCTGTTTTACAGTTTCTCTCTTGTGCATGCATGGGTGTAGGCAGAATATGCAGGCCCTCACTGTCCATGTTACCTCTGAGGTACACTCATGCACCAGTGTAATGACATGTTTACCACAACTAAGTGCTATATACAAGGTGTGTATTAAATTCCAGGACTGTACGTGTAGTTAATGAATGAAAATGTCTAGGAACGCGTCATCATGCAGATGTGATAGCGTAACCAATGAGGCGCGAAGGTGGAACAAATGCGCAGTGATTGCGTCAGCATTTCCGGTTTGGAGAAGGTAAATGCAGGTGGTTCATTAGAGCGCGTGTCACGGTTTGTGTCACCTAATCAAACTGTCAACAAAGAGTACTAAGAAGCTGTTTTGCATCGGTTAGTTAAATGAGTACACCATGTGCGACCGAATATGGATAAAGGCAGCTGGCTCCTACTGCACAACAACGCGAGGCCCCACTGTGCTCTCAATGTGAAGCGCTTTTTGGCAAAACATGACATCGTAGAGGTTAATCATCCTCCGTATTCTCCTGATTTGTCACCTCCTGACTTTTACTTGTTCCCAAAACGTAAGACTGCTCTGAAAGGGAATCGATTTCAGGATGTAGAGGATATAAAGAAAAAGGTAACGGCTCAACTTCGAAGCATATCTTCAGAGGACTACGAAGCGTGTTTCCAGAATTTGTACCGCCATGCACAAAAGTGTGTAAGTGCCGGAGGTGATTATTTTGAGGCCTATTAAATGTATGTTTGTTTTTTATTATTCATTCCGTTGTATTAGCCCCAGTCCTGGAATTTAATAGACACACCTTGTATATACCATACTAAAGATGTGTAGTGGCGGCTCCAGTCTAAAAATTCAAAAAGGGGAGCCCCAGTCAACTGCCAGTGAGTCCCAGCCGGGGATGTTTGGAAGAGTTTGGGGTGGGCGTTGGTGTGGCTCCTCTACTTAAATTTTATACTGTGCTGCAGCCCAACTTCTGGAGCCACCACTGGAGATTTCTGAGAAAAAAAACATGAATTTGGGATTTCCATAGGGAATAATCTTGCATCAAATCCCAAAATAAAGCAAAACATAATTTTTTCCCAGAAAACTCAGATCTATCATGTTTTGGATTGCATAGAAGTGATCAGTTGAGATTTATCACTGGAAAGCCGAGGGGGAGGGTGCAGGACAATGGACTATGAACTAAAAACGCTACACTAGGATGCCATCATGACTGCAGGCATAATTGTCACTGTGCAGTTTGTGAATTTGTCAGACGAGTGAGTTGCAAATAAGTTCTTGATTGTAAAAAGGTTTGCAATTACATTAGAAAACTCACATTTGGATGCTTGGATGTATATTTACTAGAGATTCATTTCCAAAGATTTTTGGTTGATATTTCGTAAAAAACACTGTCATCTGTTGATCAGAAAACATTGATCCTTTTCCATAGAGCTCAATGTAAATCTCAGATTTGTAAAAATCATACACACTTCGTACTCTCAGCATCAGTAGTCTGTGCCGATTTAAAAATTGTAAACTTTCTTCTTGGGCAGCAAAAGTGAATATACTACATATGCTTGTTACATATGCTAATGGCATAGTCATGCAAAACACAAGCACTGGCAGCACACTGTATGGCCTCCAAGATAAGTTATAACTGTATGAGAAGCTAACATCATTCATGAGCCCTTACAGGGAGACTGTAGATGTGTGTTATGGAGGAAATGTTTAGCCCAGTACACACCTGGAGAAGTAAGTTCAGTGCTGAGCGAGGTGCTTAACCCTTTGTGTGCCAACATCTCTGTGAGAGATATGCAAAATTTCCGCTAAACATACCAGCGTCACCCACATTTTTATATAAATCCCCCCCCAAAAAATGTTGTGTAAAAAAATATTATATTTCCTATATAAGGTAAACATGACAGGTCATTATGATGAATAAAAATGTTTGCTTGCCAATTTTTTACACCTATTTTGACATATTATCTTGGCATTCAAAGGGTTAAGCCATACCTCCCATCTGTCCCACTTCCTGTGTCCCACCCAGGGATGGCAATATTCTGCGTTGGGGGGTGGCATAGCGGGTCCTCTCTGTCACCCTAAACAGCGATGAGGGGCTGTGGGCATGGCTAGAAGCTCACAGAGCCTCTGGCCATGCCCCCACAGTAGCAAAATTGTAGTGTGGCCAATGATGCAATTTGTAGGACACACCCCCTTGCTGACTGGCTACGCCCAAAATTTCAGGCACGGCCATCCCGCCATCAGGATTTATGAATTTGGGAGGTATGGTTAAGCACAGATCAATCTGCACACATACCTACACATGTGACGTACAGTACCTGTGATGTGTGCTGAGTGTTTTGCTGATCTTAGTAGGATAGATGTACATTACTGCATTACATAAATTGTACAGTGTATGTAGCCTTTACCCTTTTGTGGCATTATGTAGATGCATTTTACCCAGCACTAACCTCTTGCACTGGATTCAGGCAAGCTCAAACCTCTTTTCCCAGTTCTCAGTACAATAGTAGGCAATCCTTTACTAACTCCTCCAGTACGTGGCTGCAGGTATCAATATCAAGTTATTCCTACAGTAGGTGTGGTTTAGAGTGCACACTCTGCCAGGTAACTATCCCTCTAATAGAGTAACAATGTATAATTTGAATGCTTGAATCTGACCCTTAAAGGGCATTCCTCAGGCCAATCTGACCCTGTACAAAAGTAGGTAAAGTAAAGGGGATTTCTTTGATTCCGCACAGAGCTACTCCATAGAGTTGTAACATACTGTATGTGAGGTGGACAATTATTTTATTTGTACAGAGTATTCCTTACCCTTAATATTTACATGTTGGGTAAATGGCCGTGATTGCGGCAATTCACATCTGTTCTCGGCAAACTGGGAAAGTCAGCATTGAACAGGCGGGGATTGAATACCCTCCTGTAAGTTACTGTACAACCAAAAAAGAAAGGGAAGTACAAAAATATGCACACACAAAAAAAAGATGAAATAAAAGTGACACAGACATCAATCATAAATAGACAGAACACAAGTAAATTATGAATTTCTGCAACTGCACATATTTTATTGTCTTTAAAGGTGTATATTGGTAATTAAAAGGCTGCATATATACATTGCTTTTTAAATGACACATGTACAATTCAAAGCTATGACATGTCTTAAAGTTATCAATTTGCACAAAAGAGGAAGTTGAAATGAAAATATTTTGGCACATGATTTAGAGGTCCAGAACCAAACTGAATCAACAAGTTTAAGGAGTAAGATTTAGGGGCATATTCAATTAGGTGCAGGAATTTGACTGAAATTCTTTCTTGCAGAGTTTGCACTTAGTTTTGAATCACTGCGGAATGTGCGCTCTTCATACCTGCAGTATTCATTTAAAAAAAGTAGTTCCAAATTTTATTGCCGACAAAACCACAAAGGGGATTTTTTAAAATATCAACATGCAGTCACCTGGAGGCTGCTGATGCTGTGTATGGGTAGGCTGGCCGTTCTCATGTGAATGAGGCCATGAGGCGGGTGCGGAGGGCAGGCAGCTGACATCACCAGATGTCAGCTGGCCGCCCATTTCCTTCCCAGCGTGCACACATATGTAAGTGACTTGACATTAAAGTAACTTTTATATGCGTGCACCTTCCACATCTTTCGATGGTCAGCGACCATTAAAAGATGTGGGAGGTTCCCCCTGCCCTGCGAATGGATGTTACTGTTCAAAATCCATTCGCAAACCCCTGCGAGCGACTCGACCTTGCGAATAGGTGGCCCCAGCCAACCATTTGCAAGGTGGGGTTTGGTGGACTCGCAAGGTTGCGAATTTGCAGCCTTGCGAGTCAACCAGAATACCCGCCATAGTGTAGTGCAAATGTGTGCAGGGAATGGGTACAGGGTTAGGGGTAGTGTAGTGCAGTGTGAGCAGGGAGCGGGTGCAGTGTAGTGCAATGCATGAGCTGGTTCAGTGTTAGGGGTAGTATAGTGTACTGTAGTGAAGTATAGTGCATTGTGTGTAGAAAGGGGATGCAGTGTGAGTGGTAGTGTAATGCATGCTGGGAGTGGGTGCAGAGTTAGCGGTAGTGCAGTTCATCGTGTGCAGGGAGGAGGTGCAGGATAAGAGGTGACACCTGTACCTTGTCTCATATTGCCATCTGCTGTCTGTGACGCTGGAAAAGAGATGACTTGATGAGGACAGCGCTGCAGAGAGTGATTAGTTATAGATTTAATGGAAACTTCCAATTGCTTAATTAGTCATTGGTGGGAAAATTATTGTTCGGAGGTGCTCAAGAAAATAGCATGAAAGAAAAATATACCTGCAACCAACTGAATCTCAAAAATTGAGCACCTGGGGGAAAGCCCTGCAAAGATTTGGGGGAAAATTGCTCCCACTTGAATATGTCCCTTAATCTTCGAAACATAAACATTTTATTAACAAGGCAAACTGAATATGGTATCATTAGTAAACTGCTGAAAGATAATGAGATAATAGATTGATTTGGGAAATGCAGCAATATAGCCTGAACTGAAATTGAGTACTCAAACAAATATTATTTATGTTTAAAAAATATAGTTGGCACAATGTTATCTTAGTGTGGTCTTGAGTGGGACACAGGCCTTTCCAACACTAAGGGCTAGTTCACCACAGAGGTGGAACTACCATTAATGCAGCAGGTGCAGTGCACCGGGTCGCCAATGGACCCACTGCTGCCCTAGTCACCCTCTTTCTGTCACCCTCTGCCTTTCCCTGTCACCCACTGCTGTGTTGCATATTGTGAACTTGGGTTGGGGTGGAGGGGGCCCAAAATGATCTGTTGCACCTGGGCTCACCACCAACAAATTGTGCCAGTGGTTCACCTTATGCAGATGTTACCTAGAGCACTCTTTTGCATTTATCGTGCACATTCATGTGCATTTACAGTACCATTGAAGTATAATTTAGTGACAACGTTCATAAAAACGTTCACAACGTTTTAAAATGTATAACACCATGGTAAAAATGGCAACACTAAAAGCAGGAAAGATGGGCCCTGAAAATCTTTTATCACCAAGAGCACCACTTATGCAATATGTAATTACAGGTTGGATTAACATTTTAAGTGTATTTTAGCAGATATAAATGTTTCCTATTAAATACAATTGTTTAATATTGGGGTGGCAGGAAAACTTACAGTACTGTGTTTATTTTAATGTATTTCTAACAGCGTGGTCATGGTGACAATGAAAAATGTATGTAACAAAAAAATATTGCCTAGCCTATGAAATTGTGTCTTTTTTTTTAATGCTTCCTCCATGTCATAAAGAAAAATGTCATGGCCTCCTTTACAGATTCCTATGCTATCACTCAAATGTGCATAGTGCAGTTTTCAAAAGCTCAAAGCATGTATATACTGTAGTTCCTGTTGTGTGTGGGATACATATCCTATTCCAGCAAACAGGATACCAGCAGCCAAAAGAATGACCCAGGCACCCCAAATCTGAGAGTCTCAAAAGGAGCCCTATAGCACCCTAACCCTCACCCCTTAGTCCTAACCAGCGGTTAAAGTGAGGGGGAACGTGGTGGAACTGAGTTCCACCACCTCTAATGGTGAGGTGGAACATTTTTACCTCCACATTGGCCCTGCACAGTAATTCTCACAGAAAAGCATTCTAGTTTGCAAGGGGATGCCAAAAATCCCTACTATTGGCCCTGTCACTGCCTAATGGGGGGAGGGAAGGGGATGTAATTAGGTGGCATAGAGAAACGAGTTCCCCCACTTCTGCATGACCACTTTAAGCCCTGGTCCTAACCCTCTCTTGCCTGACCCTAACCTTCCCCACTAGTGCCTGTACCACAGTGCCTACACCTAAGCCCTCCTCCTCGAAGCCTAACTCTAACCTAGTGGTTAAATCTAACCCCCCATTCCCGGTCGCACACTAACCTGACTGAGCAGGATGCTGGCTGTGCTGACTGCATCCAGCGTGGAAGGACATACAGTACTGAATCTAATTATGTGGTGCATATAGTTGGTGTATGAATCTATCTTCTGAGTAATGTGTTTCCTGCAGGCACACAGTAAATAATGGGTTTTGCAACTCCAACTGTTTCATGGTGATAAATGTGTGAAGAGACATTATGGAGCAGAAGTGGTACCAGTGCACATTATAAGTGCTGATCCTGCTACTCCCCCATGCATTACTGTGGTGACATATGCTATCTACAAGATATGCCACCTTTGTTGACCCATTCACAGCCATTGTAGTGCTTGCTGTGCTTGCTGGGCTCTGGGATGCATGGGAGATCTCGCTATAGCAGCAAGCCCAGTGGAAATGGTCAGGAGGAGAGACACAGTGTATCAGTACTTGTGTGTGGTGCTGTGAGCTCAGACAGGAATCACCAGAGGGGGGGGGGGGGGCTATTTATTTCCCACACTCCAGCAGCTGAAATGGTAACACATATCGTTACTAGTGCTTCCTGCTTCGCCTTGGTAAAGATGGTGTAATTTTTATTTTCCAATGTAATAATATATGGTTTAGGCTCATATTACGTGCGATGGGCTAGGCAGATTACATAACACTGGTGGATTTAGTGGGTAAGGTGATGCATGTTTACCTCCTACATGGGTAATCAGTTTTACTCTCCCCTCACAGAGTTTAGGAAGTCTCAAATCAATGTGCATAATATACTACATAACATAAATAATGCAGTTGTGTAGCATTATGGATGGATTTTTACATTGGATTTTTTGTAAGCATTTTGCATTTAAATCATTTTTTGTTTTGTTTCTTTCTGTCGTTCCACTCCAACCATTCTGCAGTGCAGCATATGCAGAGCTGGGTGCTAGAGGTCTGGCACTACATTACTTGGAGGCAACATATGTGCAGACAATGCAGGGTGCAAAGTATCCTGATCTTAACAGCGATTTACATAGAAATAAAATGCTCAGCAATATGATATTTCCTTTATGCATTAAGTAAGTATGTCTATAATCTGTGAAATTGAGTGTTCTTATGTATTATTCCATACAGGCTCTTATGGGAGATCAGTAAAACAGACATTTATTTATTCTTAAATTACTTAGTCTTGTCCATACTGGAATAAGTGCTAATCTACAGTGAGTGCAGAGAAAACGGCTAATATGTGTCCCAAAAATGAAATGGGTTTGGCACTTAGTTCCACCACCAGAGCCCTTTGCAGTCCCTAATCCCTCCTTCCTCCCGCACAGCCCACTCCGAAATGAGCAGATAGGAAGGCCTATATTGAGGAGGGGTCAAGGAAGCTGGGGCAGCTCATCCAAATATTGCTATGTTGCCCAGAGATGTACAATTCTGCCCCTGGCTGAATTGCAACATTTATTTTGACACAAGGCTTTAATCCTCTTTTTTTTTTAACTTTTACACATTTTATTTCACAGTGATCAGTTACAAAGCATGACAAACTGAAAAATGTTGAAAAACTTTGAGCAATGTATAAAAGTTAATTATATCTTATGTACCCCATAACTACCCATCTCCAGCCTTTCTAGAACTTACTGTATAAAACAGACCCAATACTGCCATCTTAGAACCAGAGGGGAGGGTTTACCACCGTTACTTCAGCCTGGCAAATTTGTGTTTGCCTCCAACCACCCAATCATATTGAAACAATGAAAACAAATATATTTTCAGAGATATGTTAAAAGGTTGTGGATTGTGAACACATATCTGTCACACTGAGGAAACTCTGCTTTTAGTAAACCCCTCTCTAATACTGAATATACTTTGATTATGTTTCTCATTTCTATTCCAGATAGCAAGATTTTAACAAATGTCAACACAAGATGTATAGACCAGCTATTTAAGTCACATTGATTAAAAAATGTTATATATAAAGCATATAAAGCATAATAATAATACAAATTAAACACAACCAAATGAACAATATATCCTTTAGATTAAATACTTATTTAGCTCAACAGAGATATGCTGCAGTAATTAGTTATGACCGATTTCCCATGCATGTTGTGAATGTGATGCATGTGTATTGCCTATAATTCCCATAGATGAGATAGGTCATGTAATAAACTCACCAACAACATCAAATGCTGTACAGAATAGTTCTTCTCAGTGTGCATAATGCTTCTGTCAGTGGTGGTCACTTGCTGTAGAAAGCAGCACCAGCATTAAGGGGTTTATGTACTAAGGGGGTTATTCAGCCCTGGTTGCACGACTGCGAATTCGCAGGCTGGGTGATAATTGATAGACTGCTTGGGTGAAATGTAATAGGACGAGAGATTCAGAAAGTGAGAGATTTGGTAAGAAATCTCCAGTTTTTTCAAAGCGACAATCATTTACACTGCAAAACCAGTGTGATTTTGCAGTGTAAATTATTGCCGCTTTAAAAAACTGGAGATTTCTTACCAAATCTCTCACTTTCTGAATCTCTCATCCTATTAAATTTCACCCCTTATGTGATAAAACCCTGCTACTTTTTTTTTAATCGATGTACGCAAGTTGATTAACAGAAAGCCGGTAATTGGGGGTGGTAACCTGGCCATTTTCTGGGAGTGTCAGGGGAAACGCAGTCGTGCCCAGGCATTTTAGGAGAAGCTGTGTGATGTAAGCTCCGGCCTCAAACAGCCTGTTTCTATTGCAGCCTGTTTCTATTGGGCCACGCACAGACTGCACACAGTGGAAAGATAAGATGGTGATTGCAAATAGATTTGCAGCTTATCGCAGGTTTGCACAGAGTGGAATTTAATGGTGTGTACACACAGTGAGATCCCCTTGCTATTCGACTTAAGATTTGAGTGCTATGCAATCTTTGCTAACTCTGTACTTTTTACATACAATTCATACAATCTGCATTAGATTTGCACTTTATAGTCATTGCTGCCCTGTCTATCTTGGTTTCGATTTGTGCTGTCACAGGAGCGTGCATCGTGATCGCAAGGTAAAAAACCTGTGCGATCTGCATATGATCTGCATGCGATATCGACTACACAGCATAACTTCACCCGATCACAGGGCTCTGCAAAGTAGCAGCTGTGCGATCAGGTCTGAAAATCCCCCTAACTTTGGGAGTAATAAAGTGGAGAACCATTAAGTACCAGCCAATCAGCTACTAGCTGCCTTGTTACAGGCTATATTAGAAAAGTGACAAGAGTTGATCGTCTTGATCGAGTTGATTGGTACTCTATCTACGTCCACTTTATCTCTCTCAAAGGCTTATTGCAGGCATGTCCAACCCGCGGCCCTCCAGCTGTTTAGCATTCCCTAATAGCAAAACTGTGGCAAGGCATGATGGGACTTGTAGTTTCACAACAGCTGGAGGGATGCAGGTTGGAGTTGGACATGTCTTGCTTAGTACATAGAGCCTTTGGTCTCCTAACTCTTTGGTTACCCAAATGGCATGCTCTGCAAAGGGCTACCTCAGTGCCTTCATGCTGTATGTATGATGAAAACCATCTTATTGCATGAGTCCTGCACGAAGGAAAGCTTTAATTCTGTCTCCCTAAATTGAAATCACCTAGAAAACATAAAAGTGAATATATGTCATATTCGCAGTACATTAACAAATATAATATTAGGGCACACTATACAGATAAGTGCTGTCCTGTGCAAGTATTTAAAAGGCATTTATTCTTTAAAGGACCACTGGGCATAAAACAAAAGATCCATTATGAGAAGGCATCTTCTATCATTCGTACTGTAAATAATCATATACTGTCAATGCACTCATTTTATAACAGAGCATACTGTTATTGTGCCTTGTAGTCACCATTCTGGGTTTCCTTCTTTAATAGACTGGATGTCAGGAAGGCATGTAGGAAATGTTTAACAGCTGAGTAGGGGAACTCAGCAATATCTAGCTATTAGAAAGTGTGCAATGTAAGGATACTTGCATTTTATGATTAGTGGTCCATTCATCCAAATGAAGAAGACACAAGAAATAATAAGAACATTATTTGTTCTTGTGCTTCAGAAGAGCCAATGCAAAAGTTTCATATTACTGACCTAGATATTAAAATACAGGTAATAAACATGCTAACTCTGAGTATACATTCAAAAATGGTGGTATTTAGATATCCCAGTATTAAAAAAGAGAAATATTTTACAATTCGTCTATCCATTTAACCTGCTCACAAGGAGCAAAAAAGCTTGAATCCAAATATTGAAAGAAAAATCTCCCTCGGTTATCTTGGCTTCATACTCAGTGTCCCTTAGAATCCCGGTGCACTCAGCATGCCTAGGTCACTCAGAACTGTGATGTCTGGGTAAATGATATAGTATCTGACTTATCTACAGCAAATCCACCATTCACATAGGACTTCTTCCCATCATTGTCCTCTTCATTTTTCAGTACACTTGGCTCAATGGCAAAGGGATTGGCAATGTTGCCTTCCGATGTGATATCCATTTGCTCAAGTTCTTTCTTGGAGAGCTTCTCTACAATTCCAGTTCCATAAGCATCACCCAGAACATTTACCATGGTCCTAAATCGATCCCTGGAGAACAGAAATTGTAGCATTAGTCAGGTTGAATCCTTAATCATAGAGGTTTACAGGAACCAGAAATGTGATCGAGAGCTGTTATGATAAATACAATCCTTGTAGACATTAGGGGGGATATTTAATAGGATGAGATTTTCAGAAAGTGAGAGATTTGGTGAGAAATCTCCAGTTTTTTTAAAGCGGCAATCATTTACACTGCAAAATCAAACTGGTTTAGCAGTGTAAATTATTGCCACTTTAAAAAAACTGGAGATTTCTTACCAAATCTCTCACTTTCTGAATCTCTCATCCTATTAAATCTCACCCAGGATGTATCCTAACTATAATAAGTACTATGTTGTGTCTATTGGTTAATTTGTTTGGAGTAGAAGATTCCATGTAGCTGTGCATCATACAAGGTGACATTAAGGATGTTTTTTTATCTACCACCATTTCCTCAATTCCTCAAACACGCTACTTCTTTGTTACCCTTGACACCTCCCTCTCATACACTTACACATTCAGATGATCACCACTTCATTAGACCTTTCCTAACTCTGCATTCTACAAACCCATTCGTCAACTCCCTCATCATCTCTTATTTGAATTATTGCAACCTTCTGTCTGCTCTCCCCTACACCAGCCTGTCTCCTTTGCAATCCCTCCCTAATTGTAAATTGATACTATAACGTTGTTTCAGAGAGTTATATATACTGTACAGTCCTCCCTCTCACTTACAAAGCTCTTGGTCACTCCTTATCCTCACCCTGTATCCCTATATCTCCAGCCATTTCTCCCACACCACCTTTAATGTTTGTACTCCTCTCTCTATCAGATTTTCACCCAAACTTCCACTATTTGCTGTAGCCTACCAGAACATGTGTGATCCCTACCCGTTCCCCACTGCGGAGACTCCCACACTGTCTCTTGTAGTTAGGGTTTTAAGATCATCCCTTTATTAAAGAATACATATGAATTAATTACATACTGTAGGTTCTGTGGCTGCTTATAAGCAGGCAAAACGGAGACTAGAAGTCAGCCAGCTATACAATCTTTAATTACTAAGCGTCCCCTAAAAAGGTATGATCTGGCAACCCTACCTGTAGTGTTTGTAATAATATTTTTATACCGTTAGGAATTTATAATGGAACAATGAAAAAGTGCCAAGAGGAGTCATAATGATGTGATACATAACCTGTCATTATCTAATTATATTGTATGCACATAACAGCAATCGTATCTCTGTAATAAGCAGGCTATAAACTGATGAAATTAATTGTGCAGACTACAGGTCAAGGATAACTTGTAGCAATTACCTTCATAAACAAGTCTGTTACCGCATAACACCCTTTCTAATGACATCAAATATAAAAAACTGTACAGTGTATAACTGTGTAGTGACCTGAAATGGGATTACCTGGTTTATTATACTTACAAAGGCTGTAGAATTAATGCTAGAGTGATAAGGATATGATAGGATTAAGGAGAACATGAGGTATTGCTACCATTTGTCCACTCCCTATTTCTACATAAGAATAACACTACCACCCCTTGTCCCAACAAAGATACATGTGGTCAAATGTAACAGCCTCCGAATTTGGCAGCCGTATGGGAATACGGCCAAACCTGGAGTTTTTTTAAAGGGGCAATCATTGACAAGTAATTGCCCCCTTAAAAAAAAAAACTCAGAGTTCGTCAGGCATCCTGCACGGCCGCCAAACTCGGATGCTATTACATTTGGTCTATGGACATTTATAGATGACTAAATTAAGTAAAATTGTACAAGTATGTCAAGCGCTCACCCAATGACCATATATTAGTCCTAGCAATGTAGGCTAAGAAAGAGTGAGAGATGGATCTTGTGAATAAACCAATGTTTATTGTTTATTTAAATAAATGGTGTAAAAGTTCAATGTCCAATGTTAATTCCTGGAGTGGTACTCTACAGGTGTGCCCTTGCACTGTGACTTACAGCCCCTTGATGGATGAGGGTGTCAACGGACCCATTTTTACCATAAACCCGTGATGAGGCTTATGTCTCTAAGCAAGTGTTAGCAGTGGATGTCCTAGGGCTGATCGGAGGTAAAAGTCTGGCACTTAGGAGTGCTTGTAGGTCAGTGAGGAGATAGTACTCCTAACTATGGGCCTTATTCTGCTCGGTACGGTGGGACCGTATACGGGCGGATCGGGTTTTTTTTTCATCTGCGCATGCGTAGCTTTCGCAATGCGCATGTGCGGCGACCTCACACAGCTCACGGACGGGTCTCTCCGTGCAAAAAATCCTGTCCGCAAGAGCACGGTCATTGTGGGCGGCATGTGGGCGTTTTTATGGGAACGGCTGGAATAATGAAGAAAACTGGGCGTAAACAGGGGCGTACATTGGGGTGTGCACACAAAATGCATGGTGCCACAACCGCCTCGATCGGCGAACGCACAGTGCATTTTGGATCAAAAACAGGCGGACGCCAGAGATAGCTCCAGACCACCCCTAGAGATACCGTATGAGAGCGGACGCCTGGGTCTGCTAATTAATGCTGATTACTACTCAAACACATCCACCTGAATGTAATAAGCAATGCTGCAGGCTATTAAGTGAAAACCATTATTTCACTACCTGCAAGCCACACACAGCCCTCAAACACATTGGAAGCATATCTTTCTACACTTCAACATGTAAAGGTTGGTTTCATTTTAGGTAATATTCATTCTAAGACCTATATATGTCAAGGTAGTTTTTTTATAACCATCTACACCCATTCAGAAAGTGTTTTTGTATACTTTAAAAAGCAGGACACTCAATTCACAGAAGTCGACATGTGTCAACTTTTTCACTGTAACACAAACATACCAGTTTTTTATTATGAAAAAGACACATAAACCAGGTCTAAGAGCAACAATGATGTTTTTGGACTCAATTTCTACTTGCAATGTGGCGTACGCTCAGATATACGGAAGGGGTCGGTGGGAAAATGGACTAGATCCGTCCGTGCACTGTGGCGTCCGCTCAGATGTACACCAGGTATCGGTGGCTAAGAGGGAGATCCGTCCATACACGGTGGCGTACGCTCAAGTGTACGCCACTCCCCATTGTCGTGTCTGTGACCGTCTGTGTGCGGCTGTTCTGTGGGCGGACTTTCGCTCACCGCGAGCGTACGTAAAACGTACGGTGTGAGGGGCCATACGTACGTTTCACCGACCTAACCAGAATAAGGCCCTATGTGTATAAGGTAAGAGGTCAAAATAGGGGGGTTTTGGGCAAGGAGCAGCGTCCCACTACCTTGCCTCTTACCCTGTCCGTGATGTGGTGTGGAGATGTGGTGCAGCTGGGTGTACTCCCGCACTTACACAGTCCAGTTCTTCCGCTGTTGAATGGACACCAGTCTGCCACAGACCCGGATGTCTCCAGTCTTTCTCCCTTCTAGTGCGGTGTCTTCTGCCTGGCAGCATGTGTTGGTGGAGCTCTGCGGCTGCAGCTTCCTTCTGCCAGCCATCGTCTAGGTACCCGGCTCCACAGTCACTTGTCCGGGACATGACTTCCGGATAGCGGGTCTCGCGAGACCACGGTGATGCCCGGAGTGACTGTGCGCTTGACTCAGCGCGGAGGAGACTTTGCCGCGATTGTAGTGGATGGTGGGTCTTGTTGAATGGGATATGGGTTTCCAACGCGTATCAGCCTCAAGGGGCCTTTTTCAAGGATATCTGTGTCTGTCCTTAGACCTTGATTTAGGCTTGTGAGGCTTTTACACCATTTATTTAAATAAACAATAAATATTGGTTTATTCACATGATCCATCTCTCACTCTCTTAACCTACATTGCTAGGACTAATATATGGTCATTGGGTGAGCGCTTGACATACTTGTACAATTACCCTTAGCTTGAGTCTTGACCACGCAGTTGAGCAGCCCCATCTGTTAGAAAAAGTATTAAGGTAAAAGTAGTTTTCTAATAGTAGAAAACTGTAATAATTGAGGTTTACCCTAAGGAGAATTATCATTCTCCACCATGAAAGGACATTCAGCATAATAAGAGGAATATACATGTCTCATATGATAGATAGTTATAAACAATGACTTTAGGATAAGGCCGTAGTAGAGTTGCTTTGCAATCAAAAATCAAACACATTTAGGGCTTAATTTATTTTTGTCTGCAATGACCAATTATCAAGCAATGGTGCGGGTATCGGTAAACTGTGCCTTGGCCACCATGATTCTCGTTACATGGAGAACTTTGTTGCAGAGCAATTGACAGGAAATAGATGTGTTAACGGGGAGTTTAAGACAGGGTACACACCTAAACGATGCCGATTGCGATCAGCAATTCCGGAAGAGTAAGCAAATATGGTTTAAGGTGAGCGTTTGGGAAAACAGACAATTTTCGGGTGTGTATCTTTTGATGGCTGCATGATCGTACATGCAAATACAGTACATTGCATCTGAGTCCCCGCTGCTGTGGCCTGTCACTACTGCTGTAGCAATAGACCAACCCGTAGCTTTGAGGTTCTACGTAATTGAATATAGGGGTTATTCAGACCTGATCGCACCACTGCAAATTTCCTGCGCGTGCATATGAATTGTAGTACGCCTGCACGAGGCCATGCTGCAATAAAACCATGCTAGCTGCACGCAAGTTGACTGACGGGAAACCAGCGTTTGGGGGTGGTAATTGGCCATTTTCTGGAAGTGTCAGAGAAAATGTAGGGCATGTCCAAGCGTTTGAAGGGAAGTTGTATGACGTCAGGTCCGGCCTCTGTCAGCCTGTTTGTATCACACACGCCAATAAGTCCTGGGCTATGCACAGACTGCACACACTGGAAAAATCATTCCATGGTGTGTTGCGAATGGATTTGCATTTTGCAGGCATGCAATATTTTGGCAAGCTTACGCAACATGTGCACATTGATTAGCAGGCTTGCACAGGGTGGGATTTCACTCGCGCTGGGTGACAATTACCTGAGCGCAGCGCTCTGCAAATTAGCAGCTCAGTGCTCGGGATATGGATTTGCAAGTGGATTGCGATTAGCGATACATTTGCAATTGTCTTGCAAATTTACATGGGGCGGGTTTTCTTTCTGTCTGGGTGCTGGTTATCTATTTGCAGAACATCGACCAGGTATAAATCAGGCCCTCTGTCAGACATTTTTAATCAATTCTGTTTTGAGATAATTATGGCTATGAACCGGTACAGTAGGTGGTTCTGAAAATTCCCAGTTGTATCAGATAAGCCTAGGATAGCTACGTGACTTGTATTGCGGGATGATTTAGTACCCCATGGTGTGCACGGAGCCAGACAAAGGATACTTTATGATCACCATCTTGGCTCCTGTGTCCTCCCAGTTGGTACACATGCACAGGGAAAGGATAGGTGGCTAAACTAAATGTGTGCACCGGATATTGGCCCTTATTCTGATTGACGCGGACTTTACCGCGTACTTACGGATCGCGTCTTTACGGCGTCTGCGCATGCGTGGAGAACGCTACGCGCATGTGCCACGCCTTGACTCGGTACCAGTTCGGCCAAATCCCGTCCAAAACTGTTCACCGCTATCAGTCGGGAAATAGGGGCGTATTATGGGCGTCATGCGGAATGACACATGGGCGTAGTTTCAAAGTGGGCAAAACGGGGCGGAAACATGGGCGGACACGGGGGAGTACACTTATGTTGGGGGGCGTACATTCGGAAACCACTCCGAATGCACGCGATCAAAAAGGGCAGAAATGTGCGGTGTCCACAAGTGTACTATTGCTTTGCGGACACCACTCGTTCATGCGGTAGGCGAACGTACGCCTAATGACTACAACCATTAACACCTGAACCCAATAGAATCTACTCCTTTACTCATTACTCACTAATAGGACGCTTGTCAGTGCTTTAATTGAAACCATTGCACTTCAATTGCTGTAAGGGTTAATGTGTGCAATGCATGTGTTAGGCATGCTTGTAAGGATATATTGGCATCTAATTGATTCCAATTCCAAATAAGCAGTTTTTTATGAGGATAGGTAATTGAATAAGTGGGTCATGTGATGTATTGCAGAAGATACTTAATAGTGGGTTGTTTGGCGTAAATACTCCGCTTACGGGCGGTAGCACCGCTTGGCTCCCGTTCGGATGCGGTATTTCCGAGCATACTCTGTAATACTCTGTAATACCGTGCAGAATCGGAGTGTTTCTCCCGCACACGCATGGTTTGTATGTCGTCCGTAAACACGCCCTGTTCTTAAAGAGTCAGTCCGTCCGAATGCGGAGGACACGTGGGCGTTTCTACGGACGATGGCCGCATGCGGCAAAACACCGTGGCGTGCGGACCGCTCCGTAAGAATGCGGGAATATCCGCACCGATCAGAATAAGGGCCATTGTGCTGATATCTGTGGCACATTGCTAAAAACTGAATGTGCCCCTAACTGGCATGCTTCACTTTACTACATCACTTTATTTTGTATTTAAAATGCAATACAGAGCTAGAACATTATTTTTTTCATTCATCACTTATAGAAGTTGAACTATAGAAAAAACAAGCAAGGAAGAGTTAATTTCCCAATGGAAAAACCACTGACAGGTTAGGATAGATGAATGAATAATTAAATCACTGCTAGCTACGAGAAATCAGACACACTGGGGGTTATTTTGGTTTACTCCTTCTGGCAAATTCCTTCTTAGATGGACAAAACCATGTGCACTGCAGGTGGGGCAGATGTTACTTATGCAGAGATAATTAGATTTGGGTGGGGTTTTACTTCAAAGTGAGATCTATATTGCAGTGTAAAAATAAAGCAGTCAGTATTTTCCCTGCACAAAAACAAAATAACTCACCCAAATCCAATTATCTCTGCACATTTTACATCTGCCCCACTGCAGCGCACATGGTTTTGTCCATCTAAGAAGGAATTTGCCAGAAGGAGTGAACCAGAATAAGGCCCACTGTGCTTCCTACATGGCTTCTGACATAGTTTTTGTTTATGTCATAATAAGACCTTAAGTGATTAGAGAAATATAGATACAGCCTTACACCAAGAAGCAAAAACATAATATGCCCACCACATATTACACCATGACATGCTTTACTTACAGGAGCCAGTCAACAGCGATGATGAGGGTGACATCGTCTGCTGGAAGCCCGACAGCGCTCAGAACGATCACCATGGTAACCAGGCCAGCCTGAGGTACTCCAGCAGCTCCCACACTGGCTGCCGTGGCTGTAACACTGCAAACCACAGAACAGGCATTAGCTAGAGGTACAGCATGCCCAGCCAAATTAAACACAATTTATTTTGAATAGAATAGAATAGAACCAACTTTATTGGCCATGTATGCTTGCGTACACTAGGAATTTTTTGTGTATTTCAGTGCAGCATCAAGCAGGGATGAAGGGGGGGGGGTATGACATTACATACGTTACATTGGGACATTACATGCGGAGGGAACATGCCGCCGAGCTGCGCGGCGCCTATGCAGCCATCAGCGGCGCCACTGGTTATTGCAGCAGATGTAACATGAGTCACGCATATACTGTAAGCAACAAAATTAAGCTACTAAGGGGGTTTATTTACGGGAGTTCTAGTTCACATAGGATGTTGCTATGGGCAACCAATCAGAACTACTTTTTATTTATTTAGCACTGCCTAGAAGGTGTTGGGAGTCCCCCCTGTCAGCTGCTGAGCAGCGGTGAATAAATGCTGTGCACATGCACACAGCGTCTATTCACGCAGCCAGGGGACACAGCAGCAAAATGGGGGCATGGTCTCACAGGAAGATGCAAGTATAGACCACGCCCCTTCTCGGGTAGACACACCCCCTAATTTTCAGGCCTGCGTCCCTCCATATGTGATAGTGTGACCACAGTAAGCTAGAAATGCAGCGAATTAAACTGCACACAAACATTGTTCATGTCACAGCCCAAGAGCTGCAGGAATACAACTACACAAGATATAATGATTGAGTGTTCGGCTCAGCAGAAGGATTATTTCTATATTATTCCAAACACAATTACCAATAAATCCAATATTAAACATTAACTTGTTGATTGTATTATTTATTGTTTTTCAGTGATATTAAGGGGAAAATTTACTAAAGCTTCTAAAAATGAAAAAAGGTGATGTTTCCCATAGCAACCAATCAGAGTTAGGGGGTTATTCTGGTTAATTCGCTCGGATGCACAGAAATGCGCATGCGCACAAGTCCGGCTGAACAGACCTGAATAAGGTCCTTAGTCTATAGTTTCTCTAATGCACCCTAGAAAATGATAGACAGAATCTGATTGGTTGCTATGGACAACATCATCTCTTTTTATATTTGGAAGCTTATTAAAACTTACCGTGCAGCACCATTAAGCCAATTGCCCAATATTGCAGCAGGTTTTATATTTACATATAAAATGTGAGTTGCTTTGCTTTTAAAGTCCGACAAAGTATAGCTCAAGATAAAGCCTATTTGTTGTACTGTATTTCAGTGATAGATCTTGAATATTTAATAAAATACTGGGAATAATCTAATTCTAAACAGCAATTCTATTTAAAGGGATTTTATTATTCAAATTAGGAAAACAATGTATATTAATTTAAGCATAATGTTGCTTCAGGTAATTGATTGCTTACTTTTGTATCATTGGGCCTGATTCAGCTTATCATATGCCATCATTAAGCAATGCACATACATACTGTACCACTCCCTACCTGCATTTGGGATTGCATCGGACTGTGATGCGTTTGCCGTTTGTAGGAACATTGTGACCATTGCGCGTGGTGGCCCTCTTAGACTGCAGTCTAACATTACTCAGGCTTGCAGTTGCAGGCCAGCTTGTGAGGCCAAGGGAACTGTATTCCTTGGCCCAGCCACTCTTTGAAAACGAGGGCAACACATCCCCATTTACAAAAACGCTGGCCTCCCTGGCACCCCAAGCGTTCGCTTCTACCTGTCGTTCAGGCGTATGGTGAACTCAGGATGCATCCTGCACTGGCACAGAATGCCCATGCGCAGAGCCCCACCATTGTGCATAATGTGGGGTCATGTGATCCATCCTGTATTAGACAATTATACAAAATGCTTAGGAACATCTTTTGCAGGATGTACATTCTGTGCAAATTGTAATGTAAAGATCAGTGTGTTGCAGTGTGCAATCGATGGGGCAGCTGTATTAAGCCTTAACAAGAGATAAATGCAAGGGTGATAAGGAGAGATAAACGTCCAGCCAATCAGCTCCTTACTGCCTTTTTTCAAACACAGCCTGTAACATGGCAGTTAGCAGGTGATTGGCTGGACGGTTATCTCTCCTTATAACTCTAGCATTTATCTCTTGTTAAAGCTTAATACATCTGCCCCAATATGTCTTAAAAAACAATAGGGGCACCATTTAAGAAGAAGGCTCTGTCTATGTAGCATACTGTGGTTTATCACAGCCCTGCTTACTGCATCTATAGATGGCATTATTTGTACATTTTCCTATTTCTCACAGGGGGGGCCCAGTAAATGCCTTCCCGTATTTCGAGCCACAGCAAAGCATGGCAGGTTTTGCGTAGACCCCCATCTGCTAAAAGTGCAGTGAGTGTGCCCAGAGAGGCATGGCACATGTGCATTACACGACAGTCTGTCATTGGCAGATGGGTAACACAGCGGAAGATCCAACAAAGACTGAGGCATCACAGGAACTTGCTGAGGTAAGTTATGTTACATTCCTATAGCATATTCGTTAGTATATTATACTAAAGTAAATAGTTATAGTTATTCAACTAGCATTATGAAATCACAGTTAATAAATCAATGTAAAACATAACGGCTTGCCGTAAAACAAGAAGAGAGTTTCATACTCGAAAAAACAAGTAATAATGAAAGTTTAAGCTGGAGAGACTGAAGACGTATGCACACACCTGATTGTGACAATCTGACCAACATCCAGGCTCATATCATTCAGCTGTGCTATGAACACTGCTGCCACGGCCTCATACAGAGCTGTGCCATCCATATTGATTGTGGCTCCTACTGGTAAGACAAATCTGGTGATTCTCTTGTCCACATGATTCTTCTCTTCAGCACAGCGGAAAGTTACTGGCAAAGTTGCTGAGCTGAACACAAATGAAAATGCATAAAATCACAACATTAACATAGATTTATGTCAAAGCCTGACTTGTAGACATCACATCCAGGCTCATCCAGGAAGTCAGTGAATAAATTACTGTGGAGTTTGGCCTGTGTCTGTTGACTTATATTGTGGACTGTTACATTCTGTACTATCACATAATAAACTCACTATAGGAATAACTGCTCTTAAGATCCTATAGACATACTGTGTACCACACGTAATTATTTACAGAGCACATGAGCATCTGCAGAGAATTGATTTCAATAATACAATCACATTAGCTCTATTGTGTAATTAATAATGAATTAATGAACTCTCCAGATCCATGGTTCCTAAACGTGGCCCTGCGTAGAAATGTAGCTTATAGGTTACTGTGGGGCGGTACAAATATTGGGCCTGATTCAGACCTGATCCCTGGGCAGCGATAAGGTAGATGCTGCCCCGCTATAGTGAAATCCCATCTTGCGAATTAATGTGCACGCTGCGCAAATAAAAAATTTGCAGCTGAGCGAATATGTCCAAATCCATTTGTTAGACGCTCACGTCTGATTTTTCCACTGGTCGCAAAAGCATCGTGTAGCCTGGCAGCTGTGATGAAATCAGCCTGATCAGGCCGGAGTTGATGTCGCACACCCTCTCCTCATACGCTCGGGCGCATCTGCGTTTTCCCCAGGCACACCTGCATTCAGTTACGCTTGCAGTCCAGTGTATCGATAATTGAACGCTGCGTGAATTTGTACAGCAGCGATCAGGTCTGTATCATGCCCACTTTTTTTTGCTGGATTACTGTATATTTTAAAGTCAACAAATGAAAAGTTTTTTTACCTGGAAGATATCATGAGAGCTGTAAGCAAGGCCTGCGCCATTCCCATTGCAAAGCGGAAAGGATTCTTCCTTACTATTATTAGGTAAATCAGTGGTAAGATAATAATGGAATGAATGGCGAGTCTGTAAAAGAAATCATCACGTTATAACAACTGTCCCTACACGTGTCAAAACAAGGGGCAGGCTAGTTCTCTCACCAGTAACTTCACCAACTAATGGCCAAGGTTTATGGATCAAAGAATTGCATGAGGTGGACATCGACAAAAGGTCAACTTGCACACAATCGTCATCAATAAAAGGTCGACAGAATCAAAAAGTCAAGATGGAAAAGGTCGACAGGTATTTATCAGGTTTTTGTGTCAATTAATGTACCGCGTACCCTCGTTTCACTCACCATGCTTTGGGCCAGGTGCCCTGCTCTCCTACCGCTGCTCTTGGCACATTGTAATCGGATCAATGTGGATTGCAAAGTATGTCAAAAATTTAAATATTAAAAAACATGAAAAATTCATGTAGATCTTCTCATGTATTGCCATGTAGACCTTTTGTCAATATCGACCATATGAATGTTGACCTATTGACTGTTGCTCTAGACATTGTTGACCATTTGGATACCTGGACAAGTACCTACAAACATACCTACTTGATGAATCTCTTTCTTGCTTGTACTACTCTGGGTAGCATTAGAAATAACATAGAAGGTAATTATCGAATACATACAGTCAGGTCCATAAATATTGGGACATCGACACAATTCTCATATTGTGGTCTCTATACACCACTACAATGTATTTGAAATGAACCAAACAAGATGTGCTTTAACTGCAGACTTTCAACTTTAATTTGAGGGTATTTACATCCAAATCAGGTGAACGGTGTAGGAATTACAATGGTTTCTATATGTGCCTCCCACTTTTTAAGGGACCAAAAGTAATAAGACAAACTAAACAATCCTAAATCAAACTTTCACTTTTTAACACTTTGTTGCAAATCCTTTGCAGTCGATTACAGCCTGAAGTCTGGAACGCATAGACATCACCAGATACTGGTGATGCTCTGCCAGGCCTCTACTGCAAATTTCTTCAGTTCCTGCTTGTTCTTGGGGCATTTTCCATTTTCTCTTTAGTTTTGAACTTCATCAAATAAAATGCATGCTCAATCGGATTCAGGTCAGGTGATTGACGTGGCCATTGCATAACATTCCACTTATTTGCCTTAAAAAACTCATTGGTTGCTTTTGCATTATGCTTTGTGTCATTGTCCATCTGCACCATCCAATGAGTTCTGAAGTATTTGACTGAATATGGGCAGATATTATTGCCCAAAACGCTTCAGAATTCATCCTGCTGCTTTTGTCAGCAGTCACATTATCAATAAATACAAGGGAACCAGTTCTATTGGCAGCCATACATGCCCACGCCATGACGCTACCACCACCATGCTTCACTGATGAGGTGGTATGTTTTGGCTCATGAGCAGTTCCTTTCCTTCTCCATACTCTTTTATTCCCATCACTCTGGTGCAGGTTGATCTTTGTCTCATCTGTCCATAGGATGTTGTTCTAGAACTGTAAAGGCTTTTTAAGATGTTGTTTGGCAAACTCTGGTCTTACTGTTTTGAGGCTTACCAATGGTTTACATCTTGTGATGAACCCTCTATATTCACTCTTGTGAAGTCATGTCTTTATTGTTGACTGACACATTTCCTCCTATCTCCTGGAGAGTGTTCTTGATCTGGCCAACTGTTGTGAAGGGGTTTTTATTCACCAGGAAAGTAATTCTTCTGTAGCCCACCACTGTTGTTTTCCGTGGTCTTCCGGGTCTTTTGGTGTTGCTGAGCTCTCTGATGCATTCTTTCTTTTTAAGACTGTTCCAAACAGTTGTTTTGGCCACACCTAATGTTATTGCTATCTCTCTGATGTTTTTTTTTTTATTTTTCAGCCTAATGACAGTTTGCTTCACTGAATGTGTGCTTTGAGGTACGCGCTCCCGCGGCACCTCATCGCACAGTACAAAAAGTATGTACTTGCACATACTTTTTGTACTTAGTTCTCCTCACATCGCATTGCATTGCATGCACAACGCATGCACAGGCAATGCAATGTGATGTGATCCGTGCTATTTAAGCCCACAACGCATGCCCGCATCGGGGCGTGTATGGGCAACTTAAGAGTGACTGCTCATTGAATCTCATATTGAAAATCAACAACAACAGATTCCAAATGCAAATGTCACACCTGGAATCAACTCCAGACCTTTTACCTGCTTAATTGATGATAGACCTCAAAGTGCAGCACTGCCTGTTACATGGATAACTATACAACAAACAGAATTTGTATGCTGCCCCGGCAAAGAAATGCCCACTCACACTGCTGAAGGGTAATACTACGCACATGCATATTATGATACTGAGACTGGAAGTGCAATTCAAGGTTTTCAGATTTTTAAAGAATTTCTGACAATGTCTAGTCCAGGCATGTCCAACGTTGGCCCTCCAGATGTTGTGAAACTACACATCCCTGCATGCTTTGCAATAGTTTTAGCATTCTCGAATAGCAAAACTGTGGCAAAGCATGCTGGGATGTGTAGTTTCACAACATCTGCAGGGCCAACGTTGGACATGCCTGGTCTAGTCGTTCATATCGTCTCATAGAATGTTTCAAAATCTTTAATTACTGTGGGGGTTACTCTGGTTCGCTCGCAAAGGCACAATTACTTTCTAATGGACAAAACCATGTGCACTGCAGGTGGGGCAGATGTAACATGTGCAGTGAGAATTAGATTTGGGTGGGGTTTGTAATTCAAACTGATATCTATATTGCAGTGTAAAAATAAAGCAGCCAGTATTTACCCTGCACAGAAACAATAAAACACCCAAATCTAACTCTCTCTGCACATGTTACATCAGCCCCACCTGCAGTGCACATGGTTTTGTCCATTAGAGAGTGATTGTGCCTTTGCGAGTGAACCAAAATAACCCCGGTAGTTTTAATTTAATTAGTTGTATATGTGTCTTTTGTCTCTGCATATACAGTACAAGGTGCCTCTCCCGTATACCCTACAAAATCAACTACGGTACTTATGTATTATCTGGGCTCCCATGTTAAATGCACCCCATTTTTTCATACCCCTACTATTCAACTACGCATGGAGTTGATTCTATATAGTGTGGCGAGCGCAGCAAGCCACCGTGCCCGAAGCGTGGCGAGCGCAGCGAGCCCCGTGAGAAAAATGGAAGCCCAGATATTACATAAGTACCTCAACTACTAGTCCTTTCAATTGAACTCACTAGCAATCTTTGCTCTACGCTATTTAATGAAGAGCTACAATTGCAATATTCCATTAGGCCCACACTTACCCACTGATTACTGTCGCCATATAGAGCCCAAGCTTGCGGAAGATTTCCCAGTCATTCACTTCAATTATCTTCCCTGCAATCAAAAACATAATTCCAATGGGCATGTACCTAAAACAAATTAAAGAAGTACAGTATATTAAATATTTGGCTTTGAGGAAGAATTATATTCCCAGCAGTGAACAATAACACTGACAAGACTACATTAGTATCATATAGAAAATAGTGTGGATTTCAATATTCTGTAAAATTGCTTTAATTGATAGTGAAGCCTGTGCAGCAGTAAAAAATCCCAGTACTTCTTTACTTTCACGGCGCCAGCATGGCGCCGCGCTACTTCCGGGTTACGCTCGCCACAAACTAAGTAAAATAAACGAAGTTAACGCCATGCCAACATGGATATTTCATACCTCCACTATCCATGTTGGCATGGAGTTGATTTTAATTAGCGTGGCGAGCGTAGCGAGCCACCGAGCCTGCAGCGTGGGCGAGCGAAGCGAGCCCCGCAAGGGGACTCTGACGCGCGCCGCCATGCTGGCGCCGTGAAAGTAAAGAAGTACCAAAATCCCTTTTTCCTTTTCCCCTTCAAACAAGACTAAATTACTGTAAAGCAGGGCACACATTTGGACAACCTATACATGACCAGGTCGTGGAGCGGTCGTACAAGCCATTGCATGTCCCAGTTCTGATGGTTGATGGTATCCCATGAAAATGCTGGGCGTTCCCATGGGAATGCGGGTGTGCCGGGGGCGGGTGGCTGACGTCACATGATGTACGGTGCCCGCCCTGTCTTCAGCCGGATGCCCGCAAATATAACTCAGTGTCCACTGACCTTCAATTGCGAGCCCTGTAGAAATCATTCAATGATCACCGACCATCAAATGACTTCTCTGGCAGAGGGCACATGCGAGGGGATATGTCTTCATGACATATCCCCCTAGCAAGCTTGCGGGGCGAGACCTCTGGTTAAGCTGCAAGCCTCTTAGCTTATTGAGTCCACCAGAATGAGGGACATAATGTACAATAAATTGCCTATATCTTCCTATTATACACAATAGTACTTTAGCGGTGTGTTATTAAATAAATGGTTGTTTATGTGCATATTTCTGTATGTGTGACCTGACTGATTGTAGCACTGTGATTATTTACTCCTTTTATCTTTCTGGGAAAAAAACTTGCAACACAATAACTAGCAATCTGGGGCCAAAACATTAGTACAGATAAACAAACTATTACTGGGAAACCTAGTAAATATGAGTAGATATGACGTGGTGAGAACTATGGGACTAATTCACACCTGATCGCAAAATGGGCAAAACATGCTGCTTTGCAGGTGGGGCAGATATAACGTACAGAGAGAGTTAGATTTGGGTGGTGTGTTTTCAAACTGAAATCTAAATTGCTGTGAAAGAATAAAGCATCCAATATTTACCCTGCATAAAAACAAAATAACAACCAAATATAACTCTCTATGCACATGTTACATCTGCCACACCTGAAGTGCAGCATGGTTTTGTCCTATGATCAGGTCTGAATTAGGTCCTATAGCTGCAATTTGTTTCCTTCTTTTTCAGCCCATTTCGGCCAATACTATTTTACAGCATCAACAAGCCAATATTATTGGCTTACAGGGCCGCCGACAGGGGGGTGCTGCAGGTACAGCTGTCCCGGGCCCCAGCCTCTGGATTGGCCCGGGCAGCTCATTTTGCCCACCGTACCCCTCCTCCCCTCCCCCCCACCGATTGCCTCCACTGTGCTGCCTGCTTCATCAATGCAGGACGTCGGCAGACAATTAAAATGCTGGACCGGCTTTTGAGCCAATCAGAGCTTGTGTACCGTTAGCCAATCAGAGCGGCTGCTGGTACATGGCCTCTGATTGGCTCACCAGCTGGTGTCCATTTTTATTGGCTGCCGGCGTCCTGCATTGAAGAAGCCAGTGCTTTGGGACTTGCGGCAGTAAGTGAAGGGGCGGAGGATGGGCAAGAGGGGGCCCAGACTGGAAATCAGTCCGGAGCCCTAAAATTCCTAGTGGCAGCCCTGTTTTTTAGAGGGCCTGTACTCCTAGCCCTGTTGGCTTATTGGACGTGTGACATGTTCACTATATATGCCTATGTCAAAGTATTGCATGTTAACTAAAGGGCTCATTTACTAATGTTAATGTAACCATGGTACTGCAGAACCTGTATTTACCTAACACAACTATTAACACAAAGATAATAATTTGCAGTGGACAGGTACATTAATTGCCAATACCTTGTTGTAGTTTAGTTTATGTTATCAAATAGGCATGCAAGTCTCATGTAATGATTAGTGCATACTAATGCTAATAAATTGGTGAATTACACATGCACCATATGAACAACCACACCTCCCAACTGTCCTGCTTTTCATGGGACTGTCCCTTCTTTAGTCAGCTATGTCCTGACAATATCACTTGTATCCTTCTGTATTTGTTTAGACTGGTATCTATATGGACACAAGTTGCTAATTATATGGACTAAGTTGTCTTACACAAGGTTCCAACTAGCAGCTGGTAGATTATGTTTGGATGCGGCTGACTATACATTCACCACTGTTAAAGAGGGGGCAACAAGCGCAATGAGGATAGGGCAATATAAACAGGCAGCATTCTAGTAGTAATTCAGTCCAGAAAGAGCCCCACCTGGTGATCCACCAGGTCTAAAAAGCATACAAACAAGAGCCCTGTTCTCAGCAGCGGATCAGAGATGACCGATCCCAGACTCCAGCATCGGTGACACAAAGAGACACCTCAGATTTGAACTGGGAAGTGACATTATTGGAAATCTCACCCACCACTTTATGTCAGTCCACATCATTAACATGTGCCAAAATATTATCTCATTACTACATACAGTACTTATTGGCTGTTTATATGATAAATTATTGAAAAGTCAGAACTTACCACATGATGATCTGAACTATTTGCATAGTTGCATCATTCAGGGCATTGAAGAAATCCACTAGAACTTGTCCTTTTTCTCCCATTTTTCCAATAACAATTCCAAATACAAGACAAAACACAATGAGGCCCAAGACATTGACTCCATCAGTATAGAGGCCGACAAGTTTGTATTCCTTTGTTGCGTTCTGTGGGGCACATTAAGAAAGCTTAGATAATTGTGAATCCCCAATAGCTCTCTATATTAATGGGTTAGAATGTTTCCAGTGCCCTAAATGTAACATATGAGCAGTCTTGTATTCACCGCTAATAATACTCACTAGGAAACAGAAGGAGCTACTACTTCTACCCATTATGCCATTGGTATTTTTTAACAGAATTATCATTACACTGACAAGTATGACTGCAGATGATAGTAAATAGCACTGATCAGATCATGTTATAAACTACAAACTATATTACATGGGACACACTGCGGGACGGTAGATTTCTATCTGTTTAAAATGACTATATTCATTTATTCTGAATCTATGTCATAATTTTCTTAACCCTTTGAGTGCCAACATCTCTTTAAGAAATATCCACTAAAAATTCCAGTGTCGCTCACATTTGTTATTTAAGTTCAAATAAAATATCTTGTATATAGAAAGATTAGATTGTCATTATGATGAAATGAAATGTTTGCTTGGCAATTTTCATTTTGACAAATTCACTTGGCATTCAAAGGGTTAATCAAGCACATAAAGAAAAAATGACATACCACCTCTGGTGCTGTTGTTGATAAAACCTCTAGTGTGTCATTCTTCTCCGTGGTGCTGTTCTTGTCAGGATCTTTGGACGGTTTCAGCTCTTCGCGCTTGGTCTTGAACTGAAATAGTGAATGTTGGTTAAATATCTTATGTAACTGGAAAATATCTAAAACCACCATAAATAATGTCACGTTCATGTACAGCCTTCTATGACTTTTGAACCACCACACTTACTATAGACACATTTTAATTCTTATGCTGTGTGAGCATTATTTACTTCTTACATAAGTGATGAGAAAGCTCAAAGTAACTTTATTTAGGTTCCAAATGTATGTGTCCTTTTTAAAACATTGATGACTTTGGTTTTATGCACACATACTGTATAAATGCAGCTTTATTTCTACTTTAGGTGGTGCAAGATACTTGCCCTTGAAAATGATGGACAGTAACTGTATTTAGTTATAATATATTGCCATACTAAGCAACTCTGTTATTTTACATTTTACTTAATTGCATGTGTTTTAATGCCGCCAGCCCGGAATCTGCAAAACATATTCCAATATGCCCAATACATGGCTTTAAATGAAAGAGTCCACTATGCATGAAAACCCCACCCATTTTTTAGAGGGCCTGTACTCCTAGCGGTGAATAGATGCAGTCCACATGTGTGCATTGTCTACTTATGGGAGACGGAGGGGCTGGGGGCATGGCAACAGCTCATAGAACAAAGTGATCAAAATAGGAGGAGTAGCTCGCAACTGTATCATTACCATGAAACCATGCCTTTTTTTTACACAGGCCACACCCCTTTTGGGGTCCTCAGTTTTTAAAAGAGGTGGGCTGCAGGCTGCAGCTTAGAATCCACAGCTGGGAGTGTCAGAAACTGGTGGGGGAGCCACCGCATTGCAATGGGGCTCTTGTAGATCTGACACATTATAGTACGTAGCGGTCGGCCATAACAAAGTAGGAAGCAGTCTGGCTGGAGGAGAGTAGGGGGGCACTTCATTTCATTGTCTCTACCTTTTACTTGCCAGACTAGCGAAAATTACTTTACAGAAAGGGTATTGGACAAGTGGAATAAGTGGAATAGCCTCCCATCAGAGGTGGTAGAAGCAAATACAGTAGAACTATTTAAACATGCTTGGGATAGGCATATTAATATCCTTACAAAGAAATAAGGATCATATATGGTTTGAGGTAACATGTTTAAAAAGAGGCAGACTAGATGGGCCAAGTGGTTATTATCTGCTGTCAAATTCTATGTTTCTATGTTTGGTACTTATGTATTATCTGGGCTCCCATGTTAAATGCACCCCATTTTTTCATACCCCTACTATCCAACTACGCATGGAGTTGATTTTATATAGTGTGGCGAGCGCAGCGAGCCACCGTGCCCGAAGCGTGGCGAGCGTAACGAGCCCCGCGAGGGAACGCAGTCTCATAAGAAAAAAACGGGAGCCCAGAGATTACATAAGTACCCTATATTTTAGGTGGCCAACATCCTGTGTGACGAAACGCGTTGGGTCTGACGTAGTCTCATCTCCTGCATCCACCGGAAAGTTCAGCAGCGCTTCAGCAGGAATCGAGTGCGGTGTGGAGAGCATCCTATCTTCTGTCTGCAGCGTTGGACAAGTGGTGTGTGCATCCATTTATGCCATGCTGACTCTCATCTGCCGTGATACTGGTATTCTGGCAAACTGATTTGTTTTAACCTCAATGTATGTGAGCAGTTATTTGCAGTACATTATATTCTTACATTTGCTCATTAGTGCATTTCTTTCTACTTCTTTTCCTGCTGTTTATGAAATGTATGTATTTCCTATGGTCATTTAGTTAAATAAAATGGAGAATTATATATGAGATGGCATTTCACAATGTGCAGTTGGTCCACAATGTCTCTGGTTGGCTGCCACACAGGCCATAAGCTTATTTGTGTCTGGAGAGTGATATCTTCTTATATGCTCATATAATAGTCTGATTTACTAGTGAGTCTGCTGGCAAGTCTAATAATCCTGGACTGCACTGTACATAGGAATGTCAACAACTGCAATGTGTTGTCTTACCTGTTGGAAGCATGCTTGGACAATATTTTCTGGGAACATGTTCCTAAAGGATAAGTAAAAGTGTAGTCAATACCAACATTCTCCTCATATATCTTGTAGATACTGTTTCATATGGTATGTAATGAAATGCAAATATGTCCACCCAAATCCTTTACTATGTGGTATTCTATGGAGAAGAATAGTGTAACCTAATGAGTTACACAAGGACAGATTTACCAATGTTTGGTGACAGATAAGTAATAACCATATCAGCTTCTGTCATATTGCAGGCTGTTATTACAAAATTACAGGAGCTGATTGGTTTGTACTTTTTCTCTCTACAATTTCTGATAAAACTCTCTGTATGTGCAAAAACATCATGGCATTATTTTTTATAGTGTCTTATAAAAAGAGAACATAGGACCTTATTTTGGCTGACTTGCAAGGCTGCAAATTTCGCAGCCTTGCAAGCCCACCAAAGGCTGCCCGCCACCTGCACAGCCGACCGCCCCCCTCCCTGGCACGCCATAATCCTCCACATGGCTGCGAATGGACGATTTGCATAATCATCCATTTGCAGCCAGGGAGAAATCATTCGATGGTCGTGACCATCGAATGATTTCTCCAATGCTTGCAGATCAGAGACACCTCTATGGTGTCTCTGATCTGCGCGCGCCCTGTTTGGGAAGCAGCTGGGCAGCTGATATCCATTGACATCAGTTCCCCCGCCCCCCACACACGCATCACTGGACGATTACAATGGCAAAGCCCATGAGATGCTGGGCATTCCCATGGGCTGGGCGCCCCCCCGCACTACTAGGTGCACATGTAGTTCGACATGCCCGCTCGCACCCCACATCTGCACATGCACGCAAAACATCGGCCATTCGCACGGGGAGACCGAATCAACTAAAATAGTGTAAAGCATAGTGTACAGCAATGAAGACAATAACAAATACTAACTTAGAAACAAATAAAAGCAGTACCAATACAAGACATACTTAATTTATTGAAGGTTTGTTAATGGTTGATTTAAAAGCAACAAACTCTACCTGTTAACAAACCAAACTTAATTTGATCTTCAGCAATACTGGTATATGTGTAATTTTACACATCCCAGTTTAGTCATCCCCACCCAATATGATATTTTATATGGCAGCCATAATAATAAGTAGTTACTGGTCTTTCTGGTATCACTTGTACCCCACACAATTTTGATCTATTTATGATTATTTATTAAAAATTCCAAATATTATTGTTTTTATCTATATGAACCATCAATATTTGGATCCATGACTGACGCTGTTTCGTCAGCTAATGGCAGTAATTACTAGATATGAAATGACATTGCTATTAATGCCACGTTTAGCCAATACTGTAACAGCTTTTCTGTTATCCAAGAACAGTAATTTACAACAGTTAATATATCGCTGAGTTCAGTTATATCTCTTGATGGTACAGATAACAATCTTTTTTGTTTTTCCTTTTTCTTTTTTTTCTCAGAGGTGGTAAATGAGTACATATAATTTATGGCACAATGTATCTCATTTTCTAGGTAAAGGTAATTCCGTTTGGACATTGAGCATACAATCATTGGAAGAAAATGTCCTCTTATATTATTGCAGTCAATTCAGGTAATTTAAATAACCTTAATCTAATTTGAATCAACTGATGATCATAAACACGTGTTCTGAACTGCTGCAGTGCTATGAAAGAAAGGACTCGCTAGGCGTGATAAAGATTTTTACTGCAATTTGACAGATACATTGATTTAGAAAACAAAAAACAACAAAACATAAAAAACAAAAACACAATAAACAAAAGCACAAAAAACAGATACTGTACATTGAATTAATTTCCTTTCCCTTGTATCTGTTGTAAGGAGACACCTAATAACTTGTGTTTAAAATAAATTCCTTAAATGCATTAGTAATAGCAAGTACTGTAAATGGGATTGAGGGTGGAACCTATTGATATCAAAGACAAGATACCAGCTTACTTCTGAGGTCAGCTGCAATTTGATGTGCTGGTTACAACAGAAGTATTTGGTATTACATATAACTAATTAAGAGCAACAGAAGAACTATAGCTGGCCATACACGCTGCGATACGTGATGGCGTGATATTGCATTGCATTGCCTGTGCATGCGTTGTGCATGCAATGCGATGCAATGTGATGAAAACAAAGTACAAAAAGTATGTGCAAGCACATACTTTTTGTACTGTGCGATGAGGTGCCGCGGGAGCGCGCACCTCAAAGCACATAACGCACAGCCCGCATCGCAGCGTGTATGGGCTGCTTACGACAGAGCACAGGTAACAATTAGCAGAACAATTCTTAGTACACAATACAGCTGAGATGTAGGGAAGTGAGTGAGAAGAGATGTGAGTATAGATTGTAGGTGAGTAATAGAAATGGAATAATAGTGCTTTCAGAACAGGAGGGAAGAGGGCCCTGCTCAAAGGAGCTTACAGTCTAGAGCGATGCTAATTCTTTAGTGCAATGATCGCTATTGTTTTCTGCAAACCAGGATAACTGAAAGAGACCTAAGTTCTGTTCTTTCCAATACAAATAATACATAAGCTTTACCTGTAAACCACAATGGATGACTATTAATCTTATTTGTTTCTTCATATGATATTGCTAAGACTACAGCTAACCTAGATTTCCCAACCACACTAGCTTACATAGAAACCAACATGATACACAGCATAGGATTACATTATGAAATGCTCCAGGTGTTAGCAGTTGCAGTGCTGCTGGTTAATTGGCCAACAGATCTCAGCTGGCTCCCATACTGGAGAAAATAAATGTAAAAAGTAAAATAATGCAGCCGAGTTGTGTAAAATACCTTCATTCACCAGGCGCTGCCGTTCCTGATTATTATTATCAGTTATTTACATAGCGCACACACATATTCCACAGCGCTTTATAGAGAATATTTGGCCACTCATATCGGTCCCTGCCCCAGTGGAGCTTACAATCTATGGTACTGATTTTGGTTGACTTGGTAAGCTGCGAAGCTCGCAACTTACCAAGTCCCAGAGTGCCAGAGCCGCCGCCCCGCAGAAAAAATGCCCCCCCCCCCCCCACCATCATATTCCCGCAACCATACAAGGGGATGTATTATGAAAACACATCCCCTCGCATGTGCCCGCAGCAGGAGAAATCATTAGATGGCTGCGACCATCATATGATCTCTCCTGGGCTCGCCAATATAAGTCAGTGGAGACTGACTTATATTTGCAGGCTCTGGACTGAAGACAGGGCGGGTGGCTTAAGTCATGTGACATCAGCTGACCGTCCCCGGCACCACGTGTCACAGCCACATTTACATGGGAACGCCCAGCATAGTTCATGGAGGAAAGCACAAGGAAAAATTACAAATGTCACACTGTTTGGGCCATGGTGGGACTCAAACCCATGACCTTAGCGCTGTGAGACAGTACTGCTAACATTACACCATCCACGCTGCCCAATTAGGATCTCTAGCTGAAATCTGTTCAGTGATAAGAGGTGAGGCGAGCCAAACTTTTTAGTCAGCAAGAAAGCACCTCAAGGGAAATGATTGTAGAATTTTTTTAAGCTCACTAACATAGTGTGTCAGACACAGTGCATTTTATAGGGTATACTGTATTACAGCATTCCTCTCATTTGTTGATGTCACTGAATATGAGATCCACAAAGCCAATCAGCTGACATGTTTCAAGTCAGTGTAACAGTATAGTCTGGGCTCTTCTATCCCACAACCTATAGATGTGTTGAAGCATATATCCAGGGTTTAAAGTGAGAGGAAACTGGGTTGAACTGAGTTCTACCACCTCTTATGGAGGGGGAACTGAGTTCCACCTCTACCGCATCCCTAAACAGTAATCCCAACAGAGAAGCCTGTCCCAGCAGCTTCTACTTTCGGCACGGCGTATATGATGTCATACAATCACCGCCGCTGAAGTGAAAAAGAGCCACTAAGAGAAGCAGGCTCTGTGCTGAAGACAGAGTGTGAGGGGACTGGAGGGACTCAGAGATGGGGAAGCTGCTGGAGGGACACAGGGCATGGAGCTGCTGAGGGACATGGACAGTGAGCTGCTAGAGTAACAGAAACAGATGTGTATAAGCAGGAGTACTATGGACATTATGTGTATAAGGGGCTTATATACTGTGTAAATAAGGGGAACTACTATGTGAGGTAAAATAATTCAATGGGCATTACATGCGGTTTAATGTGAATATGATTATGCTACTGTGTGTTGTAATATTAATTGGAGTTACTATTGTGTGACCACACCCTTTCCTTGTGGGACTACTATCCCTTATGCCTATGGGAGGTAGGGCACACGTTTATAGTTTGCAGAGAGTGTCAAAAACCCTGGCACTGGCCCGGGTTCCACTTAATAGGGGGGGATGGGGGTCAGTGTCAGGGAAATGAGTTCGACCACCTCTCTAGGACCACTTTAAGCCCTGCATATATCCTCAAATTGTACCAAATAGCCTGTTTGACACTATGCAACTTTTTCTTTAGCTATGCTCTTAATGTGCTATTTTACATAAATTCTGAAGCTACAAAATGCTAATCATAAACATTTAGTGCCTAATTCCTATTTGCACTCAAATGCAATTGGAATTTTCTAGACTACGGTACGCACACATCGGCAAGTGAAGCTGCTGACAAGGAATGAATAGAGAGGCCCACTGAAGACATCACAAACACACTCACAATCAAGTACACATTTGAAAATTGTAGACAGTAATAAGAAACATCGACTGATAGGGTAGCCCCATGGCTACGCAGACTGGACACAACAGTAGCGACGCATGCACCATGTTTTTGCAAGTATGACCACACACAGCAATGACATATCTGCGTTTTTCCAACCACTCTCCATTAACAGCTCCAAACAGTCACTTTCTGTGAATGCCTTCTCCATGAAATCCTTATTGTGAGCATGTCCCACAGAGAAGAAAATTCAATGTAGCATATGTACGTAATCTAAGTATAAATTGGGTAACATTTAATGAGACCCTTACCTCAGTAAATCCAGCAGTGCGTCTACTGTAGTGACTTCTGGTGTACTGCCTGTCCTGTCAATGTCATCAGCACTTTGAGATACTCCTGGTTTTATTGTCACCACCAACACAATTCCTATATTTGAACAAAACAGTTTAACTGCAGTCTATACCAACTCATATGAAACATCTGTAGACTATAAGCTTAAAAGGAAATTTAGACACAAGTTGATTCAAGCTCAATACCCCTCCCAAATCATTCCCAAGGGAATGTAACAACTTCCACTAGCAGTCAATTCATTTTGATGAAGCTTCTAAAAACATTATGATAGAATGCAGCTATTACATACTCTAATACATTCTTATTAAGTGCCACATCCATTTTTGTTATTCTATGTCTTATAATATTATTTAGCTGTAAATGCTGTATTTGAAACAACAATGAAGGATACCATACATATATGTTTTATTTCACTACATCTCTAAATATCCAGCACTCAAGTTTCATGGTAATTCTATACTTACGCTATACTTATTTCCCAAACTGGTCTAGTCCATTGGTATTCATACTGAAGATAACACAACGTAAGGTTTGTGTACACACCTGCTCCCTATTATAAAGGAGATTTACAAATATGGTGCAACAGTGCGTACATAACATTTCATATGCTTTCATTGGTTATACCTTTAGTGGAATGCTCAAAGCTTACTAATTGATTGCTATGGTTTGCATCATTTTAGTTCAATTATCTATATACATGTCTAGTGTCTGTGTGACTCTGAAACACTGCCATCTGTTTGCAGCAAGTGAAACTACAGTAAGTCTACTAGCTTTCAAAGCATTTGCTTCTAGCGGGCTTACTAATTTAATATGTGCACAATGAAATATGTCTGCATGAATTTTTAAAGTAAATTTTCTGTATATTCTTTGCATCTTTCAACCCTTTTTGACTTTCGGGTGCATATAACTGGAGTCAGCGCACCTGTAGCATCAATGCTTCATAACTCGTGATAACACAGCTGTGTAGAACAGGACAAGGTGTTGACTACCACCAGCAGCTGCCAGTAAGATCATTAGAATATTAATAACAGCACAGACTACTTCAATTCTGCTATGAACCATGTCAATGTGTACTTAGGTTAAAGTGTAAATGTAATACAACAGGGTAATTCCAAACTGATGTGGGAATGTCATGATAAACACTCCTATTTAAATAACCTTTAGCCAACCTAACAAACCCTTACGTTATATGATCATGAGTTTGTGTCAATTGTCACTACAATGAGGTCATATATATATTTGGAATTCCTAAGAAAAGTACATTTCAGAGAAAACAGTTATCCTAAATCATAGTTTCAAAAGTAAATGATGAAGTCTTATAGCAATTGTATGTGATGCTATAATGCACCACACCTGCAATATTCAGGATATGCAGTTTATTATAGTATGTAATAAAGATAACATATATATAAAAAGCCACAGTTACCTAAAATAACCGCTAACACAGTAGTGCAGAAGTAATACACAACAGCCCGCAGTCCAATTTTTCCAGACACGCTAGAATCCAGAGCAGCGACACCTGAGAATAAAGAAAACAAATGTTATAGTTATCCCACTAGGATTTATGATGCAGCATGGTACCATTTTATAGTACAGTATGGGGGAAATTTACTAAGAATACAAATACAAAAAATCGAATTCGTATTCTTAATACGAATGAATACGAATGAATACGACTGGTGTAGTCGTATTTTCATTCGTATTCCGGAGGATAATTTACTAATCAGTCGTATTTGACTGATTGGTATTATCCGATTGCGTGTTGATTCGTATTTTTTCTGATACGAAATCGTATTTTAAATACAAATTCGTATTTTCAAATACAAATTCGTATTTTTAAATACAAATTCTGATGTTAAAATACAAATTTTTATTTTAAAATACAAATTCGTATTGGTTTTAGCCTGCATGGATCAGTCAGATCCGTGCAGGCTGCAGTGTAAAAAAAAAATGTACAAATAAATAAATAATTGTAAAAGTTTGTATGTGTGCTTAGTGGCCTTTTATAAGTCACACATTTGTGATTTTGATCATCTGGGGGTTATTTTCTGATTTTTTCCTCATGTGTAAAATTCTAAGATGTGAAATACACTTCCAAATCAAGGTGTATTTTTTTGGCGTATTTTTTTACGATTCGTATGCGTTTTCAATTCGTATTCATATTTTTTACAAATACGAATTGTTAGTAAATGACTAAAGTACGTTGTTTTCGTGTTAAAAATAGGCGTATTCTATCGATGTCGTATTCATTCGTATTCGAAAATACGAATACGCCATGTATACACCATGAATACGAATACACATCACCATATTTTCAGGATAGTAAATCCTGAAAATACGAATACGCATAAAAAAAAATCGTATTTTGCTGTACGAATACGATTTTTTTTGTATGATTTTACCTTAGTAAATTTCCCCCTATGTATCTACTGTATCACATACAACTACAAGTTCAACTTCTTACAGGCTGGCTAACTTCACACCCTGTTAGGACCATTGTGCTGACCAGATTTTCTATTTATGGAAGACCATATTTTAATTATTTAGGATAAACACCTGAAGACCAAAGTATCTGCTCAGAAGGCCGACAATTGCTATGCCAACATTCATAATGTAGACTTCATAATGTCAACATCAGAATGTTAATATGGTTCGTACTTTCATCTGAATTGTTACTATGGGCCTTATTTTGGTTCATTCTTTCTGACAAAATCCTTCTTATATGGGCAAAACCATGTGCACTGCAGGTGGGGCAGGTGTTACTTGTGCAGAGAGAATTAGATTTGGGTGGGGTTTTACTTCAAAGTGAGATCTATATTGCAGTGTAAAAATAAAGCAGTCACTATTTTCCCTGCACAGAAACAAAATTACTCACCCAAATCTAATTCTCTCTGCACATGTTACATCTGCCCCCCCTGCAGTGCACATGGTTTTGTCCATCTAAAAAGGATTTTGTCAGAAAGAATGAACCAAAATAAGGCCCTATGTGAAATATCGACATTCTGAGGATGATGATGGTTAGGGTAAGGCACCACTTGGAGGCTTACACCACACAAAATGAGTGTTTCGCTTTACTTGACCTGAGGTATTGCGCTAATATTAATATTATATTATTGTGCCCCCTGTCATTGTGTGTATCATGATGTTCTACTAAATAAAGTCTTCCATCATTTACTAAAACTGTAAGTATGTATATAAGCAGCACTGCTTGCAAGGCTGTGAAATTGCAAACAAGGGTAGTATCATGCACTAGACAAGAACATATGTAGCAGGTTATATTGAAAAACCAAAGTAAAAGATAATAAAGATGTTAATATCCAATAATTAGGTAATGTTGGAGGTGCCCCCAGGAATCAAGTACTAGTATACTCAGGGAAAGGAAACGGCCGGCCAGAAGAGGTGGACAGTCGTTCACAGAAAGGATTCCTTTTTGGAGGCACACTTTTAAATGATACAAGATAGTGATGAATGAGTGAGATAAAACTTAGCTTTTAATTCCAATTATCTAAAATAATAACTCTATAATGTCATATGATGCAAAGTTTGCCATGAAGAGTTAGTTAGCAAAATAAATAAACTTCAATAATCTTCAAAATTCGTGAACAAAGTTTGTGCCACTGACTATTCAATATATCAGTATTGTTGCAGTGGCAGTTAGTGGTGTTGTTAATTAACCATACACTATTGGTGTATTATTTGATTTGTGTCCTTAAATAGGACAACAGAGTGACACTCCCAGTGTGTGTAACAATTGTGTATGGTTAGTTAATATTTATAACACAAATTAAGAATATACACAATGAACACTATGGTACCCGTTATTGGTAATGTTAATTGATTAAATATTTAAGTAGCCACTAATATAAACTGTATCCTTAGGGAGATTGGGAAAAGAAAAGTACAGTGGGTTAGAGTCAAATCTTTCTGCTGCCCAACGTCATCAAAAAAATGAGCGGACGGAGGGTGAGAGAAGACGTTGACACACTGATTGAAAGAAAGATAAATGTAAGGAGGACACTTCTGTGAGTAGTGTTAGGTCAGCCCTGTTGCTATCGTATTGCAGGGCTGAAATGCGCTACCAGAAAGTCTCTCCTACACAGAATATAGAGAAGGTGGTAGACATATGCATATTAAAATAATGGATGTAACTCCACATTATAGGGTCAAAATTAGGTACTTGTGTATTATCACGGCACTCATCGCATCGCATACCATAAGGCATGCGATGCGATATCGCGCAATGTTCTACAATGTCATACAATTTTAAAATTGTATGGCATTGTATATGGCATACAATGCCATACAATGCGATGGGATGCGATTATAACTTGTATAAGCACCCTAATGGGAGCTTACAATGTTAAATGCACCCCCACGCCACCCCCAGTAAAACTGAACCCAAAGTGTATAACTTCACAGGTATACGCGTCCCCTCGCGGGGCTTGCTGCGCTCGCCACGCTTTGGGCTTGGTGCCTCGCTGCGCTCGCCACACTTTATAAAATCAACTCCACGCCGACGTGGATAGAGGGGGTATGAAAAGGTCGTAGGACGCGTACCGCCGCTCCTCGCAGGCTCACCATGCTTCGGGTTCACGTTTATACTGGGGGGTGGCGTGGGGGTGCATTTAACCTTGTAAGCACCCATTAGGGTGCTTATACAATTTTTCATCGCATAGGGGGCTAAAATCGCATCGCAGTGCATCGGGTGTATGGCATGCGATGCGATGCAATGAAAAATCGCGCGATCACATATCGGGGGCGCCGTGATAATACACAAACACCCAAAATTGTAAGAAATGGTCAGTCCAATGGTATTAATTGGTTAGAGATAGCTATATATTGTTACCAAACAGTAAGAGAGGAGCAGTGTTATGGGGGCCGGAGTGGGTTAACCCCGTACCATCTTAAATGAAACGGCATCTGCTGTTTGCATATAGGTGAGAGAAAACAATGCTGACATTCACTGTGTAACAGTATCAGGAGGCAGTTAAGCGCATCAGTGGATACATATATTTCTATAATTAAATAAACACCTAAAAGCAGAAAACAAACATTTGAATATAGATCTGTGGATTTACAGCTCTAAATTGCGGCAAGAAAAAAGAGAGAGAACAGTGTTGGTGGAGCCGGAGTCGATCAGTACCGTCCCGTCTTCGTTAAGCGTCCGGGAGGTATAACTGAAAGACCCGGGACACTGTCGGGAAAACAAAGGAGAGCGTGCATGGGGACACCGGCTGTCCACGGTGTTAGGTCTGCCCTGATGCCGAAGCAGTGCAGGGCAGAGATGCACCGCCAGCGGGTCTGTCACACAGCAGGAGAAAGAAGATAAGGAAGGGGGGATACCTGTAGCGGCGGCGGGTAACTGGAGCGGTGTCACTGACGGAGCTGTCAGTTCCCCATTAGACCGGAGAGTTGCTGTTGTCCGTCTGCATCAGAATGCGTTTCACCACGTGGGCTTGATCACCTGGAAGCTTGATCAGGCTTCCAGGTGATCAAGCCCACGTGGTGAAACGCGTTCTGACGCAGACGGGCTACAGCAGCTCTCCGGTATATATACAGTTTCAGGGTACTCTTTACCTAGATGGGCGCCCGTCGCGGTCATCGCGGGTACATTTATGTCTGCCCGCGACGCGATGCCCGCGATTTCCCATTGAAACCCATGTTAAACATGGAAATCGTGTCGGTCGCGTCGCGGCCGGCCATAAATGTACCCGCGATGCCCGCGACGCGATGCTCCCGATTTACCATAGGAATCAATGTTAAAAGGCGCGATGGACCCGATTTTACTGTTAAATGGCTCAATGGACCCGATTTGGCCATAGGAATCAATGTTAAATGGGCCACAGAGCCCATTAACCCTTAAATGTCCCCCCCAATTTTTAACGCCACCCCACGATCCACGTCAACCCGAAGCGTGGCGAGCGCAGCGAGCCCGCGAGGGGGGGCGGTACGCGTCCTCCGACCTTTTCATGCCCTACTATCCACTAGGGCGTGGAGTGAGAATATAATAGTGTGGCGAGCGCAGCGAGCCACCGAGCCCGAAGCATGGCGAGCGCAGCGAGCCCCGCGAGGGGACGCGGATACCTTCACAGTTATACGCGTCCCCTCGCGGGCTTCACAGGTGTCCGTGGCGACGCTGACACCTGTGAAGCCCGCGAGGGGACGCGTCTACCTGTGAAGGTATCCGCGTCCCCTCGCGGGGCTCGCTGCGCTCGCCACGCTTCGGGCTCGGTGGCTCGCTGCGCTCGCCACACTATTATATTCTCACTCCACGCCCTAGTGGATAGTAGGGCATGAAAAGGTCGGAGGACGCGTACCGCCGCCCCTCGCGGGCTCGCTGCGCTCGCCACGCTTCAGGTTGGCGTGGATCGTGGGGTGGCGTTAAAAATTGGGGGGGACATTTAAGGGTCAATTGTGCCTATTTGGGCTCTGTGGCCCATTTAACATTGATTCCTATGGCCAAATCGGGTCCATTGAGGCATTTAACAGTAAAATCGCGGTCAATCAGCCTTTTTAACATTGTTCCCTATGGGAAAATCGCGGTCATCGCGGTCATCGCGGTCATCGCGGGCATCCCGATTTACCCGCGATGACCGCGATTTTTACCCCCGACGCCCGCGATTTCAATCGCTGGCGCCCAACTAAGTAAAGAGTACCAGTTTCAGTTACATGACAATATGGGGATCCAACAAATGCTTGGTCTTAAAACATAAAAGACTTATAAAGAGTTGAAAACTAACATTTGGCAATCTACTGAAAAAGCTTATAGACGACGTTAAAAAAAAAAAAAAAATTCTGAAAAAAGAGTACAGTAGCGTATAGTACCTGTGATCATGCTGGATACTATCAACGGCAAAATGATGAGTTTTAACATTCGCATCAGGATGTCTCCAGGAAAAGCAAAATAAATTTTATCCAAGTTAGAAAGTTTGCCATATTCCCGAACCAGTACACCAAGGCCGATACCTAAAAAAGGAAAAATATTCACACATTACTCAACAGATCTATGTTTTTTACTTTTGACCATGCTACATAATGTAAGCTTCCTCCTGGAAAAAGCAGAAGAGACTTGTAGTTTGCAACTTACTTTTTATAAAGGGAAAGATAATATTCTTTCAAGTATTTTACTATAATTAATGTGCAAATGAAACTATGAAACATCATTTTGAATACGAAGCGCCTACACCCCCCTTTCCCAATCCTCCCTCCAACAAACAGAAACAAAACTTGAATGAGGTGGTGGTGAGGAGGGGTGTTCTTGGTCTGCGGTCCAGTAGCAGCAGTCTCCACTACTAGTCTCTCAACCAACTTTGATAGTTTTAGCCCCAGGCCCTCATTATGCTGACCCTAAATACATACTTGCCAACTATTTTTGTCTCCTCTCTGAGAGAGGCCTGGAGAGGAGATGCAGCGGGTCACTTCAAGGGGTGGGGCTGAACAATCATGCTATTAGTCCCTTCTCCAAGACAGGGAGATGCCTGTGATTTGGAGGTCCATGTTTAAGAGAGAGGCTAAATTACATACTTTGTGTCATTTATCCCCACCCTTTCATACAGTCATTGGAGGAAATTTACTAACCTTAATACACCTAAAATAGGCGTATTCGCAGACAGGTGTATGCAAAAACGACTGACTATACATATTTTTGGCATTTACTATGCCGAAAATACGTGAACTTGTATTCATATTCATGACACATTCGTATTCATATTTACAAATACGAATGCATACGCCATTGAATGAATACGACTAGGAATCACCATTCATTTGAATGGTGATTCCTAATTTACTAAGCGGCCCTATGTAAAAGAAAAAGATAAAGAAATAAATCATTTAGAAAAATGGTGTGGGGTCCACCCCCACGGCCATAACCAGCCCCAGGCTCAAAGAGCTGATGCTGGTTTAAAAAAATCAGGGGAAACAAATGTTGGGGTCTCATGGATTATTTTTAAACCAGCACCAGGCTCAAGGGCCGGTCCTGGTTCCCAAAATATGGGTGGCAAAATGAGTAGGGGTCCCCTGTATTTCAAGAACTAGCACCAGGCCCTACCAGCCAGCAGGGTAATGCCATAGCCAGGGAAAACTTTTTATACAAGTCCCCCCAGCCAAAGCATTTACCCCCTGACCGGTCAGCCTGGGCAGGGATCCTGGGGAAGTGGGGACCCCCTAAATGAAGCCGCCCCCCCACCAGAATTTACCTTCCCAGGCTGAAACCTGGGGCTGTCTTCGGTGCCCCTGGGTGGTGGGAAGCGGTTGATGGTGGTGTAAAAAATTGAATAAACTGTTGTGTATTACTGTGGAACTATGAGTCCCAGCAAGTCTGCACCGCATGCAGGGACTAGTAGAACCACAAGTCCCAGCATGCGGGGCATTAAAGGTCCAGCTGGAACTTTTAGTTCCACAACAGTACAAATAGTTAAATAAACACACACTGACACGATTAAAGTAAAACTTTATTACATACATAGCCCATACATACAGGTATTTACCTACCTTGACACGTAAGTAGTTATCCGTCCGTCCACTGGTCCTGTAGTAATCCATATGGGTTATGGAAAGTTTGTTTACTTTCTGCGGCTCCTCTCCTGGAATAGCGCTAATGGCCGCCTAGAGGCTCCTGATTGGCCGCTAGGCAGCCAATAGCGCTATTTGGGAGGAAGAGCTGCAGAAAGTAAACAAACTTTCAGCGGCTCTCCTCAGTTAGGAGAAACGGCTAGCCAGAAATACTATAAATACTGTACATCAAAAGCCAATACAGAGAACTGTCAGGTGCTCTTTGAGGTCTATTCACAGGACATGCGGGCATCCCCTAAGGCTGGAGGAAAGATTTCACATGCAGTGGTGGAAAGGGTTCTTCACAGTTAGGGCAGTTTAGATCTGTAATTATCTACTAGAAAAAGTTGTGATGGCTGATTTATGTAATATATTTAGGAAAGGGTTGGACCAATTTTTGGCAAGAAAGACATCCAGGGATACAATCATTCATTATATTGCATAGTGGGAGGTCCAGTATGGTAAATATCAGATATGGGCTCAGGGAATACTGGAGATGTGATACTATGGGATAACTAATAAATAGGTTGAACTCGATGAACTTATGTCTTTTTTAAATCTCAGAAATGATCTTACTATGTTGCAATTCCTAGTGAAGCAGGCAGGTTGGATATAAAAAAACTTAAAACACAACGGGGGGAAATTTACTAAGAATAAATATAGATGTTGGTTCACTAAAAAAATATAGTCAGTCTAGTTAAAAGCTCGTCAAAATGCTTGCTTCTGCAATGTATTTTCACTTTGGGCTGTGAGTGTTTTTACTTTCGCTTTGAGCTGTGACAGTTTTACCCCACAAACTCTCCACCTCACTCCCAGTCCCTATCTGCTCTTAGTTCAAATCTTTGTCTTCACATCTCCCTCTCCATATCCAGCAACTTTGAAACAGATCAGTGTCCCTGCAAAATATTCCTTTACTTTCTGTTAAGACATCCTTTAGCACAAAGGAGTAATTTGGTCTGTCAGGTGGCCTCTAGTGGTAATTGGTGATACTTCAACTCATATCTTAAACACATTTTATAAGCATATACAAATATAAAATACTGGGCAGTAGTATTAATGGTAGACAAACAAATCTCCCTAATGCTTGCGTCAACCTTTTGACCCTGCTGACCTTAGGCATGTCAACCTTAATTTAATCGACCCAATGACCCATACCTGAAAAGTCCTATAGGAGAAATCTAGCATTTTAAAATTAAAATAAATGTAATAGTAATAATATATATGGCCATGCAGATATTCCAGAAGCACATAATAGTACTATTGTTATATGCTTAGACCAGAGATCCGAAATGCAGTCCTCAAGGCACCCAGGTTTTAAGGCCATCCCTGCCTGAGCACAGATGGCCCAATCAAATTTACTGAAGAACTTCAGAAGCTGTACCTAAGCATCCTTAAAACTGGACCGTTAGGATGAATTGAGGGCCGCATTTGGGAACTTCTGGCTTAATGTGCATCCACGTGGTGCAAATTTGGCTATGGACGATTTAGACAATGTGATATCCATTGAACTCCCGCCATGGAGCCCAGAACCACCGATATTGCCTAAACACACAGTGCTATTTTGACTATGTATGCTTTTGGCTATGCCCAATTTTGACTAGCCTAGAAATACAGTAGATTGTACACTTTCTAGTCAAAATTAACCATGTGGTGGAGAGCATTGGCATTGCAAGCTGTATACACATGGTGCGATAGGTGCTATGTTTTCTACCGATATGGACTACATTGTCTATAATGGTAGTTTATATTGCACCCTGTGTATGCCCCTTTAGACACCAACTACAAGCACCACAATAACTAAGTATAATCTACACACTCAATGATTAACTCACAATAAAAAGAATCAATAGTCTTATTATCTTGAGAGATAGATGAACAAGAAGACACACTGATAATGTCACTGAGCAGTTTGCATGGTACCAGAGTTCTACCTTCAATGAAGCAAACTGCAGAAGCTGGCTCAGATGGCTGAGATTTATTTTTGTGTTTGTCAACAAATTATAGAGACTTCATTTATTTGCAATATTGCAACAAATGTCTTATTTAATAGCTACTATTTTGTTTGGATAGATAAAAACTGGGCTACATAAGCACTTCTAGTCATAGTGACACAATCACAACTCCTGTTGAAAACATATTTCATTAATGCGTAGGTAGAACACATTACAGTATGTGTGAACCTGGCGATTGGCCCGTGCTTTTCCAACTGTTAAGGCCCCCATACATTAGTCCGACTTGTCCTAGGGACAAGTCGGACTTGATTTCCAATGCAGCTCCCCGGGAGGGGGACACACGATTAGGCACTTGATGTGCCAAATTTTGCATATGATAAATCTCATGGATTTATCATATGCAGTCCCCGGGGAGCTGCAGGGGGAGAGCCGGGTGGGGGACGCTGGGGAGCAGCAGGAAACAGCTGGGCAGGGTGAGCTGACAAATAGTCAGCTGGCCGGGGACACTGTTGATCCGGGCATGGGGAGAGGCTGGCAGGGGCAGTGTACACATAGGCAGCGGGCAGGGGGACGCTGGTGAACCGGTGAGAGGAACAGCTCACGTGCTGGGCAGGACCAGGCAGACGCAGCTTCAAGGAAGAAAAAAACAATACAAAGAATGGGGAGCCAGTGATTGGCTGAGAGCTCTCTCAGCCAATTGCTGATTGGCTGAGAGAGCTCTCTCAGCCAATCACTGCCTCCCCATTCATTTGTATTGAAGCTGCGTCTGCCTGGTCCTCCTGCCCAGCAGTGAGCTGGTTCCCCTCGCTGGTTCACCGGCGTCCCCCCGCCCGCTGTCTATAGTGTCAGCTGCCCCTGCCAGCCTCTCCCCATGCCCGGCGTCCCCCGCCTGCTGACTATTTGTCAGTTCACCTTCCCCGGCGTCCCCCGCCCGCTGACACTGCCCGGAGACTGCACATAAGATTTAGGAAATCTTATGTGCATCCGGTGCGACTACCCGACTCCGATCCGATGCGCACGGGACCGTGCATCGGGTCGGATAGGGTGTCAAAACAGGCGATTTGGGACGATTTCACAGCCCGATTCATCCGAATCGGGTGAAATCGGGCCCAAATCGCATAATGTATGGGGGCCTTAAGAAAGCAAACGAAAACACTGGGTGTTTGCTGTCAGTACAGTGCCCCAGAAGCAGAGACACAAAAGAGACATGTATAAATATTGTATTTTATAATTGTGTTATTTAGTTCCACTGACGCAATGTCATGTTCCGCCTGTGTGTATTGTTAGCTGTGGATTATTTGTAATATACAGAAAGTGAGGCATTGACCAATGAAAATGCCCCATACTGCCTGCACTTCTCAGGTGGTAGTATATCACTCAGTAATAATAAAAACATGACCTCTGTATTGCCAACACATACAGTATCACTGTGGAGTATCACATACAGTATCTCTGTGGAGTATCACATACAGTATCTCTGTGGAGTATCACATACAATATCTCTGTGGAGCTCTACCGACTACAGCAGGGATGGGGAACCTTTGGCCCTCCAGATGTTGTTGAACTACACATCCCAGCATACCCTGCTACAGTTTTGTGTTTTTTGGCCATGCTAAAACTGTTGCAAAGCATGCTGGGATGTGTAGTTCAACAACATCTGGAGGGAGCGAAGGTTCCCCATCCCTGGACTACAGAATCATGTATTGTTTCATGCCCAGTGGTTAAAACATAAGGATTATTCCTATGTTTCCCAAATGAGTTTATAATAGTCAGGTCAAAGGTCTGATCTCTAACACTTCCACATTAGCACAAGGCAATGAGAGCTATCTGCCTAATCACCCCTTTTATGTTTTAAATGTATTTAAATGCACTTTAGACCTATGTCAACATAGTACATCTTGGGTTATCACGCTACACCCATAATATGTTTATGGTTGTTCAACATTACCACTTCCCAGTACTATCTTGCAGAAAGCCATTAATCTCTACAGATGCACATACTGTATGTGACTGTGAATCAGGTGAATAACTGTCCATAAATACACAGAAAGACAAGGTATATGCATCTATAATATTGTAATTTAGTATAGTAGGAGCTAAACAATGATCTTCTATATTTTTAGACATTGCCATGGTAACAGGTATTTCAAACCTTTTACAAATATATTAATGTTCCACTTTTTTTTAACCTAAAATGTGATATAAACTATACCCCGAATAAGAAAACTTCACTTTAGATAAATATAATTGTTTCTGTACTGTAATTATTGTTGCACATCTGGTTGTGGCACTCTAAAGGCTCTTAAAAGAATGTACAGATGTAGGTTTGTATACAAAGCAATGATTTCAATTTTTGTTTAAATGATTGCCTGCCAAATACAAGATGAACATAGAGCTATCATATTAATACTATTACAGATGCTTTTGATGTCTCTTTTGTTAGCTTGGGAGCCCTGCCTAAGCACAATACAATGCTCTGTGCGCGGCCTAGGGAAGACTGCGGCCCAAGGATGTGCACTTGGATTAAGCATACACCAGATTAGGTGTAGGGAATGTAGAGCTCTAGGACTATGGGATATATTCAATCAGGTATATTCAATGCCACTCAGCGTGCGGCCCCGAGGGGGTTTGTATGGCGAAGATGGCTTTTTAAAGCGAGGAAACGACATCCTCGCCATCCTGCCCCCTCGTTGGCCGCTCGCCATATTCTGTACTATGGGAAAATCATTGCTGTACTCGGCAAGGGGCGCAGAGGATTCCCCTAAGTGGCGAGGTTAGAGGCAAATGCAGAGAGCCCGCTGCATTTTGATGTGTGGTTCGCCATTTTGAAGGCCGCACTCGCTGTTTCCACCTCACCTCAGGAAACAGGTGAGGTGGAAATGCATAGTGTAGGTAGGGAGCTATCAGCGCAGCTCGCCGTGTAACTCATTGTCAGCTGCTTGCCCCCCACATTGAATAAAACCCAATATAGGGGGCGAGGGGCTGGACGGCGAGGATAGCTTTTCCTCGCTAAAAAACCCATCCTTGTCGTGCAAACCCCCTTGCCGCCGCTAGCCAAGCGGCATTGAATATACATCAGACTAACTTTCCTCCAACCATCCAACAGACCAACTCCTCTGTCCAACTAAAATTATGCCCCATACACCTAACTAACTTTTTTCATCAGTCCAGCCAACTTCTGTCCAATGTGTGGTGTCACGGAGTAGGTGGACAGTGCCTGCCTACACCTGCATGTTGTTTTTTTAGTAATAAAAGTGGTTTAAAAGTACCAAATGCTCTAATTCCAGGGGTATGTCATAGAAAGCAAGTGATAAATGAAAGTACATAAAATTGTATCTGCCTCCCACACCTCTCATTAACATAATTACATGTATCTGTAGAAATTGTTAAATGCAAATCATTTGTGAAAAGCAAACCCGCAGAGTTGCAACTTAAAGTGGATTAGTTGTCCACATCAAGGAAATTAATACATGCACATATAATTCTGGTTATGAGGATTATAAATATTTAATCTTTTTTATTGATTCATTTTTCTGTACTGCATTGAAGTTAACATAATGCCTCAGTAAAATATTATTAATTAACAATGAAAGTGTTGACAGTAAATAGATAATGAGCCAAGCAGTCCCTGGATCACTGTAAACATGTAAACACTGACATGTGGGGCTGGGTATGGTATTTCTGCACTTGGGACGAGAGCGCATCATGATGCATGCACAGAATATCGACAGATGCTGGGTAAGCAAGTAAGGAGAAATGATGGGCCAGCTATCCTTTGCATGGGGCAAAACAGGCTTCGGGAAAAACAACTACCTTTATATGCTGCTGTTCCCAAGAGTGGAGGTGTAGCACATATGCAAGTGGGGAGCAAATAGGTGCGTAGGACGGAGGTGTGTGATCACTACTGGTATGGCAGGAGGGAGTAGACAGCACTTGTTAAACATCTGCTGTGCGGAACAGAGCCCAGTTTGTCGAGAGTAGACCGAATATTGTTTGCTCCCAAACACTGCCAGATTACCATTACAGCAAACAAATTAGTTGTCTGCTTTGGAATTATATCATTCTGGTGTATGGCCAGCTTAGTGATAAAAAGCCTTAAAGTTAACCAGCACCCAGTTATACGATGTCTTGCTGCCCATTTAACCTTTCACCTATTTACCCACTGCAAGGTAGGAGATGATTGATCATGCCCCCCATAGTGCAAATAAGGACAATTTGTATATGCCACAACAAAGCAGCATGCCATGCTCGGGGTGTTCCACACCCCTGTTATGCCGTCTAGCAGGTAACTGTCCATCAACTCACTCAGGTCCTGTATAAAGACCCTTCAGATGCCACCTGCACACCATGGTGAGAAGGGGTTAGCTCCTAATTTCCAAAGAGAGATAAAGGTGATAAATCGGGACTTAGATACTATTTTGCCCTTACCGCCACCTCTCCATTCCACAGGGGGGACAATTATATACAGTCAGTATACAGATCCCTGGACAACAATCATTTCCACTCTAGTTTTTATTGCAGTAAAACAATTTGGATAACAAAACTTTCAATGGTAGATATTGATCACACTTTGCTCTATGAGCTTCTCCCTATTCAGGTATTCAGGGATAAGCTTTCCGCTGGATTAATGTGTTTTGTATTTACTCATTAGTTCTAGGGAGTCATCAACTATTTAGAAAGGGTTGCAACATTTTTTAAACATACAGAAAGAACTGTTGGCCCAACAGACAATATAAGAATGTACAGTATACCCAGGGGTGGATCCAGGATAAAATGACAGGGGGGGCACCATGATAAAAAAGGGTTTGGGTGGGGGAGGGGCGGTGTTAGTGGTGCCAGTGTACATGCTAAGAGAGCGGCAGGAGAGGGTAGGAATGGAATTAAAAATAGGCCCTGGCATTTAAAGTACACAGGCCCACCATGGCGACAAAAGTGAAGGATGTAGTTGTGCGTGCGCCAAAGGCGCGCTCCGGAAAAGGGTGTGTGGCCACTCAACAGGGGGCGTGTCAACACCATATACAACTTCTACACATTATGCAACAAAATACTAGACCCCATTATACTTGCCCCTTACACATGATGCCAAATGGAATGAGCCAAAATTGACATAATGCCACATGGATTGAGCCAAAATTCAAATAATGCCACATGGATTGTGTCAAAATTCACATAATGCCACATGGATTGAGCCAAAATTTACATAATAACACACACGGATTGAGCCAAAATTCACATAATGCCAAATGGATTGCGTCAAAATTCACATAATGCCACACGGATTGAGCCAAATGCATAAAATGCTAAACGGATTGAGCCAAAATTCACATAATGCCACATGGATTGAGCCAAAATTCACATAATGCCACACGGATTGAGCCAAAATTCACATAATGCCACACGGATTGGGAAAAAAAATCACATAATGCCACATGGATTGAGCCAAAATTCCCATAATGCCACATGGATTGAGCCAAAATTCACATAATGCCACACGGATTGAGACAAAATTCACATAATGCCTCATGGATTGAGCCAGAATTCACATAATGCCACACAGATTAAGCCAAAATTCACAATACACTTCATAAACAGGAACATTGTTCACCAAAGGCGCGCATTAAACATTTAAACCATAATGTCCATTACACGTTAAGTTACACGCCATTATGTCCATTATGTGTTATGCCAAACACCATAATGCCTATTAAAAATTATGCTACATAAGTGCTGCTTCTCTACATGCTCATTGCCAAGGGTTCCATGCTCACTGCCAGAGGTTCCATGCTCGTTGCCATGTGGGATTACATGGTCATTGCCAAACGGGAATACATGCTCGTTGGAAATTGGGGACAGCCGCCGCCAGGCAGACGTTATAGCCACTGACAGTGGCGGAGCCTGGCTGTATTCAGAGCACTGCAGGTCCCGGCTATTTGAAATAAAACCCCTTTCACACCAGAAAATGCATTCCCAGGTTGGCCCCTTTTACACCAGCCTAGTCCCTGCATTTTCTGGTGTGAGGGGGAGAGAAAACCACCCCTCCCCCTTTAACCAGTTATCTCATTTAACCGGCTATATCTTCGGAACCAACTGACCCATTTACATGAGACAAGTATTATATTGAAGAACTTTTGAGTTGGCTTTGAATGATTTTGGTCCAGTGAAACTGGAATGTTTGGTTCCAGAGTAATCTGCCCTCAAAGAACATGAACAGCCATGAAATTACATTTCAAAAATAAAGAAATCGGTTTACACGCAATATCTCTGGAACTGATTGACCGATTTGGACCAGCCTGGTATCATAATGAAGGCCCAGCGATTTGGAATTAAATGAAATCAACCACAAGCTTCTGTGATGCCAGGGCGGGAACTGGCAGCCGTCGGAACCGGGTGGGGGTCGGAATTGACGGGTCCCATATGGGAAAAAAACGTTACAGGTTTGGCAGGCGATATCTCCGGTTCCCGGGGGGCTAGAGACACGGGGCTGGGCTCGTTGGAAAGCCCTGGTCCTCAGCTACAAAATAAATGACAGGGGGGCACGTGCCCGGGTGCCCCCCCCCTGAATCCGCCACTGAGTATACCTGCCCAGTGAGCACGATTTAGATTTATCCCATACGTACTTATTTATTCCAGAACTTTGTTTAATACTATATTAAATACTAATTTCCTCCATACTTATGCCATATTTATTTATTCCAGTGCAGGAGTTTGGCTCATGAATGACTTGATTATGACCTTATAGCTTTTTTTTCCTATGTAGTTACAGCCAAAGTCTAAGTTAAAATTTACCTCACTAGGTGCAGCTAGAAAGTAATGTGTTCTTGCTAATGTTCCTCATCCAAGCACTAAACTTACTAAACAGGGTGTATATATTGATCTTCATGTATCAACCTTTAGACATTAAATGCCTTTCTGGAAATGTAATCCTATAGGCACATTCTAAGCAGGAAATTAATTATGAGTTTAAAAGAGTTTTCCCAAAACTATATAAGAACACAATATAATGACAATTTAGCATAGATTTTATATACAGAATCAGATTTTTATCATGTGTGATGACTTGAGGTAATAAGCTCGGTAGAGGCATAAAATGTTCAATGAGGATACAAACTGGGGAGTAGCTCTTTGTAGCAAGTGCTAAAAAGTAGTCCCCATCTACTTGCAAAAACAACAGACATGTTGGCACCTATGTATGTCTTACAATGCACATTTTATCATTCCCTTTCTCCAAATGCCAGTATCATTCACAATAACCAGGCCCGAACCAGCCACCAGCTCTGGAAAATAGAGTTTTACCTGGAGCGGCCAACATCACAGGTGGCAGAGTGCCTAACCCAAACATTCAAAGAACCCTTCAAGACACATACAGATGCCATGGGGCAAAGATGGTGCTGACCCAGGACCCTGCATCCTGTATGACAGCACCACTCGCACACCTGACCCTAGTTATCACCCTGACAGCAACCCTTAAGTCTTTTAGATTATCTCCATTATCAATGTTAAGACACATTGAATGATGTGGGTGTTACCCCATAGGCTGCGAATGGATGTTTATGATAATCATCCATTCGCAGCCGTGCGGGGAATTGGCACTGCGTATGGGGGGTGGCGGCATATGCGAACGACGGGTAGAAAAATCACACACAGGTAAGCGAACGAAGCAGCACTGCGTGCCAACCAGAATAACTCCCATAATAACCCATTCCGAGGCCTCACTAAATATATATGTATTGCTTGTGAAATGTTGTATTAAATATGTAAAGTTCAGTGTTTTAAAGAATAGCACTTAATTTATAAAAGAATATAACATTAAAGATTCAATTTTTCTATTTTAGCATTAATTAAGTCATAATCTAAAAATAGTAGGGATTGCATTAGGTAGCACAAAACAAAGCATTTGGCATACAGCCCAGCAAGTGAGTGAATACAAACTTAAATAAAAATACAAAATTGGGCAATCCATGTTTGAATAAACATAGTCACAGCTCAGTAGAAGTTTCACAATATCTGCATCTATTTTGCATGAAGTACTAAACAGTAGATAATCACATGAGAAGAAATTACCAGGACACAACTGATCACAGGTGATTTCTGCTTCGATCTGCTAGATCAGTGGTCGCCAACCTGTAAATCCATCGCTGGCTGCCGCCTCACAGAGTGCTGGCCATGCTCTTATAGAGGAAAAATGGGGGCATGGCCTCACAAGAGTACCACAATAGTAGGTCATGCCCCCTAATTCCGGGTGCCTTTGGCATGCGCAGATGTCCCTTCGGCGTACGTAGATGTTCCTTCTCCTCTGCCTGCAGTGTTGGGAGGTATGTGTTTGGCATACTGGACATTGCGGTATTTGTGTGGTATAATATGTCGTGGGCATTACAGTGTGCGGCATAATGTAGAAAGGGAATATATATTAGAATTTTTTTATTTTTTTTAGTAGCTCTTCAGACGGTTTATTTTGTCTTGAGTAGCTCAAGCCCCAAAAAAGGTTGAAGACCACTGTGCTAGATCCAAGGCAGTGCAATGCTGCCCAATGCAGTATCCTCCCTCCCTTCGAGCGTCCTCCCTCCCGGCCAATGCCGGCACCCCAATTGGTATAGATGGCTGCTGTGTCGAGGCATAAAAGTAACAGAGAGCTGGCTCATGGCGCTTGGATATATTATCATCAACAGCTGGCCACATGGTTGTCCTTAAATCATAAGTACAGTATTAAAATTACATTCCTGTTTTACAAATTCATGTACTTTTATATATTTAAGGAGACATTGGGGTTAAAAGTGTATGGGTTGTACATGCCTACATGGTATTAGCATGGCCTTCTCCACTCTTCATAACAGACCCTTGAACGTTTTCAGCTCCAGGCCCAATAGGCCCTTAATCCGTCCCTGCCCTGCAACAACCCAGGTTCAGCCTGTAATGCGAACAGTGAACACAGATTCAAGCAGTGGTGATAAGGCTCAAAACCCAAATTAATAACCCCGCTTGGACCCAAGTGTTTAGTGCGAAAGGGGAATTGTGTGGGTATGGATAAAGTATTTCATTTAATGAGAAGTAGATATAAGTTATACATTTTTCTACTTGATCTGACCCTACACATTCTGTGGTCAGTAACCTCTCAGGTTTGGCTAGACTAGCAGCAGTGCCCCGTGATTGGTTTCAAGCATCCACAAATCCAATATCGCTGGAGACTTGTGCACACTGTCTACCAATTTATGTGGGAGAGTACGATAGTAAGCTGCACATATGCCCAGTCACTGCAGGGGCTATGTCTGTCAGGTGCAATTATAACAATATGGTATCTTTGCTTGATGATCAAAACTGCTTCTCCTGTCATTTCATATGGATGCTGGACTGGTAGATCTCCCATATGATTGTATGTGATTCCACTCTGCTGTCATATACAGTATGACAGACATCATTTTGCAGGTAAAATGTTATCAAAACTATAGAGAATATCTGTTACATTATATTAAGGAACACACTGCAAATGTATCCATACAACTTATATACAGTATCACGCTGTCAGTACAATCATGCTGGACAGATTAATGGCTTACTATTCAACTTGTTCTATCATTTCTACCTATTTGCCCACTGTAGTAGACAGCGCTCAGTGAAATACTGTACAGTTAAAAACTGTATTTTCTATACAGGACAGGATATGACATTAGGAGAATACAACAAGAACAAAGGCAAGACACTAAGGGCCTGATTCAGTTTCTTTCACAACTGAGTTTTCAAATGCAGCGGCTCTGCGAAAAGAGATGCCTACTAACAGTATCTCTGCGATGCGCGGTCCCATGTGTATTGGGTCAGATTCAACAGATTGAACCTGCTGCAGGTTCAATCTGTTGGATCTGACCCATCAGTGGCACATCATGGGTGCTCTTTAGTGATTTCATTTGGTTCTCAAACTAGGTCCTCAGGACCGCACATTTTCCAGGTGACCCGGCAGGTGCGCAGGTGCATTCATTACTTATTGACACATTTTAAAAGATACACAGGTGGAGCTAATTATTTCACTTGTGATTCTGTGAGGAGACCTGCAAAACACGCGCTGTGTGGGGTCATGAGGACTGAGTTTGAGAACCTGTGTTATAGAAGGTGCTAAATAAATAATAGAATGTGATTGGTTGCTGTGGGAAACATCCCATCTCTAATAGAACTCCCATCTTTGTAAATTTACCCCACAGTGTTGAGCTAACACGTCTATATATTGAGTATGGATCCATGGCTTCTAAATGTGTGCATGCGTGAGTTAGGTGTACATCCAGCTTTTTTTATATACATACAGTAGCATGGATCTTAGTAAATTTACCTCTTAGTGTGCCTTGGGACAAAGGTTGGGAAAAACTGTCATAGAAAGTCATAGTTTTTCTTTGTCCTGATTTAACTGAGGTCAGTTCAAAGTTTGAGTAAGCTGCTAACTAATCCCCTTCCTCCAGGACAGTTGAGGAAAGGGGGGTTATCCTATGTATAGCCCTTTCATACCAGAAAATGCAGGAAGTTACCTGGAAATATGGTTCCGGGATCATGCAGGGACATTCTCAGGTTGGCCCCTTTCACACCAGCCTAGTCCCTGCATTTTCTGGTGTGAGGGGGGGACAGAATCCCCCCTCCCCCCTGCCCACCCAATGTTACATTACCTGAAGGCATATTCGGGCACCGGCAGGAGGTGTGTGTGTGTGTGGGGGGGGGGGGGGGACACAGCAGCTTCGTCCCCAGCAGTCACCCCGCAGCTTCCCCGAGCGGTGGGCTGCAGCGGATGGGGGTGGGCACACAGCAGCTCCGTCCCCGGCAGCTTCCCCAGCGGAGGTTAGCGTGCAGTGCTTTCTTACAGCACCATGGCTAGCGACAGGTAAGCCGGGTGAGTACTTTTCACATTAGCCTGTATCCCTGGAAGGTACCGGGAGAAACCTTGGTAGCTAGCAGGGTTGACATCCTGGGAAATCGGTCCCAAGATTTTGGCCCGGGACCCTTTCACACCAGCGCTAGTCCCAGATGTTCCCGGGGCCAACAGGAACATAGGCTTGTGTGAAAGAGGTATAACAAATTCTTTGTAATAGCAAAGAATATATATTGATAATCAATGGAATCATGGGAATACACACAATACTTTCCTTTTAAAATCATTTGCATTTGTAAAGCATTTAAAGCCTAAACAAATACTGTGATTCACAGGAGCAGCTAAACAGGAATTTTAGGGATTACTTAATAGAAACCAGACACATATATTGGTCAAACACTAGCCTTATTACATACTGTAAGTAAATTTACGATGAAATTAGCCTTAAGGTAAGGTTCTTCTCATGTTATTCCCTTCCCAATATTCTCTAATGCTGTGATCTGGAACGCAACATAACTATACTGTATCTGAAATACTGCCGCAGAATGCTCTGACCACTCTGACTGTACAAATGAGCTGTTCACACACTAACCACTAATAAGATCACAATGCAGGAAGACAGAGCATTGAAAGTGATTTTGTATTGCGGTTGCACTTGGAACACGTCCTAAATATCCTTCCCTTTTCCTTGAAAAAGAAAACCTTTATTTATTCTAAAGTTGACAGGCCCATAGAAATACAAGCAATCAGAGGGGACGTAAACAGAGGGCATGATGCGTAATTATGTATTCTGCAAACAGTGGGCTTGGTAACCAGCAGTACCTTTATTTAATGAAAGAGTTTACAGTGGGTAGACCACACTTTCAAACCTTACTAAGAGACCAGTAAATATTAATGCATGTCATAAATTTCATATGGTAAGCTGACAGGGCCGGCACTCCCCACTCAGCAGCTCCTGCAAAGCAGGGAGGTGCCATGCTGAAAAGGAGCTGTCTCTCTCCCTGCTCTGCTAAAGCTGCCTCAGCCCTCACTGTCACTGCCTCCTGCACACCACCCGCAGCGCCTGTCTGACAGCGGGCGGCAGTATGGAGAGCACCGCGCACACACTGTCCTCCTCCTGCTACCTGCCACCCTCTTCCTCATGGACACTTGCGCTGAGGCATGTAGCGCTGTCTGTGAATGCCTGGATGACGAACAGGCAGCAGCGCCGCCTCCCCTTCCTTCCCTCGTCTCAGGTGTGCTGTGCCAGTGCCACTGCCAGTCCTCAACACTCCGCCCCCTCTATCTCCTCCCCTCTTCTTCCATCTCCTCCTTCTCTCCCCTCCTTTCCCCCTCATTCACGAGTGGTGCGCATACTTTTTGTACTGCTTTCGGATCACATCGCACACACATTGCATGCATGCCGTGCGATGCGATGTGATCTAGCCCATAACGTATGCGATTCTCGCAGCGTATGTGGGCACCTTTAGAGCCTTCAACATTTTGTGGACACAGTACTGAGATGGTGTATGCATACATGTACATGCACCCGAGATCCTCCATAGGATCGCATGTTGCATACATTCCCACAATCGGGCTGCAGCTTGTTGCAATGGCAATGTAAAAGGGCGCAAAATGTATGGTTTGCAGGAGGGCGACGGACACCCTAGCACCGGCCCTGTAAGCTGATGATAAGTAGCTTCTATAGACATGAGTGGCAGTTTGCTGTGCAAACTGTGTCAGAACAAACCTTTCACTTGCTTCTTGGCCCAGGAAATCCTAAAAGTCAACAAGTACAGTATGGTGTAGAATAGAGTTTAGATTTTAATAACCCCATTGTGGGTTGGATCAGCATCAACGTGTAGCTCAGAATTTCCTAAACTCAGTCAGTATAGCCTAGGGCAGTGGTTCCCAACCTCAGTCCTCAAGTACCCCCAACAGGTCATGTTTTCCAGGTCTCCACACAGAATCACAAGTGAAATAGTTCCACCTGTGGATCTTTTAAAATGTATCTGAATAATGAGTGCCCCTGTGCACCTGCCGGGCGACCTGGAAAATGTGAACTGTTGGGGGTACTTGAGGACAGGTTGGGAACCTGGTCTAGGATTTAAGAATAGCCATGCTTGAGTCCAGATATTAAATCAAACTTATTGAGGTACTATCTAGTTCACCTGTGCTCAAGCATGCATATCCTTAAAATCTGGATTGTAAAGCAGTTTGGGAAATCCTAATTACCGAGCAGCACAAGGAGTTCTGCAGGTCCATACTACACTTGATCAGAGAGGGTTATTCATTTCAAATTCTTAAAGGTGCTGTTATGCACTAAACTTATTTTGCTTTCATTTGAGGTAATAAAAAAAATGGCAAATGTTTTGGGCAATGAGTACAAATGCTATTTTACAATATCGTGTACCAGTCCCCGGCTTTCAAGTGCGCTTTAAAACGAATTATAACAGAATTTGAATTTGTTACAAGGTAAAATATTAAATGAGTAAAGTAATGGGCATATGGTGGTAGCAGCACATCATTTCCAGCATCACCCACAAGTCAGCAAAAGTTACAAATACCAATTTTACAGGGAAGCATTAAACTCCAGAGTAGAGTTATGCCCCTATGGGGGTAGGGGGGGGGGATGCCAAACAATTTGACCGTTGGTATGCAATCTTCCGACTATTGGAAACATTCTGACAGTCGGAACTCCTGTGTATTGTCGAATACATCTGCAGATTGTTAAAACAGCCACAGATTCGACAAGCTAGCCAATATTTTTTGATAATTTAGCTTTTTTTTAAAAGGCGAATTTCTCCCAATCCCATGGCAGCACTGCTAACCTCGCTGCTGCTGCTTCACAGGGCTCACACTGAGTGCACACTGCTTGGCTGTTCGGAACAGTGATCATACTGAGTACCCAGCTTTGGTCGCAGTTAGTAAATTATCAGTGTATCACCTGTACTAGACAAGCTAAGCTATTTGCTTATTGATTTGTAATGTTTTATGGCAGATTTGTGTATTTTATGAATGCTCATGTATAATACTCATTATGGGGCTAATTAAATTAGCCGCAAGTCGACTATAGCCCTGTACACACACATCGATTTGCTTTTGATTCGATGTTAGATTCGATTTTCTATTAGATCTGGCATTAGATCTTTCCATTCGATTTGGCATTAGATCTGTACTTTTGCATTATATATGGAATTCGGTACATTGTACACATTCGATTTACTAGATTAAATTCGATATTTCCATGGCTGCACGCGTCCTACGACCTTTTGATACCCCCACTATCCACGTCGGCATGGAGTTAATCTTATATAGTGTGGCGAGCGCAGCGAGCCACTGTGCCCGAAGCACGGCGAGCGCAGCGAGCCCCTCGAGGGGACGCGTATTACTTTACATGTATTCCGCGTCCCCTCGCAGGGCTCGCTGCGCTCGCTACGCTTCGGGCACAGTGGCTCGCTGCGCTCGCCACACTATATAAAATCAACTCCACGCCGACGTGGATAGTGGGGGTATGAAAAGGTCGTAGGACGTGTACTCACCACACTTCGGGTTCATGTTCATAGTGGTGGGGGGGGGGCGTGGGGGTGCATTTAACATTGTAAGCCACCATTAGGGTGCTTATAAAATTTTAAATTGCATAACATTGTATATGCGATCGAATGGCATACAATGCCTTACAATTTGATGGTATACAATTTAAAATTGTATAACATCGCATCGCATCACATCGCATACCATCGCATGCCTTATGGTCTGCGATGCGATGGGCGACATGCTAGTACACAAGTACCGATTTTTCTGATTGATTTTGTGAAAACGGGAGCGCGTATCGAATCTAATGTAGATCTAAAGTGATACAAAAACCATTCAATTTCGTTTAGGATTCGATTTAGTTTTGCTTCTATAAGCAAAATCGAATCGAAAATCTGGAAAAATCGATGCATGTGCAGGGCAGCCAAGAGGAATGCTGGGCCCCGGTAAAAAATCTTAGGGCGTGGCCTAAGTGTGGGAGGTGTGGGCACCTCCCGCACTTAGGTCACACCCCCAAAATGTTTAGAGAAGGGTGAAAGAAAACTAAAAACTGTAATCTCAGCAGCATCACACACCTACAGCATGTGCTGTGCTGACAGCGGGCTCAGCATGACCTCTCACGCAGTAAGTGACACACTCATGCTGAGCCTGCTGTCAGCACAGAACATGCTGTAGAAGTGTGTGCTGCTGTTGCTACCCCGGAGGGACGGAGGGGGAAGGAAGGGGTCGGACCAGGGCCCCTGCAGGGCACCTCCAGCAAGCCTGGGCCCGGGTAATTAGTACCTGCTCCCCCCCCTCTCGGCTGCCCTGTGCATGTGTACAGGGCTTAGGAGCAGCACTTAATATAGCCCCTAACTCAATAATTAAATCCATGACCGTGGTGAGTGTGAGCAAGATGAGGTGCAGCTGCCCCGTGCTTAACTGAGTTTATCTCTATGTGTAATGATAGGTGGAATGATCTCTATGATCTACAGTATATGTGTGTTGTAGAGGTTTCCAATGTTTTATTTTATTTTTTGGACTTTTTCTTAATATGGGGGGAGGGGTTATAAAATGCACAAATTCTTTATTATATTTTCACTTTGTAGGGAGGGGTAAGTGACATACAACAGACAAGTACAGACATTCTTATAAATGATTGTAAGCAATATTACTACCAGTAGTAGTATGGGTGTTGGTGGTTGATGGTTTAATGTGAAAGCCCCAGACCTGGGTCAGACCCAGAAAGGGCTATACATTGTCTTATGCCTCTTTCTATCCAGACATTTGTTGATCCATTGAATTTATATAATAAAGGATAATGTTGCTTTTGAACGCTATGGGAGGAATTCAAATGTCCTGCGCGTGGGCGACCACTAAAGGTGCACAAAGGAGTAATACAAATGTTGCTCTATTTGGGTGGCACAGCCGCCTACTACCACTGTTGTATCATTTTGATTGACTGGTTACTAGTTGTACAATATATAGCTGGCCATACATCAACAATCTTCAATCAATGATTGGAAGATTTTGCTAATTCTCTTACACAATTGCACAATACCCCAATCTTACAATCTTTGCCCATACACTACAGATATTTACGGGTGATTTGCAGATATTTTTGATATTCATTGGAACTTCAAATATGAAAATGCCCATACACCACCTAATTCTAGTCTCTATTGCACTGATTGTCAGCAATGAAAAAATTGTATAATTGTTAAAACATTTGCACAAAAGTCCAATTGCAACCATACATTAGCAATTGCAAGTCCAGTCCATTGCAGAGTGATCAACATGTTGGTCAATCTACAATGGAAATTGTAATCACCTTTTGATCACAATGATCAAATGAGGAAGAAATGGTTCAGGTTCAATCATAACATAATTGTCAGATTGCCCCATTCCATCGCTGATGTAGTTCTAGTCTGTCCCCAATTTAGCTTTGAATTCATAAATAAAGACTTAGCTCCCACAGTCCAAAAACTAAGGACAATATGGGAAAATCAAGGAAATTTGCAGATATGCTGTATGTATCGAAAGTGAAAAATAGTATCCAAAATGGACAGTATCAGGGCTAGGACTACAAAAACTATTTGTAAGTTAGAATGTGACTTTCTATATATATGCCCACAGGACTGCCATGTACTGCATTGACATGTTTGAAATAAAATTGCTTTGTGTAAGATCAGTAACTAGTCATGATCATTCATTCGATAATCAGGATGGCTATTTTTCATGTTTCAGCAGTTATTAGGTAACCACTGCTAGTGCGCTCTATGATCCAGTCATCTGTGCTCAAACTGAATCTGTGGATCTCTCTGAAGATCTCCCACATGTAAGAGGCTAAAACAGACTAGTTTCAGATTGCTTGGTGGTTAGACAAGTGGTTAAATCTTCCCTTGTAGGGACAATTTACATATTGTAGTGTATATGGTACGGGAGTTATTATCAAGAGTGTACAGTTGGATTGACGGGGAGGACCGGTTACCATCAAAGCACAAATAGTGCAGGATAAATTATAGGGTTTACAGTAGTCAACAGTATCTTGGTCAAGTCCAAATGGTCGACATGAACAAAGTTGACATGAGAAATGTCAACACAAGTATAAGTTTGATGCAGAAATGGCCGACATATGAAAAAAATCAACATGAGTTTTTCACTTTTTTCTGTCACTTTGTATATTTGAGCATTTGGACCCCCAATTAGTGTACCACATACCCTTGCATGACCTGCTTGGCTCTCCATGCTCTGCTCAGCACACTTTACCATTGTCAATGTGTAGTCCACGTGGATGGTAAAATATGACAAAAGTTCAAATAGAATTGTGAAAAACTCATGTCACGCTATAGCCCATGTTGACCTAATGCATGTCAACCAATAATGGTCGATCTATGTCTGTTGACCTAATGCTTGTTGACCCATCGTCCGGATACAAATTAGTGCAATGATTGGCCCACCTGAGATGGAGCACAGAACACCTGACCCTATCTGCATTGAAAACATATTACACTGATTGATTGATGGATTTATAAAAAATCTTGAGACACCAAATCAATGTCTATTGGAATTTTTCAGTCAATGTGCATATGTTTGTTCCTTAGGCCACATGTCAATGGGTAACATTAGCTAGATGGAACCTTGTGTCATGTGTGTATCTTATGATTAGTGTCTATGTACTGTAAATATATATTCAGCTTCAACAAAAGGACGTCCAGGCAGAAAGAAAGTCTGCCAGTGTTTGTTCCTGTAGGACACTGTAGTGTCAAAGTTGCAGAACTTTATTTGGTAAACAGATACAGTAAATGCAGGAAAAGCTTAAGAGTACAATGGGTATCTGTGATTCTGTTACTTTCGCTTATTTAATGAAGGTGACCTACTTAATATTATACTGTATTGTGTATTGTTCAAATTTAATTTTTATTTCAAAAGAAAACTAAAAAATAACAATGAATGTAGTTTTAAACAGCTGAATGTTTTCTGTTTAAGGTAACTATTAATATGGGAATATTACTCTAAGAACAAAATTCCGCTACATTATATGAGCTACATTATAAGGTAGAATCCATGTGCTGAGTCCAGTCTTAGTCGAGGCTATGGCGATTCTAGTTCACATTTCGTCGTTTCCTAGCCCTCCTCATTTAGTTAAGGTTATCGGTACTCTTTACCTAGAACGGCGCCCGCGATTGGCATCGCGGGCGTCGGGGGTAAAAAATCGCGGCCATCGCATGCACATAAAAAACGGGTGCGACGCGATGCCCGCGATTTTCCCATAGGGATCAATGTTAAAAGTCAGATTGGACGCGATTTTAGTGTTAAATGCCTCAATGCCCGCGATTTATACATAGGAAACAATGTTAAATGGGCCACAGAGCCCTAATAGTCCCCCTGAAGTCTTAAATGGCCCCCACAATTTTTAACGCCACCCCACGATCAACGTGAACCCAAAGCGTGGCGAGCGCAGCGAGCCCGCGAGGGGCGGCGGTACGCGTCCTCCGACCTTTTCGTCCCCACTATCCACGTCGGCGTGGAGTTGAGAATAGAATAGTGTGGCGAGCGCAGCGAGCCACCGAGCCCGAAGCGTGGCGAGTGCAGCGAGCCCCGCGAGGGGACGCGGATACCTGTGAAGCCCGCGAAGGGACGCGTTTACCTGTGAAGGTATCCGCGTCCCCTCGCGGGGCTCGCTGCGCTTGCCACGCTTCGGGCTCGGTGGCTCGCTGCGCTCGCCACACTATTCTATTCTCAACTCCACGCCGACGTGGATAGTGGGGGTATGAAAAGGTCGGAGGACGCGTACCGCCGCCCCTCGCGGGCTCGCTGCGCTCGCCACGCTTCGGGTTCACGTTGATCGTGGGGTGGCGTTAAAAATTGTGGGGGCCATTTAAGACTTCAGGGGGACTATTAGGGCTCTGTGGCCCATTTAACATTGTTTGCTATGTATAAATCCCGGGCATTGAGGCATTTAACACTAAAATCGCGTCCAATCTGACTTTTAACATTGATCCCTATGGGAAATCGCGGCCATCGCGGGTATTGCATCGTACCCGTTTTTTAGTGCATACGATGGTCGCGATGGTCGCCGTTCTAGGTAAAGAGTACCAGCTCATCTACAAAATTCTGTTTAATTTTGAAATGTAAAGTATCCATTATTCTACTATACCGTACCTTCCCCTGCGCTTACAAATTAGTTTTCATGACATTTATATGTTATGGAGGGTGCAGGAGTTGATACTATTAAGCACATCCATGCCTCTGCTGTTTCTCTCACACATTTCCTGGAATCCCATTATTGAGCTTAATATAGGACCTATAATTTACTTGTTTTTAGCCTTTTAATTGTCGGATTGCTTATTTGATGTCTGTATTTTGATTGTATTTTGTACGTTTGCAACTTTGTAGTGTACTTTTATTTTACATAATGTATGTAATTCATACTTGCCTTCCTGACCCTCTCCATGCGGGAGAAAATGCTCTGTTCCTGGGCTTCCCTGGTAATGTAGGATTGCCAGCACCTGTGGTGAAACACCTTTACCTAGCTCCCTGCAGGTGATGGCAATCCTACATTACCAGGGAAGTCCAGGAGCAGAGCATTTTCTCCCTCATGGAGAGGGTCAGGTAGGCAAGTATGATGTAATTGTCTCCATCTATCTGTTTTTTTCCCTTTCTCTGTCTGTACCCCTCCTCTTAATTATACAAAATGTTTAAAAAAATTGAAAAGTTAAAGTTAGCAGCCATAATAATAGCTGTGAGATTAACAGGTCACAGATATGTGATACAGTGCAACTGAAGCATCAGCTATTTTTTAATTATACACAATTAGATGAAATATTTTATCATTCTGATTACTAATTACTTGTAAGATGTCTCTCAGCAATAAGTTGGATGCGTTTCGCTTGCAATGTGGGTGGGACCTTCCGGGGGACAGGATCGCATATGATACATTATATGCGGTACTTTTGCATACAATGTATCTCATGTGATCCTAGAAGGGCTACTACTTGTGGCAGCCAGTGAGATCTGTGACTGTGATGCGAGGTGCACAGGAATGCGTCTCATATTACAATCAAAGTGGCAGTGTGCCACTTTTTATGTGATCTGTGGCAGCAATGCATTAGAATCACATAAAAAGTGGCCATATTGCACTAGTGGATGGGGGCCTTATGATTATTTTCCTGTAAACATAGGAACAAATGAAATAGAAAGTAAAACACACTGGTCTATACCTAGAATCTTCCTTAAGGTGCCCATACACGTACCAATTACCCGGTACTTTTTGTGCTAAAATAGCATAGTTGTGCATGCGATGCAATGCTATTTTAGCACAAAAAGTCCAGGGTAATTGGTACATGTATGGGAACCTTTAGTGTATAGATTCTTGTATCAGTTCTGGTTCTTAACTTGTAGAGCAGTGGTGACAAACTAATGGCCCTCCAACTGTTGTGGAACTACACATCCCAGCTTGCCCTGCCACCGGTTTTATATAATGGATTGCTAAAACTGTGGCAGGGCATGCTGGGACGTGTAGCTCCACAACAGCTGGAGGGCCTTGAGTTTGACACCACTGTTGGAGAATATGCTGTAAAGCAGAGGTTCCCGTATCCCAACCATAGTCCTCAAGACACACTAACAGTCCAGGTTTTAAGGATAGCCATTAATGAGCACAGGTTCCTTAATTAGTACCTTAATAATTTGTATGCAAGGGTATAACTAAACCCTGGGCTGTCAGTGCGCCTTGAGGACAGAGGATGGGAAACAACGCCATAAAGTATTTTGGAAGTCTGCAGATAATAGGTAACACTGACCTAATACTGAGCATGCATCAGTGATAGCTGTAGTGTACCACTTAGTTGTATAAAGTTTCCAGGCTGAGTATTCTTAATGTAACAAAATCCTCTGCTCTGTATAGCAATTTGGGCAATACGTATTATTGCAATGGGGTTAGCAATAGAATTAAAAATCAAGTTACCACTAAAACGAATTTGAATAAATAAGAGAGATTGGAATCTAAAACCTCAAAGAAAATATATGTAGACTGTCTAGGAACCATACAGTATGTACTAAGCAGTTTACCCAGCCCCAATATATTATCTGCCAACAGAACAGCAATATAACAATGAAACAATGAGAATTGTGAATATAAGTGCAATTGGCCTGCAGTATTTTCTAAATGATTGTCCTCTTGGCCAATAGCTGTTGCCATTTAGTACAGAAATCTCATAGTTACTAATTGAGTGTAATAAATACTGTAGCAGGCAGTCTCCTCTCCTGCAGTAGCAGCAGCACTCATATTTGCATTCCCTAGCTCCTGCCACACGTTCTACAAGTAAATGAGTCAGATGCAGGGGGCTAGGCTAGCTAATCCACTATAGTAATAGAGTTTTATGATCAGCAAATTCTGCGCATCCACCCAACACTTAACAATGTAATTGCAGCAATTAATAGCACTCCATCCCCTGATTCGGGGTCTGACTGCACATGAAGTGATGGGCTGCTAGAAGAAGGGTCTAGGCTGCAGATAATAGAACAGGCAGATCCCTGCACTGTGCGACGTGAGCAGTGAGGATGGTCCTGCAAGAACATGGAAGCTGCACATGCAGCAGGCAGAGCACTGACCTAGCACCACAGCCACCACGGTAGTCAGGAGCAGCCAGTTGTTCCTCAGTATCCGTTTGCAGTCGCAGCCTTTCCTCATCTTCTTCCCCATTGTTGCAGCGATTCCCGGCCGCCTCCTGTGCTGGAAGGATGGATTGGGGAGCAGATCTGAATAGAGGCAAAGCAGAGATGTGTGAGTGGGGGGATGTCACACTGCAGACCTCACAGTAGCCTCCTTCCTTCCCCGCTGCCCATAGGAGACTACACTGCGGCACTGATGTGTCTGCTCAAGGCAAGGGCAGTCCTCTCTGTCTGTGCTGCAATCACAGGTTACTCAGCCCTCTGTCTGGTGATAATGAGGGAAGCTGGTGGTATACCTCTGTATATGCAGCAGCCTGAGCCTCAGATGTGCTGCTGGCTGTCTGGCTGGCAACTAAGGCACTGCTAGAGATACATGAACCTGACAGACTGTCACAGCTTCCCTCCTCCCTCACCCTCCCTATCATTCATAGATGAATGGGAATGTGCCCTGTCCCGCCTTGTTGTTTACATTGGCAATGGTAATTCACAGTGACATTTCTTCATCAGCTCTTTTCACCCACTGTCCTTCCTGTGCTTCTCTAATGATATGCTCACAGCACAATGCACTTGTACACTAGTTCAGATTTAGTTGTGACCTAAATACACTATGATGCTGGCTTCAGTTACTAGTGGAGGCATGCACACCAACATTAGGCATGGGGAACCTTTACTTTCAGTCTGAATTCCCAATATATTTCAGAGCACTGTATAATGTGTTTGTGAAACAACGGTATCCGGTTGATACAGTATGGTATGATACCATATGGTCAGAATGCAAAGGTTGACACAAGCAAATGGTCGACATGGCAATGGAATTTCTTTCTTTTTGTTACATACATGGACAATATCGGACCCGAACAATATCAACGGGTCGTGCGACGGATCATGTGCACATTGTGCGTAATGTCATTATTATGCGCGGTCCTGCGGGTCAAGAGGTCGACCCCCAGATCAGACATGTTGCACATCTGATCTGTCGGCTTTCATTGCAGTTGTAAGCAGATCGTATGTGCTTAAAAAGCTACGTCGACATGGACACCGTATAAGTGTACAGTGTCAACTTGCCTGGTCATGCTTCGGGCGCTGTGCCCATGTGTATAGTTAAGTATGAACGAAGTCGGTCTGCACAATAAAAACATGAAAAACTCATGTTGACCATTTGAGTGGTGACAATGCCGAACTAAAATTTCTGTCGACCTTCTATCAATGTCGATCTTGGGTCTATCGAATAGTGCTCGAGGTAGTGACTGTAGACATAGTGCAGTATTCAATGCCGGTGTGAGCGGCCGGCGAGGGGGTTAAACTGCGAGGATCACAGAAAACCAGTGATCCTCGCAGTTTAACCCCCGCGCCGGCCACTCACACTATGCAACGTTCCGGGGGAATCCTCGCCGTCACAGAACTGCGAGGATTCCCCTAAACTGCGAGAGCCGCGGCTAGTGCAGCAAACTCGCTGTAATTAGCCTCGGCTCTCGCAGCTTTTGGAGGCACATTCGCAAATTCCCCCTCGCTCAAAAAACGGAGCGAGGGGGAATTTGCGAATGAGGGGGGGTCAGTTGAATACTGACAGGGTGAGCAGTAGCTGCGAGCAAAAAGTCCTGCTCGCAGTCACCGCTCGCCCACGGTATTGAATATATGCCATAGACATTGTCGACCCAGGGAACAGATATTCTGTGTGAAATGTAATAGGATGAGAGAATCAGAAAGTGAGAGATTTGGTAAGAAATCTACAGTTTTTTAAAGCGGCAATCATTTACACTGCAAAATCAAACTGGTGTTGCAGTGTAAATGATTGCTGCTTTAAAAAACTGGAGATTTCTTACCAAATCTCTCACTTTCTGATTCTCTCATCCTTTTACATTTCACCCCTACCTAACCACCCACGGGGACTCTGGTTGGGAATGATAAAGTGCAGCTAGGCACCAGGCCCCTGCAAAAGGGCCATGCCAGCGGACGCGGTACACCTATTGACATTTTGAAATTGTCACCAAAAAACATTTAAAAACTAATATCGCCTTTTTCACATACCTCCCAACTGTCACGATTCCGTCGGGACAGTCCCGATTTTCGGGTCCTGTCCCGACGTCCCACCCGCGGCAGGCATTGTCCCGCTGCGGGGGGTGGCAGTTGGGAGACCCCCCAATGTAGTAGAATAGACGCTGTGCGCATGCGCACAGCGTCTATTCTCGTATGAAAATGAGGCCGCGGCTAATTAGCATAAGCCGCGCCCTCATTTGCATACGCCACGCCCCCTTTTCGGGCGCTCGCGCGGCTTCGCCGCGCGAGTGTCCCTATTTCTTCACATGAAAAGTTGGGAGGTATGTTTTCATGTGTTGAACATTTCCATGTTAGCCTTTTGCTTGTGTCGACATTTTGTCTATGTTGACCTTGTGTTTGTTGACCTTTTGGTGTCAACCTATTGGCTGTTGACCTAGACCCTGTCAAGCATTTACCCCATAACCAAAACAACATGCATTGATTTACTGGAAAATGATTTGAGACAATTAACATAATGGTTTTGTTTACTGGGCTTCATAATCTCATAGGATAAATAGAAGTACTATAGCATGAGGAGGGTAAAGCAGGATCATCTAGTAAGAATCTGGATCCACGCTAAATGTACATGCATATATATGAAGAACAAAACTAAATACACACATACATCCATAAATGCTGGATCCGGGCTAATGATGGGATGACTGCAGTTCTGAGGTTTGCCGCAATCCCCATATGCATCAGCTCCAAATACTGTAGATACAATTTCTGCAGTTTATACTCGATAGGCAATGGCAAATTTATATAGTGTAGCGATGGTTTGGTCGCATTTTTGCGCATGTGCAGATGCAGGGTGCATGCATCCACGATGAACAGGGTGTTCGCCGGGCACACGCATCCAGGATTGCAGGCGTTGGGTGTGTGTGTGTGGGGGGGGGGGGGTCGTGTGGCCTGGCCGATTTCCCCATGCGATGGGTAATATATATTGATCTCACATGTTGATAAAGTTTAATATTTCCTGTTAATGGGCAATATTGTGTATACACACTAAAACGATATCGGTCAACGATGTTGTTTGTGATGTCACCCACCCCCTGCTGCTGCATGGCTTGTTGATTAATTAGTCAACATGCTGCATAAACAACGTGGTACACACACACACACACACACACACTGGGATTGGTATTCCAAGTGCTTATTTTAAATTATAGCAGGAATGGAGGCATGTATGCCATGTGGGTGGTCTAGGTTTGGGACAGGTTGGCAGTCTTGTGTGACTTCAAGCTGCCATAAAGTGATTATATTGCCGCGCTAATGAGTGGGAAAACTTTGCCCATGATTGGATTTCTCCCATAAGATTGTATTGGTGATCAGATTATGAAGGTCCTTGCTAACCCACTGGCAGTGGAGTGGCTCTGTGGCTTGTTAAATGGGACAGTGATCCAAGGAAATCATTGTTTATAGCCTCTTTAACCTTCCTAGGGCATTCAGGTCTTTTGTGACCCATATCAAATGCCCAAGTCTCATCATAGGAAGGATAACAGACTAGGAAGGTTAAGGAAGGTTCTTTGTACAGTGTACAGAACTGTACAGAAACCCTACACTTTTCCTTATTTGTATTATTTGTGTCCTGTATGTTTTCATATTTATTTACATACAAAAAATGTTAACTTATACTAAAGACTTTGTCTAAGGAACATATTTTTTAATTAGCAGTATTCATCAATATTTATTTGTTAATATCACCTTATTTCTCAACATACTTGTAAATTGAATTGCCATGATTTATCACTTTTCCATCAGCCCGAACAGCTCTTTTGATATCCTGCTGTCCCAGCGACAAATGCCATTGGTGTCAGACCTTTATTATATCCATTCATTGGAGATTTCATTCATTGCAAATTTCAAGTTTGGTCATGTTTATAAACTGTAATTGTGTTGATGCTAAAGCTGTCATCCTAACCTGACTGTAAACTGGTTAAACAAGGAGACAGAAGCAATAAAATCTGATTTTACATGAGTGGATATTGCTGTAAGTAATACTACTGTATTTGCTGTCTGGTAGTTGCTTTTAATCTGCTATATTATACTGTTGTCCAGATACTTTGACTCTGATGATTGCTATTATTCCAGCCACCTGTATCCATGTTTTATCTTGCTCAGCATCTTGCCTCCTGAGTACCGTAAATGCAGACACATGCACCTCCTGAGACCCATCCAGGACTTCATCTCTGAAAAACTCAAAGGGGCAGTTTTGTATGATTTCCATGCCAATAACGTTTCATGTCACCAATGCACCTCCAAAACTCAAGGTGTTGTCCACCCTCTGTCTGATGGTCTTTTGCTATTCAGGATGTCTGAGAGTTCATGCCAAATTTATGCTAACATTAAAATTCCTCATATCTCATTTACTGTATATCTTTTATCTCTGTCTGTACCTTCCAAACCATGCAAGACAGAGGGGGTTTGCAGGTGCACTATGCACTCATTACTGCTAACATATATTCCTTTTATAATTCATTTATTAGGTTGTTAGCATACATTTGGCCACCGCGTTAAGGTCACCTCTTTAGAGCAGGTCCCTAGCACTATGGGGTTCATGCCTGGGGTGCAGGGCAGCCCCAAACCAGTCCAGCAAAACCACCCCAGGGCATCACATAAATAAAATATAGCTGTGAAGTGTAATAGAGTGTAAAGTGTCATTGAATGTACGGTATGTGTAAGCAACTAATAGTGATAAAGGGTGTGTCAAAAGTAAAAAAAAAAAAAAAAGGATTGTGAAAAAATATGTGAAAAAATACATATAAAAAAGACATACATAGAAAAATTATGATATGTTTATGTGAGTCTATGTGTAAAGTAGCAATGCCCTGGAGTGGTCCAGCCAGACAAGCCCAAGGGGGCCCCACACCAAGACAATTTCACATGTTTTTTCACAATCCTATTTTACTTTTTACACACTCTTTATCACTATTAGTTGCTTACACATACCCTACATTATATGACACTTTACACTCTATTACACTTCACAGCTATATTTTATTTATGTGATGCCCTGGGGTGGTTTTGCTGGACTGGTGTGGGGGTGCCCAGCATCCCAGGCATGAACCCCATAGTGCTAGGGACCTGTTCTAAAGAGGTGACCTTAATGCGGTGGGCAGGTACATATCTTTGGTCAAATGTATGCTAACAACCTAATAAATGAATTATAAAAGGAATATATGTTAGCAGTAATGAGTGCATAGTGCACCTGCAAACCCCCTCTGTCTTGCATATAGCTAGAAATCTCAGCAAGGTAGCACTTCTCATTAAATGGTGTGCAGTCTAGGACCCCCCTCTTCCCACCTTCTAAACCATGGTCAGCTATTTCCACAGAAGTTGCTGGTCAGTGTCCCGGATTCTTGTGGATGCTTTGTACATTTCATTGGATACTCGGCATGTCAGTACTCCTGTCTGTTAGCTGTACTTGAAACTTGTCAGATCATTGAACCTGCCATTAATTTTTCCTGGCTTTTCTCATTGTTCTACCCCATCGCTTAGTCTGCAAGTGCCCTAACAAATGTGTCTGCTGCTGTGTGTGTAAGCCAAGAGCGGGTACTACAAGTCTCACCTCACCTGTGCAGGCCGCACGTCACTGCAAATTGCAAAATATCATTTTTATTTTACAATAATAAAGGGGTTACTGATTTCTTAATAATCCTTTAAAAAATGTCTGTGTCTGCTGCTGTGTGTGTAAGCTGGAAGAGGTTACTACAAGTCTCACTTCACCTGTGCAGGCCGCACGTCGTTGCAGATTGCAAAATATTTTTATTTTACAATAAAGGGGTTACTGACGTATTAAGAAGCAGTATTTCATTAGCTGTATTTTCTGGCTCTTGACTTGAAGGACCAGATGATTCTTGGTTCCACTTTCAGAATGGTATGTCCAAAGAGGATTTTTGTTCCAGGAACTTTATTTCCAAGTTGCTAAATCCTTAACTTTTCTTAAAGTTATTGTATGGCTTGCATCAATACTCATTGGCACACCCTAAAAGCATCCATTGGTGGTTGTAAAGTTGATATTCTTCCCAATGACCTTCGTTAGGAAGCTGGTATCAGTTACTACATCCATGCTAAACATGTATTACGGGAACGAGACCGAGCACAGCACACACTGCCAGCAGCAACTGCAAACAACCGCACCCTCCTAAAGACGTTTTATCACAAATCCCCAAGGAGAGTCAAAGGGTGTTGGTGGTTGCCGGACCATCCCATCATTGCTTTGGTGACAGCATGCAAATAGACATGTCAGACAGTCCTTACCTGTGCTGGCAGGTCAAAAAAGGCAGTTTGGAAGCCCCTGTACAAAGTCAAACTGGCTCAATTTTACCTGAGCAAAAAGAAATTCTTGGGGTTCCATGCGCTAAGGCAAGAAAGTGTGAGTAATACAGCTTACAATTAAGTAGGACTGATGAGACCACCATGTGCAGGTAATCAACTTACACTGAATGTTATAATGTACAGTCCACAACAATGGAATAAATCCTGATTTGTCCAGCAGATTTTTAAGATTCACTCAACTGTTGCTTGAACACCTTCTATAAAGAGAGAGACATCGTGCAGACACCTTTTTGTAAAGGGGGGTACAATTTAATTAAAAGGATGCACTCACAAAAGTAGGGTAAAAATAGGCATATCATCACCAGCCGGTGATACAAGAAGGGGATGATCTCACCCAACCGCAGATGGATTCACAGACAAATCAATAGACAGGAAGCCAATGATAAAAATTGTAGTCAGCGGGTCAGAGATGTTCTCCCAAAGTAACGTCAGATTCTTTTCTCCAGCCAGGGGTACGGTTTGCTCAATGCATTTCGGGCCTTGTAGTCCTTCCTCAGGAGCATACCGTAGCCCCTGGCTGGAGCTGTTTAAATAGGCTGAAAAGACGCGCGAAGTAGCCGGCGTCCGGTGTATTTTACCGGAACCGGAAGTGCGTCATACTTCCGCATTGCGGAAGATTGCGTTCCATCAGAGACGGAAGCGTGCGTTCCAAAGTGCCGGGGCTTGCGTTCCATAGGCACCGGAAGCACACACCTCATCGTGTCCGTATACAAGATTGTATTTAAAGGGAGGAAATCTCTGATCGCTATTATGCATCAAATAAAACAATAACATATGGTATATGCTTGGGTTAGTCCAATATCGGATCAGCGAAGTCTTTTCTTCTTGTTTTTGAACGGATTCATCCACAAAGGTTAAAGTGCAAGTGCTTAAAGGGACATATCCTTCTATTGCACTTAAAGCCTCCCGACATGAGTCCATAGCAGCATTAGATAGAGTCCATATGTACAAAAACATAATGAAAAAATAAGAGCAATTAAAATCAATCATGGTTAAAAATGCGATTTACATAAAAAGGGTAAGAATATAAAAATATAGAAGGCAGCACTAATTAAAGGAACCACTTAACCTCAAAGTCACCATTTAAACCATTAGGTACTAACGTCTTTAGCTTGAAGATCCATTTCATTTCGGTCTGAGCGAGTTTGGTCTCTATACTTTTATTTCTCCAAGTTGGAGCTACTTGTTCTAGTGCGCCAAAAGATTTTAGACCACATTCACTGGAGTTGTGAACACTTTTACAATGAGCGGAAAGGGTATGAGTCAAAGTCCCTTTTCTTATATTGTATATGTGTTCCGCCAGACGTATTTTCAAGCTTCTAGTGGTTTTTCCTACATAGAATAACCCACACTTACATTCGATGAAATAGATGACGTTTTTCGAATTGCAAGTTATGAATTCATTAATTCTGTACGTGACGTTATTAATAGTGACTTCCTTTACTTTACTGGTTCCTTTTACACTCCTACACATGAGACACATCCCACACCTATGGAAGCCTTTGGTGCGGTCACTAGTTCTTGACATAGTTTCTAAAGAACTTTTCACTAGTTTGTCTTTTAGTGACGGTGCTCTTCTATATATAAAACCTGGATATCTTGGGAGCTGCTCCCCAATTATGGGGTCGTTCTGCAAGATTTTCCAGTTTCTCTTAATGATTTTTTCTATTTCTTTGAAATGAGGATTATAATCAGTTATGAAGGACCACTCTTTGTTTTTCTGCTCTCTTGTTATATTTTTATCTAACAAAAGTTCTCCTCTATCAATGTGGTCCACCTTATTTTTTGCTTCAACAAGGTCTTTTGCTTCATAACCTTTTATCAAGAAACGATTGGACATATCCTTCACTTGTTCTTCATAAACATTTATATCGCTACAGTTACGCTTGACACGCAAAAAATGGCCAAACGGTATGCCCTCCAACCAGTTATGGTGGTGTTGGCTATTGCGTTCTATATAGCTGTTGGAGTCTGTAAATTTGATATGATTACTAGTACATACTTTTTCGTCCTTGATATAAATATTTAAATCCAAAAATACAATGTTTTCTTTACTACAGATAAAAACCATATTAAGGTTAAAATCATTTTGGTTTAACCTATTAAAAAACTGTAAAAGGGTACTTTCATCCCCCTTCCATACAAGTAAAATATCGTCTATATAACGGTGCCAGGAGACCAGGTCCGCCCCGAACTCTGGAGAGGACCAGATGTTAAGGTCCTCCCAGTATGCCATGTATAAATTTGCATAACTGGGGGCGAACCTGGTCCCCATGGCAGTGCCAATCATTTGTAGATAATAATTCCCGTTAAAATAGAAGAAATTATTTTTCAAAATAAAAGCAGTACTTTCCAAGATAAAAGTTTTTACATCCTGGGATAAAAAAGACTTGTTTAAAAAATATTCAACCGCTATTAGGCCTTTAGTTGGGTCAATAATAGTGTACAAGGTGGAGACATCCTCACTTGCCAGCAGAGAGTCTTTTTCCCAAACACAGTTGTTAATTTTGTTAAGTACATCCTTAGTGTCTTTTAGATACGCTCTCGTGTTCTTCACTAAGGGTTGTAAGTGAAGTCAACCAGAGCGGACAGATTGGATGTCAGACTATTAGAGCCAGACACTATAGGCCTCCCAGGGGGATTGGATGGATTCTTATGAACCTTTGGTAATATGTATAAAGTGGGTACCGAAGGTTCCTTAATAGTAGCAAACTCCAATTCTGCTTTAGTGAGTGCGCCATTTTGGAAAGCTCTCAGGAGAAAATCATCCAATTCCTTTTTAATACGGATAGAGTGATCTGATTTAGTCTCTCCACTATCCAACTGTCTATTGATCTCTTTAATATAATCATCTTTATTGAGGATAACGACTCCTCCGCCCTTATCGGCCGGTTTTATAATTATTTCAGCATCATCCTTTAAGGACTTAATAGCCTGAAACTCTTTGGATGTTAAATTCAAGTTTTTTTTTGAATTTTTTATTTTTCTGTTGCTGTTGTGTTAAGGAGTTTAGTTCCTCAGCTACAATTTTATTAAAGCTCTCAATGAAGCATCCCTTCACATGAGATGGATAAAAAGTAGACTTGCCCCTATATCCTGACCCGGATGGACCTCCAGTGTCAGGATCAGTTGCATCTGATTTCTCTTTATCATCTTTTTTTTCTGCAAAGAATTTTTTAATTGTAATTTTTCTAGTGAATTTTTGTAAATCTATATACAATTTGAAAGGATCTGCATCATTGGTTGGGGCGAATTTGAGTCCTTTTTTGAGGACTCTTTTTTCCTCATCTGTAAGAACTCTTTTACTAAGATTGAAGATTTTCCCTTCATCTTTATCCTCAGTGGGGCACTCAGTAACAGAAGAGATTTTTTCCTTCTTTTGTTTTACCCTTTTTGTGCCTCCTCTTTTTCCACGTTTGGTTTTCCTTATGGTTTTTAATTCCGGATCCTCCCTTTCACTTTTTTTCCCCATTCTAAAAAAAAGGAGACACCTAAAATACAACCAAAAGGTAGAAACACCTTGAGGTATCCCCCAAGGTCACAACCTGAAACTCCCTATATAATACCACCAAAAAGATATAGGGGTAGACCGCCACAAAAAGATAACCCATACAGAGTTGATTATTCTAATAGAGAGGGGAGAGATACCTATCAAGATTACTACTCAACCAATAGGTATGAGAATTTTTTTTTTTTAATAGAATCTTTTTTTATTGGACAATAAATAAAAGAAGACTGTACAGAACACAGTAGTACACTAATCATATACAAAGAAGTTATGCATATCCGGAATTATACACAAATATAATCTGTATTCAATGTATTGAGTACATGGAGTTATGTATATATATAAAAATAAAGACAATATTGAGCACTTAATGTCTGAGTCCTGCACATTCAATATAGCTAGACCATAATATCAGTTTCTAATAATTAAAGAAAGATGAAAGGGGGAAAGAGAAAAGAAAGGAAAGTAGAGGGTATCATGCAAATATCAATTAGGGGATATATCCCACATATAAAAGGGGGCATCACAGTGAAATAACATCTTCCTCGCAATTATATCAGCAAGAACCGATTGGCACAAAATATTAATAACACGTTCCAGTCACATTTCCATTTCAATTACCGATCCTTAATGAGGTTACCATAATTCGGGCCCATATTATGAGTGAAATGAAGAGTGTGGGGATTCCAACCATCTGTTCCAAATTTTATCAAACTTAGCCATGGTACCGCGAGACATGTACACATATTTTTCACTTTGTACAGTAGTGTTTACCAGGGCCTTCCACTCCACCAATGTAGGTCCCAGACTAGCCATCCAGTGCCTAGCTATCACCACCTTCGCAAGAGAACAGAGATTTATCACATACTGACACTCTGTATTGTTAAGAGGGGTATTTTCCCTACTGCCCAGTACACATAGCTTGGGGGTCAGTGCCTGATCAGAGATCCCAGTGGAGACCATGGTCGCCCGAACCCCAGCCCAGAAGGATGAAACCAAGGGACAATCCCACAGAAGATGCCAAAAGCACCCCTGCAGGGAGTGGCATTTGGGACAGTCTGGGGTGGCACGTCCTCCAAAGGCTACAAGTTTTGTTGGGGTCAGGTATGTCCTGTGCAGTATGAATAGTTGCACCTGTTGGAATATCGCTGAGACCGTAGCATGTCTGGGGAGTGCCAACGCCTCCTCCCATTCCTCCTCCCCCAGTCGCCCAATATCTACCTCCCACTTAGACTTCAGAGTGGGCAGGGAACCTTTATGTAAATAGGACAGTAAAAGGGAATATGTCAAAGAAATAGCCTTAGTCTGACCCAGGTTGCTTACAAAGGTCCTTATTGGGGAAGGTGTCAATACAGGGGGACTATTATTAAACTGTGTACCCAGGGCATGGCGCAGTTGCAGGTACCTAAAAAAATAAAGCTGAGACAGTCCATACTCCTCCTTCAACTGTTGAAATGACTTTAGCACGCTGGCCTCATAGAGCTGCCCAATAGTCACCACGCCCCGAGACGACCAGAGCCGCCTACCCGACAAGGACGCGGTCTCAGAGAGTTGCATGGAGTGCCAGAGGGGAGCCTCCGGATCAATATCAGTATAGCCCATTATCCGCTGGACCTCCTGCCAAATCTTGACAGCTTGGACAACCAGTGGGGGAGCACATCTGGGCATCTTGCCACCCAATAATAACTGTAGGGGCGTCACCATGGGGCAAATGTGATGTAGAAACACAGCGGGAAGTGATGACCGATCATTATCCTGTACCCAAAGCCTAATATGGGAAAGTTGACAAGCATGATAGTAAAGTCTAAACTGCGGCAGGGCCAAACCCCCATCCACCCTCGACCTGGTAAGTGTATTAATACTAATCCTAGGACGTTTGTTCGCCCAAATCAGGGAGGACAGCAAACTATTTAGGTGTCTAAAAAAGGAGACCGGGACATAGACTGGCGCCTGTTGTAACACATATATCACCTTAGGTTGTATAATCATTTTAGTCAAACTAACCCTGCCAAGAATGTTTAGGGGGAGTCTACTCCAGACTGAGGTCTTATCTTTAATATAGGATAAAATTGGAGTTAAGTTCTGAGGAAAGAAATCGTGGCTATTATTAGTGACAAGGATTCCCAAGTATTTAAACCGGGAAACCCAACTGAGTGGAAGAGGGACATCTGGGTCAAGAGGCGGGGAACCCCGCAGGGGCATAATGGATGATTTGGCCCAATTTATGGTAAGGCCTGAGAATCTACCAAATTCCTCCATTATCTGTAAAACAATTGGCATAGATATCCTGTAGTCCTTTAGAAACAATAGTAAGTCGTCTGCATAAAGCGCCACAGTGTCAGTTCTCTGTCCCAATGTTAGTCCAACTATATCGGAATGGTTTCTAAGCACACACGCCAACGGCTCAATTGCTATGGCAAATAGACCCGGGGAGAGCGGGCATCCCTGCCTAGTCCCCCGTCCCAGCTGAAAAGGGAGTGACGTGTGGCCATTGACAGAGATCCTGGCCATCGGGTGAAGGTATAGCAGCTGCACCCACTTCAGAAACCGAGGGCCAAACCCCATAAGCTTCATTACCTGCCACAGATAAGGCCACTCAACAGAGTCAAAGGCCTTATTAGCATCGAACGAGACCACAACCGAGTGTTCCTCCTCCGTATGAATAGCCTGAATATGTGTGTACAGGCGTCTCAGGTTAGTACAGGTGGACATGCCCGACATGAAGCCAGTCTGGTCCGGATGTATTATGGATAAAATTACACTACTAAGCCGAATAGTTAGGACCTTTGCCAGAATTTTAGCGTCTGTTGTGATTAGGGAGATAGGCCTATAGGAATCAGGGTATTCAGGGTCTTTCCCGGGTTTAGGGAGGACTACTATGACTGCTTCTGACATAGAGTCTGGCATGACATTTAGGTCAAAAAGACTATTAAATAAATCTAGCAGTTTGGGGGCAAACAGGTCTAAGTTTGATCTATATAACTCTACCGGTATGCCATCGTTACCCGGAGCCTTCCCCCCGGAAAAAGGATCGGACCGCCACCTCAACCTCGGTCACTGTAATAGGGGCATCCAGAGCAATTCTAGCCTCATTAGACAACAGGGATAACTCAATGCACCCCAGGTATTCACAGAGGTCCCCCTGCGAACACGTCAATCTAGAACCGTATAGATCCTGGAAAAAGTTAAAAAAGACTTCGGCAATATCCACAGTAGAGGTCTGAAGTACACCATCAGGTCTATAGATCTGGGCAACCGAGTTTGCAGGACGGTCCGAGTGCACCAAGTGTGCAAAGAGACTACTTGTCTTGTCGGCACTCATATATATACGATGGGATCTAAACAGTACAGTAGGTTAGGGGCATTTCGATCCTCTAGGTGTGAGATCCACTCAGCCTGCGCTAGGTCCCACTCCACTCTATTCTCCTCTAGGCCATTATTCAAATACCTAATCTCAAGGTCCCTACATCTCTCCTCCAGCTCCTCACCCCTAGCCCTAGCAGATCTCTTTAGAGAGGCAATCTTAGAAATCAAGGTGCCTCTCATATATGCCTTAAATGATTCCCAAACCATTGGAGCAGAGGCCGAGCCCACATTATCATTAAAGTACCCCTCCCATAAATTTTGGAGATCCGAGGTTTCACCGAATTGGAGCAACCATGCAGGATGCAATTTCCAGTGGGACTGTCCCCTCCGGCACTCCATATCTATTGTCAGCATGAGAGGGGAATGGTCTGAAATACCTCTAGTTTTGTAGCATACATCCACAATTCTTGGTAACAGGACCAGGGAAACCAGAGCAAGGTCAATTCGTGAAAATGAGTGGTGAGTCCTAGAGAAACACGAGAACTGGGCAGCGTCAGGGTGTTTGACCCGCCACGCGTCCCCCAGGCCAAGTGACATAATGTAATTTGCAAAATTCGATGGACAGTTGTTGAGAGGAATAGAGCCCGGAGGCCTTCACTTATCTAAACCGGGATTCATTAAGTTGTTAAAGTCCCCAAGGCATATGACTGGCGTGTCAGGCGACTGGGCAACAAACGCAACTGCATGGTTCAAGACCTCATAGTTAAAGGGAGGAGGAATATAAACTGCCAAAATAAAAAAGGGTCGGGAATGTAGTCTACAGTGCAGGAAAACATATCGTCCCAGAGGGTCTGTTTTAACCGAGATTACCGCAAACTGCACCGTTTTTTTAATTAGAATGGAAACCCCCCTGGAGTATGTGGTGTAAGTGGCGTGATAAACCCAGCCCACCCAGGGCCTACCCAATGAAAGTAACCTATTTCCCTCCAGATGGGTCTCCACCAAGCACGTAATATCTGAGCCATATTGTTTGATCACCTTAAGTATTAGGGAGCGTTTGATCCTATCATTGATTCCCCGGACATTCCAGGTTAACATAAATTATAAAGAGCCCCAGAGACCCAACAGGGACCACACTCCTTATGTAAGCAAACTGATAACGGCAATATCAAAAATATGTATGGCAACGTCCACAGCTACTGATCTTGAAAGTCTCACCAACCCACTTGCAATAAAGTTTGCAATAAATTTTTAAGATGTTTGTAACCACACTTTACCACAAAGTCATACGGAGAATCAGTCCGGGGCCATCTGTCTAGCACCGGGTGCAAAGCGATCCAGCCATGCCGCCGCCTCACGAGGACTGTTGAAGAACTTTGTTTCACCATCTGCTACCACCCGCAATCTGGCTGGAAATAACATGGAGTACGGGAGGTTCAAATCTCTCAGTCTGCGTTTCACGGGCACAAACAAAGCCCTTTCCTTTTGCACCTCCATGGCGAAGTCGGGAAATGTAGAGATGGTCGCACCATTCCTAGTCATGGGACCCCTGGTGCGGTTCAATCGCAGTACTGTGTCCCGATCTTTGTAGTGTAGAAATTTCGCAATAAATGTCCTATGAGGAGCCCCAGGTGGGAGAGGCCGAGTAGGGACCCTGTGCGCCCTTTCGACCGCAAACTGAGGAGTGAAGGATTCTTTACCATAAGTTGTTAGGAGCCATTCCTCCAGGAACGTCTCAGGTGCTGAACCCTCCTCCTTTTCCGGCAGGCCGACAAACCGCACGTTGTTTCTCCTCAGGCGGCCCTCCATGTCCATTAACTTGTTCTGGATAGTAGTGACCTGTTGTGTCAGAGTAGTCACCGTGGTTTTCAGGGGATCAATCACATCCTCAACCGTAGAGACCCGAGTCTCAACCTCCCCCACCCGTTCACGAATGCGCTGCACATCCTGTCAGAGCAATGACAGATCACATTGCACTTTTTCGATCTTGTCCGACAGCCTCTTTTCAGTACCGGATATAGCATCTAGGATTTGCTGTAGGGATGCAGGTGCAGGAGGTGCATCAGCACTCAGCTCCTTGGGGTCAACTGGATTTTCAGAGTCGGGCGTGTCCTCCACATTAGAGGCAGACTGATTTTGTGCCCCAGGGCCCCTCGCATATTTTGCCAGCTTGGCCGCAGGGGTACCATGATTTTGTTTTCCCATGATAAGTGGAGGCAGGAGTATGAATCCTCCCGTATACCCGCTAGGTAGGTTCCTTAGCAGTGGACAGGATGAGGTTAAGTTGCAGTATTATTCAGTGTAGCATAAGCACAAGCTTAAGTTGCAGTAGTATTCAGTGCAGCGCAAGGTTAAGTTGCAGTATTTATTCAGTGCAGCACAAGCACAGGCTTAAGTTGCAGTAGTTTTCAGTGAAGCGCAAGGTTAAGTTGCAGTATTTATTCAGTGCAGCGCAAGGTTAAGTTGCAGTATTATTCAGTGCAGCGCAGGGTTAAGTTGCAGTATTATTCAGTGCAGCTCAAGGTTAAGTTGCAGTATTATTCAGTGCAGCACAAGGTTAGGTTGCAGTATTATTCAGTGCAGCATCTGGTTAAGTTGCAGTAGTATTCAGTGCAGCACAAGGTTAAGTTGCAGTATTATTCAGTGCAGCACAAGGTTAAGTTGCAGTATTATTCAGTGAAGTATCTGGTTAAGTTGCAGTATTATTCAGTGCAGTCTCTGGTTAAGTTGCAGTAGTATTCAGTGCAGCACAAGTGTGGCAGACAAGGGGTTAAGTCATCCAGCTGCATGCAGGTACAGTAGACAACAGTCTGCAGCCACAGACATTTACCACTGCCCACCCAGTTCAGGATCAACTGTGCCCTCTGGCAAAATCACCAAGCCTGCCACCTCCAATATGGCCGCCGGAGCTCCAGAAATGAAGGGTGCCTTATTATCAGGCAGATCTGGGGCCACCACTTCAGTGCTGCAGGGGTATAGGCAGCCACTTAGCAGGGGGGAGATGCCTGTCCCAGCCCCACCAGCCGCCGCTCCCCTCCGCCCGTCCGTCCGCAGCAGCAGAGGTCGCGCCCGGCCGGAAGTGCCGGGGACTCCAATGAGGACAGGCCGCAGGTCTCACACCCGGCTCCCAGGCTCCAGAGATGGCGCCTGCGGGTCCCGATCGGCTCTCCGGCTGCAGCGGGAGCTACAACAGGAACACGGGGGGGGGGGGTCAGGGGAGTAAACCGCTGGTACAGGATCTATTTTCAGGATAGGAGTCCAGGGAGCCCCAGCGCGCCACGTCCTATCCTCTTGCCGCCGTAGCCACGCCCCCCCCCTTAGGTATGAGAATTTAAATAGAGAAGAGGTACCTAGAACTCCTTTTTTAGAATGGGGAAAAAAAGTGAAAGGGAGGATCCGGAATTAAAAATCATAAGGAAAACCAAACGTGGAAAAAGAGGAGGCACAAAAAGGGTAAAACAAAAGAAGAAAAAAATCTCTTCTGTTACTGAGTGCCCCACTGAGGATAAAGATGAAGGGAAAATCTTCAATCTTAGTAAAAGAGTTCTTACAGATGAGGAAAAAAGAGTCCTCAAAAAAGGACTCAAATTCGCTCCAACCAATGATGCAGATCCTTTCAAATTGTATATAGATTTACAAAAATTCACTAGAAAAATTACAATTAAAAAATTCTTTGCAGAAAAAAAAGATGATAAAGAGAAATCAGATGCAACTGATCCTGACACTGGAGGTCCATCCGGGTCAGGATATAGGGGCAAGTCTACTTTTTATCCATCTCATGTGAAGGGATGCTTCATTGAGAGCTTTAATAAAATTGTAGCTGAGGAACTAAACTCCTTAACACAACAGCAACAGAAAAATAAAAAATTCAAAAAAAAACTTGAATTTAACATCCAAAGAGTTTCAGGCTATTAAGTCCTTAAAGGATGATGCTGAAATAATTATAAAACCGGCCGATAAGGGCGGAGGAGTCGTTATCCTCAATAAAGATGATTATATTAAAGAGATCAATAGACAGTTGGATAGTGGAGAGACTTACAAAAAACTTAAATCAGATCACTCTATCCGTATTAAAAAGGAATTGGATGATTTTCTCCTGAGAGCTTTCCAAAATGGCGCACTCACTAAAGCAGAATTGGAGTTTGCTACTATTAAGGAACCTTCGGTACCCACTTTATACATATTACCAAAGGTTCATAAGAATCCATCCAATCCCCCTGGGAGGCCTATAGTGTCTGGCTCTAATAGTCATCCAATCTGTCCGCTCTGGTTGACTTCACTTACAACCCTTAGTGAAGAACACGAGAGCGTATCTAAAAGACACTAAGGATGTACTTAACAAAATTAACAACTGTGTTTGGGAAAAAGACTCTCTGCTGGCAAGTGGGGATGTCTCCACCTTGTACACTATTATTGACCCAACTAAAGGCCTAATAGCGGTTGAATATTTTTTAAACAAGTCTTTTTTATCCCAGGATGTAAAAACTTTTATCTTGGAAAGTACTGCTTTTATTTTGAAAAATAATTTCTTCTATTTTAACGGGAATTATTATCTACAAATGATTGGCACTGCCATGGGGACCAGGTTCGCCCCCAGTTATGCAAATTTATACATGGCATACTGGGAGGACCTTAACATCTGGTCCTCTCCAGAGTTCGGGGCGGACCTGGTCTCCTGGCACCGTTATATAGACGATATTTTACTTGTATGGAAGGGGGATGAAAGTACCCTTTTACAGTTTTTTAATAGGTTAAACCAAAATGATTTTAACCTTAATATGGTTTTTATCTGTAGTAAAGAAAACATTGTATTTTTGGATTTAAATATTTATATCAAGGACGAAAAAGTATGTACTAGTAATCATATCAAATTGACAGACTCCAACAGCTATATAGAACGCAATAGCCAACACCACCATAACTGGTTAGAGGGCATACCGTTTGGCCAATTTTTGTGTGTCAAGCGTAACTGTAGCGATATAAATGTTTATGAAGAACAAGTGAAGGATATGTCCAATCGTTTCTTGATAAAAGGTTATGAAGCAAAAGACCTTGTTGAAGCAAAAAATAAGGTGGACCACATTGATAGAGGAGAACTTTTGTTAGATAAAAATATAACAAGAGAGCAGAAAAACAAAGAGTGGTCCTTCATAACTGATTATAATCCTCATTTCAAAGAAATAGAAAAAATCATTAAGAGAAACTGGAAAATCTTGCAGAACGACCCCATAATTGGGGAGCAGCTCCCAAGATATCCAGGTTTTATATATAGAAGAGCACCATCACTAAAAGACAAACTAGTGAAAAGTTCTTTAGAAACTATGTCAAGAACTAGTGACCGCACCAAAGGCTTCCATAGGTGTGGGATGTGTCTCATGTGTAGGAGTGTAAAAGGAACCAGTAAAGTAAAGGAAGTCACTATTAATAACGTCACTTACAGAATTAATGAATTCATAACTTGCAATTCGAAAAACGTCATCTATTTCATCGAATGTAAGTGTGGGTTATTCTTTGTAGGAAAAACCACTAGAAGCTTGAAAATACGTCTGGCGGAACACATATACAATATAAGAAAAGGGACTTTGACTCATACCCTTTCCGCTCATTGTAAAAGTGTTCACAACTCCAGTGAATGTGGTCTAAAATCTTTTGGCGCACTAGAACAAGTAGCTCCAAGAAATAAAAGTATAGAGACCAAACTCGCTCAGACCGAAATGAAATGGATCTTCAAGCTAAAGACGTTAGTACCTAATGGTTTAAATGGTGACTTCGAGATTAAGTGGTTCCTTTAATTAGTGCTGCCTTCTAAATTTTTATATTCTTACCCTTTTTATGTAAATCGCATTTTTAACCATGATTGATTTTAATTGCTCTTATTTTTTCATTATGTTTTTGTACATATGGACTCTATCTAATGCTGCTATGGACTCATGTCGGGAGGCTTTAAGTGCAATAGAAGGATATGTCCCTTTAAGCACTTGCACTTTAACCTTTGTGGATGAATCCGTTCAAAAACAAGAAGAAAAGACTTAGCTGATCCGATATTGGACTAACCCAAGCATATACTATATGTTATTGTTTTATTTGATGCATAATAGCGATCGGAGATTTCCTCCCTTTAAATACAATCTTGTATACGGACACGTTGAGGTGTGTACTTCCGGTGCCTATGGAACGCAAGCCCCGGCACTTTGGAACGCACGCTTCCGTCTCTGATGGAACGCAATCTTCCGCAATGCGGAAGTATGACGCACTTCCGGTTCCGGTAAAATACACCGGACGCCGGCTACTTCGCGCGTCTTTTCAGCCTATTTAAACAGCTCCAGCCAGGGGCTACGGTATGCTCCTGAGGAAGGACTACAAGGTCCGAAATGCATTGAGCAAACCGTACCCCTGGCTGGAGAAAAGAATCTGACGTTACTTTGGGAGAACATCTCTGACCCGCTGACTACAATTTTTATCATTGGCTTCCTGTCTATTGATTTGTCTGTGAATCCATCTGCGGTTGGGTGAGATCATCCCCTTCTTGTATCACCGGCTGGTGATGATATGCCTATTTTTACCCTACTTTTGTGAGTGCATCCTTTTAAATAAATTGTACCCCCCTTTACAAAAAGGTGTCTGCACGACGTCTCTCTCTTTATAGAAGGTGTTCAAGCAACAGTTGAGTGAATCTTAAAAATCTGCTGGACAAATCAGGATTTATTCCATTGTTGTGGACTGTACATTATAACATTCAGTGTAAGTTGATCACCTGCACATGGTGGTCTCATCAGTCCTACTTAATTGTAAGCTGCATTACTCACACTTTCTTGCCTTAGCGCATGGAACCCCAAGAATTTCTTTTTGCTGTGTATCTTTGTCAAGTTTTGGTGTAACTTGTTTTGGTTGTCCCTAGCTGCTTTGGTATCTTTGCGCAATTGTACCCGAAAATATTTTTTTGTATCTATTTTACCTGAGTTGTCCCCTCTCCAGTGTGTACTCTGAAAGAGTTTTTAGTGCAGCGGGGAACCTGGTCAGTGAGGAGTGTAGAAGGTTGCTTCCGCAAATTGTGGAGAAGATGATGTTCATCAAAATGAATTGGATGAGGATAAGGACGACATCTTGCCTCTATAGAGCCAGTTTGTACAGGGAGAGGTGACTTGCTTTTTTTTGTGGGGCCCAAACAAATCAATCATTTCAGGCACAGTCATGTTGCAGACCCTTTCGCTGAAATGATTGGTTTGTTAAAGTGTGCATGTCCTACTTACACAACATAAGGGTGTTTGGGAGGGCCTGAAGACAATTCCATCTTGCACCTTTTTTTTGCCAATATGTGCTTTTGGGGGCCTAGTTTTTCAAACAGCCATTCTGTCTGCCGCTGCAGTGCCACTTCTAGATGAGCCACGTGTTTTTGCCGCACATTTGTGTGGTTTATCATAGTTATCCAGCTTCGTCGGTGCAACCTTTTGCCCTAAAAACAATATTGTGTGGTGTGAGGTGTTCAGAATAGACTGGAAATGAGTGGAAATTAATTATATTGAGTTTAATAATAGCGTAGGACCAAAAAAAAACCCTCCAAATTCTGCGATTTTAGCCGTTTAAAAAAAATAATGAGAACCCAAAACACGAAACACAAAACACGAAAATGGTGATGTTTTGGAACAGATACAGATCCAAAACACTGCCCGAGATACAGACCCAAAACGTGTTTCATGGAACACAAAAAAGTGCCCAGCGCACATCCCTAATTTTGAAATAGCTGACTGATAATAAGATATAGCACAGCTTCGACCAATGGAAAACAAATAATGCAGCAGTGTGTGGATGCAGAAGGAGACATAGTATTGGAACAGAGTTTATATGTTCTTAATCAGGGGCGGATTGGCCATTAAAGTCACCGGGAAGCTATCTGGGAGGCCGGCCGACCCTGAGGCTGAAAGCTGCAGGTGACTCTGAATCCTGGTCACATAGATAACTCAAATCCCCCACTGCACTGCCCGCAGCCCATCACTAATGTAATGGCAGGAAAATATGGGCTGGCCACCGCAGAGTTATGGCTAGCAGTGGCCAGAAGCTGTTCCCCGGCTCCAGCTATGTAGGAGTAGCTTCTCCTCTTCCTGCTTCCCGCATTTGTAGTTTTGTACAGCAAGAAAAGGCCTGCCAGAGCGAACACCAGCAGCAGCTCATCAGATGCTGGAGCTGCAGTGGGGAAGACAGCAGGGGTGCTGCAGGAGGATCGGGCACAGCATCAACGTGACCAGTAGAGTCAGCAAGAGTAGGAGCAGGACACACAAGAGGTTAGACAGGGGATACCCTCTGCAGAGGCACTCTCTCTGCTACTCTTTCTGCTGCTCTCATACCTTTCTGTGCGGCGTGCGCTGACAGGCAGCAGCCAGTGCTGGCAGCATGATATTGTATGATATTGTATGTCCCCCCTGCTGCAGCAGTGCTAGAAGACAGGCAGCACCCTCATTCCATCTCCCTGCCTCCCCCTACCATCAGAGGGAGGGCACCAATGCTCCTTCCCCTTTTTCTTCAAAGCTGCTGCTGGAGAGGAAAAATGGGAGTCACATGGTGCAGCACTCTGGAGGAGCCTCAACCCAGTAAGCGGAGCAGTGTCACTGGCAGCCACCACACAGAGCAGGCGACTCTCTGGTAAATACTGGTGTGGGGAGGGAAGGGAGAGTGTCACAGGGTGTTGTGTGGGGAGGGGGGAGAGTGTCACAGGGTGATGTGAGTGTGGGGAGGGAGGAGAGTGTTACAGGATGATGTGTGTGGAGGGGGGAGAGTGTCACAGGGTGATGTGTGTGGAGGGGGGAGAGTGTCACAGGGTGATGGGGGGGGGTTCACAGAGCAATGTGGGGTAGAGATGGGTCGTTCGCGAACGAAGCGGGTATTTTGAACGGATCCCATAAAAGACTGAGGGAGCCGCCGATCCCAAAAAGGTGAACCGTCGTTCTTTTACTTTCACTTTCGTTTACATTACAATGCATTTGCCTGAGCTCAGCACTGCCACCTGTGGTAGCTGAGATTTAGTAACTCTGGAGACTGAGTTCAGTGCTGCTACTGCAAGTAAAAGAAAGAATAACAAGGCTGCTGGTGCTGGGGATGGCCATCGTGCAGACGCCATTGATGGTTGCCATCGATGGCTGCCATCAATGGCGATTCTGCAGCCAGCCATCGATCAGTGTTTTACTAAGTTATGTATGTTCTTATTTGTTCAGCTCACTGTTAAAAAAAAAATGGCAATAAATGACTGTAAAACAAATTACCCCTTCTTTCAAAGCGAACCGTTGATCCGCCTAAAAGATACAGATCTTTCCACTGACTGATCAGCTGGATCCCAGCTCTCGCTAGTGACCCGTTTTGCCCATCTCTAATGTGGGGGGGAGTGTGACAGAGTGATGAGGGGGAGGGGGGGCGTTTACAGATTGATGTAGGGGGGGGGGGAGAGTGTGACAGAGTGATGTGGGGGGAGAGTGTCAGAGTAATGTGCACTGGGAGGGGGGATGGTGTATTATTATGCGCGCTGGGATGTATTATGTGTGCTGGGAGGGCGGATGGTGTATAAGTATGTGCACTGGGAGGGGGGAATAGCGTGTTATTATGCGTGCTAGGAGAAGGAATGGTGTATTATTATGTGCGCTGAGTGGGGGGAATGGCATAGTGTTATGTGGGATAGGGAATGCCGAATTATGTGCGCTGGGAGGGGGGTGGCATATTATGATGTGCGCTGGGTGGGGGCGAATGCCATATTATGTGCACTGAGTGAAGGGGGGGGGGGTGGCATATTATTATGTGGGATGAAGAATGGAGTATTATGTGCACTGGGAGGGCAGTGGCATATTATTATGAGCGCTGGGTGGGGGCGAATGCGATATTATGTGCACTAAGGGGGGATGGCATATTATTATGTGGGATGGGGAATGGAGAATTATGTGCGCTGGGAGGGGGGTTGCATATTATGTGGGATGGGGAATGCAGTATCATGTGTGCTGGGAGGGGGGTGGCATATTATTATGTTCCAACAGTAGTTGTCAATGGATGCAGGCTGGCAACTGTAGTGTGCAGGATAGCAGCTATAGGCCCTCATTCTGGTTGACTCACAAAGCTGCGGATTCCAGCAAACGCAGCCCGCACGAACGTCACCCCAATTGAACTGCGAATGGTCAGCCTCTATGCTTACTGAGTTATTAAACCCAAAACTTTGCAAACAGCTTTATTGTGGTAACCGCCGTTATTGAAGTCCGCAGAGTGCCAGACTATCAAAGATTCTACATGCAGTTTTTTTCTCGGCACAACAGACATTACATCTAGGTGTGGGAGTGCCAAACACCGTCGGTCCCATTATCCCCCTCCCAGCTCCTATCAATCCCCGCTCACACAACCATTAAGAAGAGTGTGGGCCTGGCTATAAGTAAGTGGGCTGCTGCTCCAGTGCAGCCTCCAACAGCCACGGATCAGATCTCTGTTACCGATCCGTAGCGCTGCTGACTCCAGTGACAGCTGTCACAGCCGCCGGCACTGCCGAGCAGAGATGGGCTGTGACGGCTGATTTTGCAGTGGCCGAGGAGAGAGGGCCTTGAATTTTGACTACCATGTGGCATAATGTGTAAGAGGCACTAGTAGTAGATAGTATAAGGGGTCCTACTATTGGTTATAAGGTGTATGCAGTGCGGTACACTATACTCAAAGCCACTCCCCTTTCTAATAGCCACACACCCTTTTTTGGGGCGCGCACATGACCACAACCTTTATTTTTCCAAACCCCTTCTTTCAAATTTCCACTTCAACCACTGTATATATATATATATATATATATATATATATATATATATATATGTATATATATATATACAGCAGCAGGTGCGACACTTAGATGAAAAACGTCCGCAAGGGAATTTGCTTGGCAACTTTTCAGTTTTTATTAACTGTTTTCAAGCCCATTAACAAATCTGAAAAAATTACATACCTTTATACCTGTAACAACTGTGAATGGAGAGTGCTGGCAGCACGGCGTGGTGTGCCGGCCAGGTCCGTCCATCACAGATGACGTCACTGTATGGCTACTACAAGCCGGAGTCGTCAGCTGGTGTGCCATCTCCATGGTCAAATGTCAACAACTATGGCAAAATACATGAGACTATGGGCCTTATTCTAGTTCACTCTTTCTGACAAAATCCTTCTTAGATGGACAAAACCATGTGCACTGCAGTTGGGGCAGATGTAACATGTGCAGAGAGAATTAGATTTGGGTGGGGTTTTACTTCAAAGTGAGATCTATATTGCAGTGTAAAAATAAATCAGCCAATATTTACCCTGCACAGAAACAAAATAAGTCACCCAAATCTATTTCTCTCTGCACATTTTACATCTGCTTCCCCTGCAGTGCACATGGTTTTGTCCATCTAAGAAGGATTTTGTCAGAAAGAGTGAACTAGAATAAGGCCCTATATAATGGAAAGAAAAGAACATACAAATTAGCAATGTGCACAGGATAATCATAACCTGAATTACATGAAACAAGACAGATTAACATTTTCATTAAGACCTCTGTGAGCGATCGTGTCCAGCTTTAAAATCCAACGCGTCTCACACTGTGAAAGCTTCTGCGCTCTATTACCTCCCCGCAAAGAAGCGGGGATGGTGTAAATAATGCGGTATCTAACTGAATGGAGTAGATAATGTTTTTCTAAAAAATGCCTGGCGATAGGCTGCTCACTCGCCCGTGGCGAGTGCCTTCCAAATAGCCGACCTGAGTGCCGACATTCGGTCCTTAAATCTGCCCTCAGTCTTTCCCACATAGGAAAGACCGCACAGGCATATGAGTTGATATACAACGTAACGGAGTCACAATTAACATTATGCCGAATCTCTATGCGTTTTCCCGTATGTGGATGTCTGAAATAGTTGCCTGCCAACATGTATTGACAGGAAACACAACCGCATCTAGTACAACCTGTATTTTTGGCGTTTAGGAAAGAGGAATTAGTGTCCTGCTTGTCACTCTTTAAACGTGATAGATCTGTCTTGACAACCCAATCTTTTAAATTCTTGCCCCTTGAGTAACAGGGCATTAAGAAAGAGTTGGCTAGAGGTAAACTGTTATCAGATTGTAAAATGGGCCAATGTTTTTTTAGAAATAGCATTGATGTGTGGGGAAATATACCGTATATACTCGAGTATAAGTCGACCCGAATATAAGCCAAGGCACCTAATTTTACAACAAAAAAACAGGGAAAACTTATTGACTCAAGTGGGACCCTCACTCAAGGCCAAGGGGGGCCTTTTCAGCATAAGAAAAGTTCTGAAAAAGTACGCTTATTCTCGAGTATATATGGTAATTGTATTTATTCACGCACGGAAGTTTGTTACTCCTTTGATCCTTAGTTTTTCTCACAAATAATGTGGATCTGTCTAGTGCCAATGCCTTACGTTTGACTTCTATCAAAATACTCATATGATAGCCTTGTGCCTTAAATTTCTCCATGAGGTTATTTTTTTTTTATAAGTAATCTTTATTCAAGTATTTCATTTACATACAAAAAAAACATAACAAAACATAAAAGACTTTCCACAATGACCTTACATAATTATACATGAAATTATTCCTGCACTCACTACCTGTCATCCCTGTTCGGGACCTTCTTACAACCTTTTGGACTCTTTATCTTTGGAGACCCATTCACTTCATCACCGTTTACTCCTTTATACATAGCAAATAAAGATTATTGATCGCTTTTTGCTCTTTTTTATTCTACCTCTCCCGTGAGAGGGGATAAACTTCTACAGAGAGGATAATTTATTTTCGAACAAGTATATCCTCTTTGACTGACCATTATCTCAGGATATCTTGGCCCTTCTTTAGTACTTTAGGGTCTTTTGCAACTTTGTCTGTACATTTGTTTACTATTTACTTGTGTCTATGTATATCTATATACCCCCCTTCCCTCCCTCCGCCCTCCTTATTTTCCCTTTTCTTTTCTTAAATTCTGTGAACTGTGTTCTTACTTCTATTTTCAGTGAATTATAGTAAAAACTAAGCTTTGTGTATACAAAAGAGGAAGAAAAAAAAAAAAAGGGGATACTTTTTTATTTCCGACCCTCTGTGAATTCGTGATTCATTTGTCGTGTGCGTTTTATTATCTTTTATTCACCTTCTTTATAGCCCAGTACTATATATTCCACACTTCTGTGCATTAATACAAAACACCTTACAACCTCTTTGTGTATAAGGCCCATCAGGCAATTTATTCTTTTTTATAATATTTTGTTCTGTGCCAGCCCTCCCAAATCTCAAAAAACCTTTTTGTGTTTTTACGTATGTTACTGACAAATTTTTCGTGTTCAAAAGTGAGATTTACCAGTTTGATCCATAGTCTCACTTCTGGACCGTTCTTTGCCATCCATGTACGTGCAATAATGACTTTAGCTATAGAACTCAGGTATATTGCCAGTTGCCTTTGACCCTGCGTCATTTGGTCACTTTGCCAAATCCCTAGGATATAAGCAAGAGCAGAGGCATTTTGGACGGGGATTCCACTTTGCTCCATTATAAGCTCTATTTCTTGCCAGTATCTCTGGATCTGTTCGCATTCCCAGATTAAATGAAAAAACCCACAGTCCATCTTTTTACATTTTGGGCATCTATTCAGGGAATTCGGTGAAAATTTACTAATTTCTTCCGGGGTCATGTATGCTCTATGTAAAATATTAAACTGGATTTGCTGTGTTCTAATAGAGTTTGTGGCTATTGTGGGGGATTTAAGAGCGATTTTCCATGTTTCTATGTCTAAACCTGGTAGATCTCTTTCCCATTTTACCCTAAGGTCTTCTAGATCTTCCCCTTGGGTGGTATCTAATAAAAATTGATAACATCTCGACACTGCTTTCTCCTTTCTTAACCTGGTTATAAATGTTTTTACCGGTGAGTCTGCAATACAGAACCCTTGCTCTTTGTCATGGTGGGAAAGTACGCTCCTCAATTGCAGGTATTTGGTAAAAACATTTGGTTAGGAAGTTCGAATTCTTCCTGCAACTGAGTAAATGACTTGATTTGATTATTTACATACACTTGTCCTATCGAAGATATTCCATACTGGGTCCATATTCTAACTCCTTGGTGTTTTTTAATCTTTTCGAAATGGTTAAATGAGAACAAGTATGTTTCTGGGTCTATACTCCCTATCCCCATGATCTTACTTGCCCACTGCCATATTTTCTTGGCCTGCATAACCATTGGGGGCTGGGCTTTGGGTTTAAACTTGGTCAGTAGGGCCTGTAGCGGCGTATATCCGGGTGCCACACATGCCAATAGCTTACACAGCTCTAAGGGGCAGTCATGTGCATTTAACCATGTTTTCATTTGCGCAATTTGTGACGCAAAATAATAGAGCCTAAAATTAGGCAGGGCCATTCCCCCCTTTCTCCTCGCTCTAGTCAATGTGGCCATCCTAACCCTAGGCTTCTTGTTTCTCCATACAAACGATGAAATAATACCGTGGATCTTCTTAAATACCGCCTCTCCAATGTAACATGGTGCGTGTTGCAGTACATACAAAGTCTTGGGCAGGATGACCATCTTGACCAGATTAACCCGCCCTATTACAGTAAGGGGTAGTTTTGCCCAGTTTTTACATTTAATTTTTATTTCCTTGATTATGGGCTCTAGATTATTTACGACATACTTCCCTGAATCCTCAGACACGTATTTTTTTTATCATGTTATTATATTATATTTAAACTGTTCTACCCTTTGTGGGTATGGGGCTGAGGGACATAGCGTGTTAGGTTCTCCTCCAGTAATAAGCAAATGTGATTTACTTAGGTTAGTTGTTAACCCAGAGTATTTCCCGTAGTTCTGAATAGTTTCAAGTACCCCATCTAAGTCTTTCTGATAGTCTGAAAGTCCAACCAATAAGTCGTTGGCATAAAGAGAAATAATATTATAAGCTCCTGGGCCCCCTCGGGATTCTAATGCAGCTCTTAATTTACAGGCAAGGGGCTCGATTGCCAATGCAAATAGCTGCCTGGTACCCCAAAAAAGGCTAAAGGGTTCTGACACATACCCATTAATGAGTATCCTTGCGGTGGGCGATTGATAGAGCAGGAACACTCTTTCAATAAACTTAGGTCCGAAACCAAAGGTATTTAACACCTGCCGCAAGAAAGGCCATTCTATTGAATCGAACGCCTTATTGGCGTTGAATGAGGCGACCCCTACGCTCTTATCCATTACCCCAGCCCATTGCAAGTATGAGAACACTTTCCGGAGATTAATAGTAGTCGATTTCCCACAGATAAAGCCGGTTTGATCCGGATGTACCATATCCTGGATTACTTTACTTAGTCTTATTGCTATAATTTTGGCATATATCTTAGCGTCTGCAGAGATCAAAGAGATTGGCCTGTATGAGTCGACACTCGGGGGTCTTTTCCTATTTTAGGGATGACATTAATGACCGCCTCAGTCATTGAGTGGGGTAACCTACCCTCCGCTTCCATCCCCATAAATGACTGGAGCAGGTACCCCGCCATGTTTTTCCCAAAAAATCTAAATACCTCTCCTGGTAAGCCATCGACCCCTGGGGCTTTGCCCTGCGGCATTGTCCTAAGGGCCTCTTCCACCTCCTCTAAACTAAAGGGTTCTTCCAATTTTATTTTACTCTCCTCCGATAGAGTTGGCATTTGGGGCTGGTCCAAAAAACTTTTCAGAATTTCTGTCTCTGTATCCAGTCTAGATCTATATACCTCCTTGAAGTGTTTCACAAAAACTTTGGTTATTTCAGGGGTAGTCGTTACAATCTGGCCACTATCTGTATATATTTTTGTTATAGTACCTGAGGGTGTATCTACCTTAGTCAAATATGATAAGAATTTACCTGCTTTGTCACCATTCAAATAATATTGATGGGAGCTTTTTAAAATTCTACAGCTAGCCATTGTCTGAAGATGCTCTAACCATTTTTTCTGGTCATTTAACCATACTCCTTTGGAGACCTCACTTTTGTCCACCAGGTTTCGCTGTTCAGACCCAACCATTTCCGACTCTAATACATTAGCTATTTCACGACATTTTCTCTTCTCCCCTGCTATTTCCTTCATAAGAATACCTCTGAGAAAGGCTTTAAATGTCTCCCATACCACTGTATTACTGGCCGTGGCCGTGTTATGGGTAAAATAATCATCAATTTCCCCACCCATTGCGTCCCCTCTTTTGAACCTAGACAACCAGCTTGGGTGGAAGCGCCAGTAGGTAAATCCCTTATCGAGAATCAGGTCTATTTGCATAATTACTGGTGAGTGGTCCGAAATGCCACGTGCTGCGTGCTCTATCTTTACCACCTGATTTGTTAATTCAGCTGAGATCAGCATCATATCAATCCTAGAAAAGGAATTGTATGAGGCCGAATAACATGTGTACTGCTGAACATTGGGGTGTCTCTCTCTCCAGATGTCTCGCCATCCCAGCTGTTTAACAAAATCTGCTAGGCCGTTATTTTTTATGACTTCACTCACTTTCATCTGTAATCTATCTAATTTAGAGTTGATGGTTGCATTAAAGTCGCCCAGACAAATGACATGTGCTGCTGGCCTTTCCCCCACAAAGTCAACAACCTTCCTAAGAACATCATAGGAGAAAGGCGGAGGTATGTATATTGACATTATGCAAAATCTGCATGATGCAATGTACGCATCCAGAAAGACAAATCTCCCCAGTGGATCTATTTTGCTCAATATACATTCAAAACCAATGCCTTTTTTAATTAACACCGTAACCCCTCTGGAGGATGGAGAAAACTGGGAATGGTATGCTTTTTCAATCCATGGTCTCTTTACCGTGGCTATTTTATCCCCAAATAAGTGGGTCTCTTGCAGGCATATAATGTCCGCAGCCATATCTCTGCAGTGCTTCAATACCAATGCCCTCTTAATTTTTTCATTTATCCCCCTCACGTTCCATATTAATACATTAACCATTGCCAATTTTCTCACTTATCTCCTCCTCGGTTCTGCAGTGATAGATCTCCAATTTCATTACCCATTCCGAACAGGATTTGCAGGATTTACAATTAACACACATCACACAACATAAAAAAAGGACATTTACCCCTCCCCCCTCCCTGTATAACCTATCACTTTAGGCATACCTATAGCTGCCCCACCTACCCTCTTACACACTAATTTACACTAACCACTCTTTGAAGGCTCTTACAACCTGCCACTAAGGTTTTATCGCTTTTTTTTAGGCGTGCTCAGCTCCCCAAAAAAACTACCTAACAGGATATCATATTATCCTCTGTCACATAACATCAACACTATCATAGAACTTTCTGACAGAGTAATGTGCTTTAACCTCCCTTACCCACCCCCCACCCTCCCCCGCTCAAGGCCCATAAACCGTCCTTTAAGACATATTCACAGTCCGCATCCCATTTTATCCAACTGCATTTTCTTAGGCAGGCAACTGAGTACGACCCGGATGGACTTTATTGAGCCATTCTGCAGCCTCTCCTGGTGAAAAAAAGAATTTGGTCTCTTCTTTATGCTGCACACGAAGTTTAACAGGATACATCATGGAATATTTTATATTTAGGACTCTCAACCTTTCCTTTATCTCCTTTAATCTCGCCCTTTCTTTCTGGATTGTATATGGGAGATCAGGAAAGAACGATATTTTTTGCCCATTAAAGCAAACATTTTCACTGTATCTGGCAAGTTTCAATAGATTGTCCCGGTCTTGATAGTGTAGAAGTTTAAATAGCATAGTGCGTGGTGGACCTCCGGGAATAGGGGGTTTGGAGGGTACACGGTGTGCTCGCTCTATTGCAAAGAAGGGAGTAAGGGTCTCCTTCCCGAATACTTGGACAAGCCACCCTTCCATAAATTTTTCGGAGTCTTTCCCTTCCGCTCTTTCCTCTAGGCCTATCACCCGCAGGTTACTTCTACGTAGCCTCCCCTCCATATCAGTGACCTTATTCTGTAAGTCCGTGATTTTACTTGAAGATATGTGTATCTGCTTTTGTATAGGTATCATAATGTCTTCCAAACTCGAGATTCGGTTCTCAACTTCAGATACTCTGTCCCAAGTCTTTTGGGCATCATCTCTCAACAAAGTTATATCAGATTGCAGTTTATCAATTTGCCCTGATAGGCGAGTTTCACAAGAGCTGACTGCATTTAATACCTGCTGTAGAGTAACTTCATTCTGTGATTGTTCCCCACCATTTTTAACTGGTGTGGTATGCGGAGTGTTCGGGGTTGAGTTGCTTGCACTCTGTTTCTGTGCACGTGCAAGTTTCTCTTGCCGTGCTGCGGCCGCTGCCCCGGTCTTTACCATACTGGCGTGTAGGACAAGTTATACTGAGGTTTTTCCTCTGTGGAGCCCCCACACGCTACTCTCCACTATGCAGTATATGCACTTTTAACTATGCTCCCACTACTGTGTTTTTTGGGGCACTCAATATGCAGGATTCATACATTTAAACAGTATCACAGTCACTGTGCCTTAAAAGACACTCTTACTCACGCAGATCTCAGCCCTTCCTCAGGCAGGTGTCTTTAAGTCCCAGTTCAGCCTCTACCACCTCTATGCTGAGGGGGAGGATACGCTGGCTTTGGGCACCTTCTGCTGTTACCGGTCCTCGCTTTCCGCTCAGATTATTTTACCAACTGCAAGGGTCTTGTATCTGCGCTGGTTTATATCTTTTATCTCCCTCTCCTGCTGCAGTGGAAATCATTCTGTGCCTGCTGGGAGTCAACAGCGGGGGACAAGCTGGATCACCAGCCCGGCACCGGGGCCTGCGCCTTCAGTTCAGGCCGCACTGGGAAGCGTCTAGTGTGTAACAAAAAGACACCAGCCTCCGGCGTCTGGAGTCAGCGCGGGCGAGCAGCAGCAGCACAGGATGTGGTCAGCGTCGGGGAACAGTGCAGGCGAGCTCCGGTAAGTGCTGCCGGCACTTCGTCTCTGCAGGCTTAGCTTGTGCTCAATCCGGTCAGCGTCTATCCTTGGCGGGGAGAGCAGGGATTAGGAGACGGCGGGCAAGGGAGAGACGCTGGGGAGCTGAGACTCACTTCCCCTCACATGCACGCCATCATGGCTCCGCCCTAGAATGGTCTCTCCATGAGGTTATTAATCTGTTCTATGGCGACTAAATGGTCACTGTTTATTCTCAAGATCCGTATCATTTGAGAATACGGTAAACCTCGCTTGAATCTAGAGGGCTGGCAACTAGTATTGGCCAGGGGTTGATTGCGATCGGTTGGTTTTTTATATACAGACATATATGGGTAGGATTTGGACTGGTGCCTAGCGGCCAATCAGGACCCGAGAAATATGGCTCCTGATTGGCCACTAGGTGGCCAATAGAATCATTCGGAGTATGAAACTTCAGCATCTCTCCTGTCAGTGCAAGGGTACCGGGACACTTGCGTTTTTTTTTTTTCTGAAGACCCGGGACTGCTGCGGACCGAAGAAGACGTAATCTTCACCGGAGGACCAGGGTAAGTAGGATTTACTTCCACAGGTCCCCCTAAGGGTTGCTAAGGACCCTGGACCCCGGATCAGTGGACCCTGGACACTGGATCGCCAGACCCAGGATCAGCATACCCCGGACTCAGGATCGTCGGAACCCCGGACCCAGGATCACCAGGATCACCGGAACCATGGCTACCTACAGGCTCAAGAAAGGTAAGTATCAGTATGTGTGGGCTTTGGATGTAATAAAGCTTTATTTTTAATGTGTGTCAGTGTGTTTCTTTTTACTATTTCTATTACTATGGAATCTGACTGATCCATGCAGGCTGAAGCCAAATACGCCTGGAAAATGAAGTGTATTTTCCAGGCGTATTTGACCGGCAATTAACGACTGTATCCCGCTAATTGCCGATAATTTCCGGCCGTATTGAAAATACGGGCGGTTAGTAAACTAGGAATCACCATTCTTTTGAATGGTGATTCCTATTCGTATTCTGTCGATGGCGTATACATTCATATTTGGAAATACAAATACGAATTTATCATAAATACGAATATGCATATTTTTGGCATAGTAAATGGCAAAAATACGAATACGCCTAAAAAAATTGTATTGGTACTTGTTTCCTAGCACGGCCACAATCGCGGGCATCGTGTGTCATTTTTAGTGGTATACGACGCGACCGACGCAATGCCCCCGATTTTCCCATTGAAATGCATTGAAAACAGTGAAAATCGTGTCGGTCGCGTTGTATGCGGCTAAAAAAGGCTTAAATGGTGCAGACGCGATGCCCACGATTTCCCCATAGGAAACAATGTTAAATGGCTCAATGTACCCGCGATGCCCCCGATTTCCCATAGGGAACAATGTTAAATGACTCAATTTCACCAAATCATCATAGGGACCAATGGTAAATGGCCCAGAAACCCCCAAAAACACCCCTGAACAGTGAAATTTCCCCCCAAAAGTATTTTACGCCACCCCACGATCAACGCGAACCCGAAGCGTGGCGAGCGGCGGCGGTACGCGTCCTCCGACCTTTTCATACCCCCACTATCCACGTCGGCGTGGAGTTGAGAATAGAATAGTGTGGCGAGCGCAGCGAGCCACCGAGCCCGAAGCGTGGTGAGCGTAGCGAGCCCCGCAAGGGGACGCGGATACCTTCACAGGTAAACGCGTCCCTTCGCGGGCTTCACAGGTATCCGCGTCCCCTAGCGGGGCTCGCTGCGCTCGCCATGCTTCGGGCTCGGTGGCTCGCTGCGCTCGCCACACTATTCTATTCTCATCTCCACGCCGACGTGGATAGTGGGGGTATGAAAAGGTCGGAGGACGCGTACCGCCGCCCCTCGCGGGCTCGCTGCGCTCGTCACGCTTCGGGTTCGCGTTGATCGTGGGGTGGCGTAAAATACTTTTGGGGGGACATTTCACTGTTCAGGGGTGTTTTGGGGGGTTTCTGGGCCATTTACCATTGTTTCCTATGGGAAATCGGGGGCATCGCGGCTAAATTGAGGCATTTAACATTGTTCCCTATGGGGAAATCGCGGGCATCGCGTCGCGGCCATCGCACCCGATTTTTTTAGTGCATGCGATGGCGGCGATGCCCGCGGTGCCCCCGATTTTCCCTTACGATGCCCACGATCATGATCGTTGTGGCCGTGCTAGGAAACAAGTACCATTGTATTTTACTATGGAAAAATATGAATTTTTGGGGCGTATTTGTCTTAGTAAATTTCCCCCATAGTGTACCATGTCCCCTCGCATGGCTTGCTGCACTCACCATGCTTCAAGCGCGTTCCCTCACTGTGAATTTAAAAAAATCATAAACATTTTTTTTTCCATATTATTTGTGTCAATATTTTGTCTGTCAGCATTGTGGCTTGTCTGTGTACTGTACCTGTCGGTGTTTTGATTGTCGATATTTTGATTATATGTGTTCTGTACCTGTCGGTATTTTGTCCATAGGCATTTGGATGTGGGATTCAGTCAATCGATATTTCGTCCGTCGGGAAATTACCTACATACCGGTACCGCACCTCCCTCACAAAGCCAAGCTCGTGGAACCAACCACTTGAAATAGCTCTTTATTGCTGTGGACCCTATTTAATCTCTTAATTGTGACCATGTCGCTGGATTTGCACAAATCACTATTATTGCAACTATTTGTTTCAAAGTCCAATTGGACAAAAGGGCTTGATTCAATAACGAACAGTCCCCAGCTTATTTGCTCTGGGGACGGATGTTTGGATCTGCACAGACATATGTCTGGGCAGCTCTACAGACTGCATACCTGGGGCATCCAAAATATTCTCTGGGAAGCTTTGCAACTCAACTAACTGCAAGCCAAATACAGTTGCTATGGGGCAGTAGTGGGGGTGCTCCAGGTCCCTGGGTGATTTTACCAGTTACACATCCCTAGTTACTGTTCTGTTTGCCAGCTAATGCCCTCTTATGCCTTGTACACACAGAGCAGGTTGAGCCTCCATGCTGAGCAATCTAGTATCGCTCAGATCGCTCAGCATGCAATAGAGAGAACAATGACCATGACTAGATTTTGACTGCATTGCCGTCACTGGAGGGGTATACACATAGGGAAATGTGTGCTCAGTTTCTAAGCAATCTAGTCAGATTACTTAGAAATAGCCCTAAAATCACCCCATGTGTATGGCCCTTTAGAGAGGTCCAGTTCTGAAACTGGATGATCCACATTGATTTTTGGGACTCCTTCAAAGCTTGGGTTTTGCAAGAGAAACTGTGGTCATGAGGTCCCTGAAGAGGGATCTCTTCCATGACAAAAGCTCAAAAAATGAAAAACAATAAAAAACAAGTAATGTTGTTCTCTTTTGTATTGTGTTACCCCCAAAATGATATTGTTTATAAGTATTTCGTTTGGTTGCATATGTTGATGACTTCATAGTGGCTATATTGAACAGCAAACATATAACTATTATAAGATTTATTAAAATAATTTTGACATGTGTTATCTAGCACATGATGACACATATACATTCATACATTACGAAGTGATGGATTTAGATATAGAGAGGTTTTGTGGAATTATTAGGTCTATTTATCTTGTGTTATGTGTATCAAGTAACAATTAGCATTGCCTTCCTGTCTGTGTGAATTAATGCACCCAAACTATAATGCAAAAATGCACTCCAACATAGGTGCGCGCACATTGAATGTTAGAGGGGTACATGCACACCCTAATGCTGTGCACACCCTTATGGACACCTCCCTGCCTCTAGCAATACCAGCCATACCTTTTACCAAAGACTGTATTCCATTAAAAGAAACGCCCATCAATCAATTGTGTGTTTTGCATTGTTAATTGTACTAGACCATTGTCATATCACTACATTCCTGCGTCATCCATATATGTTTGTGACTTTATTTGCATGAACTGTTACACAGAGTAATGAGAACATTAAAAATGAAATAGGCAGGAGATTATGGTGTGGCTGGGAGACATTTTATATTGTAGCGAGTGCCAATAGTAGTGGTAGACAAGCCTGATTGCCAGTGTTAGATGCACCCAATGGGCGGTGTTAGACATGCCCAATAGTTGGTGCCAGACTCACCCCTTTGATGATAAAATGTGCTGCTCACGCCTATGTACTCCACCCCATAGTAGTCCATGTATTAGAGTTCTTGATCAGAATCTTGGACTCTGATGTAAATACTTTATGGTAGATGGGTGAAAAAGTAGAAAGATCAGGGGATGCGCACATCAAAAGCACATTTACATATATTTTACTGAACTGATGCTGCTACCATCATACAGTATATACAGATTAAACAATTACATATTTGTATTCATACAAAGATCTATTTATTTATTTTTGTTTATTTGCTACTAATCTGTGAAGATCATAAAATATTTACAACTCTTGCATTCATAAAATGCACATGGGAAAGTGAGTTATTTGCTGCAACCTTGGTAACCATACTGATTGCATTCTAAGTAACAAAGGTAACATAGTATACTTAATGACCCTTCTTTCTTAAGGGCCCCACACACAGGGCGATATGAAGCCATTTTCAGAGCGATTTTACCTATTTAAAATGAATCACAATGGCAGATAATTGCTGTGTGTGTGGCACACACACAGCAATTCAAAAGCGCATCCCCACAGCCCCGCGATTAATTCAGAGCATACTGTAGCAGGCGGTGAACAGCACCTTCTGAGTGAGTGCTCTGAATCCTGCCTGCAGGAGAAGCTGCAGACTCCATCCGCTGCTGGCCTGAGCTTCTCCCTTGCCAGGGTCCCCATGGGCAGCAGCAGCCCCGCCGCCCTATACACGGAGGGGTGTGCCCTAGCGTAATCCTCATGCTTATTAACCAGATCCAAGCGGCAGTGGGAGGCTCACACGCAGCCAGCAGCTGGGCACAAGAAGGGGACGTTACCGGGAGCAATGCACATTTTTGGACCTGTAAGCCCTGAGTGGCCGCTCCCACTGTTGTGTGCTGCTTCCGCCGCCACTGGCACTAGGAGTGGGAGATAGTTTCGGTACTCAGTCCAGGATGTAAGCATCACTTCAGGTCTATTATTAACAGTTTCTTATATAGCGCACACATATTCCGCAGCGCTTTACAGAGTATAGTTGCACATTCACATCAGTCCCTGCCCCATTGGAGCTTACAAGCTATATTCCCTACCACATGTACACGCACACACAGACATTCTAGGGTTAATTTTTGTTGGGAGCCAATTGGCCTACCAGTATATTTTGGATTGTGGGAGGAAACCGGAGTGCCCGGAGGAAACCCACGCAAGCACGGGGAGAATATACAAACTCCGCACAGTTAGAGCCATGGTGGGAATCGAACCACCATGCACAGGTCTATGCACTAGATGTGCCTTTATGAGAGGACTCTTCTGTCTGATGGTGCGGTAGACCCTGTTATTGGCATGCGCAGGTCTCTATGTATATGGTGCCAGGATAAGTTATTAGGTTGACCCATATTAGGTTGACATCAGGGGCAAACGCAGGATTTCTAAATGGGGGTTTCCATATAAGGTGCTATACGCACCAGCAATGTAGTCCGAGACATACAGTATATATATATATATATATATATATATATATATTGTGTAGTACAAGATCGCACTCCATCCATCATAATGCAACTCCCAGGGTGTCATCCAGAATTGGCAAGCAAATTCGTATGTAAAGACGAAAAAAAGGACGCACTCTCCAGGTTTTTTAAATGCAAGATACAATCAGCTGTGTATTAGATAGCTCATCAAGAATAAAGTAACACACATCACATCAGGAGTTGAACAACATAGGCATCCAATGGTAAGGCACAGCATGGACAGCATGGACCACACAGCTGTAGGAACCTGCTGTGTGGTCCATGCTGTGCCTTACCATTGGATGCCTATGTTGTTCAACTCCTGATGAAGGTCCCTAGATGGACTGAAACGATACATAACGTTGAGTATATCATGTTACTTTATTCTTGATGAGCTATCTAATACACAGCTGATTTTATCTTGCATTTAAAAAACCTGGAGAGTGCGTCCTTTTTTTCGTCTATATATATATATATATATATATATATATATATATATATATATATATATATATATATATATATATATAAATTCCACTTCTTCAGTCAGTTATCCTGTCTGTTTTCCTGTATTGTATTCAGTCTTCTCCCATTATTACCAGTCTGTGATTTACTGAGGGGGTAAAGTTCTATAGGTGGCTGCCAAATGGCTGTGCTAAAGTAACTTACTGCTGGAATCATTTCTTTATGTACATTGTGCTAAAGTGCCAGCTGGCAGCCTAAAGCCAAAGTTTCCTTCACACGCCACACGTATTAGATCCTACATGGCAGTTGTATAACCTTCGTTACATGCACATGGGCAATATGACTGGCAAGTCCCTGAGTGCCCATACATGTGTGTTTGCTTAAAGAATTATGTTGAGTACGTAATCTTGTATCAGCTTGTACCTTCATTTATAAAATAAGCACTGGGTATACCCATTCCCTTTGCCATACAAGATGGCATGTGCACTTGCCGGGTGAAGTGGCTCATGTGACCTGCCATTTTGTATGGAAACTGTCACAGTTATGTGCAGCCCCCACTAAGTAGGGGTACTACAGGGTAAGGGTACTCCTAAGGGGGTGGGAAGGGGTAAAATGTTTCACACAGCCAGGGCTGACAACAGAAATCTTAAGGCCCCATAAACTCTATATCTGGGGCCCTCCACTCCATCAACCCTCTACCATGCTGGAACATAAACTGGATGCACTCCCTCATCCTGTAGTCTGCGCACTATCACACTGAAGCACCCCATAACCCTGTGGCCTGCGCTCTATCACACCGACGCATCCATCACCCTGTGGCCTGCGCTCTATCACGCCGAGGCACTCCATCACCCTGTGGCCTATGCTCTATCACACCTACGCACTCCATCACCCTGTGGCCTGCGCTCTATAACACCTACGCACTCCATCACCCTGTGGCCTGCGCTCTATCACGTCAACGCACTCCATCACCCTGTGGCCTGCGCTCTATCACGTCGACGCACTCCATCACCCTGTGGCCTGCGCTCTATCACACCGACGCACTCCATCACCCTGTGGCCTGTGCTCTATCACACCGACGCACTCCATCACCCTGTGGCCTGCGCTCTATCACGTCGACGCACTCCATCATACTGTGGCCTGCACTCTATCAAGTCGACACACTCCATCACCCTGTGGCCTGCGCTCTATCACGTCGACGCACTCCATCACCCTGTGGCCTGCGCTCTATAACACCTACGCACTCCATCACCCTGTGGCCTGCGCTCTATCACGTCGACGCACTCCATCACCCTGTGGCCTGCGCTCTATCACGTCGACGCACTCCATCACCCTGTGGCCTGTGCTCTATCACACCGACGCACTCCATCACCCTGTGGCCTGCGCTCTATCACGTCGACGCACTCCATCATACTGTGGCCTGCACTCTATCAAGTCGACACACTCCATCACCCTGTGGCCTGCGCTCTATCACGTCGACGCACTCCATCACCCTGTGGCCTGCGCTCTATCACACCTACGCACTCCATCACCCTGTGGCTTTTTTGGGGGCTCTTCAGATCTGCGGGGCCCGGGTCAGCTGTCCCCCTTGACCCCCCCTGTCACAGCAAACCTTTGCCTCGTTATTTTCTACAGTGTTATCTCGTTGGTATGGAAAAAATACTAATTCAGATAGTCTCATATAGCTGTGTAATGACTTGTAAAAAAAATAATCTTGTTACAGTGATGTTGGTAATTATGTCTTGTAGCCTAGTAACTGATGCCTGATCTCCATAACATTTTATGATGGACTTGTTATATATATTTTTAAAAAAACATAAAGTTAAAGGGCTATTTTTCATAACAATGAAAAGGTTATATATTTATACATTGTGTTATAACATAATAAGATATATCGTCCTATCACTTGATCTACCTTGACTAATATAAATATCTGCCTTTTCATATATTGTACAGGGCGAGGTTGGAGTAAAGCCACGAGAGCAAGCAACTGGGCACCTTCAGGGGCAATCGCAGTATTTCTAAAGGGGGGTTTACTTTCCAGATGGGATGCAGTCAGGACGCCAGCATTCACTTTTCCATGGGTTATGGTCAAGCACTTAATAACAGTTATTTATATAGCGCACACATATATTCCGCAGTGCTTTTCAGGCACTTACAAGGTGAGGTTAGGGATGGCCCTGTCTGAATTCTCAGACTCGAAATGTTGTATGTATCCCTTTCAGATATGTGCTGTGTGATATAGATATATAGGTACTTATTTAGTTTCACGGCAGCAGCGTCTGTGTCCCCTTGCGGGGTTCGCTTTGCTTGGCCACGCTGCAGGCTCGATGGCTCGCTATGCTCACCACGCTATATAAAATCCACTCCATGCCAACGTGGATAGTGGGGGTATGAACCAATTCACGTTGGCATGGACTTTATTTTAGATAGTTTTCCGAGCGCCGAACTCGGAAGTAGCGGGCGGCCATGCTGCCGCCGTGAAACTAAAAAGGTACCGATATATATATATATATATATATATAGTAGTTTGGTTCGAAGCAGCAACACCGTCACGGGTACATCTGTAAGGGTGCCGGTCCAGAGAAACCACGCAGTGGGATCACTCTAATACACGCATATGGCCGCACTCCCAATAAACAGTCAGGACACAGGTCGTGTGAAGTTACGTTTCGAGGTAATTAAACCTCGAAACGTAACTTCACACGACCTGTGTCCTGACTGTTTATTGGGAGTGCGGCCATATGCGTGTATATATATATATATATATATATATATCCTGGGTGTCGGCCTGGCACTCTCCTGATGGTTTAATTGCCCCGTTGCCCTCCGGAAAATGTAGATTTGTGAAGTTTAGCAAACTGCGACACTCAAAAGATTTGTGCAGAATTTGAAATTCAAAGCATTTATTTCAATGCAAGTAGGCCGACGTTTCGCCCCTTTTTCAAGTTGTAGTTGAGACAAATGTGTACATTGTGTGCTAAATCAGGTGTCCCTCACGCCGCCCGTCCCCCTCCTCCCCATCTGCTGGGACGCCGATGGCCGGAAACCGGAAATGATGATTGTCCGGAAGCGGTCACTGCAATTGAATCTGCCTGGCTTGGTGTGGAACGCAAGCTCAGGGTTGTCTAGGTGACTGTAAAAGTCAATCCTCCTGTGGCCGGCATTCATGACGGCGTGTTGACACTGCAAAGATACAAGAACAAGTGCTTCACATTAGACTATAGTGCAGACATACTATAAAATGACATGTTATAAAAAAGTTTATTATAAAAAGGCATGTTATAAAAATTACAAGTGATTCTTATGTTAAACTGTGAAGAAACGCAAACGTGATTGATGTTGACCGAAATTACATAGTGCAGTGAAACAATAAACATGCTGAAAAAATAATCACTGGTGTATTACAGCTATTAAAGTGAAATTACTGGCTATATCTAGGCGATCTGCTCAGGCTTAAATTGACTGTGCTGCTCCCTGTTATTAACTACCTTATTAGGAGTGAGCTAAATAGGTATACACCAGCTTCTCTGGCTTCCAAAAATGTACAGGCTAACACGAGAATGGTGTTGTTGCCATGTACATTTTCAGAATAATAGAGGGAATGAAGGTTGCAAAGATGATGTACAGTTGTGTACAAAAGGTGATGATTTATTTCACTGGTTGGTGGCACAAACAAGGAACTTTTTGATTGGGCTGGACCTTAACTGACTGTAACGGTTCAAATATGCATATAATGTGTTCTAACAATGGAAATCCAAGTACTGTAGAATAGTCCCTGGGTTATGTTCTCAGTTGAAGACGTTCATTCAGGCCAAATGGTTTCATGGACCTCAATCGATGTATCCATCTTGTTTACTAATTTCTTGTCTCTGTCCCCTCTCCGAATTGACAAGGGCACATGGTCTATAGCCATGTGTTTCAAATCTGCCATCCTATGTTGTAGGTTGGCAAAGTGCTTGGCCTTCTAAGGCTGCTTTGATTGACGACCTATGTAGGGCCATACACTCTCTCATAGGGCCTTATTCTAGTTCACTCTTTCTGACAAAATCCTTCTTAGATGGACAAAACCATGTGCACTGCATGGGGGAAGATGTAAAATGTGCAGAGAGAATTAGATTTGGGTGAGTTATTTTGTTTCTGTGCAGGGAAAATACTGGCTGCTTTATTTTTACACTGCAATATAGAGCTCACTTTGAAGTAAAACCCCACCCAAATCTAATTCTCTCTGCACAAGTAACATCTGCCCCACCTGCAGTGCACATGGTTTTGTCCATCTAAGAAGGATTTTGTCAGATAGAGTGAACTAGAATAAGGCCCACAGTTCTTATGGTCTTACCCACGTGGATTTTGACACAGGGGCATTGAATGACATAGACTATGTGGGTGGATTTACAGTCTAATACATGTTTGATGGGATAGTTCCTTTTTTCAGTTGGGTGGATAAATTCACGGCCTGCGATCATATGTTGGCACGTCGTGCACGTCGGGTATTTATAACACCCTGGTTGTTTTGTGAGAAAGTTCGACTTGTGCATTGTATTGGCAGAAAAACCAGTGATATCACTTTGGACAATGATGTCCTTAATGCTACATCCTTTTTGAAAACACATCATGGGTCTTTTGTTACTTAGTCCCGGTAGTCCTTTGTCAGTCTTTACAATGGGCCACAGAGCCCTGTTGGCCCTTGACAAGACCAAGCTACTGGTGTTCAATTTGGTGATCATGGGTACTATTTCTCTGTGTTTCTTAGATTACAAAGTTGTTGGATGCAATAAGGACTCTCTCTGCATATTAAGGACCTGGTTCTTTTGATCTATCATCTCACGTCTATCATAGCCCCTCCGTTCAAATTTGGTTACAAAGTTCTCCAGAATGTGTGTTAGTTCTGCCAGTTGGCTCACAATTCTAGCCGCCTGTATCATCTGGGTCTTTGGCATGGCCTTTTTCAAGGCAATGGGATGAAAACTTTTTGTCCTCAAAATGGTGTTTTTGTCAGTGGGCTTCACGTAGAGTGTGGTGTCTAACACTCCCTCATTCAATTTTACCAATACATCAAGGTAACTGATTAATGTTTTATAGCTTTGCGTCATGAGCTTAATGGGGGAAGGTTTGTCATTGATTTCCCCAACCAGAGCCAACAGCTCTGATTCGCTGCCACCCCACAGCATAAACAAGTCATCTATATATCTCGTTAGTAATAAGATCTTCTCAGGTTAAAGTCAGACACATAAGGTCCATGAACAAAGTTAGGTCCAAGCTAGAAATCATGTTGCTGATTATAATAATATAATAAAAGGAATGACACTTCCCTCTAACCTGCGCCTGCCAGAGTGCTGAAGTCTCTCCTGGAGCAGCTGACTGCCGCCCTTCCAGGCAGAGGTGTAACATGTATCCATGGCACCCCGAGCTTGTGCGGGCTGCAGCACTCGCCTTCCCAACCCCCCATATGTACACACTTGGACTGCAGCCTCCCCCCCATACACACTGGGACTGTAGCCTATCCCCCCCATACTGTGCATACACACTGGGACTGCAGCCTGCCTTCCCCCATGCACACAAACATTAAGACTGCAGCCTGCCCCTCCCCCATACACACACACACACTGGGGCTGCAGCCTGCCCCTCCCCCATGCACACACACTGGGGCTGCAGTCTGCCCCTCCCCCACACATACATACATACATACACACTGGGACTGAAGCCTGCTCCTCCCCTATACACACTGGGACTGCAGCCTGTCCCTCCTTCATACACACTGGGACTGCAGCCTGCCCCTATCCCATACATACACACACACACACACACACACACTGGAACTGCAGCCTGCCCCTCCCCCATACATACACACACTGGGGCTGCAGCCTGCCCCTATCCCATACATACACACACACACACACACACACACACATAGACACACTGGAACTGCAGGCTGCCCCTCCCCCAGGGGCGGGCTGGGCCGGGGGGCAGAGTGCCATATGCCCCCCGGGCCGCTTACCCACCCACTGGCTGCGGGCCGTGCTGCGGCTGGATCAGCTTCTCCAGCCCTCCTGCACTGGCCGCGGCTTACATAACACGGCCGCGGCTACAGGAAAATGGCCGCCGGCCCCCTGCACTGACGACATGTTCTCAGTGCAGGAGGCCGGCGGCCATTTTCCTGTAGCCGCGGCCGTGTTCTGGAAGCCGCGGCCAGCGCAGGAGGGCTGGAGAAGCTGATCCAGCCGCAGCACGGCCCGCAGCTAGCGAGTGGGTAAGCGCTCTCCCCCCCCCCCTCCCTCACCCCAGCATATGTGTTTCTGTCACTGTGGGGGCAATATCTGGCACTGTGTGGGGGCATATCTGGCACTGTGTGGGGGCATATCTGGCACTGTGTGGGGGCATATGTGTATCTGGCACTGTGGGGGGCATATCTGGCACTGTGGGGGCATATATGTATTTTGCACTGTGGGGGCATATGTGTATCTGGCACAGTGGGGCATATGTGTATTTGGCACTGTGGGGGCATATGTGTATCTGGCACTGTGGGGGCATATGTGTATTTGGCACTGTGGGGGCATATGTGTATCTGGCACTGTGGGGCATATGTGTATTTGGCACTGTGGGGGCATATCTGGCACTGTGGGGGCATATGTGTATCTGGCACTGTGGGGGCATATGTGTATCTGGCACTGTGGGGACATATGTGTATCTGGCACTGTGGGGGCATATGTGTCTGGCACTGTGGGGGCATATGTGTATTTGGCACTGTGGGGGCATATGTGTCTCTGGCACTGTGGGGGCATATGTGTCTCTGGCACTGTGGGGGCATATCTGGCACTGTGGGGGCATATGTGTCTTTGGCACTGTGGGGGAATATGTGTCTCTGGCACTGAGGGGGCATATGTGTCTCTGGCACTGTGGGGGCATATGTGTCTCTGGCACTGTGGGGGCATATCTGGCACTGTGGGGGCATATGTGTCTTTGGCACTGTGGGGGAATATGTGTCTCTGGCACTGTGGGGGCATATGTGTCTCTGGCACTGTGGGGGCATATGTGTCTCTGGCACTCTGGGGGCATATCTGGCACTGTGGAGGAATATGCGTATTTGGCACTGTGGCAGAATATCTGGCACTGTGGCGGCATTTGTGTCTGGCACTGTGGGGGCATATGTGTATTTGGTACTGTGGCGGAATATCTTGCACTGTGGGGGCATATCTGGCACTGTGGACATCACATTGTGTGGTGTAATGGGCATCATGGTATGGGGCGTAATGGACATTACGGTGTGGGGAGCATTGGGTAATTGCCATCACAGTATGGGGTGTAATGGGCATCAAGGTGTGCAGCATAATGTGTAATTAGCATCACAGTGTGCGGTGTATTGAGTAATTAGCATCGCAGTGTTGGGCGTAATGTGTAACTGGCATCATGGTGTTCAGCATAATGTGTAATTGGCATTACGGCATGTGGCTTTATGTGTAATGGGTATTACAAGGTTCGCTAAAATGTGCAATCTGCAGGTACACAATACAATCATGGTACAGGCAACGCCCCTTATGATAGGCCACGCCCCTAATTTTTCGGCGCGCCTACGGCGCGCAAAAGCATTCCTTCCGACGGTGACTTGGCTGATTATGGGCCAGTGCTCTGGACTTGCCCCCTAGGCTAAAAGTTGCCAGCCAGCCCCTGCCCTCCCCCATACATACATACACACACTGGGGCTGCAGCCTGCCCCTATCCCATACATACACACACACACACACACACACACACACACACACAGACATACTGGGACTGCAGCCTGCCCCTCCCCCATACATACACACTGGGACTGCAGCCTGCCCTCTCTCATATACTGGGACTGCAGCCTGTCCCCCACCCCCCATATACTGACTGTCTCTCTCCCCCCTCCCCCTTATATACTGAGACTGTCTATCTCTCTCCCCCCTCCCTCTCCCCACATACTGAAACTATCTCTTTATCTACCTGCCCCCCCCCCCTTCCAATACTTGTAGACTGGACTGCACTCCGAACCCCACGCAAACTCTCTTAAAGTGCATATCACATGCACACTCTAACCTCTCCATAATGGGTGTCACTGGAAGCTGTGTGGACTGTAGCTGAGAACTGCCGAGGAGGAATGCAGGAAGTGAGACACAGAGGCTGACGTGAGCTTCCTGGACACCTTGGCGGTGCTCCCAGGTGCATAGACCACAGTGTGACAGAACTCTGAAGCTGACAGCGCGGCACCAGGAGCATAGGCTCTGCTGGAACTACCCTCCCCTGCCTCCCTACGCCCCTGCCCCCTATGCCCCTGCTGAGTGCAACTTCAAGGTGGTACTTCAGAGAGGTGCCTCTGAACTTGCTGCTGCAACCATTGCCTATGTCCACTCCCACTGCTACTGAAAAAAAATCTTCTCCTGTCAGGGGGGTTTCTGGGCTCCCTGAACCCCCCCCCCCCCCTGCATGCGCCACTGGCACCTTGGTAAAACCATGTTGCACTAGTACTACAGGTGGGGCAAATGTAACATGTGCAGAGATTTAGTTGTGATAGGAGACATCGGTATGTTCCACTCCACATTAGCATATCTCCAAAGGGCAGGATGTGAGGTCAATGTATTGTTTGTTACAGTGACCTAGATTAAGATAAATCACATTTTTGCTGTTACACATGGTTAATGTTAGTTTAAGGTGGAGAAAAAACATCTTCAATTCTGTTCATGTCACACATACATGACCTTGAACTTTTACTTATTATTGTGTTTATTAGTGTTGTAGAAGGCTCTATTAAGGTGTTATTAAGATTATCTGTCCTTTGATAGAGAAATGTACAGTACAGTCATGGACAGTTTTTGATAAGACAAGAGCTTTACTTAAAATATACCAGTGCTTTCTGATTGTTTTTTTCTACAACCTTATGATGTGTATTAGATTGTGTATTAAAAGCAGTGTAGAAATGATCTTGGGTGTAGGTATATGTGCAGTTGGCTCCTGACTTTCCCAAAGCTTCAGAGGGACTGTTCTACAGGAAATTTGCATCACTAAATCTGACTTTGGTTTTATCACCTCCTCTGTTTTCAGTTGGGCTGGGTGTCTCACATAACTATTTGCAATCTTAGAACATGCCCAAGTCTACAACTGGACATCGTCTCTATCACATCTTATGTCAACTACTTTACTAGAACACTAAATGCTTGTAGTATACAGAGGGGTGTCTGATGTTGATTACAAAAGAATATCTATACATTAGTAGCATACGAGCAATTTTTCTGAGTGACTTATTTCTTTGTTGCCGTTGACCAAGCATGGCACATCAAAAAACAAATTAAACCAAATTAAAGATATTGGTCCGTAGATGTGCAGAATTAAATTGGCATGGTAATTGGTTGCTCAGTTTTTTAGTTTTGTGGCAAATACACAGTCAATCACAGTGCATCACCCTTGACATCTTAGAAAATGTGACAGTTGGTTACCCCTGCCTGTGTACCTGCTGGGTGACCTGGACCACGTGACCTTCCGGGTGGTCGGAAAACTGTCACAGTTATGTGCAGCCCCTTCTAATTAGGGGAACTATGTGGTATCTATTTCTAAGGGGGTAAAATGTTTCACACAGTAAACCTCTGCCTAGTTGAAACAAGGAACATCAGCTTGTATTTATTATCTTCTGGAATCTCACTCCAAGCACAATCAAGAAAAGGGGAGACATGATTTAGGTTACAAAGGTTGGTACTTGTGTATTATCACGGCGCCCAATATTTCCATTGTACGACATCGTATTGGTCGCATCGCATGCGATCCGATCGCATGCGATGCAATGTTATTTGACCCGATATTTAATTGTACAGGCACCCTGATGGGTGATTACTATGTTAAATGCCCCCATTGCAAGGCTGCAAATTCGCAGCCTTTCAAGTCCACCAAACCATGCCCGGCAAGTCCACCAAACCATGCACAGCGTCTACTCCTGCAGCCAGAAGGGCTGGTAGCATAGCCAGCAGCTCATGGAGCTGCTGGGCATGCCCCCACAGCGGGGAAAATGGTGGCGTGGCTTCGCAACAGTGTCATGAGTACAGGCCACACCCCCTTTCTGCTAGGCCATGCCCCCCAAAATTTGTTGCGTGTCTGCAGCATGTGAACTGTCCCACCAAGCTGCAGTAAAAATTTGGGGGGTATGGAGTGTTGTATGCGGTGTAGTGGCTAAAGTTATTTCAATGTACCTTCATACTCACCTATACATGTTACAAATCACCTCTGGTGGGTCTGTGTAAATGCAGCCTGAATCTTATATTTGTTCTGTGTGCAGTTTCACCTGTCACATAATTAGGCAATTAGCACTCTGCCTTTTGTGTCAGGCTGCTCATCTGCACTGACTTTCCTCATTAAGGGGGCTTGTCCATTCTAGATGTTCTCATTGGACATTGCTCCCTATATTACCCAGTCTGCCCTAAGCTCTGTGCTGGTTATACTGCTTGTTTCTGGCTATTGCTGCAGATCATACAGTACTCAGTCTTTCCTGACAAACCCTGATCCTGATCTAATCCTGTCTAGCATGTGTTACCCAGAGGTATGCCGAGCTTGCTGTTGCTCTGCAAAAGCCTGTTCCTGTATTCTTCTCCTGTATATTCCAGCCTGTACCTGCTCTAATAAAGCTTCTGCTTTAGTCCTGTGTAATATACCTTGCCCTACCTGTCCCTGCTCATACTGAGCTTATGTTTATGTCTTGTGTACATATTACTGTCTTATTGTGTTCTTTATGTTCTTACTCCTATTGAGCTTCTGTGTGTGTATATACCTGTGCTTAGATGTCAGTACACCTGTGCTGGCGCTGCTCCCCAGTAGTCCATTTGTCTGCCTGTAACTGGTATTGCTTCGCATTCCGGTTCTGTCTGTTTGTCTGCTCACATTGTACTCAGGCGCTACAGCGACTGCATCGCTTACACCTCGGCCATTGCGTTTCACTGCCCAGTGCTTGATAATTCCAACTTCAGTGCTTTGGTGCTCATGTATACTATCTACCGCAGTTGTCCCATGCTAGTCACACACATTAGTGTGATAGTGTATTTTGTTTGCCCTGTGTGTCTGGTCCTTCCTTTTGTGTCCCAGTCTGACTCCAGTCCTGTATTTGCCTTGCCCAGCCTCCTGTAGCAGCCTTGTCCTCTGTAAGACCTGGCGGCACCGGAGTGGGGGTGGACCTAATTCGACCTCACAAACTGTTATAGGTGAAGCCTTAACCTGCAGGAGGCTTTAAGGACTGCTGGGCAAGTGCAATACCTATACCACCTTGGTGGCATCCCTAGCCATATAATCACAATCAGGCTGACTATTCTACAGGTGTATCCTCAGCTTTAAAGTGAAATTAAATGAAAGTTGTAATCATACTTATGTATCTGACAGGCAAATTATTAAATTTTCGAAGCCATACATAAGGAAATTTAATAGAATTATCCACTCTTGGCCTTAACAATAAACACAGTTATACAGCATCTAGTGTGCAGTATGTGTTGTTACATTAACAAAAGCAACTTCAGCCCAAATAAACATCGATGTGTCACAGAAAGGTCAACTCATTTTGTTATACTAAGCAGACTTTTTCAAGACTAAGGGCAGTAATTCGCCATGTTTCATGTGCTATTTTCGCATTGAAATGGTGATTTTTTTTGTGTCAGAAAGTGAATCACCCTATTCAACGTGCACTTTTCACCATCTGCGAACAGTGAATGACAATTCGCCGTCTGATAGTCTCCGCAATTCGCTGTGGTTTTTCAATGGGTTTTTCAATGTGATTCACCGTGAGTGTAATCAATGAGAAGATGGCGAATTGCTTTCTAAGTGATTTTCGCCGTGTGTCACCGTGTAGCAATCGCCATCTTTTCATGGTGAAGTGGAATGTGAAATTTTAAAATAAACTTTTTTTTTAATTTGGTGTAAAAAAAAAAACAGGAATTTTATTATCTGACGGGGTATGCTATTTTTATTCATGTGCTTACAGCACATAAATATATATTTAATTAAAAAAAACATTTTTTATTTACACATAACAGCCAGCAGGGGGCCGGGAGCGGATTACCACTCATTACATATTCATATATTCACTGCTCCCGATCATTACATATGCATGATTGGGAGCAGTGATAGCGGCTCCTACCCGGTCCCCTACTAGCTCTCCCGGGATACCAGGAAGCCCTCCTCCCCCCCACATACATTCTGGGACAGGCAGGGAGACTTCCATCTCCCTGCCTGCTGCCTTCCCCCGGCTCCCTGCGGCGTTAAGATTCGCCGTCAGGGGCAGCGAGCCCCTGTGGCATTGAATACTGGGACAGCGAGGGCTGGCAGCGCAGGCTCCAGCCCTCCGAAACACGGCGACAGTGCAGCGAATCCTAAACCGGATTCGCTGCGCATGCCGAATTTTGACACTGAATACTGCCCTGATTGTAACTGTGTGGGGGTGACACTTAGATGTTTGTGATAGTACTGTCAGCCTGAAATGTACCTGCAAAATATCCACTGTACTGTACCATATTCCATCTTGAATAGAGTGTCAATGGATAGAACATGCAGATACTACCCCTGTAACCTGTCCTACTTAGTAAATATGTATACATAATGAAAAATGACAGTTAGTGGCTTTTTATTAATCCATTATATTGGCTATTATCAAATAAGGGCTTACTGTATAAGCAATCAATAAAAATAATACAATTATGTGGGGTGGGGGGTGATATTGTTGTACCCTCACCCCTAAATCCGCCCGTGGCACTGTGATTACTTATATAATCGTGCAATTAAAATGAATTGAAAAGGACTGAATCTAACACGTCCCCGAGTCTACAACTCACAATCATTTACTTTTCAACATTTATTTTTGGAGCAAAGAAGCCTAGTAGTTGCATGTCTAGCTTTTAAATATTTGATAATATATCAGCTATGAGCCACCATGCTAGCTACTAAGGTTTACACTGACACTATGGAACCATCGGCTTGAGCTGGCTAGTCTCCACCAGGGCCGGAACCTAAGGGTCTGCCGGGTACTGATATATCTATTGTCCTTTCAGATACAGGGGTAGATGTAAAAGCTTTGTGGGCTCTTGATAGCCATGCAGGAGTGCCAGCAGGGCCTGCTTTTCTGCCAAATGGAGGTACAGGGAGAGGAGGCACACTAAATACAGTGGCTCAGCTAGGAGGCACTGCTGGCAAAGTGGAGGGCCCCGTGTCTTAAGTACCCCAGGCCCCTCTAAGGGTTAATATGGCCATGCCCTTAACAATACATTCCCCCCTCTCCATCATTAGCTGACCACAGCACACTTGCACCAATGATACCTCTCTCCCTCTCTCCATCTTTCTCTCCCCATATCTCTCTTTCTCTACCACTCTTCCCCCCTCTCCATGTCTGTCTCACATCACTCCCTTGCTCTCCCCCTTTCCTTTTTCTTTCTCCATCTTCCTTTTCATATCTCCCTACATTTATCTCATTCTCCCCCTCTCTCTGTCATCCTCTCACTCCCTCTCCCTCTCTCTCTCCCTCCTCTCTCTCCCTCTTCTCCCCATTTCTCTCTCTACCTCTGCCCCTCTCCATCTCTCTCCCTCTCTTTAAGTCCTGTTCTCTCTCCCTATTCCCATCTTTCTTTGTCTTTGTTTCTTTCACTCTTTCACTGTGTAATGGGTATAAAGAATGTGTCATATTCTGTAATGGGCATTACGGTGTGTTCCATAAAGTGTAATGCCTCCTTTTTCTGATGTCACGTGTCCTTTCCATGAGGCCACCCCCCCCCCTTTTCGCTGTGCGGCTCCGCTGCACAAGGGTCCTGCCTGCGACAGGTGGGCCTGTGTGCTCAAAATGCCAGGGCCGATTTCTTGTCCCAGACCGGCTAAGCAGCCATGACACCTCTCCTTACCATACTGCAGCTCCAACTATTGACAATCACAGTCAGAGGACCACAGACCCAATAAGGATTTGGTGGCTTGGTTCTCTGTACAATGCATGATTAGCTGTAGATAGGAAGGTAAAACATAGGCAGCGCTGAGCCTTCCTGGCATTTATAATGTTCCTACACATGGTTGTTACGTACTGCTGGACTCTACTGCTATTATTGGCTCCCTGCTGCCAGACTGGGCCTTGACTGCTTCACCAGTAAGCTGCATAATGCTCTTTGTATGCACTATAATTCAAATCCAAATCCACACAATATAAGAACTGCCCTGTTTCTTGGCTACCCTGCTAGTCTGCCTGTACAATAGATTCAGCTTCAGTTCCTGGCTCCTGACCTTAAATATTGTCCGTGACACTCTCTGGGTGCTTTATGTTCAATAGCCACTCCAGAATTTCTTACTGCCACCACCTGGATTCTGTCATATAACCAAAAACGGAATGTTTTCAATCCCCGTGTATTCAGTTTAGGCGTTTTCGCCCATTTTTAAGGTTTATGATTTTTTCAAAACTGAACCAGTAAAAACTGGACAAATTCCTCGGTACTTATGTAATATCTGGGCGCCCGATTTTTGCATCGCATCGCATGCAATATAGTGGCATATAATTCATGCGATGCGATTTTTCATTGTAAAGACCCGATTTTTAATTGTATAGTCACCCATGGGTGATTTCATACCCCCACTATCCAACTACGCATGGAGTTGATTTTATATAGTGTGGCGAGCGCAGCGAGCCACCGAGCCTGAAGCGGGGATGCAGAATACATGTAAAGTCATCTGCGTGCGCTCGCCACGCTTCAGGCTCGGTGGCTCGCTGCACTCGCCACACTATATAAAATCAACTCCATTCGTAGTTGGATAGTGAGGGTATGAAATCACCCATGGTTGACTATACAATTAAAAATCGGGTCTTTACAATGAAAAATCGCATCGCATGCCTTATCGGGCGCCCAGATAATACATAAGTACCAATTCCTCTTAAATGCATGTATTGATGAGTAATTCACCGATCCACATGTTTTTTTTTAACCGTGACAAATTTTTCGGCTAGGTGAAAAATCTGCACTTTAACTGAATAGGTCAAATCTAAACTCAACCTAAAAACGTTGAACAGTAACGTGAAAATTTCTGCACCAATTGAATAAGGGTTGTATTCAATCTCTGATAGTATTTCCAAGAGTTTACATATTGGCAGTTCAGTATTCAATCCTGGATGGGACTCACCACCCCAGCTGAAACCCGCCTGCTACAGACCCGACTGCCTATGGAGTCGGGTTTGTTTTGTCTGAAACACGGATTGTCAAATCCATTGCCGTTTTTCAGGAAAATGGAACAGTTGTCAACAATCCATGGATTTTCCGGCACTCAACAGCCGGAACATTGAAACTGTCGAGATCATGTCGCAAGCCAGCAAAAATGGACAATATTCCAACTGTCGGGACACTCGGACAGTGGGAATCCCAGATTGAATACCCCCATAGACTTCTACTCTCTTGGGTTTAAATCCTGGAGGCATCTAAGTACTGGGGAGAATATAATAGTACATTTATACATTTGAAAACAAAGTGACAACAAGTGCAAGTTTCCCTAATCCTATTTATTGCATATAATTGTACAAGTGATTACAACTGCAATAGTATTCAATAATCCTATTTATTGCATATAATTGTACAATTACTGTATATGCAATAAATAAGAAATAAGATTACAAAAGAACATTTACACTTGTAATCACTTGTCTCTCTTTTCAAATGTGTAATGATTCATTCATCTATTAAGCTAACTCGTTAATGACAGTTAGTAGAAATGTTTTTGTTATATAATTAGATACTCAAAATTAGAAATACATCTAGTAGGCTTCTTTGTTCCAAAAACGTGTTGTAATGTAATTTATTGTGTGTGTTAGAGACTCAGAAACATGTCAGATTCAGTCCCTTACAATTAACTTTAATTGCACCACTAAATAAGAAATCACAGGGAACACAAAGCCAGTTTAAGGCTTCTTGGCACCCTAGGCAAAACCAACCCACTGCCCCCCCCCCCCCCCCCAAACAATACCCACTTTCTAGCACCTCAAGTTAAAGCGTGGAGATGGTGTCCCAGAATTTGCAAAGCCTCCATCAGCATTAACTACTACAAGGATGCCTTCCTCACAGACTCTGTGGGGCACCCTCCCCCCCTTCATTCCCAAGACCCAGGCTCGCTAGGAGCTGGCCTTGGATCCATCCACTTTATTTAGGATAAAGTTGTTCTGTACTTGTTTAGTTTCACGGGGCCGATATATCGGATGGGATATCGGCCGATATATCGGGCGATCCGATGCGATGTTTTACCTGTTTATAACCCCACTATCCACTACGCATGGAGTTGATTTTATATAGTGTGGCGAGCGCAGTAATCCGTGTCCCCTCGCAGGGCCCACTACACTTCGGGCTCGGTGGCTCCCTGCGCTCGCCACACTATATAAGATCAACTCCATGCGTAGTGGATAGTGGGGTTATGAACAGGTAAAAAATCGCATCGGATCGGCCAATATTTCATCCGATATATCGACCGATGTGAAACTAAACAAGTACCGTTGTTTCTACAAATGAAACAATGCAAATTACCTGCCACAGGTGCTGCATACTGAAGAGCAGGGTGAAATATTTACCCTCTATGTAAAATATACCATTTTGTGGGACAGAAAACTTTTGGCGTCTTTAAATCAACAGACACTGCACACTAGATGCTGTGTGTGCAATGTGTCTTTATACAGCAGTTTATTCATGAGGAGGGACTTGAAGTATTAGATAAATCATCTTCCCTATTTTTTTAACACTGTGCATGATTTACTACCAGGTAAAAATTGGAAGTTGCTTACTCCACCATCGTAATTGAATATTTGGCTTAGATATATATGTGGTACAACTTCAGACACTGTGGGGCATATGTACTAAGCCTAGGAGAGATAATTTGGATGAAATATGAGCTGATCAGCTTCTGCCATGTCTTAGTACATATGTCTTACAGTATCACACAAACATAGACAAATTAGAGAAACTTAGCTCAACGAGAAAGTGTAGAAGAAGAAGAAAAGATGAGAAATGAATGAAGGCTTGAACAATCAGAACTCACACTTGGGGTAGATGGGGAGGTAGAGTCGCATGGCTTAGAAGTACCATCAGTGAGTGTCAGCAGCTCAGCATGGGCTTTGCCATGTTGTGGAAATGGTTGTGGGATTGCTTAGAGAGGCATATCGGGCCATCGGGCCATCCAGATGATTTGCCGTTGATCGATTACCCATGGCATCCTTGGATAAGCTCTTCGGTGCACACTATGGGAACTGCTGCCCTAATGTACACTATGGGAACTGCTGCCCTAAAGGCAATGTCTGTGTGTGCATCTACATGTGGTAAGAAATATAGATTGTAAGCTCCACTGGGGCAGGGACTGATGTGAATGCGCAAATATTCTCTGTAAAGCACTGCAGAATATGTGTGCATTATATAAGAAACTGTTAATAAATAAATAATAATGAATAATTTAATAGTATAGACCAGGGGAATCCCGAAGTTTCTTGAATCACGGCAACCTGGCGTATCAGAATTTTTTCCTTGGATAAAATCATTTCTTGATAAATTTGTAATGCAATATTAAATTAAGAACATTTTGAATATAGTGTCATCCTTAGGTATAGTTATGTGGTGGTATACATTTGTGCATCTGATTATCCACATGTTTTATCATTGGCAGCCACTATCACTTGTTTTAACCCTAAATAATTGGAATTGGACCAACTCAAGCCACCCCTGGAAGAGCCGCACAGCACCCCAGGATGCCACGACACACAATTTGTGATCCAGCATATAGACTACATTTTAAGAGTTAATGTAACAAACAGGTTAATTAAATGGGTTGTACCATTAATAGTAAATTATGTTTTTAGAGTTAATAGCTTTGCATGATGCATAAGATCCATATATGTGTAAAACTGTTGTTGCCATTACACTGGTTAAAGAGACAAATAAATTGCTATGTACCAACTGTGTTTTTAGATTTTGTGCCCTATTATAAATGCCAGTTGTTCAGGAAGAATTGGTTCAAAATTGGATCTTGTTTGAGGATGGTCCAGTGTTTCCTAAGCAACTTCATGATATTTCTATAATGAGAATTAAAATTAGTAGTAGTTGCCAATTAAATATTATTATCTTTTAATTAATTAGTAATGCATTTCTATTCTCTAATTTCTCCATTGATGTCTTAACTTTTTTTAATTTGACTCACTATTACAGAGTTTTCATTATTGTAGCTTGATCTACAATGATTTTTCCATGTAGTACCTTTGAGTCTCTTAATTTGCCCTCTAGGAGTTTAATCACGCCAGTTTATGTGGTGGCATGGAGTCACCTGAATATAAGCCATGGACTGGCTTTAGTAATATCCTTTGTGTAAGTTTTCCCATCATTAATATAAATTGTGATGCCTAAATTGTCCATAGATTGCTTACAGAGAGTTTCATATTTAAATTAGCATGTTTACATAATATCTAAAACTAATGTAATGTTCTATTAAATAAAACGGGTTGGGATCATTTGGTCTATTGCATTATGGTAGAAAGTCATTAGGTCGAATCCATTAGGTCGACATGCTAAAAGGTCGACATGATTCTAGGTCGACATGGGAAAAGGTCGACATGATTCTAGGTCGAAAGGTCATTAGTTCGACAGGTCATTAGTTCGACAAGGTCATTAGTTCGACATTGTCTATGTCGACATTCACAAGGTCGACATGGGGTTTTTCACTGTTTTTTTACCTGAATGTCAACACAGTCGACATGGACACAGTTTAAAGTGCACTGCATCCCCTCGCATCGCTCGCTGCGCTCGCTATGCGTCGGGCACGGTGCCTCGCTACGCTCGGCACACTATTTTATTCTCCCACCACGCCCTAGTGGATGGTAGGGCATGAAATACCGCCTGTCGGCACATGTTGGCTCAAAAAACAGTGAAAAACTCCATGTCGACCTTGTGAATGTCGACATAGACAATGTCGAACTAATGACCTTTTCGAACTAATGACCTGTCGAACTAATGACCTTTCGAACTAGAATCATGTCGACCTTTTCCCATGTTGACCTAGAGTCATGTCGACCTTTTAGCATGTCGACCTAATGGATTCGACCTAATGACTTTCTACCATAATGCAGTAGACCAAATGACCGCATCCCAATAAAACACATATTGTCCATATATACCAAATGTTCCCTCAATCCCTTAACTAAAATTTTATAAAGTAGAGTATCTAGTTCCCATTTTTCACACTCATCTTTTGAATACATTTATTATAAAATGAATTATACTGTGTAATTAAAAGAATAAAACAAATACCTTATTTTTGTAATAACTCCTACTGTACATACTATCTGCCATATCACTAATTACAAGGAACTGTCCAGTTGCTTCAAAACCTTGTCCATATTAACCCCTTCCCGACATTTGACGTACATTTACGTCATGGCCGGGAGGTACTTCCCGACACATGGCATAAATGTACGTCATGAGTTTAAACTGTCACTGCGTCTCGAGACGCAGTGACAGAGGGACGATGTCTGCTGTCCCTGACAGCAGACATGTCCCTGCATGCCCAGGGGGGGCTGCGATGCCGCCCCCCCGTCGGCGATCGCTGTGATTGGCTGTTCAGTGTGAACAGCCATTCACAGCGTTTTCCTGTGTTACCAGCGAATCAGACGCTCGGTAACACAGGTGTCAATCACCGCCGGGCGTCAGGGGGCATGAGGGGGTCATCGGTGACGATGACACCTCACCCCACCCTCACCCCACCTGCCCCCAAGGCTGTGATTGGTCCGTGGGACCCACGGACCAATCACAGCCAAGGCGCGACATTTAAACTGACGGTGACTGCGCTGCAGACGCCATTCCGGTCTGGAATAGCGTGCAGAACGGTCACCGTGCCTGCCTGCCGTGAATACCGACCTGATCCTTGCTAATACTTACCTGATCCTTGCAAATACCTTACCTGATCACCTTATCACTGCTTGTAGCGTGCTGGACGCTTCCTGGATCTGACTTCCTGAGACTTCCTGCTGCTGCTGCAGTGTGATAGAGAGATAGAGAGATAGAGAGAGAGATAGAGAGAGATAGAGAGAGATAGAGAGATAGTGACAGAGAGAGCTATATTTTGTGTCTGCTACCCCCCCTTTTTGGGGGTGCAGGGGTTTTCTATATATAAATAACTGTCAGTGCTGCTGCTGCAGTGTCATACAGTGATAGATAGTGATAGATAGTGATAGATAGTGAGAGGTAGAGAGATAGAGAGATTTGTGTCTGCTACCCCCCCTTTTTGGGGGTGCAGGGGTTTTATTTTATATATATAACTGTCAGTGCTGCTGCTGCAGTGTCCTAGAGTGATAGATAGTGAGAGATAGTGAGAGATAGAGAGATAGAGAGAGATAGTGACAGAGAGTGATAGAGAGTGTATATTTTGTGTCTGCTACCCCCCCTTTTTGGGGGTGCAGTTTTTTTTTATACATATAACTGTCAGTGCTGCTGCTGCAGTGTCCTAGAGTGATAGATAGTGAGAGATAGTGAGAGATAGAGAGATAGAGAGAGATAGTGACAGAGAGTGATAGAGAGTGTATATTTTGTGTCTGCTACCCCCCCTTTTGTGCTGATCAGTATATCTGTGCTGATCAGCAACTTTTTGGGGGCGCAGAGGTTTTTTTTTTATATATATACCTGTCAGTTGCTGCCAGTTGCACTGTCAGTTGCACCAAAGGTTGTGCACCTGCTGTCCCTCACTGGTAATCAGTGTCGCATCACTGATCACCTTTTTTTTTTTTTGTGAGTGCTGTGGGGTCTTTTTTTAATTTTTTTTTTACACACACTGATTTTGTGGGTGTCCTGTGGCCACTGTGCGCCGATCAGTGACGTACATCACTGATCAGCTTTTTCGGCACAGGGTTGATCTATATATTTTTTTTTTTTGATCAGATTCCTGTTGCCTTTGAGCGCTGTTCAGTGACAGACGTTACTGACCAACATCTGTGCTCAATTTTTGGCGCAGGACCTTTTTTTTTTTTTTTTAACCCCTTCAATTTTTTATTTTTAACCCCTTCATTTTTTTTTTTTTTTATTGGTATAAAGTATTTTTTTTTTCTGCACTACATACACACTACACACTACATACCCCCCGGGTTGAAATAAAGTTTGTACCCCCCCCTACACTATACACGTGTTGAAACATTTCACTACCAGTAACACAAAAATAAAAATGGCATCCCAAATGTCCTCCCAAATGTCCTCCCAAATGTCCTCCCAAATGTCCTCCCAGTCATCCAGGAGAATGTATTCAGTGGAGGAGGCATATGCCATGCTTGCCTCTGACTCTGACACAGGCAGTGATGCAAGCGGGGAATTTGAAGGATTCGTCTTAAGCTCCTCTTCCTCCTCTGGTGATGAGGGACCCCCTCAAAGACGCCCCCGTAGATCAGCTGAGATTCCCCCCCCAATAATTGATCTAGTATGGACCCCACCACCAGACAATTTTGAGCCCCAGGTTCCTGAGTTTTTGGCCATGCCAGGAATCCAATTTGATTCCACAGGTCTCAGAGAAATTGACTTTTTCAAATTATTTTTCTCTGATGATTTTATAAATTTAATGGTGGACCAAACTAATTTATATGCCCAGCAGTTTATTGCTCAAAACCCCACGTCATCATTTGCTAGGTGGACCCCTGTAGATGCAGTAGAGATGATGACGTTTTGGGGTCTGGTGTTTCATATGGGCATAGTAAAAAAGCCAGAAATTAGGCAATATTGGAGTACAGATGTTCTGTACAGTACTCCATTTTACCGTATGGCCATGCCCCGGACTCGATTTGAGACAATTCTTAAATTTATACATTACACCGATAATGCACAGTGCCCACCCAGAGATGATCCCACCTTTGACCGGCTATTCAAAGTCAGGCCGGTCATTGATCATTTCAGTGCCAAATTTGAAGAGGTGTACATCCCTGAAAAATTTATTTGTATCGACGAGTCCCTTATACATTTTAAAGGAAGGGTTGAATTCCGCCAGTACCTTCCCAGTAAGAGGGCAAGGTATGGCATAAAAATGTATAAACTGTGTGAAAGCACCTCAGGGTACACCCACAGGTTTAGGGTTTATGAAGGGAAGGATTCAAGAATTCAACCGCCAGAATGCCCCCCCTCCCTCGTAGGTGTTAGTGGGAAAATTGTCTGGGATTTAGTGCACCCCTTCCTGGATAAAGGTTATCACCTCTATGTGGATAACTTTTACACTAGCATCCCCCTGTTTAAGGCCCTTGGTTCAAGAGGTACAGCAGCTTGCGGTACTGTGCGCAAGAACCAAAGAGGCCTCCCAAAAACGCACATTGCCCAAGTAATGAGAAGGGGTGAAAGCAGGGGAATATGCAACGAAAATATGTTGTTGGTCAAATATAAGGACAAGAGGGATGTCCTTATACTGACAACAATTCACGGAGACAGTACCACCTCCGTCCCTGTACGAGGTACCAGTACCCACACCTCAAAACCTAATTGTATCCTGGATTACAATAGGTACATGGGCGGAGTGGATCTTTCAGATCAGGTACTGAAGCCGTACAGTGCCCTGCGGAAAACAAAAATCTGGTACAAGAAGGTGGCCGTGTATATCATCCAGATGGCACTGTATAACGCTTACGTGCTATTCCGTTCTACCGGCCAGAGGGGGACATTTATGCACTTTCAAGAGGAAGTCATAAAGGGCCTAATATTTGGGAACCAGCAGGCAGAGGGCCCCAGTACTTCTAGTACTGGCCCCCGTATTGTACCAGGGCAGCATTTTCCTGATGAAATCCCCTCCACTGGAAAAAAGGGCAGGACACAAAAAAGGTGCAAAGTTTGCTATAAAAAGGGAATAAGAAAGCAAACTATTTTCCAGTGTGACACTTGCCCCGACAAACCCGGCCTATGTATAAAGGAGTGTTTTAAAATATACCACACATCTATGGAATATTAGGTTCATAATTTCACCGTGCTTCGGGGGTCTTGCTAATGCCACATAGCACCCACCATTCATTCCACCAGAATCTGAGCCGCAAAATCCAAAAATCACTCCTTCCCTTCTGAGTCCTGCCATGCACCCAACTGGTATTTTTTGGTCACATGTGAGGCATTGCCGTACTCGGGAGAAATTGGGGCACAGATTTTGGGGTGCTTTGTCTCCTTCATTCCTTGTGAAAATGAAAAATTTTGAGCCAGAACTGCATTTTTGTGTAAAAAAATGTAATTTTTCATGTTCACTGCCCAGTTTTATCAAAATTGGTGAAACCCCTGGGGGTTTGAAATGTACACTATACCCCTAGATGAATTCCCTGAGGGGTGTAGTTTGCAAAATGGGGTCACTTGTGGGGGGGTTCCACTGTATTGGTGCTTTGGGGGTCTTGCTAATGCGACATAGCACCCACCATCATTCCACCAGAATTTGTGCTGCAAAATCCAAATATCACTCCTTCCCTTCTGAGTCCTGCCACTTTTTGGTCACACATGAGGCATTGCCGTACTCGGGAGAAATTGGGGCACAGATTTTGGGGTGCTTTGTCTCCTTCATTCCTTCTGAAAATGAAAAATTTTGAGCCAGAACTGCATTTTTGTGTAAAAAAATGTAATTTTTCATTTTCACTGCCCACTTGTATCAAAATTGGTGAAACCCCTGGGGGTTTGAAATGTACACTATACCCCTAGATGAATTCCCTGAGGGGTGTAGTTTGCAAAATGGGGTGACTTGTGGGGGGGTTCCACTGTATTGGTGCAACATAGCACCCACCATTCATTCCACCAGAATCTGTGCTGCAAAATCCAAAAATCACTCCTTCCCTTCTGAGTCCTGCCATGCACCCAACTGGTATTTTTTGGTCACATGTGAGGCATTGCCGTACTCGGGAGAAATTGGGGCACAGATTTTGGGGTGCTTTTTCTCCTTCATACCTTCTGAAAATGAAAAATTTTGAGCCAGAACTGCATTTTTGTGTAAAAAATGTAATTTTTCATTTTCACTGCCCACTTGTATCAAAATTGGTGAAACCCCTGGGGGTTTTAAATGTACACTATACCCCTAGATGAATTCCCTGAGGGGTGTAGTTTGCAAAATGGGGTCACTTGTGGGGGGGTTCCACTGTATTGGTGCTTGGGGGGTCTTGCTAATGCGACATAGCACCCACCAAAATTCCACCAGAATCTGAGCTGCAAAATCCAAAAATCACTCCTTCCCTTTTGAGTCCTGCCATGCACCCAACTGGTATTTTTTGGTCACATGTGAGGCATTGCCGTACTCGGGAGAAATTGGGGCACAGATTTTGGGGTGCTTTTTCTCCTTCATACCTTCTGAAAATGAAAAATTTTGAGCCAGAACTGCATTTTTGTGTAAAAAATGTAATTTTTCATGTTCACTGCCCACTTGTATCAAAATTGGTGAAACCCCTGGGGGTTTGAAATGTACACTATACCCCTAGATGAATTCCCTGAGGGGTGTAGTTTGCAAAATGGGGTCACTTGTGGGGGGGTTCCACTGTATTGGTGCTTGGGGGGTCTTGCTAATGCGACATAGCACCCACCAAAATTCCACCAGAATCTGAGCTGCAAAATCCAAAAATCACTCCTTCCCTTCTGAGTCCTGCCATGCACCCAAATGGTATTTTTTGGTCACATGTGAGGCATTGCCGTACTCGGGAGAAATTGGGGCACAGATTTTGGGGTGCTTTGTCTCCTTCATACCTTCTGAAAATGAAAAATTTTGAGCCAGAACTGCATTTTTGTGTAAAAAAATGTAATTTTTCATTTTCACTGCCCACTTGTATCAAAATTGGTGAAACCCCTGGGGGTTTGAAATGTACACTATACCCCTAGATGAATTCCCTGAGGGGTGTACTTTGCAAAATGGGGTGACTTGTGGGGGGGTTCCACTGTATTGGTGCAACATAGCACCCACCATTCATTCCACCAAAATCTGTGCTGCAAAATCCAAAAATCACTCCTTCCGTTCTGAGTCCTGCCATGCACCCAACTGGTATTTTTTGGTCACATGTGAGGCATTTCCGTACTCGGGAGAAATTGGGGCACAGATTTTGGGGTGCTTTTTCTCCTTCATACCTTCTGAAAATGAAAAATTTTGAGCCAGAACTGCATTTTTGTGTAAAAAAATGTAATTTTTCATTTTCACTGCCCACTTGTATCAAAATTGGTGAAACCCCTGGGGGTTTGAAATGTACACTATACCCCTAGATGAATTCCCTGAGGGGTGTAGTTTTCAAAATGGGGTGACTTGTGGGGGGGTTCCACTGTATTGGTGCTTGGGGGGTCTTGCTAATGCGACATAGCACCCACCAAAATTCCACCAGAATCTGAGCTGCAAAATCCAAAAATCACTCCTTCCGTTCTGAGTCCTGCCATGCACCCAACTGGTATTTTTTGGTCACATGTGAGGCATTGCCGTACTCGGGAGAAATTGGGGCACAGATTTTGGGGTGCTTTTTCTCCTTCATACCTTCTGAAAATGAAAAATTTCGAGCCAGAACTGCATTTTTGTGTAAAAAATGTAATTTTTCATTTTCACTGCCCACTTGTATCAAAATTGGTGAAACCCCTGGGGGTTTGAAATGTACACTATACCCCTAGATGAATTCCCTGAGGGGTGTAGTTTTCAAAATGGGGTGACTTGTGGGGGGGTTCCACTGTATTGGTGCTTGGGGGGTCTTGCTAATGCGACATAGCACCCACCAAAATTCCACCAGAATCTGAGCCGCAAAATCCAAAAATCACTCCTTCCGTTCTGAGTCCTGCCATGCACCCAACTGGTATTTTTTGGTCACATGTGAGGCATTTCCGTACTCGGGAGAAATTGGGGCACATATTTTGGGGTGCTTTTTCTCCTTCATACCTTCTGAAAATGAAAAATTTTGAGCCAGAACTGCATTTTTGTGTAAAAAAATGTAATTTTTCATTTTCACTGCCCACTTGTATCAAAATTGGTGAAACCCCTGGGGGTTTGAAATGTACACTATACCCCTAGATGAATTCCCTGAGGGGTGTACTTTGCAAAATGGGGTGACTTGTGGGGGGGTTCCACTGTATTGGTGCAACATAGCACCCACCATTCATTCCACCAGAATCTGTGCTGCAAAATCCAAAAATCACTCCTTCCCTTCTGAGTCCTGCCATGCACCCAACTGGTATTTTTTGGTCACATGTGAGGCATTGCCGTACTCGGGAGAAATTGGGGCACAGATTTTGGGGTGCTTTTTCTCCTTCATACCTTCTGAAAATGAAAAATTTTGAGCCAGAACTGCATTTTTGTGTAAAAAAATGTAATTTTTCATTTTCACTGCCCACTTGTATCAAAATTGGTGAAACCCCTGGGGGTTTGAAATGTACACTATACCCCTAGATGAATTCCCTGAGGGGTGTACTTTGCAAAATGGGGTCACTTGTGGGGTGGTTCCACTGTATTGGTGCTTTGGGGGTCTTGCTAATGCGACATAGCACCCACCAAAATTCCACCAGAATCTGAGCTGCAAAATCCAAAAATCACTCCTTCCCTTCTGAGTCCTGCCATGCACCCAACTGGTATTTTTTGGTCACATGTGAGGCATTGCCGTACTCGGGAGAAATTGGGGCACAGATTTTGGGGTGCTTTGTCTCCTTCATACCTTCTGAAAATGACAAATTTGGAGCCAGAACTGTATTTTTGTGTAAAAAAAATAATTTTTCATTTTCACTGCCCAGTTGTACCACAATTGGTGAAACCCCTGGGGGTTTGAAATGTACACTATACCCCTAGATGAATTCCCTGAGGGGTGTAGTTTGCAAAATGGGGTCACTTGTGGGGGGGTTCCTAACTTTTAGCATCTTATGGTGCCTAGAAACCTACATGGTGCCTAAAAAATAATCTCATAAAAAGGAGGCTCCAAAATCAAGTAGGTGCTCCTTCTATTATGAAGCCTGTGGTTTGGTCACCGTGCACACTAGGGCCACATATAGGATATTTATGAAAACAAAAGAATTGGGGGAATCAATTTTCAGTCACATTTCTCTAGTAAAATGTACTGTGTTCCTTAGAAAAATGTATTAAAATTGCAAATCTGCAAAAAAAAAGAAATTTTGAAATTTCACCTACACTTTGTTTTAATTCCTGTGAAACACCTAAAGGGTTAACAAACTTCCAAAATGCTGTTTTGAATACTGTGAGGGGTGCAGTTTTTGAAATGGCATCATTTATGGGGGTGTCTCACATACAAGTCCCTAAAAGTCACATCAGAACTGAACTGGTCCCTAAAAAAATCAGTGTTTGAAATTTTCTTGAAAATTTGAGAATTTGCTATTCATATTGTAAGCCTCCTAGTGTCCCAAAAAATTAAAAGGAAGTTGAAATAATGATGTCAACATAAAGTAGACATATGGTCTATGTTAGTTATTCACTATTTTGAGTGGTAAGATTATTTGTCTCACAAGCAGAAAATTTAACATTTTGCAAATCGCTAAATTTTCCATTTTTTCACGATATTTTGGTATTTTTCACAAAAAAACACAGACTGTATCGACCCAAATTTACCACTAATTTGAAGTACAATGTGTCACGAAAAAACAATCTCAAAATCACTGGGATAAGTAAAAGCAAAAAAAAGTTATCCCCACTTAAGTGAGACATGTCAGATTTGAAAAAAAGGGCTCTGTCAGGAACGCAAAAACTGGCTCTGTCAGGAAGGGGTTAAAAAATAGAATACTATATACAATTAATTCACACATCCATTGTAACAAGTAAGCAATCATCTTGCCACTCTATAGTGTTAAAAGGTTTAAAACATTGTTAAATTCCTAAAAATATGACTTGTTTGCAAAATAGCAATTAATGAGGTTACTTTTAAAAATATCAGTCTACCGGTAAATTCTTGTTGATTTGGGCAAATTGTAAATCACAGGTAAAGTAAAAAATATTGATTAAAAATGTAGTGCCTTTATCAAAGTTCCCTTTTTCATGATCATCCGCAAGTATTTTTTATGAGCAAATGTAGTCATCTAATTATCTTAGTGTCTTATTTTCATATTCAACTATCTCCATAAGGAACATACTGTACCTCCCCCTGTTTTGTTCGGGCCCAATAATTACATAGTTATGAGATCTTAAATTTTTAAGGACATTTTTTCTTACCATTTAAGATTGATTAGATTTTTTTCATTTGTGCAAATCTTTTTTGTGTCATAAAGCAAAAATATTTCTATGAAACATCCCTGGACTTTGCATTAAATAAAGATTTATTTCTAAGAGGTAAATTCACTTGATAAATTTGGTACCTCGCGGGGCTCGCTACGCTCATCACGCCTTGGGCTCGGTGGCTCGCTGCGCTCCCCACACTATATAAAATCAGCGCCGTGCTGACATGGATAGTGGGGCTATGGGCGAACTAACTAACATATAAATACCATAAATTTTACTGCACAAAAAGGTTCATTTTTTTGCCCAGTGTCTTTCTCAGGTGATTCAATTAGAGCTGGTTTGTACAAAGTAACATCTATACACCATGTGAAAACACACAGGATAAATTTATGCAATCCATGTGATTTTATGGTCCTGAATGGGCTGTGGTAACAAATTCCCTGATAGTGCTGGCATTCATGGATAATTAAATTACAGCCCAGGGGTCAATTAGTTGTAATAATTTACCCTGGCTAATATAATCCCCCCACCCCCCCTAAATTGATATCTCCTATTGAGTCTATCTTGGATCCAGTCTTGAACATCCTTTTGTCTTTGCCTGCAGTTATGTCTATGACTTTAGGCTAATGCCGCTACAATGTCCTTCCTTGGTGTACATCCCGGCATATAAAAAAAAAGGACTGAGATGCCAACTATAAGTGTCTACAGGGTCTGCAATCATACTTTGTGCATCATTAGTTGCCACCTTTGGTCTCACCATTCAATCTTTGTCTGTATTGATTAAAGGCCAAGATGTAATTGCAGTGTGCACTAATGCAGAGCTTGCTGTGGCAAATTCATTGACCCTTACCTTATTGCGCATATATTTCTATTAATTAAATAATATATCCTATTTAGAGTAAATGAACAAGGTCTTTTTTTTGCAATTCTCAAGATCCTTGGGTGGTAACCACAAGCAATGAATTTCAACACAATTTCATCAATTTGCTTAGCTACACCATGTTATCAGCCTATACCCTGGAATGAGCAAACATGACCTATGATTATACTTGTTACATAGATGACATGTTCTTATTATGGTTGGGGGAAATCCCAGAATTTGAGGACATGATGGAAGAGATCAATCTGTTTTTCCACATAACATAAAAGATGCACCTATCCAAACATTCTGAAAACAAATCGAGACAGAATTAGAACTGGAAAAAAACCACATTTTTTTAATCTCCCTATTAAACAATTAAAGTCCTTGAAGGACTCAAATAAGATAAGGAGATAATCATACACCATCAACCAGATGATGGGGGAATAGTTGGGGTACTTAACAAAAAAGGTGAAATGGAAACAGAAAACCTATGGGGGACAGAAATGCATACCAAAAGTTCACAAACAATCCAATGGAGCATTTAAAAAACCCCAAAAAGTACATCTTGATGAGGGACTACAATTTAGAATTATTTCAAGAAAATAATATAAATTAATTTGCATGAATAATCCATTGAGTCCAGTGTTTTATCTCCTCCCAAAATATCCACAAGGACTTGAACGATCCCCCAAAACACCAATAGTTTGTGTATTCTCATAAATTGCCTCAAACTAGTTACACAGCTAGTTTTTACAACTAATAGTTATTTCACAAACTAGCTAAGGAACCCAATTACAAAATCTGGAATGAAAGAAATCTTATATACTCTGCAATGACAAAGTAAAATACCTTTTATACATGCATTGAACATGACATTGTTATGCTTGTACACTAGCCCAGTCCTCCTTTAATCCCCTGCCAGCTAAAGCTTCACCTATAGCAGCCGCCTTTTCCAGGTGGCTTAGGTCCACCCAGTACTCAGATGCCTGCAGGTCTTAATGTGGACAAGGAGATTATTGGAGGCTGGGCTAGGGCAAAGAAGATACTGGAATAGACATAGGAACATGGAGGATGGGCCAGACAATACAGAACAGACAAGGAATGAGAAATTAGAGAACACAACCGTCTCTGTGACTGGATCTGAACCACTGCAGCAGATGGTATAAGGTAGCGGAATTGTACTATGTATGTAGCATATTAGTACAGGGTAATGAACCGTAGTGGCTAAGGTATTTGTGAACCAGTTGCTGGTATTGCAGGCAGACAACCGATTGAAGCAGATTGTGAAGAAATGCTGGATACTAGCAAACAAATAGACAGGACCAGAAGAGGACTTTATAAGGCTAAAATACAACTGCCGACAGTAGGTCGGGGTTGGGAGTATGTGTGCGCCCAGCACAGGGCATGGTCACCCCACCCCCTGCTCACTGGATCCCTTCCCACGATGTGCCAGCAACATTTTGTGGCCACACCGCTAAAGTGCGAGTGATTCGCTACACAGAGAAGCCATGCGAATGCCGGACATGTTCTTGATCACATCAGCTGTGTGTGTGGCATCACGTAGCTGCCGCGGCCTTCCCACCGAGCATTCTGGATCCCACCAGCTCTGAAACTGGGATTGCCTGTGTTTACAGTTTCTGGGCTCCTGCAAGCACAGATCTCTGAAAATCGCCAACTAGTGATTTATTTCCGACATTTGTGTTGAGATCTGAATTTAGGACCTTTATTTGCTGGCATCACTACACTGACAGTATGCTTTCCAATGAAATAATTAAAATCATAATCTTCATTAATATTAACCACATTAGACTGAACTTCACCATAACCACAAGTAGGAGCATGATGGTTTTTGATCAAGAAAACAACACCATCAACCAAAATCTTGTCGAACGTTGTTCAGTCAATGTATTTCATATGACTAGCCAGAGCAGTGTTGTAAACATGTCAGCTAAGATCGAATGGTTTGTGTTTTTGTGACAGGTGACAACATTGAGCAATGGGGGCTGTTGGGTGATCAACAAGATGTGCTGTCTCCTGTGCTTCATACACTCTGGACACTAGGACCCAGAGTTTGCAGTGAAGTGCGAACTCCAACCTGATGTGCTTCTGCGCATATTCAGACTGCAGCCATCTTTAAACCCTGCTATATTCCAAATGTGTTCCTGCATTATTTCTGTATCTGCTGTTTAACAATAAACCCAGGTTAAAGGCTCTCTGTGTAGTGTAACAGTCACTTTCACATCTGCTAAGCACCTAATGTGACCACCATTCAAATAAGCCAATGGCATTATTTACTGAAATGATAACCAAGTGTGAGTTTACAGACTCCAAGCATGCATTGAAGGTGCAAAAATGGGGTTTAGCTTCATGGAAGTGGTGTGGCTTTGCATCCTGCCCCAGGGTCTGCTGTGGCTGCCCTGTTATCTCCTATACTGTGATAGAAGCCTGGTGCTGAATGCTACTGAATCTTACAGTGCAGCACTTGGCTCGTGTCAATGAGCAGGACGTGCCAATGTGGTGTCATTGTTCATCAGCTGACAGCTGGACTGGCACAGGTTGGTACTTAGTCATTTTCCACATGACATTTGTTTCTATCATGTCACCCATATACTCAGATTTCCATAAATGTGATTGCTCATGTGCAATGCTCTTCCCTCAATGGGGCACTATCTTGTAAATGTATATTTTATGAATAGGCAGCATTATTTATATCCATATTTTGATTGTCAACATTATGACTCGTTCTTTCATTGTTGACATGTACTCCATCTCCATTGAACTGTCGACCTAATAACCTGTCAGCCTTACGTCCATGTGACCTTTTGGTTGTCTCCATTTTGCCCACATCACATGTCAGTAGACCTTATGCTTGTCTAGATATTAAGTGACTACAATTTGACTACATCCAGTTTTGTACAGCTTTAAACAGGGTCTGCAAATGCAGGGGGTTTCTGGTTGCCCAGAAATTACCATTCTCTTGATGGTGGGGCCCGGTGGGCTCCCTGTTACCAGGCAGCAGCTCTTCTCAATCCAACACATGTTCCTATTCGCTGGGCTGAAATGTTGCCAGGGAGATGCATGACCACTCCCCCCACAATTAGGACATACCCCCTGAAAAAGTTCCTGGGCCCAGCCAGGCTGACTTTCATGGAGTACACTTGATATACTCTCAGTTACTGTTATGACTTATTACCATGTTGGCATATTCTCTTAGCTGGCAGCAAAGTAATCTAAAGATAAGATCATTTATGTATTATGTATAGCTTAATTTGCATGCCTTTCTGTTTTCTGAAAGTGAAATCCCATGTGTCAGTGGAAAAAAAGCATTAAAGGGTGATTATTATTTAGAAAAAGTAAAATCTGGAAAGTATGACATTTTTTAATCTGTAATCAAGTCAATAAATGATTCAAGGCCAATTAATTAATATTTATATCAATTAACTTAAGTGATAACTTGGTAATCTTGGAATTGGGAAGAATGATTGCAGCTCTTTGCAGAGGTGTGAGTATCTTCAGCTATTACTTACAGTGTTTAAGACAGTAAATTGACCTGGGCTGTTCTGTCCAGGGCTATAAATGGAAATAAAAACCTTGAATTTTGCACAGGGCTGGAACTTAATTGTCCTTCAGAAATAATAGATAAGTCAACGGAAAACTGCAATGCTTTGCAAGTTTATTATTGCATGCAATATACTGTATGATGTATGTTTTATTGGTTTCAAATAACATTTACTTCTATTACATTGTACTGCTGTATAGTGCATTGGCTCACATGAAAAATAGTAGAGATTACCTTATAGATATTTAGATTTTATCAAATGTAGCCAAATATGACCAATTTTGCAATTGTTATAATGATTTTGACAATCAAACTGTATGGAAGATGAAAGTTACTAATGAAATTAAAAAAGCAACAACAATGAAATAGATGTAATTAAGATTTACTTCATGTTTAAAATAGTTCTATAACTAACACTGAAAATGCTTTACATTGCATTATTAGCATGCTGGGTTGCCGTGTACCACATAACAATGTCCCTTTTCTTGACATTAGGATTGTCAAAATTGCATAAAACCCCCCAGTGACAAGCAGCCATAAAAGGACAGAGTTTAAAGTGGAATTAAACTAAAAGTACTCTGGACATGTAGGGGGAAATTTACCAAAATGGATTCCCTAAAAATTCGTATTCGTATTTGTATTCGTAGGAAATACGAATGTGTACGAATGATAGTGATCTTGAAAAAGTCGTGTTCCGGAGTGTAAGTTACTACAAAGTCGTATTTTTAAAATTCGTATTTTCCGATGGTGTAGGCATTCGTATGTTGGTTTACGCATGTTTTCGTAGTGTCGTAGATTCGTAGGTGAAATACGAATGTCGTAGAGATTTTTGTCTGAAAAGCCCGTTATTTCACGAATTTGTCGTGAAATGAAATACGAATTTTCGTATATTCAACCACATGGCTCACTACGAAAATGAAACTACAAGCGTGATTGGTGTATCTCTTTTACACTGGGGAGGGCTCTCACACCCATATATAAGTCGTGGAGGCGCCAAAACTTGTTGTGGGTGTAGTTTGGAGTGTGTAGGAGAGAGGTGCAGTGGTGAGTTGTTTGGTGATTTTTGGTGAGTTTGTTCAAAGTGATTTCTGAGTGTGTATTGTTCTGAAAGTTGTCTTGTGCTATTGTTTGTCTTGTCCTTTTCAAAGTTTGTCCCAACTTTGTTTTTTTTTGTCCTATAGTCGATATTTGTGTGTGTTTGTGTGTTTGTGTGTGTGTGTGTGTGTGATGTGTTTTTCAAATGATAACACATGTGTTCCATTGAAGCTGGTGAAATACACTTTAAAATAGACCTTGTCAAGGAGGGTGTATTTTATTTCACGAATTTTTGTACGAATGGGAGTTGTTTACGAATCCGATTTTACAACTTCACGAATACGAATTTTTAGTACATGAGGAAAACACGCCTAGCCCATGCAAAAATCAGTCGTATTCTATCGATGGTGTAGACTTTTCGTACACATGCGTAGTCGTATTTTGATATACGAATACGACCTCAATATCACAAGTTCACGCCAAGATAATTTCCACGATACTACGATTTTTTTACTTCATAAATTACGAATTCACGAATACGCCAGAAATTCACGACAATACGCCTACGAATACGAATTTTTACACTTTTATTATACGAATCCATTTTGGTAAATGTCCCCCGTAGTAACAACATTTTCTGATGTTACTGTAACTAGAGATTTTGGTGCCCTGTGCCAGAAACAGAATTGGTGCTCACTACCCTCATTTTCAGAATGACAGAGACAGTGTGTGTCGAAAATATGGGGGTGTGCTTATTATGTTGAAAAAGAGTGGTTAAAGAGCCAATTACACATGTTATACACTTTACACCATCATAATTCCATTTATATATATTATGCCAGGTAGAGGGGATATTCCCCCCCCCCCCCCCCCCCCCCCCCCCCCCCAACAGACAGAATAAAATACGTTGAGGAAAAAGTCAATGGTTTAACTTAAATAGAGCAAGTCCTTGCATAAGAGATTTGGGGTGACGGGTTTCTGGAGATTGCGGATGGGAATGCACTGAGGAAGAGTAAAGGTTGCTTGAAGATGGAGGAAGGATGATGACGAAAGCTTGGGTAATGGTATCCAGAAAAAAGAGTGTATTTGATGGAAAGACAATTGGATCCAATAATAAAGACACTGAAAGACTGTGAATGATGGGAGCTGGACCTGGAACCAGAGCTGGGAGGTTCTGAAGGAGTCCGGTGGGTTCCACTTGAACAGGGCCGGCGCCACCACTAGGCAAATCTAGGCATTTGCCTAGGGCGCCGGCCACTGGAGGGCGGCATTTCGCCTCCCCCCGTGCCGTGGGGGTACCTGTCCTGCGGCTGTGTATATAAAGCTTGCGGCGGCAGCGGGGGGTCCCTGCAGTCAATAAGAATTTAATAACGAGCGCTATCTGCCTGGCTACGTGGAAGCGCTTCTGTTGTGGAAACACTGGCCGCACGCTGATTGGCTGAGATTCAGCCAATCAGCGTGCGCCGTGCGGCCAGTGTTTTCACAACAGAAGCGCTTCCGCGTAGCCAGACGGATAGCGCTCGTTATTAAATTCTTATTGACTGCAGGGACCCCCCGCTGCCGCCGCCGCAAGCTTTATATACACAGCCGCAGGACAGGTACACCCCCCCCGCACCGGGGCGCCCCCACCCCGACTCGCCTGGGGCGCTCCGGTGCCTTGCACCGGCCCTGTGAACAGGACCAGGATGAAAGGACCGGGTTAGGCTGAGAGGTCTGCAAAGGGATAGGGGTCCCACTGAAGATGACAGACAGGCTGAGCTGAGAGCAAGCAGCAGGCACTAGAATAACCAGGAGTCTTCCCAAATGAACTGCATGGCTCAGAAGACTTTTTGAACTGACCCTGATTAGCCTAGGCAGATTCCCTATATACCTAGAGAGTGGCTGCCTTTGACTGACAGGGCAGGGAAGCAGGAAATAATCTGACCTGTAAGAAAAAAGGGGAAGATAACTGAGTATTGGTTGCTTCAAGTGACCCCATGGGCTGCCTCGGTGGGGGATGCAAAGTCTCCTGCAATAGATAGTAGGGGGTACCTCAAACTTTCCTGGGATTGACAACAACCCAGAGGTACCCCCTACTATCTATTGGGCTATAGAACTGCAGGAGACTTTGCATCCTCCACCGAGGCAGCCCATGGGGTCACTTAGAGCCACCAATACTATTATACAACAGTGAGGCGAGATCAAAAACGGAAAAAGGACCACAACCCAATCAGCGGGTTCATAAATACGGTACGGTATGGACTTTCAAATCAGTCACGTCACCCCCTGATGCCCCTCCCCCCCCCCCATTTTATACTCAAAACTTTTTAAGCCAAAGCTGTACAGTTTATGTGTTTTATTTTGTTCATTAAATATTTTGATATTGTTATTAACAACATGTTATACCTTGTTAATTAGCGCAGTCACCCCCTTACTTTCTTTGCCTGAAGAATCTGACCTGGCCCAATCACTCTTTTGCCCACAACTAAGACGACATGACTCTGCCCCCCACGCTGCCACACATGCCTGTTACTTCTGTCGCCACCCGCTGGGAAACAGATGGAGACATGACAGCCAACGGCAGACACAGACGGGTGAGTAGCGTGCCTGCCGTGTACCGCCATGGCTGCATGTGACATTCACACCTGATCGTATTTTAGAGAGTGGGTAAAACCATGTTACACTGTAGGTGAGGCAAACATAACATGTGTAGAGAGAGTTCAGGTGCCCACACATCAGCAATAACAATCAATTTCTTTTCAGATCTAGTGACCCCCCCCCCCCCCAGAAAAATTGTTTCTCCAATCTATCTGACTTGCTCACACACTACTGATTTGTTTCAGTGACCGGCAGATATTTCCTGTCATAATATCTTTTCAACTGTCACTTCTTGTCATAATTTAAATAATGGGCGAGGCTATAAAACTACAAGGGAAAGAACAAAACAATTAGGGGTCCCCTAAGTTTTGGGAACCAGCACCGGGCTCTTGAAGCCGACGCTGGTTACCAAAATACAGGGAACAAAAAGACAAGGGGCCCCCCATATATTAGGAACCTGCACTGGGCTCTTGGAGCTAAAGAAATATATTTTATTCATATTTTTTAAATCCTATCTATTGTGCAATTGTAGTGGTTAATCCAACCAATCACTCCAGAGGTAGAGATATACAGATTTTGTAGAGCACTCCTTTTGTGGGCTCTTCCGCCTGCCCAATTCTGAAAACAATGTAAAGAAACAGGAGGTGGACAATAGTATAGTTAATTAAAAGATGGTTTGAAAATTTTACTTCAACAGGAATAAAAGCATTCACCAACAATTTTTGTGTTAAAAGATTAACACAAACAGCACTCAATCACAGTGATTAACAGTGGCATATCACCAGCTCCAAAGCTCCAGCATCCGACTTCTGGGTCCTGACGTCCTGTCCGCTCCACTCCGCCCATTGTGATTTAGCACTGTTTGTGTTAATATTTTAAGAAGGGGGGGTCAGTCTGTGGGGTGAAGAGGTTTAGATTTCAGGGCACACAAGGGATATGGTTTAGGCACTAGCAGGGAGGAGGGGTTAGGAGGAGGTGAGGGAGGGTGAAAGTATGCTTACCTGGCCGCTGTTGGGATTTCCTCCTTCGAACATCCATATCTATCCCCTCACAATTATTATTATTTATTAACAGTGATTTATATAGTATGTACATAATATTATACATAATATTATACATATACATATTATACATAATATATATTATACAAAATATACAATAATATTATACATAATATATAATATTATATTATACATAGTATGATATAATATTATATATGTATATTATACATATTCCACAGCGCTTGACAGAGAATATATGAACATTCACATCAGTTAATTAACCTACAAGTATCATTTTGGATTGTGGCCCTTATTCTGATCGGTGCGGCCGGATCCGAATATGCGGCCAGGACCGTGCGTGCGAAACCCTGCCTTCCATACGGATCGCCAACTCCGTCCGTACGCGTTAAGAAGCTGGCCGAACGGACTGCACGTGTATTTTTCATGGAATACGCCTCCTCCATCTCAGGGAACCTCCCCCATTATTCGATGGTCGCAGACCATCGAATGCAGGACTGAGTGGTCCACCAGCTCCCGCAACCTCAGACCACACTGACATTTTTCCATGCAAAAGCAGGGATCTGGATGGGCAGCTGACATCCGGCGATGTCATATGTCCGCCCCCTACACGTGCGTCACGGCCGCATTACCATACGTACTCCCCCAGCGTATGCATGGGAACGCCCATGAAACGCGGGGCGTATGCATATGGTAATGAGCCCAAATAGCCCTTCACGCCCCTCTCCACCCCCTGTTCGGAGTGTTCACATTTCATGCGGGATTTGGCCGTACGCCCCGCTCGCACATGCGCAGAGATGCCTCTGCACATGCGCAGACACAAAACATCGGCGGCACGAACGCACGTGGATATTACCGCACCAACCAGAATAAGGGCCTGTGTGAGGAAATCCAAGCAAGCACGTGGAAAAGATACAAACTCCGCACAGTTAGGGCCACAGTGGTAATCAAACCCATAACCTCATCACTGTAAGGCAATGATGTTAACCATTACACCATCCGTACAGCCCTAAATACAAAGAGATAAGTCATAAAAGACTAGTGAGGGTGACTTCAGGGCAGCACACACACAAACACACACACAGATAAAAACGTAAGCTAAATTATTATATTCCCTTGATATCAAAAATGTAATTAAGATAAAAACCAGATATAATGCGTTACAGCTTGTTCATTATCTATCTAAATACAGTGTTACATATAAAGTACAGTATATAGTAATGCATTTAAATATGTTAAATGTGCAAGAAAATAATAATGAACTTTCTGTAGGGAGAAATACAATACTGAGGTACTGGAGCGCCACCATGTGAACAAATAGAGTAACTACATGCATGCACAATCTTGTTTTGTGTAAGAAATGCAATTGTATAGGGAAACCTGTCATAAAAGACACATTACATATTTTTTTAATTGAAATTTAAACATTCTGGATTTATTTATTTTTTGTTCTGCTGTAAACAATACTTTTGAAGAAGTAGACAATCAAATACCTTTTATTTATTTATTTACTTATTTATTGTAGTTTATTAACAGTTATTTACATAGTGGAGCAAAGTATTTTCACTTTAACGATGTGCATGCAGAAATCACTCTGTGGGGGGGAGGACTGGCGAGCGGGGTGGTCTTTTCCTGTACTGGCCGGCCCCTCCGCAGGCTACTGCTGCCAGTTATACATTTGCAAAGTTTTACAAAAATACAGCTGACTCTGAATCAGGCCCAATGATCTTCCTATGTTCACCTATTTATCTTAATATAAACTCATCTAAATATAAGCAATGTGGTTTTGTTTTAACTCTATTCATCACAGTTGATGCTGAGTGTTGCTAGGGTCATTCATTTACTGACCTAGTATCTCAGCTGTGATCATAAAGACATGTGGTGAAATGATTTACCTCTCAGTGTCAATAAAGACATTTACTGATCTGTGGAATGTGAGTTACTCAATAAAGTGTTTGGAGCATTGAATTCATCCGTGGAGTACAGTATATAGCCCAGATCTATATTCTCTTGTGTCAAATTACACAACATCTCTTTACAGCTTTTTCTCTGCTTTCAGACCCACACGTGTAAAAAAGATGTGACACGTAATCATTAATAATGTTATGAAAAATTACAAAAATGAAAAAAAGGGCAGTATTTGTGATGCTGTCACAACAATTTAGATACATTTGAACTTTTAAAAGATTGTATGACTTCATTAAACATCTGATACAAAGCTGCTTTTTTTTTTTTACAGGTTGCAATATTGTATGTAAATACAGACAACGAATACGAACAGCTAAATATATATTTTTTAACATCTAAATGACATCAACAATTACCCATGACCATACTTGCCTACTTTTGAAAATTAGTTTCAGAGAGATTATAGTTGGTAATAGAATTTTGCACAGCTCCCCACTGAGGGGGCATGTCATGCTCCACCCAAAGGGCGTGTCTAGTTCCATATATGGAGAGATTGTGAAAAGAGATTGTGAACGTGGCACCTAGAAGCGTGGGTGTGTACTGCTACATCTGAGAGGAATCTTTTAAAATTACTTATATAATATACAAATGTAGATGAGCCCAAAAGCAGATACTATACTCGCTAAAGTGCTGGGAAATGGTGCTTATACTGTAAGTCAATATAAATGTTTCTAACTCTCAATCCTTTTTTCCCCAAAAATGTAACAGTGTAATGTGGGCTAGGTGAAATGAGGGAGATTGCTAGACTAATGAGGGAGATTACTGCTGTTTCAGGGAGTCTCCTGCAGAATACAGGAGGTTAGGCAACTATGCCCATGACATAACATTAATAATGCCACACCTACATAAGTTCAACAGAAAATATGGCATTGAAGTGACTACCATAAAATACAGAGAGAATTTTGGTCACTGTCATACAATACAAAACACATTTTTGTGACCACAGCAAGACACAGGAAGCATTTTAGAGGCCGACATACACTACACAGAGCAGTTCTGAGGCCACTGTATAAAAGAGGGGGTATTATTTGACTGCCAAATAATCCCCTCGTAACTAGTAAACCCCTCCTAGAAAAAATAATTAACTTTTTTCAGCAATAAAAAAGCACCATTCAACATAATTCTCACCTTAAATCATTAATTCATAATCATTATTTACTCTTCACATCATCGATTAATTAATATCAATATCAATAACACCCTTGTTACTTTACTCATTCTCTTTTATCGTCAATATTTTTTATTAAGAGTTTTTCATAATCAAACATAATCAAAGATAAGCGGAACATTTGTTGGTTATTAAATGCTTCAGAATCCCAGCCCCCTTGGGCATCCTGCTGGGTCACCTCATTGACATGGAAAAAGCGAATGCAGAGGAGAGTGTCTGTAGGTGCAGAAGCTGTAGGAGAACTTGATTTGGGTAGACGGTAAATCCGATCAATGAGGAGATCCTTCAGATGAGCAGAGGACAGCAGAATTTTCCATATTAAGGACACAACTAACAACTGAAATTCAGAATTCAGCGAATTTCTATGTTGGGATCGATCTTCTATATCTGCCAATTTGTCCTTATGAGAAGAGACCTCTCAGCAACATTGTGACTCAAAGAGTGCCCCTTCACTTACATAATAAACCACATTAAATGTATCAACTTACTGCACTTAATACTAATTACACCATCCCTCAATAGCCTTCAGATCCTCGAAATTACAGTAATAACCTATAGTACCTCTCCATATTACAGTAATATTGGGTTAGGTAGCCATTTTGTCTGCACTCAAATTACGCGGAGAATAGGGGAAAACATTGAGCCTGATTCAGACCTGATTGCTGCTGTGCAAATTCCCACAGCGACCGATTATCCAGAGACTGCACATGTGTCTGGGCTGCAATGAGCATGTGCGACGCCGTCCAGAGATAAAATCCTGCTACTTTTTTCTTTGCTAGCCGTTCGCAGGGTGATTTACAAGAAGCCAGCGCCTGGGGGTGGTAACCAGCTGTTTAAATAAATTCGAGGGTGTGTGTGTAACGTCAGCCTAGGCCTTGATCAGGCTGATATCATCACAGCCACTGAGTCCAGCTACTCGGAGCCTGTGATCAGTGGTGGCCAGTGGGGAAATAATTAGATGGTGAGCATCTAACCAATGGACATATTCACACGGCTGCGATTATATATTTGCAGCCATACACATCTATTCACACAGCGAGCACATTAATTAGCAAGGCAGGATTTCCCACTAGCGGGGCTGCAGATTCGCTGCCGTGAATTAGGCCCATTGTTTAGGATTAGACATTGAAACTAAATTTTCTTCACAGAGACTTATGAACTCATGAACTGTTAGCAGCGCTTATAGGGGCTCTCCTGTACAACCATCTATTCCCATTGTGTTTGTATACATAATTATTACTATTATCATTGTTTATTTATATGGCGCCACAAGGGTTCTGCAGCACCTAACAAAACATAAATAAGCAAAAAACAAGAAAATAACGAATTGCAAGACAATTTAGTTCAAGTAAATAAATATCGGGCCTGATTTGGGTTGGTTTGCAAAGCACATTTGGAGCCTGATTCTGGTCCGTTTGGTCCCCAGCGTATTCGCACCAGGGACCGATGTTTGGGCTCTGTGTATGTGCATATTTGCATATGCGCATGTGCAGGGCTGCTGTGCGGACGCCTTTGGCACCAGTGGAGTGTTTCTGACCCAGTGACTGGTTCAGTGGTATAACTAGTAGTGTTGGGAAGTGAAGGTGCAGCTTTTCTGGTTACACTGGTTGAGCAGAGCAGAGTTTGTGACAGCTCTACGGCCGGTGACTGACTTCTGGATGTGGTCAGGGGTGCAGGATGCTGGAACAGCAGAAACTTGAGTAACAAATAACATGTCATTTGGGGCTAGGGTGCAGTAATGCATCTCGCAATATGCCACTTTACATGCTATCAAGTCAGCACTGCGCTTGCGAAGTAGTAACTCTCTGCCAACATATCTGCATATCCTGCTGCAGCAAATATCTTTAGTATGCACATACTAGCACTCACAGAATGGGGTTATTCTGATTACATTGCTCACATGCGCATGTGCAGCTGATTGGTGCCATCGGGGGGGGGGGGGGGGGGCTGCACCCATGGGAATGCCCAGCATTTCATGGGCGTCCCCATGAAAATGCTGGGTATTTCCTTGTAAATACACCGGTGGCACGGGTACATGGGGCTTACAGCGGATGCCACCCTCTTCCCATAGAGGGAGCCCTCAGATCTAAGATACCAGAGAGGTGTCTTAGTTTTGCTAAGCGCTTGCAAAATCATTTGAGGGTCGACGAGCATTGAATGATTTTGTCAGCGTGCGAGCAGGGGTGGACGTTCATACGTGCAACAGGCAGCTCACAGATGACACTCAAAGCTGCGAATTTCGCAGCTTCTCGTGTCAACCAGAATCACTCCCAATATCTGGATATCTTGTTTGCTGTATTCTACTACTTCAACGTCATTCCTATAAATCGGTCACCTGATATTAGCAATACTCTGTGTGCCTGTTTATCCAGCAATTGCTTCTACATCTACAGTCCCACGGTCTTACCTGACACTCCATGTCATCTACTCAAGAACTGCTATTTATGTGTCATATGTGATGGTTTTATGTTGTGCTGTGCTGCCTTTGCTTTTTCCACTGGCCATTATTCAGGGTGATTCATCTGCCTTGGTTCTCCACTAAGGGCTGTTCCTGCTTCTCAGGACCTCTTGGCTGCAGTGCTGATGTTCTGGAGGTTGAGTCTCTTTGTCCAGCTCTGTTACATTGGGCCTTATTCGAGTTCACTCTTTCTGACAAAATCCTTCTTAGATGGACAAAACCATGTGCACTGCAGGGGGGCAGATGTAACATGTGCAGATAGAAATAGATTTGGTGATTTTTTGGTGACTTTTTGCAGGGTAAATACTGGTTGCTTTATTTTAACACTGCAATATAGATCACACTTTGAAGTAAAACCCCACCAAATCTAATTAGATCTGCACAAGTTACATCTGCCCCCCTGCAGTGCACATGGTTTTGTCCATCTAAGAAGGATTTTGTCTGAAAGAGTGAACTCGAATAAGGCCCATTGTTCTGTGTTCCCTATTAGTGTTGAAGAGGTAGGTCCCACCGTAGCTAATAGTAGGGAAAAGTGGCTCTAAAGGTCAGTGGCATAGCTTGGTTTGGGGCGGTTAATGGGGGGGTGCCTCCCTACCCCCCCTCCCCGCCGGCCTCCCCCCCGGCCGCCGGTGCCCCCCCCCCCCTCATCGCCGCAGGCTTACCTGTCTGCGCGTCCCGGCTCCCCTCCTGGCTTCAATTAATAATTCTATGCAGACGGACCACGATAAAATGGCCGCCCCCATACCGCAGACAGTTTCAGAGAACTGTCTGCTTTATGGAGCGGCCATTTTATCGAGGTCCATCTCCATAGAATTGATTGAAGCCAAGAGGGGAGCCGGGACTCGCAGACAGGTAAGCCTGCGGGGGATGCGGGGCGGGGGCATTACTATAGCACCGCAGCCCCCCGGCGCCCCCACATGCACAGCTCCCCCCTGCGACCGCGGGGGCTACGGTGCTATAGTAACGCCCCTGCTAAAGGTGGCGTCCCAGGTGGTGACCCCATAGTGTTAGGGACTTGCTCGACAAGAGGAGACCTGGACGATTGGTGGGCAGGCCAATATCACTGGCAAATGATATACTAACAACCTATTATTATATATTATATTGTAATGTAATGATCGCATAGTGCATTTGCACCCTCTCTCTCTGTGTAAACCCATGGTAGCTAAGCCTCTTAGCTATCTCTCTTGTGGTGGTGCTGCATACTAAGAGAAGGAGTCCAAGTCCAGTACTATGCTGCTCTGAGTTTTCTGTGTGGCCTGTCCTTCACCTATTCATGTTTGCATAAGGCTGTTGGAATTCCAATCTAGTATCCTGATGTTTATCTAGGATCTGGAGTTGTCATCTGACATAGCCAGGATAGCATTGACAATCTATCCTCATTCAGTAATCATTCCATTAACATGTCTATATTACATTTTCCTCACATCACTCATATGCCTACATCAGTAGAGCCCCAGACTTTCTCATTCTGTGACACTCAGCCATCTTGGATAGAAATGAGGTATCCCCAGAGGAGCCATTTTGAAATGTGCACAGTAGCAATCTTATATTCCCACCAGGATATAAAAAAGGTAATTAAATGGCTCCTCAACATCACAGGGGCTGTCATACAACCAGTAAGCTCGAGTGAAGGCCCATGGCCAATCCCCCTTTTCCTTCGATGTTGAGAAATTTTGTGGAAAAGTTTGTTATACAGTCTCTCTCTCTCTCTCTCTCTCTCTCTCTCTCTCTCTCTCTCTCTCTGTCTCTCTCTCTCTCTCTAAATTTATCTTTTGTGTCTTTGAGACTGAACAATACTTTTGAGGTGTCAGGACAAAACATCAGTCCTTCAGCTCTATGGCGGTCTGATGTTCATTGTTTTTAAGAACTATTAAATGCATAGTGTAGGCCAGATGTACAGATGGAGCCGCTCATCCCGTGGGTGCACCATAGCTTTCTGTCTCAGGCCACTGTTCATATATTGAAGGGCAGTAAGTGTGTGTGTGTGTGTTTAGATGATTTTTACTACTTTGCTTTTGCACAATGAAAACATTGATATAGCTTTCATCAGAAAGAGAAATAGGGTTTAACGTTGACAGGTACACTCCTGAAGAGGGGCGTGACCTCGCTACAAGAGGTGTGACATCTGTACAAGGGGTAGTGTCCTCACAGGCTATGCCATCCTTGTAAGACACCCCCCTCATTTTTGTCACACTGGCCACATGGAGTGCATAAAAAGATAAGGCCAGGACACTTACTTGCTTGTGTCATGTTGTGTGTTGGGTCTCCTGGGGGAACCCTTTCAGGACTAACTGTGTACTGTGTAGCAAGGGGGCTAATTTCTGTAATGCAATGAGGCTTGGTTGGAGGGATTAGGTTTAGGCATTAGCAGGGAGGGTTAGGGTTGGGGGGGGGGGGGGAATAGAGAGGTCAGGAGGAGGGTAAGTATACTACTGTCGGGATTACCTCCATTGGGATGCCAGCATCTGTATTCTGACCGCTGCTATCCTTACCACCTGTCATCTGTATGTATCCCCACCATGGCCCTAACTGTGTGGAGTTTGGTATATTCTCCACACATTTATATACAGTAGCGCACGCAGGGGGGGTTCTGAGTACCCAGAACCCCCCCCCCCCAAATGAATATGAGGGTCCCTTCTTTCCATGGGTACAAGAATTTTTAAAATCGGTCCTGGGGAACCGGAGATATCTGACTTCAAAGCAGTGGTCCCAATCCAAGCCTGTTAATTGCTCTCCCCAGTCAGATATTTCAGTTTCTGTCTGACTTAGAGTTTTTCTGAGGGTATATTCCAAAAGCTGGGACTCTCTCTCTTGATGGACACTAGTAGCTTGTCTCTACTGTGCCCAGAATCAGAGATATCAGCCTTCAAGCAGCTGGTTACTGCTCCAGCTCCACACACCTGGTATGTAGTGTTATAAACTCGTTGGCAGATTGCGCTGCCTCCTGAACTCTGATCCCCTAGTCCCCAATACCATTTGGTAGGTGGGATTATCTAGTTTTTAATTCCATTAAAATCTAAGAAATCTAGTTCCGGGAACTGGAGATATCTGCAGTCAAGCAAGCTGTCCTCCCACCAGAAAATTATGAATAATAAGCCCACTCCACTATACACCCCTCCTCTGCGTATTAAACATCCTCTACCACACTGGAAGTTATGTATGTCTACACTGCTGTTATGTATATATATATATATATATATATATATATTTTTTTTTTTATTATTATTTATATACATTTGGTCTATCTATAATACTTTAACTGACCCGGCATTTACTGGGTCACCTAAGTGTCCATCTCCGTGCTTTGCTCCGCCCCTCTGGAAACCCCCTTCTGAAAATCCTGCGTTTGCCCCTGATAAATAATGTTGTCATTCATGTACTTTATTTGGTTTTACTTAAGCATAGTTTATTTTTCTCTGTTTTCCCTGGTAGTCTAGGGTAAAAACACTCACCATATCCCTCAAACTCATTCCCCTCCCTGTTTTAGGGATGAGTGATTCCCGACTAATACACTTACTCCAGGCAGTAAGCAGATGTGGCTGTAGCTCCAGGTGTGGATGTACTGGTCCTGTTTTTTTGGCTAGGGATTACCACAGGGCTGCTGAGATGAAACAGTGGGGTAGATGTGCGAAGCAGTGATAAGAGAGGAGAAGTGATAAGGTTCCTGGTACTTTATCACGCTCCTGGCTGTTAATACCCCTTTTACACCGCCGAAAAATCCAGGTCAGCGGCGGGTCAGACCCGGATCTTCGGCGGTGTAAATCTTTAACGCCGTGTCCCTTTACACGGGACTTCTACCCAGGTCCTGACCTGGGTAGAACACGGCTAGGACCTGGGTAGAGGGCGGTGTAAATGGGAACGCCGGGTCGGATGACCCGGCTCCCATTTACATGAATGGGGAACGTCCAACCTGCGGACCGTAGCGTCCGCAGGTTGGACGGATTGTCAGTCTGACACTGACAGCCGGCGCTGCTGTCTGCTATACTCTGCAGACAACAGCGGCGGCGGGGGAGGGAGGTGAACGGATGCCTGTGTGCGGCATCCATTCACCCCCTGTCCAATGGCGGGGGGGGTGCGCGTGGGGACTGGGGGCAGCCTAGCAGCTTACCTTAGTGCTGGGCTGCCCCCAGCAGCGTTCCGGGTACAGCGGCGTCGATCGGCAGGAGGGGGGTGCGAGCGTTTAAACCCATCCAGTGTAAATGCCCCTAAACGCCGGGTCGCACCTGGCTTCAACCAGGGTCCAAAAAGCCGGGTGCGACCCGGCGTTTTGGTCTAAAAGGGGTATTAGTTACAGGCTGGGTTTAAAAAGGGAAAGTTAATATCATAACTTGTTTAACAGTATACTGTATTTGTGTTGGCTCATATGCTAATTAACATGGTACAATTAACTTATTTTTTTTCTTATAGTTTAATTGCCTAATTCATACCTGATCACAGGACAAATTTTCTCAATTTGTGCAAAACCATGTTGCACTGCAAGTAGGGAAATGTAACATGTGCAGAGAGAGATTTGGGGTGTGTTCAAACTGAAATCTACATAAATATCTAACTAAAGCAGCAGTATTTACCCTGCTCCCGCATACCCATGGGAACGACCAGCATTTTAATGGGGACATCCCATAGAACGCTGGGTGTTCACATGGCCCAGCGCCGCCCCTGTCCCTCCCTCCCCTCTGAGCAACTCACCACGGCCGTTTGCAGTCAGGGTTTGCACACAAACCCCAACCATCTGGGCTGTGGCCAAATTTGGATCACTGGGTATGATCCAGAACGGGCCCCAAGATTTTGTCCATTTTGAGAAAAAAATTTGTCCTGTAATCAGGTCTGAATGAGGTGGCCGATTCAGGAACACTCGAAGTGATCCATATTCAGCCCCAGCCATGATGGTGGGATTTGCGCAATATAGACTGACTTTTATTTCCAAAGGGGACAGAAATCATTTGATGGTCGGTGACTATCGAATTCTCTACCCTTCAGCCGCATGCAAGGGGATTTGTCGGCGGCTGGGGGGAGGGGTGCTTTGCGACCGGGGGAGCGGGCGGCGTTAAGGGACTTGCTAGGCAGCTAATGACAGCTGCCTAGCGCGCCAACCTGAATCAGCCGCTAGGCCCTTTGTTCTTTAGTGGCATAGATCACGCCATAGACAAAAAAATCTACAATGAAACTTCTGACTATGAAAGAATGGCAAAGTCTAGTTGGGAGAGTACATCATTATAAAGCAGTATGTATATTTGAAAAGAAATGTGTTTTCGTATAGTGAATCCTTTATACTGTAGTACTTATTTGTAAATGTTGACCAGTCGATCTATCCTGCCTCCAGTAGGTGGCACACTTTCCCCTTCCAGACCACAACTGCATTATTTCTTTACTTCAACGTACAAGTTTTATAGTTTCTGGAAATCTTATGAAGTTCGTTTATTAAATTATCCCTAAATATATAAGTAATGAGTTTTAGGTTCTGAGCTTACCTGATTCTCCCCTAGAGCTTTGTGTATTAAGTAGGCTGTCAGATATAGACTTAGACATTCACCAGCTGTAAGGCAAAGAACAATTCAATGTTTATAAGCAGCTGAAGCAGAATTCATTGTAATAACTGTGTTCCTGTGTGCTCTCTAACAATTAATCTCTGAATATTTTTTATTTTTTTGCAATCATACACTACTAAATTTCAAACAGTCATTCTGCACAAAGTACAGTAATATATATACAGTAATATATATATATATATATATATATATATATATATATATATATATATATATATATATATGTATTACAAAGAGCTTACTAATACAATTGTGCAAACTTGAATAGAACTATATGAAGCCACAAACTTTATTTCTGGTAAATTATGATTAATATATTAAATTATTAAGTTGCAGAGCTCGAAGTGGGCCGGAATACACCGGTACCGGCACTTTCTTCGAGCACTGCTGGGGGAAGCTGGGCAGAGAGGGGTGTGCTGCCTGGTTGTCTTAAGAGCAGGTCCGCAATGGCTGCAGTGAAACAGCATCAGTCGGGCAGAAGCGGTGGGCTGCCGGAAGCAGTGGGCTGCCCACCACCCGGCTTTCTTCAGAGTGGGTCCAAAGCAGTTTGAAATATCGCGCTGGCACGCCAGCCAATATGAGCTTGCAGTCCAGCAGCCAATCATGAGCCATCAGTGCCACTCCTGATTGGCTGCTGGGCCATAAGCACCTATTGGCTAGCGGCCCAGCGTGAGAGTTCAAACAGCCGCAGAAACTAGGGATGGCCATCGGTGCCATTGCCATCGATGGCAATAGTGCAGCTGGCCATCGATAGTGCTAAACTACGCAATGGATGACCGTTGATATTTTTACCTATTGATGGTCATCCATTGTGTTTGACTGATTGGCCTGCGGACCAATCAAAACCTGGGGGCGGGGCTTTGTGAGTGTCAAGTGGAGCTATACTGAGTGCATTGTTTAGCTGTGCCATCGATGGAGGGAAACCATCTGGTTCTCCCCCCATCAATGGCAAAAGTATTCAACATTGGCCATAAACCATCAATGATTTTGATTCGATGGTCGGTGGCCATCCCTAGTGGAAATGTTTTAGTCTAAAGACAACCGGGCAGTCCACCGCATCTAGTAACGCTGTTTCACTGCAGCTACTGCAGACCTGCTCTTTAGACAGCAGGGTAGCATACCCCTCTCTGCCCATCTGTCAGACTGCTTCCCCCTGGCAAGGAGCATGTAAACCTCCTTGGCAACGAGCATTAAACCTCATTGGCATCGAGTATGATGACCCTGGCATCAAGCAGGAAGCCCCTGGAATCGAGCTAGTAACTCCTGGCATGGAGAAAGATACCCCTAGCAATGAGCATGTCAGTAAGCAGCACTTATGTGCTATAATACATAATGGTCATGTGTGTGACATATGTGTAATGGGCATCATGGTGTATGGCATATGTATAATGGGCATCAGGGTGTCTGACATAATGTATAATGGCATCAGGGTGTGTGGCATATGTAGAATGGTGTGTGGCATATGTATAATGGCATAATGGTGTGTGGCATAATGTATAATGGCATCGGGGTGTTTGGCAAATTAATAATGAGCATCATGGTATGTGGCATATTTATAATGGGCATCACATTGTGTGGAAAATGTATATAATGAGCATCAGGGTATGTGGCATATGTATAATGGGCATCACGGTGTATGGCATATGTATAATGGGCATCACTGTGTGGCATATGTATAATAGCATAAGGGTGTATGGCATATGTATAATGGCATCAGGGTGTGTAGCAAATGCATAATGAGCATCACGGTGTGTGGCATGTGTATAATGGGCATCACGGTGTGTGGCATATGTATAATGTGCATCTTGGTGTGTGGCATATGTATAATGGCATCAGGGTATGTAGCATATGTATAATGGGCATCAGGGTGTTTGGCAAAATGTATAATGGCATCAGGGTGTGTAGCAAATGTATAATGAGTATCACGGTGTGGCATATGTATAATGGGCATCACGGTGTGTCGCATATGTATAATGAGCATACTGTATGCCACACACTGTGATGCTCATTATACATATGCCACACGCCGTGATGCTCATTATACATATGCCACATACCGTGATGCTCATTATGCACATGCCACACACCGTGATGCCTAATATACATATGCCACACACCATGATGCCCAGGGCAGCCGAAAGGAATGCCGGGCCCTGGTAAAATTTTGGAGGCGTGGCCTAAGTGTGGGAGGTGTGGTCACCTCCCGCACTTAGGCCACACCCTCAAAGTGTTTTGAGGAGGGTGAAAGAAAACTCTAAAAACTGTAATCTCAGCAGCCGCACACACCTACAGCATGTGCTGTGCTGACAGCAGGCTCAGCACGACCTCTCACGCTGTCAGTGAGACACTCATGCTGAGCCTGCTGTCAGCACAGCACATGCTGTAGAAGTGTGTGCTGCTGTTGCTACCTGGGATGGTCGGATGGGGAAGGGAGGGGTCGGACCTGCGGGGCCCCTCCAGTAAGCCTGGTCCCAGGTAATTAGTACCCGCTCCCCCCCTCTCGGCTGCCCTGGTGATGCCCAATATTCATGTGTGACTCTCTCTGTGTCCCCATTGTCACTCTCTCTGTGTTCCCGCTCTCAGTCTCTCTCTGCTGTCACTCTCCCTGTCCCTTTTTCCTTGCTGCCCTTGAATTTTGGCTCATACCGTGTGGCACAATGTGTAAGGGGCACTAGTACTATATAGTATAAGGGGTCCTACTAGTGTGGTGTATAATGTGTATACGGGGTATGTGGTGTGGTACACTACACTTGAAAACACGCCCCTTTTCAGTGGCCACACACCCTTTCCTGGAGCACATGCGTTCGCATAACCGAATCTTTAATTTTTCCATACCCCCACTTTATAATTTCCACTTCGAGCACTGATTAAATGTACATATTTACACAAATTTGAATACAGTTAGGGTACAAGACATCAAGGCAGAGGCGGAACTACCATTGGTGCAGCAGGTGCATTGCACCAGGGTCCCCAAGGACTAAGGGGCCCACTGCTGCCACCCACTGCTGTATGACATATTGTGAACTTGTGTTGAATTTGAGAAGGGTATAGGTCATTGGGTTGACCCATATTAGTACGATGTGCATTGTGTCGACTACTGAAGATCGACATGGCTGTTTACTGAAAATCGACACCTGGAATAGGTCGACATGACTAAGATCGACATGGTTGGAAGGTCAACACAAGCATAGGGTTGACAGTGGCTAGGTCAACAGTCAAAATGTTGACATGAGTTTTTCTCCTAATGACCATATACCTTTGAGGAGGGGGACCAAATTGAGAGAAGAGCCAAAATTGCCTTAGGGTTACAGAAATGTTCATTGTTAGAACATCCTTATTTGCCATCAGACTTACACACATATCCCTTTACATGCCATCATGCCATCTGTTCACTTGTCTATTTCTTGGCTGCTCTCAGTGTCACATAGGGGGTGGATGCAAGGATGCAGTACAGTGTGTGGTGGCCAAGACACTCCATTATAGCCTTGCCCCTTGCTGAGATTATGAGGATTATACAGCCATGGCTAGCATGATGCAACTCAGCAAGAATCCCGTCATTGGCCACCCGAACCACCCACTTTACTCGCACAATGGGCTTTCAGGGGACCAGAGGGGGGTCATCCAATTTTCCGAAGTATGTAAGTATGCATCTGCTTTACATTCCCCTTAATATGCCATAGAGCCCCTCATGTCTATGTATATATATATATATACTGTATATATATATATATATACATATATATATATATATATATATATATATATGCCTCAGCTCAATCCTCATCATGCCTTTTTTATGCCGCATGTTGAGCCCCCTCATGCCTCTATATATAATTCAGAGCCCCTACAGGGCCTAAAATGACAGCAAAGAGCCCCCTGCAGCTTTATATGCCTCAAAGCCAGTCATGTTATGCCACTTTATGATCTACAGAGCAACTCCTATCATTCCAACAAACTGTTATATGCCAGCTGAGGCAGCACGCTTAAATGTATTGATCAGTACTGTATATGAAGTAAAACCCCATTGTATATGGTGAATGCATTTATTGTGGTGAGTGCCAAGCTTTGTGTTTACTATTTACGTAATGTGGACACATACCATTTTGCATCCCAAACCTGGAAATGGAAAGCACAATGGATTTGCTTCCCAAACCAAGGAGTGGTGAGTGCAATGCATTATATATATATATCAATAGTTAAATATTTAAGTTATGAAAAAAATCGTTTTATATATTGACTGATTTTATTATATATATATTCAAACTTTAAAAATCCTTGAAGAGTTTAAAATACCTTTGAAATTGAAAATTGAATAATAAAAACTGTTTTCAATAATAAAATGTTTTCAAACTGCCACATTACAGAATGCAGGAAGGAAATCTATTTATATCCAAAAATTGCTTCTGCGATAGAAATGTGATAAAGCCGCTTTTCGCATATGTCACGTGTAGAATTGTTATAGATGAAAATTCTTTTTTCTATATTTAAGTGCTGGGACAGACCAAGTGAAAAGTGTCTGTCCCGGTGGCAATAAAGGATACATCTTTAACAATACTAAACGTGCCCATAAACTAAAGCGATTTTAGCCAATCTCATCCAATTTCGACACACGGGGCCAATGAGGATTACCTCTGATCCAATGGTCTGCTTAGATTTCAAGTACTGTGAGACCTTGCTGGGATTGCACGCGATATATTGTATGCAAGAGGACCGCATACGATGTATCACACGTGATCCAGCTGGCGCTGAGCTGCTGGGTCACATTCCAGCTTATAGCATGCAATATCTTGCAAAACCGTTTTTTTTTTATTTTAATAATTTCCTGTTTCTCTTTATTAATTATATATATATATATATATATATATATATATATATATATATAGATAGATGATAGGGGGAGGTCCGGCACTTACCCTTGCGTAGCTCCAGCGCTCCGGTACCCTTCAAGACTAATGGGTAGACAGGCACGTGAATAGCCCAAGACTCAGTAAGTTCAAAAACTATTTTATCCAAACATATGGTGCAAGAACTCCATTGTTTCGGAACCTACCTACCTCTTTGTCAAGGTGCAGTATACGTATATATACACTGTATGGAACAATAAAAACAATACTGTACTAACAACACAATAAATGACAGTAGAATTCAAATTTAGGAAGGCAGTCTGACCACTTAAGTTCCCTGAAGGTGGGGAACATCCAACAGATACAAGCAAAAACAGAAGTGGAATGGAGCCAATGTCTCCTATGGAGAGAAACCCATAAATACTGTATGATAGAAATAGTTTAGTAATTCTGAAACGAAGTTTGCATTTCCAGATGCTTTATTATAACTTGCTTAGATGGAATTTGCATAGGTGAGTACAAAACATGATAACCCAACACGTTTCGTCTGCTATAGACTTCAACAGGGGTTAAAACTCTTCTGAAAATAAGGAGAAGCTGGCTTGAATAAGTATAACAGAATAGGCTCAAGTTTGCATTAAAAACCCTAATAAAGTAAATAAAAGTCATAAGGATAATATAATCCATTATCTGTTTATAACAGGGTCAGCGTATAAAATGTCTAATTGGGGTGTGTGAGAAAGTATGGATTCTTTATAATAAGAGTCAGCATAAATAGTGCCTTCCTTCAGAGTTTTCTCAGAACAAACTACTTTGTACATTGGTCATTGTGGAAGCAGATTGTTCTGAGAAAACTCTGGAGGAAGGCACTATTTATGCTGACTCTTAGTGAATTCATACTTTCTCACGCATGCCAATTAGGCATTTTCTACACTGACCCTATTATAAAGGGATTATATTATTCTTATCACCTTTACTGATATATATAAAATATCAACAATAGGTGGCACTGGCGGTGAACAAAAGCACTGACTCTTTAAGCGGTATTTCAACGTTTCATTCCAGTATAGAATGTCTTCAGGATACACAAAATACAATAGACAAATCTTACCTTATATCCCCACCATGAAACAGGGACCGTCCCACCGGCTCCAAGTCACGCAAGAGGTGCCATCAGGTGACGCCATCACGCCCAGCGCCATCCGATGATGCCATCACGCCCAGCATCAGCCGTCCAGCATCAAACGGCATATTCCATTTCTTTATATGAATAAAGAAGGTGCTGTTATATTTATGGTCCCTTCTCCAGACAGAAATTGTATGGCCCTAATTGGCCAATAATTACTGTGTCTCGTTTATCAAACTATCTGGACATCTTTTTAAAAAACCTCTTTACAAAAGAGGTCTCAAAGACTATCTTACAGAGAAAACTATATCTATATATAAGAAGGGACACCTGAAATAACCCTACTACTGATTCCTTTATTAAAAACTCAACGCATTTCGGCAACACAACTTCATCAGGGGCGTGGCAAAGCATAAAGTTTGATATCTAGGTTATAACAATGAAAGGTATTCCTTATACCAAACAACGTATTTAAAATCAATATAAATAAAGGTAGTGAAAACAAATTCACAAGATTATTGAGGTAAAGAGATATCTCCTATGATGAATAAAGAATTGGCCATATCAACAGAGTATACGCCAACTAGATGAACTACACTAAACCTCCTTAATGTTTAAAATTCAGCAAGAAGAAAATAACTCACAATAGGGACAGAGTTGTACACTCCACTGCAGGCTGAAAGTCTTTCATTCCAATTGATAAAGCCACCCGGTGTGCGTCGAAACGCGTCTTGGGGACCCACACGCTCCTTCCAACAAGTGGACATCCAGGGGGAGTCTACACCAGTGCATGCCGCTCAACACCCCAGCACGGACGATACACACAGGGGGGTATTCAATGTCAGGGATACGGCTGTTGAGCAAGCTTGACAGCCGTGCCCCTGTCCCGTTCTCGCTTTGCTCGACTGGAGCTCGGCGGTCGTGATTCAATGTCCCAGCCGCCGAGCGGCCAGAAAGGGGCGTGGCCACGAGTTGAGGGTGGAAATAGACGAGCTCCGGCCAGGAGCTCGCCTATTTCCGGCTTTTCTCGGCAGAACGAGCCCGACAGCTTGTGATGTCAGGCTCATTCTGCGGAGAAACCCTGTTCAATGCTGTCGGGGAGGACAGCATTGAATAGGGCCCCGCAGCTGGAGATGGCTGCGGGAGCACAACAGTGATTGAATACCCCCCACAGAGGGAACTGTGTCCGTAGCAGCAAGGCGCCTGCATACAAACACGGCAAAGGGAGCCTCTGCCTCTCTGCCTATTGATTGAGGACTGCGCCTCTGGTCGCCCGACAGAGCTATACCAGGCTAACCTTCACTATATTTGCCCAGCAAGGAGACGCTGTGTCGGTGGAGGAGACCTGTGTGGGAACTGCTCACGGAGACACGGCTCACAAAACTAAAGTGTGGTGGCCACCTATCCAAATGGAGTTGGCCCATTTGCTATATCTCGGACATCAAGCCACCCTAAACAGCAAAAAGAGGGGGCATCTATCCACACATACGTAAGTGAGCCAAAATTGAACTCTAATCTGTATGAGCTATACACTAGTTTAAAGGGGCCCTGGGACTCTAATCCACGGATGTGGATAACCCACATTGGGGGACTGAAAATCTGAATTAAGACCATTGGGTCCACACATAACAATCTTAGAGTCCTGCCTCCAATTTGATTACCTGTCTAGTTTAATACTAGTGAATTGCCTTACTTTTAGGCAGAATTTTACCAATATTAATTATACATTTTTTATTTTTTATTTTATTTTAATTTTATTACTATTTTTATTATTTTCTGTATTTTTTTTTAATTGATATGTATTAAAGTAATATTTATATTTTGATTGATTCATTATCTATACCCATGAGCGCCTATTGGTACATTTTTTCCAATTCTCTGAAAGTCTTTCAGCCTGCAGATATATGCTATGCCATGCCCCTGAAGTCGTGTTGACGAAACGCGTTGGAGTTTAATAAAGGACTACTCTTATGAACGAAGTCATATGAACAACTGAACTCTATCTCAGACAAAGAGTGATTGTTATATCATGTTTATTTCATATTGTTGCTAGGTTGTACCATTAGAGCGCACTCTGAACAACCCCCTTCCATATCGTTTGCTTTGTGTCTCACTAACAGGAGAGACATTTCAGAGTAGCAGCTACAGTAGTTATTGGACACTATTGGCGCAATACTGTACCTGGACCATACTCTGTGTTTTCCAGGACTTTCCACAGCACTTTATGCACTTTGGAGGACACACGTCCTGATGAAAAGGCCAACGTCCTGATGAAAAGGCCAACGTCCTGATGAAAAGGCCAAGCGGCCTTGAAACGTCGACAAGATGTCCCACCATTTGATTACTTTGATGGAATAAACATCGTCATTTTTTTCAACTAAGTCCGCAGAGTGCCACTTCTTTTCTTCCCCCTGGGGGGTTTGGAATATCGAGTCTATATACTAAATTTGAAACGCTGTTTTAGCCCTGGCTACTATCGTTTGTATCGTATCAAGCTAAGAGTGTCTCACCTCCCGTCTTGATATCCACCTTTCTGTGACGGCACCAGCTGCAGCTTACCCGGTCGTTTGGAGTGCCTCACCTCCCGTTCTCTCTCTCTCTCGCTCTCTCTCTCTCTCTCTCTCTCTCTCTCTATATATATATATATATATATATACACAGTCTGTAGTTCTGGCACTCAGTGATTAAATGGTTAGCAAACTCCTCAAACAAAAGCCTTCCTCCTGTACCAGGGACTCCATAAAAGGCTCCCAATTCAGCAATCTGATGATGCAGCACTCGATCAAAAGACACAAACACATGCCTAGTTTCACCAACGTTTCAATGCTGGTCGCATTTTCGTCAAGGCAGTTACTGCCCTGACGAAAATGCGACCAGCATTGAAACGTTGGTGAAACTAGGCATGTGTTTGTATCTTTTGTTCAAGTGCCGCCATCCATCAAATTGCTCTCTCTCTATATATATATAGATATATATATATCTATATATATATATAGATATATAGGTACTTATGTATTATCTGGACTCCCATGTTAAATGCACCCCATTTTTTCATACCCCTACTATCTAACTACGCATGGAGTTGATTTTATATAGTGTGGCGAGCGCAGCGAGCCACCGTGCCCGAAGCGTGGTGAGCGCAGCAAGCCCCGCGAGGGGATGTGGTCTCATAAGAAAAACAGGAGTCCAGATATTACATAAGTACCGATATATATATATATATATATATATATAGGTACTTGTGTATTATCACGGCGCCAAAGTTTCTTCCGTAAGGCACCATAAAAAAAAATCGCATTTCATGGGCCATTGTAACGGCCGTGCGATGCGATCCGATTTTCCTAGGTTATTTATTCACTGCTCTCTTAGCCACGGGGGATCGCATCGCATCGCACCTCCTGCATATATAGGGAGTACGATACCATTACATTACCTATACAATGATATCATTGTATGACATACAATGAGGTTTTAGCCACCCCCCCCCACACCACTTTTCACGCCACCCCGAAGCGTGGGAAGCACAGCGGAACGCGTCCTCCGACCTTTTCATACCCCTACTATCATGTAGTAGATCTCATATAGTGTGGCGAGCACAGCAAGCCACCGAGCACAAAGCATGCCGAGCGTAGCGAGCCCTGCGAGGGGACGTGGATTACTTTACATGTATTCCACGTGCGCTCGCCACGCTTCGGGCTTGGTTGCTTGCTGTGCTCGCCACACTATATAAAAACAACTCCACGCCGACGTGGATAGTAGGGGTATGAAAAGGTCGGAGGACGCATTCGACACGCTTCGGGGTGACGTGGATAGGGGGGGTGCCTAAAACCTCGTTGTATGCCATACAATATAAACATATATTTAGATAAACAATTTTTGGTACTTGTTTCCTAGCACGGCGCCAGCGATAAAAATTGTATCCACCGTGACCCCCAAAATCGCGTATATCGCATCGCATGCAACCAAATCGCATTCGATGCGATCAACGCGATTTTTACATTGGAATCAATGTAAAATGGTCCCTGAGACCCGATTTTACATTGGCCCCAATGTTAAATGGCCCCCAGACCCCAATTTTTATTGTTTCCCAACCCTGATGGGTCAAATGGCCTCCCATTGTTAACGCCACCCCACGATGAACGCCAACCTGAAGCGTGGCGAGCCCTGCGAGGGGACGCGCATTACTTCACAGGTATTACGAATCCGCTCGTCACGCTTCGGGCTCGGTGGCTCGCTGAGCTCGCCACACTATATAAGATCAATTTCACGCCGACGTGGATAGTGAGGGTATGAAAAGGTCGGAGGACGCATACCGCCGCCCCTCGCGGGCTCGCTGCACTCGCCACGCTTCGGGTTGGCGTTCATCGTGGGGTGGCGTTAACAATGAGGGGGGGGGGGCATTTGTCATGTAAAATACCCATAAGGGTTGCTATACAATGAAAAATCGGGTCCATTGGCCCATTTCACATTGTTCCCTATGTAAAATCGCGTCCATCGCATCGGTCACATTGCATGCCTTAACTTAAGGCATGCGAGGGACGCAATTTTTTAATTGTCGGGGAAAAGGCTAAAAATAGCCCTAAAATCGCGTCGGTCGCGTCCATCGCATACCTTAAGTTAAGGTATGCGATCACCTACGACGGGCGCCGTGCTGGGAAACAAGTACCAAATTTTTTACCTGTGTCTGAAAAATAACAAGTAGAAGCTAATTGGTTGGTGGTTTATCACTTTCCATTTGTTCACTTTTCAAGGCTTTGTACATCTCGCCCTAAGAGATATGAAAACTATGTGAAACCATCAACTTCAATACAGTTTTCTTTTCTAGAAATAGGGAGAAGAGAAAAAATTATTTAGAAAATCCTTTTTTTTATTTACTAAACATTAGCCCTTTAAAATCAAACTATTATGTACAGTATAGTAGTAAAACACTGTGACGCTTCAATGTTGACTTTTCCAACACTGCCATGTGTTTGCAAAGTAAAACCTATTCCTTCTTTTCTTTTGAATGACTTGTTTGACTTTTCCATGATGCAAGCTGGTCATTTGAGTTTTATATACAAATAAGGCTAGTTTATTTGATTAATTAATACTGTCAAGTGCCTTTCCTTTAGGCCAAAACACTTAACGGATTGATACGTTATTTGTAAATATCGCTCTAAGTTGAGTGCTATGCAGGTATTGTGTTTCCCTATACCCACCACCTGTAGAATACAACGGTAACTAGCTCTTGCTTATCTTCAGTGTTATGAAATCCTAAAGGACTGATAACTGACAAGTACAGACATTGTGCAACAGAGAAAGTATAGTACTAAAATGTTCCCTTACATAACTCTCAAATATTAAACTGAAATTATAGATGCCAGCATCCATCTCACAGAGATGGTATTGTACTAGCCGTTGGGATCTCAATAATCAGAATGAAGACAGCGGCATCCCAACATTTAGAATCCTAACGCATATCAGTAAGTATATTAACCCTAACCATAATCCACCCTTCTTGCAACCTAACTCAAACCAACTCCTCCCTCAGCCTAACCCTAAAAGTGCCCTTCCACAGCCTCTACCTAACCCACCCCTCCGACAGCCTAACCCTATTGATTCCCTCCCAATGCCAAACCATTACCCACCCTACACACAGCCTAGCCCTAATGATTCCCTCCAACAGCCTAACTGCCTAGTCCTAAACCTGGCACGCTATCCCTCTCCCTAGTGCCATAGTCTAGCCCTAAACCTAATCTTAACCCCACTTCTTACCATCGGGATTAAGACTGTTGGGAAAATACTGTTAGCATTCCGATATCATCCCATTCTGGGATTCCAATACATCACTTTGTGATAGTTGCTGGCATCTATCATTTCAGTACAAATATTTAAGATTTATCTAAGGGAACATTTTGTGTTATTCTTCCTCTTTTGTATGTATGACAGCTGTGATCTTGACTGCATCCCTTTATTAAATGAAATCATTGTCCATGTGACATGTATTTCAATAAAGCCATTCTAATGAATATTTATGCTTATGGTGGACTTACAGCAGCAGAAAGGAGGAAACAAACTGGTATGCTGACTTTACAACTTCATATGATATCCCTAAGCTAAAGTACTAAAACTAAACAACCACCATATTATTGGAAAACTCAGATCTGAAAAACACTGGAAAAAAATGAATTTAGGATACACAAATAAAAACTTGTCAAATTTAGTTGGATTCTATGCAAGACTGGAGCTTAGGTAAAGGGCCATGTCTAGGAGTGTGTGATCATTGGTTCAAATGAACACTGCAGGGCCAAAGATATTACCCAACAGATGGTGACTCTGGCAGATTACATTTGGGGGGACCAACTGCTTGGCCTTCGGTAGTTTCTGTTCTGGGTGCAGAATGTCCCATTTATCCAAGAATCTACTGTATTTTTTATTATTTATTAACAGTTTCTTATATAGCGCATACATATTACGCAGCGCTTTACAGTATAGTTGAACATTCACATCAGTCCCTGCCCCAGTGGAGCTTAAAATCTATATTCCCTACCACATGTACACGCGCACACAGACATTCGAGGGTTCATTTTTGTTGGAAGCCAATTGACCTACCAGTATATTTTTGGAATGTGGGATGAAACTGGAGTACCTGGAGTAAACCCACGCAAGTACGGGGATAATATACAAACTCCGCACAGTCAGGCCCATGGTGAGTATCAAACCCATGACAGCAATGTGAGGCAGTAATGCTAACCATTACACCATCCGTAATATTCATTGTGCACCACGTACTCTGCACTTATTGGGGCTAATTTCATTTGATTGACACACGTCTTTATAACTTGATTGATGCACATCTTTATTCAACCTTAACTACTTTGTAACTATGTAGCTATGTAATTCAGCATGGATCACTAATATAATATAAGTAAGCCGCCATGCATGCAGAAAGAGTAACCATCTCTCCATGATCACTGCCCTGCGTACGGGTTCTAGTTTTGAAAATAATTGCTAAACTACAACCTACAGCGGTAGCAAGCGCGAGGAGCCCGGCACCGGGCAAGGCCACCCTGCATGCCAGGTCCCACCCCGTGATTAATTTACAAAACTTTGCTAAAACACTGTTATTGTTCAAGTACTTTGCTACACAGCACAATGCTCGCATCTCTACAGTAGCTCCCTAGCTGTTTCAGTTCACAGCAAATGTATGTGACATTAGGAAGCCGCCATCCCCCCAAATGTTTTGGACACTCCCATGTTGTCAAGACCCTTTATCGCCGACCTATCACAGCCCCCCAGACTTTAGACTGCAGTCGCATTTTTTCACTATGTGACCCTGCTTTAAGAGGAAGTGGGCACCTATGACTTTTGTACCCCTTTTACGCCAGAGCCTCGAACCAGTATTGCTGCTCCGCTCCGGGCCGGGGCTTGGTGTAAATGGGGTAAAAAAAGAACCCATTTCCTCCAATACTGGAGCCCATAAACCCGGACCGCAGCGTCCTGTGGTGAGTCTGGAGGTTGGGCAGGGGCCGTGTACAGCCTCCACTGCTGTCTGCTGTACTATGCAGGCAGCAGCAGAGGCTGGGAGGAGGTGAATGGAGGAGTGCGGCATCCAGTCACCTCACAATACAAAAATAAAGATGCAGCCCAGTCTCGCGGGGGGTCCCGGCTGGCGGTATGTTATCTCCAAGCTCCTGCTCAGGGCCCGCTTTCATGTATGTATTTTAGCATGGATCACTAATATGAGTAAGCCGCCCAGCATAATGCCGGGGGACACCGGTGTAAAAGGGAACAACTGGCGGGTCGCATCCGATTTGGAGCCGTGTCCACAAACCCGGATGCGACTCGGCAGTTCTGATGTAAAAGTGGTATTAGTGAATTAGTTTAGCAAATTAATTATCTAAACATTTTATTCAAATAATAATTAAAATTTCAAATAGTACAGTAAGTTAGAAAATCAGATTTACCATCTTAATTTACCCCCAAAATTGGCCTCCCTATAGCAGATTTTGTCCTAAATGTTCCATGCAAAAGTCGCCCTATAATTTTTATTCAATCTGAATTTCTTTTATTTATTTTTTGTATAATCAAAGTTTATAGGCACTCCAAATTATACACCAGCAATGAAAAATATCATCCATGTACAAAATACTGTTTTAAAGTGTCAAATATCCTTAAACAGAGCAATCTTAAGAGAAATAGGAAAACACAGAGAAAAGAGCTGAAAAGAAGAGAAGTATTGTGGTAAAGACTGGAAGGGAGAAGTAGGATGGAGGTGAAACTTGAGTGGTCAGATATAATTTGTGCTAACCCTACTCTGCTAACGGGTCTTGATAATATTACAGGAATATCAAAACACAAATATCAGGACTCCTACTGTAGCAGATGCAGTCAGTATGCAGCAGAGTCTTTATAGTCTAACCAAGCGTACCAGGTGGTACACTGGAGTGGGCTAAATCTTCCATATTCATTTACATGTCTAGTCTCAGAAACCAGGGTGATCCAGAGGGGCAGGTGGGGAGCCTTCTAAATCAACAGAATTATTGCACATTTGATGAAATGCTTTGGTAGAGATTTTGGGCAGTATTCAATCCTGCCAGCAAGGGGGGTTTCTGCGGTGAGGGTGGCTTGCTTTCGGCGAGGATTGACGTAAACAAGCCATCCTCACCATCTAACCCCCTCACCGGCCGCTTGCCCTAGTCTATGTTCTGCGGGAATCCCCCGAACGGCGAGGTTTGCCGCAGCATGTAGCGGTGATCCTTGCCGTTTTGACAGCCGCAGTCGCTGTTTCCACCTTGCTGAAAATAAACAGCGAGGTGGAAATGGCAAATGCAGGGGCCTCAGTTCAATACTGACCCACGAGCTGTGACAACGAGCTATCAGCACTGCTCGCCGTCACAGCTCGCGATAGGGCATTGAATATACCCCTATGTGTACTTGGACATAGGAATATTGACTTGGTTAAAACAGCCATTGTCCTAGTTATGCGAATAACTGTATCCCAAAACTCCTGGATCTTGGGGTAATTCTACCAAATATGAAGAAGAGACCGCAGCATCCCCTCACAGTACCAGCAGGGGAGCCGAGAGAGGGGGGGAGCAGGTACTAATTACCCGGGCCCAGGCTTGCTGGAGGTGACCTGCAGGGGCCCTGGTCCGACCCCTCCCTTCCCCCTCTGTCCCTCCCGGGTAGCAACAGTAGCACACACTTCTACAGCATGTGCTGTTCTGACAGCAGGCTCAGCATGAGTGTCTCACTGACGGCGTGAGAGGTCATGCTGAGCCTGCTGTCAGCACAGCACATGCTGTAGGTGTGTGCTGCCTCTGAGATTACAGTTTTTAAAGTTTTCTTTCACCCTACTCTAAACATTTTGGGGGCGTGGCCTAAGTATGGGAGGTGCCCACACCACACACACTTAGGCCACACCCCCAAAATTTTACCGGGGCCCGGCATTCCTCTCGGCTGCCCTGAGTACCAGCAGAAGTTTGGCAGACCTAGAATCATTTCCCTGAGAACACTGGTGCATCTATACACCCGCACAAGAAACTTAAAATGCATCTCATACACAGTGATGCTTTGACCAAAATAAGGGCATTTGGACTTTTTGTCAGTGTTGACTGTGCATGTCAACCTTTTGGTGTCGACCTAGACATTCTCTGCGGGTCATCTGGGTGCCATTGTATTTACTTTATTGATGTGCTCATTCATCTGAATGATTATAAAAATGTCCTGTAGTCATATATACACAATGTATATATAAATGCACTGTACATAAGCAAACAGGAATGCCTAAATTAGGGATATGATATTATACCTACAGCAAAATGTTAGATAAATGTAACAGATCTTTAGGTCTTGTTAGATTTATCTATAAAAAGTAGTGTTTTATGGCTTTTATTACTCTGGAAATTGCTTGTCTATGAGATTTAGTTAACAAAGGTTACAAACTGTTTGTGTCTGTTTGTTGATTCCAGTTTTAAACTTTGGCGAGCTGCAAACTGAATGTTTATTTTTGTGTTTTTATAATCCACAGCTCTACTCTTGCCAATATGTAAATGCACATTTATAATAGATTTAATTTCTTTGGTGTTTATGTGGGTATAACTGGTGTGTGACCAAACAAGATAAAGCAAACACATACAGTTTGTGATAATGCAGCGTCTCTTTTACATTGCCATCAATTTTGTTTAACAGAAAATCAAATGTCTGAAGAGATGAGACACCCTCCAGGTTAAACATTGTCCTGGTTAAAGTTATATAAAAAGAGTTATTGAGAAAATGTACCAAGCAATCATACTTTACATGATGTGTATGGCTGTAGAAGAGATTCCTACAAGTTGCTGCTTGTCCAGGATTTTCATATCCCGGACAGGGTTTGTGTTCAGGGAGCATAGAAAGTATCTTCTATATAGACTAAAAACCATGGTGGACGACTTCCGGTTCCTGCTTCCATGGGATCAGCAGCAGAGTGCTGAGCTCCCTGACCGCCCCGGCCAGCCAGCCACACTACGCCGCACAGGACCCCTCAAAACGCACCAGAAACCTGCAGGAAGCCCCTGCCGGCACCCCAACCCTGCCGATGCAGAAATTATTTGCCCAGGGGAGACTACAGCAGCACTGCCAGACTGCTGCTACGCTGGACGCCACATCCAAGATGGCCGCCGCCACACAACACTCGAGGCAGCAGCCACAAACAGCGCAGACTGAGAAGGGTGAGATGTCTGCCCAGCCCCTACAAGGTCCCACCAGCACCCCAAGCCTACCAATATCAAAATCCCTGCCCCAGGGGAAGCCACAGCAGCAGCGCCAGCCAGCTACAGCACAGGGCGCCACATCCAAGATGGCCGCCGACACACAGCTCACAAGGCAGCAGGCACAGAGAGCACAGGCTGAGGCAGAGGAAATGTTTGCCCAGCCCCAAGTAAGTGCTGGAGAGGCCCCCTTTATACCCTCCACCCAGATAGATATGTTTGCTCCCTCCCCAACACCACCCCTGGGTTCAGCATTATCTTATGCAGATGTGGTCAGAGCCATACAGGACACTATAAACCCCATTCTGGATGCACACGCTGCTAAGCTGCAGCAATCTGTACAGGACATTAAGTCACAACTTAAGCAGGTCTCCAAAAGGGTTACTGCAAATGAGACTCACCTGGGAGAAGCTTTCCAGGACATCTCAGCTTTAAAAACCACCACGGAATATCTGCAAAAATCCTCCTATTCCATGCAGAATAAACTGGACGATCTGGAAAATCGTTCCAGAAGGAATAACCTCCGTATTATAGGACTCCCTGAAACCTTAAAGGGCCCTGACCTATATGCCTTTCTCTCATCCACCCTCCCTGATCTACTGAATGTTACAGAGGCCTGCACGGGCATAATCATTGAGAGGGCGCATAGGCTAGGCCCACCTCGCGATGACCGCACCAACAGACCCCGCCCGGTGATCTTTAAATGCCTCAACTTCCAACACAAAGAAGCCCTATGGATGGCATTTAGGCAAAACCGATCCCTTCAGTGGAATGGGAATAAGCTTCTGATTTTCCAGGACTTCTCCGCAGAAGTCACGAGAGCGAGAAAGGAGTTCTCCCCGTTATGTACCAGACTGGTAAAAGACCGAGTGAAATTTGCGCTACTATATCCCGCTAAGCTGCGTCTGTTTTCAGGAAATTCTTTTAAGGAGTTCAGTACAGTACAAGACGCAGAGGCCTACCTATTGGAGCAAGCCCAAGCCTCCTTTTCACCGGCGGGCCCTGACGACACCGAAACTGATTGTGGCCAGTGACTTCATCTGAAACCCACTACCTGACGTCCAATCTACAACTGCCTTATTGTCCACCCCCATCTCATTCATCAGGGGACACACATCTTAGTCACTCCCACGCTGGACGTGGGATCGTTACTTACTGGCCCTAACCTGGATTCGTCCCCCCCCCCCTCCCCGTGAGTCACTGGACTCTTTGGCTCTACGAGACTTATCCATGTGGACGGCAGCTTCCCCGATCACAGAACTTACTTAAGTTCTATTGCAAAAGTTCCAGGTTTTCTTTTTTTGTGCGAATTTATTTTTGCATCTGATTTCCACCAGCTTTATACTGTTTGTCTTTCTTAACGTATATTGATAAGTATGTTATATTTAGCGGTTTTGTTTCGGCGCCAGTTGTGGGGCCTGGAGACCACGTTGGTCCCGACCTCAAGCTGGCCCTGAAAAATTATATATTTTATGGCCGGGGCGAGCCTTGTGGCTCATGTATCTGTTTCGCTTCCCCCCCAGGGGGCATGGTACCCAGTGGCCGTCTCTGCCGCTGGGACTCCAGAAGTCTCTTTGTATGTTTTGCATTGTTTGTTTTCCTTGAGGAGCTAGGGTGCAGAGGGGAACCCACCTTGCCCACGCAAGATCTACCCCTTCTTACTATGTTAAACTTGTGGGTCCCGCCTCCTACCCCCTGGTTGCTCCTATTCCCCCTCCTTTCCTCGTGTTCTTCCCTTCTGTCTTCTCCCCATGTCTTTTTGATAATATGTCTAGAGATGATCAGATTCATTTTAATACACAGTGTTGTGTGGCTCGGATATTGGGCGGTTGCACTGTATGGAAATTCGATCAGCTTTTCCCACTCATTAGATGATAATGGCTAATTTGAAGGTGGTAACATTGAATGTGGGTGGCTTCCACGTCCCTTCTAAGCGTAAGAAGACATTGCTTTACCTTCATAAGCTACAGGCGGATGTGGTGTTTCTCCAGGAGACGCACCTAACCCCCCAGGAAACTTTAAAATTGAACACAATGGGTTGGTCACTTTTGGCAGCATCCCCATACAACTCAAAATCTAGAGGGGTTGTCATTTTAACTAACAAGAGCACCCCAACTCAGGTGCACTGCACTGTTACTGACCCCGAAGGTAGATGGGTACTCGTGGACGCCACCGTACACTCAACTAGGATAACGATGTGTAATGTATATGCTCCTAATACCTTTTCCAAACTGTTTTTTAGGAACTTGGTTACCCTGTTAACACCATATATGGATACTACTATTGTATTGGCAGGTGATTTCAATGTTGTGGCCTCCAATGTGCTAGATAGGGACTCAGTAGCCAAAACCAGACGTCCCCCCCCCAGCCATGGGATCCAATATCTGATGTCTAGTCTTCACCTGACGGATGTCTGGAGGGCTTACAACCCAGTAGAACGCGAATTCACATGTCTGTCTGCAGCACACAGAACACTGTCTCGAATAGATTACATGTTATTATCTACACAGGCCTTTCCCCGGGTTCAAGATACTAAAATTGAAACGATCACCATATCGGATCACGCTGCATGCTGGCTCACCTTACACTCTTCCCAAGACAGGGGCACATACATAAACTGGAGATTCCCTAGCCACCTAGCTAACTCTACTAAATTTAAATCCCTACTTGAATCCACATGGATGGACTACAAACAAAATAATGAATCCACGTCCATTGCCTCCCCCCTCATGTACTGGCAGGCATCTAAACCTGTACTGCGGGGTGCAGTAATCTCCTACACCTCCCACTTGCGTAAAGAAAAAACTGCGCACTATTTAGAGGCGCAGGCATCTTTAACGGCAGCCTATCAGATTTTTAAAACGTCACCAACCAATGCAAACAAAATAGCGTTTACCCAGGCCAAAGCGATATTTGATGCCCTTCTGACTAAGCTCGAGACTAGGATCTCCTTCCAGACCCAAAGCAAATACCATAGATTTGGAGGTAAATCCAATCGGCTTATGACTAATCTACTACAGGGCCAACACCCCCCTACCACTATCACCGCCCTAAAGGATGATACGGGCACCCTTCATCATAAAGGAAGCGACATCTCAGCGGTCCTACATAAATTCTACTCGCAGCTATACACCGCCTCACCTGTAGACCAGGCTGGTAAAACGGCCTTTTGGGCCTCCACCTCAATCCCGACCCTAGGGACTGACAGTGCCACCAGTTTGTTGGCAGATATTTCGGAGGAAGAGGTATCTAGGGCAATTGGTCTCCTTAAGCCAGGAAAGGCACCGGGCCCTGATGGCCTGACAAGTGAGTACTACAAATTATTAGCTCCCAAACTGGTTACCCCATTAACAACCCTCTTCAACTCTTTCCTCAAAGGCACTCCTCAACCCCCATACTTTAATTCGGCACTCCTCAAGCTTATTTTAAAACCAGGCCGAGACCCCACCCTCCCCTCATCCTACCGACCAATATCACTTCTAAACACTGATTACAAGATCTACACGAAAATTCTAGCTGATAGGCTAAAAATTCTACTCCCTGAGATCATTCACAAGGACCAAACGGGCTTCATATGGGGCAGACATTCGGTCTTAAACATTAGGAAGCTCCTCACAGTCATGCAATACCACCAGTCATTGAAATCCCCATCACCTCAGGCCATCCTCTCCCTAGACGCCGAAAAGGCCTTTGACATGGTCTCCTGGGACCATCTTATCACCACACTGCAAAACTTTCAGTTCCCAGAACCATTTATAACCGCAATTATGAATCTCTACTCCCAATCTACATCCCAGATTCTAACCAATAATTACTTGTCTCCCCCGTTTAACCTGAAGCGAGGCACTCGACAGGGCTGCCCTCTCTCCCCACTCCTTTTCGCTCTGGCCCTAGAGCCCCTGGCTATTAAACTAAGAGCCTCCTCCGCGGTAACAGGAATTAAGGTTGGAGCCAGAGAGGTGAAGCTAAGTCTGTTCGCAGACGACATGCTTCTTTTCCTATCGAACCCCCCCAAATCCATCCCGGAAGCCATGGCAATCATAGACCATTTTGGATCCTTCTCGGGACTCAAGGTTAACTATGAGAAATCCCGTATTCTACCCCTAGCCTGGCCCCCATCATACCCCGATTCCTTCCCAGCATTGAGTCAGTTTAGCATTTGCACGGCCCCTATGAAATATTTAGGCATTATGATACCATTGCACCTTAATGCACTATACACTTCCAATTTTAAACCTGTATTGCAGGCCATTGCAAAACTATTAGAAAGATGGCACACTCTCCCTTTATCCCTCTATGGCCGAATCACGGTGATCAAAAGTGTAATTTTCCCTAAATTGTCTTACCTGCTGCAAATGCTCCCCCTCGCCCTCACTAAAGCAGATCTTTCCCGTTATAATACTATGGCCAATAAATTTATTTGGATGGGGAAAAAACCAAGAATGCCCCTTACCAGGCTGTTCCTTCCTAAAGCTGAGGGGGGATTTGCCTTACCCCAAGCGCAAAACTTCTCCCAAGCCGCCCACTTCAGATACGCCACAGATTGGCTTCTGAACAAGTCGTCATACACCAATGAAAACCTGGAACGTGCCCTCTTCCACCCTTTTGCTCCAGCAGCCTTGCTCCATACCCCACGCACCAAGCTTCCAAGCGTTATAAAAGACAACCTCCTTTTCAAAGAAACATACACAATGTGGATCACCATCCATAAAAGATTTGCTAGGAACCCAACTAGTAGCCCCCACGCTACGTTCTGGGGCAACCCGTCCTTTGCCCCAGGTCTAAATAATCACTTATTTCTGGAGTGGCGTCAGAAGGGCATCGCAGCTATCTGCAACGTTTTTGACCCAGGTGGAAAGATTCTCTCTTTCACAGAACTGGCCGACAAATTCCATCTCCCGCGATCCCAATTCTTTATGTATCTGCAAGCCCGTCACTATGCCCAGTCTTTACCCCCACCTTTTACATCCCCAGTCACCACAGATCCTATCCTTAGTCTACTAGCCCCACACAACGTCCTGGGCTATAGAATAAGAAATCTATACCAGTCACTCATTATACTCCCAAGAGACAAGCTCCTCCAAATGTTGGAAATTAAGTGGAAAACTGATATCCCCTCACTCCCACTGACCCAATCATTACTAAAAAATCTCCCCACCACTCTCAAACACTTGCAGTCTGCTTCTCTTCAGGAAACCCACTTGAAATTCCTTAACAGGGCCTATGTATCACAGCGGCAAAGGAGTCACTTTGTTCCGGGAGATCTGGGTCTCTGTCCTAAATGCAAGATAGTAGGTGCCACCCTTTTCCATAATTTTTGGGAATGCGGCAAGATTAGAATTTTCTGGAGGAAAGTCCTGGGTTTCCTGAATACCTTATTTAACCTGCAACTCACATATGATCCCATCCCCATCCTTTTCCTTAACTTTAAAAATTGGACACTTGGACCGCATAAAAAAAGGATAATACCACTTCTTAGCTTGATACTGGCCCAGTCTAAAAAACTGATCCTGACCCACTGGATCCACAGGGTTACCCCGTCGCTTACGGAGTTGAAACACTCATTACTGAAAATCATGTATTATGAACGTCAGGCATCCCTACATGACATTGAGAAAGGTGTGATTCGTTTCTATGCTAAGTGGGACTTCTTTATTCAATCATTAGACCCAGAAATACAGTCTTCCATTCAGAAGATTTTCGAAAATACCACTTGGATCATGCTACGCCAGATTACATAGTATTGATCGTACTCTGAACCCCCCCCCTTTTTCTTTATCTCATAGTGAATGCTGTATTGTCTCATTTATTTGTCATCTTCCCTTCCTTGTCCTCCCACCCCCCTTTTTCCCCTTCCTCCCCTCTTTGTTCGTATCGTTTAAATGTTCAGTTGGCGGTTTATGGCCAACGTTATGTTATGTTGGAGGAAAAGTCCAATTTGAAATAACGGCGGGAAATGAACCACCGTTACACGGTAGGGTGCCACATACGTGGTCACCCCTGAGTTACTTTTCCATCTCTCCGTCCTAGTTAGACCTGTATTAGTCTCAAAACTTTCTACGGTGGTATTGTCTACTACCGACAAGTTATGCTTTAGTAATCTATATTCATAGTTTGCGAGATGAGCAGACCGGAGACTGTGTACAATACATGCCGGAGACCTCTTCTGATGTAACAGTGTACCTGTATTTGTATTTTATTATTATTTGTTGTTTTCTCTATTTTCAAAAAAAAACTACAATAAAACGTTTATAAAAAAAAAAAAAAAAAAAAAACCATGGTGGACTGCGACTTCCTAATTTCCTTAACTATTACAATGCTGTCCTTCTCTGCTTAGTAATGGATTGGACTAGAGGCATAGCTAACAAACACTGGGCTGCAAATGAAGATAGCTATTTATCCATACCCATTAATGTAGCCTCTTGGGTCCCATCCTTACCATCTTTGACACACCAAACAATCTCTCCTACATTGTCATGCTGGAAAAAACATAAAGAAGTCTAGCCCACATATCCTCAATACCCACTCCCCTTGCATCCCTTTTTTAACATACTGATTTCCACCCTGCAGTGGCATGTGGTGGGGTGAGGCACAGCCTTTTTTTTTGTCATACTAATGTATTCGCTGGAGTTTTGAGTTTATAAAGTATGTAAAAAATACAAAAAATATATTAAAAAGTGTTATTTTTATTATTCTAATAATTTTTATAGTCAAAACTCTGGAGTAAAAAGTCTATGGCAGGTGAGGCAGTGCCTCACCTGGCTACCTTTTCTGCACATCTCTTATTAAAACTCAGTGAATCTCGAGCAGTACAGGTTGAGTATACCTTATGCAAAATGCTCGGGACCAGGAGAATTTTGAATAATGGATTATTCCGTATTTCAGAATATTTTAATATTTCAGTGATGTATTTTGAAGTATCTTGCATTTATGCTGTATAAACACATAAACCACATAAAATGCACACAAGTATATTTTATTTGTTCAAAAAACAAGGTTTCAAAACATGAAACAAAATGTGTGTACTATCTCAGATATTGAATTTGAATGCCAAGCAATCATTTTCTTGTACATATATAGGCCCTTATTCAGATCTGATCACAGTACAGATTTGTTCTCAAAATGGGCAAAACCATGTGCACTGCAGGTGGGGCAGATGTAACATGTGCAGAGAGAGTTAAATTTGGGTGGGGTGTGTTGAAACTGAAATCTAAATTGAAGTGTACAAATAATGCAGCCAGTATTTACCCTGCACAGAAACAATATAACTCACACAAATCTAACTCTCTCTATACATGTTACATCTGCCCCACCTGCAGTGCACATGGTTTTGCCCATTTTGAGAACGAATATGTACTGAGATCAAATCTGAATAAGGGCCATAGTGCCAGTTACATATCATGTCCTCAGTAGTGCTGTTACAAATGTCCCCAGTGAGTTTTTAGCAAAAAATTTTTAAAATAAATAAAATTTCACTTTCTGGAATGTATGGTTTTCGGAATAATTCGGATAACGGATATTCGGGTATGGGATACTCAACCTGTATATACTGCTGCACTTGTGTATAATGCCCACATGTACCCCATGGCTCATATATTGTTTGCAAATCTGGCTGTGGTACTTGCCAGGGACACCTAACACCGAGACATGCTCTGTCTGATATGTACATAAACTGCGGACGGAAATACAGTTTGGCTATCTACCGTTCTTCATATCTTTATGGAATAGGGAACTGGGTTGCTCTCTCTCTGATAAACAGTCGCATTTACAAAAGGTCAACACAATTAAAATGTTGACATGGCATTTTTTGGACTTTTTCATGCTTCCTCCATCCACATGGACTCCGAATGGGAACGATCTCTTCTTTCTCGTCACTCACCGCTGCCCGCTTGGCCATGCTGCTGCCTACTCGGCCATGCTGCTGCCACTGCCCGCTCAGCCATGTGGCCATGCGTCTGAAACTGCCCACTTGGCCTTGGTGCTGTCACTGCCCGCTCGATCATGCTGCTGCCAGTGGTCAGCAGGTCAGTCACCACTCTGTGACACAGACAGCTTGCTGCCTGTAATATGTCCCGCCCCTAGTGGCAAATCTGGCCCTGGCTGTTCTACATGTGACTCAGAATCCGACCATAAGTAATGTAATAAAGTGTCACATACAAGAGAGAATACAGTGGAGACCAGTATATAGTATTTGCAATTAACAATGTATAAAAAGTCTTATCTGGAAATATCCTTTACTACAGTAGTGCAAATAAAAATGAGAAATAAGTATTGCCAATACGTCTAATTACTTAAGTTGCAGTTTTGGGAAAATGCCCTTACTGCCCTTGGCCCATGCTTAGCTGGACTATTCCTCTTCCATTCTCCCACTTCAGCCATAAGGAGTTGCAACTGTAACATAAACAAAACTCAGGACCCAAACATACTGGGCCAGATGTACTAAGCTCGAAAAGTGATAAAATGGAGAGTGATAAACAGCACCTAACTGCCATGTCACAAGCTGTGTTTGAAAAATGTAAGTTAGGAGCTGATTGGCTGGAGGTTTATAATTTTCCATTTGATCACTTTTCAAAGCTCAGTACATCTCGCCCACTGTATGTAGACATAGTTTATTGCACACAATGCATATTGCCTACCCTCCTGAAATGGCCGTAAAGCTCCTGAAATGGGCCAAAGTCTCCTGCATCCTCTCCGGACCCCTGTATGACAAAAGTATTCTCAGCTGAACATGAGCCTCTAGTCAGATCTAGAAGGTGCTTTGTCACAAGCCCTCATTCTGCAGCTTTGCGGGTCAATTAAATGCCGCCTTCACAAACAGCCACCCCCCCCTTGCACGCCAATATTTTCCGCACGCATGCAAATGGATGTCTAGCATAAACATCTATTCGCAGCCTTGCGTACAGGGACAAAATCATTTGATGTTCACCGACCTTAGAATTATTTTGCAAGCGCTCGCAGACCTAAAACACCTCTCTGGTGCCTTAGATCTGTGGTGTCCCTGTATGGGAAGCAGGTGCGCAGCTGACATCCACTGACTTCTGGGCATTCCCATGGGTGCAACCCCTCGCCGCCGCCCCACACCCGCAATTCCCCACGCCCACTTGCAGTAAATGGCTGCCCATGTGCAGTAAAGTTTGAGGGCATGTGCCGTTGTTAAACAACGAACACGCAGAGGAGCGAAGCAACCAAAATTACCACCTTGTGTCAGTCTAGTTTGCATTTAAAAAACTTTCCAATAAAAAATATGTTAAGTTTCAGGGGAGAGTAATGAAGCTTTTAATTAGCTATTTAAATTAGTTTTTCATTATTGTTATTCATCAATTATAAATATTGAGTTTCACTGCTCTAAACGTGGGTATTTACATTGGTATGTGACTTTACAGCAGAGAGCTAAAAGAGTTAATAAAGTTGAGTAGATGGAACACAATTGTGCAGGCCTCATGCTTGAAGAAATCTTTCTGCATAGCCACTCTGCTTTTGCCTAGGTAACTCTGGGACTTCACCCAGACAAACAATAATGTTGCTATGACAACTTAATAACTGGATATCCCCTCCACAAACAGGACCAAATACAGCCTAGAAAAGTCTACTCTTGTGTGCAATGACAAAACACTGTAATGTAGGAAGACAGAAGCATAGGAGCCAACATTTTAAAATACTTTCCTGTGAAAGTTTTCTGCTGAACTAATGCATCTAGGCAAGGCAAGCACAGAACTGTCTCAGCACTCCTTGGTGGAGTATAAATCCCATAGTGATACAGTGTATTTACATTTTCATATTCAATACATGAGTCCATTACAATATTCATTTATTGATTATATTAATTATTGCATAAAATGTGGAGAAAAATACTTTTTGTAGGGGATCCAATTACATGATCAATAGGGACCCAACATATCAACAATCACCTCAGAATATCCTCAGAATGTCGACATGTTCACAATGACATCTGAAATGTTGACATATAAAGATTTGACATACTTAATAGAACCGTCACTCGTCAGAGGTCTGTGCTAGAAAGGCTGCACACCAGTAGTGTGTTTATAACATACTTGCCTACCCTCCCGGAATGGCCAGGAGGGTCCCGCAAATCGGGTCCCCCTCCCGCCCCCCCCCCCCCCAGTCCAAATTTTGCGGGTCGGTGGGGAGGGGGCGGGGCTAAAATGATGCGAATCGCGGCATTTCGCAGCATTTTAACCCCTCCCCCATCCACGGACCCGATAATTAATGCGGCTGCCGGTTGTGGGGGCGGGGCTTGGTGACGGTAGCCTCGCCCCCCCCCCCCCTAAAACGAAGCCTCGTCCAGCCCTGCTTTCACTCCTCTCGGGCTTCTCCCAGAGAGGAGATTAAAGAAGTCGGCATGTATGATTTATGATGGGTGTAGTATGCGCGGGTCGCATGGGCCCCGAGAGGGGCCCGCACTGCACACACTGCACCCATTTCTCTAATACTTACCCTCTGGAGTCCAGCGGCGGTGGGAGAAGTGCTGCCGAAATCGGCCAGGAAAAGTGCACGGCAACCATTTTTCCAGTGATCTGCTCATGTGCAGTGTAGTCTGAGCGCTCTAGTGCTCAGACATCACAATGCTGTGCTGTTACTGGCAGCAGCAGAGATAACAATACTGGCGCTCAGACCATACTACACAGCGCTGCTCCCGGCAGTGAGGAGGGAGCACGGCCGGCAGAGGCTGCACACGGGCCTCCGCCTCATTTAAAATGCCCCTGCTGCACACATAAATGCAGTGAAGATGGCGCTGTGTTGCATCCAGAACCAGGTGCTTGTACACCAGAGGCATTAGATTGACATTCTGTCATACCAAAATGTCATCCTTGCAGATGGGATGAATGTCGACATGGTCACTGTTGACATGCTAAGCATGGCAAAATTCAGCAGGTATGTTCAGGTTTATGCATTTTGACCTAAGGACTGTTGATTTAACATACTAAACCCTTCTGCACTGTGTAGTTGGTCAATGCTGAACAATATCATTTCTTGATACAAATCTATAAAAATTGGTGAAATAAACAGATATTGTTCTAGCTGTGCTAAATTATGCAAAAGTTGTAAGAGGTGTCATAAGTAATAATTAAAGTAAGAAGTAAAAAGATGCCCACTGATGCCTTCCTAGGATCAATTGTGTGAACATGATACATCCAAGTAACCTTTAGGTTACCCAGGATGTCCAGCACAATCACACTGCCGGGGCCAGTAAAGCTAATACGTCCCTGTTTTCTGGAAAGCTCCACATTGTCCTTCCCACAAGACCATGCCACGAGAACATGGCCGCTTTTGACAAGGCCATGTCTATTTTTTTGTCTGGGGGCACACCTTTAGGTGCGCCTGATAATGATGGTGTATTGTGACTGATTAGACAGACACTAATAGTAAGGGGGCATTGTAACTAGGGAGATATACACTAATAATGAGGGTGTACCATACTTTTGGAGATACAAATTGATAGTGCTCAGTGACAACTTATCAGTCCCATTGGAACCCTAAAAAAACACAGCAGTCACCCTTGCACATAGATATCACAATGATAGATATATAAATGATAGATTCAGATCCGGACTTTCAATCAGCACTGACAGCACCGCTGGTGGGCCATATATATATATACTGGTAACCATTGGCGTGCGCAGCCCATTTTATTAGGGGGTGCACCATTGGAAGGGCATGTCTATCACCGCCTGCTGGGCATGTCTATCACCGTCCACTGGGCATGTCTATCACCGCCTACTGGGCATGTCTATCATCACCTACTGGGCATCAATACAAACTAAACAGTTTGGACAGGCGCACATCAAAAATTTACATCATAATGCCCATTACACATTATGCCACACTCCGTAATGCCCGTTACACATTATACCACACTCCGTAATGCCCATTACACATTAGGTCACAATCCATAATGCCTATGAAACTTTATGCTACACTCCGTAATGCATATTACAAATTATACCAAAAACCGTAATGTCCATTACATAGTATGCAAAATGCTGTGATGCCCATTACATCATATGCCACACACATGTCTAAATGCCTATTACATATTATCCCACATACTGTAAGTGACGGACGGGGACAGTGGACGGGCAGAGAGGGGAAGGGGGGGGGGGGGGAGCGGCGGCTTCCTAATATCTGTGGTGGGTTTTGCTGGGGCAGGACAAACCTGCCCTAGTAGGTTTGTCCTGCCCCAGCAAAACCCACCACTCAAGGGGTTAATTGCTAATTTTTCTCCTATGAATAATAACCTAACCTAGCTTGCTTCCTCCCTGTGACTGCAGGCAGCCAGGTCATGACTCACGCTGGCTCCTGCTCAGCGTGGATATCATTCACTTCACTGCCTCCCTCTGCCAGGGCGCGTGCTGCTGCAGTGCTGGGCTTGCTCTCTGACTCAGGCTGGCAGCAGCGAGGATGGGAGCGCGGGCAGGATGCGAGGATGGGTGTGCGCTGTGACGTCATCGCGTCACGCTAGCGTGTGATGTTTATAGGTGGGGCCGGGGGATAACTTGAATGGAGCCCACGGTCCAGCCTGTGCTTCCAACTTAGTGTACTGCGGGCTTGAGATCGGCGGCAGCAGGCAGCAGGCAAGTAAGGCTGTCCTGACCACCGCCGGGTAATGGTGCTGCTACACATTTTGCGTGCAATCGCGTGGGGGGTGCCGGCGGGCATTAGGAGGTGCCTGTGCACCCCCGGCACCCCCCGTGCGCACGCCTATGCTGGTAACATCTATTGATTTGCATGCATGCATATACATGGTATATAGCGCCAAAGAATTTCCACAGAAGTGGTATAAAAGCTATTTTGTCCACACAGTGGTTATCTATCTCCAATGAGGATACACCAATGAGGGACTGTGTTAATACATTGTGGAGATGGCTACGGTTACATTTTGCCCACAAAAAGAAATACTTGGGATGAACTTTTTGTGCCTGGTATCATACAGACTCAGACTTTGGAACATTTATCATTTATATTTGTGTAAGGGAGCTTCATCCATTTCTATCAGATCCAAATAAAGTTGTGGGAACGGTATACATTTCTAAAAGAGTTATATTATTTATGTATTTTATCTGTATTGTTTGTGTGTAACTTCATGTGGACTATTATCCATAGACATCCACCTGGCATTCTAATTTCATTCTTTATACATCATGCCACAATTTGACCATCGTTAATAGTCTCAGGCTGGGCCTGGTATCCTGCGCGTATTGTTTAAGCTATTAACTCACTGTTTGGATACAGGGTGTAATTCAGAGCAGGGGCGGATCCAGGATAAAATGACTGGGGGGGCACCATGATAAAAGAGGGTTTGGATGGGGGAGGGGCGGTGTTAGTGGTGCCAGTGTACATGCTAAGAGAGCGGCAGGGAGAGGGTGGGAATGGGATTAAAAATAAGCCCTGGAATTTGAAGTACGCAGGCCCACCATGGGGACAAAAGGGAAGGATGTAGTTGTGTGTGCACGCCGAAGGCGCGCTCCGGAAAAGGGGTGTGGCCACTCAACAGGGGGCGTGTCCTTGAGTGTAGTGTACGACACCATATACAACTTCTACACATTATGCAACAAAATACTAGACCCCATTATACTTGCCCCTTACACATGATGCCAAATGGGATGAGCCAAAATTCACATAATGCCACATGGATTGAGCCAAAATTCAAATAATTCCACATGGATTGTGTCAAAATTCACATAATGCCACATGTATTGAGCCAAAATTAACATAATAACACACGGATTGAGCCAAAATTCACATAATAACACACGGATTGAGCCAAAATTCACATAATAACACACGGATTTAGCCAAAATTCCTATAATAACACACGGATTGAGCCAAAATTCACATAATGCCAAATGGATTGAGCCAAAATTCACATAATGCCACATGGATTGTGTCAAAATTCACATAATGCAACATGGATGGAGCCAAAATTCACATAATGCCACACGGATTGAGCCAAAATTCATAAAATGCCGCCCGGACTAAGCCAAAATTCACATAATGCCACATGGATTGAGCCAAAATTCACATAATGTCACACGGACTGAGACAAAATTTACGTAATGCCACACGGATTGAGCCAGAATTCATATAATGCCACATGGATTGAGCCAAAATTCACAATATGCTTCATAAACAGGGACATTGTGCTCCAAATGTGCGCATTAACCTTTTACACCATAATGTCCATTACACGTTAAGTTACACGCATTATGTCCATTATGTATTATGCCAAACACCATAATGCCTATTAAAAATGATGCTACATAAGTGCTGCTTATCTACATGCTCATTGCCAAGGGTTCCATGCTCATTGCCAGAGGTTCCATGCTTGTTGCCATGTGGGATTACATGATCATTGCCAAGGGGGAATATATGCTTGCGGTAAATGGGGGACAGCCGCGGCCAGGCAGAAGTGACAGCCACTGACAGTGGCAAAGCCTGGCTGTATTCAAAGCACTGCAGGTCCTGGCTTTTTGAAATAATACTCCTTTCACACCAGAAAAAGCATTCCCAGGTTGACCCCTTTTACACCAGCCTAGTCCCTGCATTTTCTGGTGTGAGGGGGAGAAAAAACCACCCCTCCCCCCCTTTAACCAGTTATCTCATTTAACCGGCTATATCTTCGGAACAATCTGATCCATTTACACAAGTATCATATTGAAGAACTTTTGAGTGGGCTTAGAATGATTTTGGTCCCGTGAAACTGGAACGTTTGGTTCCAGAGTAATCTGCCCTCAAAGAACATTAACAGCCATGAAATTACATTTCAAAAATAAAATTTTTTACCAATATGGACCAGCCTGGTATCATAGTGAGGGCCCAGCAATTTGGAATTGAATGAGATCAACCTCAAGCTTCTGTGATGCCAGGGGGGGAACTGGCAGCCATCGAAACTGGGTGGGGGTCGGAATTAACGGGTCCCATATTATCCTATGGGAAAACGTTACAGCTTTGCCAAGCGATATCTCCGGTTCCTGGGGGGCTAGAGACACAGGGCTGGGCTTGTTGGAAAGCCCTGGTCCTCAGCTACAGTATGAAATGACAGGGGAGCATGTGCCCGGGTGCTCCCCCCCCCCTGAATCCACCAATGATTCAGAGGATGACACTAGTGCACCTCATACACAGTGTGAAATTATACAAATGCTGCAGGAGCCATCTGAAGTACAAAGCTGCCCTCTGCCGGCTTCTGTGATCTGCTACTGTGTCCGAAGCAGCAAAATTGTAGCAACTGTGTAATCATCACATATCTAAGCAACTTTCAGATTACTCTGGATGTCTGGTAAAAACACACTGCCAGGGCTGGAAGCTGTGTCCATGGACATAGATACTGGCTTGGGCAGGCACAGAAAACTGGGCTGACATCGCCCCCACTTTCTGCCATCCCCAATGCCAGCCACATGCCAATCATGCTACAGCTCTTGTGGCACTGTGAATGACAGCACATGACCTGATCTGCATATAATTAAAGTGGCTGCTGCAATTTACTAGATCAAAAAACATTGAAGATACAGTATATGTAAATATTGAGTTAATATAAATCCATTAATCAGAATTCAAACCTTTTTATAATGCAAAAGGCTAATAAAACTAAAATTACTTTAACGCAGTCATTTGCAACATTCATACCATAACTGGTAGGATATTAGTTTGCAAACACTTAATGAATCTTACTTCTGTTTTGTACTAAGCAGATTAATTATGTTACCATGTTACCGTATCAAACCTCAAAGACTATTGCACCTATAGTATGGACAGGAGCTTATTATTACAAACGTACCTGACTAACATCTGGGAGTTGTACAACTGGCTTATGATCACAGGAGAAGATGGAATTTGTACAGATCTACAAATCAACTGTGCTGGAGATCAAGCTGGTGATGTAAAAGCAGGGGGAACCTCTTTATCCTTTATGGTTTTGACTCAATATGACACATAAGGCAAAAGTGTTGAAAAACACAGGGGCCTGCAGTGCAGCGTAATCTAAAGTAGGTGCAGATGAAATACAATACTGTGTTCGGCACACATCTTGGTAATAAGATGACCACTGCTGAGGCACATAGCATTGTTGTCATATCTGCATAATCAGAGAACACAAAATAACAATCTCTAAAACCTAAATCCATTCCATGTTATCACACAAAACTGCTAGATGACATATACGATCCAAAGAAAGTTGGTAAGGGCTAATTCTTTCTTTGTAAGTCTTATGTCAAATAACAGAATATAAATGACATCTGTGGAGTTAATCCCTCCATTGAAGAAGTTGTCAAACATTTTTAAATGTAAAATTTTAATGTAAAATCCAAACTCTTCAATATGAAGTAAGCTTTAGAGTCCGAAACAAGTTACTAAGAAATACATAAAAGAATCTGACCCTATATAGCATAAATTCACACATTGGCATCAGGACCGCTTATTAAGGAGCTGTAGTTCGCTGATTAGCAAGTGGCATAACGTCGCCTGCCACCCAGCCCCTGACAAGGTCATAGGTCACGCTGCGCAGGCCACACAGCCAGCCTAAGACGTGAGCTGAACGTGCTGGCTGGCTCCCGGATACCCCGCCTACCCACCAGGCTCATGGAGAACTCTCTCCCCCACCCAGCTTCCTGCCTGCTCCTGTCTTGGACATGCTGGCTGGCTCCCGGAGACCCCGCCTACCCACCCGGCTCCTTGCTCCCTGAGACCCCTCCCGGCTCCCCACCCTCCCTTCCGGCAACCTCACCAGGCAACCGGCAACATCACCATGCCCAGCCACCCACCCGGCTCCATGTAAGTAAACATGCGGGGCATTTTTATTTTAGGGAAGCCAATCTCAAGATCCCGGGAATCCCGGGATTGAACATTTTTCAATCCCGAATCCTGGAATTGAAAAAATGCCCCAGGATTGGGTTCCCTAGCTCCAGGGTTCTGCCCATGCACAAATATGCACATATGCAGACCCCTCCACCCTTGAAACTGGGTTTGTGTAATTAATGTTGAATTAGGCCCATTATTATTAGTGCTTCCAAATTGAAATGATCAATTGATACAGTGTAACTGACCACTAGAACATGTTGGCTCCTAGTTTAGTTCTCACTTCCTCAAAGTCACTGTTATTTATTTAATTCTGAGTTGCATTGGAACCAGTAATACACAGGTGGGTAAAACTGTGCCCTTAAGGTCCCTATACATTTCCAATGGATTGTGATAATGTCCCTAAATGGCTGAGTCAGGGAATAGGGTAACCCTTGAGACACAATCCTAATGTCACTAATGAACAGACTTAGTGACACAATTTATGGAGTCCTAAGTCTCTGTGCAATGACATAACAACACAAACCCCCCCCCCCCCCCCCAAAAAACAAAGACTTGACAAATAATGATTCAAGTGGTTGTGCTAATTCAAAAAGCATCTGAATGAGAACACCAGTAAAAAATATTAATAAAAAAAGTCGGCTATTTAGTATATATACAGTATGTTCAGAAGACCCATGGTGTGTATAGTAGCATATATCAAATCCAAAATGTAAGAGATAGCTTCTCCATGTGATTGGTCTAGCGTCAATCACACCTATACCATTGATGCATCAAAGACACAATTCATCAAGATATTAAACGCACAAATAATCAGGCTCTCGTTCTAAATATGGTGGAGATGGATACAATTTTAAATTATTGATATTAGTTTTATCTAGTTCAGTTGTTGTCCCTATTTAGGCGGAAGTTGTAAAACCTCCCAGCAGAATATCCCCCAAAATTTACAGGACATATCCTGTCACAATATAATACGCTGCTGAGCTAGATAACCAAACAACTGAAACCAATCAATCAATTACTAATCGATATGTAATAAAAAGGACATAGTCCTTACACATGTAAATACACACTACACAAATTTGCATATATAAAATACATAAAAATACATGACCTGTAAAGGTTTTCTCAAATATGAGACATAGGGGGAAATTTACTAAGATGAGAGTTCTACAGTATTTCACATGGGATGTTGCGATAGACAACCAATCAGAATCTATTTCTTATTTAGTTAGCACCTTCTAGAAAATAATAGATAGTGCCATGTAGACATGTCGATCCTGTACACTATCAGCCCCAATATCTGCCTTAATATGTAAAAGTACAAAAATGGCATCATGTGGAAAATAGAAATACAATGTAATACCTATGATTTATGGCTGACCGTGTGGACATCTGGTGATCATCATGCTGACACAATTATTGGTCTATTTTTATAACAATGGGATGGATGTATCTCTATGGTCCTTATTCTGGTTCACTCCTTCTGGCAAATTCCTTCTTAGATGGACAAAACCATGTGCACTGCAGGGGGCAGATGTAACATGTGCAGAGAGAATTAGATTTGAGTGAGTTATTTTGTTTCTGTGCAGGGTAAACAACTGACTGCTTTATTTTTACACTGCAATATAGATCTCACTTTGAAGTAACACCCCACCCAAATCTAATTCTCTCTGCACAAGTAACATCTGCCCCAAATGCAGTGCACATGGTTTTGTCCATCGAAGAAGGAATTTGCAGAAGGAGTGAACCAGAATAAGGCCCTATATGTCCCATTGTGAATCTTTTTCATGTTGATCATTTTCAGTGGCGGCTCTTAACCCTGTGGAGGAAAGGGGCTTCTTTGGTGCACCCCCCCACCCCCCCTCCATCGCCAGCACTGCTGCTGGACTGGTCCCCTGCCGTCTCCACCACATGCTGGTCCTGACCTCTGTCCTGGAACCAACGCATTCACAGTAGTTTCTTTGGTGCTGTACATGTGGTGTCCCCTGCCTCTATGGGCTTCTTTGGGAGACGACCATAAAAGCTTTTTCACGGCCCCAGGTCAGGCGCATGCACAGAACCCATTTTTATGGGCTGCCCGGTAGCAGCCCATAGAGAGGCATCCCGGACGGAGGGAATACCTCCCAGTGGGACTTCCTTGGATGACTGGCAGGTTGGATTTCCAATAGGAAGTCACTGCCAGTCACAGTGAAGCCTTGTGCAGTGTCACAGACTGCTTCTGGCTTCACTACAGGGGCAGATTTTACACGGAAAAATGCAGTTCTTGACTTATTATGTCGTAATATTTGAACATGTATTCCTTACATTTTTCAAGAAGGTTCCCTTGTATATTTTTATTTCTTGTTCCTGTTTGATTCATACGTTATTCGTGTGTAGTGGGCCTACCTACTTTTATATGCTGTTAATCTGCTTCATAAATAATGTCTTCACCAATAAAAAAAAAGCACAAATGAAGTCTCCTCATCAGGTTGTGCAGGGCCTAACATTACTAACCAGGGGCAGAAGAATTACGACTAACACAATTGGATGTTATCTTAGGGTTGGTGCACTGCTGTTACTGCTGAGTCTCATCTTTCTTAAGTTTGGAACTGTATACACTACCACCTCCTGAGAATGATGTATTGACTCTTTTATTCATGTAGAAATTCACAAAGTATAGCAATAGTGTGAACAACGTTTCCTTGCCTTTATGATACAGTGCTTAGAAAATGACAGTATACAGTAAGATCTCGTTTGCGTTGTACTTGGTGCTGAGGGCCATGAATAAGGGATAGTGGGGTAACAGTATGAAGCAGTGATAAGTGTTACTTCAAGGCTGATTGGTTGCCATGGACAACATCTTCACTGTTATCACTGCTTCATACATTAACCCCAGTTTGTATGAAGAGTTAACAAATATTTTTTAACAAGTTATGTTCAGTGCTCAGCAAATTATTGTTCTATCACTCTACTCACAATGTATTAACCCAGTTTCACTTACTTTCTCAGGCATACATTTAGTAAAACTGGAGTTCTATTGAAGATTGGATGTTGCCCATAGCAACTAATCAGATTATATCAATTATCTTCTAGAAGGTGCTTAATAAATAGAATCTGATTGGTTGCTATGGGCAACATTTAATTTTCAACAGAACTCCCATCTTAGTAAATCTACCCCTCAGTGTCTGCTTTTAACATCTTACCCCTGGCAGCCTTGCAAATAAACCAGAATAACTACCTGTTAGGATCCGCCTCCAGCGGATCTGTGTTATGCGCAGATTTCCATATTCTGTGTGTAGTTTCATGTTCTCCCTGGATTCTGCTCCCTGGGTTTATCTCAGCCTGTGTGTGTGTTTACTCGCTAGTGGCATCCAGTGGTCAGCCTGGGCCATTGCAGGTTACTTTCAGTACTGTGTGTTCTGGACTCAGGTGTCTTGATTAGGCTCCTAGCCTGCAGTGCACACCTTTAGGCAATGGGTAATCAGCACCACATTGTGCTCTCTATATAAACCCTCTGGTTGTTCAGTCCCATGCCGGTTATAGCTTTTGCACCTCAGGGTCTCAAGTGTTCCTGGTTCCTGCTTACCCACTGCTCCTGGTTCCTGTGTCCAGTCATCCTGCATCCTGTCATTGATTCCCAGCTGTGTCCTCCATCCAGTCTCCTGTCCTCCCGGTGTCCGTGTGTCGTCCTTTATCCGTCTCCCGGTCCCTGCAGCTCCTGTTGGTCTTTGTGGGATTCCTTCTCCAGATATTGATATCCCTCGGTTCCAGATAAGTTGGGAAGATTCCCCCTCTTTGTCTCCGTACTAATCATTTGCTTATTGTGTCAGCGTATAGTGTATTGTTACACCTGTCAGCAGTTCTTAGTGTGTCAGCATATCGTGTATTGTTACACCCGTCAGCAGTTCTTAGTGTGTCAGCATACTGTGTATGGTTTCACCTGTTAAGCATTAGCACAGCGGGTTCCTGTTTAGAGTGCTATCCACTGGCACCCCTCTCCGCAGGGCAGGGTGGTCCTCGCCTCTTTGTTTGTAGATAGGTTTCCCCTTGTTCATCACTGGCCTTGGCGTGTGTGTTGTCCTAACATAAGACCAGGTGGCATCGAGGTGGGAGCCTGACTAACGGGCTCCCACGAACGCGGCTATTATTGGTGAAGCCTAGCACCCCGCACACACACGTCAACTCCATCTGAGTACAACGGAGTCAGGTTGGCGAGGCTGCCCTGGTCCTGTCACTATCTCCTTCCAGCCAGTGTCACGTGGTGTCTCGCCAGACAGCGTGGCACAGGAGATCCTAACATTATAACCGGCCATACAGCACTCTGGAGCTGAGTTCTGCCCTCTCAGTCCAGAGATTTCAAGCCGTGTCAGCTTTTTGCCCGTGTCAGCTTTTTGCCCGTGTCAGCTTTTTCTTGTGTCAGTTTTTTTCTTGCTGGTGTATAAACTTGCATGGCCATATCATGCAGGCCATGCAAGAGTCATTAGCGGCTCTAAATTTGGCATTCAATGCCGTAAAACCTGGGCAGTGGGAGATTTTGCAGCAGTCTCTTCTGCAGCTGCAAAGACTTATCACTGATATTTTTCTGATCCTCCCAGAGGTCACTGGGGTTTGTTCAGCCCCTAATGAGGCCCTGCCTAGGGAAGTATTAGGCAGCAAGTCCTCAGACCCAGAGGGTCAGGTAAAGCATAGAAGTTATCTACGACCGAAGCTTCCGTTAGAGGAGCGTCAGCGGCGTAGAAACCTTAACCTATGCTTATACTGTGGAGATTCTGGCCACTTCTTGCAGACGTGTGGCTTGCGTAATTCCGGTGGTGCCGTCAGGGTATCTCCTCTGGCCAGGTCTGAGCAGGTTGTCAGATCTAAGCCTGTCTCCACTGTGGCAGAGGAGCTCTCTGCCGAGTCTCCCAGTAAAAGCACTCTGCCTTTTTCTACTGGTTCCAGTGCTGATGTTTTAATGACCAGGGAGTCAGAGTTGCAAACCCTTGAAGGGAAAACCCAGGTGGTTGACTCAGATACCGGGGGCCCGCTGAGCCAGTCTGATGCCGGGGGCCCGCCGAGCCGGTCAGAGGCCGGGGGCCCGCCGAGCCGGTCGGATGCCGGGGGCCCGCCGAGCCGGTCGGATGCCGGGGGCCCGCCGAGCCGGTCTGATGCCGGGGGCCCGCCGAGCCGGTCTGATGCCGGGGGCCCGCCGAGCCGGTCTGATGCGGGGGGCCCGCCGAGCCGGTCTGATGCCGGGGGCCCGCCGAGCCGGTCTGAGGCCGGGGGCCTGCCGAGCCGGTCAGATGCCGGGGGCCCGCCGAGCCGGTCAGATGCCGGGGGCCCGCCGAGCCGGTCAGATGCCGGGGGCCCGCCGAGCCGGTCAGATGCCGGGGGCCCGCCGAGCCGGTCAGATGCCGGGGGCCCGCCGAGCCGGTCAGATGCCGGGGGCCCGGAGGCCGCAGCCCCGAGTGGGGGCCCGGAGGCCGCAGCCCCGAGTGGGGGCCCGGAGGCCGCAGCCCCGAGTGGGGGCCCGGAGGCCGCAGCCCCGAGTGGGGTTCCGGAGGCCGCAGCCCCGAGTGGGGTTCCGAAGTGCGCAGCCCCGAGTGGGGTTCCGAAGTGCGCAGCCCCGAGTGGGGTTCCGAAGTGCGCAGCCCCGAGTGGGGTTCCGAAGTGCGCAGCCCCGAGTGGGGTTCCGAAGTGCGCAGCCCCGAGTGGGGTTCCGAAGTGCGCAGCCCCGAGTGGGGTTCCGAAGTGCGCAGCCCCGAGTGGGGTTCCGAAGTGCGCAGCCCCGAGTGGGGTTCCGAAGTGCGCAGCCCCGAGTGGGGTTCAAGTTGGTGTTGCCCCAGAAGGGGTTCAAGTTGGTGTTGCCCCAGAAGGGGTTCAAGTTGGTGTTGCCCCAGAAGGGGTTCAAGTTGGTGTTGCCCCAGAAGGGGTTCAAGTTGGTGTTGCCCCAGAAGGGGTTCAAGTTGGTGTTGCCCCAGAAGGGGTTCAAGTTGGTGTTGCCCCGGAAGGGGTTCAAGTTGGTGTTGCCCCAGAAGGGGTTCAAGCCGGTGTTGCCCCAGAAGGGGTTCAAGCCGGTGTCGCCCCAGAGGGGGTTCAAGCCGGTGTCGCCCCAGAGGGGGTTCAAGCCGGTGTCGCCCCAGAGGGGGTTCAAGCCGGTGTCGCCCCAGAGGGGGTTCAAGCCGGTGTCGCCCCAGAGGGGGTTCAAGCCGGTGTCGCCCCAGAGGGGGTTCAAGCCGGTGTCGCCCCAGAGGGGGTTCAAGCCTGTGTCTCCCCAGAGGGGGACTCTGTCCATCTAGTCCCTAAGAGGGATTCTGATTGTCTTGTCTCTGAGCAGAGTTCCAGCCATGTCGGTAACATGGAGGAACCATCTGTTGGTCTTTTTGTTGTTGCCCAGCCAGAGTTTCACTATAGTGCTGCCCACTTAGAAGTGCGTCACAATGGTGATCAGCCAGAGACTCATCATAGTGCTGCCCAACCAGAAAGACCATCAGACTTGGAAGAGCTCATAACCTCTAAGGGGGTCCCTAAAGTCTCAGCCTCAAGGGCCATAATTCCAGCTATACAGTCCAGTCAGTTAGCTGATAATGAAGTTACTGTTGATGCTTTGAACGATATCTCTACATCTATAGTTTTTGATGGGGACCTAACCCAATTTGTTGCGCTCACTAACCATTTTGTCACTATTTTGGAGTCCAGACCATTTTTAGGTATCACTTCAGATAATGTGGTGCTCTATTTAATTTACTGCTTCAGAGGTGAACCTTTCGAATGGGCATGCAAATTTTTTCAATCTGAGGATCCCATTCTTAAGAATCTCCCAGCATTCAGTGATGCTGTGGTGAAAAAATTTGGTCCCAATAAAAGTGGTTCAGATGCCTCTGGGCCGACCATCTTGTCTGCAGAGACTCCATCATGTTTAAGAGAGTCAATACAAAGGGCTCAGCCCATAGCTATTACTGCTGGATGTGCTCAACTATCTTCTCCCTGCAGGAACGCTCCTAAGGTTTCATTTCCTATGGGAATGGAACCAATCTATGGTCTTTTCTCAGATTCTGAAACTGAGGAAATTCCGAATGTGCCTAGGCATTCAGGTGGGAAAGGGAAGAATCATCTGGTTGCTCGACCTATATTTTTTGAAGATTATTTTGAACCAGAGATCTCTTCCTTTCCTAGTGTCTCCAAGCAGGCACAGGGGAAAAAGAAGAGGTATAAAAAGAGGCGCTGACAGTTGCCTTGACCCTGCTTGTTTTTTGTCTAGTCTTGTTGTGTCCGAAGGCCACCTTTGAGAGGGGGGCACTGTTACAAGCTGCAGTCACAGCTTGTTCCTGCTTGTTGGTTGATATCCCCATTCCAGGGTTTGGTATTCTCCATGTAGTGGAGAACCTGGTATTGGGGTCCCTTGACCCCTCTTCAAGGGGGGGGTACTGTTAGGATCCGCCTCCAGCGGATCTGTGTTATGCGCAGATTTCCATATTCTGTGTGTAGTTTCATGTTCTCCCTGGATTCTGCTCCCTGGGTTTATCTCAGCCTGTGTGTGTGTTTACTCGCTAGTGGCATCCAGTGGTCAGCCTGGGCCATTGCAGGTTACTTTCAGTACTGTGTGTTCTGGACTCAGGTGTCTTGATTAGGCTCCTAGCCTGCAGTGCACACCTTTAGGCAATGGGTAATCAGCACCACATTGTGCTCTCTATATAAACCCTCTGGTTGTTCAGTCCCATGCCGGTTATAGCTTTTGCACCTCAGGGTCTCAAGTGTTCCTGGTTCCTGCTTACCCACTGCTCCTGGTTCCTGTGTCCAGTCATCCTGCATCCTGTCATTGATTCCCAGCTGTGTCCTCCATCCAGTCTCCTGTCCTCCCGGTGTCCGTGTGTCGTCCTTTATCCGTCTCCCGGTCCCTGCAGCTCCTGTTGGTCTTTGTGGGATTCCTTCTCCAGATATTGATATCCCTCGGTTCCAGATAAGTTGGGAAGATTCCCCCTCTTTGTCTCCGTACTAATCATTTGCTTATTGTGTCAGCGTATAGTGTATTGTTACACCTGTCAGCAGTTCTTAGTGTGTCAGCATATCGTGTATTGTTACACCCGTCAGCAGTTCTTAGTGTGTCAGCATACTGTGTATGGTTTCACCTGTTAAGCATTAGCACAGCGGGTTCCTGTTTAGAGTGCTATCCACTGGCACCCCTCTCCGCAGGGCAGGGTGGTCCTCGCCTCTTTGTTTGTAGATAGGTTTCCCCTTGTTCATCACTGGCCTTGGCGTGTGTGTTGTCCTAACATAAGACCAGGTGGCATCGAGGTGGGAGCCTGACTAACGGGCTCCCACGAACGCGGCTATTATTGGTGAAGCCTAGCACCCCGCACACACACGTCAACTCCATCTGAGTACAACGGAGTCAGGTTGGCGAGGCTGCCCTGGTCCTGTCACTATCTCCTTCCAGCCAGTGTCACGTGGTGTCTCGCCAGACAGCGTGGCACAGGAGATCCTAACACTACCTCAATCTGCACTATATAGTCATTGCTGCACTGCCTATTTGGCTTTTCCATTTCAGCTGAACGGGAGCGCGCATCAAATGGAAAGAAAGCTTAAAAACATGTTCTATCTCCATTCAATGTCTATGCGTCCCTGATTCGATTTTGACTCAAACTCCAATGTCAAATTGTACATTGTGTACACAGCATAACAGTCAGCTGCTTTGCAGCTAGAGACACGATTTGACACTTTATGTGCCAAGTTTTGCATGTAATAAATTCTCAACCCGGCATTGCATACGCCGCACTTATCACCCACTGCCTCTCTGCGTCCCCTGCCCACCTCCAGGCTGCACATAAGATTTACCAAATCTTATGTGCAGCCTGTCCGACCTCCCGACTCCGACCCGATGCCCACGGGACTGCGCATCAGGTCGGACAAGATGTCTGCACATGAGATTTGATCTATCTGAATCGGGTGAAATCGGGCCCAAATTGCATAGTGTATGGGGGCCTTATGACAGACTCCACATATTCTGACTTGTAATGTACACCCAGTCCAAGGAGTTCCACTGTAAGCTATATTCACCTTCATGTATTGAAAGTTGTAAATCCACTGGGGGCTGCTTAGATCCTCAGTGGTTGCACATTATAAAGCATTGCATCATGCACTGTAAGGGAATATACCATATCCCAGGGCCCTGTTTAAGCTGCCGCTAAGGAGGTGAGTGTCAGGGCCCTCTGTGCAAAAAAAGGCCATCAAAATGTAAAAAGCAGAACTGGGTTTCACTGAGAAATGTAAGACATGCACATATGTATTTATATATTATTTAACAATATCAAATGTAAAAATTTTACAATGAGCTCTAATTGGCAAAGTGGAACAAAAGTAGCACATATAAAAAATATAAAAGCAAGAGATACAGTATACAATAATATATTCAAGTTACTGGGGTTTTATAGGTGCAAGGAGGCAAATTTATATATGTATGTATATATATATATATATAGACCTCGCCCTTTATGAGGGCTAATGGATTTAAAGTCAACTATGCTGTGGTGCTCCTTAAATGCTGAGGGAGCAAGGCACATGCAGGATGTGGATGAATACAAAGTTCCGGTGAATACCCAGCTTGGGGTGGGATAATTACTGTGAAGGTGGGTCAAGTCCATCTGGAATGATCCGTGTAGTTGCACAACACTTTTGTTGGTAAGCTGCTCAATCAGAGGTGTGTCACTCAGGTGCCAAAAGGTAGGGGTAATTCTGTCTAGAAAAAAAAATTGGTATCCTAATTGCACACTGAGTGAAAAATAACTACATAATAATCAGATAATACAGAGATCTTGGTTGCATATATCTGCAGATGATCCATGTAGTTGACAAGTTTCACTCGCAGGGCAAGCCAACGGAGACGGCAGGATTCCTAACCACATGGTTTGGTGCTGGTCCGGAATAATGATGTAGCAGGCACAACGCGTTTCGGTGTTGTCAACTTCCTCAGGAGCAGGTGTTCTTCACATTTTACATGAAAACAATTAAAAATAAATGTGACTGTTTCCACATTAATTTAACAGTATGCCGCTAATTATATTTAGTATCCTTGTCTAACGATATTAGTATCCTTGTCTAAAATATTTTGTTCAAGGAAACAAAGTGAGTTTCCATAATAGGAATTTCACCATATTTTTGTGTACTGGTAGCATTAAGATTAGATAATGGTATTTTGCCAGTAGCTAAGGCATAGCTAAACAGTAAAGGCAGACATGTGGAAATCTGATGGTCAATACCTTAAGAAACATGTCAGTTCAGAAAGAAATGATGAATATGTTAAAAGATAGTAAGAGAGTTGATCAAGGGAAAATCTGGTAGCCATTAGTGAAGTCAGGAACGACTTATCCCTTATAATTGCCAAATGTTTTACTACAGTATGTTCCTTTTAAATGTGAATGTTATATATATGGGATGAGAATTTTATTTATTTAACATATTTAGTTTAGGTATAGTTTTAATTGCATTTTGTTGCATAAGTAAAACAGTCAATATTCAAATTTTGACCATCCCAGAATTTTTTTGTGGAGTCTACAAGAATGAAGATTGTAAACAACTGTGATTATTTATTCTTTTGTTTAACTTTTCAAACACAAAACAAAAATGAAATTTGCCTTGCAAAGGTTTGCAGCCTTGGTTCCATTTGAAAATTTTAAAGCATTGCAAACAGATGTTTTGGGAATGTCCCATCATAAAAGAAAAACGTACTGTAAGCAGAACAAGGGTTTATTGCACTGCAAATTTCTAGAAGTGTTTTTTTTCAATCCAAAATTCCAAGCATTATCGCTTTATAGAGCTTTAATTTAACTATTTTATGGGACTCAGTAGTGTACAAAATAGTGTTTAATATTTCAACATAGGGGTTTTCTCTAAAGCATTTAGCCACATAATCTCTAAAATATATAGAGGTATCCTACTATGAGAAAAATGATACTATTCTTGCAAAAAATACAGTTGTTATTTCACAAACATTAAATACACTTAAAAATAAATTATATAATTATTGCCATAGTTACTTCTTTACATAATACATTTTACGATTTCAGCAAATAAGGAGAAATGAAAATGAAGTATATATACATAAGACATTCTATAGGATTTCTAGATCATGATAGTATGACAAATAAAATAAATGTAATATACCAGCGGTTCTTAAACTGTGGGTCCTGATGCCAAAGTGAGTCCCGACCACCTCAGCATGGGGTCACGACTCTATGTTGCTGATCATCAGGCTAATGTGTCTGTGGAGGGGGGCAGGGTCTTACTCATGAAATAAACACCCACTGCTTCCCTTTTCCATCCCCCGTCACCCTCCCCCCCACCCCCATTACCCACTGTCTCCATGTCACAAAACCAGTCACTTCACTTCAATGACCACACATGTGGCGGCCATTCATTAGTAACTTGCTGGGGACCTTTAATAATTTTTATTGTCTGACAGGGTCCCAGAGCAAAATAGTTTGAGCACCCCTGCAATATACTGTATGTGTGCAAATTTTACATGCACACAAATACTATATATGTGCATATCAGATATGAATATCAAAGGCTGAGCTTTTTATGAGATGGTTGCATCTGAGGTAAGTACCGTCCGCAGCACTGCATTCCATGCTGTGTGTAGAATAAAGTTTTTTTATGTCAACATGAACATGTTAACATTGTGAATGACAACATGCTTAAAAAAACTTTATTCTACACTGTGCATGATCACAAAAACAAAAGTCAAATAATAGGACTGAATCCATTAGTGATATTCACATTTCAGCAAACTACTAAGAATAGACAGGAAAAAAAACAGATATACTCTACCTCACCGTTGGAATGTCTTTATTAATGAGGAAATAGTCCGCAGCACTGCATTCCATGCTCTGTGTGTGTAGAATAAAGTTTTTTTAATGTCAACATAAACATGTTAACATTGTGAATGACAACATGCAGAATGACGACAGTCCAAGTGTTAGGGTTAGCCTGTAGTTAGAGCTAAAATCCGCTGAAAATGTTGCATGTTGACATTACAGTATGTCAATGTCAATATCATGTCAATGTTAACATTGTGAATTTCGACATTTGACAATGTCCATTACCAAATTTACTAAAGCTTCTACATTTTGTCTATCATTTTGTCTATCATTTTCTAGGATGCAAGAGAGAAAAACAAAAAGAAGCTAGAATGTGACTGGTTGCTATGGTCAAGATTCCCACTTTTAATTTTTAGGGGTCGATTCTATTAGTCCCGAAGGTTGCGGATGATTCGCGAGTGCAAATCATCAAGACCCCGGGTGCACTTTACGACGTGCCGAATTTGCTTAAAAGCGCTTGAACCTCCTTTGGGGCTGTGAACAATTTTAAGCGAATTCGGCCCTGCGAAAGGTGTGTTAGGCTTAATTCGGGTTTTCAGCATTAAAACGGCACCCGAACGGCAACTCACACCCTTCGGGACTAATAGGATCGACCCCTTAGAAGCTTTAGTACATTTACAAAATTGCATTGGATAAGATGGTACAGGTTAACATGTGTCATGACTCAAAATAGTCAGATAAATTAGGATATTTAATGGGATGTATTGAATTTAGAATATAAAGGTGTTCCATCAGGCTTTGGGACCTTTTAAAAGCCATCAGGTTAACCCTGAATCACCAAGAGTCCAAATGAGCCAGTGGGCCTGGTACATAGTTTTACAGTATTGCACAGCTATAGAGAAATGGCTATGCAATACCACACACCTAATATTCCAATGCTGCAGGAGATGCCTCCTGACAGCTACACAGGTCCGAGTGCTGCATCCAAAGATGCAGCATCAGTTCACCATCAATCAGGAGGTTTCCAGCATCAACCATTGAAGTAAGCCAAAGCTTAGAGATTGCCTGTCTCACATCTGCTTGCCAGGATATCTTCTTCCTCCAATGTAGATCCTATCCCCGGTACTCCCAAGAGGGTCCAGTAGCCGCAGTAAGGCAACTAACTCTCTCTACACCCAAAAAGATGCAGCATATCAGCCTTGCTATACCTTTTGGAAACTTCAAATGACAACACAGGTTGTCCTGCACAACCACAGAATGGTTCCTGGACATGCACAGACCCACAACAATTGGAGTAGTATGCAAACCCAATCGGGTTGTGTCTGGCGGGGAAAGTATCGCTCCACATGAGCTTAATTTGGAACAGCAGTTACTCAGGTTTAGAGCAGCAGCAGGACTGAATAGATCCAGTCCAGGTTTTTCCTAATATCTGTTGAGAATCCAATTTGGGCTGAATAACAGCATCTGTAGATTGCTCTTAAATATCAGCATAGTGCAACAATGGGCCCTTCAGGCTACCCCCCCAGACTTTTAAGGAGTTGGCAGGGGTTCAAGTGATACTTGACCCATGGGAAATTAATAAAGCTAGGCATGGGTTTGTACCAGTGACAAAGCCTGGAACCCAGGTTCCAGTTGCTAAGACAATGGCCCCACCTCCCATTGTGCGCTTCAGCTGTGGTGAGCACGGTTATGTATGGTGGGAATGTCAAAGACAGGGAGAGCTGATGGATTGCAGCACAGGGAATGGCTGCTGGATACACTCTTCTGCATAATGGTACTGATGGAAGGTTGGAAGATTTTGGCATTAGTTGGTAATCATCTCTGGTAATATGATTCCTCCAGGGGTTTACCAGTTCTGGCCTTCTGTCAGGGTGCTCTGTATACATGGCGATGTCGGGGAGTGTACACATGTGTACGTTCTCCTGATGATAAAAGGTCAGCCATTATAGGTGGTAGCTGCAGTGACCTCCAGACCACCCTTTCCACTGATCCTTGGATGTGATTTTCTATTGCAGGAGACGGATACATGGAATGACAATAGCAAATTACCAGCAGCTGAGGCCTCTCAGGACCCAGAGACAAGGGAATACAAAAGCTTAGGGACAGCTACCGGAACAGGAAACAGAGAAATCTGGTTCATGCCTTTGAAATTGTGAAGTGGTTAATGTAAGGTGGTTGCTGCTCTGCCACCTAAGGGTATACAATATATACATATATATATATATATATATATATATATATATATATATATATATATATACAGGGCTATTTTTGTGCAGGCTCCAGCAGGAACTGAGGCCCTTATTCTAGTTCACTGTTTCTGACAAAATATTCCTCAGATGGACAAAACCATGTGCACTGCAGGTGAGGCAGGTGTAAAACCCCACCCAAATCTAATTATCTCTGCACAAGTAACACCTGCCTCACCTGCAGTGCACATGGTTTTGTCCATCTGAGGAATATTTTGTCAGAAACAGTGAACTAGAATAAGGGCCACAGTTCCTGCTGGAGCCTGCACAAAAATAGCCCTGTATATATATATATATATATATGAGCACTTACATCCTCTTGCAAGCGAGGATGGTAACGGCACACGGATTTGTAGGTGAAGAAAAATAGGTTTATTGTACACACATAGTTGCACAAACAGACAGCTGTAACCTGACAGCTGTTTCAACTACTTCTTAGTAGTTTTCATCAGAGGTGAAGCATAATGACAAAGAGCCCGTTTATATAGCACAAAATTGCACCAAAATACATGAAAGGGAGGCCAGTCAGACCTCCAATGACGTCCCACTAGTGTCACTTAGAGTGAGTGACAGTGGGAGCGAGGGCTGGAGGGGCGGCTCTGCAGCGCATCACTAGGGTTCCCCCGGCGGGTCAGCGCTGAGCTGGCACCGGGAGTTCCCTGTTGTCTAAGCAGTGCTCCGTAGCGGCTGTCAGTGTAGGTACAACCGCCGGGTGTACCATTTTCTATCTTGCATCAATGACGGAGATGTGCCATGTACATGGAAACTCTCATTGAGTTTATGTTTAATCTGTGTATATCATCAGTCATCACACTGTGTAGTCTTACCATCCGATTTTATATTACAAGTCACCGCCATGTATTAATTTTTCTCAATTGCCCATGGTCGACACCTCCGTGTGTAGACTGAGCGGATCCTTGGTTGTAGAGATACTGATATCGTTTTGACTGGCTGTTTATTTGGCTGATATGGCATTAACAGAGTGACATACTGTACTATGTATCTACAGGCTCATTTACTATTACTTTCTCCTGTACAATAGTCGACACCGGTGCGTGTTGACTGAATGGTGTTTTTCTTGCTTATTATGTATGGGCAATCAGACCTTTTTAGACGCGCTGACAGCATCACTATATATTCACTATATTCTCCCCCACTCCCGCACAGTCCCTGACGGCGAGATGTCTTCATCTCATGCCCCCGCAGCAGTGTTCTTCATACACACTGCTCCTTGATGCCCACGCTTGATCTATACCCCAGCATCGCGGTTGTACCTACACTGACAGCCGCTACAGAGCACTGCTTAGACAACAGGGAACTCCCGGCGCCAGCTCAGCGCTGACCCACCGGGGGAACTCTAGTGACGCGCTACAGAGCCGCGCCCCCAGCCCTTCCTCCCACTGTCACTCACTGTAAGTGACACTAGTGGGACGTCATTGGAGGTCTGACTGGCCTCCCTTTCATGTATTTTGGCGCAATTTTGTGCTAAATAAACGGGCTCTTTGTCATTATGCTTCACCTCTGATGAAAACTACTAAGAAGTAGTTGAAACAGCTGTCAGGTTACAGCTGTCTGTTTGTGCAACTATGTGTGTACAATAAACCTATTTTTCTTCACCTACAAATCTGTGTGCCGGTTCCATCCTCGCTTGCAAGAGGGGGTAAGTGCTCTCATATTATTTACTATGTTCCAGGCACCGGAGCCCTTCTACGTCCACTTTGAGTGCCATCCTGTTAAACCAACTTCATATATATATATATATATATATATATATATATTTTTTATTATTATTATTATTATTATTATTATTTCTTTTATTGTTTAACCACTTTACAGAGTTGTTAGTTCCCTGAAAACACAAACAGTTGACAGGGCTGATTCTAGTCAATTTGTCACCCAATGCGAAGAAATAAATATGCAACCACCATGTACATAATTTGTTAGTGAAGAAATTGTATGCAGGGGTGTGGCTTAATATAAGGGGTGTGGTCTAGTTCTAAGGGGTGCTGTTTAGCAGGTAAACAACTACCTTACACCTCACTTTTGCAACCTGCATGCAGTGGCGTAGCTAGCATGGAGCCACTGGAGCTCAAGCTCCAGGCGCCAGAGGTTGAAATGGCACCGTGCACTGCTAACGGCACCTGCTCTGTCTTCTCTGCTGTGCCCCCGGCTCACAATATCAGCTGAAGCCACAGCCGGAAACAATGTTTCAATGGTTTTTGTTTTTTTAATTGCTGCAGAGACGAAGACAGCCTTGTCTCCGTCTCTGCACTTTCTGGGGCCACTCTGCTCAGAGCAGCTCAGCTGCTGAGGCTCCTCACAGAGAGCTCAAACAGCACACAGCAGAGCTCAGCTGACCGGATCACACAGAGACAGGAAGCATGTGCACTGCAGGCAGCAGCAGCATCAGCTCCTCTCCCGGCCACTGTGACTGATGTCCTCCTCTTCTCCTCCTCAAAGGTGTTGGTTAGTGCTCCGTGGGTGTGGGGGGCCACTGGCAGTGTGTGCTGCAGTATATGTATGTTTGTAGGTTTATATGCTGTGTGTGTTTATGCATGCTGTATGTGTGTATATGATATGCTGTGTGTGGGTTTTGTGTGTATGCATGCTATTTTTATGTTTGTAGGTATCCTGCATGTGTATGTATGCTGTATTTATGTATGTTGTGTGTCTGTGTATGTGTATATATGTATGCTGTGTGTATGACTTTATGCTGTATGTATGTATGTATGTATGTACTGCATGCTGTGTGTGTATCTATCTATCTCGTGTGTGTAGGTATTCTATGTGTGTGTGTATGCATACTGTACATGCTATTTGTGTTTGTGTGTATGTATGTAATGCAATAATGTAATAATTGATTATAGGAAAGTGGGGAGGCCTGCTAAAAATTAGGTGGTGCGGGGGGGGCACACACATACCCTTGCTCCGGGCACCATGTCACCTAGCTACACCGCTGCCTGCATGACCAGACATTGGTAACCGCAGTCGTTATTTTCCTACGCTTAAGTTGGCTGGCTGAAGTCCACACAGTGACAAATAAACAAAAAGGTCCAAACAGTGATCTAGAGCGGGATGCACTAACATCTGTCAACCATTACTGCCTCCCTCTACCGGCTACTGTATCGAAACTAATCGCATCTCTAGCATATGCAATTAATACAGCAAAGGGCAGCTCTTGCGATAGGAGTTGTCCTTTGCGAGGGCATCGGTGCAGGGCGAGCAGGTCTCTGGCAGCTCTACCCCCTCCTTCTGCCCAGCTGCTGCTGCAGGGCTCTCCTCCCTTCACCCAGAAGGAGAAGTACAGGGCGAGGGAGGAGGAGGTCACTAGTCTGGGCAGCACATCAGGAGGCTGCCCGGACACATGTGAGGGGGGAGCAGCGGGGTCCATGCGGGGCGTCACTAAGAAGCCCATTGGCGATACTCCCACAGCGGTAACCCGGTGTGCGGGTTTTCCTGCATACCAAAATGCGGTAAAAACCCTGATAACAGTGATGCCAATTACACAATATGCCCCACACCATGATGCCCATTACACATTACACTGCACACTGTGATGCCCATTACACATTATGCCCCACACTATAATGCCCATTACACATTATGCCCCACACCATGATGCCCATTATACATTATGCCCCACACCATGATGCCCATTATACATTATGCCCCACAGCTTAATGCCCATTATACATTATGTCACATAAGTGCCACTTGCTTACATGGTAGTTGTCAGGAGGTACATGCTCATCGCCACTGGGGATTTCCTGCTTATTGCCATGGGGTAATTATTTGCTCGTTGCCATGGGGGATTTCCTGCTTGTTTCCATGGGGTGATTACATGCTCGTTACCCCGGGGGGATTTCCTGTTTGTTGCCATGGGGTGATTAAATGCTTGTTGCCATGGTGCATTTCCTGCTTGTTGCCATGCTGTGCTTACATACGCATTGCCACAGGGGATTTCCTCCTTGTTGCCATGGGGTGATTACATGCTCATTGCCTAGGGGGGATTTCATTGCCCAGGAGGTTACTGGCGCAATGCATGCTGGCCAATCAAATAAAAAAAAAATAACCAAGGATCTCAGCTGCCAGAAGCTCCCCTCCACCGGGAGCTGGTGGAGGGGAGTTCCTGGCCACAGAGAATAGCCAGCGGAGTTGAGCGCCTCCTTCCCCCATGCTGACTACATATGTGGCACCCCATTAGAGCTGCCACAGACATGTTATTTAAATGTATGTACATATTAAGAACTGTTCTGAACCTTAATCTTTTTATTATGCTCCTTCCCCATCTATGTCTAATGAGAGACAAACAGAATTGTTCACTGCAGCATATAGGATTAAAATACAATTTCAGTAAGGAGAAGAGTTATTTGCTGCACATAACAGAGCTAAGCGGCCATTTTGTGGATGCCAAAGCAGGGGACCATTGAAGAAGTCGTGAGGACCGACAATGAAGCCACACTGTGTCACCTATTAGTGGGGCCCTAGTGTTGCAAGGCAGGCAATGATGTGCTGGTGAACAGGCCAATGAAGGGGAGCGGCCAGAAGACTGAAATAAAAGCATGCACTGCTGGCTTTGGAAGTACTGTACAAGCAACTGAAGAAGTACTGCAGCTAGCACACCCAAACACTATTCGGCTGTTAGAAAAATATCTACAACATTAAAAGGCTGGCCAGTTAGCAGACATATTGCTCAGATGAACTCACTGTCTTAGACAATATTAGCAAAGGATTTATTTGCTAGCTAGAGGCCTGCATCTTTTTCAGGCTTTCAGGATAACTATTAAGAAGGAGAAGCCTGAAGTGTTCAGGGTTCAGATCTGTACTCTTATTCAGTAGAGATGAGCAATTCATATTTTAAGAAATTGAAACTTGCTTGCCCCAGATCCCATAGTCAGGCAAAGCCTGGAGATCTGACTGACGGATATCAAGGTTTACCTCGAGCAGTACTTTGAAAAATGTCCATTGAAATCAATGGGCAACTGCTGATTGGCTGAGGGAGCCATCTGTCACAGCTCTTGGCCAATAAGTGATTCCCTATAGAATTCAGTGGGTTTTTTAAAAGTGCTTATGGTGGGCCCCCACCGCAATACTGACAATGCTGCAACAACCACTACCCTGCAATGCCAGGTGACTGGCACCCCCACACACTGCCAACACCTCCAAGCTTCCAAAACCCTCACACACACACCACTTCTGACACTGCCCACAACCCCGTAGACACCAGCTATTGACAGAGCAGTGGTAGGCAGTGCCATTTACTCTGTATAAACTATTAAAAGGAGTACTTTCATCCCAGCAATGTGCACCACCTCTAAAGAAATCAGCTGAAATGTGTTTTTTTGAGTATCTGAAATATATTTGATATTGGGTCAATGTACATGGTTAAGTACTTTTTTAGATAACAATTATAAGCAGGGTCAGACTGGGTCACAGGGGTCTCACTGGATCCGATACGATTTGCCGGCGGTCGGGATCCCGGCGGTCGGAATCCCGACACTGGAATCCCGACCGCCGAAATCCCGACAAGGGGGGGACATGGATCGCCCCCCCTTGCGGGCTCGCTGCGCTCGCCACTCAACGGGCCCGGTGCCTCGCTACGCTCGGCACGCTATTTTATTCTCCCTCTATGGGTGTCGTGGACACCCACGGAGGGAGAAAGTTTCGGGATTTCGGCGGTCGGGATTCCAGTGTCGGGATTCCGACCGCCGGGATCCCGACCGCCGGTAAATTAACTGCATCCCGTCTCACTGCCTGGGTGCACCTGTATAATACTTTAGACATATGTTACATTGTACTATTGTGCATTGCTGTTATTAATCTGGTACATTATCATGCATGGGCTAGCAGTATATACTACAGATGGAGCCGGGCTGGTCTTTGCAGGGGATTGCGGCAGAATCGCCAGCCGCCATCCCCCGCCAGCCGCCATCTGTATCTGCGAGATGCGCGCGCGTCCCCTTCCGACGGCGCTTCCCCCGGGTCCCCGCCGGCTTGTTGGCGGTCACCCGGGGTACCCACCACCTCCCCGAACCCCCCCTAACCCTGTCCGTCTCCCTGAAGTGGAGACAAACAGGTTCCCATCGCCCCGCCGCCCGGAAACTTAGACGCACGCGCGTCTCAGTCAGATGGAGCGCCTCGCTGCTGGCGGATCGCCAGCAAGAGGGAGCCCGGCTCCATCTGTATGTATCAGGGCCCAGACCATATGCTAATGGTTAGCCAAACCTCTAAGCATGGGCCTCTACTATTGTATTTTCCTGGTAGGGCTGATTCAGACCTGCTTGTTAAGTCACTAAATGATGGACAGGCAGGGGGTGTCCGCAGGGGATCACCCAGAGTTTTATGTGCATGCCCACAAAAACAGTTGGCGTACCCACGCCTGCTCAGGGTGGGCAGTTGACATAACATTATTTTTCATAGCCAACAGAGGAAAAATCATTTGATGACTTTTCCTCTGTGCGGACGCATGCAAACGGATGTGTAAGCGTACACATCTGCTTGCATCATGTCGCGGTGAGACGGACAGCGGGGGCATGTGTTCAGTGGGGTGGCAGGGTGGCATTTACCTGCTCGCTAGGCAGCAAATATACACAGCCTAGCAAGCAGGCCTGAATTCACTTAGTCTGACACTGATTGCAAGCATTTATTGTGAAAAGGTGCTCTATTTTCTTATAGTGTGGCTTTATTAACTTTTGATACAGTTAAATTCATATAACTCTTTTGGATGACTTTACTTCTATGCTGCAAGTAGTAAGGTTTAAAATATATTGTTCATATGCATAGATGTAGTTTTAATTGCATGAAGGTGTTTTAGATAAGAACTTTTGATTCAGGTATTTTTCACCGTTCCTACAAAAGAAAGCGTCAAGACACCGGATTCCACAGCAATAAAACTAGTTTATTGTTTTTTAAGTGTAAAGAATTGTAAGCTGTACTCCCTTGTAAAAGAAAAACAAACTCATTTTCAGCTGTCACTTTGAAGTTTATTGAAGAGAGCACTTTCATAAATACATTGAAATATTGAGCCTGATTCTGGTTCACTTGCAAAAGGAAACTCTCTCTGCACGTGTTACATCTGCCCCCACTGCAGTGCACATGGTTTTGTCCATTAGAGAGAGAATTTGCTTTTGCGAGTGAACCAGAATCAGGACCATAGATTCAGACTTGATTGCAGGGCAAACTTGTTTTAATTCAGAGCGTGGTCAAAATAATGGGTCTGATTCAGGATTGCTCGTAGCTATCCAAATTTGGCCCCATCCATGATGGTCGGGGTGTGCGCATGCACATTTCTGCACATGTGCAAACCCCGACAGCGAACAACTTTGGTCAGTTACAGGCACCCACCCTGTCTTTATCCTAGCGTTCATAAATAAGAGTCAGTCGAGACTGACTTTTATTTGCGAAGGCAGAAAAAATCATTTCATGGTCGTACACATCCCCTACACATTCACTACAGTGCAAAAGCCGGCCCTGGGAGATGCTTTCATCTCCCAGCGCCTCCCCGACCCCACCTGCCGGTGACATCACCTGCCCAGCATTATGCCGGGTGGGGACTCTAGTGTGAATGGGTTTGCAAGCCGGGTCGCACCCAGGTTGTAGCCGAGTACAAAATCCCGGGTGCGACCCGGCTTGCAGATGGAAAAGGGGTATTAGTATCTCTTTAAGAATCTTGCAGCAGAGAGCAACATGTGACCAGGAAGTAAGGAGATAGAGGAGAAGGAGAGCAAGCATGTGGGGAGGAGGTCTAACTGTACTCATGCAAGTATCACTTATAAATAAAATACCTAATCTTCAGATTGCAAGATTTATTGAACTTTTTTTTTTTTTTTTATATTTAAATATTAAATGTTTTATTGGTTTTGGAAAAATGAACATATTAATATACATACAGATAGGAATGTATATAAACTTGATACGCACAGAATCCGAAAACAAAGTACAAGTACACAAAAATCAATGTCAGTATGTAGGACATTTTTAGGACAAGCTTATCCTATAAACAATAAAAGTGGTATTGGACACAACAGAACATAACAACACAGACATAGAAGGAGGAATAAAGGTAGGGGGACGCACATATCACACACCAAGGACTGATATCATATTCAGTTAGGAGGAGTCGCCAAGCTCAGGTGAATGTAGTACGGACATGTCAATGGGGTCACTATATATGGTAGAATGTCCCTGTCTCTCCCGATATTCACTCCATTTAAACCATTTTATATGAATTGAGGAGGGCGAGGAGGAGTATCTGCAGCCCGCTGTCTCAAGCAGAAAGTGTTTGTGAGTGTTATTAATTATAGTTTGTATACTGGGTATGGAGTGCGATTTCCACAATGAGGATAAACTTTTGATTACTTACATTCAGCTACTACAGTATATACTCCTCTTAGTCATCATGGCTGACATGCTAGCTTTAATTCCTCAGTTTCTGCATACAGATGCCCCTAATGCAGCAGAATTATGGAGAAAATGGCTTGCCCACTTTGAACACTTTATTGAAGCTATGGGGATAACTTCTGACAGCAAGAAGAAAAGCATGCTTCTTATCAGTGCTGGTCCCAAGATTTATGAACTCTATGATACTTTGACTGAGGAAGACACCAGTGATTATAACAAATGCAGTGGCTCTGTGAATGCCTATTTTGCTCGAAAATGAGGCCTGTCACACTCAAAATACTTGTTCAGAACAGCTATGCAACTACAAACTGAATCTGTTCCTGCATATATTACTAGATTAAGGATTCTTGCCAAACCTTGTCAGTACCATGATGTAGAAGATGAAATTAAGCAGCAGCTAAGTGCATTTGGTAAATGTGGAAAGTTGCACAGACGTGCTCTTAAATCTGAAATGACGCTGACTGAGCTGCAGCAATATGCTAGAAGTCTAGAACTTTCAGAGACACATGCTAAAGACATGGAGAGGGGCATGAACCAGCTGCAAGTGTGCAATAAACTACATACTGGCACAAGCTACATTCTGGAGACAGGGAAAACTAAATCATGTTACAGGTGTGGGTGCCCATATCCGCATTCAGGAGACTGTCCTGCAACTGGGAAAATTTGCACTGCATGTGGCAAAATTAATCACTTTTCCTCAGTCTGCAAATCTAAACAAATCAAGTCTACACCCAGCCAATCTTCACAGCAGTTTCAAGCCAGGCGAAATACAGTGCGTTGTGTGGATCAACATTCTACAATGGATCTAGCTGCAAAATCATCTGACAGTCATGACAAGTCAGGGTTTATCTACATGATTCATCAGGTTGGAAACAACAAGGTCAGTCCAAAAACTGCAATCACTTTGGAACACACTTCTGTTGACTTTCTAATAGATTCCGGTGCTTCTGTAAATATAATGGATGCTACCAGTTTCAAGAAGCTGCATGGCAATATCATTTTGAATCCAACATCTGTGAAAATATTCATGTATGGTAACAAACGACCTCTTCCACTAAAGGGTTCGTTTGACATCATTGCACGCAAAAATGACAAAAAGACAAAAGCTGTATTTTATGTTACCAAGTATGCAAGAGGTAATCTTTTGAGATTGGATACTGCTTCAGAGTTGGGTCTTATACAAATTGTGGCACATACTCATGATTCTCCTACTATCTTAAATGACACTCCCAACATCACTCCTGTCATACCTGACCCAAAACCACTACGGAGTAATGTGGATGTTTTACTATAGGAGTATGATCATCTTTTTCATGGCATTGGAAAACTTAAAGATTACCAAGTTCATCTTCACATTGATCACTCAGTCATTCCAATTGCTCAAGAACATCGGCGTATTCCTATCAACATAAGGAAGCAAGTGGAAGAAGAAATACAGACTCTTGAAGACTTAGATATAATTGAAAAGGTATCTGGCCCAACACCATGGGTATCCCCTATTGTGGTAGTGCCCAAACCAGGTCAACCAAACGCAGTGAGAATATGTGTTGATATGCGTCGTCCTAATGTTGCCATCAAAAAAGAGCGCCATATTACTCCTACTATGGATGATATCATACATCGACTCACAGGTGCAAGTTTCTTTTCTAAATTGGACTTAAATAAAGGTTATTATAAACTAGAACTTGATGAAGAATCATGGTAAATAACAACATTCCCAACTCATGTTGGGTTACGATGATACAAATGACTGTCATTTGGAATCATATTCGTTAGCAGAGGTGTTTCAAAATGCTATCCATCAGGTCATACAGTTTCAAATGCCATAAATTGCAGTGTTGATATCTTGGTTTGTGGAACAACACGCCAGGAACATGATGAAGCCCTGCGTCAAGTGTTGCAGTGTCTTCAAGCAAAAAATGTAATGCTGAACAAAGAAACTCCAATTTTTTGGTCACATCTTTTCTCAAGATGGAGTCCTGATCCACATACCACAGGCTATCACAAACATGTCCAAACCTGCCAATGCTGGTGAAGTCAAGTCATTTCTTGGGATGACTAATTATTGCTCCCAATTCATTCCTAATTATGCTACTCTGACTGCCCCACTTAAGGAACTCACAAAGAAAAATGCTAAGTTCCTATGGACTTCCTCTCAATCACAAGCATTTGATGACATAAAACGATGTCTGCAGGATAGTGTCACAATGTCATATTACAGGTCGAGTATCCCGTATCCGAATATCCGTTATCCGAATTATTCCGAAATACGGACATTCCAGAAAGTGAAAAAAAATTATTTTTTTTGCTAAAAACTCACTGGGGACATATGTAACAGCATCACTGGGGACATGATATGTAACTGGCACTATATATGTGCAAGAAAATGATTGCTTGGCATTCAAATTCAGTGCTGAGATAGTACACACATTTTGTTTCACGTTTTGAAACCTTGTTTTTTGAACAATTAAAATATGTTTGTGTGTATTTTATGTTGTAATAAAATATATTTGTGTGTATATTATGTGTTTATACAGCATAAATGCAAGATACTTCAAAATACATAATTGAAATATTAAAATATTCCGAAATACGGAATAATCCGTTATCCAAAATTCTCCTGGTCCCGAGCATTTTGGATACGGGATACTCAACCTGTACAACACTGAATGGAAAACAGAAGTTATTGTTTACAATAAAGTAAATGCCAGTCCTGTTGGGCTTGGAGCTATCTTGACTCAAGTCAATACACATGGGGATCATCATTTTGTAGCATGTGCAAGTCGCAGTTTAACAGAGGTAGAAAAGCGTTACTCTCAGCCAGAAAGGGAAGCTCTTGCAGTAGTCTGGGGCTGCGAACGTTTTCATCTCTATTTATACGGCATTGAGTTTACCATTCAGACTGATCATCAAGCTCTAGTGACCATTTTTGAAAATCCAAAAGCCTAACAACCAGCTAGGATACAGCGATGGGGCTTACGTTTGCAGGCATATGATTTCTCCATCATTCATAGAGCTGGTGCTGACAATCCCTCACATTACATGTCCAGACATCCTTTGCCTTTTGACATATTGCAATCTACTCCAGTGAAGGAATATGTGAACTGTATTATTAACAATTCAATTCCTGATTCACTTACTAGTGCTGACATCAAAGAGGCTTCTTCCTCAGATAAAGTTTTGTCAGCAGTAAAACATTGTATCACTTCTTATGATTGGCGACTGGGACAGTTTTTATTTTCAGCTGATGAGGAACAAGACTTCCGAACACTTCATAAACATTGTCAAGAACTTACTGTACATGATAATTAAATCATTCTCAGAGGTGACAAAATTATAATTCCAGCTGTTTTGAAATTCTTAACTGTATGACATGTAACCTTCTTTCTACACAAACTAACAGTGAACCATTGCGGATGACTGATCTACCTGACAATGTCTGGGAAAATGTTGATGTTGATTTCTATGGGCCATTGTACAATGGCAAATACATACTAGTCACTGATGAATACTCAAGGTATCCTGTTCTTGAAATAATATCTTCAACGTCTGCCACATCTGTCTTACCAGCATTGGATAGAATATTTACTACATATGGAATTCCAGGAACAATAGACTGATAATGGTCCGCCATTTCAAGGTGATGATTTCAGCAAAATCATGAAACATTTTGGAATTTCACATCAAAAGATTACACCCCTGTGGCCACAAGCTAATGGTATTGTTGAACGTCTCATGCGTAATCTGGGAAAGCAAATAAGAATTTGTAAAGTATCCAGAATTCAAACACAACAATCTCTAAATCATGTTTCTTAGACAATATCGCTCTGTGCCTCATTCTACAAAAAATGTCCCTCCTCAGACATTAATGTTTCAAAGAAAAGTAATCCGGTCAACTCTTCCAGAAATCAATTTGACTCCTTCATCTAGAGATCTTCAGGTAAGAAAGAAGGACTGTGCCAATAAACAAAAGGCTAAACAATATGCAGACTGGAAAAGAAGAGCTATTGTTTCAGACTTAAAAGAAGGAGATCGTGTTCTGGTGTAACAAAAAGTAGTACGCAAGGACATGACTGCTTTTCACCCAAGCCCACTGACTGTAGTGAAAAGGAAAGGAACAATGGTTATTGCAGAAAATGACCATCACACTGTAACAAGAAATGTGTCCCATTTCAAGAAGATATTCCCATCCTTTTCTTCTGATGCACCACATCAAGATGATGTCAACACACCACCTATAACATCCTCAGCACCAAGTGATTCTATCGTGTCTGTTCCTTTGAGTGAAGGATCATACATTCAGACGAGGAGAGGCAGAGCCATTAAACCTCCTACAAGGCTTATTGAGCAGATATGACTTTCAATTTATGGCTCATAACTCGTTTTTCCAGTTTAATGTGTATTGCATATTGTGGGTTAATGGTTATGCTCAAATGCAGTCAGCATATTGTTATGTTAAAATGAGTCATTTATACATATGAAAGGAAGGGGTTGGGATCATTTGGTCTATTGCATTATGGTCGAAAGTCATTAGGTAGAATCCATTAGGTCGACATGCTAAAAGGTCGACATGATTCTAGGTCGACACGGGAAAAGGTCGACATGATTCTAGGTCGAAAGGTCATTAGTTCGACAGGTCATTAGTTCGACAAGGTCATTAGTTCGACATTGTCTATGTCGACATTCACAAGGTCGACATGGGGTTTTTCACTGTTTTTTTTACCTGAATGTCAACACAGTCGACATGGACACAGTTTAAAGTGCACTGCATCCCCTCGCATCGCTCGCTGCGCTCGCTATGCGTCGGGCACGGTGCCTCGCTACGTTCGGCACACTATTTTATTCTCCCACCACGCCCTAGTGGATGGTAGGGCATGAAATACCGCCTGTCGGCACATGTTGGCTCAAAAAACAGTGAAAAACTCCATGTCGACCTTGTGAATGTCGACATAGACAATGTCGAACTAATGACCTTGTCGAACTAATGACCTGTCGAACTAATGACCTTTCGAACTAGAATCATGTCGACCTTTTCCCATGTCGACCTAGAGTCATGTCGACCTTTTAGCATGTCGACCTAATGGATTCGACCTAATGACTGTCGACCATAATGCAGTAGACCAAATGACCGCATCCCGAAAGGAAGGGTGAGATGTAGTGTATATATAAAAATCGTTTATGTGCATTAGCTAGATAAGTTAGTATCTCTTTAAGAATCTTGCAGCAGAGAGCAACATGTGACCAGGAAGTAAGGAGATAGAGGAGGAGAGCAAGCATTTGGGGAGGAGGTCTAAAGGCCCCCATACACTATGCGATTTGGGCACGATTTCACCCGATTTGGATGAATCGGGCTTTGAAATCAGCCCAAACCGCACTTATAGACATCCCGTCCGATCCGATGTGCGGTCCCATGCGCATCGGATCGGGGTCGGGAGGTCGGACTGGCTGCATATAAGATTCGCTAAATCTTACGTGCAGCCCGGCCCCGGAGCCGTGCAGGGGATGGCAGCAGGTGCGGGATGCCGACTAATATAGAGCCAGACAGAGGGAGCAGGGGCAGGCTGCATAGGAAGCTGGGCAGGAGGAAGCTGTTCCGGTGACATCGCGGGAGCAGGGCGCCGGGCAGGGAGAAGACACTGGCTGCTGGGCAGCGGCGGTAGCTGGGAGAAGCAGATAACTTGAAAAAAAAACACCAATACAGATGACTAGGAAGCCATTGATTGGCTGAGACCTCTCTCAGCCAATCGCTGATTGGCTAAGAGAGGTCTCAGCCAATCAATGGCTTCCTAGTCATCTGTATTGGTGTTTTTTTTCAAGTTATCTGCTTGTCCTGGCTCCCTGCCAGGTGCCCTGCTCCAGCGCTGTCACCGGAACAGCTTCAAGTTCCTCCTGCCTTGCTCCCTATGCAGCCTGCCCCTGCTACCCCTGCCTGGCTCTCTATTAGCCGGCATCCCCCGCCCGCTGCCATCCCCCACACGGCTCCCTCCTCCTGCAGCTCCCCGGGGACTGCATATGATAAATCCATGCGATTTATCATATGCAAACCTTGGCACATCAAGTGCCTAATCGTGTGTCCCCCTCCTGAGGAGCTGCAGGGGGAAATCAGGTCTGACTTGTCCCTAGGACAAGTCAGACTAATGTATGGGGGCCTTAACTGTACTCATGCAAGTATCACTTATAAATAAAATACCTAATCTTCAGATTGCAAGATTTATTGAAGTAAACAAAGGTATGTCAAGATACAACAGATATGTCAGTGGAAATAAGCAGGAAGGAATTCAATTAGATACAGTAATATGACACAGGTTAAACAGGGTGTTATCATCGGGCTTAAACCTCCAGGGCTCTTGAGTTAGAGCCCCCTTTTCTTGTCTAGTAAATGACTGTGTTAATGGGCATTAACCCATAGAAAACAAGATTGGTACTTATATGTTAGTTGGGCGCCCACTATAGTTACTACCCTCATACCCAACTATCCATGTCAGCATGGAGTTGATTTTATATAGTATGGCGAGCGCAGCGAGCCATCGTGCCCTAAGAGTGGCGAGCCTAGCGACCCCCGTGGGCACCCAACTAACATATACAGTAAGATTTTTTTTTGATCATGCAGTCTGCCTTCAGGGCTAATTGAATAGCCCTGCCCATTCAATAAGCAAGCAGTAATTCTTTTTAGACAGTGCCACACAATTTTTTATATTTGAGAGCAGCAAGCAACCACCAACTGTTTTCAATTTAAAAAAATAATAATTGAAAATCACTGAATATTACTCTGAAACCCTTTCTGGCAGGCTAGTCAGTCAAATGTAATTGTAGTCATTGTCCAATAAGGCTGGTAAATTGTACTAAGTAGTGTCAGCAATGGGCATCACAGCTGGCATTTTATATGAAAAAGTGATGTACAGTAGTGTAAGTCAAGAAATGTTAGCCATATAATTATATAGCACCATACCATCAAATTTATGATCGAAGACAGCAGTTTCCTCTTAAACATTCCTATATAGACACATTACAACTGTTAAGTGGACAGACAGGAAATTCTGGATTAAAGGCACAATTGTTCCCAAAAGACTCTCAAACAAAACACAGGTAAACTCCTCTTTAGTGAGCCCATAGCTTTTCTGCAGACATCCTATAAATATATATATATTTTTATTACTGCACAAAACAGGTAGAGCTATTATTATTATTCCTTGCATAAACATATAAATCTGAGAAAAGCGGCAAAGAATAAAAGTTCTAAAAATAATGCAAATTACATTTATGAAAAAAAGCACACCCAGGCCCTAAAATGGATGCCAGAACTTGCTCTTTTATTTTTTTTTAAATTGGTAAGTTACTTTTGGAAGAAATTAAAATTGTATATGTTTTTTTTTGCCAATGTTTGATTGGTCCCCCAGATTGCCAATGGAGTAAAGACAGAGAGAGAGACATTTTGATGCTTCTACTTAATCATCCTCTTAGGGATAGACAATTGGCCAGAGGGGACAGCAAATTAACCATTAGCCTGGCATGGATGCATCAGGGGCCACCAAATCAAGCTGGGATTTCCCTGACTTGGTTGCTTTAGAAACTCAAAACAGTGGCTATTGGAAAGCTATATTTGCAGCAGTACACAGTGGTAGCCCTACTAACCCATATTACCACACTCTACCTCAATAATAAAGTTTTCCGCATCTTGAGCTCACAGGGCTAAGGGTACTCATGGCTAACTACAATGTTATGCTCTGTGATGCACCAATCTCCCCCCATTCTATCCTCTATCCAGGAGCGCCGATTTACTTTGTCTGGTGGGTGCTCCCACAGGACCCCCCACACAGACTACCCCCCCTTCCCCCCCGGGACTCACCCACTGCTCGCCATCGTGGATCCTGGCAGCGCCGGAGCGGGGTCCCAGCAGCGGATATGCCATCAGCAGTAGGGTCCCTACAGTATTAATACCGCTACTAGTTCCCATCCGCCGCAGGGACCCCCACTGCTGACAGGGACCCCCGCTGATATCCACTGCTGGGACCCCGCTGCTGTGGCCCGTGAGTGCTCCTCACTTTCCGTGGGTACTTGGGACCCGTAGCACCCACGGTTTTGGCGCCTATGCCTCTATCCCAGGCAGCAGTGAATGGAGATCCCCAGGCTGTTGGCTTCATGTAAGCATGGATTTCTCTCCCTCTCCCCAAGAAAGACTGGCGTCCAGCAAGAGTATGCGTCTGGCAGGGTATGCCAAATGCGTTTCATCATTTACTTCATCAGTGAGCCCACTGACTTAGTCAACAACAAAACGCTTTGGGCATGCCCTACCAGACGCATACTCTTGCCGGAGAGACGCTTGCTAGCTTCCCAGTGTGTCTGTCGGACACAGACGCTGCAACGGGTCCCGAACAACGCAGACACAGAGACTGACATTGACCGGGGTAAAAATGTTTTATGACACCATGTGGTATTCTAGCCCACACTGCTGAAAATCAGGGTACGAGTATTGACTACTTGCACTTTAATCATTTTTAAAAGAATAATAAAAATAATATTGCCCTATGAAGTGCTTCCTTCCACCTCTTCTAGATTTATCTTAATCCTAATTTGATCCCAGGATTCCCTTAGGGTTGGAAGCAGGGGTCTCAAAAAGCCTTTATAAGACCTAGTGCATTACATCGGACACATATTGGACTAGTGTTTATGTTTTTAGGGCTATCCTGCTAGCGCTCCCCTAATCTTTGTGATATATATAGATCTATCTATCTATCTATCTATCTATCTATCTATCTATCTATATATATATATATATATATATATAGATCTCTCTCTCTCTCTCTCTCTCTCTCTCTCTCTCTCTCTCTCTCTATATATATATATATATATATATATATATATATATATATATATATATACAGTACTATTTTTCTGGAAAAATAGGTCCAGGAACTCCAGGTCTGGGGGTGGATCAATTAAATAAAAAATAATATATATAATAAAGAGAGGGAGGGAGAGATAGATGTATATATTGTATTTAGAAACAAAGGCACTCACAGGTGACTTTAAAATAAAACTTATCTTATAGAAAGTACATTTTTAGTTCCTGATGATGACATATTTAATTAGAGGTTCAGGAACTGAGTTCCTGCTGGTTCCTGCTGAAAAATAGCACTGTATATATATATATATATATATATATATATATATATATATATATATATATATATATATATATATATATAATCCAGGTGGAAAAGTGGCACAGCTGATAGCTACAGATCCAATAAATGGTGCCAGATCTCAGAAACCAATCCAGAGGAGAAGTTCCATAAATACAGTCAATGGGATAGAGAGCACTCACCAGGCTTCTTTAGTAATTAGTATATTCTATAATCAGACATCGAGGCAAAAGTCGATGTTTCGGTCCACTTGTGGACCTTTTTCAAGACCACCTTGAGGAGCAGAAGCATGCTTTATTTCTAAATATAGCTAAGTATTTATCATGCATGCAGGGGTTAATATTGGAGACATCCTTAATATTAAGAAACACATATGAAAATGTACTATGTGCATGTGTTTCTTATTTTTTTCCTTGCATTTGGGTCTTATATACCTGACAATTATTACATCAACCATTAAAGCAGATAAAACTACTGTATACAGTATGTGGAATCTACATTAATGTCAGATATCTACAGCATAGTCACATCTTTGTTTGATAAAAGATTAAAGTAATAAGATAGTTGTACATACCTCTTGCTGATTTCAGTAGTGCTGAGGAGGATGAGAGCTACTAATAGGTAATAGCCTGTGGTTACCCCCTTTGAAAGATACTTTTAGGTATAATGTAAAACATTTTCAATTTAGGAACAAAGAACATTTAATATGTGGAGATATTGTTATAACTGTTTTTAGATATGCATAAGCTTACAATTATAAGCATACATGATTGATTGATTGATTGATTGATTAATCCAATATATGAGTACCTTTTACTTCTGTTCTTGTTTTGTAAGACAACTAAGGAAAAAAAAAGCTGTTTGTGTATTTCACAGAGCAAAGACACAGAAAAGTCCAATATGGGGAGATGATGCCCTAGGAAAGCTATGAAGATGAGGGAGAGGGAGGCACACAGGGGCAGATGTATTAAGCTTTAACAAGAGATAAATGTAAGAGTGATAAGGGGGGAGATTCTGTAAGCGAAAAATGCGGTAAAAACCCTGTTATCGGGTTTTTACCGCATTTTGGGATGCTGTAAGCATCCCCTGCCAGGTTACCGCGGCGGGGGGCATCGCCAGAAAAATCTGGCTATGCCCCATAGAAGCCAATGGGCTTCTACCGCAACCCTCCGCCGCCCCCGCCGTCCCCTCCCCCCTCACCTGTGACCTCCTCCCTGCACTGATCCTCTTCCGGGTGCAGGGAGGAGGAGAGCCTGGCGCAGCAGCAGAAGCGCCGGGTGTGTGAGGGAGGGGGGAGCCGCCGGGACCTGCTGGGACCCGGCGACTCTCACCGCAAAGGACAGCTCTTAACGCAAGAGCTGTCCTTTGCCTTAATTATCGCATATGTTACAACATATGCGATAATTATAAATGCGAAGGGGGCGGAGTTTATTAGAGAATCTCCCCCAAGGAGAGATAAACGTCCAGCCAATCACCTGCTAACTGCCATGTTACAGTCTGTGTTTGAAAAAAGTCAGTTAGGATGTGATTGGCTGGACGTTTATCTCTCCTTATCACCCTTGCATTTATCTCTTGTTAAGGCTTAATACATCTGCCCCACAAAGAGATATTGGAAGAGCCATCAAAGGCACCCAAGGAAGCGGAGGAGCTACATAAAGCTGCCATGGAGCATATGAGGCCAACGGAAAGCCATGATGAGATTCAGATCACAGGAGGCCTACAAAATGGAGATGCAGCAACGTGAGGGTCAGAAGTGGTTGAGGGGCCTCAGGTGTCCAAAAAAAGTAGGAGTAAGGGGCACAGAAGGTCCAGTAATTATATGCACATGTCTGAAAGAAAAATAAATGAACCATTGTTTCCTATTTACTAAACCTGTTTAAGACTGTAGGTATAACAATTTAGACTAAGTTGGTAAAAGTGGTACAGGTACCATTGGATGTCACATGTAAATATTTGCACCTTTTCTCTTACTTGATGACATTTTTGGCCCCCAGAAACTGTAGTTGCAAAGAAGTACTAGTGAAATCAAAACAATATTTCACCATGTTAAAGAAAAAAAAAGTCACCTCTAATAAAAAGGAAGTTTACTGCAGAAAAACATACATTAAAACTGCCAACATGCCATACACCACTCACAGTGTGTCTTTTCTTTGTGAGTGATAGTTCTAGAACTGCTGTCACTAAGGCATTTTCTTCTGTAACCTCATATGATGATGCAACAGCTTCTTACTCAGAGACTAGAAGAGGTGTCAAATGTAAAACAGGCAAATCAATGCATAAAAACCCCTAAGGCTGAGTTGTGTGTTCAGAAATATCACAAATCCATGTGGAGAGTTTGATGGTGCTACAGTATGTGTGAGTCTGACATTTCTGTCCTCAGAGAAGAATCCTTCCACCATTTCTGCACCCTCTGCAAAGTAAAAAGTAAAGATGGTGATGGCTACATGATGAGGATGCTAGTGTTGAATGCAACAGGATGAGGAGGATATTAGTGTACTATTTGATGCTAATGTGGATGTTGATAATGATGAGGATATCAATGAGGAGGATGTTGTTTGCATTAGTCAGCCAACAGTGGCAACAGTTCATGATTGTGACAAAGAGAAATACATTGTCATGCTTGGGCATTAAACAAAAATGGTGAAAACCGCCCATGATTGGCTGCGGGAGGAGATGGTGAATGGCATCACTGGGGATTCTTGGGGAGGAGCTACAAGTGTAAATACATTTGTGGCTCTTCAGTCTGCTGAAAACAGGCTACTCGGTTTATTTTTATTTGTCTACATGGAACGAAGAGGACATGATCTCCGCCAGAGGGGATGGTGGGTATAATTTATTTTCATAGGTACCCCTATGGATCTCTAGTGGAGAAGAAGACAGGCCTACAGTGGACCCTAAAGGTGAGTATTGTGTGTATGTGGGGTGTATTAAAGTTGTATTTTTCTTGGTGTCAGTGTCATAACCCTTTGAGACCTATGCAAAAATCCTGTTATTTTTTTCCACATGAACACGCATTTACCCGGGACTAGCGTATGTCTGAAAGGGTCTTCCTGGGATTTCACTTCCAGATCCTAAGCACCTGCAATAAACCCGGGTCAGTATGTCTGAAAGGGGTATTAGTTATTGGGCGTTTCGTTCTGTTGTGGAACTATAAGTACCAGCATGCCTATAAATGCCCCACATGCTGGGACTTAAGGTTTTCCAAGTCCCTGCATGCAGGGGAGGCTTGCTGGGACTTGTTGTTCCACAACAGAACCCAATAGTTTTTACATTATTTTTTTTACACTTGACTGGCATCAGCCCGGTGCCCACAGCCCAGGGGCAGTGGGGACAGCCCTGGGCTTCAGCCAGGGCTTGGGTTCCTCTGAAGGGGGAACCCCTTTATTGGGGGGTTGTCACTGACCAGTCAAGGTGATCACGTTTTGCGTAGGGGGCTTATGTAAAAAGTGTCCCCCAGCCAGCGGTGTAGCTAGGTGCCATGGTGCCCGGAGCAAGGGCATATTTCGCGCCCCCCCCCTACCCCGGTAATGAATTGGGGGCGTGGCTAACATGTGTTTGCATGTTACATTTGAAAAGAAAAAAATTAAAAAATAAGACACTATATAAGACGCTGTAACGGAATCTGCTGCTCTATATAAGACGCTGTAACGGAATCTGCTGCGCTATATAAGACACTGTAACGGAATCTGCTGCGCTATATAAGATGCTGTAACGGAATCTGCTGCGCTATATAAGATGCTGTAACGGAATCTGCTGCGCTATATAAGACGCTGTAACGGAATCTGCTGCGCTATATAAGATGCTGTAACGGAATCTGCTGCGCTATATAAGACACTGTAACGGAATCTGCTGCGCTATATAAGACGCTGTAACGGAATCTGCTGCGCTATATAAGATGCTGTAACGGAATCTGCTGCGCTATATAAGATGCTGTAACGGAATCTGCTGCGCTATATAAGATGCTGTAACGGAATCTGCTGCTCTATATAAGACGCTGTAACGGAATCTGCTGCGCTATATAAGACGCTGTAACGGAATCTGCTGCGCTATATAAGATGCTGTAACGGAATCTGCTGCGCTATATAAGACACTGTAACGGAATCTGCTGCACTATATAAGACACTGTAACGGAATCTACTGCGCTATATAAGGTGCCGTAACGGAATCTGCTGCGCTATGTAACATGCTGACAGCTGTAAATAAATAAATATATATACAGCACAGCAGGGCAGCAGCAGATGTCAGAGAGATTCACTCCCCCCCCCCCCCCCCCCCAGGACCCACGAATCCCCCAAACCCCAAGTGTATTATTAATCTTATTATTACATCATTAATTAGCTGTAAAAAGAGGGAAAAAAGAAATCCACCTTGAATAATGTTAGCAGGGCGGCACGGGCTGCAGCAGAAACTCTCCTCACCAGCGCTTGGGATGGCTGTGGCAGGCTGATGACGGAGGAGGGAGTGAGAGGCAGGACACTGTGTGAGGAATCTGAGTGCTGCTGCGCTGCCCGGAAGCCGGTCCGAGCAGCAGCAGCAGCAGCACGAATTTACATGAGGGAGTCACGGACCGGGCAGGGGGCAGGAGGCAGGCGCCGGCCAGGGCAGACGCCGGGCAGGGCAGCCGCCGGCGCACGCTGCCCGTATAGTCTTTCGTGCAGGGATGATTTTTGCGGAGGGGGGGCGGGCCGGTGGCGCCATCCGACCAATCGCCGCCCGGAGCATGAGCTCCGGTGGCTCCGCCCTCCCTACGCCTCTGCCCCCAGCTGCAGCATTAAACCGCTAGCTGTTTGAGCCCTGAGCTAGTTTCTGATATATATGGGGATCCCCTACTCCTTTTGTCCCCTGAATTTTGGGAACTGTGACCTAGTCAAGAGCCAGGTGCTGGTTATAGAAATACAGGTGGACCCCAGCTTTTTTCCACCCTGTATTTCTGCAACCAGGACCAGTTTAATGAGCCCAGAGCTGGTTCTAGCCGGGCGTGGGAACCACACGCCATTTTATTATTTATTTTTCTTATTTTTACATTGAGAAGCATCACACAGATCTGACTGATCTGTGAGATGTTTCATGGTTGTACGTATTTGGCTGCTGGTAAGTAATTAATTAATTACCGGCAGCCAAATACAGATGACTTCACCATCAGAAAATACCATCAGAAAACACCATCAGAAAATACGAATCCTGAGACTATAGATGCTTAGTAAAATATCGGTATTTTTGTTTCTTTTTTCTTAGCACTATAGTGCAATTTCTGCAACTCATTCTCTGCTTCTTAATTATCGTCTACCCATCTTCCCACACAGAATTATAATTACTTGCTTTTAGTTGCCATGGGGCCTGATTCAGACCCACTCACTAGGCAGCATATACTCGCTGCCTAGCTAGCGGGTAAGAGCCGCCCGATGAATGAAGCATGGCATGCACAGCGAGCCATGCGAGGGCACACAGTATGCTTATACTGTGCCCATGTACAGATGTACAGATGTCGACATAGATGCAGAATATGGCAGAAAACATGTGTCAACATTTTCCCATGTCAACCATTTCCATGTAGCTCTTTTGCTTGTGTCGACTTTTTGTCAATGTCAGCCTAGACCATGTCCACCTTTTTATGTGTAGACCTACTGCCTGTTGACCAGTAGCGGTCGACCTATTGAGTGTCGACCTGATAATCCATATCCGGTTGCAACAGTTTTAATACGGTAACTATCTTATGTCATCCTATGCACTATTAGGCAGAGAAAATCCATGTACATAGCAGTACTCAGTATGTACTAAAGTCCCTTTTTTGTGTGTGCAACCTGCTAGTGCTAACAGCAGGCTACAATATTGGTGCTGCACCTGGGTCTCTAGCTCTGCCATAGAAACCAATGGCAGGGTAAGTGTTCCAGCTGTTACTAAGGCCAGGTAGACATGATGCTAATATCAGCTGGATATCATGCATATCATGCAGCGTGTATGCCTGATTTTGCTCTCAGAAGATATCAAGTGCTTTTTAATGAAGGACACAAAGAGGGATAATTCTATTGTCATTAACTCATTCTGGTGTGTGCATCCAATACAATATGTTGGCCTATTGGCTGACATATGGGCCGTGTACATACTGTTTTGATATGTACCCGGCCTATGAGGAAAGGTCACTTACCAACGAGTGTCTTCTCCAGTGCTTATATTGCCTACTGTGGTTACCAGGAAGTAAACAGAAATTTTGTCAGGTTGTCAATAAAGTTTGTTTAAAAAATATATATTTGCTGCTGCTGTACTGTACAGGTCTCAGGAGACGTAAATAACTCCTGGCTGCTTAATCTGCCTATTCAGCTGTGATATCACCATTTCTCCATCTGCTAAAACTTTTTGAATATCACTCTTTATGCTTGTACTTGCACTGTCAGTTTTAAAAATGCCCAGCTGTACCTCTAATAACTTTACCTCTCTTGCTGTTCCATTGAGAGTAGGTGTCCCTGATTATTTTATTCTTGGCCCTCTTCTCTATCTCTACATGTCCTCTCTGGGTGAACTTATTTGTTCACTCGACTTCCACTATGACGAAAATACTAAAATCTACCCCTCGTTTCCTGATCGCTCTCCTTCCATCCTAACTCATATCTCCAACTGTCTCTCTGCTGTCTACTCTTGGATGACCCAGCGCTATTTTAGACTTAAAATATCAAACACTAAGCTGACCTCTTCCGACCCTCCTGCATAAAACCTGACCATCTTTCATCCTAACCTGTTTATGCTCACCTCTCCCCCTTCTGTGTCACCCCTGTCTGTCTAACCCTCCCCTTTAGAATGTAAGCTCTCACGGGCAGGGCCCTCTCTCCTCATGTGCCTTTCTTAGAATATATAAACCACTGCCACCCTGATAATTGCTTTAGTGTCCTGTCCCCTGATGCAACTATCCGTATTAACCATGTACTTGTCCTAAACTGTCTTGTAATGTAATTTGATTTGTGTTTGCTCATAACTATGCTCTGTAAAGCGCTTCGGAATTTGTATGCGCTATATAAGAAACTGTTAATAAATAAATAAATAAATAAATAACAGTTCAGAAGCAGAGTCTATGGAGTAAATGTATTAAGCAGGCGAAGAGATAAACTGGAAATAAAGTGGAAGGAGATAATGCACCAGCCAATCAACTGGGATCAGTATGAAATCCCGGCGGTCGGAATCCCGGCGGTCGAAATACCAGTGCCGGGAATCCCGACTGCTGCAATGCCGACAAGGGAGGGGGGGCGTGGATCCCCCCTTGCGGGTTCGCTGCATGCGCCATGCAGCGGGCCCAATGCCTCGCTTCGCTCGGCACACTTTTTTATTCTCCCTCTATGAGTGTCGTGGACACCCATAGAGGGACAAAGTGCGAGCATTACAGCAGTCAGGATTCCGGCATCGGTATTTCGACCGTCGGGATTCCGACCGTCGGGATTTTATCCGCATCCCAATCAACTCCTGTCATATTTCAAACACAGCAGATTGGCTGGAGCATTACCTCCTTCCACTTCATGTCTTTTATCGCCAAGGGAGAGACTTAACCCGCACAAACACAAGTAGGGCTGTTTCACACAGTACGGTTCCTGCCGCACGGTGAAATCCCGTACGGTCAGGGAGCCGCGCCGCACTCAGAATTTTATAATGGCAGGGATGGCCACAGCCCGGCAGCCGTCCCTTCCAGTGGGGGGATCCGGCTGCAGCCGTGCGGCCGGGCCGTGGCCGTCCCGTGTGAATGGACACAATAGTGTCCATTCACAACTGCTGAGTGCGGCACGGCTCCCTGGCCGTACGGGATTTCACCGTGCGGCAGGAACCGTACTGTGTGAAACAGCCCGTAGAACATGCAAATTCCTACATATATAGGGCCCCTTGTCGGAGTTGAACATATGAACCCAGGGCTGTGAGCCCATGCTACACTCTAGTGAAATTTAATTCCCTGAATGCAATGTACTTTTAGAAAGGGTCACATAAAAATTCTGATTTTATGACCACTTGCATTTTGTTCGTCACTGACACTATGTAACTAATAACCAATGGATAATATGTGGGGATTATCAGAGCGCACTTACAGAGTGATCATTGATTATGAAAGCAAAGACACAAATGAGGGATTAGTGAAGCTTGGTTAGAATTACTTGGCAAGGGGAAGACAGAGTTTATATTAGTTGCCTAAAACTATTTGTTAATTTTCAAATGTTATAAGTAAAACATAGCCATATAAATTTGACATGTGTTGTAATACTTCAGCAAGGCAAAGAGTAATAAGAGCCATTTGTGGGTAATACTGAAATCAATAAAAGATAATTGAAAACATGCTGCTTTGGGCTGACTACAACACGTGTATATTCCCACTTACAGGTTTCTAAGACACTTATCAGTTAATATGTATTATAAATCAATCTATAGTGAAATTATGATATACTTTGTAATGCTAAACAGCTTTAGCAACTGCAATGGACACAACTAAACACCAAAAATATCTGATTAATAATATATTCCATTTATGAAGATAAAATATAGTGAAACAAGTTAACATATTGAATATACTTGTTCTGCTGCACTGATCTTATCCTATAGCTTGTGCTGCCTGATTTTTTCCTCTCCACGTCTTTCTCTCTCCCTTCCCATTTTTCCCTTTATCTCTCTCTATATCAAAAAAACAATCTGTCTTTTGCCTTTGAAATTACTGATCACATGATCCTCCTTCATCCACTTCATAGCATCCATCTATATGAGTCTGTCCTCTTATTGATCACCTCTTACCTAATTAACCATTGCTTGTCTGTTTCTAATCATGACCCCTGACCACACCTTCTCTGTCCCCTTTCTTTAACTGTTGAAGTCTAGCAATAAAACATCCTTTGCCCCCTCTTCTTCTTCATTTACATCTCTTCCCTTGGAAAACAATACCATTGGCACACTTAAATGTCCCTTTACCTCTATCCCCAACTTCATTCTGAAATAGGACCATACTCTGCCCCATATGAGATGGAACTTTCTATTAATTCCCAGGAAGTTCTTCCTCACATTCTCTCACTATGCCATATTCATACCCAAACAGATGGCATACTTGAGCACCAGATGCAGATGCCTGGCATCCAGCCTAACCCAGGACAAGCATTCTACTACAATAATTAGCAGAAACACCAGGTAATAACTGGAGTCACAAATGGATTCAATCCAGCTTGAAGGAAGCATAATGGCATGTCTCCATACTTCCTGTTCCACTACAAAACAGCAGATTTCACAAGAGTTGAGTTTTAGGTTGAGCTTCTACAATACTAAGGGGCAGATTTATTAAGCTTGGTGAAATGATAAATTGTTCAGTTATAACACAGCAGCCAGTCAGCTTCTGGCTGTCATTTTTCAAACCCAACCTGTAACTTGACAGTTAGCAGCAAATTAGCTAGCACATTGCCACCTTCTACTTTATGACTTCACCAGGTTTATTAAATCTACTCCTACTGTAAGTGTTCTACACCCTCAAATTCCTGACATACTACAGCACCAAAATAGTATGTGTCACTGCGCTTCTTATAGCATGAAAGAGAATGGTTTGTGCGGGGGCGCCGGAATTCTGTCCGTCCACTATTCTCCTCACTCTCCCAGGTTGACGCAATTGTCAAAGATGTTTCATGTAAACGCTGGGAAAAAAATGGAGATGTAGATGACTGGGGAATACTTAATATTCAATAGGGTGATAGAGTACTCAGTTTAATTCGCATACCCTTACTCACACAGTGGTGAAGGTGCACATTCATATAAAGGTATCTTTATATTTAGACGGGGCCACCGATTTAGTGTGATAGAAATGAACCCACACCTAGATATTTCTTACACTGAAGATACTGTATGTCGTACCGCACAAAAGTAAGAAGGAAGTAGCTCTCTCACATAAAGGTATCTTTCTAGGGGTTTCTCCGTCGGAATGCTCTGACACTCTAAGGATATGTATCCACTCTGGAAGAACAACAAAGCTATAGTCTACTGCGCATGTGGAGGTCTCCAGAAACATGGGGGGAAATTTAATAAGATGAGAGATTCAGAAAGTGAGAGATTTGGTAAGAAATCTCCAGTTTTCTTTTAAGCGGCAATCATTTACACTGCAAAACCGGTTTGATTTTGCAGTGTAAAAAACCTGGAGATTTCTTACCAAATCTCTCACTTTCTGAATCTCTCATCCCATTAAATTTCACCCATGGTGTCTGCACCTTGTTTCCAGTGACTTTATATGGATGCAGGGTGTGTGGCTAGGCTCATGTGCACTGTACAGCCTACAACCATTATAAATATGCCATTGCTGTAGTACAATAATGTGTAAATGACTGCGAGCTAGCTTTAAAAGCAATACAGATTTCACAAAAGTGGGCCCAATTCAGTCCTGAATGTACGGCTGAGAATTCGTACAGTAGGCGATTATCGATACATTGCCCATGTATACGGTTCACAGTAAGCATACGTGTGGCCGTACTACAATGAACTCCTGCAACTAGATCTGTTTACTGGCCGTTCACAAGGTGAATAGCAGGGAGTGAGTGCGTGGGGGTGGAAACCGACCGTTTTTTGGGAGTGCTAAGAAAAATACAGCGGACATGCTTAGAATAATGCTGGGAGTGTCAGGGAAAACACAGACGTGCCAAGCTGCCTTAGGGGAGAGTTTATGATGTCAGCTTCAGCCCGGATATGCCTGTTTTTCATTGCACCGCCAACTAGGTCTCAGGCTACGTGGCACCTGCAGTACCCTATGTAGAAACAAGTCGATGGCGAGCCTGTCAGGAAGGATTTCGGACATACTTGCAGGAGGGTCACTAATGTGCACTTGTACATATCCATTCGCACAGCGAGCACATTAACTCGCAAGGCGGGATGTCACTGGAGCAGGGCAGAGGCTTTACTGATCTCTGATTGCTACAAACTCGCAGTCGTGCAATCAGGTCTGAATTAGCGATGTGCACCGGCCACTTTTCGGGTTTTAGGTTCTGATTACCTTGAAGTTTTGGGTTCTAATGGGTTTTGGCAAAACACCTCCTAAGTGTTTTGTGTTTGGATTTTTTGGGTTTTGGGTTCTGATTTTTTTGTTAAAAAAGCATAAAAACTGCTAAAATCGCAGAATATGTGTGTTTTTTTTGCTCCTACGCTATATTAACCTCAATAACATTCATTTCCACTCATTTCCAGTCTATTCTGAACACCTCACACCTCACAATATTGTTTTTAGGGCAAAAGTTTGCACCGAGGTAGCTGTATAACTATGCTAAGCCACACAAGTGTGCGGCACAAACACGTGGCTCATGTAAGAGTGGCACTGCAGCGGTAGATACGGCAGTATTAGGCACCAGACAGGTAGATACGGCAGTACTAGGCACCAGACAGGTAGATACGGCAGTACTAGGCACCAGACAGGTAGATACGGCAGTACTAGGCAGTGGGCCCCAGACCAGACAGGTAGATACGGCAGTATTAGGCAGTGAGCCCCAGACCACACAGGTATGGCAGTATTAGGCAGTGAGCCCCAGACCACACAGGTAGGCCAGTATTAGACAGTGAGCCCCAGACAGGTACGGCAGTATTAGGCAGTGAGCCCCAGACCAGACAGGTAGATGCGGCAGTATTAGGCAGTGAGCCCCAGACCAGACAGGTACGGCAGTATTAGGCAGTGAGCCCCAGACCAGACAGGTACGGCAGTATTAGGCAGAGAGCCCCAGACCACACAGGTATGCCAGTATTAGGCAGTGAGCCCCCCAGACCAGAAGGTAGATATGGCAGTACTAGGCACCAGACAGGTAGATAAGACAGTAGTACTAGGCACAAGACAGGTAGATACGTCAGCAATACTAGTATTGTGCACCAGCAGAATTTATAATAATTAATTTTATTATTAGGTACTGCTTGGCAGTGGCACTCAGTGGCACACATCAGTGCACAAGCAGCATGGAATTATTTTTTACAGTCCCACACAGCACAAGTATTATTTTTGTTTTTATTAAATTAGATATAGCAGCCTAGTACTTGTACTACTAGGTAGGTAAACTTAGGCAGTAACACTGCCAGTGGCAACAGTTGACTGAGAACATAATACTGGCAACCTCTATTCACAGTATTCAGTGCAGGCAGGCAGCACCAGTGGACTATATATAAGATATACGGCAGTATTTATTAGGCAGTGAGCCCCAGACCAGACGGTAGATACGGCAGTATAGGCAGTGAGCCCCAGACCACAAAGGTAGAGATATACGGCAGTATTTAATTATTTATTAGGCAGGCAGTATTTAATTATTTATTAGCCAGTGAGCCCCAGACCACACAGGTAACTAGATAAGATATACAGCATTATTATTTATTAGGCTGTGAGCCCCAAACCACAGACCACCAGACTGGCAGATTCAGTGCAGGCAGCAGTGCAGCACCAGTGGACTATATATATTTATTTAATATAATTAATTAATTACTTATTAATATATATAATAAATGGCACAGCACAGCACCAGAGGTATGCCCCAGCACAGAGGAGACAGTAGTACTACAGGCAGGTACACAGTTAGACTGTTCTCCTAAGCAGAGGAGAACAGAGTACACAGTAGCACTGAGGGAGACAGCCCCAGCAAATAAAATAATTAATTACAGCACAGCACACCAGAGGTAGACCGCACAGAGGAGACAGTAGTACTACAAGTACACAGTTAGACTGTTCTCCTAAGCAGAGAACAGAGTACACAGCAGCACTGAGGGAGACAGCCCCAGCAAATAAAATAATTAATTACAGGCAGCACAGCACACCAGAGGTAGACCGCACAGAGGAGACAGTAGTACTACAAGTACACAGTTAGACTACTACACAGCAGCACTGAGAGACAGCACCAGCGATTGCAAAAGCTCAAGCTTAAGTTTAAGCCCCAGCAGCAGCACCAACACACCCTCTCCCAACCCACTAGTTGACTGGAGTGAAGATGGCGGGCGCGGCAGCCACTTATAAAGCCTCGCGAAATCCGACGCCGGTAGATGACGTTCTAATCACGCGGACGGACCGAGTCAGGGGGGAATCTCTGAGCGCTGCTCGGAATCGGGCTCGGAATGATGACGTCCGTGGGGGCTCGGATCTCTGAAATCCGAGCCCGCACATCTCTAGTCTGAATTACCCCAGTGTTCCAACATTGAGCGTGAGTTTATAGGGTTAAGAAATGTTGATACTAATAGATTAAAAAAATATATAAAACCAGTAAAATGTTTATTGTGAGAACCTACAATCTATCTGCTATTTCATTTATATAAATTGTATGAATAGGAATTCAAATAATCACTGTAATTACCAGAGGACAAAATAATTGCTTTAGAATAGTTCCGTAAGTCTAATAAATAAATATTCTAATTTGTTAAGTTGAGCTCTTTGTGCACCTCTTACTTATAAAAGGATTAATTTGTCATTATTCACACAAGAGAAGTGTTCATCTTGCTTCTTGTTCTCATTTGCTGCACGTCTCCTGGATAGGCTTTTTGATACTCACGCTGCCTTTTGTTAATTTTCAGACAGAATTTGGTACGAAGCCTTGTTTGGAAGCTGGCTGTTGCAAGATTGTATGAATGTGAGCGGGCTCTGGCGGGCTGGGAGCTTCTCACTTCTTTGCACACCCTGCTTCATGTCTGTTATTTTAATTCACAAATTTCTATCCCATCCTTTGCCATCTTTTTTTTCTATTTACTGTTGATTTTTTATTGATGCATCACATGCAGCGTCAGACTGGCCAACAGTGGTACATGGGAACCCCCTGGTGGGCCCCAGTGCCCAAGGGCCCACCGCCTCTTCTAGAATTGTACATTGTACATATTATACATTATACTGCACAGTACTATGGTGTATTTTCTACAGTGCATTGTTGTAAATAATCGGGTACATTATACTGACAATAAATTACAATTAGCAGTGTAAAATGTCTTCAAATGAGATAGTTGTAGCACGATTATTGTTCAAATAGATTTGAATGCACTTGTCGATAATGTTTATGAAAATCAGGGTAAAGCTTCATTTAAATTGGAGTAGCAGGACTAATTATAGTCTTGAACCTTAGTGTTAGGGTCCTTAATAGCTGTCATTATTTTCTTACACCCCCAGGGTCTAGACATAGGGGCCAATAAGCGACCTGCCTCGTTTCCCCAACAGAAGTATTTCAATTTGGAAAAAAATATTTCATTTTTGGCCTGGTAAAGAAAATGATATGGAAAGTACAAATAGACCAAAAGGAGTTCTGCGCACAACAGCCTGTCAGATGCTAAATTAACAATGCTGGGGTGTCATTCCATGAACCCAAAGTTTGTTCATGGAAAAAAAGTAGATAGCAGAGTAATAAAGCGCTAGGAGGGTTCCCAAAGAAGTTAGTAGCACCAAGGTGGATGTATTACCAAAAAAATGTCACCAAATGATGTTGACTCCACCCTTTTGTAAGCGTTTCCCATCCGATTACTGCGGCTCAAAGTATGCAAAATTTCCTTAGCACTCCTCCATAGCCTCATTAATGGATATAAAAGGTAAACAGAGAGAGAACATAGTGCATAACTTTAAACACACATAGAATTTAATAGGCATGTACACTTACAATAAAATAATGAATAACAGCATGTAAAAACCAGGGGGTTCAAGCAGAGCGGCTTTAGGTCCTTTGGATAAGATGTTAAAGGTTCCAGTTCCAGAACCTTTAACATATAGAGCCCCTAGACCGTATTATGCGGTAACGGTGCGGACGGGTTTTAATACATAGGAAAATGCGGTAAAACAGCATTTCAATCATTGAAATTGTATAAATATCTTGTGAAACACTAAAACCCTTGCCACTCAAAGGAACAGATCTCTGCAAGACCTATACCGGAGCTTGATCAGATGCTTGTTAGGAAAAATCTGTAACATTTCAGACCCCTAGAGCATCAGTGATGGTCTTATGCCTACAACAGCTGCCTTTTGTTCCCCTAGGATTCTGCCAGGTCTTAAACCTCAAGCAGTAAACCTCATGTAGAGTTCTCCAAGAGGAGGGATTGGGATGTTGTGGAGTGGGGTGCTTGCCAAGGTGAGGGTTTCCTAAGCATTAAAATCTATTAATATCTGAGCACCAGCCCTTTGCAAAAAATAGGAGTGATTTCTAATAAGAGTTCTGATGTCAGAACATAACCAATTTATGCATATCAGCCCGGCATCCATGGCCGGTGGATGCCGGGCTGATATACATACATTTTTGGTACTTGTTTCCTAGCACGGCGCCCCCGATTTTGATCGTATGCAATCGCATTGCATGCAATACAGTGGCATGTGATGCGATTTTTAATTGTACAAGCACCCTGATAGGTGCTTGCAATGTTAAATGCACCCCCACTATCAACGCCAACCCATAGCGTGGCGAGCGCAGCGAGCCCGCGTGGAGCGGCGGTACGCGTCCTCCGACCTTTTTATACCCCCACTATCCACGTCGGCGTGAAGTTGATTTTAGATAGTGTGGCGCGCGCAGCCAGCCACCGAGCCCAAAGCGTGGCAAGCGCAGCGAGCCCCGCGAGGGGACACGGATTACTTTACATGTATTACGCATCCCCTCGCGGGGCTCGCTCTGTTCGCCGCGCTTCGGGCTCGTATTTCGCGGCCCCGCTGCGCTCGCCACACAATCTAGAGTTCAACTCCACGCCGACGTGGATAGTGGGGGTATGAAAAGGTCGGAGGACGCGTACCGCCGCCCCTCGAAGCCTAGCTGCGCTTGCCACGCTTCGGGTTGGCGTTGATAGTGGGGGTGGCGTTGACAATGGGGGTGCATTTAACATTGTAAGCACCCATCAGGGTGCTTGTACAATTAAAAATCGCATTGCATCACATGCCATTTGCTGGCATGCAATGCTATGCGATATTTCATTGTACAAGCACTCCTGTTAATGTAACGGGAATATTGTATTGCATCGTACGCATCGCACACCACTAAGTATGGTATGCGATGGGCGCCGTGCTAGGAAACAAGTACCAATTTTTTTTGTTAAACATTGCTTTTTACAGGTGAACTTCAAGTCCCAATAGGCCTCCCCCACATGCTGGGACTTGGCAAACCAGAAGTCTCAACCTGCGGAACATTAATGGGCCCCCTTGGACTGGTAGTTCACCTGTAAAAAGAATGTTTAAAGAAAAACAGACACAGAGAAAAGTAAAACTTTATTACACATGCACTAATTAACCAAATCTCCCTCCTTTCTGGTTCACTGTTATATTGCATGGGAACTCTTCAAGCTTTTTGTAAACTCAGATTAGCTGTGTTCCCCGAACATTTTTTGCCATCATGCTCTACACTCCTCTGCACAGAGCCTGGTCACTTGTTTGTCATGTTCACAGATTTTATGGCAGCAGTTGAATCAATCAAGGAGGTCTTGGAAATTGCCAAAGGAGGAATAGAGATGTCAGCAGCAATGACAGTTGAACTGACAGGTTTTAAAGACTGACCTAAGATTACACAAACTTTCTAAACAGCCCTGTTGTTCATGTGATGACACTCCTCAATATTACTCACTTTCCATTACCCTCGAAAATGCTAAACTTTTTTAAATTGGTGAAAGTTCATTATGAGAGAGGAACAGGCACATAGCTGTTCTAGTCATTTCTAATGGCACCCTGTCCCTGCTTGTGCAGAATGATACATCCCAGCTTTAGGATTGCATATTACAATGCGATTCTGTGCTGTAATATTCTGCTCAGATTGCATTGTATATGTGATCCATATTAAATGAGCCCCTTGATCTGACTTTTGCTGTCTGCTGAAATATATGGCCACAGCAGATTTCCAAACCCCTGTACATTGAAAGTAATTTTGAGGTCCTTGCTTTAAATGACAAAACTGCTCATCCACACATGCTGTGGAAAGCAGCAAAGCTGTCCATCATAATTCAGATCAACACAATTAAGAAGATAAAAACAAAACATTACCTAGCTAAAGTCCTAAAAGAAGCTGAATTCACTTATACTGCATCTGGGATGCTGACTGGGGATGCAGACAGGTAGCAGTAATGCAGCGGTACATGCAGTGACTACAGGAGCACACTCAGGGGCAGATTTATTAAGCTCGGTGAAGTGATAGTGGCTGGTTTTTATCACCGGCCAATCAGTTCCTAACTGTGAAGTTACAGGCATGGTTTGAAAAATTACAGGTACAAGCTGATTGGCCGGTGATAAAAAACATACACTTTATCACTTCACTGGGCTTAATAAAACCCCTTTTACACCAAGGAATAACCCAGGTTGGACCCAGGTCAGACCCAGGTCAGCGTTGGTGTAAAAGGCGCCAACCCAGGTCCAGTAACACTGGTCTCCTACCCAGGTCCTGACCAGGGTTGAACACTGGTTGGACCTGGGTCGTAGGCGGTGTAAATGGTCCCAACCCAGGTTGGGACATCCAGGTAGTGCTGAAAGGATACCAGAAGTGCTGGATACCTTTCCACAGTGCGCTGCAGTGTCAAAAGACAGCAGCCAGGAAGGATATGGGCAGTGCACACAGAGATGTTCTATTTCACATGGGATGTTGTTGGCTATGGACAAACAATCACAATCTACTTATTTATTTAGCACCTTCTAGAAGATAATAGATAGTATCTGATTGTTTCTGTAGCAACATCCCATGGGAAATAGAAATCCCATCTTACTAAATTTCCTTGAACTTGAGATTTTTGGTTAGAGCAACAGCTATTGGCAATGCCAATGCTATTGATGTAGTACCTAAATGACCTAAATCAGCCCATGATCAATGTTTCAATTACATCAGCAGAAATGGAGGGTGAGATTTAATAGGATGAGAAAGTGAGAGATTTGGGGCCAAATGTAATAGGGTGAGAGCTTCAGAAAGTGAGAGATTTTTGGAGAGTTTTCCCATGTTTTTTTAAAGAAGCAATCAATTACATGGCAAAATCAACCTGGTCACTATCAGGATTGGGGGGCTAGGGGGGGGGGGGGGGGTGCATACCCTTGAGAATGGATGTGATACCCACACACACAGGCAGGGGGAGACAGAGCTGAGGCAAATTACTGCCTTGCCCTGGGTGATACAATTCCTAGTTTCAGCCCTGACATTTTACACATATTTAAAAAGATGTGATAGTCTGATAATTCTGAGCAATGCTCTAAATATAGGTAACTAGCAATGTGCGTTATTTTTATTATGAACGATTTAAAAAAAAAAACATTTTCCAGTTATATATAAGTGACGCACAAAATTTTTAATTTCCTTCCAAAGTTGCACAGCCAAATCTTTTGCCGCACACAGTCTTGGTAAAATTAGAGGGAACATTGCTCTCATCCCTCCCTGTACTAAAGCAAGTAGCTACTGTATATTGTGACAGTAAAAAATTCTCATCCAGTGCTAGACCAAGTCTGCAGAGCTGCCAGGGATGAGGGGGCCTGAATTGAGCTTACACATGGTCCTTCTCTGCTCTTAAAATACCTCGGAGTTTAAGACAATTTATGCCAAAAATGTAGGCATAAACTATGTTTAAAAAAAATGCTGACAAGTATGACTCTTAAGATTCTGTGAAGTATGCAAAATGTGTTTTCCATTCATTCCGTAAATTGAAAAAGGTACTGTACACAAACTACGCGGATTACATAAAATACACTGTAATATGTCTTATATTATCATCAGTGCTCAGCGGCGTACTATAGTTGGGAATGCTCCATGGGCTGAAAACACTACTGTATATGTTTTATTTTTGTTGTTGGCAAGCCAAGGATTTTGTATGTCTACTTGGACAAAAGACACCGCCATGGACCATACTGATTTACTGTCAGATGAGTTTATCTCTGTGTAAATGTCCTACATAGACTGCACGTTTCTATACTAATGAGCACAAAACTCTGTGAATAAGCAGGTGTGATGGCATACCATACCTGTATTGCCTCAGCCTTATTGGTAGGATTTTTTGTGAAATTACATATCATGTTTACGAAGTTTAATGGGACATGTGAAACCGTAAGGTTTTTTTGTGTTTGGAATATACATACAGCAGGTAGGATGCAGCCAGGATCACTGGAGTTGGGATACTGATAATGGAATCTGGCAGTTAGAATCTCAATGGACTGGGATTCATGTGAGGGTTACACACTAGGTGGAGAGTTCGGTGGAGGTGAGGGCAATGGCATGTAGCAATGTAAAGATCACACACTAACAGCACCAATGTGTTTAGGAAATAAAAATATTAAAAAAATAAACAATTTGTGTGTGAAATATAAATTAGATATTTTTGGGGGTTTATTAAGTGCGATCGATTATCAAATGACTGCACATACATACATATCATAGTTCATATGCACAGGGACATACAGTGACAAAAAAAACCAGCAATTTTATTAGTCACAATCCCCTTGCAACTTGACTGACAGGAAGCCTCTATTTATGGATGTCAGAAAAATCGCAGGTGTACCCAAGTGTTTTCACAGAGGGTCTGTGAAGTCAGCTCAGGCCTTGATCAGCCTGGTTCTGTCACAGGCTTGTGGAAGGGTTAGACTTACGCACACTTGCACAGACAGAAATCATTCAATGGTGATTAGCTATATGACAATATTTTGGCAAGCCATTCACTTGCACAGGGTGGGTTTTCACACTGTCTCGGTGGCTATTATCTGATCGCAGGGAACTGCAATTTTGCACAGCAGCAATAAGGGTCTGAATATCCCCCTTATTTTGTTAATCAACATAAATATGTGTGTGCTGTTGTTGATACAAACAAAGTTATGCTAGAAATATATGATTTATGGGCATATTTTTTTATGTTGGCCTGAAGATATACAGTATTTCCAAACATCACATTTTATTGTGGACCTGCTGGGGAGTGCTAACACTATGTAAAAAGCAATATTAAACTAACTTCATGATGCTTAGGCACCCTAATAAAAGTACCACTAAAACAGGGTACACCAACAAAGTCACCTTCAAAAATAAACAAAAGCATCTACTACAGACCACACCACAAAATAATACAACACAGTCCCAAAATCCAATACACAATAACATGCACATGAAGACAAAGAAAGGCTTACTCAGATTTTTGTGAAAAAGTTTTAAAAAAACATTGCTTTACAACATATCAAAATAACACATATACATTAATCTGTGTTAAAAACATAGTTAAGATGAAATAAAACATGAACACTTTACAAGAATACTACAAAAGTAAAGCCCTAATATTTGACCAAAAAACATTTTGCCACCACACATGCAGTATAAGTACACAAAAACAACATGACAATAACATCCATCACACACAATATTTATCAATGCAGAAGTTTTACAGGTTGAGTATCCCGTATCCAAAATGCTCAGGACCAGGAGAATTTTGGATAACAGATTATTCCGTATTTTTGAATATTTTAATATTTCAATGATGTATTTTGAAGTATCTTGCATTTCTGCTGTATCACATCAACCACATAAAATACACACAAATATATTTTATATGTTCAAAAAACAAGGTTTCAAAACATGAAACAAAATTTGTGTACTATCTCAGATATTGAATTTAAATGCTAAGCAATCATTTTCTTGTACATATATAGTGCCAGTTACATATCATGTCATCAGTAGTGCCGTTACAAATGTCCCCAGTGAGTTTTTAGCAAAAAGACTTTTTGTCACTTTCTGGAGTTTATGGTTTTCAGAATAATTTGGATAACCGATATTCGGATACGGGATACTCAACCTGTACTATGCTTTTAAATGTTTAAAATGCAGAACTTTCCAGGCTTCCTTGGGGCATCTGAATCCATGACATGTTTTGGCCAGACCACCTCAGCTGGTATGAGGATCTTCAGGAACTCCTGTCTGGCATGCCTCATTTTCCTCTATGGGCACGCTGCTTGGTGATATAAAACCACTTGTGGCATGTCTCAAAGGTGCGGCGCGTTCTGCCCAAACAGCTAGTGGCGATGCTTCATTAACTCAGTCACCAAGGCCATGTTTTCTGTAAATGTACATTTTACATCAGTGTTTTTCAACCACTGTGCCATGGCACACTAGTGTGCCTTGAGCTGTTCTCAGGTGTGCCCCAAGATCTAGATGCCCAAACCAGTTTACAGCCACCACCAGTTCATCTGTTATTTACCGGTCGCCTCTTTTCATGTGAGTGCCAATGTATTTTATTTTTGTTACCTGTGGGGACCAGTGTGATTGTTTTTTATATGGGGGCCAATAGGTTTGGTGTTTTTCCTGTGGGGGACAATGTGTGATACTTGTTTCCTAGCACGGCCACATATCTTATGGATCGTGTACCTTTAGTTAAGGTACACGATCCATACGATGGACCTGATTTCCTTTGAAATCAGGTCCATTTGGCCGGCTAGGACAAAATATCGGGGGCATCGCGTCGGTCGGGACCGTTAACAATGGTCCCGACGCGACCGACGCGATGCCCGCGATTTCCCCATAGGCTTCAATGTTAAAAAATATTTTAACATTGAAATCGTGTCGGGAAAGGTAAAATATCGGGGGCATCGCGTCGGTCGGGACCATTAACATAGGTCCCGACGCGATGCCCCCGATTTTTACATAGGCTTCAATGTTAAAAGATTTTTTAACATTGAAATCCTGAAAAAATGTGAAAAATGTGAAATGGGCCAATATGACCCATTTCACATTTTAGATGTCCCCGTCGTCGCCCCACGATAGACGCCAACCCGAAGCGTGGCGAGCGCAGCGAGCCCGCGAGGGGCGGCGGTGCGCGTCCTCCGACCTTTTCATTCCCCTACTATCCACGTCGGCGTGGAGTTGAGAATAGAATAGTGTGGCGAGCGCAGCGAGCCACCGAGCCCGAAGCGTGGCGAGCGCAGCGAGCCCCGCGAGGGGACGCGGATACCTTCACAGTTATACGCGTCCCCTCGCGGGCTTCACAGGTGTCCGTGGCGACGCGGACACCTGTGAAGTCCGCGAAGGGACGCGTTTACCTGTGAAGGTATCCGCGTCCCCTCGCGGGGCTCGCTGCGCTCGCCACGCTTCGGGCTCGGTGGCTCGCTGCGCTCGCCACACTATTCTATTCTCAACTCCACGCCGACGTGGATAGTAGGGGAATGAAAAGGTCGGAGGACGCGCACCGCCGCCCCTCGCGGGCTCGCTGCGCTCACCACGCTTCGGGTTGGCGTCTATCGTGGGGTGGGGTGTACGCCGTGACATTTGGGGGGGTTGGGAATATTTTACATTGAATCCAATGTAAAATCGGGTCCCAGGGACCCGATTTACATTTAATTCAAAAAAATTAAAATCGGGTCCAAAATCGGTCAGTCGCGACGATCGCATCGCATGCGACCAAATCGCATGCGATGCGATCGACCCGATTTTTCCGACACGACCACCCCGATGTAAATCGGTGTGGCCGTGCTAGGAAACAAGTACCCAATGTGTTTTGCCCTGTGGGGATCTCATGGTGTGCCTTAGCAATTTTAAAATCTTATTTAGTGTGCCGCAAGGTAAAAAGGTTGAAAATCACTGTTTTACATTATGGCTGATCCTAGTCCGTTGTGCTTCTTTCATTCTCCACTGCAGAAGAGTTTGGGTCAATCTTACCCACCTGACTAAGCCTCACTGTCACACTTATAAAATAAAGACCAACAAACACACTCCTCCTTCCACCATACAATACACAGCCCGCACACAGAAAAACTGACAATAGACTTAAATAGCACCAGTGGTGAGCAACCATGCACCAGTGGTAAGCGACCATCAAATTATTTCACCTGCTAGCCATAACATGTGAGGGGATTTGTTAGCAAACCAAGGGGATTCATGCGGTTGGTGGGGCAGGTGTTCATCGGGGCTGTGGGTGGCATTTACCCGCTCGCAAGGCAGAGAAATAAAGATGCTTAGTGAGCGATTCTGAATCAGGCCCTTAGTGCCTTGCAGCAGTGCCATGATGGGACCTCTAGCACTGGAAGAGTGGCGAATGGAATAACAAGAAATTAGTAACTCTTCATTACTGGCTCACTTTCTTCCATTTCACTCATAAATAAATTATCTTCCAATAAAATAAACCATTTAAATACATTTGGAAAATACCTTAGTTTTATGGGGACAATGAAACAAATTTTACAGTTAAACTTTGTGCTGCTAAAATGCATTTCTTGATGGAATTCTGTTTAAATGGGTATAAATATGTCTTCTAAAGGGAAAAACATATCCACATGGAAATGTAATAGGGTGTGAGAATCAGAAAGGGAGAGATTTTGGGAAAGTGTTCCCTTTTTTTAAAGTGGCAATCATTTACACTGAAATACCAGGTTGATTTTGCCATCTAATTGATTGCCGCTTTAAAAAAATGGGTAAACTCTGCTAAAGTCTCTCACTGCCTGATTCTTAGACCCTATTACAGTTGGCCCATTGTTTTAAAACCTTAATCTCAGAGATAAATATACTGTTTAAAAAATGATTATGGATTTTTGCAATTGTTCAACATTTTAACGTTTTGCTTCATGAAGCATTTAGGTAATTTTAAGGCATACTGCATTAGCCATAGAGTGGTGCAAAACAATTTTTTTTATTATTATTATTATTATTATTATTATTAATAAGCAAACAAAATGAAGAAATGGCATACAAAACTTTGTTTTTGGTATGATGCTGTTACTAAGACGACACCTTTCATAGACCACCTTAATATATATATATATATATATAGGGAGAATCAGCCTGGCACTCCCGATATCAATTCAGCAGCTGCCGCGGGTGCTCCGAGGAAACAATTAGTAGTAAACAGCTCAAACAGGCTCTGTCACTCCAGCGGTCTTGGTGAAAAAAGGTTTTAATGGGTGATCCGACGTTTCGGGGCTACAAAGACGCCCCTTTTTCAAGGTGTACAAAAAACAATAACAGTGTGATAGGTCTTACCTTATATACAGGTATGAGTGGTGCAGGTGTTCTCCGTAGCAGGGTCTGTCCGGCAGCGTGCAGCCGAACTTCCGGGTGGCGGGGGGCGGGTGCCGGTATACCACGTGTACAGTGCGTCAACGTGGTGTTGCTGGGCAACCTCTGTGTTATTGTATACAGGTTGCTAGGGCGATACTCACCGGTGCTCTGGCTGGCGGCAGACAGACTCTGCTAGGGGGAAATAAGTGACAGAAATTAATAATGAAGCACATTGCAGTGTGCATGTGAATAATAAAGGTCATAAGAAATACTCATTATGTATTAAATAAGTGATAATAAGAAAAACGATATTTAAAAGAGCAATATTAAAAAGCAGTTAAATATGGAATTCATACGGCAGTTCTGAACTGGGATTCATGAGACAAGCTGGCCATGGGCTATATATTCTACCTGCAATCCATACATTTAATGGACTGTAAATTTAAGGACTGTGTATAAGGTGCATGTTTCTCTATTCTTTAAATGAACATATTAAAGGACATCCTTTCATTGAGTCCATGGGGGTTACAGGTGTTCAATATGTAGATCCATTTTGCTTCCTTCTTTAGCAGTTTGCCTGCTCTGTCTCCACCTCGTATTGAATATGGCACTTGATCGATGATGATATGTTTTAAATCGGACAGTTTATGTTTATATTCCACGAAGTGCCGGGCTACCGGTTGGTCTGAGGTTTTGCCCGTGAGGGCTTGTGATATTGCGGACCTGTGGAGAGCCATCCTTTCTCTTACTGTTCTTGTGGTTTTACCCACATATAATAATTGACAGGGGCATGATATGATATATACTACATGTGTTGACAGGCAATTTAAGTTGTGTTTTATATAGAACTCCCTGTCTCTGGAGGAGTTGTAAAAGGTTTTGCCTGTGATCATATGTGTGCATGTGGTGCACTTTAAACACTTGTAGCACCCTGGTCCCTTAGTGAGAAAGTTCTGTGTTTGTGGCTTCTTAGTTAATTTGGATATATCATTGTGTACCACTAGATCTAGCAGATTCTTGCCCCTCGTATGGCATACCATGGGTCTAGTATCTCTCATGGATGGTAAATCTTTGTCTGTAGTTATTATAGGCCAAAGAGCTCGGGAGGCTCTTGGTATTACCGCACTAGATGTGTTGTATCCTGTTATCCATGGTATCACCTTCTGCTGTATTTTCTTCTTTGGTTCTAGTAAAGAAGCTCGTGGGATTTTAAGGACCTAATCTTTTTGTAGGTTTAACTGATTTACATCATACCCCCTTTGTACAAATTTTTGTACTTGTTTGTCTAATTCTTGTGGGAGTATGTTGCGGTCGCTGGTAATTTGAGCTGTCCGTATCATCTGTGACCTGGGTAAAGCTGTTATCAGTGGTCTTGGATGGTAACTGTTTCTTTTCAGTAGTGTATTCTTATCCGTTGGTTTGGAGTATACAGCTGTTGTTAATTTGCCATCTTGTATTGTCACCATAACATCCAGGTAATTCAAGTTAGTGGTGGAGAACTGATGGGTGATTTTAATAGGAGATGGACGATTGTTAATATATTGGATGAGTTCCAGCAAGGCTGGTTCCCCCCCTGTCCAAAGGAGGAACAGATCGTCGATAAATCGACAGTAGGCTAGTATGTGAATGGCACTGTTGGATTGCTCAAAGAACATTTGTTGTTCCTCTTGGAACATGAATGTATTTGCAAATGCTGAAGATACGTTACTGCCCATTGAGCATCCTGTAAGTTGTATGAAAAATTCATTGTCGAATAGAAAATAATTTCTTTTTAGTGTAAGTTCAAGAAGGGTGACAAAAAAATCTATGTCCACACTTGTTATATCCTCTTTTTTAAGGAACTCCTTCATGGCCAGCAAGCCTGTACTATGTGGAATGGTAGTATACAAGCTGCATACATCCATAACACAGATGATAGTACCTTCAGGTACTGTCCCGACTCCATTGATTTTATTGAGAAAGTCCGTTGTATCTTTTATGTAAGATTTTTGTTTGATGATTAACGGTTGTAAAATGCCGTCCAAAAATTGAGATACCGGTTGATACAGTGAGTCTTGTGCAGATATGATGGGACGTCCTGGGGGTGCTGTGGAGTTCTTATGAATTTTTGGTACTGTGTACAGGATGGGTACTACCGGGTGCTGTTGTGATAATGCAGATTTTAATTTTGCCGTGATGAGCCGATCTTGTAGGGCTTTTTCCAGTATTTCATCCAGCTCCTTTTTATATTCCATTGTTGGATCCTTCGGTACTTTTGCGTACGTGTTGGTATCAGCCAGTTGTTGCACTATTTCATTGCGGTAATAATCTATATCCAATATTACTAGTGCCCCGCCTTTGTCGGCCGGGCGGATTATTATATCTGTATACTTGCTCAGATATTGTAAGGCTTGCCATTCGCCTTTCGAAAGGTTGTAGTGTTTTTTGTTGTTTTTATTTACATCCACATATTTAATAACTGATTCGTCCATCAGTCTAATGTAGGATTTAATGGAGGGATTGGTCGAGTTAGGGTCAAACTTGGATTGGGACCGGCTATTGAGAAAGTTCTGATGTGGTGACGGGATTGAAGTGTCTGGATGGTTTTGCAAAAATTCTTGTAGACAGAGTTTTCTTGAGAACCGGTGTATATCTGTTTTCCACTCAAATTCGTTAAAATGTGAGGTGGGCACGAAGGATAAGCCCTTGTTTAAGACTTGTGATTCTAATGTTGTTAATGTGCGTTTGGAGAGGTTACAGATGGTGTCTACTTGGCTGCATTCTTTTTGGTGGATCCTCTTGTTTTGACTTACCCGACGGGGGGTCTTCCTCTGCCTCTTGGGGCTCTTTTTGGTTTGGTTGCTGGCCCTAAAGGGACATCAGATGTAATAGCCGCACCTTCAGAGTCTATCTGTGCAGCATCTGTGTCGCTGTTTGAGGAGGGTACTTGTCCAGCCCTTGTTTCTCTGCGCCTTCTCCATCCCTGAGTGGTTCTGGGTTTATAGTTACGTGGCTCATCTCCTCCTGTTAGCCATCTATACACACTTTTTTCGTAGTCCTCTTTCACCGTTTGGTACTTGTTACGTTTGAACTCTAGCAACTCACGTCTATATGTATCAATTTGGGTGGTTAATTTATTCATCCAGTTCTGTGTGGTATCTTGGGTTAGTATATGCAGTTTTTCTTGTTCAAATTGGACTATGTTCTCTTTGGTAGTGGCCAATTCGCGGCCTGATTCCTTTATGACGAGGATGATAAGATCCAGGCTACATTTGTTCAATATACTAGTCCATTTTTTACAGAACTCTAAATTGTGTCGCCCTATCGTGGGCATGTTTCTGACACGAAATCCCCTCATCCCCTCAAACATATCATCATCGATCAAGTGCCATATTCAATATGAGGTGGAGACAGAGCAGGCAAACTGCTGAAGAAGGAAGCAAAATGGATCTACATATTGAACACCTGTAACCCCCATGGACTCAATGAAAGGATGTCCTTTAATATGTTCAATTAAAGAATAGAGGACATGCACCTTATACACAGTCCTTAAATTTACAGTCCATTAAATGTATGGATTGCAGGTAGAATATATAGCCCATGGCCAGCTTGTCTCATGAATCCCAGTTCAGAACTGCCGTATGAATTCCATATTTAACTGCTTTTTAATATTGCTCTTTTAAATATCGTTTTTCTTATTATCACTTATTTAATACATAATGAGTATTTCTTATGACCTTTATTATTCACATGCACACTGCAATGTGCTTCATTATTAATTTCTGTCACTTATTTCCCCCTAGCAGAGTCTGTCTGCCGCCAGCCAGAGCACCGGTGAGTATCGCCCTAGCAACCTGTATACAATAACACAGAGGTTGCCCAGCAACACCACGTTGACGCACTGTACACGTGGTATACCGGCACCCGCCACCCGGAAGTTCGGCTGCACGCTGCCGGACAGACCCTGCTACGGAGAACACCTGCACCACTCATACCTGTATATAAGGTAAGACCTATCACACTGTTATTGTTTTTTGTACACCTTGAAAAAGGGGCGTCTTTGTAGCCCCGAAACGTCGGATCACCCATTAAAACCTTTTTTCACCAAGACCGCTGGAGTGACAGAGCCTGTTTGAGCTGTTTACTACTAATTGTTTCCTCGGAGCACCCGCGGCAGCTGCTGAATTGATATCGGGAGTGCCAGGCTGATTCTCCCTCTACATTATTGGGGACCTCCAAATCTCCTCTTGAGCCAAGGCACCCGTCCAACCTTTTGTACCTACACACAGCAAGAGTGTGCAGAAACACAGCACCTTCACGGAGCACCTGCAGCACGCAGTCACCATGACACAGCAGCCACATATGGAATCACCAGTCCTCGCAGGATTCAATGAACAAGCAGCCTGCAGCGGCATAAGATTGGACCGAGGCAGTGTACATGGGTACACAGATGATGAGGCTGAAAAAGTGCTCTTTAAGGACAATTTGTCCCAAATTGAAGGCAACCCTGGACCAGAAGATTTATACCGCCAACTATTTAAACTCAAACCCGGGAGGTGGATTTCCTCCTCCATGGCGTATCACTATCGGACTATTATAGAGAGCGGATGATCCCGAGGGGATTTCGTGTCAGAAACATGCCCACGATAGGGCGACACAATTTAGAGTTCTGTAAAAAATGGACTAGTATATTGAACAAATGTAGCCTGGATCTTATCATCCTCGTCATAGAGGAATCAGGCCGCGAATTGGCCACTACCAAAGAGAACATAGTCCAATTTGAACAAGAAAAACTGCATATACTAACCCAAGATACCACACAGAACTGGATGAATAAATTAACCACCCAAATTGATACATATAGACGTGAGTTGCTACAGTTCAAACGTAACAAGTACCAAACGGTGAAAGAGGACTACGAAAAAAATCTAGTGTATAGATGGCTAACAGGAGGAGATGAGCCACGTAACTATAAACCCAGAACCACTCAGGGATGGAGAAGGCGCAGAGAAACAAGGGCTGGACAAGTACCCTCCTCAAACAGCGACACAGATGGTGCACAGATAGACTCTGAAGGTGCGGCTATTACATCTGATGTCCCTTTAGGGCCAGCAACCAAACCAAAAAGAGCCCCAAGAGGCAGAGGAAGACCCCCCGTCGGGGAGGTCAAAACAAGAGGATCCACCAAAAAGAATGCAGCCAAGTAGACACCATCTGTAACCTCTCCAAACGCACATTAACAACATTAGAATCACAAGTCTTAAACAAGGGCTTATCCTTCGTGCCCACCTCAAATTTTAACGAATTTGAGTGGAAAACAGATATACACCGGTTCTCAAGAAAACTCCGTCTACAAGAATTTTTGCAAAACCATCCAGACACTTCAATCCCGTCACCACATCAGAACTTTCTCAATAGCCGGTCCCAATCCAAGTTTGACCCTAACTCGACCAATCCCTCCATTAAATCCTACATTAGACTGATGGACGAATCAGTTATTAAATATGTGGATGTAAATAAAAACAACAAAAAACACTACAACCTTTCGAAAGGCGAATGGCAAGCCTTACAAGATCTGAGCAAGTATACAGATATAATAATCCGCCCGGCCGACAAAGGCGGGGCACTAGTAATATTGGATATAGATTATTACCGCAATGAAATAGTGCAACAACTGGCTGATACCAACACGTACGCAAAACTACCGAAGGATCCAACAATGGAATATAAAAAGGAGCTGGATGAAATACTGGAAAAAGCCCTACAAGATGGGCTCATCACGGCAAAATTAAAATCTGCATTATCACAACAGCACCCGGTAGTACCCATCCTGTACACAGTACCAAAAATTCATAAGAACTCCACAGCACCCCCAGGACGTCCCATCATATCTGCACAAGACTCACTGTATCAACCGGTATCACAATTTTTGGACGGCATTTTACAACCGTTAATCATCAAACAAAAATCTTACATAAAAGATACAACGGACTTTCTCAATAAAATCAATGGAGTCGGGACAGTACCTGAAGGTACTATCATCTGTGTTATGGATGTATGCAGCTTGTATACTACCATTCCACATAGTACAGGCTTGCTGGCCATGAAGGAGTTCCTTAAAAAAGAGGAAATAACAAGTGTAGACATAGATTTTTTTGTCACACTTCTTGGACTTACACTAAAAAGAAATTATTTTCTATTCGACAATGAATTTTTCATACAACGTACAGGATGCTCAATGGGCAGTAACGTATCGCCAGCATTTGCAAATACATTCATGTTCCAAGAGGAACAACAAATGTTCTTTGAGCAATCCAACAGTGCCATTCACATACTAGCCTACTGTTGATTTATCGACGATCTGTTCCTCCTTTGGACAGGGGGGGAACCAGCCTTGCTGGAACTCATCCAATATATTAACAATCGTCCATCTCCTATTAAAATCACCCATCAGTTCTCCACCACTAACTTGAATTACCTGGATGTTATGGTGACAATACAAGATGGCAAATTAACAACAGCTGTATACTCCAAACCAACGGATAAGAATACACTACTGAAAAGAAACAGTCACCATCCAAGACCACTGATAACAGCTTTACCCAGGTCACAGATGATACGGACAGCTCGAATTACCAGCGACCGCAACATACTCCCACAAGAATTAGACAAACAAGTACAAAAATTTGTACAAAGGGGGTATGATGTAAATCAGTTAAACCTACAAAAAGATGAGGTCCTTAAAATCCCACGAGCTTCTTTACTAGAACCAAAGAAGAAAATACAGCAGAAGGTGATACCATGGATAACAGGATACAACACATCTATTGCGGTAATACCAAGAGCCTCCCGAGCTCTTTGGCCTATAATAACTACAGACAAAGATTTACCATCCATGAGAGATACTAGACCCATGGTATGCCATACGAGGGGCAAGAATCTGCGAGATCTAGTGGTACACAATGATATATCCAAATTAACTAAGAAGCCACAAACACAGAACTTTCTCACTAAGGGACCAGGGTGCTACAAGTGTTTAAAGTGCACCACATGCACACATATGATCACAGGCAAAACATTTTACAACTCCTCCAGAGACAGGGAGTTCTATATAAAACACAACTTAAATTGCCTGTCAACACATGTAGTATATATCATATCATGCCCCTGTCAATTATTATATGTGGGTAAAACCACAAGAACAGTAAGAGAAAGGATGGCTCTCCACAGGTCCGCAATATCACAAGCCCTCACGGGCAAAACCTCAGACCAACCGGTAGCCTGGCACTTCGTGGAATATAAACATAAACTGTCCGATTTAAAACATATCATCATCGATCAAGTGCCATATTCAATACGAGGTGGAGACAGAGCAGGCAAACTGCTAAAGAAGGAAGCAAAATGGATCTACATATTGAACACCTGTAACCCCCATGGACTCAATGAAAGGATGTCCTTTAATATGTTCATTTAAAGAATAGAGGACATGCACCTTATACACAGTCCTTAAATTTACAGTCCATTAAATGTATGGATTGCAGGTAGAATATATAGCCCATGGCCAGCTTGTCTCATGAATCCCAGTTCAGAACTGCCGTATGAATTCCATATTTAACTGCTTTTTAATATTGCTCTTTTAAATATCGTTTTTCTTATTATCACTTATTTAATACATAATGAGTATTTCTTATGACCTTTATTATTCACATGCACACTGCAATGTGCTTCATTATTAATTTCTGTCACTTATTTCCCCCTAGCAGAGTCTGTCTGCCGCCAGCTAGAGCACCGGTGAGTATCGCCCTAGCAACCTGTATACAATAACACAGAGGTTGCCCAGCAACACCACGTTGACGCACTGTACACGTGGTATACCGGCACCCGCCCCCCGCCACCCGGAAGTTCGGCTGCACGCTGCCGGACAGACCCTGCTACGGAGAACACCTGCACCACTCATACCTGTATATAAGGTAAGACCTATCACACTGTTATTGTTTTTTGTACACCTTGAAAAAGGGGCGTCTTTGTAGCCCCGAAACGTCGGATCACCCATTAAAACCTTTTTTCACCAAGACCGCTGGAGTGACAGAGCCTGTTTGAGCTGTTTACTACTATATATATATATATATATATATATATATATATATATATTACAGACTTGTAACTTGGTGGGACTGCTGTGCTTGTGCTATTACTGGTGCCTGTCCTTGTGTTTCCCTCCTATATCCCTATAGACTGTAAGCTTGCAGCAGGGCCCTCCTACCTCCAAGTCTGTCTGTTGTTAACCAGTTTGTTTTATCACTGTCTACAATTGTAAAGCGCAATGGAATCTGCTGCGCTATATAAGAAACTGTAAATAAATAAATATATATATATATGTATATATATATATATTTATATGGTGTGTATATATATATATATATATATATGGTGTATATATATATATATATATATATATTGTATAGTAGTATATAGGCTGCAGTGGAGTAAGCATCTACACTCCCCTACTGCGGATTTTACCACTATTTTTTATTGATTGTGAGAAGTGAAGTCCCTACCTCCAAGCTTGTAGGTTATATCCACATTTCCGGATCACACGCTCTGGGCTACATACATCTTTTGTTGACCTTTGAAGGAAGTGTCTTTGGATACCTAATCTTGGATTTTTATCCTTGGCTTTATTCTTCGTTCTTACCCATTCTGATTTTAATTGACTGTACGTGTAAAAGGATAATTGTCCATTACTGCCATTATTCTCTGGATTTCTGGCCCGTATTAGGCCATGCCATGCCCCTGATGAAGCCGTGTAGACGAAACGCGTTGGAATTCCAATAAAGAATTGCTTTATATACTCGAGGTCTTCGGTTTCATTTCTGAAGTTTATGAATACTCCGTCTGAATAAAAGTGACTCCAGGATCACATCTAATTGGGACTTTTAGTTTGTGGCTAAGTGGTATCACTTGAGCGCACTCTGGACACCCCCCATCCTTGTATTCTACCTTTGTCTCTCACTAACAGGAGAGTCGCTCCAGAGGTGCAGCTGGTTGAAAGACCGCATCTAGCGCAATTCCTGACCATTTTGTTTGTTTTATATAGTAGTAGATGCTGGGTCTGGCACTCCTGGAAGGTAAGGCAACTGCAGACGGTGCCATCACAGTCCGGTAAAGACAAATATAAATGCAGTAGGTGCGGCACTCACGGCGTAATAAATAAGCAGTAGACAGTAGGGTACTCTTTACCTAGCACGGCGCCCGCGATCGGCATCGCGGTCATCGGGGGTAAAAAATCGCGGGCATCGCGGCCATCGCATGCACTAAAAAAATTCTGACCATTTGATATGGATTAATGAGGTATCTTTTTTAGATTTTTTTTTTTATTAAGTTGTCTTTAATGACTTCAGCTATACACTATAGATCTGTAAATGTTCAACTTTCCTGTATGTTAAATATTCTCTCTGATTTAATTTTTAAAAGAGATGTAATTATACTTTCTTAAACAGAACAACAGTCTGTTTATGCCTTGAGTCATTTGAGAAAGAGAGAAACTACATATACTGGTAGGAGATGGAGACTGGTACAGATAAGGACTGATAAAATGAACAGGCAGATATTTTTATTCTAAGCAAGTCCTGGGCTTAAAAAACATGCACTATGTTCTTTTGGCTGCTTAGTCTGCATTCCCTGCTAAGGGCGATGTCAACATTTTTAAGACAGCTCACATTTTATTATGATCAGTCTGGTGGCCTTTTAGACTAAAAGATATGACAAATTGTGTTGTCAGTTACTGAGTTAAACAGAGCTGTGTCAGCATGGCATGACTGGCTATGACTTGAATGAATGAAGCAAGGTGGCTGAATGCTGCTTTTCCTCATAAAGTTAACTAATATGGATGTGTAGAAGAAAAGAGCAGATCAAGCATTATACCCATACCTGTGGTAGCGATAAATAATTACCTAGTACAAATGAGTGCTTAGTGAGTACTAGATGATTTAGTCTTCTTGTACCCTTTCTTGAAACCTCTTCCAAGTTCTAAGAAACTGTAATAGTCGTGTTTCATTATACCAATTGATTGACTAAAACCCTGAATTGTTTATAGACTTAATTGAATTAATGAGTAAAACAACAAAGCAATAAATCTCAAATTAATTGACCTTTCCTGATTAATCTTTATTGTACAATTAGCCCACTGTCAACACTGGAGAAATCTGTGTTCCCAGAACAGTGGTACACAAGGGAGCAGCTGAAGCTAATATATATATGTGGCACACCACAACAATGGATCCGGTGCCAGGTCCATATAGGAGAAGTATAATACACTTACCCCCACACACGGTGAAGAATCCAGACCGGCACTCAGTAGAGATGAAGAAGAAACAAATTTATTCCAACATGTGCAGAGACAGAAAGCAGCAGCTGTACCCGACAGCTGTTTCAACTGGACACAGACAGTTTTCCTCAGGGGTATATATAAACTTTCCTGAGGGGGCACTCCAAATGTTCAAGGAACTTCAACTTAGGGAGATACAAATAAGTTGGTGCCCTCCGCAATGAACAGCTGTGTGGCTGTCAGTAATATTCAGCATGGTGGAGGCAGCAGGTGGATCAATAAATACCTGTGTTTGAAGACAGGTGGCATTGCTGAGGAAAGTTGGTATTATTATTGTGTACTACCATCATTCAAACAATGCCATACCAAATTTCAGATTGATTCATAGGTTAGTTTTTTTTCCCCCACCACGACAATGCACCAGCTCCCTCATCTGGAATTTTGCAGACAAATTGCATGAATTGTGCTATGAATTGTGTTTTTTTTCGCCATGAGCCAATCAGGAGCCGACTTTACTGGCTCCTGATTGGCCACTAGGCGGCTCCTGATTGGCTAGAATTCATTCTTAGTCCAGACGTCGAGGAGGCAACATCTCTCCAGCTCTGAAAGTCCCGACAGCCGGCAGCGCGTAAACAAAGAAGAAGACAGAAGACAGAAGATAAAGAATAAAGTCCTGGAAAAGAAGAGAGAAGACAGAAGACCATCCATGGAGGACCTGGTGAGTAGGATTTACTTCCACAGGTCCAACATGGATTTTCTTCAGACAGGACGCCGACCTCGGAGCCGCCGACCCGGAGCCGCCGACACTGGAGCCGCCGACACCAGAGCCGCCGACACCGGAGCCAGCGACCTACCGACGGGATCAAGATAGGTAAGTATCAGTGTGTTTGTGATGTGCGTATTAAACTTTTATTTCAAATGTGTGTCAGTGTGTTTTGTGCACTATTTTTTTAACTGTGGAACTACAAGTGCCAGCGGGCCCTTTAATGCCCAGCAGGCTGGGACTTGTGGTTCTCCAAGTCCCAGCTTGCTGGGGAGGCTTGCTGGCACTTGTAGTGCCACAGTAAAAAACAATAGTTTTATCTTTTTTTTTACACCATAATCAGCCCGATGCCCACCGCCCAGGGGCATCGGGGACAGTACCAGGCTTCAGCCTGGTCAGGTAAGTCCTGGAGGGGGGGGACCCCTTCATTGGGGGAGTCCCCACTCCCCAGGGCCCCTGGCCAGGCTGACTGGTCGGTAGGGTTAATGTTTTGACCTTATATTATAAGTGTCCCCCGGCTGTGACATTACCCTGCTGGCTGGTTGTGCCTGGGGCTGGTTCTTAAAATACGGGGGACCCCTAGTCATTTTGTCCCCCGTATTTTGGGAACCAGCCCCGGACCTGGAGCCTGGGGCTGGTTGTTAAAAATCGGGGAACCCCTATTTGTCGGGTTCCCTGATTTTTAATTACCGGCCCCGGCTCCTTCAGCCTGGTGCTGGTTTCGGCTGTGGGGGGGACCCCACGCCGGTTTTTTTATTTTTTTATTAAATTTTTCTATATTTTTACACTGAAGCCTGCACGGATCTGACTGATCCGTGCAGGCTTAAAGCAAATAGAACAGGAAAATGGTGTTCTATTTTCCTGTCGTATTTGCATGCCTGTTTTACACCACTAAGCAGCCGTATTATCAGTACGGCTGCTTAGTACATCAGGAACCACCATTCTTTTGAATGGTGATTTCTGTCGTATCCTATCGATGGTGTAGGACATTCGTATTTGTAAATACAAATAGGAATGTTCCATCTTTAGGACTACGAATTGTTGTATTTTTGGGATTGTAAATCCCGAAAATACAAATTCGTAAAAAAAAGGTGTATTTCTCCCTACGATCACACCTTTTTTCTACGAATCCATTTTGGTAAATGTCCCCCATTACTACTACATTCATTACAGACATTAACCCTTACATGATGTGAACATAACATACATCTATTTACACATATACTGTTTAATGTAACCAAAACACACAGACAACTTTGAACTGTAATAAACAATTTATTAAAATAATAAGCCAAATTTGGAATTAAAACAAATACAAAAAAAAGAATGATAAACTAAGGTCGATCAGGTGGTCCAAATCGGCCATGACCAGCCGCATGTGGTCCCTCATTCTCAAGAGGGCCCCACGTATACCCTCTTCTGCTTGGGCTGGCTCATCTGTGGACATATTAAAAAGGGTCAAATTACTAATGATATTCATGCATACATTTAACATAGTCATACATAAATTAAATAAATGCAAGGTGACAGGTGTGTGTGTGTGTATATATATATATATATATATATATATATATATAGAGAGAGAGAGAGAGAGAGAGAGAGAGAGAGACATATATAACTATATATATGACACATACAGCTATAAATACATGCATACATCCTAGATGGAAAGCCTGTTTTTTACCCTCTACCCTTTACTCTGTAGAACACCTCACAGCCATAGTGCTCCTTCTGAATCCAAACCCACCCATGACTAAGCTCTGAGAAGCATGTCATGAGCTGCACCAATACCAACTCATCAAAAAGTGCTCAGTGTGTGTTATATGATGGAGCGTGGCATGGGACTTAGTCAACTCTCAGGAATGCACAGTACATTTGTGCAATCAAGCATGGCTTGCCTGCTGATGGTCTGCTCCATAAATCATTGTCATAATGCCAGTTAGGTGAAGCTGCAGCACTAACCCACTCCCATGCACAAAATCATTACTAAGACCAAATCAACACACAATTATGGTGCCAACAATACATGCAGACCGCAGGGGGTGGTTAGCTAGAGGAGGGCCCAGGGGCACTGACCACTTGTTACTCCATTCTAAGCCACGCCTGTCCATACTACATTTATGCCATACTTAATCTAGTTTAGAAAGATCAATCACCTGTAAACTCTACTCACCTATATGAGGCTACAGATTGTACGCTTGCAGCAGGGACATGTAACCCTTACATGAGCATGTCATCCCTTTCTTCCAGGATACAGATTAACTACACAGGTTCAGTGGCACTTAAAATCGACCTGAAAGCCATCCTCACAACCTGTGTCATTAATATGTGTCCAGGATGAAAGGGATGGTTTGGGCACCCTATCTAAGTGTGTCTGTTGCTACCCTGTTTGTTATATGAATTTATAGTATTTAAAAACACAATTGAATCACCAGTGCTACATAGCAAATAGTAGATGAGAAAAGGAATAATGATTCTTTATGTATACATACCAATTTCGGGCGCCTGCACCACCTCACAGGCCTCCTCATCCTCCTCTTCTTCGGGGGGCCTCCTCAGCTGGCACCTCCTCCTCCACTGGCACCACCTCCGCCTCCACTGCCCACACCTCCTCCTCCACTTCCTCCCTTTCCTCTGCCACCTCCTCCGCCTCCACTTCCTCCGCCACCCCTTCCTCCAACACCACCTCCTCGTCCATCGCTTCTGCGACCTCCTCCTGGGCCGCCTCTGCCTCCTCCCGGGCCTGTCTTGCTCGATCCCGTGCTGTGTTTGAGAAAAAATAAAAAAGTGCCAATAAGGGGTCATTTGGACAGATGTATTAAGCCTTAACAAGCTATAAATCCAAAGGTTATAAGTAGAGATAAATGTACAGGCAATCAGCTCCTTACTGGCTTTTATAAAACACAGCCTGTAACATGGCAGTTATGATGTGACATTTGGGCCATTGTAAGCATCACAAACAATAATCCGACACAATTACATATTTTATGACCATTACAGGGTGTCAAACAGGAAGTACCACACATATAGTGTATGCCATGTTTAACTCATGGATCAGGCAGGTTACCTTATTGGTTTAAAAAAGGTCATGTAAGCAATATTGTACAATTGGGCATTTAATGGGTAAACACTTACATCGTGCAATGCTGGCCCGTATTAGCTGGAGCTTTTCTGGCTGGCGGCGCCTCAGATCCGACCATCGCCGCTCCAGCTGTGTGATGGTCCTGCGCACCTGGGTGCGCGCGAATATGCGCCTGCGGGCTGCGGCATACGCCTGGCGCTTTTGCCTATTAGTGATGAAGGGCCCCGCACGCCCCAGCCTGGTCTCCATAACGGAGACCAGTGTCCTAAGCTCCGCGGGTGAGAAGGGTGCTGCTCTCCCATAGGCCGCCATCTTAGCAATGGCACAATTCAAGCAATCATGTCCTGTCATTGGTTGATCAGAGTGATATTTGGTATTAACTTTATTGTTCATTTTGACAGTAACAGCGTGTATGCGCCACAACAGACGGCTAAGCCATTGCATCGCAAACCCACACTTGCTGTACCTTTGCATAGTTGAGCAGACCATGCCATTACTTACTATCTCCTAAACAGACAGTGTAAAATAAGTTGGCAACCCATTATATATAATCTATTACATTCACCAAACATGGGTAAAAGCAACAGGTGAAATAGTCTGCATCACTAGCCAGTTACACCTAACTCTACAAGGTACTACACAGCTTTATTATAGTGAAAGCTATACAGCAGAAACATAGCAAATAGTGCCAGACCTTTTCCCAATATTAGGCCATGGTGCCATGTGTACACTTACCTTCTACTGGGCCACACTAGAGATGTTGAATGAAATGTAGCTAGTATCAAGCCTGAATTTGGAGACCTTTCACATGTGATTTGGATGCTAGCACTGATTACTATTGCCTAAGTGGTGGTCTGGATTTACATATGGAATGGTTAGTGTCATTTGTACTACATACCAAACAAGTGCACAGTACACATGTACATTCACATATACATTTCATGTCTGACCTCAGTTTTATTTGGTCATTGGAGTACAAATCTGCAATTAGCTACTAAATCAGACTTACTATGTTTGCCATGTTTAAAAAAATAATAATTTGCAGGTAGGGGCGTGGCCTATGCGCCGCACGGTCTACGCTGCCGTACGGAACGCAGGGTGTAGCTGATGTACGCCAATTACAGAAATAGGATATAAAGGTATGTTACAAAACAGCAATGTGGTTGCAAACATGGCTGGCTCAGATTCTGAGGAAGACCAGGTGTTGCAGGACCTGTTTGGCCACATGGACTCCAGCACCAGCTATGTCCCCCTCAACCCAGAGCAGCCATTGGGAGAACAGCAGCCAGCTGGCCCATCAACATCAGGCCAATCGGCAGCTGGCCCATCTTCTGCCTCAGCAGAATCATTGGGAACACAACAGGTGGCTTCCCAACAGAGTAGCCTGGACAGCACTTCGAGTACAGCGACAGGTGGCCGTGGCAGTGGCCGTGGCCGTGGCCGAAATAGGGCAACAGAGGAACCAAGCAGCAGAAACATGGCATTCGAAGCGCAGGAGCTTGCCATCCTGGTACCCCGCGCACGGGATTGGATCGAGTGTCCACAGGACAGGTTGACACACACAAGGAGATGGAAGATCTGGGAGGACATAACGGCGGAGATTAATGCGGTGGCTCCACAAGTTCGTGAGACGGAGCACGTTAAGAAGAGGCAAGTTCATGTGTGTTAAATTTGAGCAGTACAATACCACTAATGTTTACATTAGATGTTAGATGGTGTTGGTCAATGGCCGGTCACGTTGCTTGGAGCCACAGACATGTTTGCCATGTCATTTAATCAATAGTTATTGTAGGGTGAGTGTGAATGTATCTTCTAAGGGTTGTTTTTATATTTTCATTGAATGTAAGTTGTGTGTAATGAAGCACATGTTGTCATCTGTTGCAGATTGCAATGTGTGCTAGAGCAAACATGAGGAGTGACATGTAGTAATATGTACACTTTGATTGCAGGTGGCACGACTTCAAAACCAACCTCAAGAAGAAATTGACCCAGCGGTGGGAACACAGCCACACCTCTGGGGCTGGCCCCATGCCTGGAAAGCTGAAGCTCACCCCCCGGGAGGAGATGGCAGAGTGCTGCATTGCAGTAGAGGAGGTCCGGGGGGTGAGCACCATCGACAGCGAGTCCCCAGCGGAAGTCATGGCTTCTTTTCTTGAAGGTAATTATTTGCCATGCCATAAGTAGCTGGTCCTAATTTTGCATGGAATGTGTTGTAATTGTAATTTTCTCTTTCACCAGCATCCCCACCACTTGGGCCAGAATCTCTTGAGGTTGAGGAATCTGTGCCACCTGCCACCAGTACCAGGCCCGTGCAGCAGCAGCAGCAGTCACCGCCCGAGGCTGAATTCGACAGGTGGGTGCAGGTGCTTTCCCATATTCAGCAGCAGGGAGACTCGGCATCAGAGCGGATGCGTAGGACCGAGGAGGTCTTGCAGGGTTTGGTCATCAGCCAGCAGACTATCACTGAGAGCCTGCAGGCTATGGCTGCCACCCAGCAATCAATAGCTGCTAGCCTGCAGGTGCTGGCTGATCAAGCCCTGCGGCAAAATGACCTACTCCTCCACCATAATGAGCTTATGGTGGAGCTAGTTGCCAGCAATAGGGTCCTATTGTCATCCGTTTCTGGTGCATTCCCACCAGCAGCACTCCCTGCTGGCAGAGGGGGAACACCATCCCCCCCCCTCACCAGCATCTGCTCCACCTGGCCCATCATCTGAACGTGGCCGTGGCCGAAGAGCTGCTGCACGTGGCAAGGAGCCTGCCAGGGGCAAACGTGCCCGCAGATGAACTTGTGTCCGCATTAATCTCCACCCTTATGTCTTCCCAAATCTTTCATTGAGCTGTGTGTGTCAGCTTCCTGTGTCCAATTCCGTGCCGAGGGTCCCCACATTTGCCCTCGTTTCGAATGTCATGTTTGGTTCCCCTGTTGCCCTCTTTCAGCTACCATTACTGTCTGCTGTACTTGAAGTGTTCCTAATGATTCTGCTGTGGCTATGTATGTCAAAAAATCATGTCTTTATTATATATTTTTTAATTTTATTCCTGGCATGGTACCTTTTAATTTGTTACGGTTTCCAGTTTATTTTATAAGTTCTGGTAATAAATGTTTTTTTTGTTCCCCAAAATGTGTGGCTTAATTTATACATGTAGAAGTGACATGTGTATTTCTATTATTAATATTAAGTTGTGTCCATTATTTGCAGTGTAAAAGTGTGTGTAAAGTGCAGCATATATGTGTGTGTTTAGTAATGTTCCATTTAAGCTGCAATGGTTCCAATTGAAGCAGTGAGAAGCGTGTAATTAATGAGTAATGAGTAAAGGAGTGGATTGTATTATGTTCAGCTGACATTGGTTGTACTGATTAGGCATAGCGATTGCCTAGCGCATGAACGAGTGGTGTCCGCAAAGCAATACTTGCTTATGGACACCACATATTTCCTGCCTTTTTGTTCGCGTGCATTCGGTGTGCTGTCCGAATGCACGCCTACCAAAATGAGTGCACTCCCCCGTGTCCGCCCATGTTTCCGCCCAGTTTAGCCCACTTTGAAAGTACGCCCCTGTGTAGTTCCGAATGACGCCCATAATACGCCCATATTTCCCCAGTGATTGCGGTGCACATTTCTGTACGGTATTAGTGAGAACAAGTACAGAGACCATGCGTGGCACATGCGCATAGCGTTCCCCACGCATGCGCAGACGGCTAAAAAACGCCATCCGAAAGTATTCGGAAATATACACACCAACCAGAATAAGGCCCATAGTTATTGGCAATAACAAACCTTGGAGGTTGGGAGAGTATGCTTGTATGAGTGTGGGGGAGTAGGCAGGTATGAGGAGGGTGGGGAAGTATGCTGGTGTGAGGAGGATGGGGGAGTAGGCAGGTATGAGGAGGGTGGGAGAGTAGGCAGGTATGATGAGGGCTAGGGAATAAGCTGGTATAATTGGAGTGGAAAGTGGATATTTGAGGTTGGTGCAATGTTGGGGGGTATATGTCGGAGCAATGCTAGCTAAGTAGTGGAGTGGGGAGGGTAGCCTGCAGTGCAGTATTTTTAAAGGGTATGAGGGTTGTCTCTGCGGTGAGAAGACAGTTTCTTGCCAAAAACAGCATTTCCGATGCTATCCTCTCAAAATGCATCATCTGATCTCCTGGGACTTTTGTTAGTGCACCGCTGAAAAACTAGAGAATTTGTCAGGTGATTTACATAATGCCATCGAATCCAGGATAGGAGAGTATTCAGTCAGGATCATGACATTGGGTGCAGGACTACTTCCCAATCCCATAATCTCTGAGGATGGGGATGATGCAGTTGTTTGAGGAGATTGCAGGACCTTGGATTTAACAGAGAAAGGGGAGCAGGACGGTGACGCTGGGCGGGCTGATACATGTTTGTTCACAGTTTCTTTTGACAAAAACTTCTGATGGATGCGCTGCAAATGACGTAACAGTGAGGAGGTCCCAAGGTGCTGCACGTCCTTACCTCTACTTACAATAGCTTTGCAAACGCTACACACGGCTTGACAGTTGTTGTCCGGATTTGGGTAGAAATAATTCCATACATACGAGGTGGATTTTTTGGTCTTTTGCCCTGGCATGACAATGGGCTTTTCCACACCCCGGACAACAACTGTCTCCGTTGGTGCCTTAAAACAAACAACATCATCCTCAACATAGTCATCATCCGCATCCCTCTGTGTGCCAGCTTCACCAACAGAATCCACATCCAATTCCTCAGAAGCATCCTCAATAACCAGGTCAAAGTCTTGACTGGGGATGCTCTTGCACACACTTGCAGAGGGCATGCAAATGGTGGAATGAACCTCCTCTTCACAAACAGTATTTGAAAGGTCCGGCTCACATATGGCATCCGCGGACACACTTAGACTCTCCTCTGGGATTTGTGACATTTGTGAACTCGCCTTTGTCTTAAAAACTTTCTTTCTTTTTTTTTGTAGTAGCAGAAGGGCTACCATCATTCTTCTGAGACGCTGTACCATCAGTCAGAAACAAAGGCCAAGGCCGTATCCTTTCCTTCCCACTGCGTGTGGTAAACGCCAATTTTATTTTTCTCCGCACGTGACTTAATTTTTTTTTTATGGACCATTGTAAAATGAGCTTTCTGCTTTGCTTTTACATGGCCTCTAGGCCTTTGACCATCGGCCTTGCCATCATGAATCTGACTGGTGGTAGCAGCTTCAGAAGTTCTATCAGGTTGCTGATCTCCCACTATTTCCTCCTCCATCATCCTCCAAAAATTTGTTTTTTTTTTAATACTTTTATTTATTTTTCTGATTTTTTACACTGGACACTGCCCCTGGTCACTGCCCCTGGACACAGCCCGTTACACTGGATATATGTTGTCACACTGGACACAGGATATATGTCGTCACAGGGGACACTGGATATATGTCGTCAAACTGGACACAGGATATATGTCGTCACAGTGGACACTGGATATATGTCGTCACACTGGACATAGGATATATGTCGTCACACTGGACATAGGATATATGTCGTCCCACTGGACACAGGATATATGTCGTCACACTGGACACAGGATATATGTCATCACACTGGACACAGGATATATGTCGTCACACTGGACACAGGATATATGTCGTCCCACTGGACACAGGATATATGTCGTCACACTGGACACTGGATATATGTCGTCACACTGGACACAGGATATATGTCGTCACACTGGACACAGGATATATGTCGTCCCACTGGACACAGGATATATGTCGTCACACTGGACACTGGATATATGTCGTCACACTGGACACAGGATATATGTCGTCACACTGGACACAGGATATATGTCGTCCCACTGGACACAGGATATATGTCGTCACACTGGACACAGGATATATGTCGTCACACTGGACACAGGATATATGTCGTCACACTGGACACAGGATATATGTCGTTCCACTGGACACAGGATATATATCGTCACACTGGACACAGGATATATGTCGTCACACTGGACACAGGATATATGTCGTCACACTGGACACAGGATATATGTCGTTACACTGGACAATGGATATATGTCACGCTGGACACAGGATATATGCCGGCACACATTACATGTCACACTGGACACAGGATATATGTTGTGACTTGTGACACTGGACACAGGATATATTGTCGTCACACTGGCTACTGGATATATGTCGTCACACTGGACACAGGATATATGTCATCACACTGGACACAGGATATATGTCGTCACACTGGACACAGGATATATGTCGTCACACTGGACACAGGATATATGTCGTCACACTGGAGACTGGATATATGTCGTCACACTGGACACTGGATATATGTCGTCACACTGGACACTGGATATATGTCGTCACACTGGACAATGGATATATGTCGTCACAGTGGACACAGGATATATGTCGTCACACTGGACACAGGATATATGTCGTCACACTGGACACAGGATATATGTCGTCACACTGGCCACTGGATTTATGTCGTCACACTGGACACAGGATATATGTCGTCACACTGGACAATGGATATATGTCACTCCTGGACACAGGATATATGCCGTCACACAATGGTTACATGTCACACTGGACACAGGATATATTGTCGTCACACTGGACACTGGATATATGTCGTCACACTGGACAATGGATATATGTCACGCTGGACACAGGATATATGCCGGCACACATTACATGTCACACTGGACACAGGATATATGTTGTGACTTGTGACACTGGACACAGGATATATTGTCGTCACACTGGACACTGGATAGATGTCGTCACACTGGACACAGGATATATGTCGTCACACTGGACACAGGATATGTCGTCAGTCGTCACACAGGACAGGACACAGGATATATGTCGTGAGTGACTCGTGACACTGGACAATGGATAAGATATAGGCCGTCACACTGGACACAGCCCCTTGTATTACTGCAGCCCCTGTACACAGTGTACTACTCAGCAGCACTGCAGCCCCTGCATGTGAGCACTGCAGCACTGAGTTAGTTAAATCACAAAAAACACAGGGTTCAGGGCTAAATAAATCACAACACAGGGCTTAAGGCTAAATAAATCACAGCAGGGCACGGGCCACAGGACAGCCCCTGGACAGTGGACACTGCAGCCCCTGCGTGTGAGCACTGCAGCACCTAGTTAGTTAAATCACACTACAGGGCTCAGGCCTATAAACAGTCACTGACTCTCAAGTCTACAACACAGGGCAGTGAGGGCACAGGGCAGGTCACGGAGCACAGCACAGCACAGGGCAGTGAGGGCACAGGGCAGGTCACGGAGCACAGCACAGCACAGGGCAGTGAGGGCACAGGGCAGGTCACAGAGCACAGCACAACACAGGGCAGTGAGGGCACAGGGCAGGTCACGGAGCACAGCACAGCACAGGGCAGTGAGGGCACAGGGCAGGTCACGGAGCACAGCACGGAGCACATGGCACGGAGCACAGGGCAGTGAGGGCACAGGGCAGGTCACGGAGCACAGCACAGCACGGAGCACATGGCACAGAGCACAGCACAGAGCACACGGAGCTTCCCAACCACCCTCTTCCCTCTCCAAGATTGGAGTGAAGATGGCGGGGCGCGCGTGCGTCTTTTATAAGATCCCGCTCCCGCGAGAATCCGACAGCGCGATGATGACGTTCGGCCTCGTTATTGGTCCGGATTTCAGGCGGGAACTCCCGAGCCGGCTCGGATCTGACCCGGATCCCCGATATTCGGATCTGTCGGATCTCAGGGATCCGGACCCGCTCATCTCTAGTCTATATATATAAAAATCGATGTGTGTATGTTCCCTATGGACTCCAAAACGGCTAGACCGATTTTGATGACATTTTCAGGCAATCTTCAGATTAGCCTAGCTGGTGATCCTGTGAAGTTTGGTAGCGATCGGATTAACAGAATTTTTTTGGGGGGCAATTAATTGATCGCGCCACGAATGAGATTTCGTTCCCACCGAGCTTCTGTCAAATGCAACTGAATATTCAAGCTGATGTCGACAACGTATTCCCAAATCTAACAACCAACTACAAAAATCAAAAAATTATGATGTCAACAAGCCGTCAATTATCCGATTGAATTTGTGAATTCATTGGAACCATCCGGAATGCCACCGCAAGTATCAACATTGAAGGTTGGATCACCGGTGATGCTTATTCGCAACTTAAACGCAACAAAGTGTACTGTACCTATAGATATCTGCTAAAACTTTGTCACATGACCGCCCCCATCCATCCATCAGAAGTTATCTGTCTATAGATAATTAGTGCTTCCCTTGCGAAGCCGGGACGGGTCGCTAGTTATATATTTTAGGACAAGAATTCAAGGTTTTGGTTCAAAGATGGCGCTGATATTACACCAGTGCAGCCCACCTCACACACAAGACCTTCACCACAGGCCTAAATTCAAGTAAAAAGCAAAAAGGGGATTTGTGTATATGGGCGCTTAAGTGATAATAATGAATAGAGATATAATACATACAAATTTTCCTGTTTTGATTCAGGATCTGATTGTTAACAAACAAACAGATAAAATAGGCATGTAACCACCGACTGTGGTACTTTAATCCTTCAATACCAATGTTTTTACCATCCGCAGGTTTTTTCAATACCAAGGACCTGCTGCGGATGGTAAAAACCTTGGTATTGAAGGATTAAAGTACCACAGTTGGTGGTTACATGCCTATTTTTTCTGTTTGTTTGTTAACAATCAGATCCTGAATCAAAACAGGAAAATTTGTATGTATTATATCTCTATTCATTATTATCACCTAAGCGCCCATATACACAAATATATTTTAGGACCCATTGTAAAAATAGTTTCAATACCATTGCATATTTTGTTTAGTACCACACTCAGGGCCGCCGACAGGGGGGGTGCTCTGGGTACAGCTGTCCTGGCAGCTCATTTTGCCCACCGCAACCCTCCGCTGTGGCAACCCTCTGCTGTGCTGCCTGCGCTGCGCGCGGTCCTCAACAGGTCCCAAAGCACAGGCTTCTTCAATGCAGGACACAGGTGGCCAAAAAAAAAGACAATTTGAAACAATCAGAGCTTGTGTACCGTTAGCCAATCAGAATGGCTTCCAGTATCCAAGCTCTGGAAATCAGTCCTGGGCCCCAAAATTCCTAGTGGCAGTTCTGACCACACTGATAGTTGTGAATTAGTGCAGCTGTTGGTATTCACCATTACTTACCTTGACAGTGAGGACCACGCTTCGGGCTCGGTGGCTGGCTGCACTCGCCAAACTTTATAAAATCAACTCCACGCCGACGTGGACCCTGGGGGTATGACGTGGATAGTGGGGATATTAACCATTGTGTAGTTTCAGGGCTACTGAAGCAGTTATGTAGTATATGTAGGCAGCATAGTGCGCTGTATTGGTATTCTCAAAACAGCACTACGTAACTGTAGCCCTGAAACTAAAGAAGTAAGCTGCTGCTGGCGGCTGTCACTATGCGCACCTGCCTGTTAATGGCTGGGAGCAGCAACGCGCACACAGCCGGCAGCCCAGAGCGGGGGGAGATGCGCCAGGCGGCACACAGCCGGGAGCGGGGGAAGCCATTGTTTAGTTTCACAGCGCCGGCTACGCTTACAACTAAGCTTAGTTTTCAGTGTAGCGTAGAGCTGCCACTGTGAAACTAAACAAGTACCATTTTCTTTAACAGATACATGCCCCAATGCATTAACTTAATACAAATAGAGATGAAAATTATCTCATACCTTCCAACATGATCCATGCCAGGAGGGACACAATGCTCTGCTCCTGCACTTTCCTCTTAATGTATGATTACCATCACCTGTGTTAAGCAGGTTAAATAAGGAGAAAGGTGTTTCAACACAGGTGATGGTAATCATACATCAAGAGGGAAGTGCAGGAGCAGAGCAATGTGTCCCTCCTGGAGAGGGTCATGTTGGGAGGTATGTTATCTAGTAAACAAATGTCTGTCTGACTGACTCTCCGCTACCCGCCTCACTCCTCAGCCCTGTGCCATGATGTATCACAGCGAGCACAGCTGGCAGCGAATGAGTCAGGGGCAGAGCAGTCACTTCCTTGCTGCCGTTACTCCCCGCGTTACTCACATGCATTGCGCGTTATGTACATAACACACACGTGTGAGCAGAGTCACCCGTGTTACCAGCGTGTGGAAGCATAGGGACCGGCAAGTCCTGTTGCTCCCAGCTGCTGTACACCGGGACTGCGCTGCAGCGGGACAGAGCCGCAGTTAGCGCCAATCAGTGACTCGGTGACCTGTGGTGCCTCCCACCTCCCCTTTCTCACCTTCCCCCGCCCCGCTCCCATGCTCACAGCCCGGCTCCTCTATACCTAATCTGACTGCTCTCACTGCCCGGGGCATAGCGGCGGCGGCGGTACAGAGAGCACCCTCACTCGGAGCGGTCACATATAGCCCCGCCAGCCAGTGCCAGAGCATGCCGCCTGTAGCTAGCACACTGACCCCGGCAGCTAGTGAGTGCAGCGGCTGACAGGAGGGAGCGCTGGGCTACTATACTGTACATCAGCTGCTCACACTGCTGCTGCTGCTGCTGGCACCTACTGTAGCATCAGGCGGCAGAGCTCTCCCTCCCTGGGGCTGACTGACCCACGTCCCGGGGGCAGTGACACTTGCGGGGCCGGGGCAGGCTGCCCAGGCTTAGTACTGTGTGTGTGATACTTGCTGCTGTTACTTGGAGAGACAATAAAACCTGTCCCATATATCTGTGCTCACACTCTGGGGAGGAAGATGCGCTTTGGGTGCTGTGCTAGAAATCCGTGCTACATGGTAAGTAAATCCTACTGTAATAATTGTGTAACAAAGTTCCCGAAGTCCGGTGCATTCTGCAATTTATTTAATAATATTCTTAGATTGTTAACATATGTACACTGGTAATTACGTATATTACAGCTACATTTAGTGTACATAATGTACCACAGGTATGTACAGATATGACTCTGAAATGACAAGTACCCCAGACAACCAGATTATGATATATAGTTATTTTATATAATGCCATTATGTTCCAAAGCACTATATTGTATTCCCTCTGTTCCTACAATGGCACAAATACTGTAGGTACAGTCCTATAAAAAAAAGTGATGAAGGCCCTGCTTAATAGTTTCAATATGCTTAATTTACTGTATGTAGTGCAATATAGTCTAAATAGTATATTGGTATCTAGGTAGGTTCATTGGTTTTTGGAAAAATGGTTACCTACAGTATATGGTACGGAATTTAGATTGTAAGATCCGATTGGACAAGGATTGGTGTGATTGATTCAATATTCTCTGGAAAATTATGATACTGTACAATTAATAACACTAAATAATATTAGTCTGCTGATTAGTTCAATCATAAATGAAAATTTAGAGTAGAATAGAATACACAGAATGTTATAAATATTCGCAAAAGTTTTACATGTGATTTATTTTATTCATTATTAATAATAATATTAATAATAATAATAATTATATATATATATATATATATATATATATATATATATATATATATATATATATATATATATATATATATATATATATATAAACAATAAACTTGGCCTGTTTGGTTGTACTGTTGACAGATACTTTCTAATTACAAAAAGTGTAGGTAAGTGGCCAAGATGGAGAGGTTACATAATTGGGGCTTCTTTGTAGTTTTATAAAGGTTGTTTTTCTGCACTAATATATTATTTTCCCTTTCATTGTACCATATGTATTTTTAAATGTCAGTAGCTGACCGCTTTGTGTACCATAATACAGAAACGGAAGTAGCTTTAAGATTTAAAAGTTTCTGTTTAATGTAACGATTACGAATATGTTTTCAAAGTTCATAGCCTGTTTTCATAATTGCTACAGTATTTACACATTAGTTTGGTAGAGACATTATTGTCATTCAAATGTCACTATACAGACTTATAAAACTTTTATTATAGAAATTTATTGTACATGCTGTACTTTGAGAAATATGTCAGTTTGTTTTCTGTGATAATTTGTGAGATTGATCTTGTATACTTTTTTGTGTTTAAATATTTTCATGGGATTTACTGATTATATTTTGTACCTTATACTTATTTTTATCCATTTTGATATGTGTGAGTGTATATTCACATATAATTAAACTATACGTATAAATATATATGTGTGTGTGTGTGTGTGTACATATATATATATATATATATATATATGTGTACATTAATGTGTACATTAATTTATAACCTTTCAATCTCTCTGCTATAGGGGCACATGTATGTGTTATTTTGTTTATCCTTTTTTTATCTCTCTATAAACACACACATATATAGTATACATACACATACTAGTATATCTATCATGCATACAAAACACATATTGTACATGTGCATGAGAACATACAAGTCTAATAGTCTCTTAATATTTCCTATTTCATCAAATCATACAGTGAAAATCTATCTATCTATCTATCTATCTATCTATCTGTCTGTCTGTCTGTCTGTCTGTCTGTCTGTCTGTCTGTCTGTCTATCTATCTATCTATCTATCTATCTGTCTATCTATATATCTATCACACAATGCATTTGTTTCCTGTACCACATTGGTAAAATATACATACAAAAAATGTCTAGTGACATAAGCGGTGATAAAGGATAATACTATTCCATCCACATATTTATATTAGTTAAAGACATGGATCAAATGCAATAAAAGTTTCCTGATGTGTGCCAAACACTGATAGGATATGATCCTGCAGGGTAAACTTCACAGAATTTGTTTGTATGTGCACCATGGTTTAATTACTGAAGAAACCAATTCACAAGATGTATTTTTTTGTCAGTAAGCCATGAAAACTTTACTAAGTTGTTATTGGTGCCAGATGGCTCGTTTTTCAGGAGACTTTGCGCTGTACTTGTTCTACAGTCCCAGAAATTACATGGACTTTTTGAACTGTTTCCAGCGTGGTTTGGAAAGCATGAATCCCTACTCTCAGAGGGATTGCAGGCTAAAGTAATTGTGGTCAGTTTACGTCTCAGTTACTCACTTAACTGACAGTCTTCTCTGAGCTGTAGAAATGACTATATTATTGCCTGGACACTCAGTACTGGCATTTGTTTTACAAATATTTATTTAGTGCCATTTGTCATGTCATTTGGGGAGCTGATGTGCAGTCTTCACAGTAGTATATGTATCTAAATTCACAGTGAACAGAGTTTCTCTTTCCTACCACCTCTATGTATCTTTAAATAGGTCTATTTTTAGAACTTCAAGTACTATGGAGAACTGAGTTGTAAACTATAAGCACGTATGTGCTAGTCGAAAGAGTGAAATTCTACCTGACACTGAAATTTACATAAAATTAGGCTTGTGGAATGTACCATTGCCTTGTCTGCAGTGTCAGTCTCGCACGTACAGCCCTTACTTACAACAATCACCAATGGGTTACTATTGTTTCTTAGTACTGTGCTATGAGCATTCAAAGAGGGTGAAGAACTAGTGCAATAATTCTCAGCAAGTGCGTCAGGATACATTATTGGCAACATTAGGGATTTTTCAACAGCATTTTAAAATCCTTATATAGTATAGGTGAATATAGTAATATTACTGTACCCAGTAAAGTAACTATTGGACTATTAAAGCCACTGTGGACTAGAAATTGATTTCATGAGGTAGATTTACAGCAAATTCTGAAAATGAAAAGTTGTGGTGTTGCCTATAGAAACCAGACTCTACCCATCATTGCTCTGTTGCATCCTAGATAAAATATGATAGGTTGCTTGGCAGGGCCTGATTAAATGTTCCAGGTGCCCTAGTTGTAACATGTGTAGGAGACTGTGGCTTTAGGCTGGACAGCTGGCACTGTAGCACAATGTACAGAAAGTATTGATTCCATCAGCAAGTTACATTGGCACAGGTAGTCACCTAAAAACGTTACCCCCCCACAGTACAACGGGATGGATGATAGCTAACGGCTGTCCCCTGCAAGGCGCCCCCCCCCCTCCCCCAAACTGTTGCTTAGGGTAACAATTACGCTTGTCTATTTAGAAGCTTTAGTGATTGTACCCACTTGTCTGGTGTAAAGAATGATATCACATTCCAAGGGGTTTTATAAATGCCATGGAAAACTTTGTGACTTGTAATATACCTGACACAGAGCAAGTTTATTGTATATGAGACCAGTTCTGTTCTATCCACTGACAGTTCAGCACATGGCCCTTTAAAAAAAAGAAAAGTGACAAATGATCTCTATCTATCTATCTATCTATCTATCTATCTATCTATCTATCTATCTATCTATCTATCTATCTATCTAGACAAAAGAGTGTGTATGAGTAAAATTGCATAAATCACAATGCCGTACAAAGTATAACCAGTAAAATTGTCCTTATTTTATTCACATTTACAAATGTAATAGTCAGTATGAAAATTGGCACAACATGAACGCTGGCCATAAAGCATGTGTTTTTACACCTCTGTGTGCTTACATTATTTTCAGGAAGAAATATTCAGGGAGTGTTTACTAGGCTTTGTTGATGCATGTTAAACCTGCTCTGAGCACTTCATTAAAGTGCCCATGTGTTTCGTCTGTAAGTGTTAAAGGGGAAATACATTATTAATAGTTGAAAATCTGTAATGAATGATCTGTGAACAGTTGTATCTGTTAAAATAACGTAATATTCATGTATTAAGAAAAGTAATTTACAGTAGTGGCAAGAGTTTGAAGCCGCCATACAAGTTTTTAATGAAAGTTCCATTTCGTAGGTGTTGATTTATTGGTGTTAGTGTTTGATTCCCAGGCATTTTGTGCCATTTACATCTGATTATGTGCAGAAATACTGTGTTCTAGGGCCTGCTTTCAGCATAAAACCAGGTGCATATTGTCACATTTATTCAAATAAGTTGAACATTTGAATAAATGTGACAATCATTTGTGATTTATCTAATGGACATGTTATTTTTTAAAAAAGGTCATCACCATAATATGAAAAAGTGAACTTAATATTTATGACTAATGCGTACAGAATAAGTATATTTTAATCGTAATATAGAATACTAAATTAACAAATGCTATTCCTATGTGTAACTAACATTGCTTGCCAATTTGTCAGTTTGCAATGCACTAAAAGGCCTGCTATTTCTCTAATAGTATTTTGAAAATAATGTCTTTGCAATACCATATTGTATAACACTTGAACACACATAAACTTAAATATTCGTTATTCACCTTGAAGGAACAATCAGGGAACTGCAGTGTGAGCATTTAGTTCTGCCTTTTCAATTGTAGGGGCCACCGTACCCAAATTGCATACCACTCTGATTAACCGCTTTTGCTTAGTTTTAAGCATGTATATTACGAACTCATGCCAGACACGCTACATAATTGGGCTATTCCAGCTGTGCCTCAGCCCCTCTCTTCACCTTGTTTCCTATTCTGACCATTTCCTCATCTGAAACAAATCAGTTTGCAGACCCTTGTGTTTTGGCATAAATGGTATATTGGAGCAACAAAGGGGGTTTTAGGCTACACTGTAGCTGTAACTTTTAGTGCTTGTTTATTTGAGCAGTCATTTTTTTGTTCTTCCTTGAAGCCTGAGGTGCGTGTCTTATGTCACCCAGTGCATTGCCAAAAAAATGCTAGGGGCATGGTACTTTGGACCCTTTTCAAAGCAAGAAGGCCCAATATGTGCAGGGTAAGGGTCTTCAGTCTTTTCTCCTCATCATCACTCTGGGTTGCCCATATTTTTAAGATTGGGCTGCGCCATCGCAGATGGGACTCTGGACCTCTGCTCCCACAGATGGGGCCATGGATCGTCACTGAGAATGCTCCTTTTTAAAAATCGGGTACCTCACATCCTGTAGCACGTAAAAATGCAATATAACGCATTTTGCAAATCACTGGCCAATGTGCATTTTTTTTTTGTTTAATCTGAAGTCTGTGGTGCATGGAGCATGGAACTATGGACGCTCTTCAAAAAGAGAAGGACCCCATTATTCCTCATCCCCTCAGGGCCTATTGAGGGAAAAATGTGATCTTTGGATTTCTTCTTGAGGGAAAAATGTGATCTTTGGATTTCTTCTTGCCATAGCTCGTGTGACCCCTTGAATCCTCATCAAAAGGCCACTTAGGGGGAAAGGGTCTTTGGGTCTTCCTCCACCTCATGACTCATGGTTGCCTTTTTCTCCCATGGGTTGTCCAAAGCTTCCTGCTGGAGAATGGGATTTCAGCTGTCCCCAAAAGAAAGAAGGCAAAGTAACTAGAAGAGAAGGTGTACCATGATGGTGTCACCAATACCCGCATAATACAAGTGACTCACACATACACACACATATGAAAAACACAAAAGTGCAAACATGAACAAATAAATAAAAAATGATCCTCATTTAGTAGGCCGGGGAAGATAAAAAATTGTTCTCCTCCTAGCCAAAAGGCCAGAGAAAGAGAAAAATGGTGCCTCCTGAAAAGTGAAGTGCATTTTGCATTAATAGTGCAGGATGTGGCCCATCACCAGTGCATTTTTTAGGCACCCTTGGCTCGAGAGGCATCAGGGGCACACAGGACCACGGACTTCAGGCTGCTTGATATTCAGCGAAATGATCAAGTGGTTCTCCATCCTTCATCAGTGGGCTTCCCCAAAATCCCAGGGAACAGATAGTACACTTGATCTTAAACAAAAGGCTGAGAATAGCTCACGTCAACATTATAATGGTTTATTTCAAGTAACACTGTCTTTTAAATAATATTTGCCTAACAAAAACATAGCCCTTTTTTGGAGCGCTTGATCTGTAGTATTAGTTTAGTAGCAGGGCTGATGCGGTTTCCCCACCTTTCCAGTTTTGAAATGGACATCTTAGACTTTTAGACCATTTTTTACCAGAATTTCAGATTCCAGACTTGGGCAAAAGAGTATCATAATAGCCAATGGGCAACATATGCACCCTACACAGGCCTGAAATCTACAGTATAACTTAAATAGAGTTGATAGTGTTTGGCTATACTATAAACATGACAATTGGGCTGTGCAGAGTATTCCAAACTGTGTAAAGGCACGTGGCTTTATAGTGAGCACAGAGATTGCCATGAGCCTCTACTTATCAAGGTTCATGGTGAATATTGGAATAAATAATATAGCGTTTTGTAAGGTCTAGGTCATATTTCTGAATAATGTGGGGTATATTTACTTTTCAAAACTTTGTTTAACCACTTCACTGGGATTTCCCCCAAAAAACTCTCAGAATTGTTCTTATTTCTTTTAAATGAGTGAATTAGGTAAAGAACATGTGTTTAAATGTATCCAAATGATTTTATTAAAAGTTAATAAAAAAATTGTAAAATTTTATTTAAACATTTGACCATCACCATTGGAACATTGAACCATCACTACTTTCATTTGGTACTTGTGTAGTTTCACGGCGGCACTTCCCAACGGAGTGTATGCAAACTGTATGCAAATTGATGTGATATTTGCATACAATTCGATCTGCGATGCAAGTTAGCACACCCTCACTATCCACGTCAGCCCGAATTGTGGCGAGCACACGCAGTACGCGTCCTCCCGACCTGTTCATAACCCAACTATCCACGCCGGTGGTGTGGTGAGTGCAGCGAACCTCCGTGCCCGAAGTGGGCCAAGCGGACGAGAAAAACGAGCCCGAAGTGCAGCGAGCGCACGCGGAATACACGTCAAGTACTCCGGGTCCCCTTGCGGGGCTTACTGCACTTGCCACACTACGGGCTAGTTTTCTGCTGCCCCTCGCCAACGCTTCGGGCTCGGTGGTTTGATGCGCTCGCCACACTTTATAGAAACAACTCCACCGCGACATGGATATTGGGGGTATCAACAGGTTGCGGGGACGTATACCGCTTCCTTTTCCCGGGCTCACTGGGCACGCCACGCTTCGGGCTGACGTGGATAGTGGGGGTGTGCTAACTCGCATTGCGGATCAAATCGTATGCAAATCGTATGCAAATAACATGCAATATTTGCATATTTATGTTTCGCGAGTGGCTGCTGCTCAGTTAACGGCAGCGTGTCATATGTTGGAGTAGGGTGCAGGGAAACAAGAGGCCTGGAGGCTCCTCTGTGAGTGGTGACACTCTCACATGTGAGACAGTAATAAAAATCTTGAAAATAAAACTAGGAATCTTGATGTGAGTCTTGTGCATAGGCTTGTAGCTAGGGATGTTTTGATACACGATACAGGATCATGTGAGAAGCTGGGTGAGGTAGCAGTTTATAAGTAACACTTTGGGAATTGATGACTTGGACTATTAATCTGGGAACTAATGGCTTAGAATATCGGCCTGGGAAAAATGGTTTGGAATATTGGCTTGGGTGTGGACACAATGATGTAGAGTAGGACAAGCACACTTTTTGAGTCAGAGAAGTGAGGACTAAGACAACTGGCTGAGTTGGACAGAAACCAGGAAATGTTCAGTGCAGAATGTGCTAGAGCAGTTTTAATGCTGAAGCCAGCCGGTAATGAGCACAAAGAGCCTTCTGCCATCATTTGATGTTCACACCTTCCATGTTCTGAAGATTACAAGAGCAAATGCCGGAGTGCAGACAGGCATGGGCACTGGCTGAGGCTTGTTACAAGGATGCATTAAACAAGAATGCATTAAATGCTGCAAAGTCACAAAGTTCTGGAGCCAGAAGACATAGCTCTGTAAGCAACATTATTCAAGGCATCTGGGGTCTGCCAGAACTTCCCTTTTATCCCATTTGGCTTGCGAGGATTGGAAGACTTAAGTCAACTGACCACAAGTATCATGGCATTGCCCATGCATCGGAGATTGGTGGGACACCGCAGGAACCACACGATGAGACTGGACTGCACCATAGCAAGAGCAACGAGCCACATAGAATTTTCCGCTGGTCTGAACACTTGATCTACACAGAATATTTCTACACCAGTGAGCCAGAAATTGATTCCTGACAGGAAACTAGTGGCTAAAATTAGATATTTGCAGAGTTGAACCTTTTACTGCAATGCATTTTTCGTATATTGCCTTTCTCATCTTTAAATACAACTATTTAGTCCATTTTACATTTGAGTTTCAGTTGCATGTAGTCAGTTTACAAGAATGACCTTGCACTTTTTCTTTTAATCAATTTCTCCACCTTTGCTTTTTTGACAGTTGTCTACTAAATACCAACCAAGCAGGATGAATATTAATTAGTGAACTGAACAGCAATCATCCTTCATTACCTAAATTACCATATACTGTGAATGAGGTGCGTTTGCAAAGCAAGAGAAAGATACCTCTGATCAATAGGTTGACAGTCAATAGGTCGACTACTATTGGCAAGAGGTCAATATGCACTAGGTCAAAATTGACAAAAGGTTGACATGGCAATGGTGAACACATCAAAAGGCCAACATGAGTTTTTCCCTTTTTTATTCACTCAGATAACTTGTTCATACTTTCCGATCCACGTGGACAACAATTGGGAACTTTAATGTGTGCCAAGCAAAGCAGCGTGCGTGGGAACATGTTACACTAATTGGGTTGCTATGTCGACAGATGTCCACGTAGACACCAAAGAAATCCCCATAAAAACCCTCACATCGACTTTTTCCACGCTGACCTTTAGCTTGTGTTAATCTTCGGTCCACGTCTACCGAGTGCATGTCAACCTTTTCCTGTGCCCACCTTTTCACTGTCAACCAATAGTGGTTGACCTACTTACTATAATAATCCACACCCATCAGAATGATGCCGAACACACACAAGAAAAAATGGAAGATTTGGTTCTCATGTTTCAAAAATAAAATGTTTCCACACAAGAAAAACTTGAAGATTGTGAATTAGAGAGAGATTCTTTGGCTGAGATGCTATGAATACTATGGATAAAGAGAGAGAAATATCTCCAGATACTGTACTGCAGACCTATGCTCAGTGGGAGTTAGACTATAAGGCAAAAGAGCTGGAGATTGTGCACCATGAAACAAGTTTGTGGAGTAAATACACATGCTCCAAACCAACTTGGGTAATTCTAGAGTAACCTCAATATGACTGAGGAAACACGATTTTTAAGAATAGTTACATATCTTTATATCTACAGTGACAGTACATTACAGCTTCAGCATTCCAGAGTCTAAAGAAAGAAGAAAAAAAAGAGCAAGAGAAGGACAGAGAGAATTTCATGTATACAGTGTTTTATTCCAGAAAGAAATATAAAAATCATGAACATAATACAGAGGTTTAGAAGTGCAAAAAATAGAGAAAACAGTGAACATAATACAGGGTTGAAACAGTCAGTGTGGATTATCTTTAGCTAGGTTTCAGGAATTTAATTTTGGATAGAAGTAAATAAAATTAATATAACTTTTTGTATTTCTTTCCTTTGAACATTTGCAGCATATTGGAATGATATTTTTTTTTTGTACATATTTTAATTTGAGTGTTTGAAACGTTTGGTTACTTACTGTTTATGCAATACGTGGTGCTCATTCTATTGGAAATTCAGTATACTGGATGACTGGATCTATAATGCTCTCATTCTAGTGTGCACAGCAATGGCCAAATGTAATAGCCTCCGTGTACAGTGGCCGTGCGAGACGAGCTCAGAGTTTTTTTAAAGAGGCAATTACTTACAAGGCATGGTTTTGCCTTGTAAATGAATGCCCCTTAAAAAACCTACTAGTTCAGACATCCCGCACGGCTGCCGTACACGGAGGCTATTACATTTGGCCACAAGTTTTAACTTTTTTTTTTGCAATAGAATCTTAAGTATAACTGTTTTCTGTCCATCATGAATGCATAGTTATTCATTCATTTACTACATCATGCTGCAAAAACATTTCTTACCTCAGCCACTTTATAGACTTTCCTATAGCTTGTAAATAAGGCCTTTCCTTTTCGTATGTTTGTCAACACTCAGTCTTGCAGCGTACTTTTTATTTCTAAATGTAAAGTGCTACTGAATATATTGCTATTCTAAAAGTTAATAAATAATTGTGGAAGCTTAATTGTTTGTAGCATACATAGGAAGCATAGCTATAGACTAGAAATTGTTGGCAATTATTAAAATGCATTTTTAACTTTTACAAAAATAGCCCAAATAGGTCAGATGTAATTAAAAAAGCATTATTTAATGTGTCCTTACCATTTTGCTTTTATTATTTTTATTTACTTGCATTGCATTCTGCTGCAGGGTATTTAGTCATTTTGTTGAAAATCACATTCAGAAAGCAAGTGCATTCAGTATGCTGAAATTTTCAGAATGTCAACATTCAACATTCATATGACTGTCAACACTGACATAATGTTGGCATTGTCAGAATGTCGACAGACAGAATGCTGAAGCATGATTTTAGGATAAGTATTTCCTAAATAAGTATTTGTATGTCTCCGGACCTGCGTCAGTGTTGACAGTGACCGGAGTAGTACTATTCTGGAAGATAGGAGGTATGATGTAGTTCCTTCTCCTGTGAGTATTCACAAACTGAGGATGATGGTTCTAACATGTACAAGGGAGATGACGACCCAGAGCAGGGGTGCGGAGTCTTACCCTGTTGGTGGTCTTCTCTAGGGAACCCTGCAAGAGGTTTTGGTTTTCCCTGCACCCGACGGGTGACCTGGGCTAGTGCTAGAGATTGGGACATTTGGAACCAAACTAATGGTACTTGTTTCCTAGCAGGGTGCCCACTAAGCAAATAGCTTAGTGGGCTATTCTGCGTAGGAAAATCGCATCGCATCGCATACCGTGTATAGTGCTGTGCGATGCGATTTCCATGTTAAGTGCACAGGAGTGCTTATACAATGAAATATTGCATAGGATCGCATGGCACCAAATGCGAAGCGATGCAATATTTAATTGTACAAGCACCCATGCCATGAAATGTGATGGGTGCTAATGTACATATGGCGGTGATGTGGGTAGTTGGGCGGTGGGGGCAATGGCCTGTTGCGTATAGGACATGGCATTATGTCACACTCATCAGTCAAATTTTTGTCTGCTGCGCGTGATATACCGCAATTTACTAACCGCTTAAAGATGCAGAACTGGTCTTTTTGGAGCTTCCTCCGCATGCTTACAACAATGCTCTTAGCCGCTTGGAACAGAGCTGGTCATCTGGGAGGGCTGCTTCCTCCTTGGCTTCCTTGGGGGAGGTCCAGATACACTCTCCTCTGGAGGAGCCACTGCTTCCATAACAGGACCAGTCTCTGCTTCTGGCTCAGGGGTAACTTCCTAGAAAAAAAATAATAAAATAATAATATTATTCAAACCCTGCATAACAAATAGAAAAGACAGGCTACCCAAAATGCATCATTACACCCCTCACTGCACATCATCACCCCCCCTACACATTATCACCTCACCCCCACCCTGCACATTATCACCTCACCCCCACCCTGCACATGATACCCCCCTGTACATCATCAACACACCTGCATATGATCACGTCACCCACATCCTGCACATGATCCCCCCTGCCGCCCCCTGCACATAAGCACCTGATCCCCACCCTGTACATGACCCCCCCCCCCACCACCACCACCCAGGCGCCGGATAACAGATCCTTAAAAGGAAAAAAAATTACTTACTTTATATAAGGGACAGGGACACGATCCACACTCCTAAAATAGTGCTCCCTGTAGCTGTGGTTATGACGTCTTGGCGCCTCTGGAGTTTTCACTGACAGGAGGGCGTGAAATTGCATTGCATCGCATCGCACACATCACAATGGTAAAAACGTACCATGCAATGCGATGCGATTTCACTGCGTTTGCATACGTAAGAAATCTGGGCGCCCTCCTAGGAAACAAGTACCAAACTAACAAATGGAAAGAGATGGTGAGTATATTATCTGGCTGGAATTGATGGTAAGGTAGTGTCAGACTAGAATCAATGGTGAGGTAATATTGGACTGGAACCGATGGTGACAAAACATTGTACTGGAACTAATGGTGTGTTATTATCAGACTTGAACTGATGGTGAAGTAATATCAGTCTAGAACCAACAGTGAAAGATTATTGGACAGGAACCAAGGGTATATGTGGTGGAACTGTAGTGCTGACTGGGCTGATTTTTAATGATGACACTTGAGTGCAGATTGGGCTGAATCTGAAATTATGACACTGGAGATATGTAAGATGTCGACATTTAATTTGTTGATATTCACAATGTCAACATTCTGGCAGCGTTGACATGATTTTGGTGTGGGCAATGTGAATGTCAACATACTGAACATACTGAACAATTTAACATTCTGAATGCAAACATTCATACCTTGTTGTCATAAAGTTGTCAACATTCTGAATGTCAACAGTCTAACTTTCCACATAATATACCACACACTTGTTGCAGTACTGTTTCTCAAATCATTAAATGTTCTTTTTTTGTGTTTACCACTTGTCAGTGTGCTCTTAATGTAATCTTCTAGATGCATTTACCTACAGAGCTTGAATAGAGAAAAAAATTGTGAGAGATAAATCCCCCCCCCCCAAAAAAAAACAGCTCCTAACTATCAGCTCAGAGGCAGATGTGCTAAGCCTTTGCGAGTGACAAAGTTCCAACCAATCAGTCATTAACTGTCGTTTTTCAAACACAACCTGTAATATGGCAGGTATGGGCTGGTAGGCTGGTATATTATATCCATCCACTTTGTCACTCTCCAAATCTTAATACATCTGCATTATTGTCTGTACAATGTAGAAGCTGGTACTTGTATCTCTCAAAATGTTATCTCTCTTAAGCTTTCATAAATAACCCAGTAAAAAGTTTCTTCCTAATGTCTTATATGACTACATGTGTTTTACAACTGTTAAATCTGAGGGGCTTGCAAGTTAAATCCATTTAAAACATACACACGTAGTTATGAATACAGTTGTTGCTGACAGATCTGCTTCTTAAATTCAACACAGGTCTCCCACTTAAACAAATGATCTTAAGTCATATTTATAGCTTAAAGATCTGACTCCCACATACTTGCATGCAATAATTTCATGAAGGTTAGTAATATTTTGTTCTTTCACACAGCCCTGAGGAGGAAATGTAAGTAATCTTATTAACAATATTATCTAAAAATGCATGAAAAGCCATGCTCAATTTTCAGTAATCTTAAAATATTTGGTTGACATATTAACATACTCCCATTTTTTGTTGGGGGTAGTACACACTCATAGCTTTAGCTGACAAACTAACTCAATCATTTTAATTTTTTTTCAGACAGATTGGTCTGTAAATCCTTGCTTTAACCCGGCATTTGAAATTACCAGGTCAGACATTTCTACTCAGTTATACCCCTTTTTCACTAGCAACCTGGGTTGGACCCGGTAATTTGTACCCGGATCGATACCGGGTTGGACCTGGGTTTGAGACACATTTCCACTACAGTGCTACCCGGTAAATTGCTGGATCAGCCCCGTTTACACTTAACCCAGGTAAAGCCTGTTTTTTCCTACAGATTACATAAGAAAAGGCCTTTTTAAAGGGCGTTACCAAAGGGGAGGTCATAAAACAGGGCCACCATTACCCAAAAAGGGCCACCATTAAACACAACATTTTCTGATTAAAGAATAGACCAGAAATATTTATTTGAAAAAGTTTTGCCTTTATTTTAGTCCCAAATATTCAATATGAAACCTTTTCAAAAGTGTCTTCACACAGGACAGGTAAAACTATTGTGAAAACTGTTGTTTGCAGTATACCTGAGCCATTTGTGTACCTAGACATGTAAAAAGTGCACATAAACATATACAAAATGCACATAACAATGCCCCAGAAGCTCCAATCAGCTCTGTTTTTCAAATATACCGGGTTGGGAGCGTTTCCACTAACCCTGAACCCAGGTGCAAACCGGGTGCTACCCTGATCGTTACCTGGGTAGGATTTCAGGGGAATCCAAACCGGGTTATTTGACAGGGAGCATTTCCACTAGCAGAAAAACCCGGGTAGATGCGCGTCCCCGTGAAGATTACCGGGTTATTTCTGCTAGTGGAAAAGGGGTATTATACCCCTTTCACACCACACAAAAAACCTGGGTCTGACCCGGGTTGTTGCCAGGTTGACTCTGTGCAGCGCGAATGAACCCAGCATTCTGACATGGGTGAAAGGGGTATAATTTGATGATTAACACAGTTATTTCTTCTGTGTGGAAGGGTCAACCCGGGTTCAAATTTTTGGGTCTCTGTCCCTGGTAATGACCCAGCAATTTTGACCCAGGTTGACCCCTTCCCACAAGAAAAGGACCCATGCTGAATGGTACATTAGTGGGTAGAACTGTTTGAATCGGTAGTTAGCTTTTCTGTGTGAAAAGGGTAAAACTTATATTTTCCAATTTATTATCTCTGCTACATTTACTGTTACTTGACTTTTAGTATAGTTTTATCAAAAGCATAGTTTTAAAAATATATGAGCCTTTTTATTTAGGATATTTTTCACTAAACCATGTGGAATTTTTTATTTCTAAATGACTTAAGTATTGGGGTTACAGTATTTAAGAACTATCTAACGTAGCAGTTGTCAAAGGTAACTCCGGCATTAATAGTTTTCATTATTCACAATAAGGTCTACGGTTTAGCCCAAGCACCCAAGCCTGACCGAATTATCTACTGCCAGCTGCGCATAGGGGGTTATTCTGGTTGACTCCTTCTGGCAAATTCCTTCCTGAATAGACAAAACCATGTGCACTGCAGGGGGGCAGATGTAACCTGTGCATAAAGAGTTACATTTGGGTGAGTTATTTTGTTTCTGTGCAGGGAAAATACTGACTGATTTATTTTTACACTGCAATATAGATCTCACTTTGAAGTAAAACTACATACAAATCTAACTCTCTCTCTCTCTCTCTCTCTGCACCTGTTACATCTGCCCCCCTGCATTGCACATGGTTTTGTCCATTTGAGAAGGAATTTGCCAGAAGGAATGAACCAGAATAACCCCCATAGTGTCACATGATCTGTCTCTGATCCATCCAAGTGCTTACCAGCCTTTTACTATACCTTATCCACTGCTGCTATATTCCTGTAAATGTTGTTGTAATTATTTTTACCTTTTCTTTCTGGGTTAAAAAAAACCATGCAAATGACGTCCTGTTTGTAAAAGAATAAAAGCTTTTTAAATTCCTGTACAGCTAAAAAGAAAAATTGTACTTTGTTAACACAAACCGCTAATCCAAACGTTTTGTCTCTTATTGACATGTTGATGAAAATTAGACACAAAATTTAGCTCTGGAGTATTCCAAGGATTAATACGTCAAACAATGTATAACCGAAAAATGGCGACTGAAGGTGATGACAGTCGTTGGCTTGGTTCTCTTTACATGCTTAGAATTGTAATAAACAAATATTTCCCAATGTGTTCTGCTTTTGTATTGACACTTGGCAGTCAGGATTCCAGGTGTTTAATGTGTTTACTGATAAATTAACATCAAACACTGTTAAACTGTTCCTTCTCACAATTGTACAAATCTCTGATCGTCATGTGTATATAACATTTGTCTGACCTTTTTTATTTTTTTTAGGATTAAATGTAATGTTAAACAAATAAAATATTGTGAGTCAATCTCACAAGTGTAGAAAGATCCAAAATGGTGTTATGAATGGGCTTTTTTAAAAACACAAAAACACCTTGAAGCATACTTTAATTTATTGGCTTACACATGCCACCTGCAATTGTTTTTATAGCCTTCTATTATGACATGTCTTTATGACATCAGATTTGTTTATTTTCATTACCTTGAAAAACAATACAGTATAAACTTATTATCTGGATACAATTGTATCAAATGCACATTAGATCAGAGCTACACTTGGGCATAAAAAATAAATATGATTTGAATTGATTGTGTGTTCTTAAGACTGAATTTCTTGTTTTTTTCTGCTTATTTAATTTTGACATCCGCTTAACCCATTTTTATATGTCTATTGCTTATATTTGTAAGAAAAACTTCAATAAACAACACACTGCCATATAGGGGGAAATTTACTAAAGGAAATTTGTAAAAAAATAGGTGTATTTGTATCCAGACATACACTTATTTTTGACATTTACTATCCCAAAAATACGGCAATTCATAGTCGTATTGATAGCACATCAATACGAATATGAATTGCCGTATTTTCAGGATAGTAAATGTCAAAATAAGTGTATTTCTGAATACAAATACACAGGGCTATTTTTGTGCAGGCTCCAGCAGGAACTGTGGCCCTTATTCTAGTTCACTCTTTCTGACAAAATATTTCTTAGATGGACAAAACCATGTGCACTGCAGGTGAGACAGGTGTTACTTGTGCAGAGATAATTAGATTTGGGTGGGGTTTTACACCTGCCTCACCTGCAGTGCATATGGTTTTGTCCATCTAAGAAATATTTTGTCTGAAAGAGTGAACTAGAATAAGGGCCACAGTTCCTGCTAGAGCCTGCACAAAAATAGCCCTGCAAATACACCTATTTTTTTTTTACAAATTTCCTTTAGTAAATTTCCCCCATAATGTGTAAACATGGCTGGAAAAGAGCAGAAATATAAATGTATTTAGTAAAAATGTTCCCAGTAAAAAAATCCATTTTCACAGAAACAAAATAACTCCCCCATACCTAAATCTCTCTGCATACGTTACATTTGCCCCCCCCCCCCGCAGTGCACATGGGCCCTTATGCAGATCTGATCACAGAACAAATTTGCAATCAGATCTGAATAAGGGCCGTGGTTTTGTCCATTTGAGAAGGAATTTGCCTTTGCGAGTGAACCAGAATAAGGATTTATGTAGGATTCAGCAATTTTTAAACAAGCGGCTTTGATTAAATTTACTAAAGGTGCCACTACACGTTACATTTTAACATGCGTTTTGAACTTTTAAAGTTCAAAACGCATTGCATTGGTTAAAATCGCACGTGTACCTGCGGGGATGCGATGCGATGCGCATCCCCGTGGGTACAATATTGTATAGTAAAAAAGTATCTGCAGGCAGTACTTTTTGTGCTACATCGCATCAGTTTTGTAGTACATGCGATGCGATGCAATGTCCATTAGGTAACTTTAAATAAAAAAAATAAAAAAAGAGGCTAAAATAGCATCGCACCCGCACAGTACGGTAGATTGCATCGCATCCCCTTACAAGTGCCAAAATCGCATTGCACAAATGAAGTTCAAAATGCACTGCACACATATCGCAACGTGTATGGGCACCTTAAGACAAACATACATATTTGCTATTGAAACATAGTACAGTACCAGTCAGCTAGCTATTTAACCCTGCCATGAAGCCTTGGAAGGAAACACTTCTAGGAGTGGGTGACGATCTTCCTCTTTTACCTCATACTTATTTCTGTGCTACTTTCTCTGCAGATGTTAGCTTTCAGGATTCAACTCTTGCTGATGCAATGTTGCTGCAGGCGATTTAGTGATTGTCACAAGGGAAAGACAGTATTTAGTGTATTCTATTTTAGCATGTTTGTAGTAAATCGTAAAATGAAATGTGAGTTGAAGTTAACTAGCATAACCATTGCCTACAGGCCAGTAGAACATCCTTCATCAAAATGTACAAAACTCATAATGTAAAAATTCTGCTTTAGCAATCTTTAGTGGATGAGTAAAACTAGTTAGAGATTAGAACATTCATGTGAAGTGACATTCATGTGAACCTCAGACCTTCCAAGTCTGATTTAGAACCGCCACTTGCCATAAAAAAGCCCTCTCGCTTCACTCCATACACCCATAGACTACTCAGATCAGGCACTTACCTTATATTACTATTAATAATTCCAAAATGCCAAACAGTCCCCAGGCTATTACATTAGCTTTTAATGAAAGTGATGAAAAATTAGTCACTAATGCTGTGTACACACGGGGTAATATGATTGCTGGGGATATATTGCTAGCAATATATCCCCAGCAATCATATTGCTCAGTGTCTCCTTTTCATCAGCGATGAAAAGGAGACACTGCTACGGGGCGGAGGGGGAGCGCAGCAGCAGCAGACGCTGCTGTCACTTTGATGGGAGGAGGGAGGGAGCAGCGGCACGGGGCTGGGGAGATCAACGCTGATCTCCCCGGCGCTGACCTCCCGGCACAGCGATCACCGGGGAAAGTCGCTGGTCGCAGGAGCATGCTCCTGCGACCAGCGACCATTAGGCAGTGCACATGGGAGTGCGCAGCTGGCTGCGCTCCAAATCACTGGCAATATGGTCGCTCAGCGACCATATTCCCAGCGATTTTACATGAAATTGCACCCGTGTGTACTCACCTTTAGTTTAATTAGTGACTAATTAATGATATTTAGATTATTGTTGTGTGATCAATGATAATTGAATTAATAAATTCTCTGCCTAAAGATTCTCTCATAACTTGTCGATAGAGTTCAATACTTTAATAATAATTTTGAGGAGGAAACAATTTTTCGTAGTTTGGACTGCCCTCCATTTTCCTCTAATACAATATGCTGTGTGAGGTCATCTGGTGTGGAGGCCAGTTGTTCCAATCATGTTCGGTCTTACACTCTGATTTAGGGTGTTCTAAACTTCAACCATGGCTGAAATTCTTATTCAGTAAAAGCTGGTACCAGGGATCAAGCTCTGCTAGACATAAAGCAGGGCACACATTAGAGCAGAAGCATTGAAGGCTCACCAGGCCTCATTTTCCAATCACTGCTCTATACGATTGCCAAGTCTAATTTTATGTGACAAATTATGTAAAGACGTTGTACAGAATTATTTCCACTATTTTATTCTTGATGCATCGTTCTAAATTGTGTAAGTTATGTTTTCAGTTTTGATTCCCCAATTAAAAATCAGCATATATATATTTGGAAAAACTAGAATGTATATGAATAGGATGGCTTCAAATCCATAGGTTAGAATTTAAAAAGCCGTAAAAATTAAATAGTAAAAGTATTTTTACATACAGCTCCTTACAACAGCCTTATGTTTGCCCAAGGCAATTTTTAGTTACAGGATGTTTGAAGGTCACTACTGTACTGCATCCGGTCATCACTGCGATAAAAGGTGAACAATTACAGTTCCACGTAATCAAAGGAGATGAATTATGTACCTACTTAACAAGCAAATTATTGTGTCTTGCAACCCTCTTTTAATGAGAGTCATTTTGGTCCTTGAGGTTTCAATTTGGTGGAGTGCAAGTTCTTGTTATCCCCTCACTATCATAATTAACTTAAACAACTTGAACCATAAATGTGGCATAACCTAGCAGCATTTTATGAAGAAAATGTGCTGTAAACTTAATTGAAAGAAAGCGGTAATTCTACTGTGTAGCAGAGTGAACCTTGCCAACTCTCGATATCTTTGCACCTCCCCACAATTCTAAGCACAACTCTAGTGTGCAAAGATAGCTTCTGATAAAAGGAAGTGCGCTGGGTATCCCAACTAGATGCTCAAGCCCAAAACTAATGTTGTAATGCAAATCCATATATTAATGAGTTTTATAATGTCTCTAGGCCAGTGGTTCTAGAGTATCAGAACTTTTTTGTCGGCATCCCTAGGCCAAAAATGTCTTATTCAGATATTTGGAAAAATTATTAAGTCAATTGGGTTTATATGTCATCCTCATTGTCAGTTTTGAGGTGGGGAACAAGATTTTGCTTCTGTTTGTCAGCCACAAGCACTGGTTTTATCTATTATATTGACCTGAAATAATTTGAATTACTACCAATCTAAGGGGGTTATTCTGATTCACTCGGAAAGGCACAATCACTCTCAAATAGACAAAACCATATGCACTGCAGGTGGGGCTGATGTAACATGTGCAGAGAGAGTTAGATTTGGGTCTACTTCAAACTGATATCTATATTGCAGTGTAAGAATTAAGCAGCCAGTATTTACCCTGCACAGAAACAATAAAACACCCAAATCTAACTCTCTGCACATGTTACATCAGTTCCACCTGCAGTGCATATGGTTTTGTCCATTAGAGTGATTGTGCTTTTCCAAGTGAATCAGAATAACCCCGTAAGTGTCCTGAAGCATCTAATGCAGCATGCCTGGCCAATCAATATATTCTGATAACCTACATACACGTTACAATTATCTGTGCAATCTACTGATATTGTGTAGATCGGCCAAAGAATTGTAGTGTGTATGTCCAGCTTTAAACTGAAGTCTTAGGCATAAAATGAAGGTTATGAAATTCCATAAAGGGTCAGTTCGTTGCCTGTTTTTAAGGATAGCTACACACTGGCATTTTACTAGTGTTTTACAAGTATTTGCTGCTAATATTATTACATAACTAGTATGTGGAGCTCCTTTTAGTCTTCCATATTAAGTTAAATTAAAATAAAATCATGTGTATAGGACAAAATGCATTCCAAACTTAATGAAGCACAACAGAATGCAATGTAGTCATCTCAATTCAGCCGTTTTCCTAATAATGTGAAATTATGTGGAAAGGTACCATGTTTGTTTGCTGTTACTAAGATATAACTATTAACTGTTTGCATTTACTCACCAAGAATATATCTAGTTTAATAAATGAATCATGTCTTGGTATAATATCCTACATAATAAAAGGCTTACACTTCTCCTCACCACTATGGGGTGAATTCAAGTGTTGTGCATGTCGACGGCCAAAAAGATGGCACCCAAACAGATCAGTTGAAGTGTTGCTCTATTTGGGCGCACATGGCCGCTGTCGCTGACATTACTGTTATGTTGCTCCATCATTTTGACGGGCTGGTAACTAGTCCCTTTTTAACAAAACATCATTTCATATGGTCCTTGTTAATCCCTGCCTTATTATAATTGTTAAACATTTCACTTTTTCTAGAAACAGTTGTGTTTCAAGTGAACTGAATTATCTGTAATGATCTGATTTCAATATGCATTCTGTTGAAAATTAAACAAACAAGAAAGTCCAGATTTTCACAAACATTCAACATACCACAAATACCAGCTGTTTTTATTTTCTAATGGACATCTTTAACGGTTTATTTTGCCTTGTACAGTTCCGTAATTTCTGTAAACAGATTTCACTCATGTCAAAAGACACAAAACATAAACACCTTTTTTTCTCTACAAAACGTAGCTTGTGTTTTATCTAGATAAACAAAAATAAAACACACATTTGGCCTAAAGAAAAAGTAATTATGTTTTTTTTTTTGAAGTAATCATTGTGCTAAAATATTATACTATTTTGGTTTGACAGAAAAATATGTGATAGATGAAATAACATACGGCTATGCTAGGTGTTGGAAAACACCTTGCTATCCAGCAATTCTGCGTTGGTGGATGTCTTGTTTGAAACTGTCATAAAGACTCAATATGTGCACGTCCCAAAACCCTTTCTAAGCCTTGCTAGTTAAGGATTAGTTCTAAGCCTTTGGCCCAATAAGCATAACACTGTCATTATGCTTACCTAACAAAGTTATGCTTGTTATGCCAACAGCTTGCTTAGGTCTACAATGGTTGAATATAATTAAGTAAAGGAGGTTTTTATTCCTTAACTTGGTTCCACAGGTCAGACCTGCCTATCATCTCAAATGTTGAGCAATAGAAACTTTGTCTAGTTTTCCCATACGCATCGTTGGTTAAGTTGTATAGATGCAGACAATCAGCATTTTGCTTGGTTGTGCTGCATTTCTGTGTATGCATTATAGTAATATGGTTAATCCGTGTACACACTAGCGCAATGTTGGCACGATTTGCTGTGTCAGCACTACAAATTGCCTACATCGGACAGTGTATACCCATGATTGCTGCTGCGGGGCCAAGTGCAAATCAAGGATGGGCTTATATGTAGTACAGTCCTTCTGATGTGTAAGGCTTATCCACAGATTTTGGCCTCATCATAGGGACATTTGGCAGCTGCACAAATGTGTACCCAGTTTGAGTCTATTGGATTGCTCTTCGTCGTCATTGTGGGGAAACTTACTAGCTTGTATGCCTGCTTCATCTTTTCTGTAATTAAATCTGTGACTGACAGTAAACTGTTAAGCCCCATACACACTATGCGACCCCACCAACACCAATATCGGCGCAATGGCCAACGTTAACGAGGATTTCCCTCGTCCACTTTTTTGTTGATCATTAAGGTGGCTTTTATGTTTCGCAGGTACATAATTCCAAATTACTTAGTGCAGAAGTCCGCTACATAGATTGTTGTTATGGTTTCATGTAAACATATCTTTACAAGCTTCTTCATGCGCATCGCTGGGAATCATTTGTTCTGTTTTATTTGCCATCTGGAGCACTTGAACAGGACAACTGTTTGCCATTTTCTCAATTTGGGAGTTCATCTGTGACAAATACGACTAATATTCCCCATTGTCATTCTATAATGGAATTTTGTTTTACTAGGACCATGTGCATTTACATAAGAATAAAAAATAATAGATGTTGGTTTGACCAATTTATAACTTGATACGTGGCACTTGTATATCAGTGTGTGAAGGAGTCTCTGAATCTTCATACAGAGTGCTAGAAAGAATAGCAATACAAGTTTCATTGTGCTCTGTATACAGACTCACAAAATACAAGTGTCACAAATCAAATTAATGAGTATTGCAAATAAGGCACATTTTCAGCAAAAAAAGAATGCCCAACACTGGTAGAGTTGAAACGAACCTACTGGCTCACTTGCACAAGGCATCTCCTGCTGCTTGGCATGTTAAGGCTCGATGTATTAAGACAAATCTGTAGTAGTAAATTTAGATTGAAAATCCAATTGGACAGGGAGAGATATGAATGATTCAATGTTCTCTAGAGCAGGGATGGGGAACCTTCATGCCCTACACATACCAGCATGCCCTGCTAAAAGTATAGGCCATGCTAAAACTTTGGCAGGGCATGCTGGGACATGTAGTTCTTTAACAGCTGGAGGGCCAAAGGTTCCCCACCCCTGCTCTAGAGAGTTCTGTATAATATGGTATACCTATGCAAATAATTGGCACAGATAACATATTTATTTATTTTATTTATTAACAGTTTCTTATATAGCACAGCATATTCCGTTGCGCTTATTAACATTGTTATTTGTTAGGGCCCAGCAGTTTTGAGCTGAAAGCAGCTAATTTTTGGTGTTTAGATCTGCTTTGTGTGTGGCCCAGCGATGAGGGTTGAGCTCTGATGTGTACTCCTGCATCACCACCGGCCGCCGCCATTCATCTGCTGGTATTACCAGCCAAGTGGATTGCTTTCCATAGATTCCTGCTATGGAAAGCCGTCCACTCCCGTGAAAATCTCTCGGATGCGCAAAAATCTCTCAGTGTGTGTGCACTGAGCGATTTTCAGCTGAACGATTTTCACCATCATTGCTGTGCATACATACAGATGTAGCATGCTACATCTTTGGCCGGTGCAATTAGTATACAAGGATGAAGTCAAATGTAGTACAGGTTGAGTATCCCTTATCCAAAATGCCTGGGACCAGAAGAATTTTGGATAACAGATTATTCTGTATTTTGGAATATTTTTATCTTTGAATGAGGTATCTTGAGGTATATTGCATTTATGTTGTACAAAACACATGAAATACATAGACATATATTTTATTTGTGCATGAAACAAGGATTTCAAACATGAAACAAAGTTTGTGCACTATCATAGGCACTAAATTTGAATACCAAGCAATCATTTTCTAGCACATATTTAGTGCCCATTACATGTTATTTCCCCAGTAGTGCCAGTTATACTGTAGATGGAACCAGTAGGTTTTTAGCAAAAAATAAATAAATAAACGTTCATTTTGGAGACTATGGTTTTCAGAATAATTTGTATAACAGATATTTGGATATGGGATACTCAACCTGTAGAATAACAAGCAGGATAGATACACAGTTTATTTAATCATGGACAAATGAGTAGGCAAGTACAGTAGCAAGCCAGAAGTCACTAGCCAGTATGACGTTCAAAGTTTGCACAGTGTGCGCAGATGCTGAAACAGAGCAATCACCTAGGTGACATCACAATATAAAGCATTGGAGTGAACAGAATGCGTGTGCAGTCATACCTGGGACCTGGAAGTGTTTCTCTTCTCAGGCAATGTCTCTAAAATGCCTGGGAGCCAAGCCGACCAAACAACTTGCCATAATGGACATGGATTTTAAATGTACACTGAGACATTGCAACATATAATGCTGTACTTTGCTATTTGGGGAAGCTGGATTTTTTTAGAGATGTTGTAGATAGGCAAGTGGTCTGAGTGAGGTGTGCCTAAAATACATTAAGTTCCAAAGTCATCATTATTAAAAGCATTGAGTAGTCCATGTACAAATTAAACTATTAATGTCAATTTAAGTGTATTGACTACAACCCCCCTTCCCCCCCAAAAAAGAAAAAAACAAACCATTTTATTATGCATACTATACAATTAATCTTGACTTTAACACCCACTTAATGAAGGTGTTAAAGGGGTTTTTCATTGTAAATAGTATTTTGCCTAAATCAATCTCTTCCCATTAGTATGACTTTAAATGAGTGGGATGCAGTCAAAATCCCGTCAGGGTCAAAATCCCGAATGGGTCAAAATACCGACAAGGACAAAATCCCAACATGGACAAAATCCCGACATTTAAAATCCCGACAGGGTCAAAATCCCGACATATAGAATGGACAAGTGAAACAGTCTACATGCCTTTCGGTCGACAGTTGCGAGGTCGACATGGTTTTTTTCACTGTTTTTTGAACCGACATGGGCCGACAGGCGGTATTTCATGCCCTACCATCCACTACGGCGTGGTGGCGAGCGATGCGAGGGGCTGCGGTTCACTTGCAACTGTGTCCATGTCGACTGTGTCGACATTCGGGTCAAAAAACAGGGAAAAACCCCATGTCGAGCGAAAGGCATGTAGACGGTTTCACCTGTACATTCTATATGTCGGGATTTTGACCCTGTCGGGATTTTGACCCTGTCGGGATTTTGTCCATGTCGGGATTTTGACCCATTCGGGATTTTGACAGTCGGGATTTCATACCGAATCCAAATGAGTGCAGTATTGCTGGATATAGGCAGCCTTGCTCACATCTTTTTGGAGAAGGTGATATTTGAAATAGTAGCTGTCAGTGAAAGCAGGTTGATGAATGAGAACTATTTAAATTGGAAAAAACTTTGATTTTGTCAGGTTAAATATTTTACGTGCAGTAAACTCTGTAACTATCATCTGTCCTGTTGTACGTGCAGCTGTCAATCATAACAAATGGACTCATGTCGCTTACATTCCACAGTACAAAAATGAGATGAGGGTCAATCGAGTAGCGCAGTGTGAGATAAACAACTAGGAATAGATGAAAAGTTCCATTTTAATGGGACTGGGGTAAAGAGAAAGAAGGCCAGCCCTGAAGAGAGAAGAGAAAGTTTTTTCATTGGAGAATTATTCTTTGTTAGGATTACAAACTAAACAAGTAATAGTACACAGCTAGTTTTGTGCATTGCACCTCAATCACAACAGACGTGGTATGAACTGGTTTTCAGTTTCTAGGGAGTAATTAAACCATACTTACCGACTTCCTAGGCAGCCGGAGAAGGGGGGGGGGGGTGAGAGCGGTGCGGGAAATTTCCTGTCACAGAGCAGGGTGGAGGCGAGTGAGTGGCACAGGGGTGTGGTGGCCAAGACATGTCATCGTAGCCATGCCATTGCTATATAATGGAAAGATTACCGGTATTATTCTACAGCTGGAGGCATGGCTAGGATGGCGCACTTCAGCAAGAACCATGTCATTGACCATTGGCTCTTCAGAGATGTTGGGATAATTGCCTACCCTTCCTTCTATTTTTTGGACCTTCTCCAACTATATATATATATATATATATCATAGAACACCCACCGTTTCTCCCCGCAGGGTAGTGAGATTAAGAGGCGGCACTCCACGGGCTTGTAGTAATAAGTTTTAGTGGTACATCAAATAGAAGGACAACGTTTCAAGACCACTTGGGGTCTTTTCATCAGGTCCAAAAAACAGGATAAGTGGTATACAGACAATTATATTATTATTATTAATAATATAATAATATTATTATATAATAATAATATTATTATATAAACAATCATTATTGTCTGTATACCACTTATCCTGTTTTTTGGACCTGATGAAAAGACCCCAAGTGGTCTTGAAACATTGTCCTTCTATTTGATGTACCACTAAAACTTATTACTACAAGCCCGTGGAGTGCCGCCTCTTAATCTCACTACCCTGCGGGGAGACACGGTGGGTGTTCTATGTTATATTGCTGCTTGGAAGGCACCGCGGCATCGCATGATTTTATCTGGAGTGCCGATCATCTGACTCTACTTATATATATATATATATATATATATATATATATATATATATATATATATATATATATATATATAAGTGGGCAATTATGATTTAATCATTAATTTTAGATATTTGTGTGCGCATTATTAATTCTGTGCACTAGCACTCATTTGGGTTAATTTTGTCAGGTGCCAATTAACCTATCAGTGTGTTGGAAGAAAACCTTACAAACAAGAAGGTAACATACAAACTCATATGAGATCTAGGTCAATCAGATGTCGTGAGAGTAACTTTCGATACTGCTTACATAGAAGCAGCAGTAAAAACACTAATAATCAGATCATCCCGAAAACCATTGGCCAGATGCATGTTCCATGGAGTTGTGCAAGATGGCTGGCACAGCTTCTACCTAGTGCCCAGGAAAACACCTCTGACACAAATCCTGGCCTCTTCCTTTACCTACAATGGTGACAACATTCCTTTGTTTGGAGAAATGGAGGACGTCCCCTAATTGCATCAAACTGTCAATCACTGATAGTCTGATGCTGTCTTTAGCCCATTGTCACAGGACTGGTCTGTGCATGTGAAGTATGTCTCCTGCACATGCAAATCGTACAGATAATCAGTACTATGCTACAGACACAGTAACTTCAACCACATCTAAATGACCCACATAGAACACTAGCTGGAATTAAACCTATAACCCCAATACTCTATGGTGGCAATGCTAACCACTTTGACACTCACAAATATTTTTTGCCGTTTCTTGTGTGGATCGGATCACAAATACATGTGTTACCAGTGATAATGTTAACAGTTAAAGGCTGATGACTCCCTATGGGAATGCCAAAAAATGTACAAGTGGTCCATATGATATTCTCCAATACTGGATAGGAGTTTTAGGCATCATGACTGAAGTGCATAGTGGAAAAAAATCCCTGCAAATGTGAAATAACTTGTAGCTATTCATGACTGAGCAGCATGGTACATTGATGCTGCCTTGTGGCTCTGTGGCTTTATGGAAGTGCTTTGCTTATATTTAAAATATGCCATAGCAAAATATAATATTTTAAGCAAACAGCTGCTTATTTAATGCCCTGGAGCTGAACATAAACAGAAATCTTTGGCAGCCTGAAATAAGATATAGTTTTCTTTTTTAGTATTAAGTGGTGCCTCTTTCTGTCAGTCATCAATCATAATGATGACATGTAAACTATACTATCTCATTTACAGTATGTCACATTTTCTATTTTTCTTTGTAATGCATTGCACACGGTGTTGTTTTAAGGATAAATGACTTATGCTTTAGGTGTGCAGTAACTGAATGGATAATAAATGCTCTAAAGTAGCGGGTAAATTGGCTTCAGCTCACTCCCGTCACGCCCAGGAATAAGGAATGAATTGCAAAGTTTCCCCACACATGAAGGGAATACATTAACGGATTCTCATCCAATCAGACTATACTATCTGACTTGGATTTATGTGTAATGGGGCACAAATCCCCATTTCTAAACGATCTTACTACTGTAGATCGCTTGGAAAGGAAGCATGGATAGCTCTGTGTGTATGGCCGACTGCATTACTGCCTGACTAGATATATACTGCATACAGTATACTGTATATCTAGTGATCAGCAGTGTTCCCTCTCCAGAGAACACTGACCTTGAGAGATCGCTCAGCACACATCGCTGGTGCATCGCTGTGTGCTGAGCGATCTGTGCTTAACTGCATCGCTAAATTCTGATCGCCCCGTGTGTGCATAAGTTCTGAAACAAAATTTTACAAATCTACAAAATATAATGCAGGAACATTTGTTAAAGCCTAGTTTTAGTTTTGATGGTAGATGGTTGGCACTATACATAACTATTTTATTATTATTATTTTATGATTTCATTGTACTATTACAATGTATAGAAGCAATATACTATAACTGCATGGGATCTAAGAGAACATTTTATATTAAACACTGTTAGCAAACACCTGATGAATTCTAAATTCTGAAAGAAAATGTTTGGACCATAGACAGCTAAATACTTCCTGTCAACCCCTTTGTGAATAAATCATCTCTGCAACCGCAAGACCTTTGCGGCACATGTGCAATGGGACTCAACCCCATACACAGACTGACTGTAATCATTCAACTGGGCAAAATAAATCAGGTTTGCATACATGAATACATCTTTGAATAAGACCTTGTGATAAAATCACAAAGCCCTACATGAATTTTAGTTTTTTTTTTTCTGTGGCAACCGACCAGAATAGTACTTCACACAGTATAATGTAAGGTTTCTATTTCACAATGCATTAATTTATGTAGAGTTTGTCTTGTTCTTATCTCTTAATCGATTAAGTATGCAGATGTTTTTTTTTTAGATTTCTAATAACTGCAGTCATCCCACAATGCTGTAAAGGGGCCTTTTGCAAAGATGGCATTAACACTTCTTTATAGCATTAAAACTATTCAAATTGGCATACACACAGTACTGGCCGATACATGGTAAGAGATGAAAGCAGTGTATTGAATTCCCTTTATTATTTTATCTTTTAAATTACCAGGCATAGCTTAGTTTAAACAAGAAGCCACACATACTGATATGCTTTACAAGATTGATTACACTTTTTTAAATGAATGGATATATATTGATAAAACAAGACAATTATAGATAGAAACATATTGATTAACAGAGAATGTGTAATTTGGAGGAAAGTGCACTTGAAATACAAAGTAAAGCTATGCATGGCATGTGATCCCAGAATTCTAACGTCAGCTCATAAATTATTTGAAAAATGACAGGGAGGAGCTGATTCGCTGGTTGTTTATTACTCTCGATTTTATTACTTTTTGAAGCTTGATACATCTGGCCCTGTATGATTATGAAACATGAAAAAAATTATTAAGCATTTTTTATATTTCTTTCTCTTGTTAGGCATAATTTACTATGGAATACCAAAAAGAAACACATCATTGATCTGGAAAGTATCCCTGAATCAACAAAGTAGAGGAAGTTGAGATAAAAATCAAGCAGAATGAATGGAAGGAACTGCAGTATGAATCACAGGGGTGCTGGGACCCCTCAGGGTCCAGGAATGATCAGTGGGCAGCAGATTCCACCAATTAGAGTACATACTGGAACTCCTTCTCCATCTTCTAATAGTGCAACACCAAGCCCTGCTAATGGAAACCTATATTTAAAAATGTCTCTGGGAGGTGGCTTAGCACCACAAAGCAGCGAGAACACCATACACTTACCTGCTTTAAGTCCAAGGAGACAAGTCGTAACAAATGGGAAACCTGTATTCCAAGTGCCACAGCCACCGATTATGCAGCCACCTTCCTCATCCAAACAAAAACAGCAGGATTTTGTGCCTCCTTTTCCTGCAAGCTGTTTTAAAGGTTAGTACTGCAAAGAAACCATATTAAATAGTTGACTTTAATGTCACAGCAAAAAATAAGCTATGGCGTTTCTGGAAAAATTCATGGGGCATGTGTTGGCTTTGGTCATGCTCAGTAGAAGGGCCTTGGCATAGATGAAGTTATTTACCATTGGTGTGTCTTTTTCATATAACATATAGAACAGTAAGAATACCAATCATTTATCCATTGTCTGATGTATAAGTGAAATAGGGCAGCTTGGGAAGAGTACAGGCTGATGTGTGGAGCTGATAATTTGGGAACATTGATGCTGGTGAACAATATGGTTCGTAGAGGTGCTGGAACAAATAAATTAATATACAGACAAACAAACTTGTAATTGTGGCACTTATATACTGCGGAAGTTCTGGTGCTCTATTTGGGTGTAGGACATAGTTGGCTATCTGGACATATTAAGCCTGATTCTGAGTGGCACATGAAGCAGCCACAAGTACTCACAGCCGTGCAGCTAATGAGAGTATCCTATGACTTTATGTACATAGTTGCTCCTCCCACTGTTTTTCTGTCTGCAGCGGCAACCATCTACAGTACATTAGTTTTGGCATATAACACCTGCTCCATGCTGGGTGCAAAAGAGGCGACTGAAATAGGCTTTCCTTCGTCATACACATGCCTTATAAGACCACATTAGTCTGGCTTCACGCCCATGAAACACCCACAAAATGATTCTTGTGCATTGCATTAGTAGTGTATCTGCCCAACTGACACTCAGAAATGTTCACATGTCCGTCAAGGTGCATATGCAAATTGCTAGACTCAAATTCAGCCCCATTATGCACAGTCATTTTGGTGTCAAATTTATTTCTCATTCTATTAATCTTTTTTTTTTTTAACCACAGATTCTTTCTTATAAAATTGTTGGGTCTATTTACATAATTTTTGGGGTTTCACTAAATATATTGTGTTTATAGAAAAGGAACTTACAGGTTGATGTATCTAACAGTGAAAAGTTTGTAGAAGTGGACCAATAAATTTGTTGATAGCAACCAATCAACTTTGAGGTAGTGCATTCTATAATATTATAGGTAGAAGCTGATTGGTTGCTATGGTCCGCATCTCTACACTTTTCAAAGCTTGATACAGATGTGTCCTCATACATATAGCCTTATTATGCCATGCAGCATGAGATGAGTCATGGGATTATTCTGCTTCGTACAGTATTACTCTGATAACCCTGGGTATCTTTTTTATTTTTTTTGTGAAGAAAATCCATCTAAGTTGCAAGACGATGTAACTAGGACGCATATGGATACTGTGCTGATTAATTTGATATTTTTATCCACAAGGGATAATCAATTAGCCCAATAAGGCAGGGCGAGCACATGCAGGTTTCACTGAATCTATGTGTTTTCATGACAATTTTTTTTAATGGTTATCTAATTGGATAGCCTGTAAAAATATTGATGAAACATCGTATTTTGATGTTTTATCAAGCCTAAATGGATTTCCAAGTTGCAGTTTCAAGTAATAATAAGGAATTTGGCACTCACCGTTAAATCCCTTTCTCCAAGTCAGCAGGGGACACTGCAGTCAACACGTATGGGGATAGAGTAGGTGTACTGGAGGAGTCACTTGTCTGAGAGGAGAAGAGACCAGAGCATCTCCAGGAAGGAGAAGAAGAGGAAATAACAACAAGATTAGGTTAGCAATAAGCAGAACATTGATAACAGTCAAACCCCAATCATACAAGTGTATGCAAAATGGCAGGAGGACTAGTGCTGGGAGGGCGTGTAGTGTCCGCAGCTGACTCGGAGAAAGGGAATTAACGGTGAGTACCAAATTCGTGCAGCAGGGGACACTGCAGTCAACACGTATGGGAAACTACCAAAGCACTATTCCCGGGTGGGAGAGTGCTGAGACTCCTGCAATACTGATCTGCCAAAAGACGCCGCCAAACTCGCGAAAGTGTCAAACTTATAAAACTTAGCAAAGGTGTTTGAACCTGCCCAGGTGGCACTCTACACACCTAAAAAAGAGAGGCTCCCCTAACCACGGTCCATGAAGTACTCACCGACCTGGTGAAATGAGCCAAAACAACTACCGGTACCGCCGAGCACCATGTTGATATGCCTCACGAATCATAAGAGAAATCCAGAGAGCCAACGTCTGCTTGGATGCTGGCCAACCACGTTTTACAGCATCATAAAGGATGAAAAATAAAGAAACGTACCAGCGCTGTCTGTATAATAGAAAAAAAAAATAGAACTGTTTCTTCTATGAATAATATTTAATTATGCAATAAACAATATAAATTATAACATGTGGAATTCTATAATAATAAAACATTTGAATAAAAAATGGTTAAAAGTTCATATTTGACACATTACCACTAGAAATGTACTGATGAAATGATAGATGCTAGACTTGGATTTTCTCCTTATGCCAGGTAAGCAACAGATGGATTGACCAGGTGACCAGCAATGTCCCAATAAAGGATGAAAAGGCAGTACAATTTTCAATTTTACAATTGAAGAGGAGGTCAGCGTGTGCAGGTAAAATGGCAACCACAGCTACAGAAAAAGGTGCAAGCCATCTCATGCAAAAGCTCCACCCAACCCGGCTGGCCACCCATCCTGCACCTTGTAAACTTAAACAAATAAATGCACCAGAGTGGAGAATGCGGTGTGCGCACTCCGCTCTGACCCGCCTGCAGTGTCTGCCGTGCTGACAGCGTGCTACATGTAGCGGCTGCCAGCTTTTAGAGCCTCCTCTGAAATCAGACCAGCGCGTCACCTGGCCATCACCACTGTGGCGCACACCGCCCTTACGACTCCTCCAGTAAACCTACGCTATCCCCATAGAGTAGGTGCTGACTCCTCCAGTACACCTACTCTATCCCCATAGAGTAGGTGCTGACTCCTCCAGTACACCTACTCTATCGCCATATACGTGTTGACTGCAGTATCCCCTGCTGCACGAAGGAGAAAGAGGTGAAAAAAAGATGCTAAGCCCTGTGCACAGAGAGGGGCTATTTGACAAATCTGCATTAAAGATATATGATGACACATCATCAACACCTTAACAGGATAAATTAATTTAGACTCCTTAGAGTTCGAAACATTCAAAGTCACTGTCAAGCCAAGGTTTGATTTTTTTTTCCCTTTTATCTAATATAACAAAAAGATTAGAAATGTAAAAGTGCCTCAGGAAAAAAGCAGGCAGCCAATCTGTAATTCTTGGCACAAATGGCCCCACCAAAGGATAATTTAGGACATTATGGGATTTTAAAGGCACGCATTTAAAAGTATAGAGTGCATGGTGTTTTATTTGTTATCTGTTTTGAAATCATTAAAGTAACAATATTTTGACTTAGATGAAGCATAAGTGCATCATTTAGCTTCAGCGAGCGGTGCAATTATACAATGTGCATTACTTATCATTTTACATCGGGATGTTCACCGTAAGTAAAATGTTCTAATTGTTTTTGGATGAGATGCAGGTGATTTCCATTATCATCTTTTGAGTTTATGGATTTAATATGATATACAAAGATTGTTAAGTCTGGATCAAGCATTCTCTTGAGATCACAAAACTCATAGCATACCTGTGATTCTAGGGTAAAATGTTCTATGAATAGTGTCCTTTCACTGAACACATTAAGAAATTGTAAAAAGACAAAATTGCTGGCATAAAATGATACTGCTATACTTATCATAAGTGATTTCCAGTGACAGAGTGTTTTGAAATGTTATACAATTGTGTGTATTTTATTTTCAAGCAGGCTGTTTGAGCAGTGACATTATTTCTGTGATTCCTCAACTAAATAGAAATGAACCTCTCTCATGTTAAGAATTATTGAGGAAAACTCATCTCCATGCATTTTTTCACATACAGGAGAATCTGAAAGTAAAAGATTCTTTGAATTAAATCTAAGGTTATCGTACATTGCATTGTACCATGAAAGAGTGGGTGAATACAAGGAGATGGAATTATATAAACTATAGTATAAATTTAATTTTCCTAATCTGATGGGGAAAAAAATAAGTATGAAAGTACACAGGTTAAAGATAAAACAATGGCTTCTGAAATGCAAAACATTGCTCTTGGCTCATTAAGTGGTCGGGCCACCTAATAAATGAGTAGATTCTGAAAGAAAAGTAAGGCTTCCGTTTTAAGATTTAAGTGCATAGTGCCACTGCGGCTGATTCAAATTTGGTAATATTTTAACCCTTTGAGTGACAATATCTCTGTGAGAGATGTTCAAAATACCAGCGTCACTCACATTTTGTATATAAATTAAAATTAAAAAGCGTAAAAAATATCAAACATTAAAGGTCATTATGATGAATAAAAATGTTTGCTAGGCAATGTTTACATCTATTTTGACAAATTCACATGGCACTCAAAAGGGTTAAGAAAGAGCAAGTAAAGCTGGCCATGCACCTGAAGGACCTGCATACAGCCTGATTATATTCATGTGGTAAGTACGATCGAACAAGCAATGGTATGTGCTTTATAAGCACTTACAGAATGATCTGCTTAAGACCGCAATGAAAGCTTACAGATTAGACGTGCAGTATTTATGACCTGAGGGATGACTTCTCGACCCACAGGACCGCACATTGTACCAATGCTGTATTAATCACAATGTGTACACGATGTGCACACAATTTGTCGCACAACCCATCGAGATTGTGCGGATCGGTCAGACTTCATTCAGGTGTATAGCCAGCTTAACTGTACACCAGGACAAACAATGTTGCAATGGAAGGGAACAGTGGTGCAGCAATAGCCCCCACAGATCCCGCAGTGGTTTGTGGGCACTGGGGGTCTGTGGGGACTAATGCGCTTGTTTTATAGTAACAGCATTGCAAGGAAGTATGTACATAGATTTGTTATGCATGCAGGGTAATATTGGCAGCTTTATTTTTACACTGCAATTTAGATCTTAGTTTAGGCACCCCACTTAGACTGCTCTGCTGAAACTCTGCCCAATGGGATGAGCCACACACTCGCTCCGGGACCCCTCCTCTGCCAGTGGGAGCAGCTGCACACTGCCGCCCATCCGCACCTCCGCATCCATGGCTGACTCTCCCCCACCCTTCTTTCAACAACACCGCTGACATGCTCACTCTCCCCGCATGTAGGCCCCACTCTCCTTCACCACCGCTAATGACCTCCGCAGCCACGCTCACACTCCACGCTCACTGTCCCCCACCCTCCTCTCCTTCCCCTCCGCTAATACTGGTCCCCCTCATGCCCGCACACTCCTAGCATGCTGCTTCGCCCCTGCCACTCATAATATGCCTACTAATATACATACATACATACAGCTGCAGGTGACAAATCCATCCAAATATGCTGCATCAGCCACAGAATGCGCGTTCTGTGAACTAATTATTACTATAGCACGTTGTATTCTATTATGTAATGTTCGTAGGTTTGTTGTTTGTTATTGTAATTAAGAAGACTAAAACTGGCTGTATATTTATTCTGCGCTGATATTACCTGCATAATCATCTCCAACCATCTAAACTAAACTTTGACCCTGTTACCTTAAATTTGCCCATTTTCCAATTGCAGTATTAAGTCCGAGAAGCCTTAGGATATATTTAAAGCAAATCCGTTTCAGAGTAGCTGCCTCATATAAGGCGTACTTTAAGTTTCTTCTGCACATGCATATTACATCTGAAAAAAATATATTTATAACTGCATTATGGACACACTGGCTGACTATGCCCAGCGTGTATGGACCGCGATGATCACTATCATCGCTGGGGGGAAAGCTGTTCAGTGCATACACACTGAGTGGCTTCCCCTCTGCCTGGCACCGTCAGCAGGGGGCTTTGCATAGGGCAGCGCTATGCAAAGCAGTCCTCAAAGCCGCTCATCTGCTGGTATTACCAGCACATGAACTGCTTTCCCGGCGATGATGCGGACACTTGCTTTGAGTAGAGACAACTTTGATCCTGGATTGTTTTGAGTAAGATATAAATTCTGGCTGAGATAGTAATGTTTATGTCTGCTTGTAATATACTGTGTATTTAAAGTAATAAAATGTAATGCGCTTTGTTAAAAAAAAAATTCTATATAAAAGGCAAGCAAACAACAATGAACAATATGAATGTAAAACATGTCCTAAATAAAATAAATTTTATTTTGATTGTCTTAATTTGTGTTTGTTTTTCATGTTTGTTCCTTACAAATCTGAAACATGCCTTTGGTTTTGGTGTTTTTCCAACATTGACAGTATTCTGCTTTTATGGAGTTTTTTATTATTATTCTTTTTAGGTTGTTGCATTTGTTGAAAGGATAACATAGATTTAGACAAATTACATCATTGCTTTGTTATCCAGAAACAAAGGCCTTTCAGAGTAAACACAAAATGGTTGTCATAGTTACCCACAACCCATTTGCTGAAGCATGAGGAACCTGTGCTTGTGTGACCACAACGCATTTTTGCTTAGCATATTTATCTTTATATTTGCTTCACAGTATATATTTTAAGTAGAGCATATATTACTTTTTCTTAAATTGTATGCTGCTCCAGAAGTGTCAATTTTTTTAGTTATATATTTTAAACAAAACAAAAACTGGCTCCTCTTCATGTACAGTATTGCCCAAATGCACTGTCTATACATTGTAAAGATCTACTTTAGGGGTGTAACTATAGTGATTGCCATTGATGTGGGGACCAGAGGCTTAGATGGTCGCCGACCATCGAATGATTTGGAAGGTTCACGCAAAACTAAGACACTATCTGGTGTCTTAGCTTTGCATCTTCCCAGTATGGGAAGAGTGTGGGCAGCTGACATCCGGTGACGTCAGCTTCCCCTCCCCGGCAGCTGCGTCACCGTGCTATTTGCTTGAATGTAGGTGCGAACGGGATGGCTAAATAGCAGTTTGCAGTGCCTGCTCGCACCCATCGTCTGCACATGTGCTGAAATGTGCATGCACAGACAGAAAACATTGCTCCCCCCTGTGCGAATGTGCGCCCTGAACGTAGGGTATATATATATAATTTGAACTGTTATATATGAACTGGGGTCCTGCAGTGTGGCATAATATGAACACTACAATGGGGTATAAAATGAGCAAGCGCTGGATAAAGAGGTGCCATTCTAAAAGCATTGGAGGACTCTTCAAAATATTGTTGTTAGGACCACAAAATTCTAGCTATGCCCCTAAATAAATAATAGTGTAAAAAGCAAATACCCCTGGCTGCTGTGTTTAGGCTTATGATAATAAAAAGTTTCAGTGTGTTTTGCCAAAATCGGTTTTAATACACCTAAATAATGTTACCAATAGAAGGTTCTGCCTAACCTATTAAGATGGCTCATTACCAGTGGCGTAACTAGATTTGTGTAGGCCCCATAGCAAAAGTTTGTAAAGGCCCCTATATACCACCCAATAATGAAAAATATATACAGGACATGTGACTTTGATAGGGAAGGTGAGCCCCTATCAGCCTTGCCTTAGGCCCCATAGCAGATGCACTCTCTACACCTATTGTAGTTACGCCCTTGCGCAATACCATTTTAGTAGGGCATATTTGACAATACTTGGATTGTAAAGGTTCTTTCAACTTATCTGTAATCAGCAGGAGAGAGATTGTAATATGATGGACAGTTGCATGTCTACATCTTTCCAGTTATTGTGAACTGATTCCTTTTATTTTTTTGTTATTATTTTTGAATGGGAGGGAGAATTTACATACTTGCTGAAAACACAATGTTCTGTACAAGTTTGATTGCTTCTCTGCTCTTTTTTTATATACAATTATAACATTCAATCAATGTGTGCCTACGTAACTTAAATATGTGAACGCATATGTTTATCCTCCACACACTACAAGTTGCATTGCACATACGTAACCTGTGAACTCCACGTGAGTTGGTAGTGTTGGTAGTATTGGATGTCTTTCCATGCGACTTTTTCCATTAAAATGCATCTTATTTGTTGACTAAAAATATATGCGGCATGCCTATATTCTGTGTGTGACTGCAACTTTATCGTCATACAGAATGCTACATTACATATTTTTTCATCTTTTATTATTTTATAATAAATCAAGATATCTGGGGAAAAAAAAGTCTGTTTCTTTATTCTCAGAAGGTAGACAGCATTCCAGGATAACAGATTTCTTAAGTTACAGCATGGCAGTTTTCAGGTTACAGCAATGGCAGTTCTTACAATAAGGGTACTTCCAGAGAATCCCTTACATAATGCCCGGACCCCTGCAAGCCCATTGCCCAGGCACTAAATGCCATTGGGAACACCAACTTTCTGCCTTGAACACACATATAACAGGAACCATTAGGTGATGCTAATCAGCCAGTGATTCGCAATACATTCTAGAATTACCTGGGTTGGATCTCTGTAACCCTGCTGCTGCTGTTCCACATTACCCTCATGTGGAAGTATGCTATCCTAAACAAGATTTTTTTTCACTACCGTTTAGATCATCTTACAGATCTTATATACACTTTGTAACTCATTTTTTAATTTCATTCTTTCAATTAGGAACTTCCTCCTTCCGATTTATATATAACAATGGATATGCATTCCCATATTTTTTTTTTTTTTTAAGGGACAGGGGTTTGCTAATTAATATTTTCTTTGACAAATTCTACTTAAATAATGTTTGTGTAGGGTTTGTATTGTTGTTTGTTTTAATTGAGAAATATGGGGCTAATGTAATAGCCTGCGAGGAGCAGGCTGTGCAGAAATCTCAGTTTTTATGCCTGTATTTTTAAAGCGCCAATCTAATTTTGCCCCGTAACTGATTGCTGCTTTAAAATTATGGGCATATTTTCTGGTTTTGCCATGTAAATGATTGATTTTGCTCATCTCGCAGGCTATTATATTTGCCCCATGGGTCTTATTGTAAGTAATAACCTGCAATATGCAGGCATACAGTAGGTGTGATTCAGCGAGTTTGCCCATATTTAAAGTGACAATCATATAAAAGGCATCAGTAACCAAATTCTAGACTATGCCCCTCATTCAGCATGGATCGAATATGCTAAGCAGCAGCTTAGCATAACTGATCTTTAGCAGTGAAAATGCTGGAAGAGGTTTTTACCCCCTCCTTTTTGCATTTACAAATGAACAAAACTGCAGCGTGATTGCAGTTCAGTATGACCATCAAGACAAGTCGGTCGCGATATTCATCTGTGACTGCAAGCCTGATTTAAATCTGACATTACACAGGCTTGCAGTCGAAAGGGGCATTGCGAGGCCAAAATCTGTTTAAAAGATGCTGTCTTTGGCCTCGCCACATCTGAGAAACGGGGTCAACACCGTCCCACCTTTATATCGAGTGTTGACCACCTCTGCCCCATTCCTCCTGTGAACGCCTCTGCCTGTCAATCAGACAGCGACGCTCCCATGTGATCATAGAGCCAGTTCTGAACATGCACTGCAGGTCTGCCAACAAAATCTGCCCAGCAATGATTGGTGATCCAGAATCAGAGATTTTTAAACATGTTTTATATTCCTGATTCCCCGGCCCAGCTAATGGAGGATTGGACATTGCAGAAATGTATTGCTGATGTATGGGGGTCATAAGTGACTACTTATTCACTTATGTAGCTTATTTCTTTATCTTATTTTGCTTTTTGTTTATGTACATTGTGAAACACTGCAGAACCCTTGTGGCACCATATAAATAGAGGATAATAATTATTCACTTTTACTATTTGCACACTTTGGGCCTTGTTCAAAGTCAGTCTGAAACTTGATCACGTTTTGCAAAGTTTTTAAATCACACCTCTGTGACCTATTAACAATCACTTGCAACTGCCAATCTCAAGTTGCGACTCACTCCCTTTGGCTGCAGTGCACTCCCTATGTTGTACTTGGCTGAGGGGAGACTGGATTGAAAGTCACAGCTCACAAAGAAAATCTATTGAAGTTACTAGGTTGGAGCATCTGAATTGCTACTCAAAGTAGATACTAATTTTTATTTTTTATGTAATTGCTTATTAATAAATTCTGCAGGCTTCACCTTCCCTAATTGTGCATGAATCATTCTTTATTTCTGTAAGATAAAGGTTCAGTACAGTGTAAAGTGACTTTTCAAACAATGCTCCATACTGTAGTTGGCAGGTATTTAATAAATGAAGGTGTTTTTCACATGTCCAACCAATTATACCCAGTTATCATTATCAGCTTTGCTATTATAACTATACACTTTTGCATTTAGACCAGGGTCAGCTGAAACAAGTCACACCTCTTCTGCAGGTTGCATTTAAAACTTTTTTGGCAGCCATGTTTGTCCTTAATTGAGACTACATGCAGAGAACATGCTTTTACTGTACTTTCATTGCGATGCCTATTGCACCTGCTTTCAAGATCACCCCCATAATAAAAAAAAACACATACTAGCCTCTGGCTGCCCCCTAGTCACAAAATGTCACAAGTCAGAGGTGAGTCAGAAAAAACTTGGGGTCGGCATTAGGGATGGCCATCGTTGCAATTGCCATCATTGGTTGCCATCGATGGCAGTTCTGCAACTGGCCATCGATAGTGCTAAACTATGCAATGGCTGACCATCGATATTTTACATATTGATGGTCAGCCATTGCGTTTGATTGGCCCGAGGGCCAATCAAAACACGGGGGTGGGGCTTTGCGGGTGATGGGGGCGGAGCTATGCTGCGTGTCCCGGCACTTTAAAAATAAAAATAAAAAGCAAAACATCGTTTTGCTGTTCCATCGATCGAGGGAAACATCTGGTTCTCCCCCATCAATGGCAAAATTATTCAACATCGGCCATGAACCATTGATGATTTCAAATCATCAATGTTTGATGGCCATCCCTAGTCGGCATTGGGCTGTCATTTGGTAAACGCCGCCCCCAAATTGCAGTGATTTGCAGATCGGTGTGTGGGGAAACGGGGCTTACTAATGGAATTTACACCATTTAGCTTAGCACCTTCTATATGGCTCCGGGATTCCCTGATAATCTCACCACTCACCAATCCGGGAATTCGGAATTGAAATATGCCCAATCCCAGGATTTTTGGGATCCTGGGATTGGCTTCCCTAATAAAAAAAAACCCGCCCCGCATATTTACTTACATGTGTGGTGCAGCCAGGAGGGTGGGCGGTGGAGCTGGGCGGGTGGGCGGCCAATCAGTGAATCCGGGAGCCAGGCGGGTGAGTGGGCAGTTGGGCAATGAAGCCAGAAGCCAGGCAGGTGGGCTGGTGGGTGATGCTTTCAGAGTGGGAGGACAGGCTGATATAAATTCAGAAAGGAACTGTGATTCCTAGGAAGATACAAATGTTCTTATTAGGCTCTCTTAATTACTGTGAGCTCACATGGGTAACATAACCAATCAAGTATAGTATGTGCACCAGAACAAATTTAACAAACAGTGCTTTTATTTTTCTGCATGCTGGATTCTGAAAGGCCAGTGTCTTTAGACATACCCCTTTCACATCACCAAAATAACCCAGTTTATTTTTGGGTTGACCTGAGTCAAAGTGCAATGTAAAAGTGCTAAAGTGAAATAACCTGTGTCAAGCAACCCATCTTTTCAAACTGAGAATTTAAGCAGGGTTAAACATGTGTCGGACACGGGTCATTGCGGAGTGTGATACCCCTTTCACATTGCAAATACAGGGTTAGACACAGGATTTGGACGCGGTTCCGTCCTGGGAGTGACCTGGCATTTGCGAGGTGAGCACCCCACAGCGACCTGGCAATAAGCCAAGTCACTGACATCAGAAAGGGTGGCTGTGTGGCCACGCGTCATCAGGGAGCGGGGGAGGAGGCAGCACTAGGTGCTAATGCTCCCTCCTCCATATAGTGTGAACAGGACCTGGGTCGCTCGACCCGAGTTACCTGTTCGCACTGCACAGCATCCTGGGTCCTGCAACACAGCAACCTGCAATAAACCCTTCTTTTAACCCAGGTCGGAATTAAGGTGGACATGCATTGGGTCTACCACTGAAAGTTGACAGGCCTTAGGTCGACAGGATTGGAAGGTCGACACTAGCATTAGTTTGACAATGGCAAGGTCTATGGCCAAAATGACTACATGAGTTTTTCTTTTTTTTTTTAACCGACGTGCCGGCAGGTGGTATTTCATGCCCTACCATCCACTAGGGCATGGAGGGAGAATAGAGTGTGCCAAGCACAGTGTGTCAACATTCAGGACAACTCATGTCGACTATGTTGATATTTGGGTCAACTCATGTAATTTTTGACTGTGGACCTTGCCATTGTCTACTTAATGCACGTATTGACCTTCCAACCCTGTCCACTTTTGCCATGTCTTGTAGTCAATATTGTCAATATTATCAGATAGAGCTGCATGTACAGATGACGGGGTGATTGTTAATGGCCCACGACCTCGCTCATTGTTAACGATAATGAGTGTTCATACTGGACGATATGCACACGATACTCTTAATGATATTGATATCGTTAAGGACATATCACCCAGTGCGTAATCAGCTTAAGAATTGCATAAGTATGAAATGCAGAAAATTAGTAAGTTTGCTGCTGATTAACTCTCCTCAAAACGAATCAAATGACCTTTAAAATGAAATATATGTGATTTTATTGCTACATTTCTGTTGAAAAGTTAAATCAACTGTTTAGCAGTTTCTTGTGCATTGTTCATGGTCTAAAGGGATTACTATTACACGTCAGACCCTAATACAAATGATTTTGTGGAACACGCCTGGCAGAGTTCCAGCTCATACAGTAACAGTTTCATTTACAGCAGCTAAGGAGGTGGGAAACAAATGTTTACTTTAGTTTCAGGTCTTGGCTGTATAAACTGTACTTTAGGTACATTAATTAGCGTTGGTGTAGATCACGTTAATGCATTGTACTTTTACCAGCACTGGTAAAACATTTTAAGATTTGTTCCAACAAAAATAATCAATATACATTTGTCAAAATCAGTTACCTTTACAATGTCTTACATGCTGGAGATCTTTTGTTGTTAGAACAAGTTGGCAGTGTAATAGTGTTTGCATAGAGTTTGTTTTTACTGTTTTCATATGTTTTTATAAAAGAGCGTCATCATAGGTAAGTGTACTTTTTTATGATAATGTAATTCTGATAATGTAATGTATTATAAAAACTTAGGCTTTTGCCTGGATCTTAGTGGTTTTAGCACAGTCTCCTGGCATGAAGGTTTAAAGGTGCGCACACACGGTACAATTTTTTAAATGATATGGCCGTTTCCGACTGATCGGATTGATCAATCGTTTAAAAACTTACTGTATGTGGGCATGAGGACAATCCAATGCGGGTGCTCACTGGTCGTTCATCGAGCTTGCTGATCCCTTCAGCAGGTGGAAAGATGAACTACTTGTCATGCAGAATCATGGCCACATTGTTCCATGTGTAGTCATGATCAACGATGTGGCCATGTCCTGGCCTATCTATCCGTGTGTGGGCACCTGAACACTGTGTTTCTAATAGATGTCCATGACTCCCTGGGGGTGTGGTGCTAGTCTCTGGTGTAATAGACCAGCTCCAGAATCTCATCCTGAAAGAGGAGCAGAAGATCTTCTGACAAATACCAGCTCCACAGACAATAACTGGGTTGGGGCAGTGTTTTGGCACCAAATGAGGAGGACAGACATGGTGCATATGCTGGCCCTGATTACTTTTTAATTAAGTGCAGTAATCTGATCACTGTCCTCAGTTCTTGGACTAGAAAGAATTGCAGTCCAGTCCAGTGAACAGACATGAGTCACTGACAAGCTGCTTTTCAATATAAAGAATGTCTGCCAATGGTATGCAGTTAATATGCTAACAGCGGTCACAATCCTGATGCCAAAATCCCGACTGCTGACATTACCATCCGAGCCGAAATCCCAGCACGCAGGGTCTATCCATCATTGTGAGAGTCCACGACCCCAATAGAGGTGGAATAGAACATTATGGCGAGCGAAGCCTGCAAGGTTTTTCTTTACGCTCTCCCTCTTCGGCAATCGGTGGCTGGGATACCGTTGTCAGGATTGTGACCGGGATCCCGGTTGCCAGCAAATTTGAACCCCTGCCAACCGTTAGAATTCTTGCAAGTATATTGTTGTCAAAATAGTAGACTGGCATATTATATTTTAGGGGAGAGGTATACTTTAAAGAACGTGTCTATTTTTGGGGGTTGAGCTGGTGTTAAGAAATAAAACATGTGAACAGCACCATGAAGCGTAGGTTTTGAATGTGGGATAATATAACCGTTTTGTTAAAGGGATCTGGCAGTTGTTTTTTTTCTGGAAAGCACAAAAACGTGTCTCCTCAATCCCAATCCTGCGGATGAGCCATTATATTGTCGTTGTTCACTATAGATTACACATGCTGTGTCTTTGTCACTTGAAAGTGTTATCTCTGGGAAATAGCAAGAGTCTCATAAAACATGAATTCTGGCACATAGCCAATCACTTTGTTTGTAGCCAGTATACAGTTACAAGCGGCAAAGGACATTTTGTTTGTAATACATAGATATATTGGTGTTACGAAGCAATTTATATAAAATAATAATTAAATTTGAAAAATATTAAATACATTCAAAGAGCAAAATATTGTATTGTGCTGCATTCTACGGTCTGGGGCCTGCTGTTAGTAATGCCTGCTGGGTAAAATTGTTTTTATTAGAATGTGCATATTATCCCATTATTTTGCAAAGGTCCGTTTTGCTCTTTTCTGATTTCAGATACATTGTGACACACTTTTCTTCCGGACGTTTGCTTCATCAAAGACTCCTTCTGTGTAGTTTTGTTTAAAATGGAGCAGCAATAGCAGTTAAGCTGTGTGAGAAATGAGAACATAGTCAGCCAGGCTAATTTGTCTCTTGTCAACAAAAGCTTGTTTTAGCAGGAATAATAAGTGCACAGGTTTGTGCCTAGAGTGTTTTACAAATGTGTTACTCGGTAAGTAGCGGATCCACTCACATTAGCTCTTCAATTCATATTCCCTTTTTAAGAAATGGATTAAATCTAATTTTAAAGAACAAACCAGTAAATAAAATGTATTCAGTAGGCAAATAACATCTCACACTGCGGACTTTACTTAATCTTTTTTTTTTCCAGTTGTCCTCATATCAGTTTTTTCCACCAGCATTCAGACTTCTTGTTGATTAAAGCTGTACACAGTAAAGCATTCATAAGTAAAGGTTAAGCTTTAATAAAATATATTTTCTCTCTGCATCTAGGCCATTTTTTAGGCCAATAGTAACATTTCATCAAGATAAGCAGCATGTGAAGTACTGCTTTCAGTGGTATTACTTTGTAAGGGAGTGCAGTTTATATATGTGGGTACATACTGTATGGCTTTTATTGTACAGGGAGAGATGTAGAGCAAGGTATCACCTAAATGAAAAGGATAGATATCTATATTATATTCCATGTTGACATCAGGTGGATCTTTCATAGTGATTTATTGGTGTAATGTTGTGTTTGCACTCATTCTTAATTAGTCATATTAAAGTCAAATATTTTCTTTTTGGAAAAGCAAAAAACATTGAAATTGGGTTCAGACTTTGGGGTTAGCTTTTATAGTAATATATTAATTTTTGCAACTTGCTACAAAGATCAGACCTGTTCTGTATTTGATGTATTGTTATCTGTCACCATTGGTAACATACCTGAGGATTTGCATTCTTACAGATGTGTCCACATACATCTTGGCTCCTTTTGCAGTATACAACCCTTGGCGTGACTCAGTAGGGTCAGTTACATTTTCCATTAAATGTCTTATTCACAAAATGGAGCAAACCAAGCAGCTTCTGCTGATTAAATTATATGCATCATGCCTATATAGCTATAGATTTTAAGCTTGCAAGCAGGGCCCTCCTACATTTTGACTGTCTGTAAATACCCTGTTTGTTGTATCACTGTCTCCTTTGTAAAGCGCAACGGAATATGCTGAGCTATATAAGAAAATGTTAATAAATAAAATAAATAAATATTCTGTGTGCCACTGTGGCTATAACAGCATTCTTATACTACTTTACAGTGTTTTCATGTGAAATCTACCACTGATCGCATGCATAGTGGCTTTTATTAACACCATATGTATGTAAATTTAAGTAAAGGACGGCTCCCCAATAAGACATGACCTTTTCAGTGTAGGGTCTTCTGTAGGCCATAACCTGGGAGTCCGTTTGTGCATACATGGCTATTATTCAGCGCGTGTCACGGGGACACTGGGAGAAATTCTATTGGATCCCTTTCAGAGAGTGCTGTTGAGAAAAGCCAATAAACTTCTATAAGGCCAGCATTGCCTATCAGGTACAAGCTCTGGAAAGCTTTTTTCTTTCCAAAGCTTAATGCATATAAGGAATACGGTGAAACTTCCAAAAGACTTTGACCACATTTTTTAAGTTGATGCATCTGGCACAAAATCCTTAAACTTTGCTTTTGAAAGAAGAGCTCTTTTTTAAAAGTTCCTAGATTGATACAACCCAATATACCTTGCCACCTAATTTTGTTTGAGTCTTCCTAGTTTTTGAGTACTTTCTTGCTGTCTCACCCACTGTAATCGTCAATTAGGCAAAGGACAGGCTCCACAAATTCAAAAGTAAATACGGGCCAAGCCTAACAGAAATGATTAATCCATGTCATATTTGTCTACTCTCCCCAAACAGCTGGGAGGCTCCTGAAAGTCAGGTGATGGTTCAGCCCTCTCAGAATAGTGGCCAAGTTTTCTAGCTTAATGCAGCTCGTTGTAGTGCCCAGTAACCCCTCGCGGTTGTCTTGGTCCGGTGGAAGGTTTGATGCTGCAGTTAAAGCTAAACTGCTTATAATCGTGGCCCTGTCCCTTACCTGATAATCTTAGCATTGTGTAGCAGGGGCAGGGCCACAATGACATAGTCATACTGTTCCACCTCTATACAATATCACGGTCCTCTGCCATGCCCCCCACTATGCTTCCTCATGCTCTGCAACCCCACACTAAGGTGCAGACCTGGCTTTCTCTTCTTAGAGAGGGCAGCCACAATGTCGAAATGCATGGACCATGTACAGGTTGCCGCATACAGTTCAAAAACTCAGGCAAGAGGCAAATCACTCCAATGGTCTACTCAAAAGCATTCTGTGAATCTATGCAAGTATTAAAGAAAAGGAAGCTAACATGGCAAAGTACACATACATCTACCACCACCTGAGATATATGTTACTTCCAGGGACTATGAGGGCAATTCAGCAGTGCGACACCCTGCACAGTTTCCTGATCCAGGTCCTGTGCTTGCATAGCTACAATACGATTGCAGACAGAGGCTTTCAAGGGAAGGACTGGGTGGTCGGAATTTCCAGAAGCAGGGCATGTCGCACCCTGTTCTCAGGTAGTGGCCAGACCAAGGACAGGGTCATTAGTTTATTTGCTTACAAGTCAGGCTGCAACAGGCAGCCTGGGTAAGGTCAGACTTACTCAGGCTGCAGTTGCAGAGGGACACCAGGACTGATGGTCAAGATGTCCCTCTTAAACTGCGAACGCATCGCAGTTTGATGAGATTGCAAATGCAGACAAGAGGTGGTATGCCCCTCCTCCTGCATTTGCATTGCTTAAGGTTTGCATATGCTTCGCTGCTGCTAGCAGCTAATCATATCAAATTAAACCTACATTTGGACCAATATCTGAATGCAGTTAGTGTTAAATGCTGTCCAACTAAAGCATTGGAAAGGGTACCCGGTTTCATTGTACTTTGGCTGTTTTTATTTTTCAAAAATCAGCATTGCAGCTGAAGTTTTGAAGAACTTAAGGTGCATGCACACGGAACGATGTTGGAAACTATCCAACGTTATTACCGATGGTTTCAAATCATTCATTGTGCGTACAAATGAAACAATTTGAAACACTTCACAAAAGATTGGTCTATGATCTTCCTGCATATATGAATGATCATAGACTAATCTTATCGTTTAGCGGGTATGCGCATCGTGAACAATACATGGACCGATTTGAATGATTGGTCGTTCCTATTGATAGAAAATGCCCACATCTTGCTTCAAATCCTTCCCTGCTATAGTTAATTTTTTTGTCTGAATTGTCATTTTACTGTTACACAATCGTTAATACAGTCAAATCAATAGTATTCTATAACAATCTCATAACTAAAATGGTACTGATAAAGACCACATATGATACTGCTACTTAGAAAAAAATGAAACCAGTGGATTCCCCCCAATAATGAATAATTAACAGAAGCAGAATGTTGTAGTCTGCTGACGCAGACACTTAGAAAGTACAAGTGCAATAAATGTGTGTACAGGGATATAGAAAAGGGGTATAGTATAGTAAAAGCTTACTTGATATCCCTTCTTAGGTAGCTGTTAGTAAGGAGAGAAAATCAGGAATTGCTCCAAAAGTCTAATGTTTACACTGGCAGCTAAACCCCATATTTCTACAACTAATAGAGAAGCCAAGGAGGCACCAATAGAGTAGTAATTGAAAACTGTTTTTACATTGAAAGAATAAAATATACATAGTGCATAAATCATCAAATTTAAACTATCAATATACTCAACACACTGGCATCCATAGTGTGTTGTTGGAATTGGGCAAGACCACATGACAGCAGGAGGAGCATTGTCTAATGAGTTATAGTTATAGTGATGTTTCATCAGAGGAGTGGCTTCCGTTTTCTGTGAATCCTAAATAAAGTGATGTTAGTCCTAATGTTAAATTAATACATTTATTTGTGAATGATGCACAGTTTGTTAATATTATCAAAGCATTACACAATTATAGAACTTGGGAAAAAAGGGATGTGAATGAAGCCTAGTGTAGTCTTGCGAGTACCAGAACTAATTCCACAATTTATAGATATGGGCAGAAATGTCCACTATGAATACTGATATAATGTGCCAATGAGCAGACATAGGAAGTTATGTAAACACAAGTGAAAATAAATAAACATAAGAAAATATGACATTTCTAATTTAAAAAAAACTTAATTTCCATAAACTACCTATGTTTGCCTATAAAACACAAACTACTGTATCTGTACACAATTCAGTCGCATTGCATGCTTGAAAATAGATATACTCTTGAGTCTGACACATTTGTGCAGCTGCACCACCTCCATTTAGCCACTTGTGAAAGAAATTCTTATCACTATTAACATGTATTCATACCAGCTCTATCTGAGGAGCAAGCAATTGCTCTGAAATCAGCCGCAGAACTAGGAACACTCAAACCTGAATTACCCCCAATTCTGTCTAGAAACACAAGGAACAATTGCAATCCAGGTGCATGTGACTGAATAGCCCTCAGATTAATGTGGCCACCTTGCATTATTGTCTCTAAATCAGGCAATAGATGTACCATGGAGTAAGCTAAAATAAAAAATTATGCATATAAAGAAAAAAAATACTTTATGCTCTAAAAGCATCTATGGCAAAAGGTGAAAATAGGCTTAAATGTGCTACAGATGTATATGTGCATATGCTAGATCTGACCAGCACAATAGTAATGACCACCCTCCACTGCCCAATTTTAATATTTTCATTGTTTGGTTGTATTATAAAATTAAAAACATCTATGAACTGTAACAATTTGAATTTATATATGTATACATATTTACTAAGTATATGTCTATTTACGGGAGACAGAGAGACTGGGGGCTGCCCATGCCCCCACAGTGACTACAAAGAGGGGTGGGGCTCTCGATTGTGGCATTCCCACAAAGCCTCGCCTCCATGCATGCAAGAAATCTGTGTAGGTCAAGATGTTGGAAAGTATACTATTTTAACATGTTTGGTGGTTTTGTCTTGTCTATTATGTGGCGGGAAAGAACTGCAGGTCACTAGTATGGGTGCAGTTTAATTAGTTTAGGTGTGCTCCCTTTGTTGACTACTTTGTTGGGACTTGGCTGATGTATTGTCAAAAAAACAAGTGGGTATTCAAATTAGAAAAGGTAGAGTAGATACCTTTGTTGGTATAAGGGTCTGTAGTTGCACTAGTGTCTATTGTGCAGCAGTTGAATTTGATTGTACATTGTAGACTGTACTGATTTTGGGGGTTGGGATCGTTTGGTCGAATGCATTATGGTCGAATGTCATTACATCGAATCCATTAGGTCGAATTGCTAAAAGGTCGACATGATTCTAGGTCGACATGGGAAAAGGTCGAAATGATTCTAGGTCGAAAGGTCATTAGTTCGACAGGTCATTAGGTCGACAAGGTCATTAGTTCGACATTGTCTAGGTCGACATTCACAAAGTCGACATGGGGTTTTTCACTGTTTTTTTACCTGAATGTCAACACAGTCGACATGGACACAGTTTAAAGTGCACTGCATCCCCTCGCATCGCTCGCTGCGCTCGCTATGCGTCGGGCACGGTGCCTCGCTACGCTCGGCACACTATTTTATTCTCCCACCACGCCCTAGTGGATGGTAGGGCATGAAATACCGCCTGTCAGCACATGTCGGCTCAAAAAACAGTGAAAAACCCCATGTCGACTTTGTGAATGTCGACCTAGACAATGTCGAACTAATGACCTTGTCGACCTAATGACCTGTCGAACTAATGACCTTTCGACCTAGAATCATTTCGACCTTTTCCCATGTCGACCTAGAATCATGTCGACCTTTTAGCAATTCGACCTAATGGATTCGATGTAATGACATTCAACCATAATGCATTCGACCAAATGACCACATCCCGATTTTGGATGCCGTTTCTTTGACACCATACTTTCCTTTAATTAATTATAAAGCTAATAAATAGACAACATCTTCTTCAGCTAACTCTACATCTCTGTGTCTGACTTGTTTTATTTTAGTTAAATGAATGCATGCATTTTACACTTCATCTAATATAAAGTTTATAACCTATTACTTGTTCTCTGCAAAAAAGGTATTTTTTTTATACTGTAACTCTGAAATGAACCTGTTTATTTCCATTTTGGAAGCCTAAACCAAATCTTAAAGGCGGTGTACTAAAACTCTTGACCAGCAGTGTCTTTTAATACGGACAAATAAATATCTCACATTTTGACTAGTTTCCGTGTTGAACAGTACGCCCGCCATTCACACTTATTGGAAATTGGATGCGCAGTAGGAATGACCACAAATACAGCAGATCTGTGGTTACCGCTGAGCATGTTTTTCATCAGTTAGGAATGGCTATGAGCAGCACATCGTGACTTCAGGACAGGATACAATCATCACAATAGCCAGGAGGGAGCCATCTGTGAAGTTCAGCACATTATTTTTTTTTTTATCAAACTGAAGGTAATCTGGGAGGATAAAAGGGTTTTAGATTTATTACAGATCCTTTTGATTGTAGCTATATTGATCGTACTACTCTTATTTAAACCATTTTACAGATCGCACATTGCAAGAAATTAGTGAGGATGATATGTGACTCAGTATACCGTGCTGATCATGTTTTTCAGAGCTGTTAGGAGTTTGCATTATGTTTCCATGTCATGTATACTGACATATGTAGATTGTTAATATGTTTGCAAAGCTTGAGTTCACATTCTTGTAAATGTTAAAGTGATTGATAGGCACTGGATGTTTTATGGTCCATTTGTTTCATTAAATAACTGTTTATTTGCCAGTTTCTGAAAATAGTTCCAAGATTCAAAGAGGCATTGTTATGTGTGAAATTAACCATCAGGACAGTCACTGCCATCTTGCTGTTCTGATATAGGATGTTATCAGACCTGATCACTGCTGTGCGAATTCACAAGATGATCGATTTTCGAACGACTGGGATACATCACGCATGCACGATGACACACAGCGAAAAAACAGACTTTTATATGTGCAACCCGGCAGCAGTTTGATTTGACAGGAAGTTGCCTTTTTGGGTGGTAACCGGACATTTTTATTGAGTTTCACAAAAACCGCAGGTGTGCCCAAGCGTTTTCAGGGAGGGTGTGTGATGTCAGCTCCGGCCTTGATCAGCCTGTCTCTGTCGCAGAGTGGTGGAAGGGTCAGAGTTATGCACACTTACTGTACACAGACTGGAAAAATCATTCAAAGGTGAGTGAGTTGCAAATGGATTTGCAGCTGGATGACGATCGGCAATATTTTTCACAAGTCATTCGCAGACTTGCACAGGGTGGTAGTTCACTCTGGCGGGATGGTGGCTAATGGATGTCAGGCCACTGCAATTTCGCACACCAGCCATCAGGTGTGATTAACCCCATGGTACCAAATTACTGAATTTAAAAGTCTGGTTTTATAATCCATCTGTTTTTTTTTATATGGCTAAGGCTGGTATCCAATTAGCAGTGTTAACTAACCACTGCTAAATAATATCGTGTCGAGGCTATCCCAATATCCCCTAAAGCAAACACTTATGGTGAGTCTGGTTCGCCTGCCTTAGGCAGACAAATCCAAATCTGCATATATAGTATTTTTTATAGAGATGGCATCCCCAAAATATACAGGACTGCAGATTTTTGGTGGACCTTATGTATTTTCATGTAACAATAGGATAGACAAAAACAGGCTGTGCTTGATAAATAAAAAGGAGCTAATTGCTTGGTACTTTCCACTGTAGCACATCTGCCCCTTTCTCGGTACATATTAATAGACCAAAGGGGCTCACTTAGGTCCACCACAGCAATGAGTACAGCTCATGCATAGACAAATGGAGCATGACCTATTCTGCATGCAGATGTAGATGCCTGCTTCTCTATGGGGACAGGTGGACAGAGCAGTTGTAGGCTGATACAAACTGGTTTGGTTCCTCAATCACACCGCCACAGATGTGTCTCGGGCGTCCGTGTGATATATTTAGATACACGGCTCCCAGACACACGGGAGGGGGAAGCAACCAAAAAATCGGGCGCACACCAAATCTAGCTGTTTCAAAAATGAAAAAATGTAAAAGATGTGTCACCTGCTGCTCTCAATTGGGGACCTCCGTGTACCCTGAAAACAGACAAAATTATACAAAATATTTTGAGGATACCTTCTGAGGAAATCGCCACTATGAAGATGGAGAAACGCGTCAAGTTACCTCCTGAGACAGGCACTGATACCTGTGGGGACTGCGGACCCTTATATCAACAACTTCTTTGCCCCAGGTTAATTTATAACTACCATGTTGACGGAGCCCACACTCGGAGGAGTGTCCACCCCCAGCCCCGTGTGTGCAGCAGGCTTGTAACACTGAACTGTTACCCGCACGGCAGCCTCCATATATTATTGCTCCTTGTGAGTTTCCCGTTTATTCTGTCCTGCCGGATTAGGTTCATTTACAGCCACCAAGCAGACGGAGCCCCTTCTCAAAGGAGTGTCCGCCCCCAGCCGTGTGTGTGCGGCCGGATTGTGGACACGGTGAGCTGGCTTTTAACTGCGAATTGATACTGCAGGGCAGTCTCCATATGCTGCTGCTTTTGGTGAACTCACGATAACGCTGTCCTGCCTATGCACAAGAAACTTACTGTGGATTACAAATTTAATAAAAACTGAAGAGGCGACCTGGAGTGACAACATAAATAATACAAAGATATACAGCACCATTGAGCCGGTCATACTGGAAAGTTAACGAACTCACACTATATAATTCAAACGGCTCATTTGGCAGTCACTTATTAAGTACAATCTATTGAAAACATTGGTGTATGGTTACCATATGAGATATTGAATCTCCAGACTTATAAGAAAAAGGCTTATTGTGCTTATTAGAAATTGTCATTGTCTCAGAGATGCTATTACATTGTTTACTGATTTTATATATATATATATATAGTTTTATATTATTAATTGTTCATTATTATGATCACCATATGTGTAATGTATGAATAAAATTGATAAATTTATTAGATATTGCATTGTCACTAGTGTGCTCTCTTAATATCCTCCAGATATTTTGTATAACAGTTGTAGGCTGATATAGCACAATGCACCAGCTTCTTACTTTCCTTATTTATAAATGAATAAACTGAACCCACGGGCGTCATAGCCTAGACCTAATAATAAAAAAAAAAAATTCATATGCAATAGAAACATGGACATCAGTACATTTCCTTGTGCGATCAATTCTACTGTACCTTTATACATAATTGTACTTTAAAAGAGAAATAATGTAAACCTTAACCCTTCTATAAATTACTTTATAGTTTCTTGTACACAGAATTTTTTATACCTCCATTTATTGAAAACTGATTTCTTAAATAAGAACATTATTTTTTTAAGACTTTATACTATGTGCTGATAACCTGTGATCTTGTAGTGTGACAAACTAATAACCTAGAATACTGGCCATTTTTATTACTTACTTCCTCCCTTCCCTTTTTTACACGTCATATTTACATTCCACAGTTCTAATGACCATATGATCAGAGAGAAAAAATTTCTTCCATTGCAATTATACTGTCCAGCAGCGGAACACGCTCCATTAAGTGTAATCTTTAGTTCTATGTGCTTAGGCAGAAGTCAGCAATCGGCATATAAGTGAAACCAGTGCATGCTGTGTTTCCTGCAGCAGGATGTACAGTATACAGTCAGGTCCATAAATATTGGGACATTGACACAAGTCTCATATTTTGGGCTCTATACACCACCACAATGGACTTGAAATGAACAAAACAAGATGTGCTTTAACTGCAGACTTTCAGCTTTATTTGATGGTATTTACATCCAAATCAGGTGAACGATGTAGGAAATACAATGGTTTCTGTATGTGGCCGGACAGGTTGAAGTTAGCATCTGGTGAGGCACGCCCAAACGCGTTTTGTCATGGACTTCATCAGTGGGCAGTGAGCCCACTGACGAAGTCCCACCGATTGGAAGAGGGTGAGCCGCTTATACACTGAAAGATCCCGGCAGAGTCTGCAGACCAGTGTCCTTGGACCAGCGTGGTTCCCCAGCTCCAAGCCTTCAAAGGAAAAGTGACGGTGACGGTTGTTTTACCAATGGAAATTGTTTATATCATGTGGTACTTAAGCCCACACTGAAGAATTGTTGGGTACGAGTACATGTATATCTTTTACCTTTTATGAAGTGGCATATCGCCTTTTAATAAAAACGTTATTGCACGAAGGAGCGCTTCCTTCTGTATTGTTCCTACAGATTGTCTTAATCCCATTGGATCCAGGGATTCCCTATTGGTTGGATACAGCGGTCCTGGAGAAATAAGGATCTAGTGCACATGTGAGCAAACCCTGAGGGAGGACTGTGACTTTTATATTACCACTTGACTCAGGTGTAGTGGTCTTAAAAAATTGCTAAGCCAAAAAACTAGCGCACCTCTTATTTCTGTGTATATATATATATATATATATATATATATATACCATGTCCTTGTAGTGGCACTCACGTTACTTCGAATAGAAGGAGACAATGACTACTGTACAGTCTTTACAACGTTTCGGTTAATTTATTAACCGTCATCAGGATATCCAGGGTATCCTGATGACGGTTAATAAATTAACCGAAACGTTGTAAAGACTGTACAGTAGTCATTGTCTCCTTCTATTCAAAGTAACGCGAGTGCCACTACAAGGACATGGTATGTGTGATTGCTGGGATAAAGCTATAGTGATTATAGGGGGCATACGTATTGTATTGCAGCTGAGAACAATAGAATAGCCATGGCTAGCCATGGCCAAAGGAGCAAAAATGAAACTTGCTCCTACTGTATCTCTGGTTATATATATATATATATATATATATATAAATATATAGATAGCGGCCCCACTGCACTGCTTTGCCCGGGCCCCTAATGCTCTTAAGATGACCCTGCCCCTTTGCAACGAGCAATTTCACCCCCTTTGGCAATGAGCAATCCCCCTCCCCCCGGCAACAAGCAATTTCAGCCCCCTTGGCAATGAGCAATCTCCCCTCCCTGGCAATGAGCAATTTCACCCCCCTTGGCAATGAGAAATCCCCCCCTCCTTGGCAACGAGCAACCCCCCCCCCCCTTGGCAATGAGCAAGCATTTTTAATGACATACACAAGAAAAAGCTGGGCTGACCCAGGTTCAGTGTAAATGATGCAGTCCCAGGTTCGACCAAGGTCAAAGTGCTGTGTAAATAGGGTATGAGGCTGGGTCTGACCGTGTAAACTCCAGTGTTCTAAGACCAGGGTCCGATCAGGAATTTTGGTGTAAAAGCGGTAGGTACTTGTTTCCTAGCACGGCCACACTGATTTCCATCGGGGTGGTCGTGTCGGAAAAATCGCGACGATCGCATCGCATGCGATTTGGACGCATGCGATGCGACCGACCCGATTTTTTTATTGAATCAAATGTGAATAGGGTCCCTGGGACCCAATTTTACATTGGATTCAATGTAAAATATTCTCTAGACCCCCAAATTTAATCCCGTGAACCCCACCCCATGATAGACGCCAACCCGAAGCGTGGCGAGCCCGCGAGGGGCGGCGGTGCGCGTCCTCCGACCTTTTCATTCCCCTACTATCCACGACGGCGTGGAGTTGAGAATATATAGTGTGGCGAGCGCAGCGAGCCACCGAGCCCAAAGCGTGGCGAGCGGACGCGTATAACTTCACAGGTATACGCGTCCCCTCGCGGGGCTCGCTGCGCTCGCCACACTATATATTCTCAACTCCACGCCGACGTGGATAGTAGGGGAATGAAAAGGTCGGAGGACGCGCACCGCCGCCCCTCGCGGGCTCGCTGCGCTCGCTGCGCTCGCCACGCTTCGGGTTGGCGTCTATCGTGGGGGCCATATATAATGTGAAACGGGTCATATTGGCCCATTTCACATTTTTCACATTTTTTCCTATGTGAGATGGACTTAATCAAGTCCATCTCATCTTGTGCCATTATAATGGCACAAGACCGACGCGATGCTCCCGATTTCAATGTTAAAAAATATTTTAACATTGAAGCCTATGGCAAAATCGGTCGCGTCGGGACCAATGTTAATGGTCCCGACCGACGCGATGCCCCCGATTTTTCCTTTGCCGGCAAAATGGACCTGATTTCAAAGGAAATCGGGTCCATCGCGGGGATCGTGTACCTTAACTTAAAGGTACACAATCCCAAAGATTGTGGCCGTGCTAGGAAACAAGTACCAAGCTGTATTATTGAAGATGAGCTCATCAGTAGGCTAACAACCCTTGCAGTTCCATAGCCAAAATTCATGGCCATGTACAGCAAAAGAAACTATGAAAGTCCTTGCAAGGAGTTTCCTGAATTTAGTGCGTCTTTCCATACGTTGGAAAGTGGGAATGGCATGCGGACAAACTATATGTGGCAATGCCAATCCAACTTTCCCACTTGTCGCAAATGCTACTGACTGTTCTGCAATCAGCACACAAATCAGTATGGTTACACCAGAATCATGTGCTATGCTTTAGCTGTTCTTACAGCTTTGACTACCTTCTACTGCTCTTTTAAAGCTCTCTTATTCCTTGGCTTGTATGGCAACAGCATGAAAACTAACCATCTGGCCCACTCACACAAGCTCTCTAACTTCAGGGAGATAGTGACCGGGAGGCATACATACATACATACACAATTAATTCAGCACCAGCTAATTTATCGATTTTTTGTATTCAAAAAGGTTGCATCTCATCAATATATCTCTATACCTTAAAATTAATAATTTTCATAAATATATCTCTATAACACAAAAAGAATAATTATCATCAATTGATCTGTATGCCTCATAAAGAACAATCAAAAGAGAATAGGGGGCTTTTTACAACACAATACTCCTATTATACAGTCAGTGCAGGCACTAATAGGACTGATACTTAGGGCCTTATTCTAGTTCACTCTTTCTGCCAAAATTCTTCCTAGAAGGACAAAACCATGTGCACTGCAGGGGGACAGATGTAAGATGTTCAGAGAGAATTAGATTTGGGTGAGTTATTTTGTTTCTGTGCAGGGTAAATACTGGCTGCTTTATTTGGTACTTGTTTCCTAGCACGGCGCCCATCTCGTTGATTGTATGCCTTAAGTTTAAGGCACTTAAGGCATACAATCAACGCGATGGCCCCGATTTTGTGTCAATCACCAGCTAATTTTCCGGTGAAAGACAAAATCGGGTTGATCGCATCCATCGCGGCCCCTAATAAGGGGCCGCGATTCAACCGACGCGATCAACTCGATTTTCCCATAGGGAACAATGTTAAGTTATTTTTAAAGTGAAAATCGGTCGCGATCAACCCGTTTTTACATAGGTGAATATGGTTAAAAATGATGTTTAATGCCCCCCCCCCATTGTTAACGCCGCCCCACTATTGACGCCAACCCGAAGCGTGGTAAGCACAGCGAGCCCGCGAGGGGCGGCGGTACGTGTCCTCTGACCTTTTCATACCCCTACTATCCACGTCGGCATGGAGTTGATTTTATAGTGTGGCAAGCGCAGCAAGCCACCGAGCCTGAAGCGTGGCGAGCGGACGCAGATACCTGTAAAGCCCGCGAGGGGACGCGGATACCTGTGAAGGTATTCGCGTCCCCTCGCCACGCTTCGGGCTCGGTGGCTCGCTGCGCTCGCCACACTATATAAAGTCAACTCCACGCCGACGTGGATAGTACTGGTATGAAAAGGTCGGAGGACGCGTACCGCCGCCCCTCGCGGGCTCGCTGCATCGCAGATAAACAGTGCACCTGCCGGGTGACCTCGAAAATGTCTACTGTTTGGGGTCTTTGAGGACCGAGTTTGAGAACCACTGAACTAGGTGCAAATGCCGATTTTCCAAATAGGAATTTACAAATTATTTTTGGAATAAAGGAGACTAGTGACAGAGTGCAGAATAATTTAACAGCGTAAGTCAGGAAAAAATAAGAACAGCACATACAGATATGTCCTCATACATCTTTGTTGTAGCAATGCCTCTCTTGGCTCTCCAGGGTGCGGTAGAATTTTCGGTACTTGTGAGTTATCTGGACGCCCGATTTTTTGATTGTATGCCTTAAGTTAAGGCATACAATCAGATGCGATGCGATGCGATATCGCATCGCATCGCATCGCATCGCATGCGACCATCGGATGCGATGACCCGATTTTTCCATAGGAATCAATGTTAAAATGATTCCTATGGAAAAAGGGGTCCTTTTCATACCCCTACTATCCAAGTGGGCATGGAGTTGGATATAAACCTGTGGCGAGCGTAGCGAGCCACCGAGCCCGAAGCGTGGCGAGCGAAGCGAGCCCCGCGAGGGGACGGTATTCCGTGTCCCCTCGCGGGGCTCGCTACGCTCGCCACGCTTCGGGCTCGGTGGCTCGCTACGCTCGCCACAGGTTTATATCCAACTCCATGCCCACTTGGATAGTAGGGGTATGAAAAGGACCCCTTTTTCCCATTGAATTCCATGTTAAAATGGACTCAGTCCATTTTAACATTGATTCCTATGGAAAAATCGGGTCATCGCATCGCATCGCATCGCATCGCATCCGATGGTCGCATGCGATGCGATGCGATGTGCCCGATCCGACCCGATTTTGAAATCGGGCGTCCGGATAACTCACATGTACCGAATTTTCTAAAGTTGGTCATCCGTTTTTGTTGTTTGGGGGCTAAAATGCATCTTAGAGCCTAATTAAGACTGGATCGCAAAGCACATTTTTTTCACTAATGGACAAAACCATGTTTCACTGTGAGGCAGTGCAGCGGGCCCAATTCAGACCTGATCACAGAACATATTTGTTCTTAAAATGGCCAAAACCATGTGCACTGCAGGGAGGCAGATGTAACATGTATAGAGAGATTTAGATTTGGCTGAGTTATTTTGTTTCTGTGCAGAGTAAATACTGACTGCATTATTTTTACACTGCAGTTTAGATTTCAGTTTGAATACACCCCACCCAAATGTAACTCTTATCTGCACACATTACATCTGCCCCACCTGCATTGTAAGAGAAAAAAATGTTTTTTGGCAACCATCTAAATAATGCCCTTTAATGTGACTAGGATGCACAAGGAAACTGTCCTGATTAATTTCATATATGACACATATTTTTTTTGTGCAATTGAGTCTCTGAATCTGTACACAAAAAAGTGCTACAATGCTTTTTCTAATGCAAGTTCTGATCTGCTCCAGGGGGTTATTCAGAACTGATTGCTGCTTTGCTAGATTGTAGAGCCCTGCGGTCAGGTATACACCTCCCCTACCTCCACCGTGAAATCCCACACCGTGCAAGCCTAAGAATTGCTTAGCATGACAAGCGAAAATGGGATCTGTGATTAGCTGCAAATCCATTCGAAAGCCGCTCACCATCTAATGATTTTTCCAGTGTGTGCAGTTTGTACATAGTCCAGGACTTACTCGGCGGCTGTGATAGAAGCAGTCAGATTGGGGCCGGAACTGACGTCACACGGCTTCCCCTCAAACACCTGGGCACACCAGCATTTTCCCTGACACTCCCAGAAAGTGTCTGGTTACCACCCACAATCGCCTTGCATATTGCCAGCGATAAAATTTTTTGCAGGATTTTATCACAGGACGGCCCTTGTGCATGCACGCTATAATCTGTATGCATGCACCGTAATCCCTCACGTTGCAAATTTGCATCCGTGCGACCAGGAGTAAATAACCCCCATACACAAATTCAGTCGCAACAATAAAAAAGTGTCACATTTCAGCACACAGTGTCTTGGTGAGTCCTAATTGCATTCCATTGCAACAAATATGAATGTTTGTTAAGAAATAAAAAAATGCGGCAGAGTTGCACAGGACCTGGCACCTCACTCATGTAAAGCATCTCCAGCTGCATGACATATACAGTATATTCAAATGCAATTTACCATTCTCATTTGTCACTTCTATGATCATCACGGTTGTGGATTATTAGATAGACTGTGTCTAGCTAGACACTATTGGTTGACAGTCAAAAGATCGACACATGAAAAAGCTTCATATGCAATATCAAAAGGTCAACATTTGACCTTTTTTGGTGTCTTTTGGTGTCTTTGTCAATCTGTTGACAAGGGCTCCCCATTTAGTGTAATGTGTACCCTCACATGGCTTGCTTTGCTCTGCACACTTTACCATTCTCAATTGTAGTCCATGTGGGTGGTAAAGTATGAAAAAAGTCCCAAAATTGTGAAAAACTCATGTTGACCTTTTCATATGTCTACCTTTTTCATGTCGACATTTTGGCAATGTTGACACATTGCATGTCAACCTAGTGCATGTTGACCTTTTGTCTGTGTCAACCCATAGCATGGTTACCGTTTGGTGTCAACCTATTGACTGTCAACACTGTAGATCTATCATCCAAAACCAGATAATCATTTGGTAAAAATCACAAAGAGCATTAGCAACCTGATTAAGGTTGGCCGAATTCGTGGCGGGGTCCGGTGTTGCAGGTCTAAGCATGCGTATAGCCGAAAATCCACAGACTCACCATGCAAACACCTTTGGTGATTAATACAATTGCTGAGACGTTTGCACACAGCGGTGTGGACAGGAGGCTGGAGCATGGGAACGGCCAGCGTAACGAAAATGGTGGGTGCACCCACATGTGAACGCAGGCGTACCGAAGCGTGCTCAGGCAGCCGGCTGATGTCACAGGATGTCAGCCGCTCGCCCTGTGTGCGTCCATGTGCTCGCAAATAAAAGTCAGTCAGGGCTGACTTGTATTTGCAAAACGAGTGGCACACAATCATTCAATGGTCGCCGACCATCGAATGCTTTTTCACCCATACACTCGCATGCAAATGGATGCGTGAGTCGAAACATCCATTCGCATGCAAATGCGCCGCTCGCATTAGTGAAGGGGGGTGTGAGTTTGCATGGTCGACGGGCAGCATCTGACTGATCGGTACTGTAAGTTGCTAATGTACGCAGCATACTGAGCCAATTTGAACCACCCCGACTGTACTAGAGAAACCATTCTGCATACTGTTCCCACCAAGTAGCTGTTGTTATGACTCGTTAAGCTGGTTTTTCTGCAGTCTGCATTCTTGCTAATCAAATGTTTAAGTAATTAAACTTTATTTGTGATTCACATACTGTACTGTATACCAAAGGTAAAATACATACCTCCCAATTGTTACGATTTTAACAGTAAGACATTTTTGGGGGGGGGGGGGGGGCTGTCCAGCTGTCCCACCAATGGTGACAGATCCAGGACAAAGCAAATAAGAGAAAGGGATGGTATGGAAATGATAGTGGGGACAGGGACAAGGGGACAAATGCAAGACAGGACAGCAATGTCAGAGACAGTACAGAAACATTATGATGTGGTCAGCATCCCTGCAGTCAGGATGCCGGTGTTCAATAAGCTACCGCTGGCATCCTGACTGCCGTCAAAAGACACTAGAGGGGTGACCTTTAGACAGCGAGGTGTAGAAATTAAGTTAAGGCACTAGTGGGGAGGGTTAGGGTCAAGCTGCCAGAGTGGGTGAGGTTAGGGTAAGAAGGATAGGGGAAGAGAGCTAGGACACTGCCAGGATTCTCCATATTGGGATGTCGGGGCTACCATCATCCCCACTGCTGGGTTATCGCATGTATCCAATAACATGGACAGAGGTGTCAAGACCAAGACAGATGGAGCACAGAGAGGACAGCAGAGTGGAGTGACTGCTCCAGGACAGAGGCAGGGACATGACAGTGAGGGCAGGACAAATATGACAGGACCAGGATCCTTATTTCTTTGTAAGGATATCAATATGCCTATCCCAAGCATGTTTAAATTGTACTACTGTATTTGCCTCTACCACCTCTGATGGGAGGCTATTCCACTTATCTACTACTCTTTCTGTGAAGTAATTCTTCCTCACATTTCCCCTGAATCTTCCTCCCTCTAGTTTCAGTGCATGTCCTCGTGTTCTGCTGCTCCTCTTCCTGTGAAGAATGTCTCCCACCTGTACCTTGTTAAAGCCCTTGATATATTTGAAAGTTTCTATCATATCCCCCCTTTCCCTTCTCTGCTCTAAAGTATACATATTAAGATCTTTTAGTCTTTCCTGGTACATTTTGTGATGTAGGCCATACACCATTTTAGTTGCCCTGCTTTGCACAGTCTCTAATGTATTTATATCCTTCTGGAGATATGGCCTCCAGAACTGAACACAATACTCTAGGTGAGGTCGTATAAATGACCTATACAGTTTACTTCTTTCTTTCTACTGCTGATACTTCTCCCTATGCAACCAAGCATCTGACTTGCTTTCTTCATTGCTTTGTTACATTGCCTACCTGCCTTTAAGTATAGTGACAACTAGATCCCTCTCTTCCTCGGTAGTTTCCATTATAGTGCCATTTATACTATATTTAGTCTTTGGATTTTTGAGACCCAAGAGCATTATTTTGCATTTTTTGGCATTAAACTGTAGTTGCCATGCCCTTGACCATTCCTATAATCTACCTAGATCATCAATCATTTGTTTTACCCCTCCAGGTGTGTCTGCCCTGTTGCATACCTTTGTGTCATCTGCAAAAAGGCACATCTTACCCTCAAGAAAAAATATAGGAATTGGCCACCTGCTGGCGCTGTCGCAGCCTTGAGTCTGTACTATCCCACAGTTATCACCCAATAACAATTTACAATAGCATACAATACAACAAAATTGGGGCTCCGGACTTCTAAGGCGCAGGACCCCAGGCAGGAATGCCAATCCCATCATCACCCTGGACATTCACCCTCGAAACACTCCCAACATGAGGAAAGAGCCAACAAAAGAAAACCAATTGCCACATATCATTCCATATGAATCAGAAAGCTCAAGGTGGACACGGGGAAAGAAGAGACAGATGGGAACACCCCACCCACAGCATCCATGGCGGAGTACAGGCACGCAGCGCCATCTCCAACATCAATCCTCTGGTTCTTGTCTGTCAGATCGACCCCCCGTTCTCCCGACATGTGTACACAGAAAACAAAAGAACACGTCCGTGTAGATTCGCTTTCCTCACTCCGATCCACAGCAACAAGTCCTTTCAAACAGACAGAGCGGGACCCTCCCCTCCATGAGCGCACCTCACCCACCAAGTGAAAGGTGGGGGTACACCCACAAAGGCCTCTCTAAATGTGAAGAAAATCAACAACACATTCAAATGGATGGGCGCACCCCACCCACGGCACTCCTGGAGCCATACAAGCCCGCACCGGGTTCCCCTCCCCTACATCCTCCGTCATTCAGAAGACCCAGGCTCTCTCATCCATGAAGGATATACAAAGTGAAAAAACATATACAATGTGCAGAATTGCGCCAAAATTCCACAACAAGTGATATATCCGAAGAGATTGAATACACAGGGAGCGCACCAAGACCCACACTGTACAGTGTTCCCCAGAAGTGCATAAAGGTATCCCCCATGAAAAGAGCCAGAATCCCTCACCGTGCAAACACAAACGTGCAGCACACCCGGGAGTTGGCACGTCCGAAAGAAGTAGGAGGAACCGCGCACCAGACCCACGGCCAGGCAAGTCTCCGTGTTCCCGCAGCGCCCTCCTGGCCCTGTGCCTGGAGCTGCTATGGCTTTTCTAATTCTGATTTATGTACATTTCCAATTCTGGGGAACCTGCACATGTACAGGACCTGTTCTGTACAAGTGCATAATAGTTTCTGCATCTTCACAAATAGGTGACCCTAAACACAGGAATGATGTGCACTGCATCCACCTCTACAAGAGGCCCATAATTCCTACACAGTGAACCCCTTGTTTGGGCCCTCTTTTATTAGAGATGGGCACAGACCCCAAATATTTCTTGTTTTCTTTTAAAATTGATAAAAACATCTAAAATCATGTAATTTGGACCTTTCACATAGAGCCTATACAGCATTATTAATCTCTGGCCTGATTAGTTGACAGGCATTCTGGTGATTGCAGCTGCGATTGTGCACGATGAGATATGCAACATTATTTTTATAATTCAGCTCGATTGAACTCCTAGTGCACATAATCGCTTGCTCGATTAAGTCAATGGCCACGCAGAATGGCATTCTGAACAGAGGTGACAGAGTCACGCTGCACAGATGACACGCCCCAAAAATGACCATGTCACACAAACTTTTTTGCCACTGCTTCCCCATCATTGCCCATAAACAGTGCCTGACTGTCTATCACTCATGCATAAAGAGTGGCATCACTGTTAGACTTTGGTGCATGCACTTAATTGCGGCCTGCATTCTGCCACTCCAACGTGCTCCCTCATCCTGTAGGCTGTGCTCTCACAATGGACCATATTCAATGTGGCCGGCGAGAATCACCGAAATGAAGCGATCCTCGCCGTTTAAAACCCTGCCCCGGGCCACTCACCCTATTCAAGGTGGCGGGGAAATACTCGCTGTCAGAGGACAGCAAGGGTTCCCCCAAACAGCAAGGCTTGCAGCTAATGCAGGGAGCCTGCTGCATTTAGCCGGAAACCTTGCTGTTTTAGCGGCTGCACACACCCTTTCCCCTTCGCTACAAAACCTAACGAGGGGGAAACAGCATGTGCAGGGGATCAGTTGAATACTGGCCCTGCAAGCTGTGACAGCAAGCAGACAGAACTGCTCGCTATCAAAGCTCGCAAAAAGCATTGAATACACCCCCCATGACGCACTCCCCAACCCTCCCCCCTGCAGCCTAATCCTGAACTTTCCTGCTAGTGCCTAACCCTAAAACTCCCACCCTGCAGCCTGAATTGTGTGATGCCCCGCCCACCTGATGAGTTTTGTAAAGTACTGCCCCTTCAGAGACGTCATTACATCACTACCGATCCTCTGGAGACCTGGGTGGAGGCAGAGCAGGCAGCGGTGACCAGTGGCGAGTTGTCCTGTGGGTGGTGCTGCCAGATGATGAGCCAACAGTCCAAATGCACTGTGGGCAAGGCACCATTGTCACACACCTAGTTATGGCCTTAAGTATGATTTTTTTTAATGTGTTTTCTTCATTTGTTTCCTGGACTTCTTTTTTATTTCTTTGCCCACATACTGCCTAAATGCCACAATATTTTGTAACTGGGATAATTAAATAAACTGATCTATATTAGCATAAACTATACAATCATGTAGGCTGTGGAGCCATTGAATGCTGGAATTGTTTGTGGTTGTGCAGTGCAAGATATGGGGTTAAAATAAATGACACATAACTTAAAGCTTGGAATTTCTATTGTGATTGTTATACGGACTGGATGTCAACAGAAATGTTAAGAAAAACATATGCATTTGTATTGCATCTCAAATGTCCAGTACATTACAGAAGCAGTTTTCTATAATGAATATGTTATGTGGTTAAATGGCATTAAGTATCCACTAGTTTTTTATTTGAAAGAGGTAAATCTCTTTTGCATGAGTACTTTTATAGATATAAATAAAATAGGATGTTATGCCTTATTACATTACAAGAAATTGGATAGGATATTAAAAGTAAAAGGCATCTATCAGAAAATATTTGAATTTACATACCCATCAAATAACTAGGTAATTTCTGTTCTTAAATTATAAACTTTATTACTCAACAGAAGCTGTTGTTAAGATGTTACAACATGTAGATCAGTTCGGTAATTACCTAAGGTCAAGAGCTGATGCTAGAAAATGTCTTTTAAGATCTGATTAATTTATAATATAAATCCTAGCCCTTATTCTTGTCCCTTTTGTGTAACTCTGTAGAAGATACATATGGGCTTCTTTTTTTTTCTTGTAAATGAAAAAGTCCTAGAAAATTCCAATTAATTAGCATGCCTAAACTATTGAAAAGGGGGAGCTGAAAGGAGAAATGCCTTACTCTTTGTGGAAAGTGTAAAACTTTGTTAACAATGCAGTTTTCAAATATTTGGGGCTGTTTGTATAGTTTTCCCATGACTGGTTTTCTTGTGACTGGACTAGAAGAGAGTAGAACAAGGAGAAGGCTTTATTTGAATCCTGAATGCCACCACATTTCACTATTTTTTTTTGTTAAAGAAACATGCAATCTGTAGAATATTTGTATACATTTAGTACATTCGTACTAGATCTTATAATTTTAATAGCTGGAGATATTCTACATTCATGGGATATTGTTGCTTGCACATACCATTGAAAAGTTGATGTTCTGTATGTTCCAGCTGTTGTATGTTCTGTTGTTATTATGATGGGATTTGAATTAAATCTGATGTTGAATGTTCATCAGAATTGTATTATGATTTGAACAATACAGTTGATAGATCTCAGCAATTGTTACAACAGTAAAGTTAGCTGTACATCTCAGGTTCCAATTGTTAAACATCAGTACACGCTAGCCAATAATCGTTCTGTTTGGAATGATCAGAGGATACCACTTGGCAACTGTCATGCATGCAGCTCTGATCAGATGAGCCATTCTGAAAGGGCTATCATTCACAGGCTGAATGGTTGGAAATGAGCTCTTTTGCCTGATTATTGTATAGTGTCTCCCCAATTTTACACCATAGTAGCTGTAAGATCTGCCCACCACAGTGCCAGCACATCTTCTGTATAGATGTAATTACTTAGCTGACATTATCAAGACATTGGGTTGTCATCACCCTGTCTTGTATATGTTATCTGAAGTTGATGATATCCATGTATCCCAATTTCTGATCTGTGGAAGGACTTTGAATCATGGCCTGTGGCTTCAGCTCATCTGATGGACTTTTGCTCAGTGCACCTCATATTTACGAGATGCTTCTGACAATCTTCTCTAGTGGTTTTAATTATTCAGCAATACACTATTCCTTTTCAGTTATGCTGAACTATGAGGGGCTAAAAATAATATACATTTTCACACATTTTACTTATATTTTGGGAAGTTTGAGCAATCTGTCAAATTAAAGAATCATGAAAATGTGTGTCTCCCTTTCTCTTCATTTCAGCTTCCTGTCTGTAACGCACCTCTATATGATATGAAATTTGTCCATCCTATGGACCTTTTGCAACTTGATATATTTATCAATCATTCAGTAGTGGGAATTGTATCAATTACGAGTGTGTCCGCATACATCTAGCCTCCTTGCCTATTAAACAGCCCTTCTAACGTGCCACGGCATGACTCGGTTTTACGGAGCATCTTTGCGTGCAAATTTTACATTTCAATGCATCTTATTCAGAAAACACTGTAATGTAGCATTTTGTATGCAGATACAGCAGCAGTCACACACAGAATATAGGCATGTGTGCACAGTTACACATTGTAATGAAAATAAAAGTTACATGCAAACAAGCTTCGTACTACAGAGTCACACTGAGGTCACTCGTTATGTATAACGTGACTTTAAGCGCACAAAGGATAGATGTATGTGGACACATCTGCATTCAGAGGGAGGAGAACTGTACTGTGCAATTTTCAATGTTAGTCATGAAGAGAAATGTGAATGTTTCAAGGAAACCTTTTTGAAACCTGGGACTGTCCAAGAAGTTAAGGATTTAATTTCTTAAATTGTCTAGTGCCCAATATAGGCAACCTCTTACTATTTGCTTCTTTTACACTTAGCCTTTCATTCTGTACTTTGCCACTTCTGGATAAGGAATGATGACCACAAGTAGGTCACTCAAGTAACCAATGCATGTGACTAATAATCTGCCTTGCAATTGATGCCCTTCCACTTCCCCATGTCGTTGTCCAACCTGTACCCCAAAAACAACATAGAGACACATAAAAAAATGTCACCCACTTTACTAAATGTTTATCATGTTATTTTATTCATTACATTAGACTGACTGCATCTTGTAGGCACTACCTATATTTATTGGATGTGCTGGTTTCCATATCTATAGAGCATTAACCAAATCATTATGGACATCATTTACTCTAATTAAACAAATGTGTCTAGCTATAGAAAAATTACTAACAGAAATCCTCACCATAAGTCACAGCTCACTACAAACAGCATGTTATGGATGAGTGCACACCAGCACAGATAAGGCTGTGTGATCACCCCTGGCAGAGTCTGATGAAGCTGGGAGATTTTAAGGTCAAGGGCAGCGTGATATATTTTTACTAAAACTCAAACATCTTGCAGGATCTGGGAGGGTAGGCAACTATGTATTGTGTGCTGCTGCAGGGAGCTGCCCCTTGGCTGCTGTATTGTCACTGAGGGCAGCATAGCTGTGTTTTTTCTGCTCATCTGTGTTTTTGCTGCGCAAACAGCACAGCAATATCTACTGAAACAGCATAGGTACATGGGAATTCAATGCAAAAGTGTTTGAAACCTCCTGTTAAGTAGCCACATGAACAGAGGAACAGACTCCTTTCCCAACCTTTAGTTAAGGCTAGACACCTGTTGTTTGAGCTTATTAGTAGATGGGAAGGGAAGAAGTTAGTATGTGATTTGTTCTTATGAATACCAAACACTAATTTGCTCCCCTGGAGAATAGATAGACTGGAGATAAAGTTGAGATAAAGTAAAAGGTGATAAAGCACCAATCAACTGCCAACTGTCATTTTCAAACACAGTTCATTGGCTGGTGCTTTATCTCCTTTCACTTTATCTCCACTTTATCTCAAGTTTATCTCTTCTCCAGGCTTAATACATTTGCCCCATTGTCTCTAGGCTGGAGATCACACTCTCTGTTTTTACTAGCTCTTTGGCTATTTGGACCAGGATATAATTAGTAAATCAGAAATGACTACTAGTCATCTTCATCAATATATATTTTGCACCATGGGTGGGCCCCGAACGTGTGATATACTAGCTGGCTTTATTCTACACCTTGATTTTTCAGCAATTTTTCAATTCCAGACACTCTTTCTCCATTATCTCTTTTATTCTCCCAGATCATTTATTCATCCCTGGTTCTTTTTTCTCCAGTTCTATTCACAATAAATTTCTAAAATTTTATCCCTCAACACTTTTTTACTCAACCAATTTTCTTTTCGATTCTCAGCTCTTTGCCATGTGTTCTCATCATAGCTATTTTTGGGGCCCTAACTTTTTTTTTTTTTTTTCTCTCATAGGGGCATTTATGAAAGTTTCTAAATAGGAGAAAATGCCTATTGCACCCAATCAGCTCGTAACTATTATTATATAGAATGTACATAATACTTGTCCACTTCAGTCCCATCCCACTTTTCTCTTTTAACCGTAACTTAACCTACAGTAATTGCAGCTAGCAGGTCATCTTCATTTGCTGTTCCCGTGTCACTGCACTGTGCTGAGAAAATGCTGGATGTCTTCTAATTAATAAGGTACATTGGGCTGGATGTCTTCTAATTAATAAGGTACATAGGGCTGCCCTGTCTGTACACCAAAAAAAAAAATAATAATAATTTGCCCATGCTGATTTGCACCCCCAATGTAAGTGCCCATGGCACATGCTTTGCATGCCCAACGCCCGCAGCTTTGGAGATTTTAGTGAATCACACACCAGGTATGCAGATTATTTCTGGAAACAGTTGCAGGCTTTCAGTAATGGTCTGAAAACAAAGTTCCTGTGTTATTAAACAAGGCATAAGACTTTCAAATTAAACATAAAAACATAAATTGCATTAAAACAAGGCCATGATGTAACCACATTAACATATAGTATAATTAAAGGTGCATCAACATCACCATATAATAGGGTGCAGGCAGCTTTGCGGTTTAAACAGACATGCAATAACTTCTGTTCAATGTTATGTATTCCAGAAGTTTAAAGCGATACGTTGTCCATTATATTCCTCTTAGACTATTCTGAAAAGAGTGTCTCCCATCTCACATGTACTTGGCAGTACCATATTTAGCGACACAGAAGACCAAAAATAGTGCAAAAACGACCTGTAGAAAAATAAGGATTTTAACCCTTTGAGTGCCAACATCTCTGCGCCATGGGCAAAATATCCGCTAAAAATGCCAGCGTGGCTCACATTTGTTATATAAATTCAAATACAAAATGTGTAAAAAAATAAAAAGATTATATTTCCTGTATAAGGTAAACATTACAAAGTCATTATAAAGCATACATTTTTTTATTTGGTAAGTTTCACACCTATTTTGACAACTTCAATTGGCACTCAAAAGGTTAATAACAGATTGCACTTACAATACAAAGTGTAATAAACAGCATATAAAATTTTTCCAGAAGACAATAAACAGCAGCAAATTTAGTCAGTCCTTGGCATCCATGATGTACTGTAGAATGAAATGGTCTGACCTCATTTCCAGAGAGTTTAGTAGCAGCAACACACCAACAGCAAGTAATAAGCCCTTAGAAAATCAAACATAGCCACGCTTAATGTTTTTTCTGCAACTACCTGTACCACCATATTATCTCCGTCACCTTGTGGTTGGTGAGTGGAATACACTATTTCTTTTTCTGGCCTCTCTGCAATTGGGCTTTTAGTAATACCATCTTGGCTTGAATCAGTTCTCCAGACTCTTCCCACATCTCCTTCATGCTCTTGTTCTTTTACTTCCTAGCTTTCCAACTGCTTATATAGTACAGTATCTTTACTTCTGGCACAGCCTTCCCAATGCTCTTAATATCTCTATTAGCAGAGGCATAACTCTGGGAGGCAATGGAGTCATCTGCCGCCGGGCTCCTGCTCCCAAGGGGGCACCTCTCCTACCCTGGCAGTTTGAATCAGTTAATTGAAAGCCATCGATATGGCTTCTGTGGCTGACTCCCACTCCTACCATCATTTTTACAAGTGTCACACCCTGTATTAGAACCCATGACCTGCCTTACAGGAGACAGACAACTTACTGATTGAGATATTTGGGGGCAACAATATTTATCTTGTCTCCGGGCAACTGGGACGAACTTACGCCGCTGTCTATTAGTATCTGTTGGGGTCTCAACCCTTCTGTTATCGTCTATATATACATATGTGTAGTGTCCATGAATCTCCGAAACACTGCTATCTGCTGGCAGAGAGTGAAACTACATCTCTTTCTCACACATGCACAAACAGAAGGTAGCACACTAGTTTTTGAAGCTTTTGCTTCCAGCGGGCTTAATAGTTTTCAATGTTCAGCTTGCATAGTTATGTAATTCACTCATTCTGCCTTCAGTGGCATCTCTGTGCCCACATCACCCACACAGGCCATTGAGGTATTGCTGCCCTAATGTATTACATTAAAGGCCATGTGGCAGAATAGCATTGCAGGGTTAGCAGGAATCCATCATATGAAAGTTCCCTGAAACATGTTATTTGCTAGTGCAAGCTGAAGGCTATAAATCAGTCACACTTGCTGTAAATGGCACATTTTTAATATATTTACCTGCTACATAGGGTATTCATTTTCTATTTTGCAAAACGTTGTTTGGCACAATACAGGACACCAGTGTGAAAACCTTAATAAGTATTTTTTACTTTCCTCTCTCTTGGCTGATCAGTGCAGTTCAGATAATTTATGAATATGATGGGTTTGCATTCTTCAAATAAGTATCAATCAGATTTTTGAGAAGTTTGGTTTTCTTTCGGGGGAGGGGGGGGGGGGGGGGCTGATGAGAAATGGCCAGTGCTGTTTATCTCTGCCTTAATACAGGGAGAAGCACAATTGTTCAGTTTCACCTACTTTTATGGAAAATGACTCAGATTAATTTTGAACCAAAACATACAGTATCATTGTTGTTCTCCAGGGCTTTTAGGCTTGGTGAGTTTATTATCAGGGAGGTGATGTCATCACAGGGATATAAAAGGTGTTATTGCTGCAATTCTTATCTGATACTGAGTAAAGCGTGATGTCACAGTTTTTGGGCAGAATTCTATTGAATAAGAAAATCTGTTTGTTAGACAGCTGAAACTAAACATAAGTATCAACCTTTTTACTCATATAGCATCATAAGCACTTTACAGAGAATAATTAATCATGCCCATCAGTCCCTTTCACAATTACAATTTTATTCCCTACCATATGAAGACACACAAAACACACACACATCTTAACAAGGTTGGTTCCCTTTTCCCATTCCAAACCAACCAACCTGTTTCCCCCTTCTCCCTTTCTATCTTCTTTTTCTCTTTCTTTTCGTTTCTTTTCACTTTATTTTTGCATCTGTTATAAATAATATTATAAAAGGAGTTGTCTGATTTGAATGAGGACTACATGCATATAGACAATTTGGTTTTATTTTTTGAAACTGCTAAACAAATTTACATGTGATACTTTTCATTGTATTCTTAACATTTCGTTATTAATTGAAAACATGTATAGAAAAAACAAGGACAGGTCTTTGGGTCTTATTCTAGTTCACTCTTTCTGACAAAATCCTTCTTAGATGGAAAAAACCATGTGCACTGCAGGGGGGCAGATGTAACATGTGCAGAGAGAATTAGATTTGGGTGAGTTATTTTGTTTCTGTGTAGGGTAAATACTGGCTGCTTTATTTTTACACTGCAATATAGATCTCACTTTGAAGTAAAACCCCACCCAAATCTAATTCTCTCTGCACAAGTAACATCTGCCCCACCTGCACATGGTTTTGTCCATCTAAGAAGGATTTTGTCAGAAAGAGTGAACTAGAGTAAGGCCCTTTGTGTGTGAACAGAAAAAAAAGGGGAATCTCTGCATGCTGGTAGAGCACGGTTCCAGGAAGTGGAGCTTTTTGGCCTGGCCTAAGCGGCTAGACCGGCCAATCAGACCATTGCCCCTTCTGCCATTTGTCATACCATACATAAACCGGAACATTAATGATCTCCTCATTATTGGTTAGGTTATATTTTGGCCACCTGTGCAAAATGGTGTGTTTTACATTTGATATAGAGCATTGAAAGTACAGTACAGTGAATTAGTAGAAGAATTAAGAATAATGGTAAATAAGCATTTTCCATGCAGAACTTTAGGGTAAGAGGGGTGTCTTATACACCATAGATGTGTATGATTAATTATAAGTGGTGTACACATTTATTTAATCCCTTATCCTGGGGACCATTGAGAAACGTACCATACCCAAACGCAGTATTGAAGAAACGCGCAAATAAAGGAATCTTTAGCACACCAGAGATGAGCTGATATTAAACAAAACACAGGTCATCTCTGGTGTGTTAAATATACTATTAGATTTGCATTTTTTCATTACTTGGTGTCCTAATGCTTGGTACATTATGACTACTGCAGGCATGTACTCTGCATGTGCAGTACGGGTCTTGCATCATTGGATGCAGTAGAGGATCAAACATGCATGCAGGAGGTGTCTACTTATACCAGATGCCTCCTGCCGCATTACCATATCCTACAAGTACTGTAAGTTATAGCTAAATGTAGTAAATGCTTGATCTGTCCACATCTGAACCACCCAGTAGCAACACAGAAGGTGGTTGCCAGCTATTGTCTTCTATAGCCTACTACCTATGTATACCGAAGACACGTGTCTGTTAAACAGTTGCATGTTTGATCCTCTACTGCATCCAATGATGCAAGACCCATACTGCACATACAGAGTACATGCCTGCAGCTCAGGCAGTATATCCTGTGTGTATAGGAGCAAGGTGGTGATGATGGTTTCTTATATTGTGTCTCCATTTGCAGAACACTTTCAATAGCATTCCAGTGAGAAATTGCAGCTGTGTATTGTTGCATGTCTTAGATTATGGAGGTTTAAGTATTAACCAAAAATTAGGGGGAGAACAGAGAAAAGAAACATTCCCTGGCATGTGGATAACATAAAGCATTTCCATTAAACTTTTTTCGGTCAGTTTAAAACTGTTAATTATTAATACTAACAATCAATATGACATTTTTGTTTAGTGATGTAAATGGAATAGGTTATGTTGTTTTATAAACTTTATGGTTGCATGTGAAATAAGTAATAAGTATTTATACTTAATTTTGTTTCAAATAGTACATTCTGGAGGGTATCCAATGCCCACGGTTAATTACCATGAGTAATCAGGCAGAGGGGGGACAGGGTGGAACTGAGTTCCACCACCTATAATGGTTGGTGGATTTAGTTCAACCTCCACCATGTCCCTGCACCGTAATTCCGACAGAAAAGCCCTCCCCACCAGTCATGTCAATAGATGATGCACAGTGCTAGTGTCACTGATAAGCTGCAGTCATCTCCCCCTTCCCCAGGTCCCATTGGCTTCCTTTTCTAGCATGGCATAAGTGATGCAAGGGCCATGATGAAATTTCACCACTATTTGGATGAACCCACTGTATAAATAGTTTGCAATTTAAAGGGGTGAATTGACAAAGTCTAAGTGCAGATCATCCAATTGCAAGCAGCGGCTTGTGTGATGTCATTATGCCTGTGCATTCAAATACAAAAGCTTGGCTTGCAATTCCCATAATTTAGATGGACTGTACATACATTAGTTGTACCTCTGCTGCTCTCTGGCTTAATTTGAATGAAAGGATCATCCGCATCTACAGTATGTGTATCTGTGGGGATTTTCGGAATTGTATGGGTATCATTGAGGTATCCAATTGTGGCTTAATGTGTATAAATAGGCGGCTATGGGGCATTCACAAAAGTTTTCTCTGGTTTAATCATGTGGTTTGGCCAGCATGCAGTTTACATGTGGTATTAGTTTTGAGCTTCCAAACTGCAGTGTAGTACAGTAAATATTGCGTTTTCATTCTGAAAATATATTTTTTCTGATGTGTGGTGGTTTGCTAATCATATACAGTATTGTACTATAATAAATCATCTCCATAAATCAGTGTCAGTACAAATATAAAACGGAAAAGTTTTAAATAATTGTGAAGGTGGTCAGCATTGTACATCATCATATTGGCCTGCAATCTCACATATTGTCAAGGAAAACATGTGTACTGTATTTCCAGGTTTGGCCCCAGGTACTTAAGGGGTTGTGATCAAATCTGGGAGGTGTGGCCACACCCCTTCTGGGGGAAAAATACTGAAAACTACCATGCGCTCAGCCAGGAAGTTGCAATGTTGACTGCAACGTGCACCCTGCAGCTTCTGTTATAAGCTCCCTGCTGGTTCCCTCCAAGAGGTCTGCGCTAGGTAATTAATACTAGCTCTACCCCTCTCTGAACGCATGGGTACTTCCCTCGCACATAACCGTGAAATTGTGGTACTGGGAGTCAACTTTTTTCTAAAATAATTCTTTCTTAGTTTTGTATTCTGCCATTTTGTGTGTACTTGTAACACAAAATGTATGTGAAGCAGGGTTTTATAAATCTTTACAGATTTTAGATAGACCATAAGAATAGATGTCATTGTTGCTATTCAAGAATTCTGTTATTAAATGCATTTGTCCACAAATCCAAACCCACACTCTCCCTTTGCAGTTAAAAAGACAATTTAATTTAGTCCAGATCTCAGGACTTATCCAAGATGCATTGGATACTTGTAACAATGTTAGGTGTGCCAGAAGATTGGGCGTTTCTGTTACTTGATGCACACTTTATTATATGAGACAAACCCATCCCCAGTAGTATTCATTCAATTAGGGTCACTGTGTATTGGCTGATGTAGATGTCAGTACTACTTATCATCTTACTGGCTGGTACTATCTTTGCTGGCTCTGGTTAAAAGATCATGGTAATATAATGTTTTTAAGTTATTGCTGACCTTTAACTCCTAAATAAAGGATATCCTGACTTTAGGCCGACAGTAATTAGGTAGTCATTAAGTCGACCGCTATTGGTCCACATGCATTAGATCAGGGGTGTCAAACTCAAATTCATCGGGGGCCGCATCAGCGGTTTGGTCACCCTCAAAGGGCCGGTTGTATCTGTAGGTCCCCTTGTATAATTATAATGCCATGACACCACAGGCTGCTCCCCCTGTATAATATAAAATGAATGCCATGACACCACAGGCTGCTCCCCCTGTATAATAATAATGCCATGACACCACAGACTGATCTCCCTGTATAATATAATAAAAGTAATGCCATGACACATAAATGATTATACAGGAGGAGCAGCCTGTGGTGTCATGGCATTATTATTATTATTATTATTATTATTATTATACACGGGGACACCTCAGGAAACAGCAGATATATATATTTTTTTTATTGTGAGTGTGATCCTCATCCTCACTTACTGTTTCTCCGTCTGTCCTGCAGCTGCTGACGCTTCCATTTTTTCTTCCTTGCTTGCTGCGGCCACACTGTCCCTGCCTGCTCCTACTTCTCTACAGATGCATGGGCGGGCGGCGTCATCGTCATGACGTCCCCACCCAGTGTCTGTCACTGCCGGGCATCAGAGGGAACAGGCGGCCGGGCCCCCCTCCACGTAGCCGTGGAGGCCGGCGGCCATGTTTCTGTAGCCGCATACATATGTGCCTACAGGAACATGGCCGCCGACAGTGGAGGAACAGGTAAGGCGGCCGCGGACGTGGACGCGGCCCGCAGCAGTCCTGTTTTAGACACACTGCCCCTGCGTGCTATCTCCTCGCGCGGGCCACATGACGAGGTCTGGCGGGCCGGATTTGGCCCGTGGGCCTTGTGTTTGACACCCGTGCATTAGATCGACATGGTCAAAAGGCTGACATGATAATGGTCAACACGACATATGGTTGGTTGACTTGAGTTTTTCACATCTTATTCCCATTTTTTTTACCTGTTCATCCACATGATATATGACTGAGAACACTAAATTTCTCGACAAGACAACAATGTGTGGATCTCTACAGCGCTATCTCCGGAAATGTTTCTTGATTCCCCAAGCAAATATGGATCAAGACTCCAATGGTGTGGGAAAGAAAAAATAAAACAGTGAACATTTTTTCGATTAGTGAAGGTCCATGCACTAGATCTCAATTTCTTCCAAATCTCAGAGTGACTCACCTAGTCTAGCTAGGAGATGTTCCCATAACGGTTTCTTTATAGATTGTATACAAAAAAAAAAAAAGGAGGACTCACCAGAGGGCAGTGCCCTATTTTCATCCAAAGGTATCTTTTATATAATAATCCTTAAAACACCTAGGTGTTTTAAGGATTATTTTATTCTGGACTGACCCCCTATCCACTGGTGTGCTGTCACCTACACTACCTGGACTTTATCTCTTCCTTTCCGGGTGGGAGAGGAACGTTCTTGTGCAGTGGGAGGGTGAACGTCCTGCTTTTAAGAAATAAAATCGTTATTTTGGATTATCCATATTGCCTGTCGCTTTGGATGTGGAAATAAAAGATACCTTTGGATGAAAATAGGGCACTGCCCTCTGGTGAGTCCTCCTTTTTTTTTTTTTTTTTTTTTGTACAATCTATAAAGAAACCGTTATGGGAACATCTCCTAGCTAGACTAGGTGAGTCACTCTGAGATTTGGAAGAAATTGAGATCTAGTGCATGGACCTTCACTAATCGAAAAAATTTTCACTGTTTTATTTTTTCTTTCCCACACCATTGGAGTCTTGATCCATATTTGCTTGGGGAATCAAGAAACATTTCCGGAGATAGCGCTGTAGAGATCCACACATTGTTGTCTTGTGGTATTTCTTTTGGGTGTGGTATCCCAATTTTGTGGTATTTCCAGCAGCAATCTCTGTTTGTGAGCGCGAGTAATTTGTGTCATTGTTTGTACTAAATTTCTCGAGCAAAGAGCGAGCCATGTGATGCGATCCATGGTAAGTGGCGCCATGGAACTACACAAGTACCTTAAAAAAGCTCACGTTGATCTTTTCATGTGTCAACCTTTTTTCAATTTTGACCTTGTGCATGTCAACCTTCTGGGCTTGTAATAGATATCATGTGCACACTGACACACACACACATATCATACACACACACACCTTCCCTTTTTAAGTAAACATCAGTAGAGCAAGTGCCTCACCCTGCCAAACTGAAGCCTGAGGCATATAACTCCCATCTCCTCAGCTTCTGAAGCACATCTCCGCATCACCCGGCCACAGGGAGCCAAGCCTTGGAGGAGCTGCACACTGCCTCTGTAGCTAGCTCCCCCTGCTGTCAGCCTGCACAGTAGCAGCCTTTGTCTCTCTAGAAGACAGCTGCCAAGAGCCACACAGCCCGCTGGAGGCTGCATTTCAAAATAAAGAAATAAAAATCGGTTATCTGTGCTGTCGCATGCCGCAGTGCGTTTTTTTTAGGTACTCGGACCCCCCACCGCATGTGCATATGGCTATATGGATTTATCCTCAGGACAGTCTCCTGCATTCATGCTGATCATTATATTAATATTTACATTTTTGAGATTTTCAAATGTGATTAGGCTACACAAATAGCAACACAGTCATCCATGTTCATTTCAATTTTCTCTATTTTAGAAGAACTCTAATTGATATTGCCTGTTGTGCCATTTTTTTACAAAATTGCTGATTTGGGGCCTCATTCAGAGTCAGTTGTAATTAAGTGAAATTACAACTGCTGGCACTAGGCGGGATGGGGAATGGATGGGGAACGATACTATTAAGCATACCTTTGCACTGTTTATATATAGGACTCCAAAGTGCAATACAATCCATTGTCCATCAAACCCTTAGCTGAGTACACAAGATGATTATTTTTAAAAGATATTCACAATAAAGATGCGTACTCCCTTAGGTCATTAATGACCCCCCTGTTGTCTGTACATGCAGTAAACTCCAAACTAAAGTTTACACTGTACTGTATATATATTGTTTGCTCCAGGAGTTCCAGTTCAAGGGAAATCGTAAATGATATATTTCATGGACGATATTGGCTAATGTGTAGCCAGCTTTAGTCCCATGCATTGCGGAATATATCTGTCTTAGCTATGGAAAAGTAACCAAACTGCTGACATATATCAAAATGGAAGTTCTACAATATAACAATATTACAATATATAATTTACTAGTAAACCCGCTTGAAGCAAATGCTTCAAAGCTAGATGTAGTTTCACTTGCTGCCAAATGATGGCAGTGTTTTGGTGACACACGGACAGCAGACATATACAGATGGAGCACCCCTGGTTCTTGCCCGGGGATCGCCAGCATGCCTGCACTGGCGATCGCCGTCGCAGAGGCGCTCCATCTGACTGGGACGCGCGTGCGTCTCACACGCACGTGTGTCCCAGTTTCTGGACGGCGCCGCTGCAGGTCCCTGCCCGTCCCCACTTCAGGGAGACGGGCAGGGAGAGGGGGGACGGTGGGGCAGCGAGGGGCACCGGGGGAGGCGGCGGGCGGCGGAGAAACCACCATAGCCACGGGGCGCTCACCAGCATCTCGTGCGCGCGCGCCCTTGGCGAGAGTCGGCCGCTGACGAGGGCTGGCGGTAGAATCGCCAGCCCCTGCAAGAACTAGGCCGGCTCCATGTATATATATATACCCTTTGTAATTGGGTCCATTGGAAATCCTTGTATTCTAATTAGGTGTGTGGTTTCATTCTATGTAAATGCATATAACCACTTACATGGTATTAACAAAACGTACTTCACGCTGTACTTATGTGAGGAGGATGCAGCATGTATGCGTCTGTCTGTAAATAATTGGTTATTACTGGCATGTCAAAAATTAACTGAAGTGTAATGATCCTTAAACAGTATATATCCATTACCAAGTACTATTGTGTTTTGGAAAATCTTGTTTGTTTTTTCATATGCACAGTTGCCATAGAAAGGGAATAGGTGGCTGGTTGCTATAACAGGAAAAATCACATTGCAGAGACTCCTTTGTGAGTTAGCAGTACGCTAATGATTGTTTCTTGTGAATTGTGTTATTAGCAATGAATTCCATATGTTGTATTACATTCCTTGTTAGAAAATAATTATGGTGTAAAACTAGGTATGAGGCTATTCATGTCATATAAGTCCTATAGAGTTGCTGTGTCTTCGACTATAATCTCCTTAAAAATATAATTAAAAGAAACATCACACTGCATCAAACTAGCAGTTTTATAACCGTATAATGGTAATATGTATGCCTCACACCCACAAACATCACATTTGTGAATTATACTAGTTTTTTTTATGGGTAGAACAATATATAAAAAACACCAGAAAATGGAACCCATAGGTCTCAATGATCACACACCTATTTATTACTCTCTCTTTTGGGAGTGTGGTCATATTACTTGCTTCATTCAATGCATTTTTCACAAATGAAATGCATTGAGGTAAAAGAAATAACATACAGTATAATGACCTTCCTAAGAGGGGTGTAGATTCATAACCCTCACTTTTATCCTGTCAAATCCTATACCTTTTCCAGGTGCGTGTGAAAGCACCAAACCATATAAACCGGGTTGACCATCCCAGCAATTCGACTCAGGTTATAAGAAGGGTTAAGCCTGGGTCGTCCTGTGTATAATGGGTGACCCGGGTTTATTGTGAAATTGACGAACCCGGGTCGGACCTGGGGTAGACATCCCGGTTCCGACCCTGCTGAGTGATGTGAAAGCGGTATAACTCAGTCCTCAGGACATCAAACAATGCATGTTTTCCAGGTCTCCTCCCCGATTCACAAGTGGATGTACTGATATGTGTTAACGAGTTATGTATACACCTGTGCTCCTGCTAGGTGACCTGGAAAATGTAAGTTGTTTGGGGTCCTGAAAACCGAGTTTGAGAATCTATGAACTCACTTATTTTTTTTGTTTGAGAGTGTATGTACTGTATGCGTGTGTTAGTGTGTGTGTGTGTTTTTGGTACTTATATGTTAGTTGGGCGCCCACTAAGCTATTTGCTTAGTTTTCCGCATTTTTCCATATGTATCTGTATGTGTGAGTTTGATATATAATTGCTTGCTGCTCACTACAAAGTATCATGTAGTTCAAGGATAAAAAGGGAATGTCAATGGCATCGCCACCTGGTGGTCATAGTGCTCCTTTTTTGTAGATAATTATTTTTATTTCTCTATCTTAGCATGTTTGGACAATATTTTTTAGAATCCTCTCTAAAATCAGCTTAGATTCAGCATTGGTTCTTAGGTTAACTAAGAAATGTTATGTTCTATTAATTAAATAAATAAAATATTATATGCTGGTGACAAAATTTAATTTTGAACAGAGAATCAGAGGGAGCTTTGATCTAAAGTGGTAAATTTGCAGTCATTCTTACCAATTTGATCTGAAATATGGCTAGGACCCAGTGACTGGCTGATTTACAATTAGCTGACTGCGGCTAATCTGCCGTATGAAATACAGCAGGGTAAGCCATATACGGCTGTTACGAATGGCTATGCCATCAATAGAACAAGGCCATATGTGGCCATAATGTTCTATCTCAGTGGTCACCCGACAGGTGCACTCATTACACACTGACACATTTTAAAAGATTCACAGGTGGACCTAATTATTTCACTTGATTTGGTGAGGAAACCTGCAAAATATGTACTGTGTGGGATCCTGAGGACTGACTTTGGGAACCTTTGTTCTATCTGATCGGCAGATTTACCCTTATTTGTACTTGTGAACATGGATGCAAATTCACTAGTAAATAGGAATGTCAAATAGAACATGTTTTTTGTTCGTATTTGACTGAAGCCTGCATGGATCATTAACCACCAACCCAGGCCACCCCTGCAAGTGTCCCAAGTCACCCCAGGTTGCCACAGCACCCAGTTTGTGAATCACTGCCTTAGACCTAAGCATTCAGGACCATGCTGGTATAAAATAATGTATTATATAAGTTAATACATTTTACAAGTTCCCATGCACCACTAAAGGTCTACCTGCACAAGTGCATAACAAGTCATTCTGCTTCTTGTAGTTTCCAGAATTGTCTAGTAGCTATGATTATGCTGTCACTAGGAGTGAAGCCTGCTTTCCTGTCTCCCATGGCAAAGACCAATCACAATCACCAACATATAATACAGACAGACATCATTAACAACCGCCAAATACTACAAAATGCATTATTGACCACCATATACTACAGACAGCATTAGTGATCGGCTTGTTCTACAAACAGCATTAAACTTCTAATAACACCCCTTAATCTGATGAAAATAAAAACCTAATCATAATTTGACACATTAAATCCTTACCCCCCTATGCTTATTCTTAGTATTATTTTACATAAAATATACCCCATTACTTTCATTCCTTAACTTACCGTTCAGAGGTCTCACCTGCTGAGTCTGGTCTTCTCATGTTGCAGGTACTTTGTGCAGTAAGCAGTTGCCGGTCAGGTGGGTCCTACAAAACTGCTGCTGCCTGTAAGGAGTATGTGGAGCAATGCATAGACAGACAGGGGATAAGGAAGCTGTTCTTCTATTACTGCGGGTATAACTGTGCAACTAATTAATGAATTAAGACAGTATATCGCAGCATAGTCCATTGTGCTTTACAACTGTAAACAACAGTGATAAAACAAACTGGGTAATAACAGACTGACATAGAGGTAGGAGGGCCCTGCTTGCAAGTTTACAATCTATAGGACTAATAGTTGGCACCTTTTATAATCCCTACAGGATGACCCTGGAGGGTGATGTCAAGGTGGAAGATATATGGCACGTGGTGTTGGAAATTGCAGTTTTAAAGTCTATAGATTGTAAGCTTGCGAGCAGGGACCTCTATGTGGTCTGTTTACTACCCAGGTTGTTTTATCACTGATTCCTATTGTAAAGCACAATAGAATTTGCTGCGCTATATAAGAAATTGTAAATAAATTAATTAATAATACAGTGCAGCCTCCTGCTATACAGTAACATGTTTTGTGGCATTGTCCATAGGGTAGCAAGGACTGCATTTCTACAATTCGGTTCAAATTGCTTCATCAAGTTCTCAGACCATACACCTCCCTGTGTCCTTGGAAACAATTTGGGAGGTTGACATTATCCTCCAGAATGTAAGTCTTCTGGGTATTCCAGCAGAGCAATCAAGTTTTTCCCAACAATAATCCTCATTGTGTTGAACCTCATTATTTAAGCACTGAAAACCCTTGGGTTGACTGTTCCAATCAATGGAGAACAACCTACAGTAAGAGAAAATTAATTGGGCCTGATAGACATGAATGCAATGTGATGTTAAGTGATTTTTTTGCAGCTACATATGTGTGAAATTTTGCACACCACGTGCGACACATGCGTTACACAGTGTACACACAAAGACGCTATTGTAGTCAAGATGAATGGTATCAGAAATGTTGTGCAAAAGTGATTGCCGTTACTAACCAGTGACTGGGAGGTGTCTAGAAATGTATGATAAAATGGTCTGCTCATTGAGCGTGTTATTGGAGTCTCAGTTGAGTGTCATTACAAGCAGCTGCTCACAGACATATAGCTGCAGGCATAGGAGGTCATGGTCAGGTGGAGAAACTGCACCTGCTACAGCAGGGCTCGCAAACCCTGGGGGGAAGGTCACCATGGCGACCAGATTCTGCTTTCTAGCAACCAGATTTTTTGGGGGAGGAAGAAGAATCTGGTCATGGCACGCTGGCGGAAAAAGCCAGGCAGAGCGGTGGACAACTCACCAGGCTGTATGAGAGCAGGTCCGCTGTAGCTAGTACAAAACTCGAGCTGGTAGGGGCGTGGCCTTAGCATGCAGAGAAGACTGAGTTTCCACTAAGCTCCTGCCGATCCCCACTGCATCTGAGGTCTAAGCACCCGATCGGTCTTCCGCATACCAGCTGCCGGATCCCTGCGGCATGCACACCAGGTCCCCGTGCTGCCTTCACGCCGGGTCTCCCACTTCCTACACACCTCAGTTCAGATATACCAATGTACACCAGGAAAGGAGTTTGTATAGGAATTTGCATAAAGTTGCAGGCATCTGGCCACCAATAGACGCTGTGTGCACTTCAGCATCTGGCCCATTATGAGAAACTTCCAAATTGCAATTGGAGATTACAATTACAAGAAGTCTTGCAGCATAAAAGTTGTGTTTAAAACATATTTAAAGTAAAAAGTTTTCTTGTTTTACCAGAGTTGGGGAAAAAATATACTGTATCTGGGCCGATGGTTGCCCTTTTTGGAAATATCTGCAAGTGCATCACAAGCCTTGAGTTGGTGTTTGCACAAACATCTTGTTATTTCTTAATTCATTTTAATTTATTTTAATTTCTTTCGAAGTACATGAAAAATTAGCTATATTATTTATACTATATTGTGTTTGCCATTTAACAATCCAGTAATTATTATTAACCCTTTGAGTAACAAGTGAATTTGTCAAAATTGGTGTGAAAATTTCCAAGCAAACATTTGTATTTATCATATTGACCTGTAATGTTTACCTTACAGTATATAGGAAATATTATCATTTTTTTTTACACAACGTTTTGTATTTGAATTCATCTAACAAAAGAAAGCGACAAAACTTTGCGTATCTCTCACAGAGATGTTGGCACTCAAAGGGTTAATGACAATACTAGTATACATGATGATAATAACAATACTTTCTAACAGTTTACAATAAGCTAAGGCTATATATTGGTTTCATTATTTAATTTTACTTTATATTGAAAAAGTTATTACCGTAGACATAAACTTGATTACTTCCATTGTTCAGTATAAACAAAACGCTTCTCTGTTTTTTCTACTGTAAATGTTCTGGCAGCATTCAGGCCTAATTTCATTGTGGCTGGTCAACTGCATCTTGGCAGGGTCTGTCAGTGTAACTCAGCTTTGAGATAATGTATTTGAAGTGTGCATGTATTTCCATTGTTTGGCGGACTTAGTATGTATGCTTTTCATTTATCTGTGTTTTAAATGTGGAATTAATGTAAACCTTTGATGCCATCATGACAAAAAAATATATATATCAAAATGTGAACAACAGACAGGACTAACTATAAGTAAAGGGCATGTAGATGATGTCTTATGATTTCCCAAACATAAGTACTGTATATTTGGTCAGTTATCCTTAAGCCGTGAGGAGGGTTAGATTTAGGCACTTATGACAGACTTTGGGTTAGGCAGGTAGGGTAAGAGGTTAGGGTTAGCTGCATGGAGGAAGAGGTTAGGGTTAGCTGCACTTTGAAGGTGGGTAGGCTGCAGGGCGGGAGGTGTTATGTTTGGGCTGCGGGGAAGGATGGTTAGGGTAAGGCTTTAGTGGGGAGGGTTAAGTTTAGGCTGTGGAGGGGAGGGTTAGGCTGCGGGGTGGGAGGGTTGGTGTTGGAGGCGTAGGGGATCCTGCCCGCTAGACATTTATATGTATTCCCTGTAGTTTTAGCCCAGTCTGTATGCAAATGTACCATTAAATAGTATAACAGCATATCAGTTTTCTGCAGTAGAAACAAAAACATATACATTTGGAGCAAATCTATTTATACAATAGAGAATTTGGAATAAACAAAGAAAAGTACTTTCTCTTTTTGGGGCACTCAACCAGCTAATCTATACATTTTTAAATACAAAATTAGACCAAAAGGTGGTCATTCAAAATAGCAAGTATGTATCTGTGGTCTTTTGAGAATAAAGTCCAAGATTTAAAAGACACTGGACCCACAAATAATATCCATGGTGTAAAAGAAAGTGTTATGGCCCCCATACATTACTGCGACTTCTCCAAGGTCAGGTCACAGACAATCCCCCTGGAACCACCCGCTAGCTTCCTGGGTGGCGATATATCACATGCAATCCCAGAAAGTGCTTCTGGATGCTGTCCGATTTGACAGATTCTACATGCAGTACTTGAGGTCTACGGGCTCCGATCCAATGCGCATCAGGCCGCATCTAAAACACATGCGATTTGCCCGATTTCACGCGATTTCTTGGCCCGGTGAGTCAGAATCAGGTGAAATCTGGCAAATTCGCACTAGTGTACGGCCAGCTTTAGTATTAAAGTCTGTTTAAAGACACAATGGTCAAAAACCTTTGGCAAATATATGAAAGCTAAACTCACAACATGAGGGATAATTTCTGTTGGTGGTCAGTAGCCAGCACACCAAATGAGTATAATCGCAACAGAAAATGAATGAGTATTGAAATAATATGGCAATACATTACCTACTTTAGTTCAATATAATACAACATTAGGTACTTCTACAGGGCCGAAACTAGGGTTTCCGGCGCCCGGGGCAAGGCAGTCATTTGGTGCCCCCCCCCCCAGTGATGCTGCTGCGCGCCGTAGGCATAGCATAGCTACAGGGGCACCCGTCTGAAAGATTCTAGAGAGATAAACTTACACACATCACCCTTACACCCTAGTACATTTTCTGAACCATAGTGTTTCTTATTGTAGTATTAATATTATACCCCTAATAGTGTCATAGTTAATAAACCATATAGTGCCCTACTTCATATTTTCCACACAGTACTTGCAATTCACATTCTGAATACAGTTTCCCCAGTTCATATTATGCTACTTTACAGTGCTCATTGTTCATATGTTGCCACACTATAGTGCCTGTAGTACAGTACATACTGTATAGTACAACATTATAGTGCTATCCAGTTCAGATTATGACACATAACAGGGCAATGGGTTCATATTATGCCACACTATTATGCCTCCAATAAATACTGTGCCACATTGCAGTGTCCCAGGCTATATAATTTAACATGATAGTGCCCTCTAGTTCAGATTATACCAAATTGCCTCACATAATATATTAATGAAGGTAGTCAATCTCACTATGTTATCTATGGATTTGGACATTTGTGGGCAAATTATAAATTTCTTAGTAAATAAGTCAGGCCTGCTATATAAGAATATATAATTGTATCACCTACCATAGCTTTACTTTTGTTTGTGTTTACAGGGAGTGTTGGCTTTGGTCTGCAGAGCAAGTCACAAGCAAAAAGTAGCTGCAACAATCTTATGGTCACCAGCAGTCCGATGATGGTCCAGAGGTTGGGCCCCATATCCCCTCCTGCAAACCAGGCTGCAACACCGTGCAATCAGATGAGTCCATACTTGCAGAGAACACTAAATCTTCAGCACTTAACAATACCTCCATCTGATACCAGGTCTTTATTGTACTATTTTTTTTTTCCATATGTTAATATATAAATTAATAGCCTGGTTTCCAACAATTTTTGTGATGTGACAAACCTAATCTAAACAAATTTCATGACACATCAATTAAACTCTAATAATGAATTCAACTGGAACTGTGAAAAAATTGTTTAAAAAACACAATTGCTAAGAACGTATCTATTTGTAATAATTTTCAATTTACAATTATCACATACTGTATCATTTCTATTGCATGCCTTTAGCCTTGTTAGACTTGTGAGTTTTTCTTTTAATTCACCTCCCTGCTCCCCCACCCTGTCTCTCTGTTTCACACTCACTGGGTAGTATTCAATGAAGCTGATTCGCCATGTTCTACGGCGAATGTGTGCTATTTTCATGCTCTAAGGTGAATCTTTTTAATGAAAAAGTGAATCACCCTATTCAATGTATATTCAATGATCAGATGGCGAATTGCTTTCTAAGTGATTTTCGCTGTGTGTCACCGTGTAGCAATCGCCATTTTTTTATGGTGAACTGGAATGTGAACTTTTAAAATAAAGGTTTTTTTTTTTTAAATTTGGTGTAAAACAATCAGGAATTTTATTATGTGAAGGGGCATGCTATTTTTATTCATGTGTTTACTGCACATGAATATATATTTAATTACATTTTTTTTTTACACATAACAGCCAGCAGGGGGCCGAGAGCCGCTCATTAGATGTTCATATATTCACTGCTTCCGATCATTACATATGCAAGATCGGGAACAGTGCAAGCGACTCCCTACCTGCGTCCCCTGCTAGCTCTCCTGGGTGTAAGCTGGTGCTGCCTGGGTCCCGGGGAGCCCTCCTCCCCCCCACATACATTCTGGGGCAGGCAGGGAGACTTCCATCTCCCTGCCTGCCGCCATCCCCCAGCAAGAATCGCCGTCAGGGGCAGCGAGCAGTGAAGGCTCCAGCCCTCCGGAACACGACGACTGTGCAGCGAATCCTAAACAGGATTCGCTGCACATGCAGAAAATCATCATTGAATACTGCCCACTATGTCCCCACCCCCCCCTCTCTCTCTCTCTCTCTCTCTCTCTCTCTTTCTCTCTTTTCCAGTTATTTAGTTATCAATAAGTTGGATGTAACTGTCAATATATTAAAAGTAATTAGTAGCTTAGTAGCTCATCCACCACAGCCATAATTTAGCTGGCCAATATCATTTTTGTTTTTAGGGTGTCACCAGTAGCCTTGATCCCCATTTGTTCTTACTGTCAGTTTTGTAATCACATGTATTGTATCTTATCAACTCCATTTCTGTCAGTTATTTTAGTTCATTGATTTATGGTTATTTCAGCCAGTTATTTCAGGTCAGGGAATTATGGTCATATCTTTCACAGTTCATCCAGTGGAAGGCCCAGAACAGACTTACTGGTGTTTACTTACTCTGGTGGAGTTCTATTTAAGATGAGATGTTACTTTGGGCAACAAATTAGAATCTACTTGCTTATTTAGCACCTTCTAGAAGATAATAGATGGAATCTGATTGTTTGTGCATAGCGACATCTCATCTGAAATAGAATGCCCATCTTACTACATAATTGTCAATGTTCTGGCCACCGTACATAAACTGGAGGTCCAACCAGGACCCAAACCCCTAACACACAAGAAAAGGAAGTACAGTACAGTATTGTTAGGGTGCACTTATGGTCCTACTGAATTATTACTGTGTTAAAATATAACCTTTATTTCATTTGGATAAAAAGTGGTGAAATATTAAAACATAGTATAAGTGAAAAAGAAAGGAAAAATCGTGAATTAAAAAGTTTGGGGCCACTGTCTTTGTAAACCTGTATTAGCAGGGTTAATATTCCCTGTGTGTATGATTGTCCTTTTAATTTCTGCTTATGGCTGTGAGACTTTATACATGTATTTAAATATTTATGTTAGGATACAGGGTTTCTAGTATCAGTCTCTAGGCACACTTTTACTTAGTTAGAGTGAACCGATATTTTATGTCAGTTTCAGTGCTTCTTGCGTGTCAGTATAGTTACACTCTATATTGGTAAGTGAGATGTTAATCACTCTGAATGGCTCAGTCACTCATATACAATATTTGTGATTTATAGCAGGACTGTATTCGGTTCCAAATAGATAATCCTAGTGGCCGCTGTGCTTGTTATGCTGCCAGTGACTTTCACTGCAACTGACTATGCCTGCGTGTCCGTGCTAATAGCACTGTGATGGAATAATTTATATAATCACAGGCTTGCAATATCATGCCCCATGTGGGCATGATATTGCAAGCCCCAGAGTTTGTTTTTTGGGATCTGTGTTTTCATCCAAATCGATCCAATGGCAAGTCCAAAACAGGCCAAAGTATACCAATAAGAGGTCCAAACTGGGTCCCCAACCCCCTAGTATTTTTTCTGAGATATAATGTTATCACACTTCATTTAGTTTTCTTCTATATCCATAAGGTGTAAAATCCAGATCAGGCAACCGTGGTGACAGTTCTGTCTGGAACATTTTTGCCCCCTAGTATGTTTTCTGGGATCTAATGTTACCAGTCTATGAAGTTTTCTTCCTCATCCATCCAGTGGATCAGAACTGTTGTTGGCAGCATGAGTGGGACCTACATACAGTACTGTATGTTATGATTAATGCAGTTTATACATGGGTGGTTTAATTAGTAAGATAACATGCAGGGAGGTTAGATATAAGTGGACACATCTGTAGTAAAGTCAGATTTATGCCCCTAAAGGGCACTCCAGCAACTGAAATTCAATGCCAACTTATCAAGGTGTACTGTGATCATGTAATTTCATGGAAATAAGTTTGGGTTTGGTGCACTGCCATATACAATGGCAAGACAGATGCTCAAGATGAGCATTGATCAAGCCAGCCAAGCACATCTACCATCGGCACTGCAACAAACTGACACTTGTTACTGTTATATGTTATAGCCGTACACCACCATAGGTTGTCGATAAATTTCAACTGCTTAAAACTGGCTACAGGATAGAGAACAGAGCTTTGTTGTAAACTGTCTAGTTTCAGGATGGATACCGTTACTAAATGGAGTATCACAGGGTTCGGTACTAAGGCCACTTTTATTTAACTTATTCATTAATGCTATGGGGGTGGGATTACTCAGCAAAGTTTCCATCTGTGCTGATGACACATAACTGAGCAGGGGTGATTAGAATAGACAAGGATGAGTTGGCAGAAAATGGGAAAATGAGGTTCAATGTTGATAAATGCAAGGTTATGCATCTTGGGAGACACAATCAGTGTGCTAGTTGTAATCTAAATGGGGTGGCATTGGGTAAATCAGAATTGGAAAAGGATCTAGAATTCCAAATCATCAAATTTGATGTGTAGTGCTTAGTGTCATGTAGCAACAAATAAAGCCAAGGATACTAGCCTATATAAAAAGGGGAATGGTTGCTAGGGAGTTATATATAAGTATGCCACTTTACTAGGCATTGGTTAGACCACATCTGGAATTTGCAGTACAATTCTGGGCTCTGCAGTACAAAAGGGACATCATAGAACTGGAAAAAGTCCAGAGAAGAGCAACCAAGCTAATTCAAGGGATGGAGAATTTAAGTTATGAAGACAGATTAAACAAATTTGGATTGTTTACGCTGGAAAAGAGATGTTTAAGGGGAGACATGCTTAACATGTACAAATATATCAGGGGCCAATATAAAAAACTGTCAGGCACCCTTTTTGCCTTTGAGGAAGGAGTATAGAACACTTGGGCATGCGTTTGGACTAGAGGAGAGAAGATTTCTAACCCTCAGAAGGAAAAACATTTTTTACGGTCAGGGCAGTTAAATCCTGGAGAGGTGGTGTCGGTAGACACAATACATACACTTAAAATAAGGTTGGACAAACATCTATTGATTACAAACATCCAGGGGTAAAGCACACGCTCATCCATTGCCACAAATTTGAGTAAAACATTACTTATGTTATAAGTATTTTCTTGGAAGGCACCAATAAATCTTTGGGGCATTAACCCTGAGAAAATACAAATTACATAAGTATTGAAGTAATAAAAATGGGAAGAAAATGGGACTCTTAATACATTTGTTAAAATTAAAGGACATATACGGTACATAAATATAGACAGTCATCATAAGATGATGAAAAGTTAGCTCACAAACTATTTGTAGTTAAATAAAGTTAGTTACCTAATGGAAATAATACCAATAATATAATGCTTTTGTTTATGAATAATTCACAATAACTAATATGTCTGGCACCACACAGCTCAATGCTCTCTGCCAGCCAGTTTCACATTCCAGTCGCTGCTGAAGAAGGCGCTGAGACTGTGTGCTCTTGGATGCAGGGCCGCGCATCAGGATTGAATCATCATTGAATGCAGCTAAACACTGTTTGATTCAGTGTAATTTTCCATTCGATTTTGCTTCTAGGAGCAAAATCGAATCGAACACATGTCAAAATCGAGGCAGTGACTACAACAGCAAATCAAATATACTGGTAGGCTAATTGGCTCCCAATAAATTAACCCCAGAATGTCTGTGTGTGCATGTACATGTGGTAGGGAATATAGGGGCAGATGTATTAAGCCTTAACAAGAGATAAATGCAAGGGTGATAAAGAGAGATAAAAGTCCATCCAATCAGCTCCTTACTGACTTTTTTCAAACACAGCCTGTAACATGGCAGTTAGGATGTGATTGGCTGGACGTTTATCTTCTTTATCACCCTTGCATTTATAACTTGTTAAGGCTTAATACATCTGTCCCATAGATTGTAAGCTCCACTGGTGCAGGGACTGATGTGAATGTTCAAATATTCTCTGTGAAGCACTGTGGAATATATGTGTGCTATATAAGAAACTGTTAAATAAATAATAAATAATACAATCACTGCATACAGTATGAATTTCCTGTGTTAAGATGTTAGTTAGGAAGGGCATGAGTACTTTTAGCTAATTAGAAAAGATCATTCTGAACCATACTTGCATACCCTTTCAGAATGGTCAGGAGGTATACAAAAATTGGGTAGCCTTCCAGGCCCATCGGAAAGCCTCCCTGACCCCCTGCAAGCACCCCAGACCCTCTCAGCTTCACACTTACAGCGCACAATTGGGTAGGCTGTGGGGGACCTAATGATGCAATTCGCACTGAATCACAACATCATAGCCCTGATCCACAGAACACATTTGTCAGTTTTTTCTGCCCCCCCCCCCCCCCCCCGGACTGCCCATATACTTGCCAGGTACACCCCCATGCGCCAACTAGTCTGCCCCATCACAGAGGAGGGGTCCGCAATATCAGCAAGTATGTTTTAAATTATGAGTCTGGTTTACAAAAAGGGACTATTCGGCTAAGTGTTACCCAACACAACTTCCTCTAGTGATTTTGAAGTGCTGTGCCTCCTCATTATCTGTGCATATACAACTATATGTGATTCCGAGTCTTAATTATCTTTGTGCCTGATTCTGATTTACACTGTATTGTACAGCTGCAGGGAAGCAGCTGTGCAATATTGAACAAATAAAATGCAAATGCAGCAGGAGGCAATTGTAGGAAATATATGTATCCTGCATACATCTGCCATCCAAGTGCTATGGTTGCAGCACTCTGCCAACCTGTGTAAGCTGAAGCTTATTCAACCATGACCATTGGAACCAGGACTCGCACACCCAGGGCTCAGCAAGCCCACAAAGCGAGGTGGGAAGGGGGGATTTCTTAACACCATTTCTACACTTTTGTAGATGCAGACCCCCAACAATCAGATTTGTACATAAACCATTGGGTTTGCATACAGACTTAATTCAAGTCCTTAGTTGCATCTGCACATGAGACTGAATGGGTGTATCTGGGTGGCCTGGGGTGTTTGCATGTAGGAGATTTCTTGTTGGAATTGTAGGCTATTTATAGTTGTGATTATATATAGATCTGTACAATGTCAGACGGGCCTCCTTCACCAGGAACATGACTGGCGCAAATGCCCGCTGATGGTGATAATGGTTACTTTAACTAGCCGATGGAATAATTACTCGTGTTATTGGGATCTCTGCCAATATGCTGTTAATGTACATATTTTTTTGGTTATTTTTGTTTTTATAATGTGATCCACAAATCTCTATGATATAATATGATGAGCATCCTTCTATGATTACTATGAACCGTGTTGATGTAAAATAATGTGCATCTTTGCTGCTATAATGCAAGTGGCCACACTGTTGGTGTAATGTGCAGGGATACACAGCCAATATAATATAATATACTCCCCTGGCAGTGTTATGTGATAGGCACCTTAACTGGTATAAAATGCAGCTCATTACAGCAGTTGGTATAATGTATAATTTTTGGAGATTATTTCCTTCTGGGGAGCCAGTTTTTTTTTTTCTGTTGGGGACAATGTATTTGGGTGCCAATATGTACCTGCAAGGATGGGTATTCAATGTGTAGGTCATGGCGGTCGAGCTTGCTCGACCACCGTGACCCTGTCCCGTTCTCGGTCAGCTCGACCGGGAACATGCAGGCGGGATTCAATGTACCGCCTGCAGTGGGACAAGAAGGGGCCGTGGCCGAGGGTTGCGGCCAGGAAGAGATAAGCTGCAGTCGGCAGCCCGACAGCTAGTGAAGTTGGACTCATTCTGCTGAGAAACCCTGCTCAATGCTGTCGGGGAAGACCGCATTGAATAGGGCCCAGTGTTTTTTTTTTAGGGAATTTTTTTTTTTTTTTTTTTAAATATAGTCTTTATTTAATTTTCAATTTCATTTTTTATACATATATAGATATATAAAAAAAATTTACTCACACACATAACAAAATACATATTAATAAGTACAAAAGACAAATACAAGGTACACATATAAAAAGACATTTCATTTGACATAATACATTACTACCGACCCCACCCACCCCCATCCACCCCCCCTTCCCCACCAGAGAATTGTCTATCTATTCTTTATCCTCCCCTAATCCTGTCCCTCCATTCCTCCCATTAATTTCTAACCACAGTGTATTTTTTTAGTGTTAAAATTATGCGTATATACTTGTGTCTATTCCCCGTTATAATATTTTGACTTAATCCATATATCCCATATTTGGTGGAATTTATTCATGTTTCCTCTCTTCGTGTACATATACCTTTCATGTGCAATAGTGCTATTAACCAAATTTATCCATTGTTTAATATTTGGGCTCTCATGTGCCAGCCACTTCCTTACTATCAAAACCTTTACTAGTGAGACTAGATTCATTATACATTGTGTTTGGAATTTATTTGTGCCAATTTGTACTTTACAACTTAATAAACATACTTTTTCATTCACCACACTTTCTCTAACACCTATTTGTCTAATTTTTTGTCCTACTAGTTGCCACAATTTTTGTATATGTCTACATTGCCATATCATATGTAGGAACGTTCCCTGCTCTGAGCTACATTTGGGACACAAATCATTATTACTATTATCGTATTGTCTTAATTTAACCGGGGTCACATACACTCTATGAATAATGAAGAGTTGAATTTGCTGAAACCTTATTGATGACGTTGCCTTCATTGGGGAGGCGAGAGCATTTCCCCATTCCTGGTCACTAATATTTCCTATATCCTTACTCCAATCGTTCCTATTTTTATCTATCTGGCTGTTTTTTATATTTTCCAAAAGTATTTTATATATCCCTGAGACCTTTATACTTTTTTTAGGGTCTAGCATTTTTTTTACCGGGGACTCTTGTATATTTACATTCTCTCTCCCATATGTCGCGCTCAGCCCATTTCTTAATTGGAGATATCGGAAGAACATATTTTTATCTATATTATATTCTTTTGCCAACTGCTCAAAGGGCTTAATCCTCCCGCCTTCATATACTTGATGGATTGCTCCTATGCCGTATCGCCCCCAACATACTTTAAGTTCCTTAGTCCTTAATCCACTATTTTCTCCCTTAGTCCTAATAGCCCAAATTGGAGTTTCGGGGTCCACTCCCTCGTATCCCAGTAGTTTATTCGTCTGATCCCATATTTTCTTTGCCTGCTTGATCAGTGTTTTTTTTGTTTTTCCCTTACTATTATCCAAAAGGATCTGCTTTGGGGAGTCTCCCTCTCTGGCCTGGTTCACGAGTTCTTTTAAGTTTTCATCCCCATCTTCCATTATCCATCTCTTCAGATGCCATAATTGTGATGCCATGTAATATAATTTGAAATGTGGCAGCCCCAAGCCCCCTTGCTTTTTACTTCTATTTAAGGTATCTATTTTTATTCTCGCCCTTTTATTTCCCCAAATGAAGGTGGAGGTTATACTATCCAATTTTTTAAAGACCTTCATTGGTATGGACACGGGCGACTGTTGAAAAATATATAACATCTTTGGTAAGACCACCATCTTCACCATATTTACCCTGCCTGTTATGGATAGGGGCAACTTTACCCATGATTTGGTTTTTCCCTGATACCATATTATCATAGGGTCCACATTTAACTTTATAAAATTTTCCGCACTATTTGAAATGTAAATACCCAGATATTTCATACTTTCCGTCCATTTCAATACCCCGCCTAGTATCATACTTCGGGGACTCTCTCCACTATGTGGCATTATACTGGACTTATCCCAGTTGATCTTGATTCCTGATTTTTCCCCGAATTCTTCTAGTATTGATAATACAATCGGTATTTCCCTCCCCTGGTCAGCCAAATATATCAACATGTCATCTGCATAAACAGATATAATCTGTTTGTTTCTTACACCCTCAGTCCGACCCAGGCCCCTTAATTCTGAATTTTGCCTTAAGGCGCATGCCAATGGCTCTATCGCGAGGTTGAACAGGACAGGGGACAGGGGACACCCCTGTCTCGTTCCCCTCCCGAGCTCAAATGATTCCGTCACATGCCCATTGACCTGGACTCTGGCTTTGGGCGTCGCATATAAGGCTTTTATCCAGTTAATACACTTCTCTCCAAATCCGAATCTCCTGAGTACCTCCCATAGGTATCCCCATTCTATACTATCATATGCCTTAGCGGCATCCAATGATAGAATGGCGGAATCCCCCCCAATTGTTTGGTCGATCTGGGTATTTACATAAAACCTACGAATATTAATTGCAGTGCTCCTATCTTTTCGAAAACCCGTTTGGTCCTCATGAATGAGTTTTTCCGCAGCCGCCTCTATCCGTTTTGCTATTACTTTGGCTAAAATTTTAGCGTCCATATTTATCAAGGATATAGGTCTGTATGCCTCCATAGAACTTGGGTTTTTATTCTCTTTCAAGATCAAAACTATCATGGCCTCCCCCATTGATTCAGGGATTTGTCCTCTCTGCATACACCTATTTAGTAACTCTGTGATTTTGGGGGTCATTTGGCTACAAAATTTTTTATATAACTCGGATGGTAATCCATCACACCCTGGTGCTTTTCCTCCCGGGGATGTGTTTATGGCCTCTCTAACCTCTTGTTCTGTTATAGGGCCCTCCAATATTTCTCTGTCCTCCTCCTTTAAGGTGGGAACCTTAATTCCCCGCAGGAACATTGCTATCTCCTCTTCTGTACTTGAGGATGTGGTTGCATAAAGGTCTGTGAAATACTGAAGGAAGGCTTCTGCTATTTGAGGAGTTGTCTCTGCCATACTTCCGTCCTTTCTACACACCTGGATTATATTGTTCGATTTGTTTTTCTCCCCCCTAGCTAATTTTGCCATAAAGCTACCTGGTCTATCGTATGTTATGTATCTATTATGTGACAGAAAGGATTCTTGTCTCACTGCACGCTTCTGGACTTCATCCATCCATGCAGCGTTCGCCTTTACCCTCTCCCTTTTTGCCTCTTCCGTTCTATCCTGCCAATATTTCTCTTCCATGGCCTTACTGATTTTTTCAGCTTCTACATTTTTTTCCCTAGACCCTTTTTTAATTTGTGAGATCCTTTTTATAAGGGCTCCCCTCATGGCAGCTTTACCAGCATCCCACACTATGTCTTCCGACGCTGTTCCTTCGTTAGCATCAAAATAGGTGTCCCATTCCCCAATAATCTCAAGGCCAGCACCCATCTGCTCCAGCCAAGATGGGTGGCACTTCCACATTCGCCTGCCCCTATCTAGTTGGTCTTTGACTTGGACCATGATGGGTGCATGGTCTGAGATCCCTCTTGCCATGTATTCCACCCGCTCTATCAGAGGGAACAGGGTATCATCCATGAGCGCCATATCTATTCGAGAGAAGGATTCGTAAGAGTGTGAGTAACAGGAATACGTCAATGTTTTAGGGTGTTTCTCCCTCCACCAATCCCTCCAACCTATATCCTCCATAAACCGGTGTAACCCTTTATTCCCACCCTGGGAGCTCATATTTCCCTTCCTCCATCTATCCAGGCTAGGATTAAGTACATTATTTAGGTCCCCCAAACAAAGTACAGCAGCCCCCTCTGACTTTGCGGCGAATTCCACCGCTTTTTTCAACACATCGTATTGAAATGGCGGAGGAATGTACACTGCCATAATACATATCTGGGTATTATGCAATTGACCCTGTAAAAATACATATCTTCCTAGAGGATCTATTTCTTTTCTTTCACATATAAAGGGAACATTTTTATGTATCATAACGGACACACCCCTTGCAGCATTTGAGAAACAGGAATGATACACACTACCCACCCATGCCCTTTTTAGGGCCAAAACTTTTTCCCCTACCAGATGCGTTTCCCCGAGACATATAATTTGTGCCCCATCTTTCTTGATTTGATTCATCACCATTGCTCTTTTGATCCTATCATTTAGGCCACGTACATTCCAATATACAATTTTTACCATTCTTTTGTTTTTTTTTTCAGGTTTTTTCTTATTTTGATCAATGTTCAGGACATTCTTAGGCAGACGACAATATACATTTTTAGACAATTCTCTACCATACCCCTTCCCTCCCTCCTCCCTGTATACCACCCTCCCTGCAGTATACCTTTTACCCATACCCCTCCCCCCAATCCCCCCTTACACACAAACAATCACTTGGGGCAATATAACCTCCTGATGATCACTCTCTTGAGTGAGCCCACTGACATATTCATTTCTCATATTGATGATACATTGGGAGAGAAAAAAAAAAAAAAAAAAAAAAACCCTCGTCAACTGGCGGACCTGAAACATATTTCTTTTCTACACCTTATTTTAGCAGTATTGCATTTTTAATTCGCTATTTCCCCTCCTTAGGTTTATAACTGTCCAGCCAACCAGTCACATCCTCTGGACTGCTGAAAAACTTCGTTTGTCCTTCCACAATAATCCTTAACTTTGCAGGGAACATCATTGAGTATTCAATGTTATACTCTCTTAACCTCTTCTTTATATTCACATATTTCAGTCTTTCTTTTTGCACTTCCCTAGCGAAGTCCGGGAAAATCATCACATTGCACCCTTCTGCAACCAAATTCTGGCTTCTGGATTTACGGATTATAATATCCCGGTCCCTAAAATTTAATATTTTTGCTATTAGCGTCCTTGCTGGGGCTCCTGGTGGTTGGGGTTTCATAGGCACCCGGTGTGCTCTCTCCACACAGAATTGTAGCGAGAAAGTCTCCTTGCCGAACTGGGCTATCAGCCATTTTTCTAGCCACATCTCTGGGTTGGCTCCCTCTGTTTTTTCGGGTATGCCAATTAGCCTGATGTTATTGCGCCGTAGGCGCCCCTCCATTTCCGCCATCTGACTCTGAACCAGTGCCACTGAACCAGTTAGTTTTTTAATCTGTTCTACCATAGGACCCTGTATATCTTCAACCTGGGATATTCTATCTTCCGTCTCCTTAATTCGGGTCTGCATATTTTGTACTGATTGTCTTAGGAGAACAATTTCAGTTTGGGTCTGCTCAATTTTACCACTTAACCTTTCCTCGCTGCCATTGATAGCTTCCAGCAGCTTTTGGACTGAAGCTTCTGGGACCGGGTCTACAACCATTGATTTTGACATCAACGATTTGTTTGGGGACAGGGACTCACGGGGTTCCATACTAGGGGGTTTAGGCTGGTTGCTGGTATTTCTTGCAAACTTTTCTAGTTTTGCAGCAGCCGCTGTTTGCCCAGTCTTGCCCATAGTTCTAGTGTTATATTTGGAGGGCAGCTTGCCTTCCCCCCGTGTTTTCTCCCCTTTTCCCCTGTTTTGTACAGGCTTTGTGTGTTTGTGCCCTGGTACCTTAAAGCCACCTCTGGCTGTCCGTCACTCCACCGTACTCAGAGTCCTTCTCTTTTATGTAGAACAGTCCGCTGGGGGAACCTTCACCCCACTCAATGACGCTAGGAACTGCTGGGCTGCCGAATGGGACCGCTGGGCGACCACTTGTGAGATCTTGTTATCTTTTTATGGTCCCCACCTCCACACTTCTCCAGCGGCACTCTCCTACTGGCAACAGCCCACCAGTCTCTTCTCATTCAGTCACGGCGTGTATTGTGGTGGCGGGTCATTCAGCTACTGCCTCCTTCTGTTTGCCGAGTCTCTCCGGCTCACCGTCTGTCTGCGACGGAGCTCCGGCTCACCGCCCGCTGCCTGCGTCTCTCCACACGGCCCCGTCTGACTGCAGCGGAGCTCCGGTTCACCACGCGCTGTCTGCGTCTCTGTCTGCGTCCCTCAGTACGGACGTCACACGCCGTCACCTCTCTGCGTCTACACACCCGGTCCACAGAATACACAGGATACTCGGGATGCTAGGCGGTGTCGGAGCCTCCGTCTCCGTCTCAGTTTCCCACACCGTGGCACTCTTCACTCTCCAAACTCCAGTACGTAAGTTCCTTCAGTTATAAACCTGACACCGCTCGTGCTTCAGTCCACCATATGCACGGTGGTTTTTTCTCTCCCGCTGTTACTCCACACACAGCATGTCAGCGGGCTCACAGGCTCCCGCCCTACACAGAGACTTCCGTGATCACGCCCCTCCCCTCAACAGGATTTTTAGGGAATTTGTGGTTTTGTTTTTCCTATTGAGGCCAATTTGTTTGATTGTTTTCTGCAATTCAAGGCAGTTCTGTCCACTCCCTACCTCAAAACTAATCCTGCATAAGGTAAAGCGGAGGGAGGTTAGACGCTAATGGCTGGTTCTGATTGTGGTGCCAGTTAAAGCCCCCAGCTGGTGATTTTCCCTTCTCCAAACTCGGACTATTCTTCCAATCCCCATTCTGATGTTTAGGATTTGGGCTTGTTATGATATTTTTGTTGGAAATTGTTTGCGTATGTCCTACATGCTATAAGTATTCTCTGTATTATTGTTAGTTTGTCCTTGTGTAAAAAGAACATGTACAGAATAATGTGGATGAATGGGTGAGAGAAGGGGGATGAATGGAGGATGTATGGTGGTGGAGGGGGAAAGAATGGGTGAGTGATCGAAAATATGAAAGTAAAGAACTCTAAGGAGGATAAAGGGATGGGGGAGTAAAAGTCAAAGTAGGAACGGGCAATGGGGAATATGGTATACTTGTAAAAAAAAAAAATAATTATATGGTAAATACTGTATGTATGAGTTTATATCTTTTTTTTCCCTCCGGGAGCATACTTACACTGTGATGTCATTATTTATATAATTTATTATTCTGTATATGATTGTATGCAAAATTGTTGCAATATTTTTTTTTTAAATAAATGCATTGCCTAATCTTCCCTCTCCATAGCCTAACCCTATCCTTCATCAGTTCCCCAGTCAAGTTCTGAACTTGGTTTAGAGGGTTTATTTATGCTATTCTTAATTTTTGCTTTTAGTGGAGTTTCGAATCTGCATTAGATGAGATGTCTCAGTGGCCCTTATTCTGATCGGTGCGGATATATCCGCGTGCGTTCGGCCCGCCGATGTTTTGTGTCTGCGCATGTGCAGAGGCGTCTCTGCGCATGTGCGAGCGGGGAGTACGGCCAAATCCCGCATGATATGTGAACACTCCGAACAGGGGGTGGAGAGGGGCGTGAAGGGCTATTTGGGCTCATTACCATATGCATACGCCCCGCGTTTCATGGGCGTTCCCATGAAAACGCTGGGCGTACGTATGGTAATGCGGCCGTGACGCACGTGTAGGGGGCGGATATATGACATCGCCGGATGTCAGCTGCCCGCCCAGATCCCTGCTTTTGCACGGAAAAATGTCCGTGTGGTCTGAGGTTGCGGGTGCTGGTGGAGCACTCGGTCCTGCATTCGATGGTCTGCGACCATCGAATGATGGGGGAGGTTCCCTTAGATGGAGGAGGCGTATTCCGTGAAAAATACACGTGCGGTCCGTTCGGACAGCTTCTTACCGCATACGGACGGAGTTGGCGATCCGTATGGAAGGCGGGGTTTCGCACGCACAGTCCTGGCCGCATAATCGGCTCCGGCCGCACCGATCAGAATAAGGGCCAGTGACAGGTACATAGATATGTCGCCTCAGCGAGTTTGATAGACAGGCAGATAAGCCAAGTAGATCACCAATATTGTTTTAAGCATTTACTCTTGATACTAAATGAACAGCTTATCTAAATGTGGAATTTCTTAAGACAAGACTCAGTAACTTTGACCAATTAATGTTCCTCATTACGGTACTCCTTCTAATCGATCTGGCATTGTAGACCACCCCTGGAAATACAAGCATCGAATATTTTTTTTCTTGTATTATTCTTGCTGCTGAACCAATATTGAAAAAGGTTGAGAGCTGTTGGAAGAAAATCAGTCAATCATCAAGGTATTCTTTTTTACATTCAAAACAAGACTTGAAATATTTTTTTTATCATTTTGGTCCAAAAGTTCTGTAGCCCAGAACTCACAGCTGGAACATCAAGAGTGGAAACAGAAGTGAGTTCAGGAACGTAAGGCTGTAGATTGTTCATGATGAGCAATGGAAGATTGGCATTTTGCGCTGTTCAGCTCATATGTACATTCTAAGGAAGGGATCTTACAGTTACACTTTCATTATGTCTATTGGATAGTGGATAGTATGCCATTGAAAACATCAAAGCATTTACAAAGTGATGTCTGTAATCTTGATTCAAACTGTACCCCTCTATTAGAAAGGACCTCTTACAGACAGCTTGAAGATATCTTTTACAAATAGACTTGTGAGTTTAGAAGTGGAAAAAAGCCCTTTTAAAGAGATTAATCGTTCCACTATAAACATTATTATACATTACCCAGAGGGAATTTAACGCTATTCTAGGGGGCAGTTCAGTTGCAAAACTCATCCAAAGCTTGTGCAGCATGAAATCATATGTGGTACTAATGGTCTTTATCAAGAAAGCTTGTGTTGAGCACATACTGTATGGAGGAGGATGCCTCAATTTATTTTCCTGAATAATACAAACCTAATTGTTATACTAAGTGATGAATAGAAGATGTTGACTGCGCCCAAGGTACTGCAGCCCGCGAACAGCCAAGGATATACCACATCCACAACGACAATTGTAAAACAAGAAGGTTGTCACCGGCGCTGTACCCCCATACACAATAAATACAAATAGTCCACAAAGGCGGGCACCACTTAAGGTTGATTTCTCAAGAACTGTTTAGTCTGGTCGTTAGATCCACACACTGGTAACTGCAGTGCTACTATGATAGGAACTACTATGTGGCTCACATGTATAAGGTGTACTACTGTGTACCATGAATAAAGGACACTACTGAGTAATGTGAATAAGGGGTACTACTGTGTGCTATTAATTAAATTAAGGGCACTACTATATGGTGTAATATGAATATGGGGCACGACATGCAGTCTAATGTGAACATGATTGTGCTACTATGTGACGGAATTTGAAATGGGTATACTATTGTTTGACTCCCCTTCCTTTTGAGACCACTGTATCTAAAGTATTGGAAATAGGGCACACAATTTCTAGTTTGCAGGGTTTTCCAAAAATCCTGGCACTGGTCAAGGCTCTGCCAATTGGAGGAGGGGGTTGGGGAAATAAGTTTCACCACCACTCCAGGACCAGTATAAGCCCTAGTAATAACATTGATCCAGTTAATTGTTTCAGTAAATAATTAGACAATCATGTGTAAGCTTTCGTGGTCTTGCCTTTTACACCACTGCAGTCATGAGGCTGAGAAAATTTACAGACCACTGGTATGCAATACTTCACCAAGTGTTTGACAGATGTGTAAAAAAGGGTTGCAGTGTTACTCTCTATCAGCACACTTTGCATTTCTAATACAGTAAACTATAGTCTTAAGATTTCATGATTACAATTTTTTTACCGCCTTGCGCTTGTATTTTCTCCACTTTGATTTATCTTGAATTCCTAAAGTTTTTATATATTTCTTTATTACCAGTTTCCATATAATCAACCTTTCTGCACTTGTTGATTACTATCAATAAACTATCACTGTTTATTTGCAATTTAAGCGGTTAAACCAGTACCCCTGAAGGGGTTACATCAAAACTTTTGGGATTGTTTGCATAGTGCAAGGATTATTCAACATGATTGATTTATTGATAGAAATTTATGAGCAAGCGCACATTGTGTAGAAATGTTCTTTCTGACAGTTTTTCTAATTTAATAGGTATTGTCATCCATGAGAACCTAACACCTCACCATTTAACAGAGCTCAAACAATATACAGTCTGAATGAGAAACTAGATTTGTTATTTGTTTTGATAGATTTATTATGTAACAAAAGCCTTAAATATATATTTTCTTTACTCTTTTATTCAGGTCTCTCATGTCCCGTGAGTCTCTTGCCTCTACAACTTTAAGCCTATCGGAAAGTCATTCTACAATGAGTGTTAAACAAGAATGGTCTTATGGGTATAGATTTCATCCTTCTAATCATGGTTCTCAAAATAGTAGTGAACCAGGAGATATACTTAGTATTCCACCCGGAACTTCTATGTCCAGTAATAGTGTCAACAACTCATTGCCCTCATATCTGTTTGGCATAGAGAACAACTGTTCACCTTATCCTAGTCCTAGACATTCTTCTCCAAGATCCCATTCAGCACGATCAAAGAAGAGAGCACTTTCATTGTCTCCATTATCTGATGGCATAGGAATAGACTTTAATACAATCATTCGCACTTCACCAACTTCATTAGTTGCCTATATAAATGGGTCAAGGGCTTCACCAGCTAACATCTCGCCTCAACCTGAAGTTTATGGCCATTTTTTAGGGGTCAGGGGGAGCTGTATCCCTCCAACATGTACTGGGTCAAACTCTCAGAGAAGTCTTCTTGCCATCAATGATAATGTATCTATTCCTGAGAATGTGACAGCAGAATATCAGCGCATGCAACAGCTGGAACAAAACAGCTTGCAGGCTGAGGCCATGAACAATATGGTGGTTCGGCATAGCATTGGTCTAAATGATGGGCAGACAATGGGCATTTTAAAAAGTGAAAGGGTGGATGAATTTCCAGTTGGCACAATTGACATGACTTCTGAAACTCCCCTCCCTCTCGCAGCTCCTCCTCATCAAGGTCCACCACCACCTTACCATGCCCATCAACATATGCATCAACATGACTTGTTAAATCATTCTCACCAGCTGTCACTCCCACCTCCTGGACAGGTTCCTTTACTTGAAGAGGAGGGAGAATGTGAGGACTTTAATGGTAAGCACTGTTGCCGGTGGATTGATTGCAGTGCTCTATATGATCACCAGGAGGAGCTTGTACGGCACATAGAAAAGGTTCATATAGATCAGAGGAAAGGAGAGGACTTTGCTTGTTTTTGGGCAGGTTGTCCTCGAAGATACAAGCCCTTTAATGCTCGTTATAAACTTCTCATTCACATGCGGGTCCATTCTGGAGAGAAACCAAACAAGTGCACGGTAAGTTCCTTCTGTTTCATAGCTAAATGTGGATATTTTTGTTATTATTTAGGTCATTATGAATATTATAGAGGCCAAAAATAACACTGACCTTTGAAAACAATAAAGCTTTTGCACTGAAAAATATACATATACAATAGGGTTTCATATATCTTGAGATTGCTAATATATTGAATTTTGCTGATTGAATATGACACCTTTAAATGAGTTCTTATGTTGTTTGAGTCAATATTTGTAGTTGCATGTCTGTTTGTCTATTTTTTCCAGCAGGTTTATAGGCATTGCAAAGAGATATAGGGGTATATTCATTTTTGCGAGTTGTAACAGCAATCAATGGTGGAAACGGCGTGTGCGGCCGCCTAAACAGTGAGGCTCGCAGCTAAATGCAGCGGGCTCCCTGCATTAGCTGTGAACCTCGCTGTTTGGGGGAATCCTCTGACAGCGAGGGTTCCCCTGAACATTGAATAGGGTGAGTGGCCGGCACTGCATTGAATACTGCTCATTGTAAATGATCACTTTATACTAAATTTACTGAGTTATTTAGTAAGACATTTAAAATTGCAACTAGACAATTATTATTTTTCTAATGTAATAGTATTAAGATTCAGTGTAGCGCTCCGCCCCTTTGGTGTTCGGTGCGATGACACAATTATTAGGCAGGTTTTGGGTGCTTAAATTACCTTTAATGATAATAGTGCAAGAGTTAACATGGTTTCATACAATGCAATACGTGTGGTGGCACATATACACAATAAAGAGGTAGGGGGGGGGGAACAAACAACGATGGTGGGATAGTGTAAGAGGGGTATCAGGGGATTGGGACAGAGTCCGGGGTCGGGGCAGGGGTTGGTGCGGGGGGGGGGGGGTGGGTTGGTTTGGCGGTGGGCACAGGTGCGGCGTCCCGCTCGTCTGTGCGTTGTTCTTAGAGCTTCCCTGTGGTGTTGCTCGGGGGCCCAACTTGTCCTGTTGGGTGGCGTGCCGAGGGTGGGTGTTTGCCGGCGGTCGGGTGCTGCCGGTGGTCTGGTGCTGTACGGGGGGGTGCTGCTCGAGTGTGCAGTGCTCGGGGGCTGCTCGGGCGGAAGGACCCGGGGGGAGCTCCGTTGCCACGTGGGCACGTGAGTGTCTCATGCACGCATGCCCCATGGCAGGAGCTGGTGGCAGGTGGGGGCTGGCGAAATTTTCGCCAGCCCCTGCCTGGATGAGCCAGGCTCCATCTGTACTAATGACAGAATATGTGTCATAAGTATCTTCTTTGTATTATCTTAATCATTAATGACAGGGAGGCACTGCCTCCTCTGACTTCACGTCCCTGAAGTCTACATACAGTGCTCAATAAAAACACCTTCCAATTGAAACATTTTATTTGAGCAGCCCTAACACACAAGGCATTTATGTCTCAGCAAAAACGGTCAGCTGTAAAAGCACCATCATTTTACAGCTATGATTCAACGCTGTTAGAATAAAAAGAAACAAGGTAAAAATTAGGCAACAGTGCTTCTGTAGTTTTTAAATTACTATTCATTTTACAATGACACTATTGTCTTCAAGGTCTTTGTAAAAAAAATGTGGAAAATTTTAATTATGTTAAACAAATTAAAAAAATGATAACTAAAAAATGTAAATACAGAATGTTTGAAAAAAAAAAACACACATGCCAACAGTATTACCGAGGTGGTGGGCTAGGCAAAGCACTGGCTACTGCTTCTGTATTTCACATGTTTTCAGTCATATGAAACATGTTTACCCTTTACCCCCCCACATACCAACAAAATAAGCACTTATATCTTAATATTCTACAGTGGAAAATTGTTTGACTCTGTTTTTTGTTGAATGCCTTTACTCCATGATATGTGTCATCAATAGAGCAGGCAAGCTTTGTTGCTACGCAGTAAGTGAAACTGATCCTAAATGAGTTAAAAAGGCTAAAAGCATTTTTGATGACATTATCACAGATCATCTTATAGTTTTTGACCCACTCCAGATGAAGGCAAAATGTCTGTTGGTTCTACTTATTGTGCTACATAAACCGGTGTAAGTGGCAAACCCTGGTGTAGATTTAAAGTCTTAAAAAATGCCCAGTGAATTGTTCTCTGATTGAGCAAATAAATGCCTGTCTGGTTTCAATAATACCTGTCCAATCTTCAAAATATTTGTAGCTGCTGCTGACATTTCTTTTTTAGAATTGTAGGTAGATCAAATAATATTCCATCTTGCCTTTCATCTGATCTGCTTGGTATGATTAAATAAATAAAGTTCCCACTAATATCATCCTTGTCCATCAGAAGTGAAAATTACGCTGCCATACCCACATCTGGTAAATATCAAATGCATCAAAACTCCTATCCTCAGGAGATTCAGGGTCTATGAATTGCACATGACAAAACCAGAGACAGGACAGAGCCCAAAGAAAGTGTGTGATTGACAGCCATACAAGAATTGGGAAGTCAGTCTGACGGGAAACAAAGAAATCCTCTCCAGATGTGACTGAGATGGCTCTGAAGAAGGATAGCTGCCAAAATCCAAAAACTCAAATTTAATTTGCCAGTCTTGTAGTGTGATGATCATTCACTGACCAGGTGAAAGCATTACACCCCAAAGTAAATAAACTTTCACTTTTGCAAGCAGACAGCAGCCATTAGCAAAGTCAACAATCATAATACTGCTGGCAAGAGGAAGATTGCAGGCAAATTTGGATGCTGGGAATTACCCTAAATGCCAGGTGTTGGGTAGATGGGGGCTAATGAATGTACATAGTTTTGTCATTTGAAAACAGCTGATAATAACAAGCAACAGGAAAAACTGTAGAGTACATGAAGTCCTCACATTATTAAATTAAGAGGAGCAATATTAAGAAATAACTAATACACTATAATGTATACAGTCCATCCAGAAATTATTCACAGCACTTCCACATTTTGGTATGTTACAGCCTTATTCCAAAATGGATTACATTTTTTTTTCTCTCAAAATTCTACACACAATACCCCATAACGACAAAGTGAAAAAACGTTTTTGGGAAATTTTTGAACATTTATAAAAAAATTGAAAATTAAGACATGTAAATACAGATGGAGACATGCGTGTTTGTCATGCCACTCGCCGGGACAGGGATGCGCGAACATCTCACACGCTCATGCGTCCATTGCAGCGAATGAGGCATCTCACATACATGCGCACCTCATTCGCGCCATGGTGCGAGCGTGGCTCCAGCTGTAAGTATTCCCAGCCTTTACCATGAAGATCAAAGAGCTCAGGTGCATGTTGTTTCCACTGATCATCCTTGAGATGTTCCTACAGCTTAATTGAGTCCACCTGTGGTAAATTCAGTTGGTTGGACATGATTTGAAAGGCACACACCTGTCTATATAAGGTCCCACACTTGACAGTGCATGTCAGAGTAGACCTCCGAGACAGGATTGTCTCAAGGCACAAATCTGGGGTAGGGTACAGAATATATCTGCTGCATTATAGGTCCCAATGAGCACAGTGGTCTCCATCATCCATAAATGGAAGCAGTTTGGAACCACCAGGACACTTCCTAGAGCTGGCTATCCATCTAAACTGAGCAATTAGGGGAAAAGGGCCCTAGCCAGGAAGGTGACCAAGAAACCGATTGTCACTCTGTCAGAGCTACAGCATTCCTCTGTGGAGAAAGTAGAACCTTCCAGAAGGACACTCATCTCTGCACCAATCCATCATTCAGGACTGTATGGTAGAGTGGCCATATGGAAGCCACTTCTTAGTTAAAAGCACACGGCAGCATGCCTGAAATTTTCCAAAATGCACCTGAAGGACTCCCAGACCATGAGAAACAAAATTATATGGTCTGATAAGACAAAGATTAAACTCTATGGCATGAATGCCAGGCGTCATGTTTGGAGGAAACCAGAGCTCTCTTAACTTCAGACTGGGGTGACAGTTCATCTTTCAGCAGGACAATGACTAAGCGCACAGCCAAAATATCAAAGGAGTGGGTTTAGGTCAACTCTGAATGTCCTTCAGTGGCCCAGCCTGAGCCAAGACTTGAATCTGATTGAACATCTTTGGAGAGATCTGAAATGGCTGTGCACTGACGCTTCTCATCCAACCTCATAGACCTTGAGAGGTGCTGCAAAGAGGAATGGGTGAAACTGACCAGATAGGTGTTCCAATCTTGTGGCATCATAATCAAATACACTTGATGCTGTAATTGCTGTCAAATGTGCATCAACAAAGTATTGAGCAAAGGCTGTGAATACTTTAAATACATTTTCAAGAATGTCCTCATTGTCATTATGGGGTATTGTGTGTAAAATTTTGAGGGAAAAATGTATTTATTCCATTTTGGAATAAGGCTGTAACATAACAAAATGTGGAAAAGTGAAGTGCTGTGAAAACTTTTCAGAGGCACTGTACATATGTGATAAAATATAAAACAGGATATACTGTAAGTTAAATTAGAACTTAATTAAAAACTGTTATACAGCTGCTGGGCCGGATGTAATGACACCTGCATTGGCTGGAGATGAGTTTTTTTTTAAGCGGCAATCATTTATAAGGAAAAAGCATGCTTTGTAAATGATTGCCGCTTGAAAAGAAAAAAACCTGAGCTTGGCTGGAATTCCAAACATGGCACCTTTGTGTTTTTTTAGTTAGTGATTAGTGGGAGTCTGAGCACCCACCCTGCAGGCTAAACTGTTGAAATCCTACAAGGATGTATCAGTCCTCATTCAGTTGATATAAATCAAAACTGATATCTGGACAGTTGAAAAGTTTTGTGTTTGCGGATGGGGACTACTGTCACTATGCTGTTATGTGTTCTGATGTATATGTATATAGTGAGTTGTGTTACTGTATATACTACTGGCTGGCATAAGGCAGACTAAGGGGGGTATTTAATCCCTGCCGCTATTCCCGACAGTAGAAATGGCGCCGGGCACCTATTCAATGCTGCCATTCCCAACTACATTGAAGAGGCAGTTCGACAGAACGGACCCGACTTTAAAAGCAGTTGGGTCCTTTTCGCAGAAAACGGGCAGATCTCGACAATCCATGGCCGTTTTTCCAGACACCCTCCCTTTTCGCTGATCGTCAGGCAGCACATTCAATCCTGAAATTGAATTACCACTCTAAGTTTGCATTGAATTGAAAATCTCTATAGGCTTTTGTTAAACATATTTGAAGTGGTTTAAAATACTATTTGTTAGTAAGTAGCTCACATTGTGAAAACTCCACAAAACAGCTAGATGCCACAGTTAATAAACTAATTTGAGTTTCAATTTTGCAGCAATGTGTTATCAAAGGTGAATGCATTTTTATTAATATTGTGTTGGGATTATAATATTACTCAAGACCAGTGTTATTAAATATGCCATCCAGTACTTCTTTCAATCATCATTAAGACCAAGATAAAACCTAATTAAAGTAGAGAAGTTTGAAAAAAGCTTTATCCTTTTAGAGAAAAGCTTATAAACCATTTTTTTTTAAAAATGCTATGAATTTCCTTTTATAGGTCTGCTTTTGTGCCTATAATATTTTAATATTCCCCATCTGTTTGTAAATAAGTAAAGTGAATAAAACAATTGTTTTCATAGCTCCATGCTCATTGGATGCCTAATTTATGCATGAGCTGGCAAGTGCTCAAGGAAAAAATGACAGCTTGGGCCGTTTGAGTACATTTCCATAAATGTATTCATCCCTAATAAAATTGCCTGGCTCTATTTTTATATATTCGTTAGTGTTGTAAACTATCAACCCTACCCCAAGGATGATGAAGAGCAAACATGCTGCAAGAACCGGTCATAGTTCAAGGCCTAAGAGGATAACTTTTGGCTAAATGTTCCTGGTAACGTCTAACCGTTTTATTGAGTGTGCAGCTATGCAAACAGACTTATCACAATAAAAATAATTGATTTTAATTAGGAATCGTCACATTATTGCAGGACAAGGCTCTCTTTGTTCCATCAAAAGCCTGCTTTGCCTGGCCACTAACATGCAAGGATTTCTTTACATGGCTTTAGGTAATCGGTGTGACACAATTTCACTGCTGTGACCTGATAGCTCTTTTCAAGTGATTGAGCCACACTTGTTGGAACTTGTTTGACATGTTTGCTTGATAGCAATTAGGAACAAAAGTGGCTACATGGTGTAACAATGAGTTCTTCACCGTCTGTTTGTAGAAGACTTAGGTATGAACCAAGGTATTGAATGTCCCCGTGATTTGTACACTGAGGTGTTTATCAGCATTATCTATAGCGACTCTCTTGCATGTCCGTATTACACACATTAAGCTTGAGTTGGCAAGAAATTGTGGTTCTTTTATTGTCTGGGTCACCATGATCTACTTACAGAGGGTAAGCTTACAAAATCAGGTGCTAATTATGAGACTCTTTTCTCTATAGTTTACATAAAGATTTCCTGCCATAGCTGTACAGTCCTGTGGAATAGTATTGTGACCAGTGGCGCCGGAACGGGGGGGGCGAGGGGGCAGCTTGCCCCCCCCAAAATTACTGAGGCGCCAGTATCATCCGCCCGGCCGCCTATATTTCATACCAGGCGCCGGGGATGGCTGCTGCTGCTGCCGCCGGGGAGATGTGCATAAGACGCGCCAGCCAATCACTGCCGGCGCATCCCCTCCACATACACTGTGATTGGCGGGCGCGTCTTCTACACATCTCCCCGGCGGCAGCAGCAGCAGCCATCCACGGCGCCTGGTATGTAATATAGGAGGGCGGGCGGGCGGATGATGATACCAGAGGCGTAGCCATCACGCCCGCTCAGGTGCCCAAGTCAGTGCGGCTCCCCCGCCGGCTGCCCGCTGCCCCCAGGAGACGTGGTATATTTAAAAGTCACTCACATCTCCCGCTGGACCGCGCTAGCCAATAGGCGCTCGCGGTCCAGTAGCCACCAGTTGATTGCCTGCTGGACCGCAAGCGCCTATTGGCTAGCGCGGTCCAGCGGGAGATGTGAGTGACTTTTGAATAGCAGCACTGTGCACAGCAGGGAGCCGGGAGCCGGCAACCCCGGCGACAGGGGGGAGGGGGTGCGCGGAAAGCACCGCTGCTGCTTTGCCGACTGTGGGTGGGGTGGGGTGCACTAATCTCTGCACTATCCTCGCCCACCCACCCACCCACCCTGCTGTGCACTATCCTCCAACACCCACCCACCCATGCACTATCCTCACCCACCCACCCTGCTGTGCACTATCCTCACCCACCTGTGCACTATCCTCACCCACCTACCCTGCTGTGTACTATCCTCACTCACCCTGCTGTGCACTATCCTCACCCACCCTGCTGTGCACTATCCTCACCCACCCACCCTGCTGTGCACTCTATCCTCACCCACCCACCCACCCTGCTGTGCACTCTATCCTCACCCACCCACCCACCCTGCTGTGCACTCTATCCTCACCCACCCACCCACCCTGCTGTGCACTCTATCCTCGCTCACCCACCCACCCTGCTGTGCACTATCACTCCCACCCTCCCTGCTCTGCACTATCATTTACTCACACCTTCCCGCCCTGCGAGCAAATTTCAGTCCCCCTTGGCAACGAGCAATTTCAGTCCCCCTTGGCATCGAGCATGAAGCCCATGGCATCGAGCATGAAGCCCCTGGCACCAAGCATGTAGGTAAGTGGCACTTATGTGTTAAATGTGTAATGGACATTACGATTTGTTAAATAGTGTGCGATGGGCATTGCGGTGTGTTAGTATGCGACGGGCATTACGGTGTGTTCTATAGTATGCAATTGGCATCATGTGTGGCCTTATGTGTAATTGTCATTATGGCATGTGGCTTTATGTGTAATTGGTATTACAAAGTTTGCTAAAATGTGCAATGGGCATTACGGTGTGTGGTATAATGTTGGGCCGTGCCCACTTTTCACGGAGCAGGAGCCTCACCTACTACAAATTGGGGGGGCGCGAAACATGCCCTTGCTCCGGGCACTGTGGCACCTAGCTACACCACTGGATAATACAAAAGAAATATAGGGGCGGGCGGGCGGCTGATAATAAATCAGTTATATAGCCTGGCGGGCGGGTGGGCAGCTGATTAATCAGTAATATAGCCGGGCGGGTGGCAGGGAAGATGTGCGCCCGCCAATGCTGCTTCTCTCACCCTCCCTTCCCCAGTGACTGACACATCCAGGGGTTGTCATTTACCCCTGGATTCACACCCAAACAGGTTTATGTAATTATGTCTGATTATCATAATCAGACATAATCACATAAATCTGTTTGGGGGTGACACTGCCACTTTTTCCACTTTTTACGAGTAAATGACAACCCCTGGATTAATGTCAGTCCTGGTGTCTCTGGCCACATGTATATGCCGCTGCCCGGTGTATAATGCCCACGTGTATATGCCGCTGCCCTGTGTATAATGCCCATGCGTAAATGCCGCTGCCTTGTGTATAATGCCCACGCATATATGCCGCTGCCCTGTGTATAATGCCCATGCATATATGCCGCTGCCAGTGTGTATAGTGCCCGGGGGTAACATATAGCAATTTAGGGGGCGCCAAAATGAGATTATATCTTGCCCCCCCCAACCTAAAAACGTTCCAGCGCCTCTGATTGTGACATTAGCGTTAACCCCTGTAATACAGAGCTGTCTAACACTGAAACACCATTATTGTTTGCATTGGCACAAAACAGAATGTTTTCCAATCTAGTTTTTATTTAGAAAAATGTAGTTCTGTAAAAAATAGTTATAACAATTGTGATATTACAAATAATACAAAGTATTTTTGCACAGTCAAATATTCTGGGTGGCTGGGTGTGTGTGTGTGTGTGTGTGCGTATGTTGGGGGGTGCATTTTTTATATATTGCAAAAATTAATCATTTGAAAACATTAAGTTTGAAAGAAGAAAAAATATTTTTTTTACCTAAAAACCTGGTTTTAGATTTCGTAATTAGAAAAAAAAATTAAAATTAAAAGCAATGTTTGTTGTTATATTGAACTCTGTTTATATTTAAGTAGTACACAATAGACCAGGAGCTGCCACTTCAGGAAGCTACTGTATATTACTAGACCTGGACCTTTTGTAGCTAATATCCTTTTATTAAGGAGACCCATAATGTAACACCAATAAAGTCTACAAGCCCCTCTCAGTATATTCAAAAACCTAGTGGTTGGTAAGTGATAATATGGTTGCTTAATACAGGTTGGGTATCCCTTATCCGGATATCCCACGTACGAAATATTCAGAAAACTTTTCTGAATATTTCATGGTTTTCTTTTCCCTCCTCTGCCTCATTTTTTAATACTTACCTTGTCCTCTGGTGTCCAGGGCGGCCATCAGAATCCTCTTCAGCGGCATCCCTGGCACCAAGGATGCACTGCACGGATGCACTGGTGACGTCACCGGCGCATCCGCGCACCCCCACAATGCATCCTTGGGACCAGGGATGCCGCTGAAGAGGATTTCGATGGCTGCCGTGGATGTAAGGGGACACCGTGGACGTCGGTGGTCCATCGGTGCCCCGCCCGGGGACCAGGTAAATATGGAAAAAATATTCTGAAATCCGCAAAAATTCCTTATCCAAAATGCTCATGGTCCCGAGCATTTCTTGTAAGGGATACTCAACCTGTATTATCCCTAGGTTTGTACAGAGGTGTATGTGGCTTCTAACCCAACTTTCTCTATTGAATCATCTATATAAATTACAACATTAAACCCTTCCCAGTCTTTTTCTACCTTATCTCCAAATATTCAAAACGCAGCGTAGAATAAATAGACATGTTTGCTATGATAATTATTTATCTCCCTCATCACCTTCTTTAAAATATAACTGTTAAAGCAAAGATAATAAGGAAAACATCACCATAGCTTACAGTAGGTAGGGTGGTCACTCCTTTATACGTTATCCAGTAGACTTAAAGTTCCAGACTAAAATGTGTCAGAAACTGATTCTAGCGATGTGGCAGAGGTGATGGCACAATAATGTGCAAGTGGTCATTTAAAAAACTAGCTTGCCCCACTGTATGTGACACCCTCCTGTCACCTCACAGAAAAAAACGACCTTAGAATAGATTCAGCAGGAAGTCTAGACAACAGGCATCAAGTATCCATGAGTGACAGCATTACCTGAGGGTGACTGACGTATGTACATGCAATGTCACCACTGACACAGTCACCACACTACTTTCTCTCTGCTTGCTTTTCAATGCACAACAATATGCAGCCATCCTAAGGCCTGTGTAAAATGTCCATGTCCAAAGACACACATATACCAGTGCAAAAGCACTTAATGCAAGCATCCTAGAGCCATCTATATGTTTTATTGTCATGGATGGAATGATCTATATATATATATATATATATATATATATATAACTGGAAGATTGGCGGCACTCGGACGACTTGAAATAACTGGAGACCACACAGGTTCAAGATCTTTCGAGATTTAATCTCGTCATCAGGATTAAATCTCGAAAGATCTTGAACCTGTGTGGTCTCCAGTTATTTCAAGTCGTCCGAGTGCCGCCAATCTTCCAGTTATATTTGCCAACCCAGTCGGGCTAGTGCTTGGGAAGGCACCGGGCGCCATTATATCACAAAGCAGAGGAGTGCCGGCTATTCCACTATATATATATATATATATATATATATATATATGATAGTGAAGAGACAACAGCGGCACTCTGGGGATTTTTTGAAAAAATATATTTTCAGCAAAATAAGCTTCCAACGTTTTGGGGTATGTGACACCCCTCTGTCAAGGTTATACCCCGAAACGTTGGAAGCTTATTTTGCTGAAAATATATTTTTTCAAAAAATCCCCAGAGTGCCGCTGTTGTCTCTTCACTATCCTGTACTTCTGTTCCTGAAGGCACCTGGGTTACCTGTACTGCTGGAGGAGTGCCAGGCCTACACCCCTACCTCTCTCTCTCTCTCTCTCTCTCTCTCTCTCTCTCTCTCTCTATATATATATATATATATATATATAGAGAGAGAGAGAGATTGTAATGATTTTAAAACATTTAAGATGCATACACACCAGGTGATTTTGGGCTGAAAGTAACTCACTTTTTGCATTTTGAGCTACTTTGAGCTCAAAATCACATATTGTGTATGGGCGAGTGGTGTGCACTCAGGCATCATTGCTGGCCGTTGGCCTGTTTGCCAGGCTGAGTGAAACACTTTACACAGTCTCCTACTGTGGAAAGTGTTTCACCCCCCGTGAAAATCACTAGGCCGGTTGAAAATTGCTCAGGTTGTATACACTGAGCAGTTTATCAGCCAGCAATGTTCACATCGTTGCTCGGCATACACACTGGGCAAAAATGTCCAGTGTGTATGCACCTTTTCTTACATTTTTTTATCTACTTCCTCCTTTTACTACCAGTATATTTTACTTATTGACATTACTCAGGTTCTCTTTCAGGGAAAACAGCTGTCTTCGTCTCCTGTTATCTGTCCTATTAATCTTCAGTTAACCAATGAAGACACCTTTTAACTTTAAGTGGGAACTGAAATGCAATAAAATTTGATGAACATAAATATTTTGAACATGTGATCCAAGGAAGTCTATGTATTAAGTGAACTATATATCATATATATGTACGTACAGTGCATTATTTTGTGTTTACTAGGGATTCTTTCTTATTCTGCTGATACTTCCTCCTCCTTCAGTATTTGAACCGTTTGAGTGCCAATGTTGCTGTGATCCTCAACATATCCGCTAAAAATGCCAGCATCGCTCACTTTTCTTTAATAAAAATAAATACAAATACAGCCAAGTCCTTTTACTGAAGTTTAGTTAAATATTGCACCAAAAAAGAACAGTCGCTGTGAGCGATGCTGGTAATTTTTAATGGGTATTTTGAAGATCTCTCACAGCAGCATTGGCACGCAAAGGGTTAAAGAAAGGTTTGCTTGGCAATTTTCACACCTATTTTGACAAATTCCCTTTGCATTCAAAGGGTTAAAGAGGTTGACATTTACAAATTGCTTTTAGAGCCAGGGGCAAAACTGTAGCATAAAATTACAGTAAAAATAAAAACGAAATATCTCAGATTCCAGTAACAATAAATTCGTATGTTCATGTATGTGAATAAACTGGAATGTGTGATGTTCTTATATATAAATTATATTCTTTCAAAGTCTTCTTTATTTTTAAGTGCTATGGTGTAACATTCTGGAGGAAATTTACTAATATGAGAGTTTTATTTCAGATGGTGTGTTGCTATGGGCAACTAATCAGAAACTATCTAAAGTTGCTAAATAAATAAGAAGTCAATTCTGATTGGTTGCTCATAGAATCATCCCATGTAAAATAGAACTCCTATTTTAGTAAATTCACCCCCTCTGAATTCTTAAAAGTTTGATACAGATTCTGCTCTTTTTTTTTTTTTTTTTTTTTTTTGTTTATTGAGGCATTATGAGTAACATACATAGTAATAAAGTTGCATTTGTACATACATATAAATTTGTCTGGTATCATTTATGATATACTGTACAATGCAGTTTACATCTTGTGAAGAACGATTCTGCTCTTTTCTAACCTAGTCAACACATAGAATAGAGAATTTGGCAGTGGGTAAGAACCACTTGGACCATCTAGTCAGCCCTAAACAAAGATGCACAATAAAGTTTATTTTTTCCAGGGAGCCAATTAAATCAATATAGTTTTGGATTGTGGGATGGAATATGAGGAGAATATACAAACTACACACATTTAGAGTTATGGTGGGAATTGAACCCATGACCTCAGTGCTGTGAGGCAGTAATGCTAACTATTAGACCAGCCATAGTTTCCATGGTACTAATCCTGTCTTCCATAAGACAGAACCACCATCATTATTAATATTATTGACAGTTCTCTAAAGGTGCCCGTACAATTGCTGGGTGCGTTGAGATAAGCACTCCCGTCACAAATCTCATCGCACAGCTCATACAGTATGTGCTGCACTTCTTGTACTAGATCTCATCTCATTGCATTGCAAAACCTATGCTAGTGGTTCCCAAGCTTTTTAAAATTACGGCACCCTAGAGCAGGGGTCCTCAAACTGCGGCCCTCCAGATGTTGTGAAACTACAAATCCCAGCATGCCTTGCCATAGTTTTGCTATAATGGAGTGTTAAAACTGTGGCAAGGCATGCTGGGATTTGTAGTTTCACAACATCTGGAGGGCCGCAGTTTGAGGACCCATGCCCTAGAGTATCATCATTTTTTTCAAGGCACCCCTAGGCCAAATGTTTCTTATTGAGATTTTTTGAAAAAAAAAAAAATATTAAATTCACTGTGTTTATATGTCATTCTTAGGGTCAATTATGTGGTAAGGGACATGATTCACTTCTGTTTGTACAAATACATTATGATTAAAAGCAAAAAACACTGTTTTTTTCCTATTAAATTGACAATAAATAATTAGAAAACCGTAGGTTTTTAGAATATTTAGTCCCCCAGTGTCCACAGCTGGCATCGGACTCCACTTCAGCGGCATCCCTTGTCCCAAGTGTCCCATTACGCGGGTGTGCCGGTGAAGTCACTGGTATACCCGCACATCTGCGCAATGCATCCTTGGGCTTGGAAATGCCACTGAAGTGGAATCCAAAGGCCACTGTGGATGCCAGGGGACACAGTGGATGTTGGGGGACCAAGGGGGCACCGCCGGGGGACCAAGGGAACACCGCCAGGGGACCAGGTGAGTATGTAAGAAAAAATTTATTCCGAAATCCGCAATAACCCTTATCCAAAGTGCTTGTGGTTCCGAGCATTTCGGATAAGGGATACTCAACCTGTATAGTTAAAAGTCATTGACTCAAAGGCTATAGAGTGAAGCTTCCACGTCTCTTTGACAGTAGCGCTGGTCAGTCGTCCAGAGGCAATTTGGAATTTGGTTTATTATCTCCAGCACCATCACTTTCTGCCATGTAGGCTGAGTTATCCTGCCCTCTATTGCAGATGCTTGCAGGCCTCCTGGTATAGCTTATTAAATACAGGTGTGCCGCAGAGCTCCATTGCAAGAGCAGTGGTCACACATGCAGGTGCCGCTTGAAGCCCAGAGTCAGGAGCCTCCATTGCCTCTGGGAGTTAAGCCTCTGGTGCTGGTTGTGATTGAGGTTTATCTGTCAAAATGACTGTTAGGACCAGAGGAATCATTGTTAATACTGGATACTGGATTCTGTCAGTCCCAATATCTTCCAATACGCTTCAGTGATTTAGTGTTGGTTGATGAAGGGAGAATGCTACCTGTAGCTGATGGTTAGCATAGGCAGCGTATTGGTATAAGTAGATGTTTCTTTCCACAGCTGCAATCCACAGTTCTGATAGCCACAGTAGCTGCCTGTATCCCATTTGGTAGTGGGAGTAGCACCTCTAGCCAGACAGATGCAGATTAGAGTCAGTGGATAAAACAAAAAAAAATCACTATATTAAGGTCCCAAGGGGTACAATAGCAGTCCACTATACGATATGGCCTTGCTTCACACGATGTCGACCATCAGGCCGATAAATCGTGTGAAATTCTCAGTATCGTATGTGTTTTAGCTCTGGATCTGATCTGCATCCGCTCCAGACTGCCACAAGGATATGTTGTATTCTGTGGCACTCAATGGCATCACATGTGATACTACAGATGCAAAAGGAGGGCAAATGGTGTACCGTATGCGATCCTTTCTCCTGAGAGCCTGGCAGGTAGATAGCAGGGTATTGCATGCCACACAGGTGATACTTCGTAATAGTGTATGGGGCCTTTAGATTATCTGTCCAAGTTTTCTGGTTGGAAAGACAACGTGATAATGTATGGGTGCAAATCACAATTGACCATTTTCTCCGGGTATGTGTACCCGTGTGGGTAACGTTAATGGTAGCAAATGTAGCCCAAACATAGGAAGACAGATAGCTGCGTTTAGCTTATTGCGCACACATATTTCGCAGCGCTTTATATAATATTTGAACATTCACATCAGTCCCTGCCCCAGTGGAGGTTACAATCTATGGGGCAGATGTATTAAGCCTTAACAAGACATAAATGCAAGGGTGATAAGGAGAGATAAACGCCCAGCCAATCAGCTCCTTACTGACTTTTTTTCAAACACAGCCTGTAACATGGCAGTTAGCAGGTGATTGGCTGGACGTTTATCTCTCCTTATCACCGTTGGATTTATCTCTTGTTAATGCTTAATACATCTGCCCCTATATTCCCTCCCAAATGTGCACGCACAGTCATTCATTCTATATATTTAGAATGTGGGAGGAAACTGGAGGAATCCCTTGACAAATAGAATCTTGTCTGACGCTGTTTGTGAGTCTCCCTTCCTCTCCACACCAGTTTATGTTGCCTTTCTGAATGACAGATCGCCATGTCTTTGTTTAGATGCATTGTGCATACATTTTTTTTATTTATGTATGCATGTTTTGTTTGATTTAATTAGCAGACATCATGTTCTCATTTGTTTTTATCTATATTTGAAGTGGCACTGCATCAAATATAATTTATTTTAAGAAAAAATTTTTTTTTGCTATTGCGTAAACATTTACTACACACAATTGGAATTTGTTTGTTTGGAAATCCTGTAATATTTATTGATACATGCTTTTTACATCAATAAACTGTTACAGTTGTACATTGAAGAGCATATCATTAGACCACTACATGGTTCTAATATCTTATTTAGTTTTTTTTCCATACATTGTAATTATTGACAAATATGAAGAAAAGCAATGGTTTTTATTTGCACATAACTATGGAGAATTGCTCTCGATTTTTTTATGGACACATAGAGCCTCATATAGAATTGGACATACATGTATCTGTGTTTTGCATACAATGCATATTTATGTACTAATGAATGCATATACAAAGCACACACACGATTCTGCTACACATTGTGACAACTCCTTATACTCTACATAGAACCAGCATGGCAATGGTGTGCAAGCACAGGATGTGTTTAGTAAGGGTGTGTTCATGCAAATGTGACTGGTTTTAACCTGGACAGATATACATCTATCAGGAGATGTTCCTCTTGCAGGTGCTTGACCCTGGTACAGAATACGCAGCCATGGCCATCTATATATCACAGTCGCACTCAGGTGCTCACTGGCATTTTTTGGCTTGGGAGGAAAAGCCAAACTGTAGCAACCTTACTCAATGTTTCACTGCTACCCTCATTTCTCCTAACACCTCAATTAATATCTCGCCAACTACCCTCATTTCTACTATGGCAGGTACAGTTTCTTCATCTAACCATAGCCTCCTATGCTTGTGTCTGTGGGTCTGTGAGTGCAGCCGCAATAATTGGTGTGCCTGTTGTGGACCATATTTGCATGTGCTACCAGTCATCACACTGGAAAGCCCATCACTTCTCTGCCACATATCTTATACCATCTTATACCATCGCAGCAGCACCTTTGTGCATACACTGTGTAAGAGTACACATATTTTTGCACTTGTGTAGTTGTAAATAATCAGTAAGCTACATAAACAACTACATTGCACATGGGCTGTGTACCACTCAGGAATAGCACTCTGTTCCTACAGTGAGTGCAGGCAGGAGAGCCAGCCTTCCTACAGCAGTTGCTACCTAATTCGGCACCTGTTGTTAAGGGGGTAAACCTCCCCACACACAGCAGGACTCTGAGGGCCATGTTTTCTCATTTACTAAACCAAGCACCTAAACCTATGCTGAGTGACCATCACATCATTACTGTATTGTATTGTAACACATAGGTGCCGATTCTGTGGGTGCTTGAGGGCCCGAGCACCCACGGAAATTGATGAGCACCCACCCGCTCAGCAGCGGCCCACCCGCCCGTGTCCCACTGCACTCCCCCTCCCTCGTCACTGGCACAGGGGGGCATTTATGTATTTGGCACTGTTGCCATAATTTGAATATTGGAGATAACTGTGCTGCGTAATATAAATCAGTATTATTTTGTGGCCACGCCCCTTTCCCATGAAGCCACTCCCCTATATTTTTGGCTTGAGCACCCACCAGCAAAAACATAAATCGGCACCTATGTTGTAACAGAGAATAGAGTTAGAAGAGACTATGACTTAAGGTACACTACAATGATTACCAGCTCATGCTCTATACAAGATACTGTGGGGGGTATGCAATGTGGGATCACGGCTGTCGATAGCCGCTGACAGCTGTGATCCAGGCCCGTTTGTGGTCAGATCGAACGCATAACGACAGACGGGATTCAATGTCCCGCCTGCCGATGGTTTAAAAAAAAAACATGAATAAGATAGCCTGATGCAGACAGGCAGTCACCTGGATAGATATAAACCAAAGTAATTAGTAAAAAATTGGCAAGGAACAAAAAAAAAAAAACCATATATATATATATTTTTTTTTGTCTTGCATCAGTTAGCTTTACCCTTTTACTTCCTTTTACTGTTAGCACATTTATGTCCTCGACTGTGGAAGTGTACCAGAATTTTAGCTGGCTCACACATCACCTATTGTAAACATCAGTATCCATACAGGGAGGCCAATTTTAACATCTTTCAAATGCAATGATGAAGTAGAAAGCACAGGACTGGCATATTACTGTGCCTCACGGCTGGCTAAAGCCTCATCTTGCCACAGCTCTGACCAAAGCCTCCTGTTTATATTTGGCTCTGGTTTAACATTAGAATTAATGAAGATCCTAGCATACTGTACAGTCTACGCTGTCAAAGCCTTTATTACACCTTTTTCTCAATTACACTGGGAATAAATATATTAAGCCAAATAATTTTTTTAGGTACTTGTGTATTAGCACGGCGCCCGTTACGCAGTTAGAGTAGCGGTGCTGTCAGAATCAGTGTAGTATTGGCGTGCCCAGTAGAGGCAGAACTCTGGGAGGCAATGGAGTAATCTGCCGCCGGGCTCCTGCTCCCAAGGGGGCACCTCTCCTCCCCATGCAAGTATAAATCAGTTATTTAAAAGCCAATGATATTGCTACTGTGTCTGAGTTCTGAGAAATATATGTGTTATCTATCTACATTTCTATATAAATATATATTTTATATAAGGTTTTATTGTGTTGTGTTGTATATGTGTGTGTATGTGTGTGTGTGTGGGGGGGGGGGGGCACCAATATATATCTTGCCTCCAGGCAACTGGATCAAACTTACGCCACTGGTGCCCAGCGTAGGCAGAGTAGTCAGCGTAGTGTAGTACTCCGGCCCGTTCGCGCCTAGCCGGAGCTTACGTAGTTAGCGTAGTCAGTCAGCGTTACGCAGATAGTGTAGTCAGTCAGTGCTTATTACATTGTGTGGGCACCATTGACCATTTAAACCTGGCTGACATGACAGTTGTGAATGTGTTCCTGATACACCCCCACTATCCATGCTAGCCCAAAGCGTGGCGAGCGGACACGTTACGCGTCCTCCCGACCTTTTCATACCCCCACTATCCACGTCGGCGTAGAATTGACTTTATAAATTGTGGCGAGCGCAGCGTGCCCAAAGAGTGGCGAGCGAGGGGATGTGGATTACTTTACATGTGTTCCGTGTCCGCTCGCCATGCTTCGGGCTCAGTGGCTCGCTGCGCTCGCCACACTTTATAAAATCGACAACACGCCAACGTGGATAGTGGGTGTATGAACAGGTCGGGAGGACACGGAACGCGTGCGCTCGCCACGCTTCAGGCTGGCATGGATAGTGGGGGTTTGAAATGGAGGCATTTGCCAGGTTAATCCCAAACCGATGGACAATAATTGAATTTCGCAGGTTAGGTACTGTGTCCGTAAAGCGGTATCCTTTCTCAGTACTAAGTACTTAAACACACTTAAATACACTAGGTATAATTAGTACAGGAGACATAAATTCGCACGCTGCTGGGAATCGGGGGATGGCGGCAGGCAGGGAGTCTGTGTGGGGGATAGGAAGGCTCCCGAGGACACAGGCAGCACAAGCGCAGTTAGTGTATACAGCGCCCCTGCCAGATCTCCCGGGGGGGGGCGAGCCCTCCTATCCCCCACACAGACTCCCTGCCTGCCGCCAACCCCTGACTAAAGGGAGTCACTACGCTGACTGCGCTAGTCAGCCATTGGGCTACTCTGACAACGTATCTTAGCCTACGCTAAAAAATGTAGCGTAGCCGGGCGCCGTGATATTACACAAATACCTTTTTTATTATGTAAAAATGGGGGAAATTAACAGTTGATAATTGTTACAGAAAGTGTGCATTACATATTGTTTTACATACTGTACTTCTTATGGGAGCACACAGCTTTGGCTTATGCAACCTGGTCAAATCCCTTGGGTTCAAGTAATACCCATACTCGAAAACGAAATTACCGGGTGAAGCATTTCTACCCAGTAATTTTGTGAATAACACGGGTCCTTTTTCTGTGTGAAAAGGCACATCCGGGTACAAATTTTCAACCCGGTAATTTGATCTTCTGTGGGAAGGGGGCTCAGGCTGCTCTCTGCAAAATGACCCGGCATTTGAAATGCCGTGTATTTGCCAGGATTTTCTGACTTTTCTGTCTGAAAGGGGGTATTAATAAGAGCCACTAATATGGCTTTATGAAAAATTTATGAAAAATACTGTTATTTTTTGTCATTATTTAGAACATTATAATAAATATTCCTTTTCCTCAGTAAATATTTTGAGAAATTAATTGTCTACAGTAATAATGTGTAAATATACAGTTACAACTGTTTTATTTAACTACAGACTGGAAATATTGCCATTCTTTAGCAGCAACTGGTGTTCCTATCTCTTGAATTTTTTGTTAGGCCAGAGAATTCTGTAATGTGTATGCACACACAATCTCCGTGTATTGCCGATAAATCTGTCTCATCTCATGACTGGATCTATAAGAAGACTTAAAATATTATATAAATTTGGTCACAATATTGTGAACATCTTATTCACTGAGCAAAAATCACAGAGCATTGATCCTGGTTGCTACCAGGCTTCACCTGTGATCCACCAGGTCTGCTACAGTGTAAATTGTCTGCTGTTTTTCTGTGTAAAGAGGACCATACACCAGCAGCTGATCTGCTGGAAGCCGCAATCTGCTGATCAGATTCGACGATCGGTGGCCATCAATGATCAGGACTTGTAACACATCTTTAATATCTTCAAACCGTTGATGCGACCATCGGGTAATTGGTGCATTTCTCCTATACACCGCTGGTGTATGGGCCTCTTTACTGAAGACATGGCAGACATGGTTCAGTGTGACAATCTTGCTGAAATGACCACTATAGAACAATCAACTTGCTACGTAGTGTGTGCGCACAATATTTTGCGTTGTTAATTGTACTAGACCGTTGTCATATCACTACATACCTGCATAATCCATATTTTTTTTTTTTTACTTTATATGCATGTACTGTTATACAGAGTAATAAGAATGTTAAAACTGAAATAGGCCAGAGATTATGTTCTGGCTGAGAGACATTTTATATTTTAGAGAGTACCAATAGATGATGGTAAACATTCATGATTGGCAGTGTTAGACACACCCAATGGGCAATGCTAGACACACCCAATAGGTGGTGCTAGACACACCCCTTTGATGGTGCACCCCTTAATAAAATGGGCTGCACACACCTATGGTGTGTGGCATTATGTCTAATGGACATTACGGTGTGTGGCATTATGTGAAGTGGGCAATACACCCTCCCAAAGGACACACCCCTTTCAAGAGGCCACACCTCCTTTCAACAGGCTTCCGCCGACGGATACGAAAGTGAAATCAACCCGGAAGCCGCGTCTCAATAACAGCGGGGATTTGGCGCTGACATTGTCCGTCAGAAAGAAAAATATGGATGTGGTGGATCGGAACAGAACGTCTGTGATTGTATGCATTTTCGTTGTTTATGCTTTGATATTTTTATTTCTAGCAGCGATGTAATTATATGGTGTATTATGCATGGTGACCTGTTTTATTAAAAGTCCTGCAATCTGTGTTTGTGAAAAATATGGTAATGACTGGAGGAACTGGTATTATTCCAGTACTGTTTTTACATGTAACCTTTTTAATTGAACTGTCTGAAGGGGTATAAATACCTGTTCAGCAGTTTGGACCTCCACACCTTGAAAAGGGACCATTCAAGGTCCGAAACGCGTTGATGGTTGTGGAGTCAGGTAACCAGCAATATAGACCTTCCTTGTCCTCTTTTTGTGACATCTAAGGACACCCACCCTCACTCGAACCTGGGAGAGTTGGAGGTGGGCAGAGGTGGACTATTTGCGTGGCTTTACCTTTTTCATTTTTGAAACATTTTTATATGTTTTGTATGCTGGGTGGATTCTTTGGAATAAAAACCCTTTGTTTTTACTACCTGTGACTGAGTCTGGATTGGCTTCCCCCTTCTAGCGTATTGGGACGTAAAATATACCTTTCCATGCACATAGGGCAGTTGCTGAAGGTGAGCATACACACAAGGGGACGGGGAGCCTCTGTTGTTTCATATCTACATAGAGTGTGATGTGATTGGAGATTCGTAAAGATACCTTTACAGGCATATAGGGCCTGTTTAACAGGTCAGTAAGAAGGAGAACCTGTGGATCTATTTTATGTCTTTGTATTGAATGATCGGCTCATCAATATTTTTAATTTTCTCTATTGCTTGAATGAGCAAATTAACAGTGGAGAAAACACCACTACAACCAAAAGGAGTGAACAACACACCTTTATTATAGAGACAGCGCATCATTGTCCACCACTGTTGTGTATTCTGTGTATTGGAAATGGGGTTGGTATCCCAAGGTGGGACACGCTTCTGCAGTCAGGTTTGGTGCGGTGATACCTTTACTAAAAAACAATTGTCTTGTTCTGGCATTCATGAATGTTGGTGATGTGACCAATCGTCACCCCTAACACACAATCACAGCCACATGCTTCAGGTCTGGGGTGGGATGTAATGAAGTCTGAGTTTGGTGGATGTGTAGGAAGCCTTTTGAACTAATTTTTATAATGAATTGTCTGAATTCGGCAGGCATCCTACCAAACTTGAAGTTCATTACATCCCACCCCAACAAACCAGCCATACACAGTCAGTTAAATTGATTTACTAGAAAGACTATATATAGATATAGATACAGGTTGAGTATCCCGTATCCAAAATGCTCGGGACCAGGAGAATTTTGGATAACGGATTATTCCGTATTTCGGAATATTTTAATATTTCAATGATGTATTTTGAAGTATCTTGCATTTATGCTGTATAAACACATAATATACACACAAATATATTTTATTACCACATAAAATACACACAAATATATTTTAATTGTTCAAAAAACAAGGTTTCAAAACGTGAAACAAAATTTGCGTACTATCTCAGCACTGAATTTGAATGGCAAGCAATCATTGTCTTGCACATATATAGTGCCAGTTACATATCATGTCCCCAGTGATGCTGTTACAAATGTCCCCAGTGAGTTTTTAGCAAAAAAAAAAAAAAATTTCACTTTCTGGAAAGTCCGTATTTCGGAATAATTTGGATAACGGATATTCGGATACGGGATACTCGACCTGTATATATATATAAATATATATCTATATATATATAGATAGATATATATATATCTATCTATATATATATAGATAGATATATATATAAAGAACAATAGTCGATCCGGCACTCCACAAATGTAGCGATGTTGCAGCTTGCCCCGGTGCCTTCCATAAACCACAAGGTCCACAATAGAGAAATAGCAAGGCGGCACTCGGAGACGTAATTCAATTGCAGAAAAACTGCTTTATTGCAGATAACCATCTTACACCATGGGTGAGATTTAATGGGATGAGAGATGCAGAAAGTGAGAGATTTGGTGAGAAATCTCCAGTTTTTTTAAAGCGGCAATCATTTGCACTTCAAAATCAAACTGGTTTAGCAGTGTATATGATTGCCGCTTTAAAAAAACTGGAGATTTCTTACCAAATCTCTCTTTCTGAATCTCTCATCCTATTAAATCTCACCCCATGTATCTGCAATAAAGCAGTTTTTTTGCAATTGAATTACGACTCCGAGTGCTGCCTTGCTGTTTCTCTTTCTCTCTCTCTCTCTCTCTCTCTCTCTCTATATATATATATATATATATATATTTTTTTTTTTTACAAATTAATATATTTTTTCATTTTGAATTATTCTATATACTAATCCTCTATTCACTTATTCATGTTTGTCAACTAAGTAGGCAGAATGTGCAAACATTCTATAATTTGCACACAAGCTGAAAAATAATTAGCATACATATTTGGTAATGTTCAAAGTTAATTACAATTTTTTTTTATTTAACATGTGACTGACTTCATTTTAATTAGTCTCAGTATTGTAGGTGATATGTACTGTTGTAAATTCTGCTGTTGTGTTGAAAGATGTGATACATAATCATAGGTTGAAGTATTAAATATTATAATTAATAAATAATAATTATAAACAGACATGCCAAAACAATTGAAAGTGTTATTGTAAAATTAGCAATACTGAAGAAAATGTTTCCAGTGAAAGGATTGTCTTCAAAAATTCCTTGCTGCTTTATTTAGTACAGAAATGCCAATTTAGTGTTAAAATTAGAATTAGACTAAAAAACAAGAATTATATTGCAAACATTTTAAATTATTTTATAATTTAAAAATCGCTTTGTTGTCTGTATGCTTGTGTTTTTGTCATTACAGTCATAATGTTAATTTAAGGTGACTTTGGTGTAAACCTTGATAAGAATTCAGAATAACTGAATGTGGAAAAAATGTATCATGTTTTGTTACTTGTTTAGTACTGTATATATAATTATTATTATCGTTTATTTATATGGCGCCACAAGGGTTCCACAGCGCCTGACAATACATAGATGAGCAAAAGAATAAAGCAAGAAAAATAGTGATTTACAGTACAATTGCAAATAAGGACAAGTACATAGTGAATAAAAAGACAGTTCCAGTAGCGTTCACTGAAGCAATTATAACAGTGGCAGAGATATATAGCACATGAGGAGAGAGGGCCCTGCTCATAATGCTTTTATTACAACCATCATTTAATTTCTGGGAAATTATTAAAAATTTAATTGTACTAGCCTAATATATTTTGTGGTCCTTATATGGTACATCCTAATGTGGATATTCAATAACCGCCTCTATTTTTAACGGGTGAAATAGCAGAGGCACCTATTCAATGCTGTCTTTCCAGACAGCATTGAAGAGGCAGATCAACAGAACAGGCCCGACTTTAAAAGCTGTCTGCCCCATTTTGCAGAGAACGCCCATGGATTGTCCAGGTCATGGTCTCTCTGCGTAAGCAGCGGGTCCCCGTGGCTGGTTATACTATCAGCACTTACAACAGCCTTGGGTGCCCCTGTTGAAACAAAGACACATAAGCAGATGGCCCCACGGTGGGTTATAATGTTCAATACAACAGCTAGCATAGTGGCAGCCCGGTGCACAAATCTCCCGGCTGCCGCTGTATCAGAGCAGGTCAGCAGCGCGCCTATTCAAGCACGGAGCTTGCTGCAGTGGTAGCTCCTGATTAGCTTGTGAGCCGCCTTGACTGTAATATGCGTCTTGACTGTAATATGCGTGCTGCAGACCTGCTCTGATGCAGCGGCAGCCCGCAGAGTTGTGCACCACTCTGCCGGGCCGCCGCCGTGCTGGCTGTTATATTGAACATAATAACCCACCGCGGCGCCATCTGTTTATGTGTCTGAAACGGGCACGCAATGCTGCTGTAAGTGCTAATAGGATAACCAGCCACGGGGACCCGCTGCTTACCCTGCCTCTCCCTGTCCATCTCCCGGCAGCCGGGAGAGTTGTGAACTGCTCTGCCGGCTGCTGCCCGCTGCTGTCAAGCCACCACTCTGCCCGGGGGTTCTGCTTCCTGGCAAATCTGGTCGCCAGGAAGCAGAATCTGGTTGCCATGGCGACCTGGCCCCCGGGTTTTGTCGAGCCCTGGGTTAGGTATAATTTCTCAATGTTTATAATGTCAACCTTCTTATAGTCTAATCCATAATTTTGACCGAGACATTATACCAACAGAACATGTCACATGTTTATAATGTTCATCTATTCATTATGTTGATATGTACAATGTCGACCTGCAGCAAATTGACTATGTTTAGGAAGGGTATGCAGTCAGTGCCGATATTTACAAAATTCCAAAATATTGACATTTTCCACTGAATTTACTTTAGCCACAGATCGACGAAAATGGCTGCAAATTCGAATCTGCATCTGCAAATACGCCTGCAAAATTGTCGCATTGAATAAGTATGTGCCGATACTTCCACATGTCGGTTATCTCATCACATATTGAATAAACACCCACTACGTAAGCACAATGTTGACACCTACTGTATTTTTAACATTAACCATAACGCTAACACGACTATGGGCCTTATTTAGATCTGAGCTCAGTACAAATTTGGGTACTTATGTAGTATCTGGGCTGCCGATTTCTAAATCGGGTACATCGCATCGCATCGGATGCGATGCGATGCGATGCGATGACCCGATTTTTCCATAGGAATCAATGTTAAAATGGACTGAGTCCATTTTAACATGGAATTCATTGGGAAAAAAGGGTCCTTTTCATACCCCTACTATCCAAGTGGGCATGGAGTTGGATATAAACCTGTGGCGAGCGTAGCGAGCCACCGAGCCCGAAGTGTGGCGAGCGTAGCGAGCCCCGCGAGGGGACACAGAATACCGTCCCCTCGCGGGGCTCGCTTCGCTCGCCACGCTTCGGGCGCGGTGGCTCGCTACGCTCGCCACAGGTTTATGTCCAGCTCCATGCCCACTTGGATAGTAGGGGTATGAAAAGGACCCCTTTTTCCCATTGAATTCCATGTTAAAATGGACTCAGTCCATTTTAACATTGATTCCTATGGAAAAATCGGGTCATCGCATCCGATGGTCGCATGCGATGCGATGCGATATCGCATCGCATCTGATTGTATGCCTTAACTTAAGGCATACAATCAAAAAATCGGCAGCCCAGATACTACATAAGTACCCAAATTTGTTTGGAAAAGTGGCAAAACCATGTGCACTGCAGGTGGGGTAGATGTAACATGTATAGAGAGAGTTAGATTTGTGTAAGTTATTTTGTTTCTGGGCAGGGTAAATACTGGCTACATTATTTTTACACTGCAATTTAGATTTCAGTTTCAGCACACCCCACCAAAATGTAACTCTCTTTGCACAGGTTACATATGCTCCACCTGCAGTGCACATGGTTTTGCCCATTTTCCAAACAAATTTGTACTGAGCTCAGATCTGAATAAGGCCCTATGTACAGTATACTTAGTTTGGGAATGACTGGTCTGTATTGTCATCACCAACTTCCTTACTCCATACTGTTATATTCATGACTATGCATAACAGAGTATTTTTTTGAAGACTTTTACATTGGTTTGTTAACCATATTGGATAGATTTCAAAACTCAAGGTGCCCATACACGCTGCGTTTTTCATGTGCTGTGCACATAGGTTAAAGTGAGGGGGAACGTGGTGGAACGGAGTTCCACCACCTCTAATGGTGAAGTTAAACATTTTAGCCTCCACATTGGCCCTGCGCAGTAATTCTAACAGAATACCATTCTAGTTTGCAAGGGGATGCCAAAAACCCTACCACTGGCCCTGTCTCTGCCTAATGGGGGGTGGGGAGGGGGTATAATTAGGTGGCATAGAGAAATGAGTTCCCCCACCTCTGCATGACCACTTTATGTCCTGGCTGTGCATTTCGAACTTTACAGGTGCCATGCGATTTTGGCACTGGAAAGGGATGCGATGCATTTCAATGTACTGTACTGTGCGGGTGCGATGCGACGTACTGTACTGTGCGGGTACAATGCGATTTCAGCCTCTTTTTTCTTTTTTTTAAGTTAATAGTCACTAATGGACATCACATGCATGTACTCCAAAACTGATGCAATGCGATGTAGCACAAAAAGTACTGCCTGCAGATACTTTTTGAGCTTTACAAAATTGTACCCGCGGGGAAGCGCATCGCATCGCACACCCGGAGGTACACAGTGCGATTTAAGCCGATGGGATGCGTTTTGAACTTTAAAAGTTCAAAACGCATGCTGAAATCGCAGTGTGTATGGGCACCTTCACACACATACTGTATATCTGTATATATATATATATATATATATATATATATATATATCTGTATATCTGTATATATATATATATATCTGTATATATATATATATATATATATATATATATATATATATATATATATATATATAGAGAGAGAGAGAGAGAGAGAGAGGTTCAAAGCCAGCACTCCCTTGCTGGAGACAATCAAATTGCACCTGGTGCCTTCCAAAATTACCCTGCCAAATGTCAGGGAGATACTGTACATATGCAGTGGGGTGGGTGGCACTCCAAGGCTGTAATAAACGAACAGCAAGCACAAGGCTTGTTACATCAACCTTTCAAACATTATGTTTTTCTTCAGGATGTACGAACATTTATAGGTTGTCTATCTACTGTATATGTATACAGATGGAGCTGCTCTCTTTAGAGTGGCTCCTGGCGATCTGATCGCCATCCCCCGCCAGCTTGAGCTATGGATATGTCGTGCTGGTGGGCTGGCTGAGGCTGGCTTCATCTGTAGGTATATACATTCTTACTTGGGCAACAGCATGAAACTGTATGTAGGAAAATTACAAATATTCCAAATTTTTCGACACGTGGAGGGTGCAGGCATGTCTGTATTCTTCAAATTACCACTTTTCTCTTTGTAACGTAACATTTGTTCACACCTATAACCTTTATAACTTTGGCTACGATAACCATAATCAGGCGGTTCATCAGGTTTGTTCAAGAAGTTAATTCAGAGACCGGTATATCCAATTTCTCCTACACAATTAACTGTACATATCAAGTGTTAAACATGTGAAGCCAACGTGACCTCATGTGAAAAACATTATGTCTAAGCAATAAATATCCAACTAGTACAAGCACATAGGTAAAGCACAGAGATGTGTTTACAGATGAACCCAATCATACTGTACATCAAACCACGATTAAGGATTAAAATATAAAATAAGACTTTTACCATTCTTCTCACAGTGGGGCAGATGTACAGTATTAAGCCTGAGAAAAGTTAAAGTGAAGTTAAAGTGGACAGAGATAATGCACCAGCCATTCAGCTGTGTTTGAAATTTGACAGTTGGGAGTTGATTGGCTGGTGAGTTATCTCCTTCTACTTTATCCCATTTTATCTCCAGTTTATTTCTTTGCCAGGCTTATGAGAAGTGGAGGAGCTGAGGCCAATGCCATGTAGGCATGTACAACCCATAAACTTTATACCCTATTGTGTTACTAAATATATAATAGTACAAAACTGTAAGATTGGTTGTAAACATTTAAATAGAATTTTAATATTTATGAGTTATGACCAACCATGTGACCAGCTGGTGACCATCCTGCTGTCATGATGACGGGCCTATTTTTATGTGGAGGCCTGGAGCTTCAGATGCCCCCATTGCTAATCAGGCCCCTTTTACGTATTATTTTTACAGTATATTTATTTTAGAAGAGGTCCAGAGTTCACTGTATCAAAACATACAGTTGTTCATGCTATGGTTTCTCCAGTGCCAGAACTCAGCCATGATAGACACAGTGATGCTTATTAGATGCAAATTTAGGGGTCTTGCCTCCTATGCACAATATAATTGCCACCGTTCCTTTCTTCACTCTTGCTCTCATCCTCTGTTCTCACAGCGAATTTGCAGTCTATAAACCCTCCCCTTCTCCTGCTGGTAAAAAATATAAAATGGTTCTGTAGCTTTGCTACTACAGTGGTCTGCTGTGCCCTCCCCTAGTACGTAGTGGCCCTAAACAGGAGCCTAGTGGAAAACCCACTACTGCTGATCATATACGGTTGACTGCAATTTGTGGGGCAAACTTAACGTTAAATACAGGCCACATAAATGCAAGTGTGCATAGTGTATTGTAATACACATTATACAGATGCACGTTATTATATCATGAAGCAGCCAGTTGCTCATTTCTACAGTGTTCATATATATCTTGATGATGACTGGCATCTTAATGTATATCAAAACTTAGTTCCAACAGGTAGGAACCATTTTTTTGTGGAGGGGCTCCTTTACCAGCACAAATGAGTAGCAGATATCGGTGGAGTCTTGGGTCTGATCACCTCTAACTACAGGTGAAACTCAAAAAATTTGAATATTGTGCAAAAGGTAATTTATTTCAGTAATTCAAATTTAGGGGTGTATTCAATGTGGCCCTCGAAGGGGGTTAAACAGCGGGGATTGCAAAAAACTAGTGATCCCTGCCATTTATCCCCCGCACTGGCCGCTCACCCTATTCAATGTTCCGGGGGGAATCCTCACTGTTGGAGGACAGCAAGGATTCCCCCAAACAGCGAGGCTCGCGGCTAATGAGGGAGCTTGCTGCATTTAGCCGTGAGTCTCAATATTTCAAGCCTTTATTTGTTATAATTTTGATGATTACGGGTTACAGTTTATGAAAACCCCAAATCCGTAATCTCAGAAAATTTGAATATTGTGAAAAGGTTTAATATTGTAGGCTCAAAGTGTCACACTTCAATCAGCTAAATAATCCAAAACACCTGCAAAGGGTTCCTGAGCTTTGAAATGGTCTCTCAGACTGGTTCAGTAGAATTCACAATCATGGAGATGACTGCTGACCTGACAGTTGTGCAGTCTGCCAGGAGGGAAATAAGGAAATTGCAAAAGTAGATGAATGTTCTCAAAGGGCTGTATCAAAGCAGATTAATAGAAGGTTAAGTGGAAGGGAAAAGTGCGGAAGAAAAAAGGTGCACAAGCAGCAGGGATGACCGCAGCCTGGAGAGGATTGTCAGGAAAAGGCCATTCAAAAGTGTGGGGGAGCTTCACAAGGAGTGGAGTTAGAGAATCAAGAGCCCCCACACACAGACGATCCTGGACATGGGATTCAAAAGTTGTATTCCTCTTGTCAAGCTGCTCCTGAACAACAAACAAAGCCAGAAGCCCCTTACTTAAGCTAAAGAAAAAAATATCTGTTCTATTGCACAGTGGTCCAGATGAGAGTAATTTTTGCATCTCATTTGGAAACTAAGGTCCCAGAGTCTGGAGGAAGAATGGAGAGACACACAATCCAAGATGCTTGAAGTCCAGTGTAAAGTCTCCACAGTCTGTATAGATTTGGGCAGCCATGTCATCTGCTGGTGTTGGTTCACTGTGCTTTATTAAGTCCAGAGTCAATGCAGACAAGCTTTATGGAGATGCTTGTGAGGTTATCAAACTGACCGTAAGACTGTAATTATGATATTTTATTAGGTGTAGTAAGTAATGTACTATTTTAGTCCGTCTGTACCCTCTTATTCTCCATAGATGTTTCTATCCCCCAAATCTGTGTGTATTTCCAGATCATATAGTATTAGGCTGTAGAATTCCACAGTAATTAATGTACATTTTAGGTCTCTTGTTCACTGCAGATGTTTCTATCCCCCATATCTGTGTGTACCATAGTATTAGATGCTGTTAAGCAAATATGGTCGGACAGGAAATACCCAGGAAAGAATTCACCAAAAGGTTATGTCCAATTACCATACTTTTGTTCCTGCTATCACAGGAGGGTGGTAGCTGAGGGACAATCTTCACAGGGGGTGATCCAATTCCCCTGCTATCAACAGGAAATGTTCACAGGGGGTAATCAGGACATAATGTAATCAGACTGTGTTTTGTATCTTGTATTGATACTCCCTTGCATATCTCTGGTCACTAGCAGACTTACTGGAACCGACCCAGCAGGGGGGCTGCAGCAGATGGCCAGCTGGATATTACCTGGGGGGGATGTGTCTGACTCTTGAATCCACCAATCGAGATCGAGTGCAAGCCCACTGATGGTATGGAGACGCGTGGGAATTTAGAAGTTTTTAAAATGACTTGCACACCAGCCAGGAGAGAGATTTTGATGGACTGTCCTGGACTAAGAGGTTATGCTCTGTCTAGGTATCGTGTGGACTTATCTGCTATCACTGCTGTGTGGAATAAGTGATAGTTTCGTTATTTGGACTGTGATGCTACAAGGACTTTGCTACCCGGATGTTTTTATGCTACCATTTGAATCTTTTTCCTGTCTTCATCTACATGTGTGTGCTGTGATAAAAATAAACCATATTTTGGTTTCATCTGCTCGGTGTCTGAGTGATTGAAGAAACCCGTATCTTCACAATGCTTACTTCATTTTCCAGCAGGACTTGGCACCTGCCCACACTGCCAAAAGTACCAAAATCTGGTTCAATGACCGTAGGATTATGGTGCTCGATTGGCCAGCAAACTTGCCTGACCTGAACTCCATAGACAATCTCTGGGGCATTGCCAAGAGAAAGATGAGAGACATTAAACCAAACAATGCAGAAGAGCTGAAGGCCACAAGTGAAACATCCTGGTCTTCCATAACATCTCATCAGTGCCACAGGCTGGTTGCATCTATGGAAGATTTAATTGGGAGTTTAACAATCAATTAGCTTTATGTATAGGAATATACTATAATATTACTAACTCAAAAGAGAGTGCCACACATCTGAATTGTAATATCAAAGAATACATATAAAAATGCTCCTTCTGAAGAAACCGCCGTTTGTAATTTGCGGAGAAACGCGTCAAGGATCCGATATCTGGGCATTCATCAACCCAACCATTATCTGCAGAGATTCCCTCATACCCTGGGAGATTGCACGGCAAAGGAACGAAAGCACCTCCTCTTTACAAGCGGCACACAGCCGGCCGTAGAAATCTGCTTACTTGAGAAGCTGGACACGGAGAACCTGCATAAACAACACAGGTCAGTGAGGTTGCTCCCCGCCGTGCTACAAACATCAAAGGCTCGCTGTCATCAGCTGGAGCCAGGCGGGTAGAAGCGAACCCACACAGAGGTCCGCGGCAGAGATCACACAAATTGCTTTGAACATAATAAGAGGTACTGTTCCCATTATTTTCACTGGTGCAGAATATCTCCTGCAAGCCCCTTTTACAAAACAAGGAACACTTTATTGTATTGGATATATATCCTTCAACTAAAAACCATCCTAAATCAATTTAACCCTTTGGAGTGTAAAGGGCCGATACCAATTGACTTTGTATGCATATCAAATAATTTACATTTGTGCAGAAATACCATCTAGAGTTGGGTTGTACCAGAATACTAACAAAAGTTACTATTGGCTTTTGCCTTTATTGCATCCTATTGAGGCTAATTTTTATTTAGATATTGTGTATTATGATTTTTTATGTAATTTTATTGTTCTTCTTTTCTATATAATACATTTTTTATATGTATTCTTTGATATTACAATTCAGATGTGTGGCGCTCTCTTTTGAGTTAGTAATATTATAGTATATTCCTATACATAAAGCTAATTGATTGTTAAACTTCCAATTAAATCTTCAATTTTCAAGTGGCAATCTCCAGAATTGCCTTTGGGAGCAGCCATAACATTTTTTTACATAGAAACCAACACAAATTAGTATAAAGATTAATTAGTGGAGCATAAGTAGTGTCATTGCGCCCGATTGTTGTTCTTATGGTTGCATCTATGCCACACCACATTGAGGCAGTAATTTGTGCAAAAGGGGCCCAAACCAAGTACTGAGTACATATGCATAATTATACCTTTCAGAGGGCCGACATTACTGTATTTAAGTTCTTTAGCTACTCATGAGGATGTTATCTTCATCATCACCAGATTCAAAGATCAGCACAATCAGAGTTTTAAAATGTACAGTGGACAAATGGCTTAGCTTAACCACTTTAGTGGGCTGTCCTGGAATATATCTGGACATGCCACAATATGTAGGTGTGTGCCATTGGTGCCTCTAGCTGTGCATCATTGGAGCATCACCACCAGGCAGCAATCTCTCCATCGCATCCCTTTCTGGTGCTCATCTGCCCTCCAGAAATCATACGCCAGGTTCCCTTCACTACTCACTCCCCTGCGCTACTAACTCCCCTCCACCACCGCCCGGGCACTCCCCTCCACCACCGCCGAGCACTCCCCTCCGCCTCCGAGCATCCCTGTCTTCTTGCGTGGAAGTTTGGGGCCACTTGGGAGCAATCGTGCATACTCACACAAATTCTTGAGAGTGCCTAAACCCCCGAGCACCTACGAACAGTTGAAGCCAGCAGCTGCCCCAGGGGAGCAGGGGCTGCTGCAGAAGATTAGTATTTATGGGGAAGGGCAAACCTGCCCTGGTAGGTTTGTCCTGCCCCAAGAAAACCCACCACTCAAGGGGTTTAAGGAAAAAAAGGATGAGTATGAACAGTGCAAGGTTTGAGGAAACATTGTATAATTTTTTTCTATATAATTTGAGCATTCTTCAACAGTGGCTCACTTGAGAAACATTTTACTCATATTGGATACAATATTTTGGACTCCTAGTAAATAATATTATGAAATCCCACTCGACAACTGACCGTTCCATCTCTTAAAAATTTGATCATTTATGTTAATGTTAGTTTGCTTGGACCTTGTAAATTCAATAAGCTCCTAACAGCTACCAAATTTCCTGAAGGCCGCACTAAGATGGACTGCAATGAGCCAACTAAATATTGGCGAAGGATTGAGGGGCCACTGTGAAATGGATTTAAGAACCCTGTATTACAGAAGTAACGTTTTTTGGATCTTATTTTACATACTATACAGTAAAATAAAGCTGCATTATTCTTTTTTGGAAAAGTTTCTGCTGTACATAATAGAAATTAACTTAGTGTTTCCTAAGAATATGTCAAATCATTCCAAATACTGTAGGTTTTGGCCACTTTTGTAAATACTCTGTCCTTGGTTTATATTCATGTTTAGCTCCCTTGAGGTGTTTGACCAATATTTCAAGACCTCTCTTTGTTTATCTAACTAAGGCACAAACCTCAAAAACATTTTTATAGGGTGAAATCATTCTGATTTTTAAGACCCTAATTCGCAATGTTATTTTACATTAAAAAAATGTTTCTACTAAGGAGTAATCCATCATATAAAATTATCTATGACAATATATTGTCATTTGAATGAGGATAACAATGGGGATTATTCTGGTTCACTCTTTCTGACGAAATCCTTCTTAGATAGACAAAACCATGTGCACTGCAGGGGGGCAGATGTAACATGTGCAGAGAGAATTAGATTTGGGTGAGTTATTTTGTTTCTGTGCAGGGTAAATACTGTATGCTTTATTTTTACACTGCAATATAGATCTCACTTTGAAGTAAAACCCCACCCAAATCTAATTCTCTCTGCACAAGTAAAATCTGCCCTGGTAGGTTTGTCCTGCCCCAAGAAAACCCACCACTCAAGGGGTTTAAGGAAAAAAAGGATGAGTATGAACAGTGCAAGGTTTGAGGAAACATTGTATAATTTTTTTCTATATAATTTGAGCATTCTTCAACAGTGGCTCACTTGAGAAACATTTTACTCATATTGGATACAATATTTTGGACTCCTAGTAAATAATATTATGAAATCCCACTCGACAACTGACCGTTCCATCTCTTGAAAATTTGATCATTTATGTTAATGTTAGTTTGCTTGGACCTTGTAAATTCAATAAGCTCCTAACAGCTACCAAATTTCCTGAAGGCCGCACTAAGATGGACTGCAATGAGCCAACTAAATATTGGCGAAGGATCGAGGGGCCACTGTGAAATGGATTTAAGAACCCTGTATTACAGAAGTAACGTTTTTTGGATCTTATTTTACATACTATACAGTAAAATAAAGCTGCATTATTCTTTTTTGGAAAAGTTTCTGCTGTACATAATAGAAATTAACTTAGTGTTTCCTAAGAATATGTCAAATCATTCCAAATACTGTAGGTTTTGGCCACTTTTGTAAATACTCTGTCCTTGGTTTATATTCATGTTTAGCTCCCTTGAGGTGTTTGACCAATATTTCAAGACCTCTCTTTGTTTATCTAACTAAGGCACAAACCTCAAAAACATTTTTATAGGGTGAAATCATTCTGATTTTTAAGACCCTAATTCGCAATGTTATTTTACATTAAAAAAATGTTTCTACTAAGGAGTAATCCATCATATAAAATTATCTATGACAATATATTGTCATTTGAATGAGGATAACAATGGGGATTATTCTGGTTCACTCTTTCTGACGAAATCCTTCTTAGATAGACAAAACCATGTGCACTGCAGGGGGGCAGATGTAACATGTGCAGAGAGAATTAGATTTGGGTGAGTTATTTTGTTTCTGTGCAGGGTAAATACTGTATGCTTTATTTTTACACTGCAATATAGATCTCACTTTGAAGTAAAACCCCACCCAAATCTAATTCTCTCTGCACAAGTAAAATCTGCCCCACCTGCAGTGCACATGGTTTTGTCCATCTAAGAAGGATTTTGTCAGAAAGAGTGAATTAAAATAACCCCCAATGTGAGATACTGTACGTAAGGACTGAATTTAAATAATACATTACAAGGATTGCATACATGCACTATAAAGCATATTTTACATTAAAATAAGGAGCAGAGACTCCCTTTTGGAGAATTGGTGGATCCCTGTGGATGCACTGTGCTGCCATCAATCCTGTGGCTCATGTGAAGTCTCCCAAGCTGCCAGGAGGATTTTAATAAGTGGTGGAGGAGCCAGCTGTCTGTGCAGGGTATGCATATGCCCAGCATATGTATACCCTTCATACCGACACATACCTACCCTTCATACCGACACATACCTACCCAGAATACTGTGAGCTCAGTGGCTAAGGAGGAACTGGCTGGTGTCACACCTAGATTTACACACATTTTGTTTTCCTGGATGCAGTGGCTGCCTGCGGTACCTGGAGTATACATGGAAGGTGGACTCGGCACCCAACGTTTTGTGAAAGTGGCTTAGCATCACCAGTAGGAGCTCAGAAGAAGAGTTGTTGATGTATGGCTGGATTTCAGTAACAACCACTGACCTTGAGCTTTCATGGAAGAAAAAAACTAACAGGCACTTGGTGGAGTGGCAGTGATTTATGATGCAAACAGTAGGGAACAGGGCAGTGCCCATGATACACTCTTACCTTGTCCACACAATGCGCAGTATATGCATACCCTGCATTCCCACACAGTGCCTATTATACCTACCCAGAAAGCAGTGACATGCTGTGAGCTCAGTGGCTACTGAGGACTGTCTCTCTGCATGACTAAGAACCCCCTAACCTATTGGCCCACCTCTGTCCCCTCCATTATGCATCACACCCCCTATATAAAGGGGCACTGGCGCCATTTCACTCTTTGATAGGAAGTAAGGAGCATGGAGAGGAGCAGTGGCAGTGTGAGCAGAGGAAGAGGTGTTGGTGGCAGAGTGAGGAGTGGCAGAGTGAGGAGTGGCAGAGTGAGCAGTGGCAGAGGGAGAAGTGGCACAGGGAGCAGTGGCAGCAGCCAGCCAAGTGGGAGAGGCAGCAGAGGACTGCTGAGGTCGTTCTCCATTACAGGGAGTGGCAGCAGTGTGGCAGGCAGCATGGCCACAGCAAGGCCAGCCCCAGACAAGGCCCTGGCGGACCAGCCCCAGCAGGAGGAGGTGGAGGATCCGCTGGCATCCCCATCCTATACCCAGGACCTATTCTATACCCCAGAGCAGCTGCAGGAGGGCCACATGTCAGAGGTGGAGGAAGATGGAGGTGAGGAGGAGGAAGACACTGGCATGGAGGAGGAGGGGTACATGGCTGGAGTAGAAAATGAGGAGGAGGAGGAGGTAGAAGCTGGCAGCACAAAAAGTGGCCGAAAGGTCAGATTCTCATACGAGGAAAATGCTGCTCTTGTCCGGGCTATCATACCCGTGTTTGACCGGTTACTGGGGAAAAGTCACCACAAGACCACTGCACAGCGGAAAAGGGCTATGTGGAAGGACATCACCCAGGTGGTGAACGCTGTAAGTCAGCACAAGCGCCTGGTCAGAAATGTCAAGAAGAAGTTCAACGATATCAAGAGACAGCTCAAAAGTAAAATGGCCATGGAGTTGGAGGAGGCCACCAAGACTGGCGGAGGAAGCCCCACCACTGTCTGCTACACGTCCTATGAGGTCAAGCTCAAAAGAATCATACCCCCTGAGGTCCTGCCTGGCATGCTCGTCGCGGAGCATCACATACCACCTGAACGTTCAAAGAGTGCCGCCCACGCCGATTGACATAGACGTATCCCTGCACGTGCGGTGCCCTAATCCCAATGTTTATGTAGTCTATAGCTCCCAGCACGTGAGGGAATGCTGAGAGTCTATAGAAAGCCACCTTGTGGTCCTGCCACTCCAACTCAGAACGTGGGAATCTGATGTATGTCCGCCACAACTTCTTTAAAGCAAGTAACACTTGAGTAAAATGCTTAGAGAAAGTGGGATGTGATACCCCAAAGGACCATGAGGTCACAGACTGAGTGGAGCCTGTGGCCAAATAGTAGAGGGTACACATTAATTTCTGCAGCCCAGACACTGCATAGTTGCCTCCCCCGAAAGGGTCCAAATCATCTCTCACCTGCTCATATAAGTCCAACAGGTTATTGCGGTTCAGCCTAAACATCCCCACAACCTGTTGATCCGAGAGGGAGTCCAGGTACAGCCGAGCACGATACATACGTGGGGTACGCAGTAGTCGGGGGGCTACCTGGATCTGGTGTGCAGCTTCCTCCCTCCTGCGCAGCTCCTCCAAATGAGCCACATCACAAATCTGCAACTCCAAACCACTCTGCAAAATCTCCATGTCTCAAACCCTCACAGGTGTCCTTAATGATGTTGGGGTATATGTAGGGGGGGTTCTGAGCTAAATTGAGTGCACCTGTGTTGAAATTAACCATTTGTGCACTTGACCAAAGTGAGTTCTGGGCCAAATCGCCCAAAAGAACCTGGTCTGAAAAAAGTGCGATTATTAGACACCTTAAAAGTGCGATTTGCGAAAACGCATCCCATTAAATAAGAGATTTCTATACTTTTCTGTACGAAAACATCTGGATGCGATAAAAATGGGATTTTTTCACACACTTTTGGTCCGCATGAGTTATCGCACATAATATGCGATATCCGTCCCTTAGCGCATCCTATTAAATATGCGATTTCAAGGAAAAATGCAATGTCGCCATTTTTTTTACTAATATTCGCCAAAAAACACAAATCTCATCCCATAGAATGTCACCCATAGTGTTTTAAATTGATATTCCTAATGGGCCATTATTTATTTGTCCATTATTGCCCATTAGGAATATTATTTTTAAACACTATCTTCTTACTTTTGCAATTTCCTTTTTATTTAACTCTTTTGAGTGCCAACTTCTCTGTGAGAGATGCGCAAAAGATCTGCTAAACATGCCAGGGTCGCTCACATTTGTTATATAAATTCAAATAAATGTTGTGTAAAATAAGATTATATTTCCTAATTAGCTGCTGCAACACCATTTTATCACAATGGACATTGTCTAACACATTATCCATTTCGCTACTGTTACCCCGAGTCTCATATCTCTTTCAAATGGACTGGTTAGAGATGTCGCTTAATAAAGATGCAAAAGCAAAGAAATTATTTGCAATCTGGTTACCTTATGTAAGATCTTTAACAATACCTACAAAATCCTGTCTCTGAGAGGCAGTTCAATTAACATCTTTGCAACTCTAAAATATAACACACCTCCTTTCTGACCTGATCCTCCATTTGTGTGACAGATAATATGTTTCAGTGCTCTCGATCTTATTGCATTTGTTCAAAAACAGATTATGTGATAAATAGTGCATTCCAAGAGTGATATCTTATTTTATAACAAAAGAATCAACCACTTATTTGCTGGCATTAAACGTTATTTATTGTCTTTGTTATTGCATGTAATACTCGATATATCAATTCTATACAATCATATGATAATGTACATGTTTTATTTTTGTACTTTACAGTTCTTCAATAAAATATGATAAAAAAATAAAATAAATAAAAATTTCCTATATACAGTAAGTTAAACATTACAGGTCATTATGAAAAAAAAAATGTTTGCTTGCCAATTTTGACACCTATTCTATATTGACAAACTCACTTGACACTTAGGGCCTTATTCTGGTCGGTGCGGCCTGATCCGATTATGCGGCCAGGACCGTGCGTGCGAAACCCCGCCTTCCATACGGATCGCCAACTCCGTCCGTACGCGGTAAGAAGCTGGCCGAACGGACCGCACGTGTATTTTACACGGAATACGCCTCCTCCATCTCAGGGAACCTCCCCCATCATTCGATGGTCGCAGACCATCGAATGCAGGACCGAGTGCTCCACCAGCTCCCGCAACCTCAGACCACACGGACATTTCTCCGTGCAAAAGCAGGGATCTGGGCTGCAGCTGACATCCGGCGATGTCATATGTCCGCTCCCTACACGTGCGTCACGGCCGCATTACCATACGTACGCCCAGCGTTTGCATGGGAATGCCCATGAAACGCGGGGCGTATGCATATGGTAATGAGCCCAAATAGCCCTTCACGCCCCTCTCCACCCCCTATCCGGAGTGTTCACATATCATGCGGGATTTGGCCGTACGCCCCGCTCGCACATGCGCAGAGCCGCCTCTGCACATGCGCAGACACAAAACATCGGCAGAGCGAACGCACGCGGATATATCCGCACCGATCAGAATAAGGGCCTTAAAGGGTTAATATTTCACCGTTTGAGTTTATAATATTGAAACATTTTAATACATACCAATAAAGTGTTTTAAAACATGTGTAATAAATATTTTAATTTTAATTTAATTAAGAGTCTGATGTATATGTAATTACATGATCAATGTGTCTTTGTGAGAGGTACAGCACATATGGACAACCATTATGAAATAAAATTTTTGTCTTTCGCTTCAAAATTCTGGGTGATATTTAACCCCTTCCCGACATTTGACGTACATTTACGTCATGGTCGGGAAGCACTTCCCGACACATGGCGTAAATGTACGTCATGGATTTAAACTGTCACCGCGTCTATAGACGCGGTGACAGTTTCAACATGTCTGCTGTCCCTGACAGCAGACATGTCCGTGCATGCCCAGGGGGGGCTGCGATGCCGCCCCCCCGTCGGCGATCGCTGTGATTGGCTGTTCAGTGTGAACAGCCATTCACAGCGTTTTCTGTGTCACCGGCGAATAACGTTCGCCGGTGACACGGGATCGGAGGTGATTGGTGCTGTAAAGTACAGCACCAATCACCGCGGGGTGTAAGGGTGACACTGGTGTCACCCCACCTCACCCCGCCCGCCCCCAAAGGCCGTGATTGGTCCGTCGGACCGACGGACCAATCACAGCCATGGAGGGGGGTTTAAACTAACGGTGACTGCACTGCAGACGCCATTCCGGTCTGGAATAGCGTGCAGTGCGGTCACCGTGCCCACCTGCCGCCATATACTGACCAGAACCTTGCTCCATACTTACCTGATCACTGCTTCATCACTGCTTGATCACTGCTTGATCTGTGCTTGTAGTGTGCTGGATGCTTCCTGGATCCTGTTGCTACTTGTGCCTTCCTGTGCTGTGAAATTGTGCTGCTGCAGTGTAATAGCTAGATAGAGAGATAGATAGAGAGAGATAGAGAGATAGAGAGAGATAGAGAGAGAGATAGTGTCAGAGAGTGCTATATTTTGTGCTGCTGCAGTGTGATATAGTTATAGATAGAGAGAGAGAGATAGAGAGATAGAGAGAGATAGAGAGAGAGAGATAGATAGAGAGGCCTAGTGACAGAGTGCTATATTTTGTGCTGCTGCAGTGTGATAGTTATAGAGAGATAGAGAGAGATAGAGAGAGAGAGATAGAGAGAGATAGTGACAGATTGTGCTATATATTTTTTATATAACTGACTGCTGCCCCCTCCTTTTGTGCTGATCAGTATAAATTAACTGATCAGCAACTTTTTGGGGGCGCAGGTTTTTTTTTATATATAGATATACCTGTCAGTGCTGCTGCTGCAGTGTCATAGAGTGATAGATAGTGATAGATAGTGAGAGATAGAGAGAGATAGTGACAGAGAGTGATAGAGAGTGTATATTTTGTGTCTGCTACCCCCCCTTTTTGGGGGTGCAGGTTTTTTAGTGTCCTAGAGTGATAGATAGTGATAGATAGTGAGAGATAGTGAGAGATAGTGAGAGATAGTGACAGAGAGTGACAGAGAGTGATAGAGAGTGCTAAATTTTGTGTCTGCTGCCCCCGCCTTTTGTGCTGATCACTATATCTGAGGTGATCAGCAACTTTTTTGGGGGTGCAGAGGTTTTTTTTTTTTTATATATACCTGTCAGTTGCACTGTCAGTTGCACCAAAGGTTGTGCACCTGCTGCACCTCACTGGTAATTAGTGTCGCATCACTGATCACCTTTTTTTTTTTTTGTGAGTGCTGTGGGGTCTTTTTTTAATTTTTTTTTTACACACACTGTGATTTTGTGGGTGTCCTGTGGCCACTGTGCGCTGATCAGTGACGTACATCACTGATCAGCTTTTTCGGCACAGGGTTGATCTCTTTTTTTTTTTTTTTTTGATCAAATTCCTGTTGCCTTTGAGCGCTGTTCAGTGACAGACGTTACTGACCAACATCTGTGCTCAATTTTTGGCGCAGGACCTTTTTTTTTTTTTTTTTTTAACCCCTTCAATTTTTTATTTTTAACCCCTTCATTTTTTTTTTTTTTTATTGGTATAAAGTATTTTTTTTTTTTTTCTGCACTACATACACACTACACACTACATACCCCCCGGGTTGAAATAAAGTTTGTACCCCCCCCTACACTATACACGTGTTGAAACATTTCACTACCAGTAACACAAAAATAAAAATGGCATCCCAAATGTCCTCCCAAATGTCCTCCCAAATGTCATCCCAGTCATCCAGAAGAATGTATTCAGCGGAGGAGGCATATGCCCTGCTTGCTTCTGACTCTGACACAGCCAGTGATGCAAGCGGGGAATTTGAAGGATTCGCCTTAAGCTCCTCTTCCTCCTCTGATGATGAGGGACCCCCTCAAAGACGCCCCCGTAGAGCAGCTGAGACCCCCCCCCCCAACAATTGATCTCGTATGGACCCCACCACCAGACAATTTTGAGCCCCAGGTTCCTGAGTTTTTGGCCATGCCAGGAATCCAATTTGATTCCACAGGTCTCAGAGAAATTGACTTTTTCAAATTATTTTTCTCTGATGATTTTATAAATTTAATGGTGGACCAAACTAATTTATATGCCCAGCAGTTTATTGCTCAAAACCCCACGTCATCATTTGCTAGGTGGACCCCTGTAGATGCAGTAGAGATGATGACGTTTTGGGGTCTGGTGTTTCATATGGGCATAGTAAAAAAGCCAGAAATTAGGCAATATTGGAGTACAGATGTTCTGTACAGTACTCCATTTTACCGTATGGCCATGACCCGGACTCGATTTGAGACAATTCTTAAATTTATACATTACACCGATAATGCACAGTGCCCACCCAGAGATGATCCCACCTTTGACCGGCTATTCAAAGTCAGGCCGGTCATTGATCATTTCAGTGCCAAATTTGAAGAGGTGTACATCCCTGAAAAATTTATTTGTATCGACGAGTCCCTTATACATTTTAAAGGAAGGGTTAAATTCCGCCAGTACCTTCCCAGTAAGAGGGCAAGGTATGGCATAAAAATGTATAAACTGTGTGAAAGCACCTCAGGGTACACCCACAGGTTTAGGGTTTATGAAGGGAAGGATTCAAGAATTGAACCGCCAGAATGCCCCCCCTCCCTCGTAGGTGTTAGTGGGAAAATTGTCTGGGATTTAGTGCACCCCTTCCTGGATAAAGGTTATCACCTCTATGTGGATAACTTTTACACTAGCATCCCCCTGTTTAAGGCCCTTGGTTCAAGAGGTACAGCAGCTTGCGGTACTGTGCGCAAGAACCAAAGAGGCCTCCCAAAAACGCACATTGCCCAAGTAATGAGAAGGGGTGAAAGCAGGGGAATATGCAACGAAAATATGTTGTTGGTCAAATATAAGGACAAGAGGGATGTCCTTATACTGACAACAATTCACGGAGACAGTACCACCTCCGTCCCTGTACGAGGTACCAGTACCCACACCTCAAAACCTAATTGTATCCTGGATTACAATAGGTACATGGGCGGAGTGGATCTTTCAGATCAGGTACTGAAGCCGTACAGTGCCCTGCGGAAAACAAAAATCTGGTACAAGAAGGTGGCCGTGTATATCATCCAGATGGCACTGTATAACGCTTACGTGCTATTCCGTTCTACCGGCCAGAGGGGGACATTTATGCACTTTCAAGAGGAAGTCATAAAGGGCCTAATATTTGGGAACCAGCAGGCAGAGGGCCCCAGTACTTCTAGTACTGGCCCCCGTATTGTACCAGGGCAGCATTTTCCTGATGAAATCCCCTCCACTGGAAAAAAGGGCAGGACACAAAAAAGGTGCAAAGTTTGCTATAAAAAGGGAATAAGAAAGCAAACTATTTTCCAGTGTGACACTTGCCCCGACAAACCCGGCCTATGTATAAAGGAGTGTTTTAAAATATACCACACATCTATGGAATATTAGGTTCATAATTTCACCGTGCTTCGGGGGTCTTGCTAATGCCACATAGCACCCACCATTCATTCCACCAGAATCTGAGCCGCAAAATCCAAAAATCACTCCTTCCCTTCTGAGTCCTGCCATGCACCCAACTGGTATTTTTTGGTCACATGTGAGGCATTGCCGTACTTGGGAGATATTGGGGCACAGATTTTGGGGTGCTTTTTCTCCTTCATTCCTTGTGAAAATGAAAAATTTTGAGCCAGAACTGCATTTTTGTGTAAAAAAATGTAATTTTTCATGTTCACTGCCCAGTTTTATCAAAATTGGTGAAACCCCTGGGGGTTTGAAATGTACACTATACCCCTAGATGAATTCCCTGAGGGGTGTAGTTTGCAAAATGGGGTCACTTGTGGGGGGGTTCCACTGTATTGGTGCTTTGGGGGTCTTGCTAATGCGACATAGCACCCACCATCATTCCACCAGAATTTGTGCTGCAAACTCCAAATATCACTCCTTCCCTTCTGAGTCCTGCCACTTTTTGGTCACACATGAGGCATTGCCGTACTCGGGAGAAATTGGGGCACAGATTTTGGGGTGCTTTGTCTCCTTCATTCCTTCTGAAAATGAAAAATTTTGAGCCAGAACTGCATTTTTGTGTAAAAAAATGTAATTTTTCATTTTCACTGCCCACTTGTATCAAAATTGGTGAAACCCCTGGGGGTTTGAAATGTACACTATACCCCTAGATGAATTCCCTGAGGGGTGTACTTCGCAAAATGGGGTGACTTGTGGGGGGGTTCCACTGTATTGGTGCAACATAGCACCCACCATTCATTCCACCAAAATCTGTGCTGCAAAATCCAAAAATCACTCCTTCCCTTCTGAGTCCTGCCATGCACCCAACTGGTATTTTTTGGTCACATGTGAGGCATTGCCGTACTCGGGAGAAATTGGGGCACAGATTTTGGGGTGCTTTGTCTCCTTCATTCCTTCTGAAAATGAAAAATTTTGAGCCAGAACTGCATTTTTGTGTAAAAAAATGTAATTTTTCATGTTCACTGCCCACTTGTATCAAAATTGGTGAAACCCCTGGGGGTTTGAAATGTACACTATACCCCTAGATGAATTCCCTGAGGGGTGTAGTTTGCAAAATGGGGTCACTTGTGGGGGGGTTCCACTGTATTGGTGCTTTGGGGGTCTTGCTAATGCGACATAGCACCCACCAAAATTCCACCAGAATCTGAGCTGCAAAATCCAAAAATCACTCCTTCCCTTCTGAGTCCTGCCATGCACCGAACTGGTATTTTTTGGTCACATGTGAGGCATTGCCGTACTCGGGAGAAATTGGGGCACAGATTTTGGGGTGCTTTGTCTCCTTCATTCCTTCTGAAAATGAAAAATTTTGAGCCAGAACTGCATTTTTGTGTAAAAAAATGTAATTTTTCATGTTCACTGCCCACTTGTATCAAAATTGGTGAAACCCCTGGGGGTTTGAAATGTACACTATACCCCTAGATGAATTCCCTGAGGGGTGTAGTTTGCAAAATGGGGTCACTTGTGGGGGGGTTCCACTGTATTGGTGCTTTGGGGGTCTTGCTAATGCGACATAGCACCCACCAAAATTCCACCAGAATCTGAGCTGCAAAATCCAAAAATCACTCCTTCCCTTCTGAGTCCTGCCATGCACCCAACTGGTATTTTTTGGTCACATGTGAGGCATTGCCGTACTCGGGAGAAATTGGGGCACAGATTTTGGGGTGCTTTTTCTCCTTCATACCTTCTGAAAATGAAAAATTTTGAGCCAGAACTGCATTTTTGTGTAAAAAAATGTAATTTTTCATGTTCACTGCCCACTTGTATCAAAATTGGTGAAACCCCTGGGGGTTTGAAATGTACACTATACCCCTAGATGAATTCCCTGAGGGGTGTACTTTGCAAAATGGGGTGACTTGTGGGGGGGTTCCACTGTATTGGTGCAACATAGCACCCACCATTCATTCCACCAAAATCTGTGCTGCAAAATCCAAAAATCACTCCTTCCCTTCTGAGTCCTGCCATGCACCCAACTGGTATTTTTTGGTCACATGTGAGGCATTGCCGTACTCGGGAGAAATTGGGGCACAGATTTTGGGGTGCTTTGTCTCCTTCATTCCTTCTGAAAATGAAAAATTTTGAGCCAGAACTGCATTTTTGTGTAAAAAAATGTAATTTTTCATGTTCACTGCCCACTTGTATCAAAATTGGTGAAACCCCTGGGGGTTTGAAATGTACACTATACCCCTAGATGAATTCCCTGAGGGGTGTAGTTTGCAAAATGGGGTCACTTGTGGGGGGGTTCCACTGTATTGGTGCTTTGGGGGTCTTGCTAATGCGACATAGCACCCACCAAAATTCCACCAGAATCTGAGCTGCAAAATCCAAAAATCACTCCTTCCCTTCTGAGTCCTGCCATGCACCCAACTGGTATTTTTTGGTCACATGTGAGGCATTGCCGTACTCGGGAGAAATTGGGGCACAGATTTTGGGGTGCTTTTTCTCCTTCATACCTTCTGAAAATGAAAAATTTTGAGCCAGAACTGCATTTTTGTGTAAAAAAATGTAATTTTTCATGTTCACTGCCCACTTGTATCAAAATTGGTGAAACCCCTGGGGGTTTGAAATGTACACTATACCCCTAGATGAATTCCCTGAGGGGTGTACTTTGCAAAATGGGGTGACTTGTGGGGGGGTTCCACTGTATTGGTGCAACATAGCACCCACCATTCATTCCACCAAAATCTGTGCTGCAAAATCCAAAAATCACTCCTTCCCTTCTGAGTCCTGCCATGCACCCAACTGGTATTTTTTGTTCACATGTGAGGCATTGCCGTACTCGGGAGAAATTGGGGCACAGATTTTGGGGTGCTTTTTCTCCTTCATACCTTCTGAAAATGAAAAATTTTGAGCCAGAACTGCATTTTTGTGTAAAAAAATGTAATTTTTCATGTTCACTGCCCACTTGTATCAAAATTGGTGAAACCCCTGGGGGTTTGAAATGTACACTATACCCCTAGATGAATTCCCTGAGGGGTGTAGTTTGCAAAATGGGGTCACTTGTGGGGGGGTTCCACTGTATTGGTGCTTTGGGGGTCTTGCTAATGCGACATAGCACCCACCAAAATTCCACCAGAATCTGAGCTGCAAAATCCAAAAATCACTCCTTCCCTTCTGAGTCCTGCCATGCACCCAACTGGTATTTTTTGGTCACATGTGAGGCATTGCCGTACTCGGGAGAAATTGGGGCACAGATTTTGGGGTGCTTTTTCTCCTTCATACCTTCTGAAAATGAAAAATTTTGAGCCAGAACTGCATTTTTGTGTAAAAAAAATGTAATTTTTCATGTTCACTGCCCACTTGTATCAAAATTGGTGAAACCCCTGGGGGTTTGAAATGTACACTATACCCCTAGATGAATTCCCTGAGGGGTGTAGTTTGCAAAATGGGGTCACTTGTGGGGGGGTTCCACTGTATTGGTGCTTTGGGGGTCTTGCTAATGCGACATAGCACCCACCAAAATTCCACCAGAATCTGAGCTGCAAAATCCAAAAATCACTCCTTCCCTTCTGAGTCCTGCCATGCACCCAACTGGTATTTTTTGGTCACATGTGAGGCATTGCCGTACTCGGGAGAAATTGGGGCACAGATTTTGGGGTGCTTTTTCTCCTTCATACCTTCTGAAAATGAAAAATTTTGAGCCAGAACTGCATTTTTGTGTAAAAAAATGTAATTTTTCATGTTCACTGCCCACTTGTATCAAAATTGGTGAAACCCCTGGGGGTTTGAAATGTACACTATACCCCTAGATGAATTCCCTGAGGGGTGTACTTTGCAAAATGGGGTGACTTGTGGGGGGGTTCCACTGTATTGGTGCAACATAGCACCCACCATTCATTCCACCAAAATCTGTGCTGCAAAATCCAAAAATCACTCCTTCCCTTCTGAGTCCTGCCATGCACCCAACTGGTATTTTTTGTTCACATGTGAGGCATTGCCGTACTCGGGAGAAATTGGGGCACAGATTTTGGGGTGCTTTTTCTCCTTCATACCTTCTGAAAATGAAAAATTTTGAGCCAGAACTGCATTTTTGTGTAAAAAAATGAAATTTTTCATTTTCACTGCCCACTTGTATCAAAATTGGTGAAACCCCTGGAGGTTTGAAATGTACACTATACCCCTAGATGAATTCCCTGAGGGGTGTAGTTTGCAAAATGGGGTCACTTGTGGGGGGGTTCCACTGTATTGGTGCTTGGGGGGTCTTGCTAATGCGACATAGCACCCACCAAAATTCCACCAGAATCTGAGCTGCAAAATCCAAAAATCACTCCTTCCCTTCTGAGTCCTGCCATGCACCCAACTGGTATTTTTTGGTCACATGTGAGGCATTGCGGTACTCGGGAGAAATTGGGGCACAGATTTTGGGGTGCTTTGTCTCCTTCATTCCTTGTGAAAATGAAAAATTTTGAGCCAGAACTGCATTTTTGTGTAAAAAATGTAATTTTTCATTTTCACTGCCCAGTTGTACCACAATTGGTGAAACCCCTGGGGGTTTGAAATGTACACTATACCCCTAGATGAATTCCCTGAGGGGTGTAGTTTGCAAAATGGGGTAACTTGTGGGGGGGTTCCTAAATTTTAGCATCTTATGGTGCCTAGAAACCTACATGGTGCCTAAAAAATAATCTCATAAAAAGGAGGCTCCAAAATCAAGTAGGTGCTCCTTCTATTATGAAGCCTGTGGTTTGGTCAACGTGCACACTAGGGCCACATATAGGATATTTTTGAAAACAAAAGAATTGGGGGAATCAATTTTTAGTCACATTTCTCTAGTAAAATGTACTGTGTTCCTTAGAAAAATGTATTAAAATTGCAAATCTGCAAAAAAAATGAAATTTTGAAATTTCACCTACACTTTGTTTTAATTCCTGTGAAACACCTAAAGGGTTAACAAACTTCCAAAATGCTGTTTTGAATACTGTGAGGGGTGCAGTTTTTGAAATGGCATCATTTATGGGGGTGTCTCACATACAAGTCCCTCAAAGTCATATCAGAACTGAACTGGTCCCTAAAAAAATCAGTGTTTGAAATTTTCTTGAAAATTTGAGAATTTGCTATTCATATTGTAAGCCTCCTAGTGTCCAAAAAAATTAAAAGGAAGTTGAAATAATGATGGAAACATAAAGTAGACATATGGTCTATGTTAGTTATTAACTATTTTGAGTGGTATGATTATTTGTCTCACAAGCAGAAAATTTAACATTTTGCAAATCGCTAAATTTTCCATTTTTTCACGACATTTTGGTATTTTTCACAAAAAAACACAGACTGTATCGACCCAAATTTACCACTAATTTGAAGTACAATGTGTCACGAAAAAACAATCTCAAAATCACTGGGATAAGTAAAAGCAAAAAAAAGTTATCCCCACTTAAGTGAGACATGTCAGATTTGAAAAAAATGGCTCTGTCAGGAACGCAAAAACTAGCTCTGTCAGGAAGGGGTTAATAGGATGAGAGTTTTAGTAACTTTTTTAAAATCGCCCATTATTGCACTGTTTGAAATTGTATTTCTTGCAGCGAATTCGCATATTTAATGAGCTACGTATTCCAGGCAAAAAAGTGTGATAAAGTGCGATAATGTGCGATTTTTAGTCATGAAAATGTGCGATTTTTAGTCATGAAAATGTGCGATTTTAGTCATGAAAATTTGCGAATTTGAGGAAATATGTAAATTTGTGTTTAAAAAAAGAAAACCAATGGTGTGAGGTCCCCCCTCTGGAGGATAACCAGCCACAGGCTCATTGAGCCGGACCTGGTTCCAAAAATACGGGGGACAAAAAGCGTAGGGGTCCCCTGTATTTCTGAAACCAGCCCCGGACTCTTGGACCGGTTCTGGTTCCAAAAATACGGGGGACAAAAAAATCTGTTTTTTTTTTTTACATAAGGTCCCCCGGCCGAACCATGAGCACCGTGGCTGGTCAGCCTTGGACAGGAGTGGGGGCCCCCCAATAAAGGGGTTGCCCACAGGCTACACCCACCCGGGGCTGTCACCGGCGTCGGTGGGCTGTGGACGCCGGTCTGATAGGGTTAAAACACTCATTCATAGAGGTGAACAATAGGTGCCAGCAGGCCTCCCCCGCATGCTGGGACTTGACGAACTTGTAGTCAACCTGTAAAAAGAACCGACCCAGGGTCCAGCGCTGCCCTCCCTTCTCCATTCTTTTTGCAGGTGGACTACAGGTCCCAGTGGGCCCATTAATGCCTCACATGCCGGGACTTGTGGTTCGCCAAGTCCCAGCATGCAGGGGAGGCCTGCTGGCACTTGTAGTTCACCTGTGTAAAGTAATGTTATAAGTGAGTGTTTTAACCCTATCAGGCTGGCAGTCCACAGACGCCAGTGACAGCCCCAGGCTTCAGCCCTGGATGGGTGAAGCCGGGGGGGACCCCTATATTGGGGGGGGGGACACCTTTATTGGGGGGTCCCTACTCCCTCAGGGACCCCATCAAAGGCTGACCAGCCACGGTGCTCATGATACGGCTGGGGGACCTTATGTAAAAAGTGTCCCCTGGCTGTGGCATGACACCGCGGGCTGTTGGAGCCCGGTGCTGGTTTCAAAATACAGGAGACCACCAGATATTTTGTCCCCTCTATTTTTGGAACAAGGACCGTTCCAACAGTCTGGGGCTGGTTTCAGAAATACGGGGGACCCCTATGCTTTTTGTCCCCCATATTTTTGGAACCAGGTCCGGCTCAATAAACCCGGGGCTGGTAATGCTCAGGAGGGGGGACCCCACGCCATTTTTTTTAGAAAATTAACTTTTACACATTTTTTAAGACAGGACCATGCACAGATCTCAATGATCTGTGCATGGTTCTGGCAAATTCGCCTGTCAGAACCTGGTCTGCATGTGTGGCAATTTTTAGTAACATTTTCTGGTTTTTGCATCTCATTAAATATGCGATTTGTATACTTTACAATGCAAAATCATCCGGATGCGAGTTCCGGCGTTACTAAAAATTGCACCTCCAGAATGTGCGATTTCGTGGCAAAAAAAACATGTTTTTTTTTTACGTTTTTCGCATCTCATTAAATATGCGATTTTGGAAAAACGTGCGATTTCGGGCCGTTTTTTTGCCTAAAAATCGCACAAATCAAATTTTTGCATCTGATTAAATGTCACCCTCTGTGTCAGACCAGGGATTTGGAACACAGTTCCAAACCAGGTCAGAACCGGTAACGACCCCTTTCACACTGCGGAACTGACCTAGGTTATTCCCATGTCAGCTCTGTTTATACTGCACACGGGTGCAGTGAGATTGTTCTGCTGTAGCTTAGAGATGACAATAACCCGAGATGAAGCGGTGGTGTGAAATCGCATATTTATTAATGTTAGATGAGCATCCTTCTTTTGTACTGTTTAAATTTTGTGCATAGTTTGTGTAGAATGTGGGCTTGTTCTTCTGGAAGTCATTTCAGACACTGCTGGACATGTAGTCATATTCCGTACAGCATAAACTCTCTGCTTTGTCAACACACCATTCCTGCAGGAGGGAAAAAAATGTCTGTTAACAATTTAGTTTTATGGTGCTGTGGTATTTGAATAAAATAAATATATGTTCTTCCTTGTTTATCTCTGTTCACGTGTTAGTCACAAAGCTGTGTCTTTTGAATGCTGATCAATGAAAGTATGTGCTTTTTTAGCTGTTGTAATATGTTAGTCAATGTCTGCATTAGTCAGCGTCTCTGAGAAATGGCTTTTATGCGAATGTTGTATCTGAGTAATCTGAAATCAATGTGAGGACTGTTGGAGCAAAAAACATACTGTGTATGGGAACCTTCATTATTAGTCATTACACAGTGCTGTCTTAACAGATTTGTCTAAGATTAAAGGTGCAATGCTTAACTGGAATAAGCCCAATTCTACTTACTTGAAAGTAATTCTTAAGTATTTCAAGACACTTGTAAAGTTAGATAAATGTCATAAAATGTGAAGCCCTCTGCACAGTAGAGAATTGGCTGCAGGAGTTTCAGGCACCCGGGCTTGAGGAAAATCTCTTCTGTTTGAGAAGCTCTGAATTTAGGTAGGTCACTGTAGTTTTGTAGCTTAAATATGAGGCTATTAGCAATTTCACCCAGCATTTACATACCGTAGGTACTTTCTGTAATTAGAATGAGAATATGTAAGCTCATATCTGGAAACTTTACAGGGGTATCAGGACAAGTTTATGCACATACAAAAGGGTTGTGGTTACCTTTTTTTTTTAACATGCTGGACTATCCCCTTGCCGTTCCTTTTCACAAAAGCCCCCTTTGAATGCACACTGCACCCTATCGCCACTGATCTGCTATGAACAGGACAGAGACCTAAAATCAGGATTTCCTAAATCAAGATAGATCAGCGGTTCTCAAACTGTGGGTCCTGACCCCAAAGTGGGTCCCAACCTTCTCACCATGGGGTCGAGAGTCTGAAAAATCTGTTGAATTGTCTGTTATTTTAGACTCCTCACATCATGTTGTGCATCCACCATGGTGCATGTGCTGTCAGCTGACTACGCATGTGATGTGATGACCTTCTACAGTTACTTTCTGGGGTCCTGTAATTATTTTTATTGTCTGATAGGGTCCCAGAGCAAAACAGTTTGAGGACCCTTGAGATAGATGGAGGTAGTGCAGGGTGGTATAGCTTACATACAAGTTTTAGATCAACAGTCAGTAGGTCGATAGCAGAAGGTCAGCAGGCAAATGGACAACACAATCAAAAGGTCCACATGGAAAATGTTGATACCTGAAAAGGTCTTCACTTTTTTGTGTGTCCATGACGAGACCTGAGCCAGTGGTCCACCAATTAGTATACTATGTACCCTCACATGGTTGGGTTCACTTTGGTGTTGACCTGACTGTCCGCCTAGACATTGTCTGTAAGCCATCAGGATACCGGGGAAGGGAAACTACCAAAACAGCCTGGCTCTTCGGGGAGTCAAGAAGTTAAACCAAGTTTAACTTAATTAGTATAAGATGTTGGTTGGTCTATGCTTTTTTAAGTAGTTTAACCTCAGAATATGGAGCTAGGATCTCACATACACTCATACTAATTAGCAACTCCCACAAAGTATTGATATTAGTCACTGTGTCTTCCCATACTATACATAGATAGAGGTTTTTTTAGGTCAGATCAGTAAATAATTTATGCTGTACATACTGTATAGCTAAATCCCCCAAGCATGCAAACTTCTGAAGACAACAATAACCAAAATATTGGAAATATGTATGTACAGGTGCAGTGTGGTGAGGCAGATTTATGTATACACCAGTGGAATGCCCTGACACTTTAGACAGCCCAGTTGCTTAACCAGTTGATGGTTTATTAGAGATAAGTGTTGTACAGCCATAGCTAGTTAGCAACATGGTGGTACTTAAGCAGAACAGAGTTTGTTGCATTTACCAGTGACACAAGTGGGTAGTGGCGGGTTTCACTCTGGAGCTAAGCAGGAGACGTCCATCTCCCTCCATGTAACTAACATAACCTAACAAAATAACATAGTGCGTGCACAGTACTATGTACTGTGGCCATCTCGGTAATGGAATGTTGCATCTCTCCAGCTAAATGGTTTTTCTTTGGAGGGGTTTTCTACATTACAGCATATGGTTATTTATTATAGACATAATTACAGCTTGACATGGGGCCATGGCTTTTATCTGTGTCAACATAAGTTTTATTATACAGGCTAGTGTTCACACTAGGCTATTTTAGTAGGTCGTCGCACCCTGCTGGTGCATCTACTGTGGCTGCGGGAATAGATGCCGTGCATATAAGCATGGCATCTATTAACATTAAGCAGAGGGCAATGGAGAAGCTCAGTACCGCCGTAGCCCTCATCAGTAACGTCGGCATACCGGCATGTGCCTATCAGTGACATCTATGGGCAAAACACCCTCAGTGATGTCGGCGGGCCCATCCTGTTCACATTAGTCATGCCCGTGAGGCTGTTCTGCCGACATTAGTGATGCCGGCCTCCTGTCCTGATCTTAGCTGGATTTTTACAGGCAATTACATATCTCAGTGTCAACAATATATCTTTAGATATTACTGATGCATAATTGGATCATTTTTATATTCCAATTATTTTTCTGTCTAGCATTATTGTTAACCATTAAAAAAGTCAATGTACCTGAACCAGTCATGACAGATGGTAATTTACACCAATCTGACCAGAATGTATTTTACAGTATACTTTTCTTTTTTTCGGTAATTTGCTGTCGTTCACCTTGAAAAATAGAGCTAAATTATCTTGATTGAAGACTACACTTTAATGTATTTTGTTCAGGGGCTAAGTAGTTGAATCAATAATTAATCTGAAATTGTCCCAGGGTTGAATATAGATTGAGTCAAAAAAGAAGTAACTGAGGTAGGGCAGGGGCTATGTAAACTTATCTTTTAGAATGAGTAACAGCAAACAACTTGCAGTATTTGGCCAGTCTCAAGCCACATTAGAGAGCTAATTCAATATGTGCTCAGATATGTGACCTCGGGGAGGAGTGCTCAGTATCACACACTACTGTACCAACATAGATGATTGACTTTTTGTTTACTTGTTTACTGTGGTAGAGTATAACAACAAAAGAGCATTTAAACAATGGTTCTACACCTATATTACTAGTATTACCTGACAGGACATGCTGGGACTAATTATCCATAAACTTAAAAGCATATACAGATGCAGCTGTTCTCATTGGCTTTGCCAGCGATACATTTCTGGCATCTGGCACACCGGCACATGTGGACACGCAAGCATCTCTTATGCTTGTGCGTCCATTGCCGAAAATGGGGCTCGCAAGTGTCTCAGGTGCACGTGCACCACATTTGCTGACAGGCCTCAGTGAATGGTGCGAAGAGGCCCGGATAGATGAGCCAGGCTTAATTTGTAGGCCCATTTTGGTGATGGCATCTGGTCCCTGGCATCCTCCTATTGTCACTTTCAGTAGCTCCCAGCCTTCCCTAGTATTGGAAGTGATAATTATATAATTAGAATTTGGAATGTTTACTGTTCGCATTGGGTGCTATACTGCTATGAAAAGTATTAAACTATATTATTTTTATTCTATTCCGTTAAGAATCCTAATTGCCTTCATCTTCAGTACTTAAATGTCATACAAAGATAAAATCAACTTTGAGAAACTCTTTAGATTTTATTGGTAGTGTTATGGATAACAATAAGGGGGTGTCTGAGCGCTGATCCACTAATCACATCCAATATGCCTCTGCTTTAAAGGAATACTCAACACTTATAGCAGCACTCTTGGAGATACAGTAATATAAATAATTATTTCTCATAAAATAAACCACATTGCTACAATAATTACCGGCCAGTCTTAACATACAATAAACAATCATTTCAAGTAGAAAACTTTTTTCCTCTTAATGCCATATAATTCTTAGCATGTAGGAAACATAAAGTGTCTTCAATTATTATAGTCACAATATTAATTAATCTGCAAATAACAGTGTTATATTGCTTTCCATCCTGTATTATTTAGCCTTTAATCAGTCATCTTTTTTGTGTGTACCCTTCTCACAGCTGGTTAGTGGCGCACAGATTGTTAGGTTTGGATACTGTAAAGTTTCTTCAGCCCTTTCCCAGCTGCTTGGTAATGAGTTACTGTAGTGGCATGTACAAGTTGTTATAGTTGTATTTTGCAAAAATCATGCATTTTATATATCTAGAGCTCTCTCGCAGTGGATTAGAAGTGAGTTAATATCATGCAAAGGTGATTGATATTAGGCACTACAAAGTTCATGCATTCTGATAAGGCTGTCTCACAGCCAATTTGTATTAGTCAAACATCCAAAGCAGTATTGTTAAGACAATATGCTATATTATATTGATACTTATATTAATTAATATAGCGATTACAATAATTGAATAGGCTTTGTTTCCTGCATGTTAAGAATTAGATGGCATTAGAAGGAAAAACTAAACTTTTATATTTGAAATAATTTTTGTTTTTTATATGTACTGTATAGAATGGCTGGTAATTATTGTATCAATGTGTTTTTTATGATAAATAATTATTAATATCATCTCTAAGAGTTCAGCTTTATCTTTTTATCTTCTTACAAATCACAACACTGTCAACAATAATAACTTGATAAATGCAGAGAAAAAGTAGGTTTGCCTTTATCACTAAAGATCATATCTTCGAAGCGTGGAGCTGCAGCCAGGTATGATTCTGCACAAATGACGGTCAGGGGAGACTGCTGAGGTTGCTGGGAGTTCAGCAGGTGCAGCCAGCACCTGTTGTTGGACAGAGAGTAAGGAAGCATTAAGCTTTCCAGTCATTCCCTCACTGTTGTTCAGTTTCTGACATCCTGAGATGTTCTGTTCTTTTATGAATCACACTCACAAAAGTATGGTGTTGTGAATCAGCCACTGATGTGCATCTAGGGAAATCATGAACTTCTCCATAGTAACCCACTTTGTGGATAAGCCAATGTAGAGCAAAGCCCCGTTTCCACTAAACGGGTATATTCTCAATGCTATGAATAGATACCTACATTTATTTGAGTTTCTATAATAGTACACCTGTATTTACTGGCAATTTAATAAATAAAAATCAGGGTAGAAGGTAATATGCTACTGTACCAATTAATAAAGGGCCCGTGAAATACCACCACATACAAGGAAAACCAGAGTAATCTGATTGTGGGCCAGATGCCCAAAGCTTCAAAAGTGAACACATGGAGAGTGATAAATAGCCAACCAATCACCTTCTAACTGCCATGTCACAGGCTGGGTTTGAAAAATGTCAGGTAGGAGCAGATTGGTTAGTTGTTTATCACTCTCCATTTTATCACTTTTGAAGCTTAATGCATGTGGCCCTATATACTGCACACGTATATTAAATGTTAGAGAAACAGTTATGGATAACCGTATAACAAAGTACAAAAAGGATTAAGCAAAAATATGTAGACAAACAGATCTCATGTCAGGGCAGGCAGCTTACAACTTATTCAAATAAATGAGCAGAGGCCAACACAACAGAGCAGCTCAATACAACCACAAGAGCAGGGAAGCACAACTGGGGCTGGAGGTATCGCTGGCTAAGTTCACATTGCCTAGTAATATCACAGAGAAACCATTTGCACTTTTTTGTGTAATTAATTTTAGTTTATAGTCGTAACAGCTGTAGTGCATAATAATAGTAGGCATCCAGAACAGGCTTATTATTTTTGAACCATCATGGTCTAACAGGTATCTAAAAAATAATTTTCTATCTCAAACTGCTAATATCACTCCAGCAGGCCCCAGGGGGTACAAAGGCTCATCCCAGGCCCCAAGGTTCAGAGAGGCAGCGGGGCCGTGACACCCAATTATGACTTATAAATTGATGGGCAGCTGCCACAATGCAAGGCCAGAGGACCAGCTTACCCCCTTCCCAGTTACCCCTATTACCGGTCACCTGGTTTGCTCTATGCACACAGTATAAATGATGTTTCAACATTGTTACTCATGAAGCTGTGGCTACGGTCCACCTAAGAGGGTCAGGAACAAACAGCTTGGTGAAGAGCGCAGTTTGCAGTTCACCTTGTCATTAATTTGGTGGCATGCGCAGCTCTCCATGAGCTGCTGGGCTGCCCCTGATTCCCCTACTGACACTGCAGCCAAATATTGGGACTGTCCTGATGTAATTTCGACAATTGGAAGGTATGCTTTTAGTAAGTATTTTATTGTCAGAATTTTGGAGTTAAATTCCTGGTGTAACCTTAGTTGATGTCCTCCCCAATCATAAACACAGAATTTTCCTTTTCTTGTGACTAACCTTTGCGAACATCAAACCATTTCACTGGCATTTACTAAATAAAGAACAAAAATAAATCAAAAGCAAATAGATGTGTTATACTGTATTGAGATAATTCTGTTTGTCAAAGCTTCACAACATATGTCAGCGTATACCACAAGCAGCACTTTGTTAATATATATCACACGGCAACAACTATAATAAGTGTGTTTTGTATTATACTTGACAAATCTCCTGTCCATAGTTCAAAATATGTAACAGCTTCAGTATGGATCTCAGTGTGATCTGAACAATCCAGCATATTTGTCTAAAAGTAATAGAGGTTTCTCAAGTCAGTGCATCTGGCTATCATGAAGCATCAAAGCAAGAAATGTGACTTTTTCAAATTATTTTGTTCTCCCCCCTAACCGACTGACAATTGGTATGCATAGACTGAGTTACTTGGCAGTGGCAAAACAATGAGTCTGTAGACTCTGCGACGGCTTGGGGAGCCAGCACTGGCAAAGTCAGCGGGAAGCACAGAGTCCAGGATGCTGCTTCACTGACAGGCAGGCATGGGAGCAGCAGAGACTGGCATTACAGAAGCATACCCATGCAGAGTTGGAGCAGGATTTGCATATGTGCAATAGGCTGGCCAGGCACTGCTGGGTTGTGGGGAGTGTCGCCTGCCTTGGCCAGTGGAGCCTGCTCCTGTATTATAGAAATGCATAGAGATTAAGAGCATGGCTGCTTGGACCTGTCAGAGCTCCTTCAGTCACGAGCTGGCACTCAGACACAACAGCGCAGCACCACAGCACAGTTAGTGACACATGGCTACACACAGTGTGTCTTTTTTTATTAGGCTGTCCTCTCCCTCCTTCCATTCACACCAGTCCCCTCACCTCTTCCCCTTGGTGTCCTACTCTCTTCCCTTCATCTCACAGCACCAATGCCTCTCAGAGCTCCATACCCCCCCATTCATGCCCGCTCTCCATTTGTGGCACCCGTGAACCCCCCTTATCCAGTTTTCTCTTCCCTCACAGCTCCAATCCCCCTCTACCCCACAGGCTTCCCCCCTAACATTTCTAAACACCCCCTCCCTTGGTACCCTATCATGTTCTCTCCCCCTCATAGCTTCAAACACCCCCCCACCCCTTTACACTTATGTTGTTTCTCCCCTCACAGCTCCAATCCCCCTCCTCCTCTACCATCTGCAGAACCCATAACCACCGCACAGGTTACCTGGTTACCCTTTCCTGTTATATCTACCTCCACAGCTCCAAATTCCCCCTCCCCTTCTTTTACTATTTCCAGTGGTCTGACAACAGTTGTGATGCCAACATTGGTATACGGAATGCCAGCATCCTGTTCGCCGGTAAGCGGACCTTATTTCATATATAACAGGAATTACGGTGTGTGGCATATTTTATAATTGGCCTTTCACGGTTTTTGGCGTAATGTGTCATTAAGTGTGTGGTATAATGTGCAGTGGCCGTTATGGTGTGGCATAATGTGTAATAGGCATTACATATGGTGTGTGTCATAATGTGTTATGGACATTATGGTGTGGCATAATGTGCAATGGGCATTATGATGTGGCACTATGTGCAATGGGCATTATGGTGTGGGGCATAATGTGCAATGGGCATTATGGTGTGGCATAATGTGCAATGGGCATTATGGTGTGTGGCATAATGTGTAATGGGCATCATGGTGTGTGTGCGACATGCCTTGCAGTGAGGCCACACACCCTTTTTTGAATGTACACGCAAATGATTTAATATAAAAAATATTACCAAAATGGGGGTGGGGGGGAATAGAGCCCACCCTTCCCGCATTCTTCCCACTTCTTAGGAAAACCATAAAGTCGGTAAGTATGCTAATTACTAAGCCATGGTGAAGAGATAATGCCAGCCAATCAGCTACTAGTTGTCATATTTTTAAAACACATCCTGTAACATGGCAGTTAGTAGCTCATTGGCTGAAACTTTGGGGGTTATTCTGGTTGATTCGCTCGGATGCGAATTTCTACTCCTGCGAGTCAACCAGAACCTGCCCTGCGAATGGTGGTATGCTTGCCCCCCCCCCCCCCCCCAGAAATGCGGCTGCGCATATGCCAAACATGGGTCCCCATGCGAATGAACGCAGGCTTTGAAAGGCCCAGAATAAAGTCCTTTATCTCCCTCAACTTTATCTCTCTCTAAGGCTTCTTGCCACAGTGGTGCTGGTGACCCCAATAAGGTAAAATCCTAATTCCCAGTGCATTGATGGGGAGCACACCCAAAGATGATGACCATCGGACTGCCGTTGTACTGCTATTTTCCACCAACATATTAGACATGGTGGGAAATTTTGCAGAAAGGAGGCAGAACTAAACCATACACAACACACACTGAATGTATTAACCTATAATATTTTTCTTTTCTAAATAGCTAAAGGTACAGTAGAACCATCTTTTGCCAGTGGTTAGAAGGAACATGAACGCATTACATGCTGCAACTATATAATATCAAACTTATTGAAAGAACTTTTCTTAAAGTATTATTGATGAAACTGAATGATTTTCTCTCACCTCTGTTAGGTACTTATTCATAGTGAGTTACTAATAATGAGTTACTAATCTTAAATTGTGCTCCAAGCAATCGTCTCATTTTCCAAACACTTGACAGGAGCTGATTGTTTGGAGCACCATTTAAGATTAGTTCTGATTGATAACAAGAATATAATTTGTTTTCAACTGATTGTCAGACAGTACAAGTTGAGTCTTCCATCTCCTAAATGCTTGGGACCAGAAGTACTGTACTGTATTTTGGATATCGGATATTTCTCTATTTTGGAATGTTTGCATATTAGTGAGATTTATTGGGGATGGGATCCAAGTTTAAACACAGAATTCAATTATGTTTCATATACACCTTGTGCACATAGCCGAAGATTATTATATACAATATTGTTGATCACATAGCCCCTTGGAAATCCAAAGGTTTCACTGTCTCAAAATTCTGTATTGTTGAAGTATTTATTTAAGTATTCCATACTTTACAATCTATAGTTCTAGGTGGTAGCTTTATTAAGCTAAAATTATTTCAACAATTTAAATCAATTGATTTCTATTATAACAAGCAGGTTTCCAAGATTTTTTTTGTTTGTCTTTTCCATCTCTTTTCGGCAATTCATGTTCTAATTTAAAAACCTTCTTATTATACAGTATTTCTTCTTATCTGCTGACATACAGCTGTAGACACACTCATCTATCCTGCCTAACATCTTTTTTGCACGAAACTTGGCATGGCAAGTGTGCCTATGACTAGGATGGACATGTGTGTCTAAGTTCATATGCCCTTGTTGTACCTGTGCCTCGGTGTGGCACAATTGCCCATGCAGCCAAGTTGCAGGATGAATGAGCATGGCACTGAATCAATTGAATAAAACCAAGAGGGTAATGTATTCCTTGCTGCTGGTTACAGAAAATCTTGTTTATTATGGAACTTGCTTATAGGAGCACAAATTTTTCAATGTTGGATAGCCATATTACAAATGCAGAGTGTAAATTACGCATAACGATCGGTACAAAAAGAAGTACAGAAGGATTTGTTGCACTGGTACTATGAAAAATACAGTAGTACGAAACAAGTACAGATTCCATACATATAAGTGAAACATAGAAGAATAACAGTCACTTAAGTAAACTTAAATAATGAAATATAACAGGTAACTGTAAGACTTGGGATAATCTTTTAGCCACAATGGTACAATATGCCTTGTTTCAAACCTCCATGATGGCTCCTATCACTGCAGAAGCAACAGACAGGATATTCCACCTTTGCTTTTTTCCAAGATTAATATATTATTGTACTATTTAGTGCCACAGCAGATGAACTTGTCCTATTTAATAACAATGAAAATGAACACATATTTCTGGATAATAAAGTTCTCTTTGAGCCCTGTAAAAAAAAAAAAATACTATTCACTATAGGCAGTAGAGAAAATGTAATTATGCTTCCTTTGGTGCAAAAGCAATAAAATATTTTTTTGACCTCAGTAAACCCCCATACATGTGGCCACAGGTGGTCGAACTGAGTGTACACAGTAAATTATATATTGAATGATATTGTTCAGTTACGGGGACTCGCTGGGACTTGCTGAACATGAGGATCATTGGCTATATAACCAAAATCGACATTCAAGTTTAGTAAATGGGACGGGTTGTTAACTATGCGCGGGAGAGCACATCTTTAATGATAATTGAGTGTACACTAGACCAGGCATGTCCAAATTATAGCTCTCCAGCTGTTGTGTCCCATCATGCCTTGCCACAGTTTTGCTATTAGGGAATGCTAAAACTATGGCAAGGCATGCTGGGATGTGTAGTCTACAACAGCTGGGGGGCCACAGTTTGGACGATATTTCAAACAATATCACTCAGAAGGCCCTTTTTTATAGCAATATCTTATAAAATATCCTCTATTTGTCATGGGGCTTTAGGATTACCATATCTGGATGACTGACAGACAGTGTCTAGTCGACAGACAATAGGTCAACAACAAAAAAGTTGCACAACATAGATTGACAAAAGGTTGACACAATCAAAATGCTGACATGAGTTTTTCCTGATATTTTAAGATTATTTGGACTTTTTCATAATTTCCCATCCTCGTGGACTCTGATTGGGAACAGTAAAGCGTGGCAAGCATTGCGAGCCAATCAAGGGGATGTGGTATGTTAATTGGGGGTCCACATGCCCAGGTGTCATCCCATTAAAATCAAACTTTGGTACTTGTTTCCTAGCACGACGCCCAATTTTTTCATCTTATGGCATCTTATGCCATCGCATTGCATGCCATATAGCCGCATACGATGCATGCGATGCGATTTTTTATTGTATAAGCACCCTAATGGGTGCTTACAATGTTAAATGCACCCCCATGCCACCCCCACTATCAACGTGAACCCGAAGCGTGGTGAGTGCAGCGGCACACGTCCTCTGACCTTTTCATACCCCCACTATCCACGTCGGTGTGGATTTGATATTAGATAGTGTGGCGAGCACAGCGAGCCACTGAGCTAGAAGCGTTGCGAGCGCAGCGAGCCCCGCTAGGGGACGCGTATTACTTTACATGTATTCCACGTCCCCTCGCGGGGCTCGCTGCGCTCGCCACGTTTCAGGCTTGCGTATATAACATCAACTCCATGCCGACGTGGATAGTGGGGGTATGAAAAGTTGGAGGACGTGTACCGCCGACCCTCGAGGGCTCGCTGCGCTCGCCACACTTCGGGTTGGCGTTGATAGTGGGGGGGGGGGGGCGTCCCATCGCATCGCATACCATATTTAGTCTTATGGTATACAATGCGATGGGCCTCGTGCTAGGAAACAAGTACCAATATGTTGACCTTTTTCCTGTTGACCTATTGCTTGTGTTGACCTTTTGCTGTTTACCTAATGAAAGTCGATTTACACATTGCCTGAGAGCTATACCACACCCCTTAATATTTGCATGTTACTGCCTCTGGCTTAGAACTATCACTACAGACTACTACTATGCGTCCTTTCTCGTTGTTTCTTCAGTTGCACCAAATAGCCCCTCTCAGTGTGTCAGGTTCCAGGCAGCTCCGCCACGCCAAGCCTCTTTGTAGCTCAAAATGTGCACTGAAGCAACAAAACTACATTGCTAGAGGACACTGATCAATTTGGTGCGCAGCATTTCAAGTCTGCATGACCGAATCTGAATCTACGTAAAGCGGTTAGCAATAGGAGTGGCTGCTGCTTTTACCCCTGACATTGTGCTCATCTGAGTCTTTGTATGTGTGTAAAACCAATTCTCTTGGAACAGCATGTTGAAAATTCTTTTCTGTCATCAGTTATTCTCCCCTCATTGTACAGCTCTGAGTAATACGTCAGGCAATGTAAGCACTACATTCATGTCACATAAGCACTGACATACTCTAAATGATGAGGTAAACGTTTCCGCAGTTTGTAGAGTGTATCAGTTCTCATCCAACACGAATTCAGAAATGATTTTGCCGTTAAATTGCGGTCATGGATAAGAGTGCATTGGCATCCCTTGTATTGTTACAGTTAACTTGTGTAAATTTTAACACTTCAGCTAATTTGCTCATAAATCTGTATGAGATTACATAACTGTTAATACAATGTCAGTGGCTCAAGGTACTAGGGGAGACTATCCTAACTCCGATTTAATCTGCCTCACAGCTTCCACATGTGTCTGTTTACTTTGATCCATTGATATTATAAGATGCACATGGAAATAATTCAATTTGAGAAGACCTTATCGCCAAGCAGGCACTCTATTTTCTTAAGATGAAACACTGTTGCCTTGTTGCAGATAATCTCCTCTATGTCTGACTTGATTAAGCATATCACATAACTCAAATAAACTTCAAGAGCATTGACATTAATATGAATACTGTATTGGGGATATTTAAACTGTTTAATTGGATTGAAGGATAAATGTATATGAGGAAACGTGTGTTCATTCCACTTAACTTTTTGCATTTAGGTATTTGTGATTCAGCTTTTTATAAGCTGTCTTTGTTGAAGTGGTTACATGTTTACTACCTATGAATGTCCTTTGCATATGAAGAAATTACTGGGAAATGTTAAATCAACATCCTCTCTATGTGTTTGATCTCGGTTGCATCCTCTGTTAACTTGTCCGCTTTGGCTGTGGATGCAAGTTATGTAGGTCTAGGAAGTTCATGATCTTCCACAGTCATTTCCAAAATTTAACAGCTGCAAATCAGGGCAAACTGCTGCCAGCGAAGACACATTTTGTACTCTAGAGGATGCCTTGACTATTCTGAATGTTGTTTATTTTTGTCAGGACAAAAAAAAAATGCAAAAAATGCTACAACTTAGTGCAGGTTTCTGCTATACTGAGGTTTTTACTGTAAATTTACTGTAACCAGATTTGCGCATACTTACCTACTCTCCCAGATCCTGCAGGGGACTCCCGATTTTTGGGGTAGTCCCCCACAGCATGGGAAGAGTGCCCACTCCTCTCGCATTCTACCCTCTTCCTAGAGAAGTGGGCAGAACAGGGAGCTTACTGGCAGTAATCACGTAATTTTAGCCAAGCCTTTATGCTAATTTGGCCCAATCGCAGTATCTTATCTGTATAGAGCAGGGCTTAGTGACATCAGGCCCTGTCCACATTGACTCCTGCCAACTTCTGCTCTCTGTGCATTTCCTGGAGAGAAGAACTATAAATTAGGTTAGTATGGTTTTGTGTGATTTGACATTTTCCCAGAATAGGTAAAATTATTATCTTATTGAACACACCAATAAACACCTTTCAGGGTTTTAATTAATACCAGCTGGTAGTGCAATGCATCTTGCTCTTTTTATTATAGACCTGTACTACTTCAGTTTGCAGAGCAAACTAGTACTGATAAGCTACTGGGCCCTTCCAGTAACACACTTATGTGTTGACAGTGAATAACTTGACACACAATATTTTGTCGGAAAAAAGCAGACGGCATACTATACATACGTTTGTAATGCTATAGTGTGTACACAATTGTGCCCTCCAACTGTTTTCTGTTCACCAGCGCAGCCTACTTACTCCTGGGTTCCGGATGACACTCCGACAGGGCAGTCAGTATCCTGATGTTGGAATCCTGATTGCCGGTGCTCCGACAGGGGGGATCCCGACTCACGGGGGCTATTCATACCTTGTGGGGGTCCACGAACCCCATAGAGGGAGAATAGAAGCTGTGGTGAGTGTAGCGAGCCACCGAGCCCACAGCGTGGCAAGCGAAGCGAGCCCGCAAGGGGCTACTTTGCGCTCGCCCCCCTGTTGGAGTACCGGCCATCGGGATACTGACTGTCGGGATCTCCCCTGTCGGAGCGACATACCACACCCCTTACACCTACTCTGTAATAAGCTAGATGTGGTCACATATGATGCTGAGAATCAGATCCATAATGTTTCTACTTTTGTAACTAAACAAGATGATGATAACTAGTATGCACCCTGTTAAAGATAGCTAGTAGAACACCAAGAATACAGACAAGTACATATGTGTCTCACTGCATCGGGATGCAAGGTGCCATCTGTCACTCCCACCAGCAGCTCCACTGAAGAGAATAAATAGCGGGAACCTGCATAAACACGTGGCCTACTATGCCACGATTAGCTTGCATATGCAGCTCATCAAAGCTATAATAGGTCATACAGTATCTGTATTGCAGAGTTTCATACAACTCAGCAGATGCACAAATATAGATATGTTTAATTGCTGTGCATCTGAATTTGGAGCATAAACGGTTGATTTTTTTGTTCATTTCAATGGCTTGTAAGCTGTATGAAACTCCACTCTTCTCAATCTTCGCGCCTTCACCAGTTTACATGTAACAGTGAGTACGGCTGTACCTACTATCTATCATTATACCAACCTGCTGGTTAAGTAACTCAGTTGTTCATAGTTTGAGTCATACCTGGTGTGAGCATTATGCTGTAATGGTGTGTACACCCTGTGAGATTCCTTTGCTATATGACTAAGATTCGATCTTTTCTAACTCATGTGCTATTTACATACAATTCATACTATCTACATATTATCTATCTACATACTATCTACAATGACTATATAGTCATTGCTGCAGTGTCTATTTGGTTTTTCGATTTCAGCTGAACGGTAGCGCGCATCAGCATCAAATCGGGATAGAGAGCTTGAAAACATGTTCTATCTCCCCTTGATGTCTATGCAATCCCGATTTGATTTTGACTATATAGCCAAAATCAAATGTCAAATTGTACCATGTGTACACAGCATTACTCTGCAATAACAGCATCTGAGGGGGTGACACCAAAATGCTGTTTCATCCTCGGTGACCTGGAGTTGGGTGCTGTAACTGTGGAGTAGCAGGCATTGCAATTATATTCTATAGGGGGCAGCCCAACATTTCTCTTAAATGAAATGTTTTTTTGTTGCATCACAATTCATCATTCAAGGGCCTCAGCGAAAACTTGGAAGTTAGCCAGGGATTTTCTCCTCCTTACCAGCAGCTTAACGTGCTGGCGATGATTTCCTGCAGTGTGCACATGAGTATTGCACTTTCACCCAGAGGGGATCTTGCAAAACATCTCTGGCTTCCCAATTCCCCCATGAATGAGTATAACACTTTTTGTTGCTTGCTAAATCTCAGTAAGTATCATTCCCTATTGAGATCTATGGGGACAGAGGTTAAGCAGGGGTGTACACATGCTTCGATTTTGATAGGATTCTTTTCTATATAAAAAAAAATGGGAGCGTGCATCGAATCGAATGGGATTCCAAAGCGTCTTTAAAATTTTGGACTTCTATAAGCAAAATTGAATAGAAAACCTGTGAATATCAAAGCGTGTGTACAACCCACACACCAGATAAATCTCTGATTTACCTGTTTGTAAATTGACACAAACTGAGAAAAGCCATTTCTCCAGGACAAACAATGGACAAAGGTGTTTTTTTCAATTAACTGTAATAAATACATCTCTTATTGCCCATCCCCATTACCAAGTTGCATTATGGCATGTGCTTTCCTGTAAAATGAACCTACTTTCCAGCTATCTCAGTGGCCATGTAGAAATAACATTACTCGGTGCTGCTGGTGCAGCTATGCAGCATATTCATGCAGTCTTGTCTGATGCCAGTTGTTGTAGGCCTCACTGGGTATGCTGCAAACAAACACACTTCCCTCCACAGAAAAACATGGGTACAGCCATGTTTGCCAGTATCACATGGGCTTTTACCAGCCAAATTCACTGCAGCTTGCTTCCTGGATATTGGCCAGCCAATCCTCTTTTACCTGCAGGTATAAGAATGCTGGGAAAACTCTGTCAGTGCTTCAATTGTCTTCACTACAGATGGATGTGTGCTGCTGCTCTCCAGGATTCCAGCTATTGTGCTAAGCCGCTCATCTTAAAGAGACCAGTGCCTGTTATCTTCAATGGTGCCGCCTAACACCTTTTTATGCTTCAGCATTTCTTCCATTCAGTAATCTTCACTGCTATCATCGATTGTTCGTCGGACATCAAATCCTCACCTTCACCATCAATTGTTCTTCTGACATCGGATTCCCAGCTTCACCATCAATTGTCCGTCTGAGATCAAATCTTCAGCTTCACCATCGATTGTCCGTTCAACGTGTCTTCAGCTTCACCATTGCTTGTCTGTCTGACATTGATCCACAGTTCTTCATCTTACATTCTTCAGTTCTTCTGCTGCAACATTGATTGTTTGTCCAACATCGATTCCCAGTTCCACAGTTTCCCATATATTTTTTTAATTTATTTATTAACAGTTTCTTATATAGCGCATACATATTTCGCAGCGCTTTACAGAGTATATTTGAACATTAACATGAGTTCCTGCCCCAGTGGAGCTTACAATCTATGTTCCCTACACACACACACACACACACACACAGACATTCTAGGGATAATTTTGTTAGGAGCCAAATAACATACCAGTATATTTTTGAATTGTGGGAGGTAACCGGAGTACCCGGAGGAAACCCACGCAAGTACGGGGAGAATATACAAACTCCGCACAGTTAGAGCCATGGTGGGAATCAAACCCATGACCTCAGCGCTGTGTGGCAGTAATGCTAAACATTACACCATCTATTTATCTAAATATATATATATATAATATATATTATTGACTGTCATTTGTTATTGCCAGTGTGGAAGTACTACTCACAGTTATCTTTATCATCTGCCGCTGTTATCATCTTGCATGCCTAGATAAAAGACTTACTTTTATTATTACTTTTTTATCCTGGTTTCCACCTTCAACATCTTCTATGTCTAAGCATCCTCTGAGGGCTCCTAAGTTTGTGTATTCAAGTACCTTCTACGTCTGAGGCTTCCCAGCCCTCAGACGTAACATTAATTCTATGGTAATGATATTAAGGTAAAAACAATATATTTTCCTCAAATCATATACATACAAAAAAAACATATTGTTTGTTTTAAATATTCGTTACAAAACTAGACTCTGTTATTGTGTGATGGTGTGTTCGCACATTATTTTATGGAATGCAGGTTCACAAAGCAGATATATTGACCTCATTGTGCAAGAAGATTGTTAAACATCTTTCAGCCATTAAATCACTTAACAATGACCTGAATCTCTAAGTAAAAGTAACCTGTAAAAAAAACAACATTGTAATAGATATCCTTCATATGTTTTAAAAGGTATCACATTTGAGAATGGCTGCATGACCGCTTCTGGTGTATATGTATATATATATATATATATACACAGAGAGAGAGAGAGAGAGTACATTTTTTGTGGGTGTATGAAAAAAGATTAAAGGACTACTGAATATTTAAATATTTGTAAAATGATAACCAGAATCATTCACAAGTGTATCAAATTGTTCGTCGTTCATACACATGGAATGATTTGATACACTTCACAAAAGATTGGTCTATGATCTTCCTGCATGCATGGAAGATCATAGACCATCGTTAACTATCGACGGGTACAAGCATCATTAACGCCCACATTGTCCTTCAAGTCATTCCATGTGTATGCAACTTAAATAACAAAGAGCTCTAGAGTTAAGTTCATTAATGTTGTATTGATATTAACAACAGACGGGGCAGGGAAGGAGGCGGGCAGTCAGAAGATGCCGGTCCTCAAACAGGAGATAAGCTACAAGTCAAAATAATTAAAACAAATAGTAAGCGGCCAACAGCGCCCCCTAAGAACTGCCCTACTTATGGCCCTGGATATAGCATGTTATTGTGGTCACTGTCTTCTGGTATTCGGATGATAGGTTGACAGTCAATAGGTGGACACCATATGGTCGAAATTTTCAACTGGTCAACATGGCAAAGGTTGACACATGAAAAGGTCAACATGAGTTAGTGGGGTTTTTATATTTTTTGTCAATGTCGACCGTGTCCATGTCAATCATTTGTCATTGACCTTTTGGCTGTCAACCCTTTATTCCATAACCAGGTCATCTGTAGAATCAAGAGTGGATGAGGTAGAAAATGGCATCTGCTTCTTTTACAACCCTGCCTACTAGAGTGTCACCTATTCGTAAATTGATTCTTAATCATCGTTTTCCATATTGTTGCATATAAATCATATGCTTTTGTTACTTTTTGTACTTCATAACCTATATATATATTTTTTTTTTACATACTGACCTTGCTATAAATTAGCATTTGGATAGCCCTGTACAGGCAGCTCCCGGGGCAGTAATTAATTCTGTCTTTTGACATTTTGTTCTATCTTTCTGCTCTTTCTATCTATCTGTTTCTCAATTCACTGTTTAAGCCTGTTTCAAGCTGTCTTTCTCTCCAACTTTTTTTGTGTTCAAGAGCTCAGCAATAAATCTCCACCACTTGGCTGAACAAGATGCCTGAGGGCTTTCACTTCATCTCTCTTAATTGCTGCAGAAGACTTATGTCATGTTGAAAGGACAAGATCAAGTGATTACTTTTCATCTGCACTTGTCAGTTTGTTCAAAAAGTAATATCATATTACACTATTTATCCTCCAAGCATTCATTTCATTTTCACTGAGCTTGTCAAGTTAGTGGCACAAACTGTTCATGCTGACACTCTTCTTAGTGACATGTTTTCCAGTTTAGTGAATGGTTTAGTCAGTTGTAAAACTTCTGTATCACAAGTCATGTAATTAGTAATTCTGTGTGTCAACATATAAAACTCTTGGTAACAGGTTCGGCAACATGTAGCAGCAGTTCTAGGTGTAGTAATTATGCAGAAAGACGTTATTACGCTGTTGATCACAAGATTTGATCACATACAGTAGGCTCAAAAATACACTTACGGGGCCAACATACGTAGCAATTCCCAATAATTTTGTAAGCAATCTCACCAGATCTCCATTCTCCTATCCTCCCTGATATCTATCAACCCCCTCCTGTCAGCCATGCTATCCATCTCCCTTTGCTATACATCTCCCTTCTCCTGTCTTTCCCTTTACACATCTCCATTCTCTTATCCTCCCTGATATCCATCTATCTCCTCCTGTCCTCCCTGCTATACAACTCCCTCCTCCTGTCCCCCCTTCTATACTGTACATCTCCATTTGCTAAACATCTCCCTCCTCTCCTCTCCCTGCTATACATCTTCCTTTGCTATCCTTCTTCCTCCTCCTGTCCTCCCTGCTATCCATCTCCATCCTTTAGGCTCCCTGCTATACATCTTCCTACTCCTGTCCTTCCTGCTATACATCTACCTCCTCCTGTCCTCTCTGCTACATCTACCGCCTCCTGTCCTCCCTGCTATACTTCTCCCTCCTCGTGTCCTTCCTACTATACATCTGCCTCCTTCTGTCCTCCCTGCTAAACATCTGCATCCTCCTGTCCTCCCTGCTATCCATCTACCTCCACCTGTCCTCCCTGTTATAAATTTCCAGACCCCTGTCCTCCCTACTATACTTCTCTCTTCTCCTGTCCTTCCTGCTATACATCGACCTTCTCCTGTCCTCCCTGCTATACATTTCTCTTTGCTATACATCCCCTCCTCCTGTCCTCCCTGCTATACAACTCCTTCGTGCTGTACTCCCTTCTATACATCTCCATCCTCCTGTCCTCCCTGCTATACATCTCCCTCCTCCTGTCCTCCCTGCTATACCTTTCCATTTGCTATACATCCCCTCCTCCTGTCCTCCCGGCTATACAACTCCTTCCTGCTGTACTCCCTGATATACATCTCCCTCCTCCTGTCCTCCCTGCTATACCTTTCCATCCTCCTTTCCTTCCTTCTATACATCTCCCTCCTTCTGTCCTCCCTGCTATACTTCTCCATACTCATGTCCTCCCTACTATACATCTCCCTCCTCCTGTCCTCCCTGCTATACTCCCTCTTTCTGTCCTCCCTGCAATCTATCTCCTTCCTCCTGTCCTTGCTATACTGTACATCTCCCTCCTCCTGTCCTCCCTGCTATATATCTCCGTACTCCTGTCCTCCGTGATATACTTCTCCCTCCTCCTGTCGTCCCTGCCATACTTCTCCCTTCTCCTGTCCTCCCTGCTATACATCTCCTTTCTCCTATGCACCCTGCTATACATCTCCTTTCTCCTGTCCTCGCTATACTGTACATCTCCCTCCTCCTGTCCTCCCTGCTATATATCTTATGAATGCACACCCGATTTACATGAGGTGCTATCATGCTGGGACTTGTAGTTCTGCAAAGAAAAACATGTGGTGCAGATGCACACTCCATACTATTAATCAAAATCAATCAATAATAGAGGTTCTTGGTATATTCATTGGCCAAGAAATATTTGCCCACCAACCAGCTTCACGGTGACCTCATTTCTGGTGGGTCCCTAATACTTAGTTTGAATCTGGGGCGCGGAACCCCAAAAAGGCCAGCATAAGCCACTCACCCCAGGGCAGCACACTAAGCTATAAATGTGAACAAATAACAGAAGAGAAAAAGTGTGTCCTGGTGTGGTGCACCTAAATAAACTTAACGATTAAAATCTAGCTTTTATTGATATGTCTTAAAAGCGAAATATAAAAACACACAAACAAAACAAAATGTATGTGGATGTGTTTAAAAAGCGGCGGCTCCTCGACTCCACATCCGTTCTGACTAGAGGTAAGTATCCCCACAGGTATAGTATGCTGACACTTGTATAATTGGTAATGCGACAATGCAGTGTGATAGTGTCAATATAGCTCAAGGCCTTTTCATGTAGATGCGCACATACTGACACCAGTGCGGTAATCAATATAAATAAACGTATAGATTAGCACAGTTGGCTGGTGACCACAGCTTGATAGACTATCTGTGTGTCATGTGGGACACCATTGGCTCAAATCTATGTAATTAAGGCTGGAGTTGCCTTTATTGTAGGTGAGCCTCTATGTAAAGAATTTGTCTATCATAAATAAGAGTATATCAAAGTTTAGTCTTATTCGTATAGTTGTACTGAATCGAATAGGCTTTATTGAATATATAACCAATGCAGTGACAGGTGAGAAGTCGACTCAGATATTAATCTACATGGGTGTCAACCGATTCAAGGTGCATCTGAGTTTGTTCAGGACTCTATTATGCAGGCTAGAATTACCCTCAATATAAGGTAGCCTCGGTGTTAGATAAGATATATCTGTCTACTTATGTAGGTAGACTATATATAGTGCAGGCTAGAATTATCCTCAATATAAGGTAGCCTCAGTTTTTGATAGGGAGCACCCGTCTACTATTGTAGGTAGATTTATATGGGTTGGTGTAGAGTGCTATCAGAGTCTCTTATGATACAAAAAATGTGTCAACACATTGGTCAGCCAGCAAACATGGCGGCATATGTTAAGATTCCTCTTATTTCTCTTATTTAGGCTGGAATTGCTCTTAGAGAAGAGAGGAAAACATGTGCAGCTCTTTTTGTCATAAAAAGTTTTTATTGCCGGTCTATGTCGACATGCAACTCAGTCTGCGTCACCATGAAATAATATTGACAATTGCTAACTGGTAAATCAGGTTGATGTGCTTGATTGAAGCAGTGGTAAATCAATAGTGGTTTTAATACAGTTAAGACAGTCAAGAGGAGCACTGCCTGTCAGCACATAATGGTTTTAATAGTCACTGGTTTATAACTGCAGTTTTAATATACTCTTGAAATGCTTGTGAGTTAATTGTATCCAGACACTGTTTATTTGTGATGTTTGGTCAGTGTAATACAATTTAACAATTTGACAATATAGTGGGGGCGCTGCCATAGGTTGGTGGAAAATACTTAATAGTGTTCCACCTGTGATATACACAGCTATCAGAATTCAATTGAAAGTAGGGGCATTGATGGCTGTAAATGGTGAATAAGTTAGAGCGTGCCCTCCTATAGGCAGTATAAACGTGCAGAGTGCAGTAATGCTACGTAAGATTGCCTTAAATGTATAAAGGTCAATCTGATTAGCAACAATTTTCTGCCCCCAGCTAGTAGTGATGTGGTCACAAATTGTCACCGAGAGTGCCTGCTGCACGGTGATAAGACAGTGCGCATAGCAATGAAGGGTTCCTGTGGGTTAAAGCAAAAGTCAAAAATACATCCTAGTCAGATGCGAGTCCAAGGAGCGTCACCGCTAGCCGGCGTACGCTTCGCATTTAGCTTTTTCAAGGCCTTGAAAAAGCTAAATGCGAAGCGTACGCCGGCTAGCGGTGACGCTCCTTGGACTCGCATCTGACTAGGATGTATTTTTGACTTTTGCTTTAACCCACAGGAACCCTTCATTGCTATGCGCACTGTCTTATCACCGTGCAGCAGGCACTCTCGGTGACAATTTGTGACCACATCACTACTAGCTGGGGGCAGAAAATTGTTGCTAATCAGATTGACCTTTATACATTTAAGGCAATCTTACGTAGCATTACTGCACTCTGCACGTTTATACTGCCTATAGGAGGGCACGCTCTAACTTATTCACCATTTACAGCCATCAATGCCCCTACTTTCAATTGAATTCTGATAGCTGTGTATATCACAGGTGGAACACTATTAAGTATTTTCCACCAACCTATGGCAGCGCCCCCACTATATTGTCAAATTGTTAAATTGTATTACACTGACCAAACATCACAAATAAACAGTGTCTGGATACAATTAACTCACAAGCATTTCAAGAGTATATTAAAACTGCAGTTATAAACCAGTGACTATTAAAACCATTATGTGCTGACAGGCAGTGCTCCTCTTGACTGTCTTAACTGTATTAAAACCACTATTGATTTACCACTGCTTCAATCAAGCACATCAACCTGATTTACCAGTTAGCAATTGTCAATATTATTTCATGGTGACGCAGACTGAGTTGCATGTCGACATAGACCGGCAATAAAAACTTTTTATGACAAAAAGAGCTGCACATGTTTTCCTCTCTTCTCTAAGAGCAATTCCAGCCTAAATAAGAGAAATAAGAGGAATCTTAACATATGCCGCCATGTTTGCTGGCTGACCAATGTGTTGACACATTTTTTGTATCATAAGAGACTCTGATAGCACTCTACACCAACCCATATAAATCTACCTACAATAGTAGACGGGTGCTCCCTATCAAAAACTGAGGCTACCTTATATTGAGGATAATTCTAGCCTGCACTATATATAGTCTACCTACATAAGTAGACAGATATATCTTATCTAACACCGAGGCTACCTTATATTGAGGGTAATTCTAGCCTGCATAATAGAGTCCTGAACAAACTCAGATGCACCTTGAATCGGTTGACACCCATGTAGATTAATATCTGAGTCGACTTCTCACCTGTCACTGCATTGGTTATATATTCAATAAAGCCTATTCGATTCAGTACAACTATACGAATAAGACTAAACTTTGATATACTCTTATTTATGATAGACAAATTCTTTACATAGAGGCTCACCTACAATAAAGGCAACTCCAGCCTTAATTACATAGATTTGAGCCAATGGTGTCCCACATGACACACAGATAGTCTATCAAGCTGTGGTCACCAGCCAACTGTGCTAATCTATACGTTTATTTATATTGATTACCGCACTGGTGTCAGTATGTGCGCATCTACATGAAAAGGCCTTGAGCTATATTGACACTATCACACTGCATTGTCGCATTACCAATTATACAAGTGTCAGCATACTATACCTGTGGGGATACTTACCTCTAGTCAGAACGGATGTGGAGTCGAGGAGCCGCCGCTTTTTAAACACATCCACATACATTTTGTTTTGTTTGTGTGTTTTTATATTTCGCTTTTAAGACATATCAATAAAAGCTAGATTTTAATCGTTAAGTTTATTTAGGTGCACCACACCAGGACACACTTTTTCTCTTCTGTTATTTGTTCATATCTATTTGTGTCCAGTGGTAGCACACCCCTTGTGAATAACACATATTAGTGTACACAAGCACAATAGGGGTTCACCCACCTTCCTCAGAACAACTTTGAGGGTCCTGTGCGAGTAGCAAACTCACCCCTGCCTTAAGCTATAAATGTGTGTTAATAAGAAAGAAACAGGAGCTAGAGGTTAAAAAGTGTAGTGCTAGGAAGTATAATATTAGTGAAAATAAATAGTGCTAAATAAATGTTAGGGTGTGCCACCCCGAAAGCAACTCGGTTATACCAACCCAAGGGGAGCCGCGCCCCAAATCCATCTCCAAGACTAGCAATTAGTGTAAATTTTTAGGTCTTACCTTCATTGTGCCCTCAGTTTGCAGTCTGTGGCTACCAGGGACCAAACTGGTGAACTAATGTTCAGATCAGGTGGGCGGGGTGGTACTCTAAGTTGAAGGAGTCCCAACCTTCAGGTGTACAGGTGTACACAATGTTAGCTTATGGGGGGATATCTTAGAATGCACACCCGTTTTACATGAGGTGCTATCATGCTGGAACTTGTAGTTCTGCAAATAAAAACATGTGGTGCAGATGCACACTACTATATATCTCCCTACTCCTGTCCTCCCTGCTATACTTCTCCCTCCTCCTGTCCTCCCTGCTATACTTATCCCTCCTCCTGTCCTCCCTGCTATACATCTCCATTCTCCTGTGCTCCCTGCTATACATCTCCTTCCTCCTGTCCTCGCTATACTGTACATCTCCCTACTCCTGTCCTCCCTGCTATATATGTCCCTACTCCTGTACTCCTTGCTATACTTCTCCCTCATTCTGTCCTCCCTGCTATACTTCTCCCTCCTCCTGTCCTCCCTGCTATACATCTTCTTTCTCCTGTGCTCCCTGCTATACATCTCCTTCCTCCTGTCCTCGCTATACTGTACATCTCCCTACTCCTGTCCTCCCTGCTATATATCTCCCTACTCCTGTACTCCTTGCTATACTTCTCCCTCATCCTGTCCTCCCTGCTATACTTCTCCCTCCTCCTGTCCTCCCTGCTATACATCTTCTTTCTCCTTTGCTCCCTGCTATACATCTCCTTTCTCCTGTCCTCCCTGCTATACCACTCCCTCCTCCTGCCCTCCCTCTATGCATCTCTCTTTGCTATACATCCCCTCCTTCTGTCCTTCCTGTTATACATCTCCCTACTCCTGTCTTCCCTGCTATACTTCATGAATTCTTTGTATAAAAAGTCTCCCCCCGACTGTGACATTACCCTGCTGGCTGGTTGGGCCTGGTGCTGGTTCTTAAAATACGGGGGACCCCTACTTGTTTTGTACCCTGTATTTTGGGAACCAGGACCGAATACGAATTTGTATTTAAAATACAAATTTGTATCGGGAAAAATATGAATTCGTATCGGAAAAAATACGAATCAATACGCCATCGGAAAATACAAATCAGTCAAATCTGACTGATTAGTAAATTTTCCTCAGGAATACGAATTCGTTAATGCCATATGACGGCGATGCCAGTTGTTTGCATTCGTATTAAGAATATAAATACAAATTTTCATATTCGTATTCTTAGTAAATTTCTCCCTTTGATTCAGTCCCTGTTGAATGTTACAAACTCAACTACAATTTGAACTAGGAAAGAAATCCTGTGATATGACTTGAGATGCTAATTCAGCACACTGTATACAGCAAATCGAGAGATTATTGAACAACTATGCATGCATATCATTCACATTGTGCATGCGCAGGGTCAGTTTATTGAAAAATTATCAATAAGGAGTCGCAGAGTCACAGTTTGAATGAGAGGAAGCCTGCGATTAGGGGTGGAAACATTAAATTTTCTGGGTGTACTTATGAAAACTTTGGCATGTCCAGACGTTTTTTGGTTGGGTTTCTGACCTCATCAATGACCACTTCCAGCCTGATGCTTGAGCAGATTAGTGTAAGCCCTAGATTGGCACAGATGGTAAAATCTTTTGATGATTTGGTTCTTGTGAATGGATTTACGAAGGCATTGTTATTTACAATGCATTTGCAATTTTGCAAGGGGCGGTTTTTCCTTCTAGCTGGGTGGCGGCTTTATGCTCACAGTCCACTGCAAATTCTCTGATTAAAGATCCATGCTGAATTAGGTCCTTTATAAACTGTCGATGGTCCTAGATTTTTCTATTCTTGAGGTCAGTTAAGAAGGGGTACATTACGGTTATCACACATTCATTCCAGCATTCAATATATGCCGTAAATTCATTAGTTTTATCACAGGGATCCATAACATTTGTCTCTATTAAAAGCATGCTTATGCTGAGCCTTTTTAGTTCATCAAATATGCCTGCAAGGTACACAACTTTTTCATTCCATCTAGGATCACTGAGATGATAAATTAAAGTCAAAATCTGGTCCAACAAAAATAGCTTTATCTCCAAGCACAAGTTAAATGCTATTTGTATTTACAGACCTGAGGAGGAAAGTCAACAAAAATCAGAAGAAAGTAGAATCCCTTGATAGTTTTCTCCCATTTAATTTAATTGAATTCACAATTTTTAACACAGACAGTTAAACATCATATAAGTCAAGTATCAGTTTTTCAATACCAGTGCCTCTTTGTATTAAATAAATTGCTTTCAAACAGTGTTTTTGGCTACCTGCTTTATTCTAATTGTCAAACTACTCACACTGCTAAACATACAGTAGGCCTTGCTGTAAATGGGCAAAAAAAGACACACGTGTCACTTGAAATGGTAATGTGCTGGTTATAAATTTGAAAGATCATATATATGTTTCTGTTGTTTGTGTTGGCAGTATTGTATTACAAGATAGAAAAATAATCTTCAATGAATTTGTTGATTTGCCATTCTGGATCTTGTGTCAAATGTTGGTATCCCAGAGTTAATTAAAGCCTATATGGATGAGATCATCCCCATCCCAGAACTTGATATTTTCATGGTAGGTGTGCTTGTCATCACATTAGTAACTAAGTACTGTAACTACTTGTAAGAGACCAAATAGCTTGAAAGATTGATTAATTTCACTCTATCACAGAAGTCTCTAAATACCTGAATAGATATGATAGGGGACTTTCTTATGCCCCCCTATGTTCTCTGCACTACACTTTTCTTTGTAGCATTTGGCAACCCCTACCCATTGTGATATCATGATCTGACGCAATGATCTCTCTCGTTAATATGCAGCCTCCTCTTCCACATCCAAATAGAAGTAATTCCTGATGGGGGTTTATTACATTTCTTTTTTCTTGCCAACAGCAATTGAGGGCTCAGCACAAGAGATACTGTATGTCTTCAGCATTATTTATGTAGTTGCTGAGGACCCCAGCAGCACTTAGCACTCAAGTGGCCACTATACCATATCTACTGGTTTGGTAAAAAAAAAAAATTTTTTAGAAAGATAAAGTGAATGGTAAATTAGAGTTCAAAATGTGTACTGGTGTACTGGTTTCTGTACTGGTGTACTGGTTTCGAGGCATTGTACAAATTAATGGAACAGCAAAAAACTGCTGGCTAGGTCATACAGTAGTCATCAAAATGTCTTTACACAGTAAATTATATTTGTTTTATACCTATACAGTTGTTTTTAACTCTTGTTTTTTTTTCTATTCTGTTTATGCAACATTTTGACTGTGCGGTGTCCCCTGGAGAGATATTACGAACTGTTTTCCAATCTTGTGGAAACAGGAGAAGGTTGGGAAACACTTAATATTTCAAATTATATTGAAAAACTCGTGAGGTTCTTGTTTTATTTTGTAATGTAGTGCCTGGCATTTTAGCAGCATCAACCATAACCAAAAGATCTTACTGTATCAGGATGAAGTTATTATTGTGAAATAAAGTGTTATTGTCAAGTGAGCGCTCTCATTGTGCCTACTTGTGTGCAATAGTCCTACTGACGGGGAAATACATGTACTGTTTTACCATCTCTGATTGAGAAGTAGAGATACAAAATATAATACATTTTCTAGTGAATAAACCATGGCTAGAAATGGAAAATTGATAATTACAGTATATCATGATAAACAAAAACACAGATTTGAAAAACACATCTCAGGGGGCATACTAGGCAATTTTAGTCCTATTTCTAAGCAATCTGCCTAGATCGCTTAGAAATTAAGAAAGTATCGATCCATGCGTATGCCCCCGAGCAACAGCCTTGTGCAGTCCATTTCGTTGCCATTGCTTGACTAGATCTTGACTACATGTAGTCAGAATCTAGTCATATCGCCAGTTTTCTCACCAGAGAACACTGGTCAGCACCGATCCCTCAGAACACATTGCTGGTGCATCGCTTAGCTTGGGCCTGAAGTCACCCTGTGTTCATGGGGCTTTAGAAAGCAAGTTTGCACATGCCTGTATGGTGCTCAGGAGTAGATGTATGATGCAGTGATAAGGGAGGAGAAGTGATAAAGTGCCTGGTACTTTATCACCAGGCCAATCAGCTTCTAACTGTACCTATTTAAACCCAGCCTGTAACTTAACAGTCAGGAGCTGATTGACCAGTGATAAAGTACCAGCCACTTTATTACTTCTCCTCCCTTATCACTGCTTCATACATCTACCCCTCAGTGTGCAGCTGCTGTAGTCAGCAGTAAGTTGAAACATAGGAGCTACAATACTCCATGTTCATAGGACATCTGTTTGACATATCATACCTACGACTTAACACATTATTTTACTTACATTTAACACAATGAAATAGTTCCTCAATACAGAAGACATACTGTACTACTGTACTAAAGTATGGGGGAAATTTACTTAGGCGAATACGCCTATTTTAGGCGTATTCGTAGGCAGTCGTATGCAAATACGACTGCCTACATGTATTTTCGGCATTTACTAAGCCTAAAATACATCAATTCGCATTCATGGCACATTCCTTTTTTACAAATATGAATGTATACGACATCGACAGAATACGAGTAGGAATCACAATGAATTCGAATGATGATTCATAATTTACTGTAAAAATATGGCCGCTAATTGCCGCAAAAATGCACCTGGAAAATACAACTCATTTTTCAGATGCATTTGGCTTTAGCCTGCACATCTGCCAATGGATGTTTTGCATAAACATCCATTTGCAGCCTATGGGGCGACTCCTACAGATGGGGCCGGGCTCTTCCTTGCTGGCGAATCGCCAGAACGTCACCGCTGGTGATCTGCCAGCAGCCCAGCTCACCATCTGACTGAGACGCGCGTGCATCTCACGCAAACGCGCGTCTCAATCTCCGTCGGCGGGGCAACGGGAACCCTGTCCGTCTCTGCTTCAGGGAGACAGACAGGGTTAGGGGGGGGGTGCGGGCAGGCGGCGGGGACCCTGGGTGACTGCCGACAAGCCGGCGGTGACCCGTGGGAAGTGCTGGAAGCGGGACGTACGCGCCTCTCGTGCGCGCGTGTCCCCTTCTCGCTATACAGATGGCGGCTGGCGGGGGATGGCGGCTGGCGTCGCCATCCCCTGCAAAGATGAGCCATGCCTCATCTGTACATAATTTGATGGTCGTCGACCATCGAATTATGTGGTGAGTACACGAGAAACTAAGACACTCTCAGGTATCTTAGTTTTGCATGTATCCTGTGCGCGGACAGGGTGGGAAGCTGACATCCGGTGATGTCAGCTGCCCGCCCCCAGCACCCATGTCATCAAGGCATTAGCATGAGAACCCTTAGAGTTTTCATGGGAACGACCATGAACCGCTGGGCATTCCCATGGGCAAATCCCCCACACCCCCCGTCCGCACTGTTGTGTGCTAACTCCGGGAGAACACTCTGTTGTCCATGGCCGCTTGCACACAGCGCATGCACATGCGCAAAACAAAAACATTGTGCTCCTGTGCGAATTCGCATGGGATCGCATGGACCGGAATAAGGTCCAAAATGCGACCGATGGCAGTCATATTCATGCATATTAAGAATATGAATATGACTGAGTCAGAATACATATTCTTAGTAATTTTCCCCCAATTTAGCAAGCAAATCTTTTTACACAACACTTTTAATGCTACAGTACATGCAAGTATTTCCCTCAGTGGTAATGTTCCCAGCGACCATTCTATTGAGAATGAACAACAAAAAGCAGTGTAAAGATCACCTCTTTAGTGCTAAGGAAATTGGAAAGCATGAAAGATCCCTTTGGATTCAGCTCCTCTGAGCTATGAGTGTTCTCTGAATTCCTTTTGTCTATGCAGCTGAATTTGGCTTACTCACAAAATCTTTTTAATTTCGGCAATTGTGTGTGGTATGAATAGGAAACCCATGTCTATGATAAATTTCGATAATGACATACTAAATACATCAAAAAGAAAGGTAGAACTAGTAGCTTGTTGAAGGAGTGTGGGAACAGGACTTGGTGATGTTTTGCCACATTTCAACATGAACTGCTTTTGTATAGCATCTTTGAAATCATTTTTGGATTTATTGCATACGTGCCTATTCCTCCACAATATCCAGGAGACTCACAAATATTGTGCAGCTCTCCTTAGATAATAGGCAATCCTGATCCGGCATCTCTGAAGTGGCATGTGTCTACACCTTCAAAATATTGCGAATGACAATGCTATGAAGCAGGGCTGTAATGATGGGATCCAATGTGCCAGTCCCCCTGCATAAAAATCATGATTCCCTAATACTGGTGCGGATCGCTGAATCAGGACTTTTTTTACATGCTTAATGTCCCTGATACACCAACAGATCGACGATCATCGATGCAGACATGGCGGCAAGTTGGGGATTGGGGGATTGACTCTCAGGAACTTTCAGATTGGAGTCACATAAATTCGGCAACCATGATTTCTTGTAAATTTAAATATTAATTTTACCCAAAACTTATGGGGCATACACACAGGAAGATTTCTGCTATATTTCTAAGCGATTTAGCTAAATTGCTTAGAAATGAAGCACAAATCGCACAGTGTGCATGCTCCATAGTGATAGCTATGCGTAGCCCCATGCGTTGCTATAGCCAGTCTAGATCATTCAAGCATGCAAAATATATCTAGTCAGATCATTTAGCAAAAAACTGCAAATAGACCACGTTTTAAGAAGCTACCTTAGTGAGCTGAGCAATTTGAGCAATCTACAGTACAGTATGTCACCCTCACTCCTTTAATACCCACCCATTATAGAAAATAATATATTATTTTGCTTAACAAAACCTCCCGGTCTGTGGGCAGAGCCACCGATGTATATGTCACAACATTCAAGTATTTGTGTTACCTGCTTGTGAAATCCTGCTGGTTCTGCTCTGTCTCATGCTGCTGACCAAGCTCTGTGTAAAGCCCTGTGTACACATCGATTTGCTTTTGATTCGATGTTAGATTCGATTTTCGATTAGAACTGGCATTAGCTTTTCCCATTCGATTTGGCATTAGATCTGTACTTTTCCATTAGATATCGAATTCGATATACATTCATGGTACATTGTACACATTCTATTTACTAGATCAAATTCGCTATTTCCTTGGCTGCACAGTAGATTCTTCTGTTCGATTTTGTGAAAACGGGAGCGCACATCGAATCAAATGTAGATAGAAAGTGACACAAAAGCCATTCGATTTCGTTTAGGATTCGATTCGATTTTGGTTCTATAAGCAAAATCGAATGGAAAATCGGGAAAAATCAATGCATGTGCACAGGGCTTTAGTTTGAACTCTGCAAGCTGATTGCAGCAGCTGGGTGAGTGCATGCACAGTCTGCTTGATTAGGTAACCTGTACTTCCTGGCAGGTATTCCCTGCCAGAGTATTGGTTCACTAACCTGCTCCAGTGGTCCAAGTGCTTGGTCTGATACCCTGTGTTTCCAGTGTATGATTTCGGCTATTCCCCTGACCATTCTCCTGCCTGATACTCCGGTACTGTGTCTAGTGTTTTCCATTGTATGACCTTGGCTATCCTGGTGACTATTCTACTGTCAGCTCCCTGTGTACTGCATCCGTGACATACTGTGTATGACCTTGGCTTGTTCTGTGACCATACTCCTGCCTGCTCCCTGTGTACTGCATCCTGTGACTCCCAGTGTATGACCTGGCTAGTAGATGGACTCTTGCTCAAGCCATTTATCAGCATGGTGGCCACCGCCCAGGGAAAAACCGGGTACAGCCCCGGGCTTCAGCATGGTAAATTCAGTAAATTCTGGAGGAGGAGATCCCTTCATTGGGGGTCCCCACTTCCCTAGGATCCCTGCCCATGCTGACTGCTCAGGGGGTGAATACTTTGGCCGGGAGGGCCTGTATAAAAGTATCCCCCTGGCTGTGGCATTACCCTGCTGGCTGGTTGGGCCCAGTGTTGATTCTTAAAATACAGGGGACCTCTACTCGTTTTGTGTCCATATGGTACCTCAATAATAAAATATAGCAGTATTTCTCTGCCGCGCTTTCTTCAGCCTAACTGCCTGTCACATTGCAAATTGATGTTGGCGGCAGGCTCGGGTGTTTTCGGCGGGGCTCGGGGGGGCTCGTGTGCCTGAGCGCTCCCGAGTCCCCCCGAGCCCCGCCGAAAATACCGGAGCCTGCCACCGATGTCACTGCAGTGATTGATGTCGGCGGCAGGCTCGGGTATTTTCGGCGGGGCTCGGGGGGACTCGGGAGCGCTCAGGCACACGAAGTCCCCCGAGCCCCGCCGAAAACACCCGAGCCTGCTGCCGACATCAATGCGCAATGTGGCAGGCCGTTAGGCTGAAGAAGGCTCTGCAGAGAAATACTGCTATCTTTTATTATTAAGGTACGTATGCATAAGAAGGGGAGGGGCCCGAGGCCGAGCAGAGGTACCCTTTAATGAATATATGCCGCACCCAGCATATAAGGCAACATCACGCCATGCACCCGGCGTATAAGACGACCCCCCACTAGAAGGCAAATTTTTATGGGGTAAAAAGTCGTCTTATACGCCGGAAAATACGGTAGCTGTGACTTAAATGTGCTTTAATAGTCAGCTAAAATTACAGAAATGTTGTCACCGTCCAAATGCATATGGTCGTAGTGAGTGTGGAGAGATTGTTTTTGTCTCTAGTTTGCCCCTTTGCAAACAAACCCATATATATATATCCAAATACATATGGACACATTTTAAGCTGCCTACTTCTCAGCATGCAGTAATGATTAAAATGTGTCTTTTTCCTCTGCGTAGTTTATGTCTGAATTTATTTTTTATGTAACATGCTTCCAGCTCCAATTGCCCTTTAATGCTAATACTTCCATTATTCAGCATAGTTTATCTTGGGTTTGTTTGTTTTTTGTCTATTTAATTTAACTATATTGTTCTGGTCTGAGGTTTGTTTTTGGCATTTCGAGAAGTAAAATAATATGGCATTGAATACATTTTATATGAACAAATTCAGGTTGACATTTTAAAGTCTCCTGCCAGAAATGCTGTTTCTTAGACAAAAACATTGGCATTGTACTTTAGGAAAGTTTTTCACATACATTAGATGACCACATCAGTCCTACTCACCCAAGTTAAACAATATGCGGGGCAGTACGGATGGTGTAATGGTTAGCATTACTGCCTCACAGCACTGAGGTCATGGGTTCAATTCCCACCATGGCTCTAACTGTGCGGAGTTTGTATATTCTCCCTGTACTTGTGTGGGTTTCCTCCGGGTACTCCGGTTTCCTCCCACAATCCAAAAATATACTGGTAGGTTAATTGGCTCCCAACAAAATTAACCCTAGAATGTCTGTGTGTGCATGTACATGTTCAAATATTATCTGTAAAGCATTGTGGCATACATATGTATGCGCCATATAAGAAACTGTTAATAAATAATAATAATAATAATAATAAATATGCTCCGTCAATGACTTCCAAACCATTCCAATCACTGGTCTGTGTGTGATTCTTCCAGTATCACTGTTTTCTTTATTATTAAAGTAAGGGTGCATACACACTGTACAATTTTTTTGACCAATTTGGTTGAAAGACATTTCCATTGAACCCAGTGTCCTGGACTAAAGATGTTGACAAAATATATTGACGACAGACGAAAGAAGATAGATCTAGCTACAGTTTATAGGCTCTTTTTGAAAGATATTCAAATTGAGCTGCATGCACAGTTGACGAACAATCTTGATGAACAACTGGCGGGTATGCGCATTATCATTCATCGTTTGTTTGTTGACAATATCTTTTGTCAACATCTTTCGTCCAGGACACTGGGTTCAATGGAAATGTCTTTCAACCAAATTGGTCAAAAAAATTGTACATTGTGTATGCACCTTAACAAAGGGGAAATCAAAATTCTTGTATACCTAATTGGGCAACACACAATATAGAAAATGTATATGGTTAGTCAGTGGCGGATTCAGGGGGGGCACCTGGGCACGTGCCCCCCCTGTCATTTATTTTTATTTTGTAGCTGAGGACCAGGGCTTTCCAACGAGCCCAGCCCCGTGTCTCTAGCCCCCCGGGAACCAGAGATATCGCCTGGCAAACCTGTAACGTTTTTCCCCCATAGGATAATATTGGACCCGTCAATTCCGACCCCCACCCGGTTCCGACGGATGCCAGTTCCCGCCCTGGCATCACAGAATCTTGTGGTTGATTTCATTCAATTCCAAATCGCTGGGCCTTCAATATGATACCAGGCTGGTCCAAATCGGTTAATCAGTTCCAGAGATATTGCGTGTAAACCGATTTTTTTATTTTTGAAATGTAATTTCATGGCTGTTCATGTACTTTGAGGGCAGATTAGTCTGGAACCAAACGTTCCAGTTTCACTGGACCAAAATCATTCAAAGCCCACTCAAAAGTTCTTCAATATAATACTTGTCACATGTAAATGGGTCAGTTGGTTCCGAAGATATAGCCGGTTAAATGAGATAACTGGTTAAAGGGGGGAGGGGTGGTTTTCTCTACCCCTCACACCAGAAAATGCAGGGACTAGGCTGGTGTAAAAGGGGCCAATCTGGGAATGCATTTTCTGGTGTGAAAGGGGTATTATTTCAAATGCAGTGCTCTGAATACAGCCAGACTCTGCCACTGTCAGTGGCTATCACTTCTGCCTGGCGGCGGCTGTCCCCCATTTACCACGAGCATGTATTCCCCCTTGGCAATGAGCATGTAATCCCAAATGGCAACGAGCATGGAACCTCTGGCAATGAGCATAGAACCCTTGGCAATGAGCATGTAGAGAAGCAGCACTTATGTAGCATAATTTTTAATAGGCATTATGGTGTTTGGCATAATACATAATGGACATAATGGCGTGTAACTTAACGTGTAATGGACATTATGGTGTAAATGTTTAATGCTAGCCTTTGGTGGACAATGTCCCTGTTTATAAAGTGTATTGTGAATTTTGGCTTAATCTGTGTGGCATTATGTGAATTCTGGCTCAATCCATGTGGCATTATGTGAATTTTGTCTCAATCCGTGTGGCATTATGTGAATTTTGGCTCAATCCATGTGGCATTATGGGAATTTTGGCTCAATCTGTGTGGCATTATGTGAATTTTTTCCCAATCCGTGTGGCATTATGTGAATTTTGGCTCAATCCGTGTGGCATTATCTGAATTTTGGCTCAATCCATGTGGCATTATGTGAATTTTTGCTCAATCCGTATGGCATTTTATGCATTTGGCTCAATCCGTGTGGCATTATGTGAATTTTGACACAATCCATTTGGCATTATGTGAATTTTGGCTCAATTCTGTGTGTATTATTATGTAAATTTTGGCTCAATCCATGTGGCATTATGTGAATTTTGACACAATCCATGTGGCATTATTTGAATTTTGGCTCATTCCATTTGGCATCATGTGTAAGGGGCAAGTATAATGGGGTCTAATATTTTGTTGCATAATGTGTAGAAGTTGTATATGGTGTTGACACGCACCCTGTTGAGTGGCCACACACCCTTTTCCGGAGCGCGCCTTTGGCGCGCGCACAACTACATCCTTCACTTTTGTCGCCATGGTGGGCCTGCGTACTTTAAATCCCAGGGCTTATTTTTAATTCCATTCCCACCCTCTCCTGCCGCTCTCTTAGCATGGACACTGGCACCACTAACACCGCCCCTCCCCCACCCAAACCCTTTTTTATCATGGTGCCCCCCCTGTCATTTTAACCTGGATCCGCCCCTGTGGTTAGTATAGGTTTAGCTTTTGAGTAATGAATCTTGTCACAGACCTGCCAAGTGAAAATGTTTTTACAGAGGGAATTTTAGTCTGGAACAGGTAAACATGTCACAAGATGAAGAAAGATGCAAATTGGTACAGTGCAAAATGAGTATGCTAAATCGGAGACAAACAGTTAATATATAAGAACTTGCCTTGCAAAAATCATATATAGTACCCTGCAAATTGCATGCTTACCTGCTTTCTCGCTAGTAATGTGTGAGGGTGCAGTCAGGTAGGATTGGCAGCATGTTGGTGGTGTGTGTGTTTAGGGGGGGTTGGAGGGTGGGTGTGCGATGTTATCATTATGACCCTTGCCATAATCGTTTCATCGGACTACCCATACGGCCCGCTTTCAATGACAGGTGTGTGTGTGGGGGGGTTGTGGAAGGTTGAGGGGAGATGAGGCCTGTTCCAGTGCTGTTCCCTACCTATGACTCTTGGGGGTACAGAATTACAAATCTCTGATCATGTGCGGAATCTTGACATGGTGCTGGATGGTGGCTTGCCACTTATACATCAGATATCAGCCACAATAAATTCTCATTCTTTCATGTGAGGAACAAAGCCAGACAAACATTTTCTTCCTTCTGAAGGTCTGCTAGATATCATACATGCATTTGTATCATCTTGATTAGTTTACTGCAACGCCCTCTACCTTGGTCTCTCAGCAAAATAATTGCACCGATTACAGCTGGTACAGTACAAAACACAGCTGCCAGGCTGTTAACCAGCCAGCCTTGTTCTAGCCACATAACTCCTATTCTCTCTCTACTCCCTTCATTGGCTGCCTATAATGGCGAATCATCTTCAAGATTACCTTACTGAGTTTTGAAGCCCTATATGACCAAGGCACAAGGTACCTGAATCAGGTTCTGATTCCATACTGTCCCACCCGATTTCTGTGATCTGTAGATGAAGGACTTTTAGTAGTACCTAGAATCTCCCGTAATTCATCTGGGGGTTGAGCTTTTAGCCATGCGGCTCTGACTTTGGAACTCACTTCTTCACACAATTTGAGAGGCCACCACTCCAAAATCTTTAAAAAAAGACTTGGTAGATTTATTAAGCTCAGTGAAGTGATAAACTGTCTGGTTTTTATCACCGGCCAATCAGCTCCTACCTGTGAAGCTACAGGCTTGGTTTGAAAAATGACAGGTAAGAGCTGATTGGCCGGTGATAAAAACCAGACAGTTTATCACTTCACTGAGCTTAATAAATCTACCCCTCAATTCCATAATTCCCTCAAGTATTGTTTATGAAAAGCTTTTCTGTACTTCCATGTTTCTGTACTGTATTACATTGATTCTATCTGTTAAGCGCCTTCAGTACTATTGGAGAAAGAGTGCTATATAATAATAATAATAATTATTATTATTATTATTATTATTATTTGCTGCAGTATATTCTTTCTCCTGTCATCTCTTCTTCTGAGACAGGAAGTGCCAATTTATCTTAAGCTTCTTTTCAGTTAAACAACGTTGAATGAGTTAACATTAACATAACTAGGGACATATTTTTCACTTATCAGGTTTTAGACCTTCTCTGCTGCACTAGAGAAACAAGTGACCTCATGCAGATAGCCATGTGGAGGGTATATCCTAGCTAGGCTTCATTACTCGAAAATCTGGTGTCAATCCCCACCCCTCTGAAAGGAAGGCAAGTCTCATAGTGCTTGTCCACTACAGCCAGCCACCCCCCGCAGCAGCCCGTACACCCCTGGAGTCTCCGCTTACCTAGTGCAAGTAGATGAGGAATTTATGTAATTTGCACTGAAATTGGCATTGCCCCTAGTCTACAATGCTGATATTCTAGTCATTATAAAGTAGAGGTGCAGGTCCACCACTGCACTACACACATACTGTACATTGACACAACACCCACTTTGTGTTGACGTGGAGGGGGCAGAAAGAATGTCAGCATGTGTGGTGTGTGTATCTCTGTGTGTGTCTATGTGATAGGGAATGTAATCTCCACTGGGACAGGGCCTTTCGTATAATGCCAAATGGTCTCTTTATTAACGTAAACCTTTGTGAATAAACTTCACATACTAAAATTAAGCTTAACTTGACTACATTCTGTATCTGCTTTTTATGTAATTCACTTGGAAAGAGACACCAAAGACCATGTTCACAATAGGGTTACCACCTTTGTGTTGACAGATTCCCAGGCAGTGGCCTGCCCCTTGACACACCCGCAGCCCACCCAGTGACCCACCCCAGCCACACCCCTTGACCCACCTTATCATGGTTTGTTTTTTATTCTTGATTTTGCACACGGTAATGCCACATACACATTACGTCACACACCGTGATGCCCAGTACACCAAATACTGTGATGCGCATTATACATTATGCCACACACCGCGATGCCCATTACACATTATGCCATGACTTGACAATAAAAAAAACAAAAAAACATTTGGATAATCTGGACAGTGCACGCCGAAAGCGTGCCCAAAATTACACCATAATGCATATTACACGTCACACACTTATATTATACTACATGCCATAATTGCCATTACACGTTATGCCAAGGCGCAACAATAAAAAAAAAAAAATAAGGACAACAAGGACAGTGCACGTCTAAGGCTCACGCCAATAACTTACACCGTAAGGCCTATTATACCTCACACACCCATTACATAGTATACTACATGCCCATTATATGTTAGGCAATGACTGGACAATAGGGACAATATGGACAGTGCTACATACTCTAATGCCCATTACACATTATACCAAACACCATAATGCCCATTACATATACTACACACTGTAATGGCTATTACTTATTATGCCATATAAGTGCTGCCTACCTATTGTACATGTTAATTGCTAGAGCCTTCATGCTCGGTGCCAGGGCCTTCATGCTCGGTGCCAGGCCCTTCATGCTCGATGCCAGGGCCTGTTGCCAAGGGGGAGGGCAAATGCCTATTGCCAAGGGGGAGGGCAAATGCCTGTTGCCAAGGGGGAGGGCAAATGCCTGTTGCCAATGGGATGGGCAAATGCTTGTTGCCAAGGGGGAGGACAAATGCTCGTTGCCAAGGGGAAGGGAAATGCTCATTCCCAATGGGAATGCAAATGCAGGCAGACACAGGCTGGCAGCTGGAGCCGGGCAGCGGAGATTGCTTTGCAACCTGGACACTGGAGGCGACCGTCAGCGGGAGATCATGGAAACGAACAGCCAGCTAGAGACGGGCAGCGCCATGAGGATGAGGCATGCAGGAGGCTGGAGCAGTTCCGCCTGTGGCTATCTCAAATATCCCTCCTGCCCTGCTTGCAGTCCAGGAGCCGCAGCTCCCAATTGGCTGGTGGACCGCGAGCAGGGCAGGTGTGCTCCAGCCTCCTGCTCGCCTCATCCTCATGGCGCTGCCGGTCTCTAGCTGGCTGTTCGTTTCACGGGAGCGCCATGATCTCCCGCCGACGGTCGCCTCCAGTGTCCAGTTCCCGGACAATGTATAGTCCGGGAATGCCACCTGTCCGGACTCCGGATACTGGAGTAATCCCGGACGGGTGGTAACCCTAGTTCACAAGCTCTGAAGAGCAATACACATAGTTAAAACCAAAGGGTTATTTCATATTTAACTGTTTCATAGATCATTAATTTGTTTAACAAATCATGCCATCCAAATTCTATTACCCCTAGCGGGACTTCCCTTGTAAGCCTTAGGTGCGTGAACGCAGTACTATCATGTGTGCTAGGTGTATGACATTATGGAGCATTAACCATAGGGCCAGATTAACAACAGGGCAGATGGAGCTTTAGTTCAAGGCCTCCACATAAAAATAAGCCCATCATCATGACATCAGCTGGCCACATGATTTGCTATAAATCATAAGTATTAAAATTGCATTTCCAATTTCCACACAATTGTGCAATTTTTGTGTTTTTATATACTTAAGGACACAGTGGGGCTTATAGTATATGGCTTAGATATGCTTACATGGCATTGACCTTTCAGCTACAGGTCAATAAGGCCCTTATTCTGGCCCTAATTAACCATATGTCACACCCCCATTTCTCATCACATTGGGTAGAATCCAGCACTCCAGCAGCTGCTGTGCTTCCCCATCCTGTCCAGATACTAATCGCTCGGCATCCAATCACTAGTGTCCGGTCTTCAAAATGCAGGACTCTGTGGCACATGGCCAAGACAGTGCCTGATAAGTGGGACTATACCTCCAAAATAGGGATGGTTGGGGGTTATGGCAAATACATTTTTTGAGATCAATGTTTTCTGTCCCACTTATAATTAAACCGTACAATCTTCAGATAAGAATGGTAATTCAGTATATCATATTTTAAAAACAGCAGTGGAACAGTACATCACTGGGCCCATAGCAAAAGTTGAGCATACATAGTTCCGCACATACTTTGGCGTAAGCAATGCCACTGTTCTGAACCTTTGAGGGCAAGGCAAGGTCCTTGGAAGGAATAGGGGTTTGTATTACCACCACTGATAACAAGAAAACAATTAAATTACCAAAATACTTTAGATTGACACAGTCAGTGGCTGCATCAGCTGAAGCCCATAGAAGCTAGCTGGGGCTGCACAGCGTGGCAGGGAGTGGCTTCATACAGAAAGCCAGCTCTCTTCCTATCACAGCCCGGAATTGACAGTCCCGGAGAGAGTGAGCGGGATTCCAGAGTCTAATTTGGATTATAACCCATTTTTCGGGAGTCTACCGGCCATTTCAGGAGAGTATGGTTCAACATTCACATAATTAACTTTATTTTAAGCTGGGAATAAATCAAGATAGAGCAGGTAACTGTGCACCTGGGCAGAAAAGAGCAGTAACATACAGTTTTTATATGCAGAGTACATACTGGCTGCTTTAGCATACTGTATAGTCCATAAATGCCGGGCAGCTTTTTTTTTTTTTTTAAAGTAAAGTATAGATTTAAAATCTATAAAATAAGGCCCAGTATTTGTCTATCAGAGATGTCAAACCTTTGCTGACGGCTACGTGTATGTGTAGGAAAACAACATATACTGTAGGCACACGGTTGCCTATCACAAAGTTGTGTTGTACGGGAGGTGAAAAGGGAACGGGGCCCCTTTACAGTAATACTAATTTTGTCCCAATTATAACATTTTAATGTTCATATTATTCCTAGTGTGAACATATGACCTCTGTTTTATAGTATGAACATAAGAACATTTTACTCAAAGCTCCTACCATTGTACAATTGATTTATATCAGAGACCTAAATTGAAGACATAGGTAATGGAGGCTTTTGCTGATAAGGGAGCCAGCGTGATTGTGGGCGGGAGAGAGAGAACATGCTGCCAGTGAGACTCTGTTCAATCATCTCACTAATGAGGTTAAGTGCATGGATGAGTGAACTCATTAACGTTATGTTACAGTTTTATAAGCTCAGATTCTAAGAAATGGTATGACACGCTTATGTTAATTTTCTGTCAATTGATATATTTTTTATCTGAAAGAAATAGATTTTTCTCTTTTGGAATGCAGGCCTATCTTTAAGGCCCTAGTTGCACATACAGAACATTTATGTCTAACAGCAGGTTCTCAATCAATGAATTCCAAAACCGTACCAAAACTTGAAGCATAGTACAGGTTGAGTATCCCGTATCCAAAATGCTCGGGACCAGGAGAATTTTGGATAACGGATTATTCCGTATTTCGGAATATTTTAAAATTTCAATTATGTATTTTGAAGTATCTTGCATGTATGCTGTATAAACACAATAAATACACACAAATATATTTTATTACCACATAAAATTCACAAATATATTTTATTTGTTCAAAAAACAAGGTTTCAAAACATGAAACAAAATTTGTGTACTATCTCAGATATTGAATTTGAATGCCAAGCAATCATTTTCTTGTACATATATAGTGCCAGTTACATATCATGTCCTCAGTAGTGCTGTTAAAAATGACCCCAGTGAGTTTTTAGCAAAAAAAATATTTTTTTTCACTTTCTGGAATGTATGGTTTTCGGAATAATTCGGATAACGGATACTCGGATACGGGATACTCAACCTGTAGTGCCTTAGTTCATGTTATGCACCATAGTAGTGCCTTAGTTAATGCCATGCACCATAGTAGTGCCTTAGTTAATGTTATGCACCGTAGTAGTGCCTTAGTTAATGCTATGCACCATTGTAGTGCCCTAATTTATGTTATGCATCATGGTAGTGCCTTAGTTAATGCTATGCATCATAGTAGTGCCTTAATTAATGTTATGCACCACAGTAGTGCCTTAATTAATGTTATGCACCATAGTAGTGCCTTAATTAATGTTATGCACCATAGTAGTGCCTTAGTTAATGTTATGCCCTATAGTAGTGGCTTAATGAAAGAGAAAATTGTTTTGTTGAACAATATCCAAATGTATTATTTAATAGATTAAATATGATACATACAATCAAGAAACCTGTGTTGAAATTTATAAGCGTTTACATACTAATGAATTGATACAAAAAATTTTTTGCCATACATTTTGTATAGCAGCATTTTAACCATCAGAAATAAAGTATGTTGCACAGAAAGCACAAGTAAGACCATAGATAGATCATTTATATTAATACTAATTGTCACCTTCTTTACATTCTCTTTTTGACAATGCACATGGGCCCTTATTCTGGTCGGTGCAGATATATCCGCGTGCGTTCGGCCCGCCGATGTTTTGTGTCTGTGCATGTGCAGAGGCGTCTCTGCGCATGTGCGAGTGGGGCGTACGGCCAAATCCTGCATGATATGTGAACACTCCGAACAGGGGGTGGAGAGGGGCGTGAAGGGCTATTTGGTCTCATTACCATATGCATACGCCCCGCGTTTCATGGGCGTTCCCATGCAAACGCTGGGCGTACGTATGGTAATGCGGCCGTGACGCACGTGTAGGGGGCGGATATATGACATCGCCGGATGTCAGCTGCCCGCCCAGATCCCTGCTTTTGCACGGAAAAATGTCCGTGTGGTCTGAGGTTGCGGGAGCTGGTGGAGCACTCGGTCCTGCATTCGATGGTCTGCGACCATCGAATGATGGGGGAGGTTCCCTTAGATGGAGGAGGCGTATTCGTGAAAAATACACGTGCGGTCCGTTCGGCCAGCTTCTTACCGCGTACGGACGAAGTTGGCGATCCGTATGGAAGGCAGGGTTTCGCACGCACGGTCCTGGCCGCATAATCGGATCCGGCCGCACCGATCAGAATAAGGGCCATGGTGCCACACTGAAGCTGTCCAATCAAAACGTGTTTTATTTTCCCACATCCTGCCTGTCCCTGTCTTATTTATTATCAGTTACTTATAGAGTGCACACACATTACACAACATATGCAGTGAATGTTAGGTCGTTCACATCAATCCCTGCCCCAGTGGAACCTACAATATGTGTTCCCTGACACATATACTCACACATATCTGCTAGGGTTATTTTTTGTCAAAAATCCAATAAGCCCAGCACTATTATTTTGGTGTGTTGGACTAAAAGAGAGTACCTGGAGAAAACTCAGGCAAACATACAGATGGGGCAGGTCCCATCTTGGCAGGGGATGGCGATGGCGACACCAGCTGCCATCCCCCGCCAGCGCCATCTGCATAACGAGAAGGGGACATGCGCGTCCCCTTCCGACGGCGCTTCCAGCCGCTCCCCCGGGTCACCGCCGGCTTGTCGGCGGTAACCCGGGGTCCCCGCCGCCTGCCCGCACCCCCCCCCCCTAACCCTGTCCGTCTCCCTGAGGCGGAGACGGACAGGGTTCCCGTCACCCCGCCGACGGAGATTGAGACGCGCGTGCGCGTGAGATGCACGCGCGGCTCAGTCATATGGTGAGGCAGGCCGTTGGCGGATCGCCAGCACTGACGTTCTGGCGATTCGCCAGCAAGGAAGAGGACTGCCCCATCTGTAGTGAGACTATTCAAACTCATCGATGACCTTGGTGTAGATTATAGTAAAAAGATGGACAGTCAATAGGTCGACACCAAATGATCGAAAGGGTCAAAAGGTAGACAATACTTAAAGTCAACAGGTTCAAGAGGTCAACATGAAAATGGTCAACACACATATGGTCCACGCAGGGTTTTGTTTAAAAAAAAATCAACTCTTTTAAAATCATTTACCATGAGCCAAGCACAGAGGTAGAAGAACAAGTCGCTTTGCCCGATGCCTGGAGAGCAAAGTGAGCCCACATTTCCTCTAATGGTTTAGAGGAGGTGGAACATATAACTTGACACAAAAAAACTTGCAAACTTCCTGCACATCAACTTTTTAAACTACATAACTTTTCCATAGTAACCTTTTGTCCCTGTCCACCTTTCGTTTGCAACATAGAAACATAGAAGCATAGAATTTGATGGCAGATAAGAACCACTTGGCTCATCTAGTCTGCCCCTTTTTTAAACATGTTAACTCAAACCATATTTGATCCTTATTTTTGTAATGATATCAATATGCCTTTCCCAAGCATGTTTAAATTGTACTACTGTATTTGCCTCTACCACCTCTGATGGGAGGCTATTCCACTTATCCACTACTCTTTCTGTGAAGTATTTCTTCCTCAAATTTCCCATGAATCTTCCTCCCTCTAGTTTCAGTGCATGACCTCTTGTTCTGCTGCTCATCTTCCTGTGAAGAATGTCTCCCACCTTGTTAAAGCCCTTGATATATTTGAAAGTTTCTATCATGTCCCCCCTTTCCCTTCTCTGCTCCAAAGTATACATATTAAGATATTTTTGTCTTTCCTGGTACGTCTTGTGATGTAGGCCATGCACCATTTTAGTTGCCCTTCTCTGTACAGTCTCTAATGTATTTATATCCTTCTGGAGATATGGCCTCCAGAACTGAACACAGTACTCTAGATGAGGTCGTACCAATGACCTATACTGTGGAATTATTATTACTTCTTTCTATCTACTGCTGATACCTCTCCCTATGCAACCAAGCATCTGACTTGCCTTCTTCATTGCTTTGTTACATTGCCTACCTGCCTTTAAGTCTCCTGAAATAGTGACACCTAGATCCCTCTCTTCCTCAGTAGTTTCCATTATAGTGCATTTATACTATATTTAGTCTTATGATTTTTGAGACCCAAGTGCATGATTTAGCATTTTTTGGCATTAAATTGTAGTTGCCATGCTCTTGACCATTCCTCTAATCTACCTAGATCATCAATCATTTGTTTTACCTCTCCTGGTGTGTCTACCCTGTTGCATACCTTTGTGTCATCTACAAAAAAGGCACATTTTACCCTCCATTCCATTTGCAATATCACCAATAAAGATATTAAAAAGCACTTGTCCAAGTACAGATCCCTGGGGTACCCCACTTGTAACCTTTACCTCCTTTGACTATACTCTGTTTACTACAACTCTCTGTTTTCTGTCCTGCAACCACGCTCTTATCCATTCAACTATCTTAAAATCCAATCCCAAGCTTTCAAGTTTATCTAACAGTCTGCAATGTGGGACAGTGTCAAAAGCCTTACTAAAGTCTAGATAAGCTACATCTACAACCTCACCTTGATCTATTACTTCAGTCACCTGGTCAAAAAAGTCAAGAAGATTTGTTTGACATGATCTTCCCCCCGTAAACCCATGCTGTTTCTGATCCTGTAAATTGCTGGTTTTTAGATATTCTACAACTCTTTGTTTTAAGAGTGTTTCCATCAATTTCCCCACTACTGATGTAATGCTGTGTACACACGGGGTAATATGATTGCTGGGGATATATTGCTAGCAATATATCCCCAGCAATCATATTGCTCAGTGTCTCCTTTTCTTCAGCGATGAAAAGGAGACACTGCTACGGGGCGGAGGGGGAGCGCAGCAGCAGCAGACGCTGCTGCTGTCACTTTGATGGGAGGAGGGAGCAGCGGCACGGGGCTGGGGAGATCAACGCTGATCTCTCCGGCGCTGACCTTCCGGCACAGCGATCGCCGGGGAAAGCCGCTGGTCACAGGAGCATGCTCCTGCGACCAGCGACCATTAGGCAGTGCACACGGGAGCGCACAGCTGGCGATTTATCACTCAGCGACCATATTCCCAGCGATTTTACATGAAATTGCACCCGTGTGTACTCACCTTAAGGCTCACTGGTCGATAGTTGCTTACCTCTTCCTTTCTTCCACTTTTGTGCAGTGGGACTACATTCGCTGTTTTCCAGTCCTCTGGGATTATTCCAGTAGCTAGTGACTGGTTGAATAATTCTATTATTGGTTTTACCAGCTCCCCTTTAAGCTCTTTTAGTATCCTTGGATGTATCCCATCTGGCCCCATTGATTTATCCACTTTCAGTTTTGAGAGTTATGTGAGGACTTTCTCCTCTGTAAATGTACTTGTTTCTCCCTCAGTTTTCTGACTATACTTGCAACTTAACTGTGGCCCCTTCCCCTCTCTTTCAGTAGTGAATACTGAGCAGAAATAATTATTAATACGATTTGCTATTACATTGTCCCCCTCAAGAAGACTTCCACTCTTTGTCTTTGGTCTTCTTATTCCACTTTTTGTTTTTCTCCTTTCACTTATATACCTAAAAAAGCCCCCCCCCCCCCCCCTTTACCCACTGACTGGGCCATTTTCTCTTCAGCCTGTGCTTTTGCACATCTGATTACCTTCTTGGCCTCCTTCTGTCTAACAAGATACACCTCTTTGTCCTCATTATTCTGAATCTGCTTAAACTTCTTAAAGGATGACTTTTTGCTTTCACAATACTTGCTACATCTTTCGCAAACCACAATGGCTTCCTTTTCCTTGTGTTTTTCCTGACTCTTATGACACAAAGTTCTGTTTCTTTCAGTATTGCACTTTTTATTTTTTTCCCACTTCTCCTGCACTTCTTCCACTCTGCCAAAGAATCCCTTACAGAGTTTCCCATCTCTACAAAATCAGCCTTCCTAAAATCGAACACCTTTTGTTTTTGTGTGCAATGAGTCGGTCTCTGTCTTTATTTTGAACCAAACTGCTTGATGGTCACTGGATCCCAGGTTTTCACCCGCATTTACATCAGATATTCTGTCACCATTTGTCAGTATTAAGTCTAATATTGCGTCCTTATGAGTGGGCTCCCTCACCAATTGCTGGAGGGATGCTCCCTGCAAGGAATTCAGAATGTCCCTACTTCTGGTGGAACTTGCAACAGGCAGCTCCCATTTTACATCAGGTAGATTAAAGTATCCCATGATTATCACCTCTCCTTTTAATGCCATTTTATTGATGTCCTGCAATAGGCGCTTGTCAAGATCCTCTTCCTGACCTTGTGGTCTGTAGATCACCCCTTCCTGACCTGGTGGTCTGTAGTCAACCATTTGGGATCAACCTATTGATGTATATCTTGTTGCTGTAGATATATTTAACCACACCCATAAACACTTTCAGTTATTTATTTTCTCATTTTTAGTGATCAAAAAAATTGTTCAGGGTGTCTCTTCCTCATCCTACAGTACGTGTAAAATTCTGGCTGTTCGCAACCATGGTTACAACTGTTTAGTCTATTATTTAATTACTAAAAAGTGTAATAAATTATACATCAAATAAAAATGTAATACATTCTGGTATCTGGGTAGTTAAAAGCTAACTAAAATGATATGTGTTTACTGCACTGGCTCTTTAATCAACAATTTTGTTCTAGTCCTCCATTAATTATACACAAGGTTAAAGGGCAAAGAATAGAGCGCCTTTTGTTTTCATATTCACAGAGAATTTAGTGGAAATTGGAAGTTTGGAATTTTTCTAATAACTTGCTTATCCTCCTTCTAAATGCAGTGTAATCTGTAAATAGTAAGCTTTTAACACATTAGTGTAAATTAGATCGCTTACACAAGCAATTATGAGTCTTTTAGTGTGTTCCCAGTTTTGTTGGCTGTGCTTTAGTAGACCAAAGATAGTTAAGTTTTACTTCCCCATGTATTAGTTTGACAGGACAATTCCAGTTTTCCCAAATGAAAATTGGAAATTAATTTCACCCATATTTCATTAATCTGATTCTCTTATATTAACCCCTTCCCGACATTGCCTTTTATGGTATTTTTTTTTTTTTTCCTCCTTGCGTTCAAATAAGCGTAACTTTTTTAATTTTCCGGCTATATAGACACATGAGGGCTTTTTTTTTGCGGGACAAGTTGTACTTTGTAATGGTACCATTTACTATACCGTATAATATTCTGGGGAATCAGGAAATAATTCAATGTGGGGTAAAAAAAAAAAAAACGCCATTGCACAATTTTGCGCTGGTTACGGTTTTTTTGGAGTTCATAGTTCGTTTAAAATGATGGGTTATATTTATTCTATGGGTCGTTACGATTCTGGTGATACCAGACTTATATAGTTTTCGTTATGTTTTACCACTAAAAAAAAAAATTGCAACTTTTACGGTTTTTCTAATTTGCGTTGCGTCGCCATGTTCTGCGGCTTATAACTTTTTTATTTTTCCACCTACGGACCTGGGTGAGGGCTCATTTTTTGCGGGCTGAAGTGTACTTTTTAATTAATACCATTATGGGATATGGGCGACTTTCTGATCTCTTTTAGTTATTTTTTTTTGGGTACGCGATGCGACCAAAAAACGTAGTTTTGGCGTTGGGGATTATTTTCCGTTTACGCCTTTAACCGTGCGGGATAACTAATGTTATATTTTAATAGATCGGACTTTTAGGAACACGGCGATACCAAATATGTTTATTTTTTTATTTTTTATTTATTTTTATTTGGGAAATGGGGAAAGGGGGGTGATTTGAACTTTTAATATTTTTTTTTTTTTTTTTTATTTTTAAACTTTATTTTTTTTTTTTTTTACTTTTACTACAAGGCCCCCTAGTGTACTTGACCACTAGGGGGCGCGATCGCCTGTACTAGGTTCAGCCATAGAGCTCTATGGCTGAACGTAGTGATTTTATGCACTTCCTATTACATCCTGCCTCAGGCAGGATGTAATAGGTATGCAGACACGGCCAGCACAGGGGTCTACATTAGACCCCTGGCTACCATGGCAACCGATCGGCACCCTCCGATCTCGCTGCGGGGGGCCCCGATCGGCGCCGGAGGGGGGCGCCCCCCCTCCGATCAGCTATTTAAGCACTGCGGTCGCTTTGCCCGCGGTGCTTAAAGGGTTAAACGGCCACGATCGGCGAACTCGCCGCTCGTGGCCGTGAGAGCAGGGACCTGGCTGTAATATACAGCCATTACCTGCTCTCTTTCAAGCCAGCTCACTCCGTGAGCTGGCTTGATTCCCCCTCAACCGACATATGACGTAAATGTACGTCATATGTCGGGAAGGGGTTAACTGATTATGATGGCATATAAATATACAAAATTAAAATTGTAGTATTAATTTTTCATATTAGCCAGACATGTCATCAACTTGCACCCACAGGAGTAGATGGAATAATTGATTGACTGTGAGTATAAAAACAAATACTGAGCATGGCACTTATCGATAATGATGGCCAATGCGCCCAGGGCAAAGTGTTTAGTGACAGATTTGCATGGGGATATTAGCAAAATGTCTAGTCCCAGCTTTCGGTTCTCCTGAACATGTGTAAACCTGCATGTGCATAACCTAGTCTGGACCAGCAAAAATGGAAAACCAGCAGTATTACCAAATATTAATTGGCCTGAATGTCAGGGGACTAAATGTCAGGTAATGCAGGGTTGCCTACCCTCCCGGAATGGCCGGAAGGCTCCTGAAAATCGGGTCTTCCTCCTGGCCCTCCGGAAAGGTGGGCATCCCTCCTGAATTAGGAGGGACCCCCACTGTGCCCCCTGATTGCGGCATCCTCTTCCCTGACCACAGCGTTTAAATACCGCAATCCGTGGGAAGGGGTGGGGCTAAAGTGTCATAATCACATAATTTTAGCCCCGCTCCCTCCACAGAGATCGGCAAATCGGGCTATTTTACATCCTGGGGGCGGTGTGTAATGACATCATGATCAAGCCCCGCCCCCAGAAGTGCTGTTGAAAGTCTCCTCTCCAGGCTTCTCCCGGAGAGGAGACTACGAAAGTCGGCAACCATGAGGTAATGCAGATCCCAAATATTATATGCAAATAATACAAGTCTTTGGCAACAGAACCTGTGTAATTCATGAGTGTGCTGGCATAAAGGGATAGTATGATAAGCCTAGTATTGTAGATCTAGAAACATGTTTCTTTGATATTTTTTGTTGCCCCCTTGGGCTATATAGGTTGTATTGATAACATCCGTAGTTTCAGTAGAATGCCTTTGAAAATTCACATACAGCTCTCATAGTAAATATATACCTGATAAGTCGTGATGAATACCCCTCAGTACACGTTTTGCCGTCGTAAATCCATTAATCATTTGTTGCTATCCTTTAGACTGCTTTGATTTGTAGGCCGCATAAGAAAGGTAAAAGTAGTTGAAAATGTGAAGCAGATGTGCCTGAGAAATGCCAGGTTTACAACAGTGGCAAAGCACTTATCAAAGCCAATATTTCTCAGTTTCTCCTGCGAAAGGCTTCCTTGTGTCTTCACCTCCATGAAGACCCATTTAAAACTATTAACCTTTTTTTCTTCAGATTCAGCACTTACCGATGACATCACTTAGTTTACCAAAGCTTTGAAACAGAAAGACAGACATTAATATTTTCCAGTGAGGACATTTCATTGATTTTAAGTCTCTTTTTTCCCGAAGATAGTGAATAATGGATTGTACCATATGTTTAACATTATTAACACTGCTTTGTAGATGGAAAAAAAGGGAGCTGTTTTTTTTATGTCCTACAAACATAAGATTATGTTTATAAAGTATTCAGTGAGGTGCAGTACTGGCATGTGATTTATTAGATTAGGGTTACAGTATTCTGTAGTATCCACTTTTAATATCCTAGTTTGTTTCGCTGACAGAATCAGAGGCATATACTCTGTTGTAAGACTTCCTAGGGCAAACTTTATTTATATTCACAGCTGTGGCGATAAAACATAGACTGCACCCTGCTTGCAGGATGAAATTTATTACATGCTGTATCCTATGATTATCAGAGCCAACAGCAATTACATGTCGTGTTGTTCTTTTCATCGGATTTTTCATTTATTATGCAGTGATACTGTTTGTTCTGCCAAATATTAGCATTAAGCATGATAAGTAAGATGAGAAACCATTTATTTTATGGAACTTCTCGCCCACGATAATTATTTTACAGGTACTGTACACCACTTATATTTTTGATGTAATAAAATTGAAAGAAAACCAACAACTTTTCTGAAGAGTAACAACTTTGCCTAGTGTTTACAGTACTCTTCAACCATCACATATCTTCACTTTACAACATAATTGCCAAATTCTTCTGCTGGTTAAGTAATATGTCCGCTGGGGAGTGTATTCTAATGCTGTGTACACACGGGTAGAATCAGCATGAGATTTTGACTATATAGTCAAAATCGCATCAGGATCGCATGCAGATCACAAAGGTTTTTTACCTTGCGATTCCGATGCGCGCTCCCATGGCAGCACATATTGAAACCCAGATAGACAGGGCTGCAATGACTATATAATGCGTTTCTGCACTATATCATCCAAATCACATATGCATGTCGGCTGGCTTGCCGTGCCATTCAATCCCAATGCGATCTGATCGCATCGGGATCGAAAAGCAATACTAATCGACCACATGTACACACCATTAGAGCTAACCCCATTGTAAGGCAAAAGAATATAGAGCAATGACTGCGCCTAATACTGCTGCTGCTGAACAATTCCTAGGATATACCAAATCCTCCAAACAACCTCCAAAAAAATGGAATTGTCACTAGCGCTGTATTTCCGCACACATTAGGACATATAGTTCTTAATTTTAATTTGTTCAATGGTCTCTCCTGTGTCTGGTCGAGAGCTTCCAATTGACCAAATGACCTTAAGACAAGACCGTATGTCCACATAGGGATTTCTTTTTAGGGGTAGTACGAGGTATTCATATTTTAAATGTTAACGTTTTATTAATTTTTTATGTTCAATAAATACTTTTTTCACGGAGGATTGACCACCATCTCCTGTTCTTTGGAAATCGGCCGGAGGGAGAGACGCATATAGGGCCTAGTCCCTAGGTGAGTCCTGTATATAAGGGGCAAGCATGCAGGATTGTGTGTGATCTAGGGAAGTTGGTCTTTCAAGAAAAGAATTACAAAGATACCCTTATGTGTATATAGGATACCCCACTAAGGTCAGTTTTGACTAATCAAGCTTTCAGTCACCGTTATCTTTGTATGCTGTTTTGGAGCAGACTTGAGGGAGAGGGCGACTACTACCCTATGAAATACCGGTACTCTTTACTTAGAAGGGCGCCCATCATGGCCATCTCGGGCATTGAATGCACTAAAAAATCGGGTGCGATGCGATTTTCCTGTTCAATGCCTCAATTGACCCAATTTTTCCATAGGAAACAATGTTAAATGGGCCACAGAGGCCAAATAGGAACCCTGAAGTGTATAATGGCCACCCGAATCGTTAACGCCACCCCACGATCAACGTCAACCCGAAGCGTGGCGAGCGCAGCGAGCCCGCGAGGGGCGGCGGTACGCGTCCTACGACCTTTTCATACCCCCACTATCCACGTCGGCGTGGAGTCGAGAATAGAAAGTGTGGCGAGCGCAGCGAGCCACCGAGCCCGAAGCGTGGCGAGCGCACGCGGATACCTTCACAGGTATCCGCGTCCCCTCGCGGGCTTCACAGCTGTCCGCGTCCCCTCGCTGCGCTCGACACGCTTCGGGCTCGGTGGCTCGCTGCGCTCGCCACACTTTCTGTTCTCAACTCCACGCCGACGTGGATAGTGGGGGTATGAAAAGGTCGTAGGACGCGTACTGCCGCCCCTCGCGGGCTCGCTGCGCTCGCCACGCTTCGGGTTGACGTTGATCGTGGGGTGGCGTTAACAATTCGGGTGGCCATTATACACTTCAGGGTGCCTATTTGGCCTCTGTGGCCCATTTAACATTGTTTCCTATGGAAAAATCGGGTCAATTGAGGCATTGAACAGGAAAATTGGGTCAATTGAGACATTTAACATTGTTCCCTATGGGAAATCGCAGGCATCTCGTCGGTCGCATCGCACCCGATTTTTTAGTGCATTCAATGCCCGAAATGGCCGAGATTTTTTACTAACGATGCCCACGATCAAAATCGTGGGCGCCGTTCTAAGTAAAGAGTACCGAAATACCTATGTGTACATACGGTCTTGTCTTAAGGTCAGTTGGTCAATTGGAAGCTCTCGACCAGACACAGGACAGAGACCATTGAACAAATTGAAATTAAGAACTATATGTCCTAATGTGTGTGGAAATACAGCGCTAGTGACGATTCCATTTTTTTGGGAGCTAACCCCATTGTAGCCTGTAGGTTCCCCTTTGCAGAAATACCTGGGAGAGGATCGCACTGCCCTTTGATCACTTCCCTTCTTACACAGGGATGTTGCTCCTTTTGGAAAGCCTGTACATGGTTTTTATTCCATACACATGGTCCTTAATTTCATATTGACACAATACACTGCAATCTGAAATGTTATTTGTTGGATCTAGAACTAATAAATATGCCCTACTGTCTCTACTAATGATTATTCCCTGTTTTCCCTCCATACGGCTTCACCCACAGATTGTCTGAGCTTTGCTCAGAGAGATTGCCAGAGTCTAGAAGGTTGTGTACTTTTCTGGTAGATTTGGAAAGTGTGACACACACTAGCTACACATACTGTACTGTAACTTTTTCTTAATGTGCTGTTCAGAAAGCATTGTATTTATTGTAATGCTTCTACTATGGTTGAAACCTAAAGGCTTACAGTAATGCAGAGAACTGTAATCATAGGACAAACTCTTAAAACTGTACCTCTTTGGTATGACTTAATGTAAATATGCCCAGTAAAGCACAATGCCAATCAGATAAACACATGCCTAGCATGCTACTGTGCGTACCTCAGATTAGTCATTTTCTTATGTAGTCTTTGGCTTACGTTTTTGGCAGACGTAATTTCAGTTGCTAGAGTATTTCTGCTTTTTTATCAACCAGATAATTAATCAGAACAACTCATTATGTTAACTCGGGATCTCAGGCATACGTCTATAAATATCTGCAGAATAAGCAATGATATTTCTACTGACCACACAAAGGTTAGCATTGAAAGATTGAAGTACTACCAATCTTTGTAAAATAATAATAGCTACAATAATGTAATAAAGAAAGTAAAAAATAGTCTAACTGTATGTGAATGTCTGTAAATACCCAGTTTTTTGTTTCACTGCTTACAATTGTAAAGTGCAACGGAATTTCTGTGCCGTATAAGAAACTGTTAATAAATAAATAATACTAGACTATTTTCAATACACCATTTACTGCTGGCAGCAGATAATTATTTATCATTAGTTATGCTTACTACTTATTTCTAATACTATTAGTGAAAACTGAATGCAGAGAAAAAAAGAAGTATTAAGTTATAGATGAAATTACAAAATGGAGTCAGTCATCAGGCGTGGATCTAGAGAGGGGAGGGCCCATATTCAGCTTATGTGCAAGCTCCCCCTCTCTCTCATTGGGTGAGCACCTCGCAACCCATGTGTTCGTGTGCACAACCAGTGTTGGCCCCATACATCAGCAATTAATTGTGACAATTTTCAGTTATGGAGATGATCGCCACAATTAATTTTAGATGTGTGGGCTCCCCCTTTTCGCAATCCCAATCAAAATTGCCAATCGATTGCTTAATCAGGTTTTTAAACATGCTTAATAATCTGGTATTATCTGCAGATCTTTTTTATATGTGTGGGCATTCCCAATTCGTCTTCTTCATCTATTTACATTATGAACAGCTGAAATGACAATCGATTGAGGTGATGTATGGGCACTTTCCAGATATGAAGATGCAATCTTTAGATGGAAAAATCTGCCGATCACTGAAATAAATCTGTAATGTGTGGGCAAAGTCAGATAGATTGTAAAATCCATTTATCTGGCCAAAAAAATCCCTGTATCTGGAAATCCATAAATTGTGATTGCTGATGTATGGGGCCCATTAGGTGTGAAGGGCCCAACAGGGATATCAAATAGAAGTGACCCCCTTGAAAGATTATGACCAGCCATTAGGTAGGTGTGATTAAACTGGAAGGGTGTGGCCACATAACACAAAGAAGTTAAAGATTTATGGTGGCCAGTTTGTTGTAGATGGCTCTAACACTAAAGAGCACAAGGATGGGGGAGAGTAAAGGGGTGGCAGATTTACTGGCGATCAGGAGAAGAAGCAGGGTATGCAGAAGCAGTCCTGATTCCTCAACTACAACTACAGTTTGTGGCTTAATTTAAGGCGTTTGCTACACAATTAAGACTGCTGTGTGAAGCTGAGGCTTCATGCATTCTCCTCCTTCCTGGATTAGGCCCCAGCCTATGATGAGAGTGTGTAGCTTTAAATCAGTGAGGCTCAACAGGGATGTCTCCATGATTCCAGGGAGACTAACTGTGACCTTGTGCACAACACACCCTGCACCCATTATATATATGCATCATATCAGGAAAGCTTGTCACTTGGACAATCAATACAAATACAAAATCTTAGGTAGTAATAATTATTAAACTAAAAATAAAGCAATGAATCATTAAAAATAGACCAGCAAGCAATAAAACATCAGAATCTGAGCATGTAACCCCTGGCAACAAGTAAGATACCCCTGGCAATGAGCATGTAACTCCTGAAAAGGAGAATGTAACTTCTTGCAAGGAGCATGAAGCCCCTGGCAACAAGCATGTAAACCCTTGGCAATAATCATGAAACACCTTGCAATGAGCTAAGAACCTCGGGCAACAAGCATGTAGGTAAAATCATTTATGTAATTAATGGGTACCTGTTTCCTAGCACGGCGCCTGCGATTTTGATTGTATCCATCGGGTCCAAAAAAATCGCGTCCATCACATGCAACCAAATCGCATGCGATGCGATCGATGCGTTTTTTACATCGGAACCAATGTAAAATGGTCCCTGAGACCCGATTTTACATTGGGCCCAATGTTAAATGCCCCCCAGACCCCAATTTTCATTGTATACCCACCCTGATGGGTCAAATGCCCCCCCCCCATCATTGTTAACGCCACCCCACGATCAACGCCAACCTGAAGCGTGGCAAGCGCAGCGAGCTCGCGAGGGACGGCAGTATGCATCCTCCGACCTTTTCATACCCCCACTATCCACGTCAGCGTGGAGTTGATTTGATATAGTGTGTCGAGCGCAGCGAGCCACCGAGCCCGAAGCGCGGCGAACGGACGCGCAAAACTTCACAGGTATTACGCGTCCCCTCGCGGGGCTCGCTGCGCTCGCCACGCTTCGGGCTTGGTGGCTCGCTACGCTCGCCACACTATATAAAATCAACTCCACGCCGACGTGGATAGTGGGGGTATGAAAAGGTCGGAGGACGCGTACCGCCGCCCCTTGCGCCCTCGCTTCGCTCGCCATGCTTCGGGGTACCATTTATCGTGGGGTGGCGTTAACAATGGGGGGGGGGGGCATTTCACATGTAAAATACCCATAAGGTTGGGTATACAATGAAAAATCGGGTCCATTGGCCCATTTAACATTGTTCCCTATGTAAAATCTTGTCCATCGCGTCGGTCGCATCGCATGCCTTAACTTAAGGCATGCGAAGGACGCAATTTTTTAATTGTCGGGGAAAAGGCTAAAAATAGCCCTAAAATCGCGTCGGTCGCGTCCATCGCATACCTTAAGTTAAGGTATGCGATCACCTGCGACGGGCACCGTGCTAGGAAACTAGTACCAATTAATGTATTGGGGGGGGGGGGGCATCAGACTTTTTTTGGGCAGGGGGATGCAGAATTTTTAGTTATGCTACTGAATAGCATCATTGATACAAGTTCCGTAATATCGAAAGGCAAGTAACAACACAAGCAGCTTGGGGGACTCATATTTTGAAGTCAATGAGTTGTCCAGCAGTTGTCTGTAGTGGTTAAATTGATGATACAGTTAATAACAATTGTGCCTGTTAATAGCAGATACTAAATACAAATAGGATAGTACTTACAGTGATAAAGATGATAAAATCTGCAGTGGCTTTAGTTTGATCACTGTATCATTGGCCCATGGGGACCAGTAGTTCCATATACAGTAGATGCACTCAAAGGCAGCAATCCTTTACACGTAGAACTTACTGGAGTTATCACATGGTCTCATGAAGCCAGTGCTGTCACTGCAGCTCCCTGTAACGGATGTATATAAACAATCCAATACAGACCATGAGAAATCATAGAAGATACAGTATAGCAGTGACGGATCACTACAAAGCATTCATCACTTTTCACCACACACAGGGTGGCTTTGTCATGTTATCTTTAGAAATAGATGCCTTTTATTCTCCAATGTAGATCAAAATTTCTGATTAACCTAGATATGTATTAATGGGGTCTATTCATGTAGTGCTACTGTTATATATCACTATACTATATATCACATCATTTTGATGTTGTGAAATATATAGGGGCAGATGTATTAAGCCTGATAAAGTGGTGATAAAGTGGAAGATGATCAAACAGATAATGACTCTGGCTAATTAATAGTATTTTTTTACCATGTTGCTTTTATTTTAATACTAGTTAAGATCCCATCAAAATGATGGCTTCTACAATGTACTTTCACTTTATACTGTGCCAGTATTTTGCCCACAAACGCTCCATCCCACCCCCAGTCCCTATCTGCTCCTACCTCCAATCTCTATCTTCACAGCTCCCTCTCTTAATGGGTCTGATTCTGGTTCACTTGCAAAAGCAAATTCTCTTTCTAATCTACAAAACCATGTGCACTGCAGGGGTGCAGATGTAACATGTGGACAGAGAGTTAGAGTTGGGTGGGGTTTTTACTTCAAACTGATCTATATTGCAATGTCAAAATAAAGCAGGCACTATTTTCCCTGCACAGAAACAAAATAACTCACCCAAATCTAACTCTCTGCACATCTGCCAACCCGGAAGCGCACATGGTTTTGTCCATTAAAGAGAAAATTTGCTATTGCAAGTGAACCAGAATCAGGCCCCATATCCAGCAAGTTTGAAGCAGATCAGTGTCCCTGTACAAATTGCTTTCACATAAATTTGGTGCATCGAGCGGTCATTGACAGTACCTTACCTCATAGAGATGAGGAGTAGTTAGCATTATATAGATAGTGTTCATTCTAGCATCTAGTCTTTGAAAACCCATGCAGTTCCTGTTCCCTGCCTGGGGTGTCGCTGTCTGCTGTGGTGTTTCTAGCACAGGTCTGGTTTGCATATCAGTCTGATATACAGACCGCACTGTGCTAGAAGCACTACAGCAGACAGCGACACCCCAGGCAGAGAAGAGGAACTGTATGTGTTTTCAAAGATGGCAAGTGCTAGAATGAACATAGATTGATAGATAGATAGATAGATAGATAGATAGATAGATAGATAGATAGATTTGTAAAGAATGTTTTGTCATGAGTTATTCTAATATAATCATTCCCATTTTAAACATTGCAGCTAAGTGCAGGGGCAAACGCAGGATTTTCAGAAGGGGGTTTCCAGAGGGGCGGAGCAAAGCATGTAGATAGACCAAATGTATATATATAATAATAATAATAATAATAATGAAAATATATATATATATATATATATATACACATACAGGGGCGTCAACAGCAGTGTAGACCCCTGGGCATAGCAATGTATTGGGGCACCTACCGATCCTCCAGTGGTAGGGGTGGGGGAAGCTTTGATGTCCCCCAGGTGGTAGGGGGTATTATATCAACCGCTCAGCATGTATGGCCTGGATCAGTAATTTCCACTAATTATCCCTTTACTGAACAGATGGCGGGAGAAGGGGGCATTGGGCTGAATGAAGGGGCCCTGATGCATAACTTCCAGGGTGGTAGAGGATGTTTAATATGCAGAGGAGGGGTGTATAGTGGAGTGGGCTTATTATTCATAATTTTCTGGTGGGAGGACAGCTTGCTTGACTGCAGATATCTCCATTTCCCAGAAATAGATTTCTTAGATTTCAATGGAACTAATGGAGGATCCCACCTACCAAATGGTATTGGGGACTAGGGGATCAAAGTTCAGGAGGCAGAGCAATCTGCCAACGAGTATATAAAACTACATACCAGGTGTGTGGAGCTGGAGCAGTAACCAGCTGCTGGAAGGCTGATATCTCTGGTTCTGGGAACAGTAGAGACAAGCGACTAGTGTCTGTCAAAGGGGGAGAGTCCCAGCTTTTGAAACTTACCCTCCGAAAAACTCTAAGCCAGACAGAACCTGAAATATCTGACTGGGAAGAGCAATTAACAGGCTTGGATGGGGACCACTGCTTTGAAGTCAGATATCTCCGGTTCCCAAGGGCCTATTTTTAAAATTCTTGTACCTATGGAAAGAGGGGACCCTCAGCTTTAAGCCTAGGGCCCTTAGACTCCTGGGGGGGTTTCTGTGTACTCAGAAACCCCCCCTGCGTGCGCTACTGAAGTGAAGCTATTCCAACAGGCAATGTTCAATAAATGTGTCTTGTTCTATGTCATTATTGTCTCATGTATCTTGATACACAGTATTTCATTTCAAATATCATAGCAGAAATGCCTGCAATTATTTTGTCTTACGGAAATTGTGTTCCAACAAGACAATCTATTTTAGTTTTTGTTCTCATATTCAGTAAGTAACTGTAACTAATTGTTCAGCAAACATTGTCTCCTAATGCTTTACTGTATCATGTTTTAGATATCACCGCTTTGTCTGGCTATCTTTGTACAGTAACACAACTGTATAATTTTGGATACCAAATATAGTCTTAGGCAAATAATTTAGTAAGTGGAAAATGCCCAGGCGGGTTAAACGCTACCATCACCCGAGCAGTTTACCCAGCATGACCCCTCTGAGAGGCAACAGCAGAGCTAGAATCTGGGAGCTCTCACATGACTCCTCTATGGCAACGGTAGGTCAGATATGAGCATATAATGTGTGACCTCCTGATCCTGGTTATTGCTGGTGTTATAAGCTATTTACCAGCTAATACTCCTGCATCCTGATATCAGGAGAACAGGCTGACAATGGTATAGGTGTGTGCTTAGCTTACCCTAAATCTGTTTGCAGAGGGTGCAAGAAGATGGAGCAATTCACATTGTCAAATTAGCTCCCATTAATTGTACACAGTTTTGCATATCAAATATGGTATTTATCCTTATTTGGGTATCAAACTGCCCCATCCTCCACTTTTTTTTTTGGAATGTTGACACCAGAATGTTGACATGAATGGGAAGTTGACATTTACAATGTCAAAACTGACATGTTGTCTTTGTGAATGTTGACAGGTGACATACTGACTTTGTGGATTTGCATTGCATAAGTGAGGATGCCTAACCACAGCATAACCGTAATTGCAGCCTAGCCCTATCCCTTATTATAGCTTAACCCTAATCACAGACTAACACTAAACCTTAGTGGAGCTTAAACCTAATTACAGTCTAACCCTAACTCATAGTTGCTGACTTTTCTGCTGCCCTCTCACTGAAGCAGGGGTCATCGCCGGGAGGGGTTAAGGAGCGGTGCGGGGGCAGAGCCACGAATGGGCTGCACTATTGGGGGTGTGTCTAGTACGATCACGTCATTTTAGCCACGCCTTCACAGTGCAATGCCTGTATTTCAGGCATTGCATTGCAGGGGGCGGGGCTAAAATGACTATTTGACCCACTGACCACCATCCCCGCTGGGAGGGGGGTTCGCGGGAGATGAAGGCAAATGCGGGAGGGTTGCTCCCTTTCCGGGGGGCCAGGAGGGGGACCCAATTTCCGGGACCCTCCTGGCCATTCTGGGAGTGTAGGCAACACTGCCCTAACTGCAGCCTGTCCCTAACTGTTGTTGCAGCCTATCACTAATTGCAGTCTGACCCTGACCATACAGATCTTAAAAGAATAATTGGTTGTCACCGTTCAGTATGATACATTCCATGCATGCAATGTCTTAATTTAATGTATGTAATGTCCCCCCCCCCCCTTACCCCTGTTTGATGGTGCACTGTAATCCACAAAAAATTCATAGTGTGCGCAAGCATACATGGTCAATAAATTTGATTCTATTGTATTCTAAACTAGTGGCATGTCTTTGTGATTGTCAAAATGCCCATCTGTGAGTCACCCCACTTAACAGCAGAGTACTGTAGGTGCCCTTCTTTCATGTGTGTTTTTTTTATTTTATATGAACAACAAAATTATAAAATGTGTATCTTGCAGTATTAATAAAGGTACAGCATCATAATTATGTGGTTATGTTGTGTGGGCGTGCGCACGGGGGGTGCCGGGGGTGCACAGGCACCTCCTAATGACCCCCCCCCCCCCCCCCGCACGATTGCCGACGTTTCTAACTTTTTTTTTATGCTAAAGTTCGCCGCTCCCCCTGCCGCGGACATTGCATAGTGGGGGGTCACTGGGGTTGTTGTGTGCCGGGACAGAGCAGGTCCGGCAGCAAGGAACAGCACGAGGTGGCAGAGGCGGGCTGATGCGGAGGAAGCACTGGAGTTACCTCAATAGTCCCTGAAAACCCCCCTGCTGGTCGATCAATCAGATCAGCGTACTGACTCTGAGACAGTGTAGCTCAGGCTGCAGACTTTCAGTGACACTGCACATGACGCGGAAAGCCTGGGCTGACTCACACTAGGAACAGGTAGTGCGCAGCTCCTCTGTCCTCTTCTTGAAAGTTCCACCCGCCAAGTGTTTTCCTCACTGCTCACTTCACACCGTCTGGCATCTCCTCACTGTCCACCCCCCCCCCCCGCCACCGCCACTCACGGGCTTCATGATGTGAGATCCCCTGCAATACAGAGCTGCTCCAGGTAACTGTTCTCTAACCTGTGCACCTCACATTCAGAGATTAATAGTATACTCTCTGTCTCCATGTCTCTCTCTCTCTCTGTACCCCTCTCTCTCTCTACCTCTTTCTCTGTACCCCCCTCTCTCTCTGTACCCCCCTCTCTCTCTCTACCACTCTCTCTCTCTCTGTACCCCCCTCTCTCTCTCTGTACCCCTCTCTTTCTATCTACCCCCCTCTCTCTCTCTGTACCTCTCTCTCTCTGTACCCCTCTCTCTCTGTACCCCCTCTCTCTCTCTATGTACCCCCTCTCTCTGTCTGTACCCCTCTCTCTCTCTGCACCCCCTCTCTCTCTCTCTACCCCCTCCCTCTCTCTCTGTACCCCCTCTCTCTCTCTCTGTATCCCTCTCTTTTCTGCATCTCTCTCCCATTACCCTCTCTTCCTATGTTTCTCTGTCCATCTTATTCTACTCCATCTCTCTCTTCATGCTCCCCTCTCCATGTTTCTCCACATTCCCTTTCTCTCTTCATGTCTCCATCTCTCCTCATGTGCATCCTCATATTCTGTATATCATAGATTCAAATATTTGGAAATCTTTTCCTAAAATCCTGCATTTGCCCCTGAGTGCTAGTCCCTCTCTCACCAGCCTTTTATATGCCAGATGTTTTATGTTTTTTTATTTATATTGTTTAAAAAAACACACATTATAGCTTAGCCTGATGCCGGAGTGCACCACTACCCAAACCATTTCAATGCTGCCTTTGCAGAGATAGATAGAGGCACAATTAGTGCTGGTGCACTGCATCAGGGCATGCCACAATAATGTGGCGGGATTATCTGGAAGGGGCACCAACAAAAATCTTGCCTAGGGCATCCAAATAGTTAGGGCCGGCTCTGTGCCAGGGGATGGGATCTGATTTCTCTTCCCGAGCCCTGTCCTAGCCGCCACAGCCGCTGGAGCAGTACGGACTGTGACGGCTGACTTCAATGCTGTCTGTGATTGTGCAGCCTGCACCGGGCCTGCGCAGGCTGCTTGAAAGAGACCACAGCCAGCCCAGCCGCCTGCAGCAGGAAATCGAGTCCCCTCACCCCGCCCGGCTACCGCAATGTGCATATGAGAACTCAGAAGGGGACCAGCAAAGATAGGTTATGTGGGATATGAGGATGGGAAGGGCAGGGAAGGAGTTATGGGGTGTGTCCAGCCAGTCCCAGTGTGCCCAGTCTGCTGCCCCATTAAGTAAATGGCAAGTGCAGTGCTCCTGTGCTCCAGGCTCCAGCCCTTTCCCAGAGTCCTCCTGAGCCCTCCGGGCATGTATCCCCCATGGCATAGAGCATGAAGGCCATAGCAATTAACATGTAGGTAAACAACACTTATCTGGCATCATATGTAATAGCCATTACAGTGTGTGGTATAATGAGCATTATGGTGTGTGGCATAATGTGTAATGGGCATCACATGTGTCAAAAAATGTGTAATCGGCAACACAGTGTGTGGCATAATGTATAATGGGCATCACAGTGTGTGGCATAATGTGTAATGGGCATCATGGTGTGAAGCGTAATGGGCATCACATGTAATGGGCATCACAGTGTGAGGCACAACATGTAATGGGCATTACAGTGTGTGGTGTAATGGGCATTACAGTGTGTGGCATAATTGTAATCGGCATTACAGTGTTTGGTATAATGTTTATTGGGCATTACGGTGTGTGGCATAACATGTATTGGTCATTATGGCATGTGGTATACTATTTAATGTATGTGTGAGGTGTAATAGGCATTAAGGTGTAAATTTTTGGTGCGCTCCTTTGCCGCGCACTGTCCCTGTTAACCCTATTTGAGAAAAATATGTCAAGCCATGGCATAATGTGTAATGGGCATTATGGTGTGTGGAATTATGTGGAATGGGCATTATGTTGGGTGACATTATGTGGAATGGGTATTACTGTGTGTGGCATTATGTGTGATGGGCATTATGGTGTGTGGCATTATGTGTAATGAACATTATGTTCGGAGGCAATATGTGTAATGGGCATTACTGTGCGTGGCATTATGTGTAATGGGCATTACTTACGTGGCATTATGTGGAATGGGCATTATAGTGTGTGTCATGTGGAATGGGCATTATAGTGTGTGTGTCATGTGGAATGGGCATTATAGTGTAAATCTTTGCAGCGCTGTCGGTGCACACTGTCCTTGTTTCTAGTATGTGTGTGGAGGGGAATGATTAATTCTGAAACCCATATACATAAATAAGTCACATTCTATTTAGTTTGCATTGACGCAAAAAAAAAAGGCGGTAATGGACACGCCCAGTAGGCATGATGGACACGCCCCTCCAATGGTGCACCCCCTAAGAAAATGGGCTGCGCACGCCTATGTGTGGAAGTACACGCAGCTTCCAGTCACACTGCACTCTTTTCACCCTCTTTTTCCACTCTTAGGGCCAGATGTATCAAGCTTCAAAAAATTATAAAATGGAGAGTGATAAACAGACAGCCAATCAGCTCCAACCTGCCATGTCACAGACTGTGTTTGAAAAATGACAAGTAGGAGCTGATTGGCTGGTTGTTTATCACTGTCCACTTTATCACTTTTTGAAGCTTGATACTTTTGGCCCATTGTAGACATATAATACCCCTTTCAGATTTCACCTAATTACCGGGTTCTTTGCTGGTTTGTTGCCAGTTCGACCCAGTAATTTGTGCGATCTGAAAGGGGTTACCAGGTCCAGCAAACTGGCAGCAACACGGCATTACGAACTGGTAAAAATGAAGGGTTCTCACTGGATTGTTGCTCTGTTGCTGTGCAGTTTGAACAGTTTAATCAGGTCGAGTGACCATTTTATCATTCACACTAATGGAGGAGGCAGTGACACTCCTTTACTCTGCCCTGCCCCTGCATGACGTCAGCGAACCGACAATATAGCCGGCTCTCTGAAGGGATCTGAACAGAGCAAAATGCAGGGTCGCACTGGGACTGAACCGTTTCAAAGTCCCAGTGCGCCCCTGCATTTTGTGATGTGAAAGCGGAATAAGACACTTTCCTTGGTGCTGTACTCCATTGTTTTGTTATGTTGAGTGTAATTTCTAATTGTGGATGTCTTATGCTTTATCATAGTTTGCACTATGAATCTTATTTGTATTTTTCATTGAGCACTACAAAGAACATGACCACTTTTGGATGCTTAAGTATGACTTCAGATCCATTTATCATTCTCACCTCACCGTGTAAAAGGTGAGCAGTTCACACAATTTCTATAATTCCTTTTCATGCTGAGTACACTGTTGGATTACTTATTTTTCCTTTTTCAAGTTTACATATGGAATGGATATTCCCTGAACACGTAAAAAGGATTAAGATTATTTATAATGCCTTGGAGTCACTTTATCTGGGTGTATGTATTTTATTTTTTTAATCTTGTTATATACAGTATAACAGCAGGAATTATACAATAATCACACAGCGCTTGAACCTATTATGCAGTACATTACCGAATATACTGTAGCACAGACAGAGAAAAACAGCATGTGTAACTAAGCATGAACAACTTACTAGTGTAGTGCAATGTAGTATGTATCGCTAAACATCTAACTAAGGACCTTATTCTGGTCGGTACGCACGTCCCTGTGCGTTCGCATGGGGACAATATTTTCTCACTGGGTGCGTGCGGCCATGGTGAACAAACTGTTTACTGGGTGCCCACCGAATGTGGGCTGAATTCGCTCCCCCATTTGATATAAGGGGTTTGCGCATGCGCAAATATGTGCACGTGCACCCCCCGGAGCAAACACGGTGACTCAAGGATGGGAGGGCAGAGGGTGGACGCAGGGGACTGCCCAGTGTTTCATGGGCATGCCCACAAAAAAGGGTGGGCTTACCCATGAAAACGACGGGCGTTTCCCTGCGAACGCAGGCATGTTGATGCCTGCTTGGGGCGGACGGCTGACCTAACATGACATTAGTGCCCACTCTGAATTTGCCGGAAAGCGTATGCTAGAAAACTCAGTCCAGGTTGACTTTCCTTTACGTACATTGAAAAAAAAATTTGATGGTGAGCGACAAAAAAAACATACATTATCATTTTCTAAGTGATTTTTTTGTGGGAAATGTAGAACTTGCATTTTACTATTTTATAAACATTTTTCTTTGCAAAGCTTTTCTTCCAAATGTAATTATTATTTCCGTATTCATATTCTTAATACGAATGAATAAGACAGCAATATGAATCGTAAATAGGGCAGATTTACTAAACTGAAGTATTTACTGATTCATATTTGGCCGATGGTTTGTTGGCGGGTATATTGTGCCACATTCGTATTAGTATTTAGCGACTGTATATACGGTTGCTAAATACAAATACAAGTCGAGAGGCTTCAGTGTAAAAAAATAGAAGAAATAAATAATAATAAAAAAAACTGCTTGGGGTCCCCCCCCTTCACGGCCAATACCAGCCCCAGGCTTAAAGAGCCGGTCCTGGTTTTAAAAATTCACGGGGCAAAACGAGTAGGGTGTATGCATTCCTATTCGTAAATTGGAATACTAATGAATACCATGCCATGAATACGTATACGAATTGACATATTTTCGCCATAATAATAATTCAGGCATATTCAACTTAGTAAATTTCCCCCATGGTATTTTCTGAAACTCTCAAATCAAAGTCTTCCCAAAAAAGGGAAAGGTATAATATAATATAAAAATTCAGGGATATTCATGTGATGAGTTTTACCTTTTGAGTGCCAAGTGAATTTGTCAAAATAGGTGTGAAACTTGCCAACCAAACATTTTTATTCATCACAATATTTACCGGTACTTTTAGTACCCCACTATCCATGTCGGCATGGAGTTGATGTTATATACTGTGGCGAGCTCAGCGAGCCACCAATCCCAAAGCGTTGTGAGCATAGGGGACGCAGAAAACTAAGAAAATAGCTTAGTGGGCGCCCAACTAACCTATAAGTACCTATTTACCTTATATAGGAAATATTTCTTTTTACGCAACATTTTTTATTTAAATTTATATAGCAAATGTGAGCAATGCTGGCATTTTTAGCTCACACTCAAAGGGTTAAACATCAAAAGATGGTCTCAGAATAGATGACAAAACCATCAGCAGCAAAGGGATAAATGAGCACAAGTGTCATTTATTTATTTACAGTTTCTCATATAGCACAGCAGATTCCGTTGCGCTTTACAATTGTCATGTATCTTACACCAGTTTATTTTCAATTTTTTTTTAACTCACCAGTCAATCCAGAGTTTTCTTGTTTTTCTGTGTTTTGTCATTAATTTTGAGACTTTTCCCCCTCTGTCAGAGCTGATGTGCACTTTCATACCATCCTGTCATAACATATACTGTAGTTTGTGATCACTTACTTCCTTGTATGGCAGGGCTCTGTTTAGTTTAAAACTTGTGCTTCTGTCAGAGGCAAAAAGGGTCAGCCGTTGTGGAGACAAATTAGTTTTGACAAGCTTAATGACCCCAAGGAGAAAAAATAATTGTTGCAACTTTGATAGCAAGTGGAGTATAATTGGTTGGCTCAATCAAACAGGCAATGTGTTAAATCCACCAAATCCTCTTTAGTGGTCCAAATACCCTATTCAGAAAAGATTGGAAGAATGCCACAATTTTTGGTAGAATTATAAAAGCATCAACAAGCTGGATTTAATAGACACAATTTTGGCGTGATTTTGAGGTAATCAACAGTATCGTTCAGGAAATACTGTAAATGATCATAATACAGTTTTGGCTAATGGGAAAATGTATTTGGCAAAAATAATTCACTATAGCACCACTGCTTCATTGAATATTTAACTAAACATTTAACAAGGATTTAATTTTTTAGATATTTTTTTTCCCCCCAAAGTGTTGACAATAAATTTACAGGCATTTAGTAGTCTTGATTATACTGTAGTTTTTTCCTGTATTTGTGATATAAGTGATGCAGTGCAGTGTTTTTTAACCATGGACACATTTACCAGTGCAGAATCATCCTCCGTGGCACCTGCCTATGCAAATTTAGTGAATGATGAAAATTTGTCAACGGTAATGGTTTTTTTCTCTACATGAGAAACAATCTACAATGTAGATGTTGGAATGCTTACATACAACAATTTTTCTTTTTTAATTGGTTTTATGTTATTACACAGTAAAAAGGCGTATTTTTTATTTATTTTTAATCAACATTTTGTATAATCAACAATAAAACTATAAAAAAAACCACAAATAAATGTGAAAGATTAGGGGTTGTATTATGCAAAATATAGAGACAATACAAGAAAGCATAAAATATACCAAATACAAATTTTATATATATATATATATATATATATATATATATATATATATATATATATACATATGTGTATATATATATATATATATCTAGTGTCCATTCATGCGTCTCCGAAACACTGCCATCTTTTGGCTGCGAGTGAAACTACATTTCTTTCTCTCACACAGGCACAAACACAGAGGCAATCACAAGGTAGCAGACTAGCTTTCAAAGCAGGGCTTACTAGTATGTGTTTGTCTGTGTGTGTGCATATATAAAGTATATTAATAACTTCACAAAGACTGCTTCCCACTTAAGATTAACCCTTTGAGTGCCAGGTGAATTGTCAAAATGCTGTAGGTGCGAAAAATGCCAAGCAATCAGTTTTATTCATCATAATGACATGTAATGTTTATCTTATTTAGGAAATATAATCCTTTTTTTCACAACATTTTTTTTATTTGAATTTATATAGCAAATATGTGCGATGTTGGCAGTTTTTGCAGATATTTTGCACATCTCACAGAGATGTTGGCACTCAAAGGGTTAAGAAGCCTACATTCTAAAAATACATGGAAGATTCCTCCCACCTGACCATAGTTCCAACAACCATATTTAGACATGGAGGTCCAGGTCTTGTGCTTCCTATCTGCGGTTAAGTATGGCCGATAAAGAAAGTTATAGAACATTTCAGCATGATTAATACAATTGAATATTATAAGCATGTGCAAAATATAATTGCTGTGCATCCTCAGACACTAGTTATTACAAATAGTCTTCCCATTTGTGTTAGAAATTAAAATTTTATTTGAATTAGGCAAAAAAATTAGATTTTTATTTTTAAATGAAGCAGTGCCACCTACAGTATATGGGTAGCAGAAAAAAAATTACTAATACAAATATGGGGGCAATACTTTTGATTATTGAAGGATGTAGCCTCAGTTGCAAATATATACAGTATACAGTCCTAAGAAGAAATAGCAAAGGCAGACTGTAAGAGAGAAAATAGCAAATTACTGTCGGACATAACCCCCCTCCTGCAGAAAATAAGCCATTGCCAATATAATTAAGAACTACATTTGGAATCAATTGGTCTATTGCAGTCAGAGAAAGCATTGGGGAAATTTGCTGTGTGTCCTCGAATTATTCACTAATGTGTGCCATGCCATAATGGTTGAAAACAAATCTTTAATTTGATTTAATAAGTATACATTATGGTTATTCCCCAAACTAAGAAATGACAGATCCCCCTCTGGCTTAGGAATCTACATGAGATATATATATATATAGCCAGTCAAGGTTTACAGCCACGCAGATTTTAAAAATCATTCTAGGAATTGTACAGAATGGATATAATAACTTTGGGAGCAGAACTATTTTCCTCACTTCAAGCTCTTTCATTCTGGAGTCCTCAGGAAACATCCAGTCATTTGTGTCTCTATTTTATTGTAAAGGATTACCCCCCCCCCAAATAGCAAAGACAAGTTTCCTGATTTTGGCTTTGTAACATGCTACATGGTATATGGTATGGGCACTATAATTAAGAGGACACATCTGTAGTGAGAGACACACATTTGCAGAAAGTGCATGCCAGAAGTTGTGCTTCTGTGGAAAACCACTGGGGCCTAGTGGCTGCTGATTGTTTTCGCGGTCGCGGCAGTGGTGGGGCACTGCCACAGAACTCTGGGCCTGTCTGTTGAGCCGTCCCTGTTCAAGACGCATGTGGAATTGAGGCTAGGTGTATGAGGACAGATCTGTAATTTGATGGTTGGTCAAAAATATAAGATATATGCATTTGCTTGTAGTTTACCTTGCCATTTCAATTTATAAAGAAGAACAAAACAAATGTTTGGCCTCTTTGACATGTGAGCAGATGTAAACACCCAAATAGTCTCTGCTGAAAATTCTAAGGCTGGGCACACACCTGCACAATATCATCATCAATGTCATATTTTATCAGCATATTGTGTGTATTGTACAGTGTAAATTTTAGATTGCCGCTCAGTGATCGTCAACATGGTGGTCACTGGGGCAGGTATGCAGAAGAACAGGGAATTTCTTCTGTCATTGGCAGCTACAGAAAGATTATCTTCTGGCAGGCAGCCACTATGTGTGTCAGATAATGCACAGTCTGGTGTGTTTGCAAACAATGCAACCACACCATAAAAATGGTTACACAACAAGATACATTTATTTGGTTACAGCATTATAACATAACTAATATTGAAGCCGTTCCTCTGACCAGCTCAAACATTGAGTTGTTAGGTTTAGCACACGGGTGAGAATAGGCACGGCGGTGAAGAGGTTAAAGGGACACATGAAAATTGCATTTGTAGACATAGGAAATATAATGTTTTGTACCCAAAGCAAAATGTCTCCTTATAAAGTTGTATTTCTCTTTTAGAGATAATTCACATTTAATAGCAAAGGAAGTAAGCCAAGTCTTTAGAAATGATGTGCCAAATATAGAGTATGCTAAGTTTTATAGCAGAGCATAAAGACTAAAAATAGCTTAAAGAAATCTAATTAATGCATTTCATTTATACATTGTTCATCTATGTACTTCACAGTAAAATTGTCATGTGCAAAATATATTCCTCAACACTCCAAATATATTTTATTTCTCAGTTGGTTAATGAGCTAATCCTTTTTCAGACAGTTTTTTATTTTCAAAAATAAACAAAATCTAATTGAAAAAAGCTGAGACAGATTAGAAGCAAAAGAATGGAAAACAATTACTGATCTTGAATGTGCATATTGAATTCCACACCAAATTTGCATACGGCTTATTTGTGGAAAAGGAACGTTTGTTTCTGCGATGGACTCCTACTGACTGGATTCCAATGTACTTCTCATTCTTTTTCCCCCAACTGTTCTTTTATTTGTTATTTACTTTGCATTCAAAGGGATTATTGAGAGAGAAAAAAAGAAACAGTTGATTAATCTAAAGTCTATAACATCTGGTGAGTTTTGGCTGTGGGTGACTCATTCATGAATCGTATCACATATTGGGAACACTAGAGGGAATTGTATGATACATCACACACTGACATATTATTTTAACTCACAATGCTTGATAGGTTCACAATGTTCTCATGGCAAAGTCACCTGACTGGCACAGACACAATATGGATTTAGGTTTGCTGACTCCAGCGGTTATTCATCTTTATTGAGACAATAAAATTGTTTCCCAAGGAAATACATGTGAAGTCTGAATATTGTAATATTTCTGTAATATTGTAATGTTTATAAAACCAACCTATCATTGAATGTGTCTCTGCATTATACTATACCGGATCTTAGTAGACATATTTAAGAATGTCATAGTAGCTGTACTAAAGAGCTACAGTTTATTTGCCAGTTATACGATTGCATGATAAAAATACAGTCCTACTGTAGCTTCCCCATGTATCCATGCTCCGAAAGCCCGTTGGAGCTCTAGGTTTTAAGAGCCCAGTAAATGTACACCGGTTTCTCACAAACTCAGTCCTCAAGCCCAGCCCCCGCCCAACATTCCAGATTGTAAGTACATATATGCTTGAGCACATATGTTATTTCGGGGGAGGGGGGGGATCGAGGTCCGAGTTTGGGAATCACTGGTTATCAACAACACAGCACCTGGCAACTGTTACAAATGGCTAATAACTGTCATTTGGAGAGAGTACCATGCAGTTTGCACACATTGGAAAAGTAACCTGGAGAGGAGAGATTATTCAATAACTTGTGGTACAGTAGATATACTTCAGTATGATTCACTGTTATGTCTCATCTGACATTTTATGAAATTGGATAATATAAAGGATAGTGGGGAAATTGCGCAACCAATTATAGTGATGCAGCCAGCTGATTCATAAAAGAGGTACACCACCTCTAGGTACAAATGCAACAAGATTAATGAATAGCTCTGGCGCAAGACCATAAAAAATGTTTTCAACAAATGTGCAGAATATTCTTTATTTTCCAAATACAATAAAACAAGTAAAATACTGAGTATCAGGACCACGTGCCAAAATCATGCAGTAAATGCCGGGTAATATACAATTATACCTCACCCTGAATGTGGGCTGCGGTGGGTTATGCTTGAGTCCAAGTCTGCGGCACCACCGCAGAGGGCTTAGGGCGTCTGGCTCCCGGTCAAAAAGTGCTTGTGCATGAAAGTCCATATAAAGTGCATCAGTGTCCAATAGCAACGCGTTTCGGAGAGGTCCACTCTCCTTCCTCAGGCTGAATAGTGTGCCTGTTCACTCGTGGTCATATTTATACCACTGTTCTGATGCTCTTAATTAAAAGGAAACCAATCCGAGCGTCAGCTGCATCCGCACCCCCGGAAGTTCCCTGCGTTCCAGGCCGCACTTCCGGGTTTGCGTTCCAAATGCCGCTCAGTGACTTCCATTTTCTGCGCTGTTCTGTGCTTCAGCGTAAGACATACATTTCCTTTAATCTTTCCATCTTTAAAACGCAAGCATTCATCTCCCAAAACGTATTTCTTTATTGTAGCTCCACGGGTCTTTTTTCTATTGATTCCTGGGATTCTTTGTATTCTTTACCAGGGTTCCCCGGCGGCCATCTTGGTTAAGGGATAGACGATGGGCAAAGCTTAAGAAAGCTAAGATAATCCAAGGGTACACATCACTCTCCTCCAAATACCTGCTATACTGTACTTTGTATTCCAGTAAAGTCCGCCCCTATTTACCGGGAGAGTGATGTGTCCCTTCTTGTCATTCCTTGCATCTTTCCATAGGAACATGTAAAATGGAAAAAGTGTGTACAATGAATAAAACAAAATAAATATCATATGGTAAACATACACAGGGGTTATTTAAAAAGATCATTTAAAAATAGAGGAATAAATTATTCTAAAAACCATTTTAGCTCAAAATCTACATTACTGTATGTCCGTTAGGTAGCAGTGTATTTAGAAGGAAGATCCACCTCATTTCACTTCTTGCTAGTCTTGCTTCAAGATCTCTGTTTTTCCAATGGGGAAAGATCTGTTGGATTCCTATGAATCTTTTTATTGCCCCCTCACATTTATTGTGGTGTTTCAAGAAGTGTTTTGACAATGGATGTGAAATGAGTCCTTTGCGAATATTATATATATATTCTGCTGATCTCAGCTTTAAATTTCTTTTTGTTTTACCTATATCTAATTTCTCGCATTTGCATTCAAGAAGGTAGATAACGTTTCTTGAGTTACACCTTATAAATTGATTTATTTTGTGTTGGGTCCCATTTACTTCAAACTTAGTAATTTTTTTCTCATACGGTTTATTTGCGGTGGTTCTGCACATCAAGCAGGATCCACACCTGTGAAAGCCTTTATTTCTTTCACTACCCGATACTTTTTCGGGTAGGGCACTTTTCACTAGAAGATTCTTCATAGAAGATGCTCTTCTATATATGAAGTTGGGCTTTTTTGGGACTACCTTTCCCAAGACTGGATCATCTAGAATTATTCGCCAGTTGTTTCTTATGATTTTTTCAACTTTCCTATGGTTGACTCCATATTGTGAAAGAAAGGCCCATTCAGCATAGTTTGAATCCTTTTTTATGGTATCTGGAATCTGTTTAGGCTTTAACAAACTGGATCTTTATATCTCATTTACTTTGATCTTAGATTCATTTAGACACTTCTCTGTATATCCTTTCTGTATATCTCTAGGAATTTGAATCTGTTTCCTTTCGATGGGTTTTCGTTTGGATTTTTCCTATCTCGATGTAGATATTTAAGTCTAAAAAAACAATTTCAGTTTTGCTAACATTAAGGGGGAAATTTACTAAAGGAAATTTGTAAAAAAAATAGGTGTATTTGTATTTAGAAATACACTTATTTTTGACATTTGTATTCGTATTGATGTGCTATCAATACGAATACGAATTGCTGTATTTTCGGGATAGTAAATGTCAAAAATAAGTGTATTTCTAAATATAGATACACCTATTTTTTACAAATTTCCTTTAGTAAATTTCCCCCTAAAAGTCATTTTAATATTAAGATCATTCTGGTTTAAAAAATCACAAAAATTATTTACTGATACTGGTCCTGATACTCAGTATTTCACTTGTTTTATTGTATTTGGAAAATAAAGAATATTCTGCACATTTGTTGAAAACATTTTTTATGGTCTTGGGTCAGGGCTATTCATTAATCTTGTTGAATTTTATGAAATTGACTTAAAGCAGCACCAAGGGTTCCTCATTCCCACAAAGTGCGAAATTAACTTGAACAAATTAAATAATCCTTGTCCATAATTGACAGCACACGTAAAGCAATGGTGGCAGATATGGGGACACGATTTTGTTATATGTACAATATGTACGTATAGAAATGAAAAATACTCTAGGGGGAGCAAGTTTTTAGAAGTGAATTAGCAACCAGTCAGATTAAAGCTATTAAATTAAAGCTATTATAATCTAGAACAGGGGTGTCCAAACTTTTTGCATTGAGGGCCAGATTTGGTGAGGTGAAATTATGTGGGGGCCGACCATTCAGCCTGACATTAACTCCCCATTCACTCTATGTCCCCCAGCCTTCCCCTTCACTGTATATTTCCCAGCTTGCCCACCTTCTCTTTGTTTCCCCCAGTCTGCCCCCATTCACTGTATGTCCCCCACTCTGCCCCCTTCACTGTATATTCCCCTGCCTGACCATCCTTCTCTGTATGTCCCCCAGCCTGCCCCTCCTTCACTGTATGTCCCCCATTCACTGTATGCTCCCCACTCTGCACCCTTTCACTCTGTTCCCCAGCCTGCCCCCTTCCCTGAATATCCATCACTGCCTCCATTCACTGTATGTCCAAAAGCCTGACCCCTTTTCACTGTATGTCCCCAAATCTGCCCCCAGCCTGATCCTCCTTCACTGTATGACTCCCATTCACTGTATGACTCCCATTCACTATGTCCCCCACTCTGTCCCCATTCACTCTATGTCCCCCAGCCTGCCCCCCCTTCTCTGAATGGCCATCACTGCCGCCATTCACTGTATGTCCCCCAGCCTGACCCTCCTTCCCTGTATGTCCCAAAGTCTGCCCCATTTACTGTGTGTCCCCCACTCTACCCAATTCACTGTATGTCCCCCTGCCTGCCCCTTCCGTCCTCTGTATGTTTCACAGCCCCTTGTGTGATCCAGGGGACAGAGAGGCAAAGCAGGCACTGCAAGGACAGGAGATGCTTGGGCACCCTCTGCCATCCTCCTCCACTCTGCATCTTACGGGTGCAAGCTTCCCCCTTGCTGCACTCCCTCCCCACACACTGCTGTCACTGTGATTTCGGAGGAGGGTGATTTACGATTGCAGCAGCAGGGGTTGGAAACATCTCAATGTGGTGGCCGGCACCTCCTCACTGCTGCAGACAGCATGGTAAAAACGTACTCGCCGGGGCCCCAACTATAGTGTCCTGTGCATCCCGCATCTGATGCTCCATACACTTCCGGCTGGAGTCTGAGGGCCACTTGAAATGACAGCAAGGGCCGCAATTGGACATGCCTGATCTAGGAGGTACTAGATCAATTTAAAATATGATTGGTTGCCATGGGCACCATCTCCTCTTGTATAAACCCGCACTTTGCAAAAAATACCCCTAAGTGTATGTTTCAGTGATGTCATGTGTAATCATTGTTTACTATAGTACATCAGCCTGTAACAAAATGTTAGCGGAAGTAAATAAATATTTAGTCAAATAGAGCATTGTAATCTGTTAAAATAATGATCAGGGCCGCAATTGGACATGCCTGATCTAGGAGGTACTAGATCAATTTAAAATATGATTGGTTGCCATGGGCACCATCTCCTCTTGTATAAACCCGCACTTTGCAAAAAATACCCCTAAGTGTATGTTTCAGTGATGTCATGTGTAATCATTGTTTACTATAGTACATCAGCCTGTAACAAAATGTTAGCGGAAGTAAATAAATATTTAGTCAAATAGAGCATTGTAATCTGTTAAAATAATGATCAGTAAAGGCGAAACAGATGTGTATATAAGGCGTTGCATACCCCAGAGAGATGGAAAAGAATTTGAAGGTTTGTAAGCATCAGTGTACAGTATTTCCACATATTGAGGAATATTGAGGGTTCTGATGTGTGGCTGTATGAGGCAGAAAAGAAAATTATCACCATCTGAAACCAAAAGTAATATAAATAAAAAGTCTCTTAGCATCAGCCTGGTTTTCAAGTAAAATCTCCAATGACATTTCATTTCACCCATACTTTCTTAAAAAGTTGGAATGGTGCTACATATATTATTAGCAGAAAGAAGTTCCATCGATGCTAGAATGAAATGGTATTCTTTAATAATTGTCATCTGGTAGATGGTCTGGCCTTTGCCAATTCCAAGTGCAGTTAGAATTCCCAAATTATTAAATAAAGCCTTTAAACTTGGCTACTAGCAGGGGTTCATCAGGTGGGGGCTGGTAAGTCATGTTGCCTGAAGAGTAGGGATAGCAAGGAGTGGATGTACTAAGCAGCAATGTGCTGCATAATACTCATCTTCCCTGTCTGTGGCCAGTATTCAATGCCTCAGATTCGCCGTTTTTTTCAGTGAATCTGGCAATTCGCTGGGTTAACGGCCAATTTTCTGTTAGAAAAAACAATTCGCCATATTCAATGGAGGCAATTCGCCACAAATGAACAGCGAATGTCTGCCGATTCGCCGTAAATGATTCTCCACAATTCGCCTGTGATTTTCAATGGGGTTTTTAGTGGAATTCGCCGACAGTGTATTCAATGCTCAAATGGAGAACTGCTTTCTCCATTGATTTTCGCCATGATTCTCCGTTTAGCATTCGTCATCTTTTTTAGGTGAACTGTAATGTGATCTTTTAAATTAAAGCGTTTTTATTTTATTTTTTGGTGTTAAAAAATCTGATTTTCTTTCTATGAAAGGGCATGCTATTTTTATTCATATACTTGCAGCACATGAATATATTTTTAATATTTTTTTTTTTTTAAACAATATATATTTTTTTTTTTTTACACATTCGCCAGCAGGGGGCCGGGAGCCGGAGCCGCTCATTAATATTCATATATTCACTGCACACTGGTCCCGATCATTACATAGGCACGATCGGGACCAGTGAGTGCAGCGGCTCCGACCCCAGCAGCACCCTGCAAGCCACTAGTGGTGATGGTGGATAGATACAGTTACACCGATAGTAACGATAAGAACATAGAGCTAGCAGCAGCGCAGGCAGACGGGGATGATGGCGCCCCTGCCGCTGGGCTGGATAAGCGACCAGCACCTCAGGTGAATGAGAATGAGGGTGACGGCTTCTCCGACATCAGCGACTCTGAGCTGCTGCTGCAGGACGGAGCGGCGCATGGTGAGTGACGGAGAGACTTCTCCTTCTGCTGCCTGTGTCCCTTTAAGCCCTCCTTCTCCCCAACAGAAATTCAGGGGCAGGCAGGGAGGCTTGCCTTCCTCTGTCCCCCGGCTCCCTGCAGCATTCGCAGCAGGGGCTAAAATTTGCCAGCAGGGGCAGCAAGCCCCTGCTGCATTGAATAGGGTGACAAGGAGGGCTGGCAGCGAATGCTGCAGCCCTCCGAAACCCTGCGAATGTGCAGCGAATCCTAAACAGGATTCGCTGCACATGGAGAAAAAAATCATTGAATACTCCTATGTGTGTGCATGACCCAACCTCCTTTTTACATACAGCAGCAGCCTCTACAGGACCTGCCTGACAGGCAGCTACTTCCTGTAAACTGCTGTGTGTGGCTGCTACAGGAGAGGGACAAATTCATCAGGAGAGACCTCCAATAGGTAAATCAGGTTATGAAAGCATGAATAGGTATGTTTAGATTTTGGTAGGTAATGCTAAGAATAAGATGGGGTAAGGGGTTGATAATTTAATGGTGTTAATCGTGAGTATTAATTAATAGTACTTTTTATGAGCCTGAGGGATTAAAATCGTTTGTACAGTATGTGTTTTATGGCACAGTATATGGGGGGACTAATGCTGTCTGCATTTTATGGAACCATTTTAAGTCTTTGCTGACAGGCTGGCCTCACCCCTGGGTACTGGTTATTATGTCATTGTCCTGTTTCACTGCGAATTTGTGCTATTTTCGCGTTGGAAGGTGATTTTTTTGGGTCAGAAAGCGAATCACCCTTTTCAATGTGCACTTCTCGCCGTCTTTCTAAGTGATTTTCGCCGTCCCTCACCGTGTAGCAAATCGCCATCTTTTCATGGTGAAGTGGAAAGTGAACTTTTAAAATAAAGTTGTTGTTTTTTTACATTTGGTGTAAAAAAAAATCAGGAATTTTATTCTGAGAAGGGGCATGCTATTTTTATTCATGTGCTTATATATAAGCACATGAATATATATATATTTAATTTAAAAAAATATATATATTTTTTTTACACAGAGCAGCCAGCAGGGAGCCGAGAGCCGCTCATTAGATATTCATATATTCACTGCACCCGATCATTACATATGCCCGATCGGGTGCAGTGAATACCTGGTCCCCTGTTGGCTCTACCAGGGGGCAGCCTGTGCTGCCTGGCTCCCCTGGAGCCCACCTCCCCCCCACATACGTTCTGGGGCAGGCAGGGAGACTTCCATCTCCCTGCATGCCACCATCCTCAGGCTCCCTGCGGCGTCCGCTGCAGTGGTTCACACTCGCCGTCAGGGGCAGCGAGCCCCTGCAACGTTGAATAGGGGGGACAGCGAGGCTCCGGAACACGGCGGGCAGTGGCGAGTATGCAGCGAATCCTAAACAGGATTCGCTGCACGCCGTCAATATTCTCATTGAATACGGCCCTCTGTCAGGACATGTGTATGACAGTATGTATACAGCATCATAGAGTAATGTAAAGTATTGCTCCAGCGGAGGAGAGTTTTCTTTAGGTTTTTTACAAACAGATGGAAGCTAGATTGGAATAGGAATTTATAACTTGTCCAACTCAGTATTTTCAGCTTATTGATCCAGACACCTGGCATTAGCTCCACCAGTCACCACCGTGACTGTATGTGTCCTCTACTGTACCCATGCCTTCTCTAGACTGAGTTTTCTTCTGCAAACCATATGTTCCAATAAATGTATGTCTATTAAAGGTCACTTTTAAAAAAAAATTGTATTAGTTGGAAGAGTCTTCTCCCCCTTGCACCAATACTGCTGTACATTACAGACAGTTTCCCATGGGCAGCTGCACCTTCCTAAGCAATGTGCTGCTGCATGGTGCTGTCCCATCTTCTCTCCCACCAGCTGGCTCTGTCTCTCCTGAGTTCTCACTGATGCATTACTAAGAGGAGGCGTGGCCGTGCTGAGGCTGCTGGCACATCCTCCCAGTAATGCATGAGTGAGGAGAGACTGAGGAGGGTGGAATAGAAGATGTGACCACACCTGCAGCCACACATTGGGAAAGGTGAAGCTAGGCACAGAGGAGGGGGCATAACATTTTTGCTATGGGGCCCCATAGGTATTGGGGGTTAGGTTTAAGCAGTATAGGGGAGCTTAGGGTTAGGCTGGGGGATTGGTTAGAAATGGAAGGTTAAGGTTAGACACTCAGGGGTGGTTAAAGTTAGGTTGCAGGTATGGTGGGTTAGGGATAAGAGGCTAGTGAAAGAGGGTTAGCATATTAACTTAGTGTTGGGATGCTGCTGTCCTTCTTCTGACTACTGGCATCCTATACCCAACCCACCAAATCTTATCTCACAATGTTTTTCTTCACAGCTGTACAATACATTTTTTGCTTCACAGACCTAGCTAGGAGAGCTATACCTGCTGTATTCAAGATGTTTCTTTATTTTATTACATGCTTGGTACTTGTTTCCTAGCACGGCGCCACAGATTTTAATTGTATGCAATCGGGTTGCAAAAATCGGGCCAATCGCATCGCATATAACCAAATTGCATGCAATGCAATTGACCCAACCGACCCAATTTTTTACATTGGAACCAATGTTAAATGGTTCCTGAGACCAGATTTTACATTGGCCCCAATGTTAAATGCCCCCCAGACCCCATTTTTCATTCTATGCCCCCCCCATTGTTAACGTGAACCCAAAGAGTGGCGTGCGCAGCGAGCCCGTGAGGGGCGGCGGTACGCGTCCTCCGACCTTTTCATACCCCCACTATCCATGTCGGCGTGGAGTTGATTTTATATAGTGTGGCGAGTGCAGCGAGCCACCGAGCCCGAAGCGTGGCGAGAGGACGCGTATTACTTCACAGGTATTGCGCGTACCCTCACTGGGCTCGCTGTGCTCGCCATACTTCGGGCTCGGTGGCTCGCTGCGCTCACCGCACTATATACAATCAACTCCACGCCGACGTGGATAGTGGGGGTATGAAAAGGTCGGAGGACGCGTACCGCTGCCCCTCGCCACGCTTTGGGTTGGCGTTCATCATGGGGTGGCGTTAACAATGGGGGGGGGGCATTTGACATAGAAATGACCCATCAGGGTGGGTATATAATAAAAAATTGGGTATGGGGGGCCATTTAACATTGGTTCCTATGTAAAATCGGGTCCATCGCATTGGTTGCATTGTATGCCATTATAATGGCATACAATGGACCCGATTTTACATAGGAATTTAACATTACATACGATGCTTACATTGTGAAATCGGGTTGGTCTCGTCGGTTGCAACGCATGCCATTATAATGGCATGCGATGGACCCGATTTTACATTTGTCGGGAAACCTCAAAAAAAAAAGCCCGAAATCGGGTTGGTCGGGTCCCATCGCATATCTTAAGTTAAGGTATGCGATGGGATGGGCGCCGTGCTAGGAAACAAGTACCCATCATTCTACTGAATAACTATGTTGCTGCTAAATAAATGAGAAAACAATTATATAACAAGTATTTTTTATCTTATACAGGTTAAGTATCCCTTATCCAGATATCCTTTATCCAAATTATTTTGAAAACCATACATTCCAGAAACTTTTTTTTGCTAAAAGCACTACTTGTACATCTGTGCCAGCACTACTGTGGACATGATATGTAACTGGCACTAAATATGTGCAAGACAATGATTGCTTGGCATTTAAATTCAGTATCTGAGATAGTAAACAAACTTTGTTTCAGGTTTTGGAACTTTGTTTTATGCACAAATAAAATATATTTGTGTATTTCATGTGTTTTGTGTGTTTGTACAACATAAATGTAAGATATCTCAAGATACATCATTGAAATATAAAAATATTCTGAAATATGGAATAATCAGTTATCCAGAATTCTTCTGGTCCCGAGCATTTTGGATAAGGGATACTCAACATGTACAGTATTTGCATTAATTTTAATTTAGGCTTATGCTTCTGTTGCAGAGCTATGCACCATCTCTGTACTTGCATTCAGCTGCATTTTTGTAGTGAGCACTTTGTAGATCTGTCTTTTAGGACACACATGCATTAGTTCCTGAGACACCACCATAGTTGCTCTGACAATCATTCCAGTAGCAAAGGGGTTAAGAAATGTAATGTTTTTATTGTCATTCTGAAATATAGTATCAGCTGAAGTTGGATTTTAGTGAACAGTTACAGGACATGATTCCTATTTCTGAAGTACAAAGAATAGATCGTATTGCTTTCATTAGATATATTAACCCGTGAAAGAGAAAGTAAATTCTAAATCTCCGTGGCCCTTTGAAAGACATACATAAAAATCCATTTTATCAAAACAATGCGTTGTTAACAAGATACTCTGCCAAACACTGTTATAACGAAAACAATAACTGTATAATATGCACTTTCAGTATTACCAGATGGACTTCATAAGCAGCTGAATGAATACTTAAGTGAAAGTGCATGTCTTCCAGTTTTTGATCAATTTAAGGGAAAACAAGTCATGGCTCCGGCACTGAATTTAATATCTTTCATTGCAGAAATTCTTACCATACTCTTTGGCCTAAATATCAGTAGCTCATTGTTTTTTTTTAAGTATCAGTCAGTCAGTTATCTGTGTCAATCACATTCTCTTTTTAGGAAATTTTAAAATAAAAAATGAAATAAAAAGAACTATGCATATTGCATCCATAAAACTGATAGAAGGTGGCTGTCACAGTTGGCTATACAGTGAGATACAATGGAATTTTGCAGCTTTGACTCGCAAAGCTGCAAATGTCCACCGCCCGCACACGACCACCCGCCCTCCATCCATTTGCAGCTTGCGTGCAGGGATGAACTCATTCGATGGTCGCCTACCATCGAATGATTTCTTAAGTGCTCGCAGATGTGAGACACCTCTCTGGTGTCACATCTTTGAACGCCCTGTGGGGGAAGCAGGTGGGCAGCTGAAGTCAGCTGCCTGCCCCCCACACAGGCACATTTACATGGGAACACCCAGCATTTTCATGGGAATGGGTAGGAACCTTTGTTGTCAAGTACAGTAGTCTGTAGCAAGATTTGGAGATAAAACATGAAATAATGGTGCTTATAAAATACAGGGTTTACCAAATATTTTGCATAATAAGAACATAATGTAGCATGTTCTCAAGTAAAGCCCAGCACCTTCATTTCCACATTTCTATTAAGTAAATATCAGGAAATAAACTAAGCCAGGAAATCACGGGTACGGTATGAATTTGGTAATAGCTGTAATTTGCATCTGCCAATAAACAGAAACCACAGTTTGTCACTTTATAGCAGTTCAGGAAGGCTTGTTATTCTTAAACCACAAAACTTTAATATTTCCTCTAAAGATACATACCGCAGTATTTTGTTATTGTGTTATCTATGGCAACATTGTCTTGTTAAATCTTAACTTAATGTTGTGGATATTTTCTAGTCAGCTATGTCCAGACAGTGCAGCGCAAAGGAATGCAAAATGCATATTTCCTTTTATTTTGTGACACAGTGGCAAAATCAGGATTTTTAGAGGGGGGCTTTCCAAATCTAATTCAAAGTCTCCCACTCTGCAGCACATTGTAGTAAGTACGGGAGTCTGGGGGAGTGGTAACAGCCCTGAAAATTAGACTTTAAAGTTTTTATAAGCTGGATTCAGTATGGAATACAGTATTAATATTTAACAGTACAGATGGTCTATAGTATAGTATAGGCTGTTTCAAACATTTAAATAAGATAAATGGTCAGGAAAAGGTTAAACGTGCCATAATAAATAAATAAATACACAGACATAATAGAACCAGTACTGTACTTTCTATGCTCACATTCTCCCACCTCATGTTAAGGCTTCTGTCTCTTCCTCCTGGCAGCTACTCTCTGGTTTATTGCGATGTTATGAGGGCCCAGATCCAACATGGTGTCGGCTGACTCGATAAATACGTTCAAAATAAGGTTGGACAAACACATACTGGTTAAAAACATCCATGGGTACAAATAAGAAATATAGCTTGTCTTTAAAATACCAGAACATACTATACAGCAATGGATACTATGCTAAACTAGATGGACGCAAGTCTTTTTTTCAGCCTTACCTACTATGTTACTATGTAAGATACACACACACACACACACAGAAAACTTGGTAGAAGAAGTTTCTCCCACAGAGCATGTGCAGCAGCTCTGCTTTGTCCCTTACACTGATGCGGTGGCAGCTCTATTGATCATATTATATACCAGTGCTATTGTTGTCATAATTTAAGGCACTTGCCAAGAGGATGGGGGTTTTCTGTGCAACAGGGGCAAAGTTTTTGCCCCTGGGCCCCCAACTTTCTCCATACATAATAATCTTTTATGTTACATAGACCGTTATATATGATGCTGAGGTATGGAATAAAGCAATTCAAATAGTACTTGTTTCCTAGCATGGCGCCCACTAAGCAATTAGCTTAGTGGGCTATTCTATGTAGGAAAATCGCATCACATCGCATATAGTGCTGTGCCATGTGTGTGATGCGATGTCCATGTTAAGTGCACAGGAGTGCTTATACAATGAAATATTGCATAGGATCACATGACACCAAATGTGATGTGATATTTCATTGTACAAGCACCCATGCCATGAGATGTGATGGGTGCTTTCTATGAGATGTTGTTTTGCGTCACCCCCAGTATCCACGCCACCCCGAAGCGGGGCAAGCGCAGCAGAACGTGTCCTCCGACTTTTTCATTCCCCCACTATCCACATCGGCGTGGAGTTGAATTTATATAGTGTGGCGAGCCACCGAGCCCGAAGCAAGGCGAGCGCAGCAATCCCCACAAGGGGACACGGAATACATGTAAAGTAATCTGCGTCTTCTGCGGGAATGTCAGGGAGCGGGAAGGGTAAAATCGCATGGCATGGCATGGCATGTAAAATGTGTGCTAGGAAACAAGTACCAAAAAACATTTTTACAACAAACAGCATTTTACTATTTTTCATTATTATTATAGTAGTATGCTGTTGATACATCCAAATATTCTTTTTCACACTCCAAAAGAAATGCATTGGGGAATATTACAGATGCCAACATCTTGCCAACCAGCGATTGGGTTTATGTCATTTTGCCCCACCCCCTAATTGTGGACCCACAAATAACTGGTATTTCCTTGTATTGGGAAGAGACTAGAGAGGAAACAGAAAAAGTAGGTAGGTTTGCATTACCTTCCATAAAATAACTGCCTCCGGTCACTTGCTAATGAATCTTTATGGCGTGGAAATCCATAAATGCATGTATGCATTGCAGGAGTGATGCATTCATAGTTTACTGATATTTGCATAGTGTACCACTCAGTCAAGCCCAGTGGTGTCATAAGGTGGGTGCGGGGACTGCAGTATGTTACTGGAAGCTAGCATCATCTTTAGCAGTGTATGGACGACAGAAGGACATTCAGATTCATCTCTTCTTCAGATTCAGCAACAGCTGCACGCATCAAGGCAGTGAAGGATTATGTTGAAAGGCTTAACAATAGGTAAAGTACTATGACCATATAGTCTCTTTAGGGAAGCACTATCTCCACAAACAAGAATTGTTAAATAGCTTTGATTTATTGGAGCTAAATCGTGCAAAATTGATTATTTTCTATTGGGGAACACTAGATATACAAGTCTCCTAAGTAGGAAAAGTCTTAGTGACAAGAAGTAGCTTTTTAACATCTGAGATCCAACCAGGGCACAGTCATAGAAATGTGGGAGGAGCTACAGCTGTTTTGAAGTGTGGAGGTAACACTGTATTATGTAACTGAGCTACAGTGAAATGTCAGCATTACAATGAACAATGTATTCAGTGGCGTAACTATAAATTTGGCTCCCCCCAGCCAAAATGGTTTCTGGCGCCCCCATACCCATCCAGGGAATGAGTGTGTACTGCTCTATTGTGAGAGATGGAGGAGTGAGGATTGGATTGTGCCGGGCTGCAGGGAGAGCACCTCTGAAGCCTGGTGCTTCCCTGCAATGCTACAACCGCAGGACATTAGTGCGTATGCGGTAGAGGTAGCGGCAGCGATGGGTGAGGTGGCGGCAGAGGTGAAAGGAGAGCAGCACCAGCAAGTATTTGCAGCAGCCAGTAACTGGGTGCAGGGTGAGCCACAGGCCCTAGGAACAAGTTACATGCTAATTGCCGAGGAGGATTACATGGTCAAGCCAGGTCTCCCACTGTAGTGCCGTAAATATAGAAGGCACAGGGTGCGAATGCTATGCGGCCTGGTAGCTTGGGGGGCCCAAGGCAATCTCCTGCACACTCTTGTAATTGTCTACCTCCAACTACCCCATAATCCAGTCACCTGTCAAGAATCCCTTTAGAGGGGGAGGGGGGAGAAAGTGAGATGGTGAAGTGTGAGGACCTGAGAGACATAGGAGACATGGGGCAGAGAGAGAGAGATGAATTGGTGAGAGAGGGTTGAGAAAAAAGTGTACAGGGAGAGAGGCAGATGAGAGAGGGTGAGAAATGGATTAGATGGGGGAGCACAGAGTGGAGAAAAAAGGGGAGAGACACTGGGATGAGAAGAGAAATAAAGAGACGGGGAGAGATAAATAGAGGATAGGGGTGAATGGAGGGGAAAGAGAGGGGTGGGGGAAACAGGGAGTAGGGGGAGAGCATAATTAACCCCTTCTGCACCCGCACCCAGTATAATCGTGCTCTATTCCTTCGACAAGATAAAAAGCTGTGTACCAGCTGTGTACCTTCAGCTCTGAGATCTGCTCCTCTGCTGATCACCACCACCGCTGGGCCTTCCTCCTCTACAGTAGCAGTCAGGCCTCCAGCTCCCTAGCTGACCGCAATCGCCAGGCCTCCTGATCCGCTGCCAGGTCTCCTGCTGAGCGCTGATTGATGCCGCAGGTCTCCTTCCGTTCTCCTCCTATGACTTGTGCTGGGCGTCCTGCATTGCTGCAGCGGAGCCTCCTGATCATGACACCGCAGGGCCTCCCGCTCTGCCACAGGTCTCCTTCTCCCACTTCTTCACTGCCAGGCTGCATGCTGCCCCAAGCACTGGAGGTGGCTCCCTGGTGCAGTCTTATATTCAATCCAGTGCCGGGTTTCCTTCTGCGCCGCACAGTCCACAGCTCCTGCTCACTGGAGACGGGATGGCGGGGTGATTTATACCTGCTGAGTGCTGCTGAAACTGGAGTTCCCAGCCAGCTCTTAGCACAGATGCACAGGGCACTGGTCATGACAGTAGTTCCGCCCCTGAGCCGGCAAGTGAGGCGGGGATTTGTTTGTTATGGAGTCTGACATGCCACTGTCATGGCCGCCTCCCGTTCTTAGCCAGCGCATGGGCAGCGGCAGCAGTGGCACAGTCAATCACAGTCAGATTGTAATTGATTGTCAGTGCGCTGGGCAGGTGCCGGTGCCAAGTGCCCACACAGACCCCACTGCCACTCGCTCCCCCAAGTGGCAGCGGGGGCTGCCTTACACAAGTTACGCCACTGAATGTATTCTCCTCAATTGTTTAAAAAAAATCAATTTGGGGATTTATTGGTGCTTTAAAAGACAGACCAATTTTGTTTGTTCATTTCCATTTTAATGATGTAGTCTGATAATGAACGAGTTATGACTAAAGTAATACAATGCTGTGTGTTCTGCATTTTTTCATGAGTTTGGTTACATAATATAACCATTTTCTGGTTTATGTGTAATTCAGCAATTATGCTTTTGATATAATACAAAGAGATTGAAGACCTCATTGGTCACTCATTACAGCATAAATTGCATCCATCCATAAACATGAATTTAATGGAAATGTGTAGTAAAGTAATGCCAGACCCCATTAAAGTTTTAATTGAATTGAATTTATAGTTCCCATTGAACTCTTAATAGAAGCACTGCTCTTGTGAGTGCAGAGGACAGGCACTTGTCTGTAAGTATGTGCTGGTAAATTGAGTTCATATTATTATACTACACCAGTATGACAAAGCCATGTATTGTCTTACATTAATTTACTTGGTACTTGTGTATTTTGGCGGCACCCATCGCATCGCATACCATAAGGCATGCGATGGTATGTGATGCGATGCGATATCGCGCGATATTGTACAATGTCATACAATGCCATACAATGTGATGCAATGCGATTTAACATTGTATAAGCACCCTAATGGGTGCTTATACAATGTTAAATGCACCCCCATGCCACCCCCCACTATAACGTGAACCCGAAGCGTGGCGAGCGCAGCGAGCTCGCGAGGGGCGGTGGTACGCGTCCTCCGACCTTTTCATACCCCCACTATCCACGTCGGCGTGGAGTTGAGAATAGAAAGTGTGGTGAGCGCAGCGAGCCACCGAGCCCGAAGCGTGGCGAGGGGACGCGGATACCTCTGAAGCCCGCAAAGGGACGCGGTTACCTGTGAAGGTATCCGCATCCCCTCGCGGGGCTCGCTGCGCTCGCCACACTTCGGGCTCGGTGGCTCGCTGCGCTCGCCTCACTTTCTATTCTCAGCTCCATGCCGACGTGGATAGTGGGGGTATGAAAAGGTCGGAGGACGCATACCGCCGCCCCTCGCGGGCTCGCTGCGCTCGCCACGCTTCGGGTTCACGTTTATAGTGGGGGTGCATTTAACATTGTAAGCACCCATTTGGGTGCTTAAAAGCACCCTTTAGGGTGCTTATCCAATGTTTCATCCCATAGGGGGCAAAAATTGCGTCGCATTGCATGCCATCGGGTGCATGGCATGCGATGCGATGAAACCATTGCGTGATGGACATCGGGGGCGCCGCCAAAATACACAAGTACCATTTACTTTTAACAATTAATGCATCTTATAAGAGAACATACTACTTTATATATTCACTATTTTTCATTAGTAGCTTTTATCATTCACAAACACAGTGACCCCATATACCCACAAGGTCATGGCTATTTCTGACCCGGGCCTGGGAGAACAGCTGCACTGAGTGTTTGGTATATAGACATAGATTTTTAACTAGGCTAACAACCGCTTTGTTGGACATGGGGTTTCTGACAATTGCTTTCAAAAGAATGGGGTCGCTAGAACTACACCAGTATTCAAATACATATTTAATGGCTGTCATTTTGATTGCTTTTGTTGAGTATAATGATGAATGATCTATATACTCCAATATAATAGTGTTGTCCATTAACCAAACAGCAATGCTATAATGCATTATTAAGTATCAGTATATTTATCTAATAGATAAGTTATGCAATTACTGTACATATATAAACTCTTTTAAACAATATCTCTGGTTATTCATTCTAATCAGTCAATTTTGACATCAACATCGGAGGTAATTAAGAAAATATAATTTCTATATAGTATTATGCACCTCCTACTTAAAATTATTGGCAGTTGTAGATTTTCATCATACACAGTGACAGCCGGATCCCACAGCAAAGGAGAGAGTGTAAAGGGACAGCATCGAATAAGGGTAAAAATAGGTGATACCAGGAACCAAACATGGGCCAAAAAACTTTTGCAGCCTAATGGCCAGATGCCCTTAACTTCAAAAATGATAAAATGGAGAATGATAAACAACCAACCAATCAGCTCCTGCCTGAGATGTCACAGACTGTGTTTGAAAAATGTCAGGTAGGAGCTGATTGGCTGTTTATCACTCCATTTTATCACTTTTGAAGCTTAGTGCATCTGGCCCTAAGTACGTTTTTATATGGATGTGTCCTTGATGCAGTGGGATACAGTCGCTAGGTCGACACTATTAAGGTTGACCTACATTAGGTCAACCACTAAAGGTTGATAGGGCATAGGTTGACACATAAAAAAGGTTTACATGGCTAAGGTCGACAGGGTCAGAAGGTCGACATAAGCATTAGGTCGACATGAGTTTTTCAGGTTTTTCGAGCCGAAATAGAAAAAAGATTAGTGATAGCGCTGATTCAAGTTTTTGTAATTATATCAAAATTTATTAAAAGAAATTCAATTAATATTTTTTATCATAACATTTAGGCACCGGCCGGTGTTATACAATACACAATTTAAAACAATAATAAGAAAAGGGGAATATGGGTAGATTAATTTAGGCAATGAATCCTTTTGGGGATGCAAATATGGATTTTTGATTCAGCCTGTGTTATAAAAGCTGGCAGTTTAGGTGTTAATCTATGAGTAATGGATTAGTCCAATATAGGTGACTCTCTCACAGTCAAGATGTAGTCTTGCATGCAGCAACCAATTAGTAAGGTTAGTGGTTTATTTCTGGCCTGAAAGTTAGCCGGTTAGTCCCATTCACACTAGGCAGCTCTCTCACAGCTCCTATGTGTTTTCGAGTCGAAAGGTGGTATTTCATACTCTTCCATTCACCGGGGCATTGAAGGAGAATATAATAGTGTGCTGAGCGCAACGTGGTACTGTGCCAAAGCATGGCAGAAGCAGCGCGCCATGCAAGTGGAAGCGGTACACTGTAGACTTACATTGAAATTCTGGACAATTTTTTTTTTTAACTCATGTCGACCTTCCCATAGTCGACCTAATGCTAGTGTCGACCTTCTGACCCTGTTGACCTTAGTGGTCGGCCTAATGTATGGTGACCTTCATAAAGTCAACCCAATGACCCAAACCCAATGCAAAGACCAAAAAAAAAAAAACTCGCGTAAGAGACATTGGGGGTCTTTTGCAGCCAAAAAATACCCAATAAATGCTGCTCACTTTGAGGCTAATTAAAAAGTGGTTGGACCTGACGCTTCTAGGAGGTCTGCTGTAGGAGAATATCTTAAAAAGGTTGCTTTTCCAAAACTCTCATTGGTAGACATTGAGGCTCTTGAACAGCCTTTCTCCTCTGAGGAATTGGAGGACGCACTTAAATCCACCCCTTTCCCCATTAATGAGAGACACATTCAACCAGATTTCGGACCAGTTCCCCTTTCCTCCTCAAGCTTTACTTGCCCATATTTCAATTATCCCTAAAGAGGGGAAAGATCCGTCCCAGTGCTCCAGTTACAGACCAAACTCCCTGTTATATGTTGATCTGAAGTTATATGTGAAACTTATAGCTAATCGCTTTAAGCAGCCCCTCCCATCATTGATCCATCCCGATCAGGTGGGATTCGTCCCTGGACGTGAAGCAAGAGATAATACCGCAAAAGTTCTGGATCTAATTAATTTAGCTCCAAGTTGCAAAGCACCTTCCATTCTGCTTTCTTCGGACGCGGAAAAGGCTTTTGACAGGGTGGATTGGGACTTTCTCATAGGGTTGCTGGAGCACTTGGGTTTGGAGCCAGTTGGTCTCCAGTGAATTAAGGCTCTATACTCAACTCCCGCAGCACAGGTAAGGGTTAATGGAGATCTTCCAGAACCCTTTCAAATTTCAACTGGACCCCGCCAAGGGTGCCCCTTATTCCCCCGGATATTTGTTCTCTGTATGGAGGCTCTGGCAAGGGCCATCAGAAAAAATAGTAATATAGGGGGCATGAAGGTTGGGGGTACGGAATACAAACTGGCACTGTTTGCTGATGACCTCCTGGCAGTGGTCTCAAATCCCTTAACGTCTATCCCTAACCTTTTGAGGGAGTTCCACCTTTTTGGGGCTCTCTCAAATTTCAAAGTTAATCTCTCCAAATCAGTTGTGCTAAACCTAACATTAGATGCCTGGCATCACACACCTTAAATACCTGGGTATAAACTTAACTAGAGACATTTCTTAAATCTACACCCGCAATTTCCCTCCCCTACTCTCCAGAATACACTCCGATCTTTCCTCATGGGGGTCAAGGAAAATGTAATGGTTTGGATGCATTGGAGTGGTTAAAATGAACATACTACCCAGAATTCTGTATATCCTTCAAATGCTTCCAATTAATGTTCCATGGTCTTGGTTCCTATTCCTCCAACGTAAAATACGAGACTACATATGGGCAGGGCGCAAACCCAGATTTAAGCATGAGATTTTGTTTAAACAGAAACATGCAGGCGGTCTCCAAATACCTCACCTTTTCTCCTATTACAATACTATCCTTCTGACTAGGATATTGGACTTGTCTTCTCCACTACACAGGAAACAATGGGTTGAAATAGAACTGAACTCAGTTATGTTGGCACACCCAGACCTCCCATGGTGCAATAAGCCATTCCACACCATTTACCAACTTGCGGGCTCTATGCTTGCTTGTTGGAGACGCGTACGCTCATTGCCTCTTATCTCACCCTCTCCTTCTCCACTCATGACCTTGTTTGGCAACCCGGAATTTCCCCCAGGAAGTAATGAGATTTCATTCCGTCTCTGGCGTAAAGAGGGCATCTCTAGAGTAAACCACTTGGTGAATGCCTCGGGTTTTTTGAGCTTTCCTGGTGTCCCAAAAAGATGGGGCCTCCCAAACAGAGATATGGAAATATCTACAAATTAGACACTTCCTCTCAACCACTTGCTCTGCAGCTAGACCTCTGAGATCCAATGCACCATTTGAAAAATTATGCACAGCTGAGTCCTACCCTCGTCATTCTCTCTCGACCATATATAAGCTAATTATAGACGAAGTATCTCCTACTAAACCAAAATTCATGTTGGAGCGGGAGAGGGATCTACTGGGGTCGATGGAGGGGAGGATTGGCCTGAGGTTTTCAGAAACACCTTTTTTCGTCCTCTCTAAATGTTTTAACATCGGAAACCCACTATAAAGTGCTTACAAGGTGGTATCGTTGTCCCAGCCTGTTAGCAAAAATGTACCCAGGGGTCTCAAATCTTTGCTGGCGATGTGGAAAAGAAGTGGGTACGCTTCTACACATCTGGTGGGACTGCCCAATCATCAAACATTATTGGAAATCAGTAATACATATTATATTATCAATATCATTTTACAGGAGGACCTCCCCTTTAATGCTAGTTTTTGGTTACTTAATCTTGTCCACAGGCCTTATTCTACATATAAATCGACCCTACTACGTCATTTGCTTAGTGCATCTAAAGCTGTATTTCCGGGATGCAGTTACCATCCCGGCGGTCGGGATCCCGGTGTTCAGAATCCCGACGCCGGAATCCCGACCGCCGAAATGCCGACACTTTCTCCCTCCGTGGGTGTCCACGACACCCCTGGAGGGAGAATAAATTAGTGTGCCGAGCGTAGCAAAGTACCGGGCCCGCTGCGTGGCGAGCGCAGCGAGCCCGCAAGGGGGGGCGATCCACGTCCCCCCCTTGTCGGCATTTCGGCTGTCGGGATTCCGGCATCGGGATTCTGAACGCCGGGATCCCGACCGCCGGGATTCAATACTGAATCCGTATTTCCTGTACATTGGAAATCTAACTCTCCGCCCTCTATGCTAGAATTGTGTAATAGAATAGATTATATGGCTATGGATGACCGTATCTCTACATTGGAGTCCAAACGATTAATCTTTACCTCAACTTGGCTGCCCTGGTTATCCTTCAAAGACTCAGACCACTATAAAACTCTACTTTAATCCATTTACTGTTAGTACTTTAAAATTATGATTATGTTATATTGATGCTATGGGTATTTAGGGGGTCACAGCTCCTACTTCTTTCCTCTTCCACTCTTTGATTTTGTTCTCTCTTTCCTATTTGGCAAACAACAAGTCATCAATTTTCATATCTAGACTTATGTGTGCATAATTGTACTGATTTTCTATTCAAAATGTAGTACCATGTGTATTTTTCTGGTTGCAACCTGCGATTGTCTGTTTTGTTTTACACATACAGTCCTCAGTTTATGTCCCCCCTCATTGAAAACTCAATAAAAATCTTATTTGCAAAAAAAAATGTTTGGAAAATTAGCCCATGGTAAACCACCATGGCTAATTGGATTCTGCCTCAGGTTAAACAAGATGGGTGAAATTTAATAGGATGAGAGCTTCAGAAAGTGAGACATTTGGTAAGAAATCTCCAGTTTTTTTAAAGCGGCAATCATTTACACTGCAACACCAGTTTGATTTTGAAGTGTAAATGATTTCCGCTTTAAAAAACTGGATATTTCTTACCAAGTCTCTCAGTTTCTGAATTACTTATCCTATTTAATTTCACCCGATGCATCTAGGATACACCAGACTGGACTGATTCATTTGATATATGGCACTTATATATACATGCAAAACTTAGACTAAGGGCCTAATTCTGACCTGATCGCAAAGCACATTTTTTAGCAAATGGGCAAAACCATGTTGCACTGCAGATGGGGCAAATGTGATATGTGCAGAAAGAGTTTAGATGTGGGTGAGGCGTGTTAAAACTGAAATCTAAATTGCAGTGTAAAAATAAAGCAGCCAGTATTTACCCTGCACAGAAACAAAGTAACTCACCCAAATCTAAGTCTCTCTGCACGTTACATTTGCCTCACCTGCAGTGCACATGGTTTTATCCATTTGCTAAAAAAATGTGCCTTGCGATCAAGTCTGAAATAGGCCTAAATCTGTATATGAAGTGCTTCAATGCAGCAGCATCTTTTTCCAAACGAAATAGGGGTCCCCTGGAGTTTTTAAAACCAGCTCCAGGGCCGGGGCTGGTTCCCAAAATACAGGGAAAAAACTAGTAGGGGTCCCCTGTATTTTGAAAATCAGCACCAGGCCCAACCAGCCAGCAGGGTAATGCCACAGCGGGGGGAGAATACTTTTTATACAAGTATATTGGAGGGGTGGAGCAGCAGAAAGTAAACAAAGTTTACTGCGGCTCTACTCAGTTTGTAAAGGGAGCATGACCTGTATATATTACAGCTTATTTCAATAAACTACAGTAGCTATAATGGGTTTACTATGATTTACCAACATTTTAAATACTGACAATCAGTTGTCCAATGCTGTTATATCAATAGGGTGTAAATACTGATGGTCAATATCCCGACAGGTACATAATATGGACAGTTGAAATGCAGACACGCAATTTACAGACATTATCCTAATGCCGACACAGCTGTAATGTTGACATGGCCACCATATTAGTGTACTGTGTCTGTTTTGTACAGTACCTGTAGTATATTAAATGTCATATTTTGATGTGTTCTGTACCTGTTAGTATTTTGTCCGTCAGCATTTGGTTGTGGGAATTATGTCAATCAGTATTTTGTCTTTCGGTAAATTAACTACATACCACTATAACACATTAATAGGGTACATGTAAAAGTAATGTGAATACACTACAGTAATTAATTAATCTTGTACCATATTTACATATATATATATATATATATATATATATATACAGTTGTCCGATTAATTTACCATTTTCTAGGTAAGAAACTAGGATTTGTTGCTGCCTAGTTGGTTTTAACGTGCACATTATACTATCACTATGTACTTGTTTAATTAAAGTGTTAACATAAAGTACTGTTTAAATAAAGTGTGAATTGCTTTTTAATAACTACAATTTTTTCCTGTTCTGCTGACTGTCTAGCTATATGGCCAATATTGAATTAGCAAGAAACACAGAGTGTGAAATGACCGCAGTATTTAGCATTTTTTTCCAATGTTTCTCCACCCCCCCCCCCCCCAAAAAAAAAATTACATGTCCTCCTGAAAACACACAGGTGTAGTGAAACCTGTGTGTTTTCGTTAAAAGCAGCCTTGTTTTCTTCCAGAAACAGGCTGTTTTGGGGGATTTAGCTTTGCCTGCTGCAGGAGGTGAAACAAAATCCATGAAAGCCATGGCTCACGCTGGCTTATCAGGGATAATTGAATATCAGTGATCGGGGGAAATGAATACCAGTCAGTATGTCCTAAAATTCCAATTTGAGAATTGAGATGGGGTATGCTCACCTAGTAGTGGAGGTAGAGACGTGTCTGCCACCTTTGATGCACTAGGCCGCCACAACCACCACACTCTTATTAAAACGATTTGTGCTGCATCTTATTATTGCAGAGTAAGTGAATAGGCAGCAATTAAGTACCTCCAACATTCCCAGTTTGGATGATATAAAGCCGTTTTTTTTTTGTAGCTGCCACTTATTAGCCTTTATGACAATTATTTTTGCATGGTGTAGGTTAGTAATGATGCACTGTATTAGGAATTTAGAGTGTTTGGGAAGTTAAATTATTTTACTTTAAAGATGATTTATGGTTATTAGCCTTTTTGTATTTACTGCAACCAAATAATATAACCTGTTCTATGTTCATATTTTCAAATTCTCTTTTTTCTCATTTCAAAACCTAAATCACACATATATAAATCAGTAATGAAAGCTTCTACAGGAGTCTATTGAGTAGAGGTACAAACCTGCACATTAGCTAATCCTGTAGTTTGCAACAAAATGTTATTCACTTTCTCCAGTCATGGCTGTGTCTATTCGTAAAAGGTTATATCAGCTTAACAATCAGTTTATACCTTGGAAAATAAATTCATGGTTTTGCTTAAAAACATACACAAAAATTTCAGCAAAAGAATTGTGAACATATACTGTTGCAAAACCTCTATCAATACGCTTCTCTAAAACTTCAGAATTTTGTAAATTACTTTGTTAAAACTGGCAGAGTAGCTTCTTAGGCATGCCAAACTTGAGAAAGGTTTGATACTTTTGTAACAAGTAAGAAATAACTGGAAATAAGTTTTATATGAGTGATGAAACATTAACTGCTAAGCCATGCCCTGGAGTTTTCAGAACAAGGCTAAATTCTTTTATGGAAAGGAAGAGAAACATTCCTCTGTATTTTGTTTTTTGTTACAGTTTGAAGGGTGCAAGAAAGCATTTTCAAGGCTTGAAAATCTAAAGATTCACTTACGGAGTCACACGGGGGAGAAGCCCTACCTTTGCCAGCATCCTGGCTGTCAAAAGGCTTTCAGCAACTCAAGCGATCGTGCCAAACATCAAAGGACGCACCTGGATACTGTAAGGAAGGACATATAAAATAATAAGCTTTTTCTTCAAGAAAAAACACCCGTACAGTTGCCAGCTGTCTAAGCTTTTCTTGAACAATTCTAACAAATTACTACTCTTGCCTTACCTGTGCTTTGCAACTTATACTAGAGGACATGACACTTCCACAGGCAAAATCAGTCATGGGGATATTAATTCTTTCTGACACATAGTTACTGTATAATGTGACATGAATTTTTGTACCCTTTTTTCTCACTTCTCTGATGAATTAACTACCTGTCAAGTCCATAACATAGATCGGAGGGGGTTATTGATAAACAAGTGATAATGGAAGTAGCCAAGCAATTCCGTGTAATAAAAACTAATTGAAGCAGGAGGCGTTTGTAGGAAATAGATAGCTCCTGCATGCATTTGCGAGACACAGCCTCGGATCACCAATACTGAAAACGAAGGATATTTCCAGTAACCTTACTCTAAAATCTGGGACTGTGTTAGGAAATTAGGGACCATTAACAATAATGGCTGTCCATATTTGTGCACAATTGCCTATGCATGTGGTTTGAATACATGTAAAACATTTGATGTTTTTAAACCTTTTTTTATTATTTTGCCATAGAAACTGCCTTAAAATTTATTTCCCAGTGTGAATCTTCTGCATAATTCTTTGAGATGATAACAAAATATATCAAAATGGCTGTTTATAGAGATGCTTTATATATATATATATATATATATATATATATATATATATATATATATATATAGCTCTTTGTGCAAATAACACTCAGGAGGTGAGTGAGTGCCACCTGCACAAAGAGCGATATATTGGACCCCGTGTCTGGGTACTTTTGGATGGCACCCCACATGTGAGTTTATTGAGGAGTGCAGTTCCTATGGGACTTTTATATATATATATATATATATATATATATATATATAACAAACAATATGGTCAGGAATTGCGCTAGAATCGGTCTTTCGACCAGCTGCACCTCTGGAACGACTCTCCTGTTAGTGAGAGACAGAAGATAGAATACACGGATGGGGGGGTGTCCAGAGTGCGCTCAAGTTATACCACTTAGCCACAAACTGATAGTCCCAAATAGATGTGATCCTGAAGTCACTTTTATTCAGACGGAGTATTCGTAAACTTCAGAAATGAAACCGAAGACCTCGAATATAAAAAGCAATTCTTTATTGGAAGCCCAACGCGTTTCGTCTACACGACTTCATCAGGGGCATGGCTAAAAAGTGGTAAAAAGAGGAATGTTGGCACAAACTATGTACAAAACGGAATTCATACATATATGATACATAGAAGTTTCATCATACATGATTTGTACATACCATGGCCTAATACGGCCAGAAATCCAGAAAACAGTGGCAGTAATGGACAATGTTACTTTACACGTACAGTCAGTTAAAATCTGCAATAATGCATTTGAACATCAGAACAATTTAATTTAAATTTAATTAAAAAGTAGAATAGAAGAAGGAGCAAGCAATAAACGATGAAACTAAAAATACACATACCAGTGTGGGTGGAGACGGAGAATAAAGCCAAGGATAAAAATCCAAGGATAGGTATCCACAAACAATTCCTTCAAAGGTGGACAAGCAGGTGTATATAGCCTACAGGTAATAGATATTAATACATAAATCCCAGAAATCAAGGAAGATGGACTATTTACATATAAAAATACATAAGGGGATAACCGTACATACCAAGGGGGTGAGATCCAAAAATGTGGATATAACCTACAGGCTTGGAGGTAAGGACTTCCTTTCTCACAATCAGTAAAAAATAGTAAAATCCTATAAAGTATAATACAAATATACTCTATTAGTAACCTCCTGAGGTCTATCAGAAGTATATGTAAGAAAAAGGAGACAAAAGAGCTAGGGGGCGGAGTCACCATTATAGGGGTGCAACAAGTAAATACATGATCATAAAACATAGTCCTATAAAGTATTAAAATATTAAAAAGGATGTTATCGCCTTAGTATGTAAATTACATTTGGCTTGAACTGTGACCCCTCCTACCAGTTTCTGTGATGTCACTTCCAGAGAATTCCCACTTAGCACAATTCCTCAAACACTAATATTAATCCCTATACTTATTTATCACATCCCAACTGGTAACAAAAAAGATCTTGAAATTATCAAACTATCCACATTCTCAAATGTACTATATGAAAATATAGCAGGAAGGAAAAGGCACAAATGGGTTCAGAGGGTGCAGACTTTCTAGAGGAGAAAAGGTTAGGAAATCCCAAAACTATAATAGTAAGGATGAAAAGAAAAAGGTAATGTCAAGTATAATCTATATAATAAAATCAAGTGCTGATAATAGAAATAGACAATTGAAAGGTAGGAGAGATGGTGTAATTTGGAAAGAAAGAAGAAGAGAAAAATAGAGGGGTAGTGGGCTGACAAGAGAGAGAGAGGTACAAAAATGAACAATGATGTAACAAAATATTCAAATTTTTGCTTTATATGTTACGTCACACAGTATCCTGATCTTTTTCCCACTTTCTTCTATCTCTATATCAGGTTTCTTCTCTAAACCTAATCAATGCTTTCTGGATAGTCACTGCTGTTAGACAGCACAGCTAATCTGCTGAATCTGATTTTACTAATCCCTTCTTGAGCAAACGATTCCTATCCTGTAAGTACCTCTGGAAATGTTCATTGATAACAAATGTGAAATGGTAGTTACTAGCAATGTGATTATATACCCCAATACTTTTTTTTTTTCCTTCTCTAGAAACCCTATGCGTGTCAAATTCCGGGATGCAGTAAGCGGTACACCGATCCAAGCTCATTGCGAAAGCACGTAAAAGCTCATTCTTCCAAAGATCAGCAGGCCAGAAAAAAGGTAACATTGACAAATATGTCCATAAAAGGTCATTCTAGAAACAATATTCTGTGTACAACAATGTGAACAAGTATGTAGTGCTTTACTCCCAAGATTTCAGTTGCCAGTGTTATAATATTACATGTATACATAACAACAAACATTTAACTGGTTTAACTGGTTGCTGCTATTTGTGACCAAGTGGCTAGTGCAGCAGGCATGGAGATGTAATTTGTGACCAGACCTCCAAAGCATAATGCCGCTATTGGCTTAATCAAGTTAGGCCAATTTCATAAGGGAAGTTGATGGAATAAGGGAGGGTTGCTTATTCTCTTTAGAGTCAGGGAGTCTCTCAAACATTGCAGGAAAGTAGGCAAGAATGCTAAGTATATGTGAACTTATTGAAAACCATAACATAAACTTAGGACTCCTCTACCATTAGAACCATTCCCTTGGTGGTGAAGATGCCGGTGTTCACAATATCAATGCCGGCATCCTGACTGCCGTCAGGAGACCGGAGCCGGAATCCCAAGATCAATGAGGGTGTAGTAGCTGGAATCTCCACTACCGGTTGCAGAACATAAATATGCGGCGCAGGATAGTATGGGTGGTGAGGGTAAGGTTATTTCACTAGAGTGGTCAGGGGGAAGGAAATTATACTTATCTGACCCCTGTGATGGTTCCTCCCTACATAGGGATGCTGGCGTTGGTATTCTTAACAATTGCATCCCCACCGTAGGTTATCTGTATGTAAACCAACATTAAAAGTACCCGTGGGACATATATTTGTATATCCATTGGACCATTATACCGGTAGTGTTATTCTGCAAGCACCTTCAATTTTTTTTACTACAAATGCTGTTATTATAAGGAGCTATTCATTAGCCTTAAAAGTATGTGAAAATAGTGTCACCTACTTTTGTAAAACTTGCGTATTGTCCCCATTCATTAAACAGGTAATGCAAGAGATTTACTAAAACCTCCTTCTTCCCTGTTTATGCCTGGAGTGGGCCATGGTTCCCGAATACTAGTACTGGAAGTCTCCTTTTTTCAAATTCGTAGAACTCCACAAATACATAATTTCTGCAGTGTGATTGGGGAAACGTTCACCATCTTCAGATGGCATCCATTCTTGATAATCTGCCCCTGTGCAACTCCCTTTGCTGGACATCAGGCTTTTCTTGTGCGTACATAAGGCCCAGTTCGCATATTGCACACAAATGGCAGTGCTAGTCTCCATATTGCAGCCATTTTGTAATTCTGTTTCTTAACTTATTAGTGAGATAACCATAGGATTAACAGGTGTAAAAGTCAATATAATAAATGTAAAAGAAACATCTACTGTAATTCAATCATATTGTTGAAATTATGTGGGCTCTGAAACTGATTGAGAGGATATATGAGGTGCACGTGGAAATCTGAGGTGCATAGTTTTAATTAAATTTACTTGCAATCAGTTCCAAAGAAGCACACTCCTGACTCCCCATTTAGGGCTGCCTTCAGAAATTTCCTGGGCTGGTTTTCCATCCCAACCTACCACTGGTTTCAGTTGTGGCATAAAGTGCTGACACATGAAGTTGGGGAGAGTGCACCGTAACATCCAGGGGCGGGCTGGGCCGGGGGGCAGGGTGCCACATGCCCCCCGGGCCGGTATGAAGTGGCTGGGCCGGGGCCGGCTGTGTGCATCTTGCACAGCCCTGTTGCCGCAGCCGTCTCCTCTCCGGGTCCTGCCGCACACATGCCTCCATATATGGCGACGGCCCCTCCAAAAATGGCCGCCGCCTTGGAGGAGACAGACACAAGAGGTACTGCTGTACCTCTAGTGTCTGTCAGAGCCTGGATGACAGCGCGGCCAGCAGAGCAGTATGGGTCCGCACTCCCAGTCCTAGTGGCAGCGGGGGGGAGCCATCTCCAAGGGGGCGCAGGGTCACAGCAGGCACAGGGTCACAGCTGAACACGGAGACAGTGACAGGCTGGGGGCTGCAGCTACTCCCTCCCTCCCCTCCCCGGACATCGGATAGCCTCCCAAGTCCCTGTAAGTTTTATTATCAGAAGTGCTGGAAGCTCTTGTGTAAATAACTACATGCTTTTATTATACCCTTTCTCACTCCCTGTCACCCTTTTACTCTTCCTTTCATCCTTTTCTCTGCGTCACCTCTGTCCTCTCTGTGTCACCCTTGTCCTCTATGTCAACCCTGTCCTCTCTGTGTCAACCCTGTCCTTTCTGTGTCAACCCTGTCCTCTTCTGTGTCAACCCTGTCCTCTTCGTGTCACCCCTGCCCTCTTCTGTGTCAACCCTGTCCTCTCTGTGTCAACCCTGTCCTCTCTGTGTCAACCCTGTCCTCTCTGTGTCAACCCTGTCTTCTCTGTGTCAACCCTGTCTTCTCTGTGTCACCCTTGTCCTCTATGTCACCCCTGTCCTCTTCTGTGTCAACCTTGTCCTCTCTGTCTCAACCCTGTCCTCTCTGTGTCAACCCTATCCTCTCTGTGTCACCCCTGCCCTCTTCTGTGTCAACCCTGTCCTCTCTGTGTCAACCCTGTCCTCTCTGTGTCACCCTTGTCCTCTTCTGTGTCAACCCTGTGCTCTATGTGTCAACCCTGTCCTCTCTGTGTCAACCCTGTCCTCTCTGTGTCACCCTTGTCCTCTCTGTGTCAACCCTGTCTTCTCTGTCTCACCCTTGTCCTCTATGTCACCCCTGTCCTCTTCTGTGTCAACCCTGTCCTCTCTGTGTCAACCCTGTCCTCTCTGTGTCAATCATGTCCTCTCTGTGTCAACCCTGCCCTCTTCTGTGTCAACCCTGTCCTCTCTGTGTCAACCCTGTCCTCTCTGTGTCACCCTTGTCCTCTATGTCACCCCTGTCCTCTTCTGTGTCAACCCTGTGCTCTATGTGTCAACCCTGTCCTCTCTGTGTCAACCCTGTCCTCTCTGTGTTGCCCTTGCCCTCTCTGTGTCGCCCTTGCCCTCTCTGTGTCACTTTTACCCTCTCTGTGTCACTTTTACCCTCTCTGTGTCACCCTTGCCCTCTCTGTGTCGCCCTTGCCCTCTCTGTGTCGCCCTTGCCCTCTTTGTGTTGCCCTTGCCCTCTCTGTGTCGCCCTTGCCCTCTCTGTGTCACTTTTACCCTCTCTGTGTCACTTTTACCCTCTCTGTGTCACCCTTGCCCTCTCTGTGTCGCCCTTGCCCTCTCTGTCGCCCTTGCCCTCTCTGTGTCGCCCTTGCCCTCTCTGTGTCGCCCTTGCCCTCTCTGTGTTGCCCTTGCCCTCTCTGTGTCTCCCTTGCCCTCTCTGTGTCACTTTTACCCTCTCTGTGTCACTTTTACCCTCTCTGTGTCACCCTTGCCCTCTCTGTGTCACCCTTGCCCTCTCTGTGTCACCCTTGCCCTCTCTGTGTCACTTTTACCCTCTCTGTATCACTTTTACCCTCTCCGTGTCACCCTTACCCTTTCTGTGTCACCCATTATCTCTGTGTCACACTTACCTTCACTGTGTCACCCTTACCCTCTCCTTGTCACTCACTTAAGGACTAATGGACTTTTTCCCCACTGATGTCCGTGATCCAGCTGCTGTCCTGTATAATGCCTTCTATTTTTTATTTAAAAAAATAAATAAATATATATATATATATATATATATATATTAGGCCGGGGCCCCACTGCACTGGCCCTGATGCGAGGGAGTGCAGAATGTGGAGCGGATGCCTGCTCTAGAAGCCACGGCTAAGCTTAGTGGCCACGCAGCCACTAGCGCCCGGGCAGCAGCACATCAGCGCTCTTTCATCCCGTCATGTGCTGCAGCCAGGGTGACAAGCTCCCTGCTCCACTTGGAAGGTGGTAAGCAGGGAGATGTGGGGCGACCCAGCCTTTCATGGCTCCCAGCTCACCATATATATATATATATATATATATATATATATATATATATATATATATATATATATATTTCTAAAATATGGGCTGACCCTGCTAGAAAATGTACATTTTCTACCTAGACTTATGCATATAGATATTCATATATATATATATATATATATATATATATATATATATATATATATGTAATGAACAAACTGTGGCACTCCATGGGTTAAAGCAGGCAAATATATGTTTAATTGGCATTACGGTGTGTGGCATTATGTTTAATGGGCATTACGGTGTTGGCTGTATGTGGAATGGGCATTACAGTGTAAAATTTTGCAGTGCGCCTTCAGCGTGCGCTGTTCCCATTTCGGGTGTGTGTGGGGGAATGATTGTTTAATAATTGCTGCATACTAGAGGGGAGAGGGTAGGGTGGTGAAACGATGGTGATGGCGGTGGGCCACTTGCTTGTGTTGCCCCCCAGGCTGAAAGTTGCCAGCCAGCCCCTGGTAACATCAGTAAATGTATCTGGATTTTGCAGTCAGTAAACCATAATGCTATCTCTTACCAAAGGAAATACTGAATATTTTAGAGAAACAACAAACTGTATAATAAAAAAACCTTGTAAAAGTGTGAAAGTACATACTGTCTGATGACATGCATAGGCATTGGTGCAAAGATGAGGGCTGCAACATGTTTCACAAGCTTGGAGACTTCTGCCAAGTGGTTTAATGATTGCTGCTTGAAAAAATATGATAAGATTAGCCCCAATCACATCGGTGGCTGCATTTTGCATTATTATATACAGTAAGCCCCTAATTGCCTGCCTGCCTATCTGTCTATCCAGGGGCGTAACAAGAGCCTTGTGGGCCCCATAGCAAAATTAAATTAAAAGGGCCCCTCTCCCCATGAAGAAAAAAAAACACATAGGCCTGCGAATTAAATTTGAAAAACGTGCTCCGCACTGCATGCTAACCCATTTACCAGCATAATGTGTTGCAGAACAAGTTTTTATCTGCTGGAGGGGACAGATAGATACAGGGCATTATGGAGGAGAAAGATAGATAGATAAAAGGTGTAGGGAGGGGGTAGATAGACAGTAGGTGGTAGGGAGGTGACAGTGAGATGCAGGACAGTAGGGTGGTGACTGTGAGATACAGGGTAGTAGGGATGGGATACTGAGATGTAGGGAGTGGATAGAATTATGCAGGGAGGTAGGGAGTGAATAGAGAGACGCTAGGCAGTGGGGAGGGCATCGTGAGACGCTATGCGGGGGGGAGGGGATGGAGAGATTCTAGGAGGTGTAGAGGGGATAGAGAGATGCTAGGTGGTGGGGAGGTGATAGAGAGACGCTAGACGGTGGGTAGGGGATGGAGAGACGTTAGGTGGTGGGATGGGGATAGAGAGACGCTAGGTGGTGGGGAGGTGATAGAGAGACAATAGGCAGGTGGGAGGGGATAGAGAGAGATGCTAAGCGGCGGGGAGGGGATAGAGAGAGATACTAGATGGTGAGAAGGGGATAGAGAGACACTAGACAGTGAGGAGAAAGACACTAGGGGATAGTGAGATGCCGGACGGCAACTACGCTCTAGTAACACCAATAATCACCAATTACATATATAGGAACTGTATGACAAATTTTTTGAAATGATACATACAAGTGGGGTATTTACATTTACATAGCCATAAACATTTCCTTACCTCTGAAATCTCCTGGTCAGGCTGCCACTATACAGAGCGAGGCTCTCGACTCTCTGGTCATACTGGCAGACCAGAAGGAAATTACCACCTCAGCCCTCCATTTGTGGTCACTGCGTGGCAATGGTCATGACCCCTAGGTGGCCCAGCGTGGTCACTCGGACTCCCCACTCCACTAGCGCCCTATCCAGCATCAGCTGTCACACTCACCCTCTGCCGGCCATTGCCAGACATCATCACCATGGTCAACAGCCCCCCTCCCCACCTCTGCTAGCCAGTGCCTTACATCAGCACTGCTGTCACCTGCCCCCACCCACCGACTGCTGCCCGACATGATCAGCGCTCATCTGGATACACACACACACCCCCGTGCACCGCTGCGCCGCTACCTGGCATCAGCAGTCATGCGGTCCCCCTGCCGATGGTGCAGACATCAGCACTGCCACCACCTGGAACTCCCGATGCTGCCGTCACCCGGCCGGAACCCCCTGCGGGCCCCCTGTCCGCCGGGCCCAATAGCAAGTGCACCCCCTGCACCCTCTATTTTTACGCCACTGTGTCTATCCATCAATCTTCTTTTCATTATCATCACAAATCAGTGTACATTCATATAGCATACTGTTTATATGACATATTTAATTGTTCTGTTTACACAACCATTCACAAAAACATGTGATTGAGAAAAACATGTTTTCACTGAAAGACAATCCACAGGTTATTCAGATACTTTTACAATATTCTAGTTTTATACAGGGTGCCAAATATAATAGGGTGACAGAATCAGAAAGTGAAAGATTTTTACCAATTTTTTTTTTCTTTTTAAGCGGCAATCATTTAGACGTCAAAACCAGGTTGATTTTGCCATGTAATCGATTGCCCCTTTTAAACCGGATGTCAGACTTTAGCATGGTATGGTGGCTATTTCTGTTCCATTTAATCATATTTAACTGAATATCTGGCAGTTAACTAACATCAAGCATTGGAATTTCAAATATTTGCAGGCAATAATAATAAAAAAAAAGCTAAGAAACAGTAAACCTTTTAGGACAGAATAAAGATTATTTATTACTTTAATTAAATTTGAAAACTGGCATTAGGTCACAAAAGGGTTTTTTGCACAACAAAATGTGAAAAATAACCATAAAAATTCCATCGGCGATAAAGGAACAGCAAAATAAATAGCTGCACCCGTGGGGGACTGTTGTGTTGAAAAGATTGAACCCTTTGGCTGTCACAGCCTGTTAGTCATGGACTCATTTAATATGTCCTGCATGTAATCCGTTTCCAAAAGTTCCCAAAACACTTGATGACATTTATTTTGCAAAGCAGAGTAGATAAATAATATTTCATGATTTAAGAGCTCTACAAAAATAAATATCAGTAAATTTGACTATCATGTTACAATGTGGCCTGAGCATGTATAATATAAACCTTTTAACATAAAGCTTTGAAGGGTCATTTGAAAAAAAACAGCAGAGAGGGTTACCAGCATTACAAGCACATTGCGTCATGCTAAATATTAAATGGTTCATAAGATAAAAATAAGTTATATAAGGCTAGAAGTCCCATATTTATAGCTATATACATACAGTAGATAAACAAGGGGGAAGGGGGTTTAAAAAAACATAGATATAGTGGCTGGTCAGTATAGTTCCACATGAGCTTAACTGCAGGATCCCTGGTTCAGAGCATCAGCAGCCAGGGCCGGCAACAGAAATCTTGGGGGCCCGGAACACTGATATCTCTGGGGCCCCCCAACACTGCATGCACATTTTTATTACAAAGCATATTGAAGGTATTTTTATATTATTAGAAATAAACAGATAATATTTACAATGCAATTTATAAGGGGAGGGCACAGCATTGTGCGTCGTGTGGTTTGGTCCTCTGCGTGATGTCACTAAACTCATTAGTACAGGTAGCCACACAGGTGACTAGGCAGCCATGCTTATGCTTACAGACCCTCAAAGCTTCGGGGCCCTTCAACTGGTCAGGGCCCAGTATGAGTGTCCCCCCTTGACCCCCCCCCCCCTGTCACCTGCCCTGTCTGCAGCAGCAGGGCTGATTAGATCCAGTCCAGGTTTTTCCTAGTATCTGAATATCTCTTCAGGGCAGAGGGTCAATGGGCCTTATTTTAGTTCACTCTTTCTGACAAAATCCTTCTTAGATGGACAAAACCATGTGCACTGCAGGTGGAGCAGATGTTACTTGTGCAGTGAGAATTAGATTTGGGTGGGGTTTTACTTCAAAGTGAGATCTATATTGCAGTGTAAAAATAAAGCAGCCAGTATTTACCCTGCACAGAAACTAAATAACTCACCCCAATCTAATTCTCTCTGCACATTTTACATCTGCCCCTCTGCAGTGCACATCGTTTTGTCCATCTAAGAAGGATTTTGTCAGAAAGAGGGAACTAGACTAAGGCCCAATGTTCCCAATGCCAATTAGTGGCTGGACAACAAGTTTATGGTGTGGGATCTATGCTGGAGGCCTCTGGATTGTTTTTTCACTTGTGAAGCCTGTGAATTTCTGCCCAGAGAATGCAAGTACTAAACTGTAGAAGTGCTTGACAATTAAATGGGTGGTGGAGTCATTAAAATATTATTTGGTGGAGCAAGATTGGTCACACCGTTGCAATGGATACACATGAAAAAGAGGTGAATTCTCATGTGACCCAGTTTTGGCCTTACAGCTATTTGAGTTTGGGGTGCAGCATTGTATGTGGAAACAACACCTCAATGCTGATCCCCTTTGCAGAAAGTTTATAAGCCTGATCCTCCAAGCAACCCTATGGTGAAGCTAGGGGAGGAGGAAGAGGGGGAGGTAGGCTAAATCTGAAAAGTGATGGAGGGCTGTTTACCCAGGCGGATGACACAAGGCGGGTGGGGTAAACTATTTAGGTGCATTTTTTAGTTATATTGTGTATGTATATGTGTTAACTCTTTTTTTACATTTCTATAAAAATGTATAAATCATTCAGCGTGTCCAGTGTTCTTCTTTTTTGGTCAGACATAGCTGTACTCAGAGTCATCTATATACATCATACCTAGCAGCGCAATTGTGTTGAAACCCCCCCCCCCCCCCCCCCTACATCTTTCATCCTTCATGAGCTGGGCTAGCTCATTTAACACGTGCAGCAGCTAGGTTTATACTTATTCGGTGCACACTACAAGCACCTTAAAGGAACATATCCATTTAAATACTAGAGCGCCAGGAATGTGAATTAGCTGGTCCCAATTGGTATCAGTTGTAATTCATAACCCCCGGTTTTTTCCCAAAAATATATGGGATAAATTGGCTAGAGGTTCCCTGTATTTAAAGAACCAGCATTGGGTCCTTGGACTATGTGTCATGTGTAAATACTCCCAGTGCCACAAATTTATTCAACAAACTGTAGTGACCCCAGTTCACATTATGGCAGGCAGAAACTCAAGTTCTCATATGCCGCTGTCCCTCCCATACTGGTGATGTAGCGACAGTATGTATGGAGGAACCCTGGGTGACCGTCCTTCTGGCCTGCTGTTCACTTGGCTCTGTTTGGAATAAGGAACATGGACAATGGGTATTGAAAAGTGTAAAGGTTGGATGAGATGCCACCAGCAGCCATTAAAAGAATCCGTGTGAGAAGGACTACATACAATAATGATTTGTGGTTCTGAGGTGTGTTTCTGATTATATATGAGTAAGGTGGGTGCAGGAAACTGAACATTTCATGGGTGTAGACTAGGGAGGAGGGAAGTAATTATATTAGCAAAATTACAGGGGAGTAAATTATGATGCTGTAGGGAGGAGTTTAATAAGAAGTGTGGTGACAGTGAGTAGGAGAAACATAGATTGTAAATGTAGTAGATGGATGTTCGAAATGTGGATCAGCTATGGTACACTAGGCCAGTAGAGAGTGTAGTAGAAGAAATCATGTAACTTGTGCAGGGCAATAGAAGAAGTGGAATCTCTTTTAGCGGTCCCCTGGCTAGAGTAGAAAGTCTATGTAGCTTTGACATGTGATCCTAGATGCTGACAGTTGAGCTCAATGACTCAGCAGCCAGAGGTGGCAGCACCAATCACAGTCGAACTCAGTGAGCAGCGAAACACAAATTTCCATTGACAGCAATTACAGTTTGGTACTTGTGTACTTTCACTGCTCCCATCGCATGCCATCGTATGCCAAATGTAGTGGCATGCGATGGCATGCGATTTTTGCCATTTTAGCATTTTTTTTTTAAATCGCATGCGATCACATGCGATTTTTAACAGAAATGCATCCAAATGCATTGAAATTAGTATCAAACATGTTCAATGGCCCCCAAATGTCATTTTTGAGGCTGTACCACCCCCACTATCAACGCGAACCCGAAGCTTGGCGATCGCATGCGATTTTTTCCTATACGATGGACATCGTGGGAGCCGTGATTGTACACAAGTGCCGACAGTTTAGCTCAATGGAAGCAGCAGCCAAATGGAGATGGCAATGGCAATGACAATTAAAGTCAATGGGACCAGCAGCCAAACTGATGATAGTAGCAATTACAGTTGAGCTCAGTGGGTCAAGCAACTGACTATACTGTAACTTGTTAATCAGATTTGTTATTGTTGTGTTGTCAGTCCTCAGCGCTGCCCTGTTACCAACAGTATGCACATTCATTGAATGCTTTATATTACTGAGAATACAATAAAGTATAAGATATGGCATAAGGCTGAGCTAAAGTTTAGCTGACTCTCACAGTTAGCTGAATAATAAATAAACTGCATGTAACGTAATCATTAAGAACATCAAGAAATATATTACACTTGCCTGAACACTTGCAACAAAACTATCCACATAAGGTGTTTCTCATCTACTGTAAATAAGATTATTATACATTCTGCCTCCAGGATTGTACAGTTGTATTACTGTAGGTTCAGCAGTTACAGAGCTCTACTCTAGCCAAGAAACCAGCCCATACAAAGGGACTGATTCAGGTTGGATCGTATACGATCCCTAGCAATGCAAATGCAGGAGGAGAGGCATACCATTTCCTTCCTGCATTTTCAATCGCAGTTCTAGATGAACATCGTGACCATCAATCGCGATGTTCATCTGTGACTGCAAGCCTGAGAAAGTTTCACCTTACTCATACTTGCAGTCTCAGAGGACATTGTGCGGCCAAAGAAACTGCATGCGCGACACAAACCATGGCCTTGACACATCCAGGAAACAAGGGCAAAATGGCCCCATTTTCCCCTACACCAGCGGCCTCCACCCTACCCCACGAATGCCTCAGGCAGAGATGTTCAGGTTTCTTAGATGCAATAGCAAGACTCGTTTTGTGCATGCACGGAACAGGTCCTGTATGTGCGCAGTGTACCGATAACCTGAATCAGGCCCAAAGATCCATATCTTTCAGCAGAATTCTTGATTTTAAACCTGATATATATTGCAAACTAGTTTTCTCTATTTTTTAATACCAATAAAATGCCTTGGACATTAGAATAGCAGAACATACTGGAAGTTATATTTGCAAGTGCATGGTGTGTAATAAAAACACTCAAAGGGATCCCTTATTTCTAAATGCTTTGGTGAGTAAATAAAAAAGCTTGAGGGCCTGATTAAGCGATAAACACGAACAAAGTACCATAGCTAGACATTTTGGTGTCCTGTGCTAGAAAAAGAACCCCCCATGTACACACATGTGTGTGTCAAAAATAAAGTGCAGTGACTTCATGGGGAAGGGGCATGACCACAGATTAGTACCAGTTTTATTTACATTATATTGTAGTGCCTGTTAATCACATTACACAGCACAGTATTGTCCATTTATTCACATCACACTCCACAGTAGAGCCCCTTATACACATTACACCACACTAGAGCACGTCTTCCTCATTTTGCTTCTTTGTCATTCCTACTCCTCTGCATTTTTTGCTCCTCATTCCTCATCACCCCCCATCATCATCATCATCATTTCTCCTCATTCTCATCATCATTGCAGCTCTCCATTCCTCAAATCCAATTTCCTCATTCCTCAATATCAATCCTTCTTATTCATGCACATCAGTCCTTCTCATATTCTCCACCCCCCTCCTCAGCTGCTGTGAATTATCATTATTCCTCTTCATCATTACTTCTTCCCCCTTACCCACCCGTGGGAGCTTCTGTGCTGCTAAAGTACCTTCATTGCACTGGGCCAAGGAGCAGCTTCCTGCTAGAAGCCACTAACGCTGTGGTAAACAAGGGGAATGGAATGGGGAGGACCAAATGGATGAAAATCTGCAGCACTGCCTGCTGTAATCAATGTATGTAGCTGCAAGACTATATACACAGCTGCATATGCGCTATGGACTGCCAGCCCCCTAGATACAGCCTTGCACAAACCTGATAGTTTGCACACATTTCCGATATTGCGCATGACCTGTTATAGCCAGTATTTTGGGGCTGGGGTGGGCCGAGTTGTCCAATGCCAAAGACTCTACAACAATATGTTCTGTGTTCATATCTGAATCAGGCTGAGTTCACTATTCTCTACAGTAGTTGATACTTTATGCATGGCCGCTTTGTAAATTACATTATTCTAAATCTTGACATGTGGTTCACTGTTTACTCTCCTTTAGAAGTGATTATATTCCAGTTCTGGATAGTTTGTTACGCTGTAGCATGATTTAATGTCTATGAGCTCAATGTGTCATCAGTGGTTTAGTGGCTGTAGTATGCATCACAGTTGTGCTGCTATTGAGCATTACGGGTGTCCTCTTGGAGTCTTTACTCCTATCCTGAGGTTTTCTCTCTGTTGCCGTCAGCCTCACATATGCATAGTAGATTGACCTGGTGAGGATACAGCATAGATTCTCCAGCTTCACTAGGCCCCATTGCAGTTATACATTGTTAATTGGACGCAATCTGCCACCCTATAGAGTATATGGGGTCAGCAGTAAGCAGAACAAATAGATTAGTACTGGAGAAATCTCTTATTTCCATTATGTAAACCTTTTATTAAATGGAGAGAAGCTGAATTAATTACAATTATCTTAATTTTGAAGCTACTGTTAACTGGACTTTTAGCATCGGTTTATGCTTGAAAAATATATTTGGTCGGAGGCAGCAACGAATTCAAAGAGCCAATGAACATACTACTATAAGACAAGCAACCTTCCTTCCTTTACAGAACTATAAATATTCCATCTGACTGTTTGGTCTCTAAAGCAGAAAATATGTACTCAATGTACTGCCATTAATAGTCTGTACAGCAGAATAATATTTACAATAATCAGATGCTTCTCAAATGATGTTGGTTCTTATATATTTAAGAAATGTTTTTAATTCTTTAAGCACTTACTGTAGCCCCTTTTTTCCAATATGAGGACTACATACAAGGGCATAGTAAGAGAGGAGGGGGCCTATGTGCTGTCTCTGTCCAGACCCCCTTCTCTCTAGCCAGTAGTTTAGTCTGTGGGCAAGATGTAATAGGGTGCGATTTTTTGATCAAAAACTGCAACATTCACGTTTACCAAAAATGTGATCGTGTGTGATTTGCCGTGAAAATGGCACATTTTGGTGTCACAAAAAAATCTTACTTCAAAAATTGCATGCAGATTTTTTCTCATTGAAAACATCAATATCTCAAAGGTAAAAGTGATAGAGCCGCTTCTGAGTATATACACATGCAGCTTTTCAAGTCCGGGGTATAGGAAGAGCATTTTTTTTAAACACCCTGGACTACTACTGGACAATGGGACTAACCTGCGGGGGAAAGTGTGTCAAGGTGAGTATGTATGTTTGCTCTAGGTGTGTGTGTGTTTTTAACATTGGTCATGCTGTGAGACATGCCCCGCATGATGGGACTTGTGGTTTTCCAAGTCCCTGCATGCAAGGGAGGCTTGCTGGGACTTATTGTTCCACAGCTCAATCCAATGTTATATTTTTGTATATTGTTTAAACCAAAACAATCATCCCGGCACCCACCGGCCAGGGGTGACTGGGACAGTTCCGGGCTTTACCCCCGGATGGGAGAAGCCTGGAGGGGGACCCTTCAATGGGGTGTCCCCACTCCCCCAGGGACCCTGTCAAGGGATGACCAGCCAGGGTGTTAATGTGACAGCCAGGAGACCTTGTCTAAAAATTGTCCCCAGCTGTGGTATTACACCGCTCACTGTTGGAGCTCGGTGCTGGTTCCAAAATACGGGGGACCCCTATTTTTTTGTCCCTCGTATTTTTGGAACCAGGACCTGTTCAAGAGCCCGGTGCTTAAATATGGAGCGACCCCAGTTAAGTTTTTCCCCACATTTTTAGGAAACTAGAACTGGCTCAAAGAGCCCAGGGCTGGTATTCCCACACTGTTTATATATATATATATATATATATATATATATATATATATATATATATATATATATATATATATATAATATGATGAATCGAAATTAGTCTTTTCACAGGTTAATCCAACATTTCAAAAGAGACTTTATTCTGGTTATAAGGAAATATATTCCATTTATCGATTTTCAAGTAAAAATCTAAGATGGATACGTTTCCTTATAAATGACGCAGTGTCCTCACTATGGGTCCGGTTCAGATTTATGGTGCCCACACATGGTGCGATTCTCAAATTAATTTTGAACTTTTAACTTCAAAACATATTGCTTGTAGTTCTCATTGCATGTGTTTAATTTGGCTTGCGCTATGCAATGCGCGCTCCTGCATAGTTTATAACACAAGCCAAAAGTATATGCAGGCAGTACTTATATTAACTAGATCACATCACATCTAGTTTAAATTGCACACTGTTGTAGCATATCACATGCAATGCGATCTAGTTCAAAACGCACCTTGCCACATATCGCACAGTGGCGGTTATTTTGGTTGATTCCTCGGACGTAAGTTTGCATCCTTGTGAGTCATCCTAACCCAAGCTTGGGAACGCCCATGAAATGCTGGGCGTTCACATATGCTAATGGGGCCTCTCACCACCCCATGCCCCACTACACCCCCCTTCCCGCCACTGTCCTGGGTGCGTGCAGCCAGCTATCTGACTATTCGCAGTGGGTGCACGCACCCTGCGTGTGCACATGCGCAGAAATGTGCATGTGCAGTAACACGCATGCGTAGTAACTGCGAACGGGCCTGAATAAGGTCCTCTGTGTGTGTGTGTGCAACATTAGAAGCAAATAGAATTTTTTTTTTTTTAAACAGTAATTTTCACTTTGGCAACACCACAGATAAATGTAAGTCTGAACATGCTGTTTCATAGCTTATTTCTAAATTTCAGAGTAAAACAATGTTCCCCATATTTGTTCATTACATGCAAAAGCTACCTTTATTATCTCTGCATGCAGGTAATCAGGGCATAATGTTACCCATTTCCTAATTTTTATGAAACCGGCTCGGACATTAGTATGCAGCCACAGGCTGGGGATTGCTGAGCAGTAGCCATAGTAACATGAAAACAATTCTTTTTTTTTTTTAATCATTCTGTGAACAGTGTTTTAATCTCATTTTTAATCCTTTTACTTCCGTATCTCAAAATGTAATATAAATTAGGCACTAGGGTGTTCGGCTGTTTTTCCCCCCATTGTCAAATAGGGTTCTGTTACCAAAGGATTAGTAATGGGCAAAAGTCTTTAAGGAATGTAATCGCACAATTTTGTTGTAAACTTTTCTTCTTTTAAAGTGAGAGACTTTGATATCTGTAAAACACTAGTAAATGGTAGCAAAACATTTTAAAGTGATTTTTAATGGATTAAAGAGATTTTCTATCTTATGTTTGTTATAAGAATTACTTGACATGGTAGACAACTGACCCTATCAGGTAAAAAAAGGCATGACTGTAAATAATGATTTTAAAACATTTTCTTCCTTTGATGTTGAAAGCAGGAATATATAAAAATATTCCGGAGTTCTTACTATGTCTTTGTACTACCACAGTGTTATTTTTTCATGATGCACGCATTACAGGAATAGGCTTTCTCTGGAGTGTTTAGTGGTTTAGTCGGTGCATTTACAAGAAAGCTACATTTTGTTGCTTTCCTCAAAGATGCCATAAGCTGTTGTATATATATTCTGCCAAGGAATTTATATGATGTGGTTTACCACATCTGAAAATGTAGAATCAGGAATCATGCACAACTAAAGGCAACTTGTTACAATAGTGGTGCCCTGTAAAACTAATAGACACATACAGTATAAAGAAATACAAATATGTAATACAATTTTCTAAAATATTGTAAGGCTGGATTGCTAAATTATGTCTTTCATTTATAAAATACGATTATAATTTATTTGTATCACTATTGTGTTCACTGAATACTGGTACAGTTTTTAAAAGTCCCCAATGTATAATATAGAATTGGATATTTGTCATATATTTTACTATAATGTTAAGGGGCCTACATACAGTGCAATTTCAGGGCGTTTTATAAAGCTTAGTACACACGGGGCGATTCCAGCAAGAATTGTCTGGGAAATGGTCGCTGAACGACCATATCCCTATGCATACAGGGTCACTGTCGCTGGAAGCGCGCTCCCGTAACCAGCACTGCAATGGTAGCTGGTTGCAGGAGCATGTTCCTGCGACCAGCGGCTTCCTCTGGCAGAGTGTCTCATTTTCATCAAAAACCATCGCTGGTCGCTGTTGAAGACGGGACACTCAGCAATTTGGTCGCTGAACGATATGTCGCACAACGATATATCGCTCGGCGACTAATCACTCCGTGTGTCCAGAGCTTAAGCGATCGCACTTGATCTGCTATATTATTTGTTTCCATTTTGAATGGTGCTTTGTAGAAGATTTCTGTGGCATTAGATACATGTTCTGCTCCAAATTACTTCTCTGTATCAAGTCTTTGTTTTATTTTTGGTAATGTTTGGAATTTGTATGGTTTGTATGAGAACTAGTTATAACTATTTTGGTTGTAATAGTTATATTTGTGATTTGTATTTATATAGCTAGATATGTGCAACTATAAAGAAAATTGCTAAATTGCAATGTTAAATGACCCCTTTACAGTCACATGAAAGATTAGCCAGGAACAGCACTCATGAATTGCGATGCAGCCCGTATAATATTATAGTGATTATAGTGTAGATGAGAAATATTCTGCATCTGTCATGCTGGAATTTGATATATACAGCTGTGCTCATAAGTTTACATACCCTAGCAGAATTTGTGATGATTTTCTGGACATTTGTCAGAGAATATGAATGATAACTCACAAACTTTTCTTTCACTCATTGTTAGTGGTTGGGTGAAGCCATTTATTGTCTAACAACTGTGTTTACTCTTTTTAAATCATAATGACAACATAAACTACCCAAACATTGGGTGACAATTTGGCAGCATTGAATTATATTAACTGTAGGTCTAAACTAGAAGCAAGGTTTAATATATAACATATTTTTGCTGTGTAGTGACTATAGATACTGAGATACTGTCAGTTTGTTACTTCATATTGTTAGATCATTTTGTTAAATTAACGGCACTTGATACACTGTATGGGGACTGATTCGGGTCCTGACGATGAAGCAGCACATGCCGCAAAGTACAGATTAGTCGCACTGCAGCATCAAACTGTCCATCTGATGGGGGGAGGGGGGACTAACAACCTCCATTTCCTAAAATTGAGGCGTTCTCCATCTAAAAACAGCAATGTCCTAGATTGTTTATAACAGCTGTGGTAGACAGCTTGTATGTCCCCAATGATTACTCACCTGGCCATTGGGATCACAGATGATTTGATGATGTGTCCTAAGAAGCAGCATTGATCAGCAATGCATGTATAAGGTGTGACACCTCCTTCTGCATTAATATATTTGTGCTATAACTGCTCATACTTGCCTACTTTTGAAAAACAGTTTCAGGGAGATTATAGTTGGTAGTAAAATGTTGCACAGTGCCCCATTGAGGGCAAAGGGCGTGTCTAGTTCCATATATGGAGAGATTGTTTAAAGAGATTGTGAACGTGGCACCTTGAAGTGTAGGTGTGTATTGCTATATATGAGAGGAATCCTGTATAATGACTTATATCCAAATGTAGATGAGCCCTAAAGCAGTTAGTAAGAGCTACTATTCTCACTAAAGTGCTGGGAAATGGTGCTGACGACTCAATGTAAATCTTTCTATCTCTCATTCCTTTTTTGCCCAAAAAATATAAGTGTAATGTGGGTTAGGTGACTTGAGGGAGATTGCTAGACTAATGAGGGAGAGAGGAAGATTGCTGCTATAGTATTTCAGGCAGTCTCCTGCAGAATTCAGGAGGGTAGGTAACTACTGTATATCACTGCTGCTTCCATATGAGCAGCAGCAATAAAACTTCCAGCAAAAAAACAAAACCAGGTGGCGCTTAATAATACATACACAATTAAATATAATATGTTTGTTTATTACATACAATATACATTATGGTTTAAAACTTCCCGGCGGTATGCATATAGAATATGCATGAACACAATGCATACAACAAACCATATAATGGTAAAGCTAAGGATAAAAGGCAGAAATATACATAAATCAGAGTCCCAGAGCACTTTTACACCTAGTTGTTAATTTTCTGGCACTAAGTTCCACAGAAATCCAAAAGGCAGATGTATATAGATTCTATGACAATCAGTTTAGCCCACTAATCTTATTTTGCTAAGAAGTAGTGTGTCCAAATGTATAGGGTAGCATATACCATATGTAATGGTATATAAATTCTTACAATTAGGTGAATCTACTCTCCAGCATTCAGCAAAGAGGCGGGTACAAACAGCATCTCAGTCACATATGCTGTGACTGTCTCCAAAGTGGTACATACTCCAAATATTAGCTGTTATGCTGGGATCAAATGATTAGCAGTCCCTGCATTGAAAATACGTTGTTAACATACCACTTACTTGGGCAGCAGATGTCGCGGCCTGTTGATACTTACTGTTGGTGCAGGCAGGTGTTGGTCCCTGTCTGCAGCTACTGCCAGTACTAGCAATAATACTCAATAGCAGGCCACTTACAGGAGATTTTGTGGGGACCAGTGTTCTTAAGACGGAAAAAAAAACCTGTGTCCTTAACGCGTTTCACCGCACAGCAGGGCAACTTTACCTAAGGGCTGGAATATTCAGCAGTCAGAGAGCAGTGGTTTTATACCTGCTCATCAGGTGTATCCAAGTGCTAAAGATTTAACCAAGCCATACTGTAGCTCCTCCATCCACATTTGAATTACTCCTATTTTTACTTTCTTTTTTTTTTACTATATATTCCAGCAAGGAGAGACATATTTGTTACCTCAAATTTTTCGGCCAGCTTGGCTAGTATTGTTTTCTTTGATTGTACCTTCCAACTACAAACGCTGTTAATTTGTACTACTCTTCTGCTTTTTTGGTTTACTCTGCCAAGTTTCCAGAGAGCCTTTTCAAATGTCCTCAATCGGATATTCATTTGTAATCTTAAAATAGCTATGTTAAAGTTAATTTAATTACATAACTGTTAATAATTATCCCCACATGTGTAGGCTTATTCCCTAACAATATTCAAAATTCTTAACAACACAAAATCTAGGGCATTTCATTTAATATGGGAGTAGCTGCACTGCTGAAAATAAAACATAAGCCGCTTGTAGGACAAACCTAAAGAGGCTTTTTTTGCAGTGACCCATAGCTAATGTGATTAGGGAAAAAAACAGCTAATCGCATGTAGCCTTGTATCTCAGCATAAGCCAATGAATGAGTTATTTACCTATTAATGATTCAGTGGTCTTGGGATTTATGAAAGCCTAGGGATAATTCAAATGCTATAAGCACATCAATCATACACTTCAAGTTTACCTGCAATAAAATGTCTCTTTTGGAGAGCTAACCTTCTGTTACTAAACAACCAATGACTATGAATATGTTTAATTAACATAGGAATAAGTGCCTCACTCTTGGTCCTCTACCAGAACACTGTAGCATTACTCAGCCATTACCATATTCAGAGGGTATGCTAGAAGATGAAAGAACTATCTGCCACATAAGACAGCTATTCAAGGGCCCAGAGACTGAGTCGGGCTTTACAGAGTCCTGTTTTCTTTTTGTCTGGTTGCTGTAGGGAAAACACAAACATCCCGTATAAGCTACTTACAAATTAGGAGAACGGTAAAGCAAATTAATTGCAAGACAGCTGCCTCAGTGAAAAATAAAAGCCTATGTGTAAAATGGTTTGCTATGGAAAATCTTAGCCGTAATGTTTTGCTTACTTGGAAAGCAGGTTGAATAAAAAAACTTAGAAGAATAAACAGGCCGAGCTATTGGTCATAAAATAGTTGCAATATTGAATGCTTTCGAAAATGTTATTTCATATACAGAAGCTTTTTTTAACCCCTTATAAGAAATAGATACCCACAATGAAACTTTGTGGACCACTTTGCTATTTTAATCAAGTTAGATTTCTGCTGTTTTGAAGTCATTTTAATTATTAAAGTACATTAGCTTATTTAAGAAAGCTTAAATAGTTTTAGAAGAATTGTATTTTTAAAAAGGCAGTAGTAATACAGGTTGAGTATCCATTATCAAAATAGCCAGCCAATCAGCTCCTACCTGCCATGTCATAGACTGTGTTTGAAAAATGTCAGACAGGAACTGATTGGCTGGCTGTTTATCACTCTCAATTTTATCACTTTTGAAGCTTAGAGAATCTGGCCCAGAATGTCCTATTTCAAAGAATATATATAATTACAATATGTGCCACCTGTCCAATGATTACTTTCTGTTCCCTCTTTCCAATAATAATTTATATTTGGGACAATTTTTAAGTACTTTGTGATCCCTTTAGTTTTTGTAATACATATTAAGCTTTATAAGTAGCCCCATAATTTCTGTTGTGTAATTAGTAGTTTCCCTTTACTGTATGTTGCTTTGTTGATCCAATGTCAACTGTTTTAAAAACTAAAAAAACTAAAACAAAAGAAGCAGTCTATTTGACAAAGTAAAGTTCCAAACTATGCAAATGAGTTAGCCTTGGCAAGCCCACCTACCTTATAGATAGACAACCAGGCAGCAGTGTTCTCTTATTGCCAATAACATATGTTTGCCCACCCACCCCTAGAATTAGTAATTTTCCAGAAACTGCAGGCAGGTCGACTTAAATCGCATGTGATCTATGCTCTATACTGGTGAAAACAAGTGCCAATTGAGGACACCATTGCCTCAGGACTGACCTGGACCAGTGATTCATTACAATAACTGCAACATTTTCAGTGTATAACCTTCACAATTTAAGAATCATTATTCAGCTTGTTAAACTGAAAGATAGTAAGAAAATGAAGACAAAACGATCATCCAAAAGAAGGTAGAGTTAAAATGATACAAATAAGTACATTTACTATAGATGAGAAACGTGTTCATAACAATGTTTAAGTGTTTAACGGATGTGTGCAGATTTTCAGACTATACAGGAATGATTTTGGAACCATTTCCCCAGATAGATGTGCTCCAAGTTGTTCAGGTTAATAAGATTCCTGTGAGCTCCAAATTGCAAATAATGCCATAGATTCTCAATTACAGTATTTCAGGGTTTTAATACAGCTGTTTATGCGGTTAACTGTTACCCAAGTCTCTGCTCTGCTACTGACCGCTGTAACTCCTGCAGAATGATTGTTGGCCTCTTCATTTTTTTATTATTCATTATATCCTCTACGCCACGATAATTGACCCAACAGTGCCCACTGTGACATCCAAGCACTTGTAATGTATATTGCTTCTTACCCTTTTTCTTATTTTTGCATTTGTATTATGTTATCTGTAGCATCTTTGTAATGCTGTGTTCATTTTCAAAGCTGTTCTTCGTATTCACTAACTGAATAATACTTCCTTATCTATTGTTTGTTCTTTCATTCAGAGATTACAGTAATTACAGTATTTTAATGATGACGATGATGAACAGCAGTGATAAGGAAATTGTATCATTTTGCATTTGTTTCTTACCAGTGCTAACATAGAGCTACCACAACAATTGGGTTGGAAACTTATTTTTTTTTTTGTTAAAACTGTTTTGGTTATTTAGGGCAATATCACCTTACAAAATTATATATTAAGTTTTTGGGGTATATTTATCAAAGATTAGAGAGAGAGATAAAGTGAAAAACAGCTGCTGTCATTTTCCAAACACAGCCTATAAAATGAGAGGAGCTGATTGGTACTTCATCTCTCTCCACTTTAAACATCTCGCCCTTAGTGTTTTGAAATAAATGATAACACAGAGGGTGAAATGTAATAGGATGATAGATTCAGAAAGTGAGAGATTTGGGAAGAAATCTCATTTTTTTTTAAAGCGGCAATCATTTACACTGCAAAATCAAACTGGTTTTGGAATGTAAATGATTGCCCCTTTAAAAAAAACTGGAGATTTCTTACCAAATCTCTCACTTTCTGAATCTCTCATCCTATTAAATTTCACCCAGAGCATCATTTCAGTATGAGATTTTATATCCAGTAAAATTCTAGTATCCTTCAAACGTCTCACTGTTGTGGCGCAATGCATCTCTTGCTGTAACATTGTGGCTAATAAGGCAGTCTTTATGTGTCCAGTATTTACACCAGTCATTATTATTTGTTATATGGTCATTAGATCGACACAGTAAACTTCAACATACTTTGGGTTGACCACTGAAGGTCGACAGGGCTGGATCAAGGATAAAATGACAGGGGGGCACCATGATAAAAGAGGGTTTGGGTGGGGGAGGGGTGGTGTTAGTGTTTCCAGTGTACATGCTAAGAGAGCGGCAGAGAGAGGGTGGGAATGGGATTAAAAATAGGCCCTGGCATTTAAAGTGTGCAGGCCCACCATAGTGACAAAAGTGAAGGATGTAGTTGTGCGCGCGCCGCATGGATTGAGCTAAAATTCAAATAATGCCACATGGATTGTGTCAAAATTCACATAATGCCACATGAATTGAGTCAAAATTCACATAATAACATACTGAATTGAGCCAAAATTCACATAATGCCAAATGGAATGAACCAAAATTCACATAATGCCACATGGATTGTGTCAAAATTCAAATAATGCCACATGGATTGAGCCAAAATTCACATAATGCTACATGGATTGAGACAAAATTCATAAAATGCCATACCGATTGAGACAAAATTCACATAATGCCACACGGATTGAGCCAAAATTCACACAATGCCACACAGATTAAGCCAAAATTCACAATACGCTTCATAAACAGGGACATTGTCCACCAAAAGCGCGCATTAAACATTTACACCATAATGTCCATTACACGTTGTTACACGCCATTATGTCCATTATGTATTATGCCAAACAACATAATGCCTATTAAAAATTATGCTACATAAGTGCTGCTTATATACATGCTCATTGCCAAGAGTTTCATGCTCATTGCCAGAGGTACCATGCTCGTTGCTATGTGGGATTACATGCTCATTGCCAAGGGGGAATACATGCTCACGGTAAATGGGGGATAGCCGCCGCCAGGCAGAAGTGATAGTCACTGACAGTGGCAGAGCCTGGCTGTATTCAGGTCCCAGCTATTTGAAATAATACCCTTTTCACACCATATGGACCTCATATAAAAAACAATCACACCGATCCCCACAGATAACAAAAATAAAATACATTGGCCTTTTACATGAAAAGAAGAGACCAGTAAATAACAGTTGAACTGGTGATGGCTGTAAACTGGGTTGGGCATCTCTAGATCTGGGGGCACACTTGAGAACAGCTCAAGGCACACAGTACAGTGGTTGAAAAACACTGGTCTAGGGCAACAGTCAAAAAGGTCAACATGGGTTTTTCACTTTTCTTTGAGCTTTCAACTAGGTCGACCTTAAGCATGTCAACCTATTTCAGGTGTAGACCTAGCCCATGCCGTCCTTCATTGGTGGACCCAATGTATGTCAACCTTCAGTTGATCGACCCAATAACCCATACCCTTTTTTTCAAACAATGAGTCTGTCTGTCTGTCAGCCTGTACAAAACAGATCTGACTCGTTTTACACGTTTACTTGTTTTCATTCGTACATGAATATGGTTCTGGCTGCCTTAGCATTGCGCCGTAGGCCGGGCATTTTCCAATGCTCTTCTCTATATAAATTGTTTCTGTAATTATATGAAAGGAGAAGGGAAAATGAGTTGACATGCAGTTGTGCACACGTACACCACTGAATGATTACTGGTTATTAGGAAAAATAAAGTACTGTAGTAACAATGTAACTTTTGGTAAGTATTTATTACAAATGGTATTTTGTCAGTTTTACTAATCCTTTAAGCACATGTTATTGTAAGCCCCAAAACACAATTTGGATGGAAAATAAAAACAAATATTTAAAATTGCATAAATCATTGGCAGCGCAATAATACTACCCATTCATAATGTCATGCTGGACAATGGACCCTTGAGAAAAAATTTTTTAGTTAAAAACTGGTCTTGAAAACTAGGTAGAATTTTTTTTTTCCCTTTCATCACTGGTTATAAAACCTCCACAACTATTATTAAAGACCATTTGCAATGAGATTTGAAACATGGCTCCAATAAATAAAGCCCAAGCAATGGTTTTCTGCATAATAATGAGACATGGCAGCTATATGTGACAACATATAGGCATGTATTGCTTGTCTTGGTGCATGTACATTGTATCTTACAGGGGATAACCGCAGGCATGCCGAAAATATGGTCTTATGGATGCTCTCAATTATCTGTTTTACAAACTTAAATTCCTAGATTTATGTAGAGTACCATGCAGCAGATGTGCTGTATAATCCCCTCAGTGCCACAGGGATTTCTTATAAATCATATACTTAAATTGGTCCTTAACCCTTTGTGAAAATATTTGCACAACATGTGCCACAACAAAGCAATAGAACTGCCACCCAAATCAATGTAAAATATTGCCCATTAATAAGTGTTCAGCCCCCAAATGATGATGTTGGATAACAGAATGTCTGACACAGCCTAATTCATGTTTGTACACAGTGCTGATGGTAACACAACTGAGCGATTATCAGCAAACTGCACATGCACCACTAACACACTGCACATGTGTAAAAGAGTTATTGACCAGAATTTAACGAGAAGTGTCGGCAAAAACTCAGATGTGCCCCTGCCATTTTTGGGATGTGTATCTGCTTTCAGCTACAATCGTGTATGTAGGGAAACATGGGTAAATAAGTGCCAGCAGATAGTGGACCTGATTTAGAGATGATGCTAATGCCGCTGCAGGTGCAATTTTGTCCGCAACATTGATATCAGCAGGTGAAGCTGCCGACCAGAAATGAAAAGAGGCATCCACCGGAACGGATTGGCAATTGTGTACACAACCTACAGTATACATAAGAACAAGGAACATCAAGCTTAAGGGTACTCCTATGGATACGCAGATTGGCCCCGGCAGTAGTCAGGCAGGCACCATGTTTTTGTATGTTAGAGCTCACAGCTGACATTAGATACACACCCTGAAAACGTGCCTGTGTTTTTACAACCCACCTGTGTTTTTACAACCACTTCCTACTAACACCATATTATCACCCCCAAAAGGTCACTTCCTGTCAATCACTTTGCGATGAAATGCTCATTGCATGCAGGATTGCATCAGCACATGCCAATCATTGCTCAGTTCTGTCGAACATTGGCTTTGCGTACATCATCAGGCCCAGTGTCCTAGCTGTTTGAGTACTATAAAGCAGTATTTGGAACCACTGGCCACGCACAAGACAAATTGCACAGAAAGTACTAATTTGCATGATCTCATCACAATGTGGGTCACTACCAAAATCTGAGATGTGTGATTAACATTAAGGCTCAAATTCAGTTGCCAATGGTTTTGTTTAATGTGCATCATTATGAGTCAATGATGCAACTTTTCCTATACATTTCGAAATTCGCCTTAGGTTAGTGCAGGTATCAATGTGAGCTAAATCTCTCTGAACATGTTACATTTGCCCCACCTGCAGTGCCCAGGGTTTTTCCCATTAGAGAAAGATTTTGCCTTTGAAATCCTTACTTAGGGCCTTATTCAATATGACTTGCAGTTTTGTGAAACTTTGCAAAACTACAATTCCTGATGGCAGGTGGCAAGAGACCTCTCAGCACAGAGCAAGGCCACACCGCAGCTGCAAGGTCCCACCCCATGGTATATGCCCACAAAATTTTGCTGGTACTTTACATCGCTATTGTCATCGTCCCACAATGATCAGCCACCTCCTCCCTCGCATAGTTGCTGCACCCCCCCCCCCCCCCATAGCTACTTAAAATGAGGTTGTGATATGACAGCAGTTTAAGTGCTGGCGCACACGCACTACCACGTTCGCACATGTGTGGCTCTCCAAAAATCACCAATTAGTGGTTTTCAGAGATTTGCAGGCCTTGTTGAATCAGGCTCTTCATTTTGGATTGCTGCCCCATGAGTAGGTGAAAAGTAGAGACACATCTTTGTAGAGGTTGACATTTTGTAACCTTTGGTACACACTTCCCAATGAAAAATTATACACTTAGGGCATTTAAATGCATTATTTGGCCAATAATGCAAATGTTTAGGTAACTATTTTCTAAAAAGGTAAAATATAGGGTTGAATTTTGTGGAAATAGAATTTTGGGGTTTTGAATTTGTTTTTCCCCCAATAATAAAAAAAAAGTGAAAACCTTATAAAACACTGTACATGATACCGTACTGTACATGATGCTTTACTGTTAAAATGCTTTAACCCCTTCAGTGGCACGCCTGAGAATTTTCCAGGTTTTGCTCCAGTGCTCAGGCTGGCAAACCTGGAAAATTCTCAGGTGTGCCACTGCCTGCGCTCCCTCCTGCCGGGCAGCACCGCACACAGCTGCAGCGGCTGCTAAGCTCCTGCTGCCCGGCCCTGCCTCCCTCCCTGGCTGTGTGCGGGGTGACCTTGCAACGTCATGCCACACACAGCCGGGCAGCGGCTGATGGACAGTTCAGCGGCGCTGCACGGTCCCAGGGTTGCAGTGGTGGGTTTCTTTTAGGGAGCGCTCACCAGAAAAAACTCACCCAGTGGGGAGCGCTCCCTAAAAAAACACCACTGAAGGGGTTAAATCTCATTATCAACACGTTATTATCCAGGGTTCAATCTCATAATATCCCCATTCTCATTGTCAACATTTTCAATGTCAGACTCTCATGCTCAATCATTATGTGATAATATTAATGCAACATGAATGTATAGTTACGATTTATATACAGAATGTCACTGGTAAATTTAATTTGAAAATGGGCAAAGAATTGCATAATTATTGTAGAAGTTTAGCTTTATTCTTTTAAATTGATCTGCTTTCAAGTTCTTCATTCTGAAAATAATTTACAAACATTTCTCAAGTGAAAACTTTTGCTTTGCTTATTAATCCTTTGTCATATAATCAGATATAATTTTTTTTTTTTTAAATGCAGAACACTACACTGCTCTAGCTTTCCATAACCCCAATCTATTTTTACATGAGGGCACAGTGACCTCTGCAGAACTTACATTGTATTTAGTGCATGCTCAGAGAAGCCCCAAGTAGGCATCTGTGTATATGTTACACCAGCACATGTTCAAAAGAAGCACCTGTGCTGTTCTGCATGTACTGTAATCTAGCAAGGGTGACCTTGCACCTTGTAAATTGGCAGCAATGATATCAAAAGTGTGTGGGCTAACTGGATATGATACAATTTATTTCTGTAGGCAGGGTGATGGGTCTGTGTCAGTTTGAGTGGTGAGTGTGACTAACCCATTATAGTTATATACAAAGCCAGTGGTATTATAATACCAAAAAAAAAAAAAAAATGCTTCATTTAAATTGTTGACTAGTTTAAAAGTGTCTGGAAGGTAGAATTTTGATATGACCTTTACACTGTGGTGTAGTGTTCCTCTCTGCACATTTAGGCACAATTTTAGTTTGTGGAGGTTTTTCCCAAGAACAGATAGACACCTTGAAATAAGGACAGGCTAGATTGTACTCTATACTTTCCCACTTTCCTGGAACATCCAAAATTTAGGACTTCCAGGAGAATGAGAAATAATATTGTCTTGAGTCTAAAGCTGGCCATACATTACAACGAATGAAATCTTTAAAATTGTGTAATATACTGATTATTTAGTATTAGAATCCATTTCCTTGAAACACAGAGAAAAGCAATTTGATCCAGCATCACATGGCAATGTGTCAGTCTACCTATCATGCTGACAATAGTTCCTGTAAATGCCTTTTTGGGGTATGTGTATGTTTACATACAGTTATACTTCTATTCACTGATCAATAACATAAGTCAGATTTGTATTTTGAACTGAAGCCAAGTGTGATGAGCCTGGCAGTCCTCGAACTACAGGACTACTCTATAAAAGTATGCAAATCTTTCACAACATGTTTGGTTCCTAGAGGACACATGCAACTAATTTCATGATGAATACCCATTACAGCTGATAGCAGTAAAACGTAAGCTTAGTAGGTAATCGGAAGCAGACGTCTTTAGTTGTGTAAAGGGAAAGCATATGGATTTCATAGAACTACTTACAAACATCTTTGCCATGGAAAATAAATTATTGCTAATTACTGTACCTAAGCTCATGCTAGCCTTGACTGCGAAGTCCTTCAGTATCACTTTATAGATGCCATTTTATTGTATTGCTATAAATATTATGGAGTTGTTGTATGTACACTAGCAGGTGATCTCTACTGTTTGCTTTGCTTATAGCTACGACCGAGAACAGAACTGGACCAAGAAATCCTCAGCGACTGTCTCACTATTCAACCTCTGCAGCCAGCAACATCACCACAAGATCCCACAGAGAATACACTTGGAAGGTCTCCTGGCCCTGTGCATGATGTATATCCAGGTAGGATATATGTATACGCTCCATTAGATGATATCTGTATAAATGTTCTCATGCCATCGCTTGAATGTTATGAAGACTATAGTATAAGACAGTAAGTAATAGTACCACCTACTGTAAATGATTGCAGTCGCATTCACTTAAATGGTGACAAACCTCCTCTGTGGCTTCTAATAAGCTAGTTATTTACACTAAGCAGTACAATAATGTCAGATATGGGACACACAACACTGGTTTGCGAGTTTGACCAGTTAATGCAGTTTAAAGCTACTTACAACGTGGTCATAATATCCAGGAGGCATTTTACAGTACAGCAGGTTGTCCCTTTTAATATCAGATATAGGTTGTCCCTTTTAATATCAGATATCAGAGTTGACCGTCCATAAATCATATCTAAATGACAATCCATATTCATCTCCTGCTTGTGCTTTATATTAGCAACGTCATCATAATGGTCACATCAGTAGAACAAAAGAGTGGGAGACAGTGACCCCCCCACACACACACACACACACACACACACACACACACACACATACACACACACCAGACGGCTCCCTGCAGCTGGCATCTTATGATGCAGAGGTTCTCTAATGATGTCAGGGACAGTAGGCCAGGGAGCAGTTGAGTAGTAGGAGACACCGCGCTGATTAAGTACCGTAGGTTCAGTTTGCTTTACTTTGCTTAGGAGCTTACTGCTTCAAAGCTTGTGGAGGCAGACTGTAATTGAGGAGTAGATTTATTAAGCTTGGTGAAGTGATGATGTGGCTGGTACTTTATCATCAGCCAATCAGCTCCTACCTCTCATTTTTCAAACCAAGCCTGTAACTTCACAGTTAGGAGCTGATTGGTCGGTGATAAAGTACCAGCCACATTATCACTTCACCGAGCTTAATAAATCTGCCCCTGAGTTCCTGTATTATATGTACATAACTCTGCAATACTGAATTACTTCTACAAAATAGGGGAGGTGGATTCCAGTTTGGTGATTGATCATTTTTGAATATACATATCCCCTTATCACACACCTATGGCCGGTTTTCCATTTTATGTCGGGAAAATGAATTTCATGATCTTTGTTTCAAGAAATTTGTCTTAGCAAATCTTGGGCATAATTCAGAATGGATCGTTAATCAGAGAATACGAGTGGACTGCGAGCAGAAAGCCGCCGCCCAGACGAAAATAAAAAAATGCTTCTTGCATGCCCCATGTAAGAGAAGGGTGAATATGGGTCCCATATTTGCTCCGGGAAAGCATAGCTCTTATGCAGCTCCTGGGCAGTTGCTCCGTTAGCCACTTTCTGCGTACGATTTCTGTACAGCAGGGGCCATGTGCTACATATTTGTTTTGTAATCAGAGACACAAACCTGAACAAAGGTTTCATTTATTAAGAAATTTTGCCCTGCAGGAAAACTATAAATCACACAACAGAAGAAAATCTGTGCTTGGGAGTGATCTGGAATTCATACGTGCATACAAAGTCATAAAAGTGTACGGTGGAGCGAGTTAGCCATGAACAAGCTGGTAATAACAGTTTACGAGTGGTTAAAGCTTTTCATCAATTAAGCATCAAATGGGAGGGATATATATTTTACGATTCTTACAGCATTGGAAAATCTTATTTTATGTGATTTTTTTTTTTTAAGGGGTCGATGACCAAAGCAGTCACCACTACAGACAGAACTGTCCTTTTCTGAATCATTCTGACTTAAATATAGAAAATAGAACTTAGATTTCAACAATTTCAGGTCTACTTTGTGGTTTTGAAGCTACCCTTTGCTTTATATTATGCATAGCTGAGATATTAGTAGTAGTCTCTAAATTGTTTTTCATAGCAACGACAAAAAATAGAGGACAAAAAATGAATATAAAAAGCAAGAGACGCATAAAATAATGTAAAAGTGGCATCTGATCATATGGTTACAGTGACAGCAGGGGTTATTCGGACCTGATTGCTGGGCTGCAAATTCATAGGCCGGCCAATTATTGAAGTACTGTGGATGATCTGATCTGTGCATGGTCCTGTCAGTCTCGCCTGCCAGAAGCAGGTCTATTTTTCTTGCGATATTACATTTGCGATTTTAATGTTTCAATGAGAATACATCTGAATGCAATTTTAGAAGTGCGATTGTTTTGGTCACAGCATTACGTGCCATTTTTACCAAAAATCGCACTCTACTACATGTGTGCTTTTCTGTAAATGTGCGATTTTGTCAGTTTTTGCCCCCCAAAAATAAATTGCACATTCTGAAAAATCCTACTACATCTTGCCCATAATGTGCAATTGTGATAGGATATCCAGCCAGGCCATACTGCTGTCACACTCATGTTAACCCTTTGCTTTAATTAATAGTAGCTTTGCCTAGTAATATCTTTTTAATCTGGCTAACAAATTGTTGATGCTATAGGCAAGAGCTTGGTTCACTGGTACTTTCCTACAGTATTATTAGTACATTAGCAAAACATTTTTTCTTGCTTGTCACACATTTCAGATTACTTTACACATTACAATCGCTGCTTAAAAGTTTGTAAGTTATTCAAGAGTTATTCACTCTGTACTGCCTTTCTCATAGAGTTCTTTAGTCGTGCCCATTGTAATGTATAGGCACACTGGGCAGCTCCCCAAGGCCCCACAATTTTACTGGCCTCCAAGCAGGGGCAGATGGGGGTCACACAGTCAAAGCGGCTAGGCACAATTCTGTACTTGCCTTCAAGCTGGCAGCCAGACAGTGAATGACTATCAGTATACTGATTGTAGGTGACTGGAGCTATCATCAATCATTGCTTTGGCCAGCCACCTTTGAAAAAGCCACAGCTAGTGGTGAAACGCTTTAGTAGTATGCCTTCAGACCTCCAGGATTGGACCAAGAGCCACTAACAACTGCCAAACTTAAATTATGCTGCCATTTGTTTGGGGATACCTACAGGACCAATTGTGGTCACCTACCAGGACATTCAGTAGGCTACTACCTCCAGGTGGGCTTATCACCTCAGGAGGTAGTAGAGACACTGCATCCTTGGGCTAATACCCAGAGGAACTACTGTGCCCCCCCCCCCCCCCCCCCTAACCGGGACATTTCACCAGACGATTCCAGATGAGCCCCAGCATATACTGGGTTATCAGAAAGGGGAAACTACCACACTGAGCATTAAAGTTGCCAATCTACATCATCCTCCAGCGGCCAGCGGGGGCCCCGCAACACTAGAGAGGATGTGATTCTTCCCCCATTGAAACATCATCACAAAAACAGCGGCACCAAAAATTTGCAGTCAGGTAAAGTGTACTTACCTTCGATTGGACTACCAAAAAGTCACAACTTTTTCTTGGCTCCAACATCTTTCCTGCGAGTTAGATACCCTCGTTTTTAATAGTTCTCAAGTGTAATTATTATATGTATGTGTGTTAATGTTATTGTTATTTTATACAGAATTGTATTACATATAAAAGGATTATTCAATTATTGATTGAGTCCACTTATTCTTTGTAGTTATAGCGCTGCTTCTTTTTTTTTTCCTATTACTTTGGCCAGCGCCTATACAGCAAAAATTATAATTTATCAATTGACAAGGGTAACCTTTTGACACCTGAATTTGATTTTTTTTCACTTGATATTAATGAAATCATGTGTTTCTTTCGTTCTGTGGTCAGTATAAAAAGACTCAGAGCACAGGAGGAAATATTCAGCTATTTACAAGCGTGCAATGTTTTGTATGTGATTGTAAGTCATGCCCAATGCAGTCCTCACATGGGGAAATCTTTGTAAGACATGGAGGCAGCTGGTGACCACTTTAACCGTGTGGGAGCGGGCGGACTTGGGGTCTGAAGCATTCTCTGCATGGGACAAAGTCAAGGCTCACTAGGCCATGTCCCCATCATTCTGTTTTTTCCTTCAGTCTGGGGAAAAAAAATCAGCCCCCATACCCAGCATGTACATATTATTTAAAGAAAATGGGGAGTATGAGTGTGGCCATGTCTTCAACTTGCTTGTGACTTTCCCCTAGTACCCCAGAACATCGCTGCTTTCTACAGCCCTGTATAGTGTCATTATTCCATCACTGTTTATAACCTTATTCCATACTATAGAAGACTATCTGCAGTATTTGGAAAACAGTGTAAGTGTGTGTGCTAGAGAAATGAGCACTACAGTATATTTTGTCATTTTGCAAACCATTAAGTGATTGATATTTTATTGAATACTTTGACATTTATGCAAGGCATAGATAAATATATATGAATATATACAGTATGAAATATATATGAAACTGCAGGAAATATTAAAGTCATCTATTGATTGCACTGTTAGCCGGAAGTTTCTGGATGTGCTTAGCATAGGTAGTGTAGACACAATTTGACTGTCTGGTTGTGAACTGGAATTTGACTAAAGTCCTTGCTACTGTAAATGCAAAGGCACAAAAGCATATGAAAGAAGGCTGAACACCAAACAAGTCAGCATGTTGACTTCCTTCCCAAACTCATTATGGAGCTCAACAAAGGCCACTGGAGAATCCTGATCAACAACTACAAGTGTGGTCTGTGAGATCAGGAGAGTTTTGACTGTCTGTGAGCTGCTTCTGGGGAAGGACGCAGAATGTCGAACCTTCAATGTGCAGAATTTTGGTGTGGGAGATGGTCCCTGGGAAACAAGTATGCGACCTGTGTTCACCATTATGCTGCAGTGCAAGCCATAGCTGAGAAGGACGCTAAGGTCATTGTGGTCCAATTAGATTCATATCCATCATCCTGTTACTGCACAAAAAGCTTAACCTTAGCAAGGTTTCTGCACACTTGGTGCCTATGTCAACTGACTCAAGAACAGAAAGAGATGCGGGCAACTGGGTGCCACAACATGCTTGCCATGTTTGATGGCGGTCACTCAAAAGCTTGCTGGGAGATCTTCAGTGGCAATGAGTTCTGAATCTACAGTTGAGACCAGATAACAGTCGGCCCAGTAGACCCTAGCTTTCTGTGCACCACCACTTAATTTTACTTGAGCACAGTGTGGTCATCCAGGTGTTACCTGTTTTTTTTTTTGGGCCAAAACTGGTTATGTAACCATTGTATAACTGGGACAGCAGTGTACAATCACTGGGCACTGGTAAGCCCACCAATGCTTGTGGCAAGTGCTGGAAGCCATTTCAACTAAGAACTTGCTCTTGTGGTGCACTTCTCCATCATGACAATGCACCTGCCCACAAGTTCAGGAAAGTTGTTATGGCCCATCAGTGCATCCCGGAACTTGGTCATCTGTACAGTCCAGACTTTGCCCAGTGTGACTTATTCATGTGTCCACAAGTCAATTGCAAAATGCATGGCATTTGATTTGAGTCACCAGAAGCTGCAATAGAAGACATACCGGGTTCGGACCAGTGCTGTGGCTTCACCAAGGGGTTTAAACACATGCAACTTTGCATGGACTCCTCTGGCAAATACTTTGAAAAAAATGATTGTTCACTCTCTTTCTAAATATAATACATGTGTGTATTATTGTGAGGAAGGAATTGAAGCAAATAGGAGGCCACAGACTGAGAGTTAGAGAGTTAGTGCTGGGTGGCACCTCTATAACTGGAAGATTGTGGTAAAACCTTTGTTGATATGTGTGATGGAAGTTAGTCCACAGATTGAATAGCTTAACCAGTTACTGGTTTACTATCCAAGCAACTAAAAATTAATTATTGGTCTTGGTGAGTTTCCTTGCTTTACTATTTGAATATTAATAAACATAACATTAGATAACATAACATTGCAGGATTTTAGTCGGGCAGCACCCACTTTATGGAATGCCCTTCCACGCACATTAAGACTCACCTCTAGCCTCCACACTTTCAAGTGTTCCCTGAGAACTCACCTCTTCAGGCTTATCCCTATAAACTTTCCTATAAGCTTGTGAGCAGGGCCCTCCTACCTCTATGTCGGTTTGTTTCTACCCAGTTTGTTTAATCACTGTTGTTTCCAATTGTAAAGCGCAACGGAATATGCTGCGCTATATAAGAAACTGTACATAAATATATTAGACAATGCATGGTTTATTCTTCAATTTAACATTTTTAACAACATTTTTGGATCCTTCAGTATTTGTAAAATTGACATCCATAGAGTTAAGTGGCAATATTATGCATGCAATGTATTTGTGTTGTTTTGTATTAACATCATTGTTAATAGCGGTAATTCTAATCTTATAATTGCATCCTGTGTGTCTGTAAATTATATTTTAAAACAAAATGTTTTTTTGTGATCGGGTGCGCATACACAAAAGCGGCTTATCAACAGTTAAGGTGACATTCAATAATCACCTAACATAGGACATATGACAGAGAAAAGTGAATCTGTAGAATTAGCGCTAATGGTGTTCCCAAAAAAAATTCTCAGTCCGTATGAATTAACACAAAGAAATCACAAATAATGTCACCAATAAAGGTTCCATGAAAGATAGGATTATCACTGGTTGAATCCTCCAATAGCCACGTCCTCTCAGTAATGGCACATATATGAAATGACACAATAGAAAAAATAATAGTGCATAACTTTTAAAACAAATGAATTTAATATAGATGTGCACTTACAATTTAAATGCTCAATACAAGCATAGGATTAAAATCGCTCAAGGCAAAAACTGCGGTCCAACAAAGTATTCCAGGGTACAGAGTCACACCAGGTCCGGATGCTGGGAGAAGCTGGAGCCCAGGGATTCCACAATTAAGTCCGTTTGTAGCGAATAGTTAAAAGGCAAGACACGCCAAATGCATTTCGGACCAAAAGGTCCTTCCTCAGCAGCGTCTGCTGAGGAAGGACCTTTTGGTCCGAAATGCATTTGGCTCACAAGCTTATAGGAAAGTTTATAGGGATAAGCCTGAAGAGGTGAGTTCTCAGGGAACGCTTGAAAGTTATGCACTATTATTTTTTCTATTGTGTCATTTCATATATGTGCCATTACTGAGAGGACGTGGCTATTGGAGGATTCAACCAGTGATAATCCTATCTTTCATGGAACCTTTATTGGTGACATTATTTGTGATTTCTTTGTGTTAATTCACACGGACTGAGAATTTTTTTTGGGAACACCATTAGCGCTAATTCTACAGTTTCACTTTTCTCTGTCATATGTAAATTATATTTATCATACAGTAGTTGTTTTATTCTTTGATATTTTTTGTGTGTTTTGCCTTTTTACCTGTTTATATCTTAATAAAGTCTTCAATTATATTAAAAGGAAGCAGATCTGGAGATGAAAAAATCAGTCCATAAATAAAATATATATACAGTAGTTCTATCTGTCACAATTGGTTAACACTGATGGATCTCTCTGGTACACGTTCAGTGAGTAGGTAGGCATCAGTCTCTGCAGGGAACATAATGCTTAACTCAGCTCAGCTGCAAATTCAGTACATTTTTGCCATAACACATATTGCAAACATACTAAAGTCATAATGTCAGTTTAAAAAAAAATCTGAGTTTTATTGTGCATGATTGCATGTGAGAACAATCCTATTAAACAAGCAAAAGCTATTTGCTAAATGATTCATGACATTGGACAGTGGAAGTGGCTTGATTTAGAATATATACAGAAAATAATAGTGTTTATAATATTCTAGAGTCTAATAAAGAGATGGCATTCTTTTCATCTATAGTATATACTACTTATATACCAAAGAAACACTACTAATGATGATGATGACAACAATAATAATAATAATAATAATATTGATGATGCTAATGTATTTTAATAACATTAATAGTTACATTATTATACCTAGTGGTGTGCGTTTTGGAAAATTGCTATTCCAGGAATGAAAACTGCTGGGGTCTACCAGAATCACTTGGGCAGTGTATTTATGGTTAATTAACAAGTTGACTAAAATTATGATACAAAAAAAAATCCCACTCTCTTATCGCAAAGGCTGCTAAAGGTGCCCACACACGCACCGATCCCCGCGGCACCTCATCGTACAGTACAAAAAGTATGTGCTGCACCTACTTTTTGTACTAGCTTTTTCTAGCATAGCATCGCATCGCATGCACATCGTATGCACAAGGCATACGATGCTAAGCTATGTGTGCTAGTTAAGCCCACAACGCACGCCGGGAACGGTGTGTGTGTGGGCACCTTAAGAAATGATCAAAACCATCAATCCATTGGACATCCTTTTATTGCGAGCCAATCACAAATGTAGTAGCGTCACTAGGGTTAGTGTCACTCAGTCACTCTTCATGATATGAAGAAATGAAGTTGGTATGCCTCCTCAGAGCATCATTCTTGTGCAGCTTTTGTGTATATACATTTGCTCACCCTTTGACCAGATAGTGTGAATGTGTTTATGGTTTTAAATATAAAATCCAACAGTGCTCAGTGTAACCACATATTTAATTTAATCACAAGAATAATTTAAATCTTTCAAGATGTAAAGACATAAAAGACATATATAAAATAAAATCATTTGATATACAGAAAAGTCCAAGAGGATACAAGCAGTCCTCAATAAGATTTCATAAGACAGGAACAAAACGCGATAAAGAATTGTGCATTCTTACCCAGTTCATAATTTTGGAGCCACATGAGGGTAAAGGAGCAAAGTGCTTTCTGGAATAATTACGCTCCCTGCTGGGCTCTAAAGGCATGAGCTGGGCGGCATTCCCCCTGGTCCTTTATTATCAGTCACTGGCCGATGTGTTCCAAGCCTTCTAGGGCTCTTACTCAAGGCAAAGAGCATTGTTAAGTGTCTGCTCCTGGTTTCCATAATTTTGGTGTATTTTCACCAGATGTGTTATCACACCTCCTATTGTAGCCCACTGCACAAGAGGCCAGCAATTATTCAACTACATTTACTATTCTGGTTTAAAGAGCCAGATTTAGGAAAATAATACTGGAACCACTTAGGGTTGACTAAGTTTCTACTCCAGGCATCCCAATTTTGTTAATTACCATTCCCCCCCCCACTTTTCAGTGCTTTCCAGCATGAGGAAGGAAGCCTATGAATGGCAATATGGCTTCTGACTTGTACTGACTACTGATTTTAAATGTAGCATGGAGAAAAGTGAGCCCAAGCTCATTGCCTCCCTATTACCATAGAAGCAAGCCAAAGCTATGTATCACTGCGCATAATTGAGGATAGTTTTCTAATTATTTATTTTTGGTAATATTTTGGGTTGTAGTAAAAGTAACTGTCACTTATACCCCTTTTCCATCTACAAGCCGGGACGCGACCGGGATTTTGTTCCCGGATCCAACATGGGTGTGACCAGGTTTGTGAACCCTTTTCCGCTAAAGTCCCTACCCGGCATGGCCTCTGGGAGATGAGAGCATCTCCCAGCACCAGCTTTTGCATTGCAGTGAATGGGACCCAGGTCACATCGACCTGGGTTACCTGATTACACTGCACAGGGACCTGGGTTGAACCCATATTCAACCCTGGTCTCTACCCAAGTTGAAATGCCAGGTCTCAGGACTCGGGTCATTTCAACTGGGAGTGTTTCCACCTGCCTACAGTCCCGGATTTTGTGCGCTCCCGTGCAAAAACCAAGAATATTTAGGCTAGTAGAAAAGGGGTATAAGTTTTCTACTATTCAGCCATATTTTTTTTCTTCTGTAATAGACTGACAGTTACCTCTGCTAAGAGCACAGATGTTGACGAATCATTAAGTTTACATTACATTAAGCAAATCATTTTATTTATTATAGCAGCCGATCTGTCACTTAGGGCCTTATTCTGGTTGGTGCGGTCCGTTCCGAATTCTTTCGGAGGACGCTTTTTAGCCGTCTGCGCATGCGTAGGCAATGCAATGCGCATGTGCCACGCATGGTCTCCGTACTCATTCTCACTAATACCATCCAGAAATGTGCACCGAATCGACTCGGGAAATATGGGCGTAATATGGGCGTCATTCGGCCCTACACAAGGGCATGGTTTCAAAGTGGGCAAAACTAGGCGTAATTCTGGGCATACACGAGGGAGTGCACAAACTGTGGTAGGCGTGCATTCGGACAAGACACCGACTGCAAACAAACCAACACGTCTGAAATATGCGGTCTTCATAAGCAAGTTTCACTTTGCGGAGAGCACTTGTTCGCCCAATTAGTACGCCCGCACCTGAAGCACTCTCAGCTGAACACAATACAATCCACTCCTCTACTCATTAGTGATTAATTACACTCATGTGTGTTATTGTAGTGTGCACATCCTTGCATGACACAAATGTAATATAATTGTAGTCCAAATAACATTAAGCAAAAAACATAATACACACACACTGTGATTATAACTGTAGGTAAGTGAGCTTTAGTATGTGTTAGTAATAATTAGCACATTGTAGAATATTGCATTTGACGTGCAATTATTATATAATATGCATACATAAAACATAGGTAAATGGGCAACAATGAATGAATAGCACTTCACATTATGTAAGGGTTAATCTAAAGTGGTAGTAATGTGTTTAAGTATCAATTAGGAATTAATTGATTACAATTAAAAACAATCCCTTTTTTATGAGGTTGCCTAATTGCATAAGTGTGTCTTGTGGCAGATGTATGAGTTCCGATAACAGTAGTGATGTTTGCGTAAATACACCGCATCGGTGCGTACGGGCAGCTTCCCGTCCGTTCGGACGCTGTAAGACCGTGCAGAATCTTTGTGTTCCCACCGCACACGCACGGTTTGGATGTTGTCTGAAAACACACCCTCTTCTTCGAGAGTGAGTCTGACCGAATGCGGACGACCTGTGGGCGTTTGTTCTTACAATGTCCGCACAGCGTAGCGTTCGGTCAGCTCCGAAAGAATTCGGAACGGACTGCACCAACCAGAATAAGGCCCTTAGTGTACACTTTTGTTCTCACAATAATTCAATAGAAAACCGTGCAGTTAGCTATGGTATTGCATGTAAATTTATCAGTGATTTGTGCTATGCATAAGAATATTGTTAATGTTAAATTATAATTTGATCCCTACTATATCTCTAATGCTGTGTACACACGGTGAGATTTGACATTCGATTTTGACTATATAGTCAAAATCGCATGCAGATCGCACAGGTTTATTACCTTGCGATCCCGATGCGCGCTCCCGTGATAGCACAAATCTAAACCCAGATAGACAGGGCAGCAATGACTATATAGTGCAAATAATGCTGATTGTATGGATTGTATGTTAAAAGTATAGAGATAGTAAAGATTGCATAGCACTCGAATCTTAAGTCGAATAGCAAGGGAATCTCACCGTGTGTACACACCATAAGTAATCTAATACTGTTTGCTGGCTTTAAGTTGAGCAATTAAATTTAACAAAACATAAACATATTAATGTTGCAAGCACACAACACAGAGACAAATATAAATTTCATTTTTGAAGGCTGCTTTAAAGATGATCATTTTTAGAACTCAATTTTTTATTTCATCTGCATGTAAAATAATTGCCATCAATGCTGCCTGTGTTTGCTGTTTACTTACAGCTAAGAAAAGCACTGGAATGACATCATGTGTTAATACCAGCTCACTGAAAAAGATGCTGGAAATATGGCAATAATTTTAATAAGACGATGATGTAAATTGATGATTATACTCTTCCCTGCAGAATTACTGACTTTGTGCACAGCAATCTCCTGGGCTAATTTGCACAGGCATCACAAGCATGAGCATAGTTACTGGGTTACCATCTCTAGGGCTTACATTTGTTAGGAATATAGGTATTGAATTTCACCCAATTAATTTTAAATCATTCACACATATGGCTGACAGAAATGTAATCTCTCAGTAACTAATTGTACAGATTCACTAAGTGACACATTTAAAATGTTATTAGGTAATTGTTAAAGACTATTATTGTTTTTTGCTTCATAGTAGGGATATAAGATGTAAGGGCATAGTTTAGCAATCAGATGGCATAAACTTGATTATATAACCTACATATAACCTACAGATGTGTCCTCATACAAATAGATGGGACTCCCATTTTAGTAATCTTAGTAAACTTACCCCTTAGTGCTTTGATTCAATGCCATATTGCTAACCTAAAGGTGCCCATACACAGTGCGATAGGCACTGTGCGTTTTGTCAGGGACGTGCGGTGAGGTAAATGGCTGAGGAGTCCCTGGCAAGTACTAGAGCCAGATATGCACACAATATATGAGCCCAGGGGTACATGCCGGCATTATACACATGTGCAGCAGTGTATAATGCTGGAGATTCGCTGAGTTTTGATAAGAGATGTGCAGAAAAGGTAGCGCCTCACCTGCTATAGACTTTTTACTTGAGAGTTTTGACTATAAAAATGATTAGAATAATTAATATAAGATAGAATAATTTTTTTTTGTATATTCTTTGTATTTTTGACATACTTTATAAATTCAAAACTCTGGCATATATGCACCGCACGCCACTGCGTTTTGTACTAGAGCGCATCGCATGCGTTTTGAACACAATACAATGAGATGCAATGCAATATAGTACAAAAAGTATGTGCAGCACATACTTTTTGTGCTGTATGATGTGATTTGCGCACACACACATCACACCTGTTAAATTGTACCACGTATGGGCACCTTTAATCATTTAAACCAGTTGGATGTCATTCCAAGAATGGAAGATGCAGAATAAAGAATAGACCTATTCCATGTCAAAAATTAGGTTTGTCCAACATCTTTATTTGTACCAAAAACAGGAATAGAATAAAAAGACAAATTGCAGGAATAAAATCAATATGATAAAAACACATAAATAAAGCGATTAGAGGCACATCCAACATCTTTTTATCTGTATTAAACGAAACACGTCTGTTTTGTTATCTGTCTTCTTTAAAATGTCCCCATGACAATGAAACTCTAGAATGCAGAAATCGGTGCCAACACTGATATCTTGGATAGAAAAACAGGATCCAGGGACAGCAATCCCGAGCATATTCCCACAAAAAGTTCTTCACTGAGGATAATTTTAAATACTATTTGATACAGTAGATTCAGTTTAAAATATAAAAGAATAAAATATTATCACACATGTGTCCCACTACATTGATTACGTGTTAGCAATATTCTGTAGCCGCAATGCATGCAAGTCGCAGCAACAAAATACATCTATACTCCACAGGCAACTTGATTAATTTATAAGACCAACTATCCTCCAATTATTATCCTTTGATAAAGCTGCAGTTGGCAGTGAAACGCGTCAGTCAGACCTCCGGTTCTTCACTCCAAGTGTGGGATACTGTACCCAGATTGGACTCACCCTCTGGTACACTTTGATCCACGGATTCACCTGCTCAGAAAATCCTTTTTCATTACCTCAGTCCCTCCATTGTGATTGGTGGCTACGATCTCCCTTGGAACACCCAGCGGCATAATTCCAGCTTGCCATCTCCAAAAAGGAGGACATTGCCTCTTCCACCGATACCACCTCTCCAAGTGTTTCCTGTCGAGTCTCTGGCGGACACCGCTAATTGTAAAAGTGTTGGGGTATTCCATCCCCCCCCCCCTCCAATACCATCAGGATCTGCAAGGGGTTACATCTTCAGCGGAAGCCGACCGACAGCACTCTCCAAAATCATCATCTACCCGGGTGAGGATTCCAACTACCACCCGTGGTTTCATTACAGATCGTCCACCAAATGGTAATGTGCACTTACCTGTGATCAAATGCCCACTCCTTTCCCTTTTCCATTTATTACATGGTTTACATCCCCTGTCCTACACTGGACTTAATACAGTCACGCTCACCCCAGCTTGTGACGTGAAGAATCGTTTTTTATGGTACCAATATTGTTTTTATTGTGAAATTTTGTACTTTATTATATGTTTTTCAGTTTTAACCAGTAAAATATCATTACATCATAATTTGGTGTGTGTCACTTTCATTTAGCGCTGCTCACACGCTTTGGCGTGATTGGTCTTTGTATCCTCCAATTATAGATGCCATTAAACAGACTTGCTATATAAAAGGTTTTACTTCCACAAAGCACTTACATTTTACAGATAAACAACAACATATAAATCACCAACAGGGGAATAGATGGAGAAACTCGCTTCATGGGGTTACAAATCTCACTCTGCACCAAATGAATATCCCCCTCAAGTCCCAGAAACCAGACAGGAACCTAGCAGCAGTTGTGGACTCAAATTCAGTAGTTTCCAATAGTATACCACCCAACTTTTGAATCTTCCGAGTCAGGACCTGCTGCACCTGAGTCACAGCCACTGCTGAAAAGGGGTGGGGTATCTAGGGTGGTGGTCAGGGTCAAGATTTTATCTTCCTTGGTTCCAAGATCGACCGTACGGACGAATTGGTCCTGAAATCAAACGCCAAATTGCACTTTGCCAATGCTGATATGCAAGGAATGACAAAGATATGGAAGGGCAACGACATCAGCATTGGAACAAAAACACGACTGGTAAATGCAATCATCTTTTCTATTGCCACCTATGCATGTTAAACCTGGACATTTAAAAAAAACAGATTGCAGGAAAATAGACCCCTTTGAATTATGGTGATGGAGGAGGATGTTACGCATACCATGGACAACAAGGACATCCTGGAGCGTGTTAAACCAAACTCATCACTGGAAGTTCACCAAGCATCGGCTTTCATACTTTGGCCATGTCATACGAGCCAACTTATTATAAACAACAATAATGCTCGGTCTCGTAAGCGGCTTATGAAAAAGGGGATGTCAACGTACACAATGGTTGGACATTATCAAAGCAGACACTAACATGCAAATGAAGGACGTGAAAGAAACAACAAGAAACAGAATTACATGGTGAACATTGATCCATCGGGTGTTCGAAGGTCAATCTTGAATAAACGGATAATAATCATCATCATTTAACAGCTCACCTGCAGAACACTATCTATGGAAACTCCAGAACTGGGTTGCTAAATATCAGCTCCAGTACATGTGCACAGTGACAATGACTTCCTTGTCAGAACCCATTGGTGATGGGGTAGTGGCACATGGTTGCAGGAGCCAGGATGCTGCATCCAAGGTTGGTGTTTCCCTCTGTCTATTTCCTGCTGAATCTACAGTATGGGTGTCAGCTTTGACCATACATTGCCTCAGGTATAAAACCCTGTCCGTGAGGTCCAAATCCCTTGCAAGGTTCCCCAGTGATGACACTGGCAGGTTATGCTCCTCACTCATGATCTGAGATCCTTACAATGCATTACTGATTCGAGCTGCATCCCAGAATGCAGCATCGGGTCATCTCCAAAACCATCCAATGGCTACATGTCCAATGTAGTCGCAAAAGCCAGCTGCTGCAAATGCAACAAAGAGGCAAGGAAATCTCCATTTTCCGACATATATCCTGACCTCAGTACTTCTCCACCATGGCAGGACACCTCTCCATTTTGGGAAATGAAGACCATATCTGCTACAACCCCTCACAAAACTTCACCAGACTGTTAATCAATCCAATGTTGTACTTCGTCCTACACCTCAGACCCATACTGTACATACTGTACGTAGAACATATCCAGTGCATGCTCTATGTTTTTTACTTTGGTACTTTGCTCCATGAGACGCATACCCAACCACATCCGAATTAGGTCCCTATAATATAATTATAATCTAGGATATAACCTATGTTTTACTATTATATTGTAATACAGTAAACCTTTCCAGTACCATAAGATAGCTTGTTGCATAAATTATCCCTTGTCCCTGCTTAATTTGAGATGCTAATGTAGTTTAAGGCAGAACTTTACAACCCTTAATTACGTTAGGCCTGAGATTTCACTTTGGATGACATCCAACATTAACTACAGCATGTATTTGAAACAAACTGACACAGTCTCAAGGACAATAAGATGATGTCATGTTTTAACCTTAGTTTTTATCAAGATCACAAGTTTGCTGCAGTTTTCTCCACTTCTCAATTTTAAAAGCAATAAGAATTTCCGATGTGTTCATCTGCCATGTCTAATCAATTGCTGCGGCTGCCAGTCATTGGCAATATCTTTAGAGTAGCTTGAAAGACACCTCTGAGCCATGTAAACAGCTGTGACCCTTTAATAACACAGAAATGTCCAGACAATGAACTTCCATTCCTCTATCCTGGTGACATTTTATTTAGAGTCTCACAGCAAGTTTGCTAGCTTTGTTTTGTACAGTCTCAGACACAAACAGTTTAATCTTGTCTCTCGCCCCTTGGTTTCTATGAGGAAGAAAAAAAGTTCATTTATAAGGATAAGCTCTTTGTAACAGTAATAAACAATATATTGTTTTTTGACTTTCTGACCGCATTTCTAAAATGTGAAGCACAAAGTGAAAACTGGGAAATATTTGGCAGTCTTTAAATATTCATTATAAAAGAAAAGACAGGTTTGTATAATATTTGACTTGGTAAAAATGCTCATGAACAAACAATACTTGTCCTTGTCCCCTGGAGACATTTGGTGGCCCAAGTTGAACTTATTTCAACATTTGGGTGTGAAAGGATTAATGTTTGGTCAGCTGACATTTCCTTTGGGCCAAAGAGAGAGCAGCCCTGCTTCCAGGCTTCAGCTAGCTTATACCAGGCTACCACTGACTTAGAATAAACAATATACACATATTGTTGCTATGGGGATGAAGAGTAAGTATTTGATGAAAAAACACATATTGACAAAGCTGCACATATACAGTATGTACAGATATACAGAACATTTTCAGAATACATTTTGGGGTTATATTTTAAGGTAGTAAAATTAAATGAAACACTATCATCTCTATATATCGGCAGTATTTAATGACCATAATCGCGTTGTGCAGCGAATCCTGTTTAGGATTTGCTGCACAGTCGCCGTGTTCTGGAGGGCTGGAGCCCTCGCTGACACACTATTCAGGGGACTCGCTGCCCGTGAGGGCGAATCTTAACCCCTGCGGCGGACGCCACAGGGAGCCGGGGGATGGGGGCAGGCAGGGAGATGGAAGTCTCCCTGCCTGCCCCAGAATGTATATGGGGGGTAGGAGAGCTCCCCGGGAACCAGGCAGCACAAGTTCCTCCCGGGAGAGTTAGCAGGGGACCTGGTAGGAGCCGCTATCACTGCTCCCGATCGTGCATATGTAATGATCGGGAGCAGTGAATATATGAATATGTAATGAGCGGCTCTCGGCTAAATCACTTAGAAAGCAATTCGCCATCTTCTTATTTAATACACTCACGGTGAATCACATTGAAAAACCCATTGAAAAACCACAGCGAATTGCGGAGAGTATCAGACGGCAAATTTTCCGTCATTCACTGTTCGCCGTTGGCGAAAAGTGCACGTTGAATAGGGTGATTCACTTTCTGACACAAAAAATCACCTTCCAAAGTGAAAATTGCACAATTTCACCATGAAACATGGCGAATTGGCCTCATTGAATACTGCCCATAGTGACCATGTGTCTCTGAAACACTGCCATCTGCTGGCAGAGAGTGAAACTACATCTCTTTCTCACACATGCACAAACACAGAAGGTAACAGACTAGCTTTCAAAGCATTTGCTTTGAACTGGTTTACTATTCCTTAATATGAGGCCAAATGCATTCCAAGAACATAGTCTTTTGGAAGTTCTCCGTATCCCATTGAAAGAAATGTCCAAGAGCAAGTACAATTAAAAAAAAATAATATTAAGTAATTGGTGGTCCATCAACTGTAGGTTAAATTTTGCAAGTCAGATTATGGTAAAATAGTGATCAGGAGAGCAACCATATTATTGTGTGATTATATTTTATTAATCTCCTACAACATTATATTTTTGGCATGGATTTATAATCCATATCATTTATTGACTTCAGTGAGAGTCAGTGTGTCCACATGATCATAATGCAGCACCAGAGCTTATAAAGACATGTATTTAATGTATAGAAATTATATAGGCTGCTGAGAGCTGGCAGCAGGTCACATGAATCTCCTGGGTACGGCTCTAGATGGCCGAGGTAGTCATTAAGGGCAGTTACAGAGAATCTCCTGAGGGAGCAGTTGGAGATGGCCATGTTAGGAAGGGAGACTGATCTGCACTGTGGGGACCTGTACTTCCCTGATCCCACTGACATGATCGGCAGTGGGGAGATAGAGAAGCAGTAGGGTGACTGCAAGGTCTAGAGCATAGGAGAGCTTCAGTCAGCAATGCTGAGACATGATCCTGGCACTGTGGTAGGAGACAGATATCAGGATTCCACTTTCCCTCCCAATAGGCATGCAATAGCTGGCCCAGATTATTTTTTTGTGAAGACACAGGCTTTTTAGGGTGGGTCTCTGACATCAATAATGACTACATCTAGTATGATTAGTGGAAGCCCTAGACTGGGGCAGATGGAAAAAAACTGTTGAATGGTTCGGTATTTGCGAATAAATCTGAAGAAATATCGCTATTTGCAATGCATTCGCAGTTTGCAAGGGGCAACTTTTCATTCTGTCTGAGAGGTGGCTTTCTGCTCACAACCCACTGCAAATTCTCTGATTAGTGATCCATGATGAAATAGGCCCGGTGTTTGGTCATTTTGCACAGTCTAGCATGACTTACTTTTCCAATGTTAGTGTATGTTTGGTCAGAAGTTTTAGATTAGAGCCATTGCATGTTCACAAATGAACATTACTTGTCATAAAGAGAAAAGGAGATGTGGAAATTCCTCACACCGTACTACTCAGATCAAGAACTGCTAGGACAGGGCTACTGAGCTGTGTGTAATCATTTCTCGTTTCACTCTGCTTTGTATTAGGTTTGAGGACTTCTCAATGTGGTAGCACTTAAAGTGAGAATGGCAAAAATGTTTGATCTACAGAGGAATACTTCACTATTGTATCTAAGATTTTTCAGAAATTAGAAACATCTGTTGGAAGTAATTTGTAACATTCTCAATTTAAAAGTAGAAGACAATGAAGAAGCAATTAGAGCAGCCAATTAACCTGTAGTAGGGGAGCTTAACTAGGTCTGAATCCAGCTCTTGTAATCTATAGAATGCTTATACCCACTGCTCCATAACACTACAACAGATTCCTTTTTAATGGCTGCTTTGGGAATATTTCAGTGGGGGAATGGTCTAATCTGCAAGATTCTATTGCAATAGGAAGTTAGTATGAACAAAGAGTTATGGTCAGAGCAGTGGTTATACACAGCTTGCCATGGTTATACAGTAGCAAGGTAACCTGCACATAACAGTCATTGCATCCCCTTTATCTCAGCATTGGCCTACCTTTTCCCTGATCTCATAAACAATGTTTGGTGTGTTGGACTTAAGTCCCCCATACACTAGTCTGACTCATCCTAAGGACAAGTCGGACCAGTTTGCCCTTGAGAGCCCCATGGAGGCTCGCTTATGATTTGGCACTTGATGTGCCATTTTGACATGCAATTTATTGCATGTAATATCCCCCAGGAAGCTACAGCAGCGGTGGGGGGCGGGCAGTGGGTTCCAGGCAGCGGTGGAGCTTGTATCGCTATTTGCCGGGCGGCGGGACAGGAATCACTGCCGATTTTGAAAACATATTTTGAAAAGACTGGCCCGATGCTGATTGGCTGAATTCTCTCAGCCAATCCGCATCCAGCCAGTCTTTTCAAAATATTTTTTCAAATTCAGCAGCGCTTCCTGCCCCGCCGCCCAGCTACTAGCCCCCAGCTGCCTGCCACCCACCGTACGGACCCCACTTCCCAGCCCATGGACCTCGCCCCACGGACCCTGCCAAACCCCACTGCTGCACATCGGACCGACACATTGGACTGACACATCGGACTGCCACTGATGGGTCCAATCTGATAGATTTAATGTGCAGCTGGTCTGACCTCCCCGCTCCAACCCGATGCACACCGGACCGCTGTGTGTTATGTATGGTAAAATGATATTTAAGTTAGATTGGGCTATATTTACTAAAGCTACTAAAAATGAAAATAGGTGATGTTACCCAGATTCTGTGTATCATTTCTCTAATGTATCCTAGAAAGAATCTGATTGGTTGCTATGGGCAACATCCCCTATTAATTTTTAGTAGCTTTAATAAATCTACCCGGTAGATGTGAAAGTTTACTTCTCTGGAGAAAGAGTAATATTTTTTATAATATGTCCTGAAGATTAAGATCCTCAAGTGTCTGTCTAGTCAATGACATGTGAATAGAGGCATCATCACTGTTTACAAATAAGAAGCACATAACCTACTCTTAGTAAACAGCATCACAATATAATACTGTACATATGTACACAACCTCTATTTACCAAGTTCAGCCATGGTGTACACACTGTACTGCTAGATACTACATGATAGTTGACTAGATGGTTAAAAACCTCTCATTCACCAATTGAGTAATTCTTAGGGGCTGTGCATTATTAAATCCATGGTCCTTGCACGCTTTTATAGGTTTCCTCTTTGTCTTTCATGTGACAGTTATAAACAAGTAACTGTCAATGTTATTGGTTGTATTGTTTGGGGTGTCAATTATCAACACCCCATGCACATGGACCCCCAAGTAGTGTACCACATACTGTCACATGGCTCAGTTTGCTCACCACGCTTTGGGCTAATTGCTTGATATGGGCTTGGCATACTTTACCATTCCCAATCCACATGGATGGTAAAGATTGGAAATGTCTAACAAATGAAGAAAATTATGGAAAACCCATGTCAGCCTTTTCACGTGTTGAACATTGTCATGTTGACATATGGCTTGTGTCGAACTTTAGCATGTTGACCTGTTGGTGTCGACCTATTGACTGTTGACCTGGAAATTATCTGTCAGCCATCCGGATACAATTTTAATAATATACAACAGACGTGATTGCATATTTAATGTAAGTCAATACTGATACAGCATATTCCACTTTACAATAACTGTTCTCTTATTTTCTTTTATAATTGTATTTTGATTATTATAAGAAAATCAAATTTGACCAAACACCTTTAGCATTCATGGTATTTACTGATTTATTTTTTACTCCTGTTTTCCAGCTGCTCTGTTCTCCAGTAGTCACTCAAGTAGAAGTGGAACGGCTGGCGGAAGTGTACCTCAGTCTCAACCTCTTGCTTCCAATCACCCTTCTCCAGTAAACAATATGCAGTCCAGTCCACATAATCCTCCATCCCAGCTACCTCCTCTAACACCGATGGAGCCCGGCTCAGATAGGTAGGAATAGCAGCTAACATGGCTGGTTTTAAATTCAGAATAGTGTTGTTTTAATAAAAAATGCCATAGTAGAGTTTGAGTACATTGTGCGAAAAACTTAGCCACCTCAAAAACATTGTCTGTCATTAGCTTGTAATTTGTATGGCAGATTACCAGTGGGTGCGGAACACTAAACCTCCCCAGGGCATCCCACCACACATTGCATGGGCATTGGATTGATACAAATCGCATATTCTCTAACATATGAAAAGAGTACCGCAAAAGACAGCACTTCCAATAAGAGCTGTCCTTTGCTATGCTTGCCCGTCACTGGGCTTCACAGACCCGGGCGTCCCCAGCTCATGTGCATAGTGATGCCGGTGGCTGCGGGCATACTGGTAGGTATCCGTGTCATATTTCTCAACCAGCATTACGGAGAAAAGCTCACAGGCTTCTGTGAGGTAACGCCAGTTGCAGCCTGCATTACCTTCCACAACGGAGCCCTGATGTGCGAGGTTTAGTGTATTGGGTAATGCGTTAACCAAACCCCCCCCCCCCCCATAAATGGTGTTTTACTGCATTTATCCTTTACTGCCTGCCACCCATTTTTGTTATAACGCAGAAGATCATAAGTGTACATTTTGGACTTTATCATTACACTAGGGCTACACAGTATATACTTTACTGTAGTTTCACTTCATCTGGCAGCAATGCTTATTATTATGCAGCCGCTTTTTAATAATAGTCAACTGTGTGCCAGACAAAGAGTTAATGTTAAGCTTTCTCTATAGTTAACCTTCTGTTAGCTGTTTCACCAGAAATAGGGTACTTCATAACAACTATGTTACTGTTCTACTGTTTACAAAGGCAAGATTTTATTTTAGAATTTTATAGCAAGGAAAAAAAAAATACATATTTACCCTGTTGTGAATCAGGATTCAGACCTACTTGCTGGGATGTGAGTGTTCAGTACCCCGCCAAACGCATGCTCCATCCCCCGCACTTCCACACACCTGTGGTGCATGGCTGCAAACCATTGAATGATTTTCCGGTACTTGTGTATTTTGGCGGCGCCCATCGCATCGCATACCATAACGCATACGATGGTATGCGATGCGACGCGATATCGTTCGATAGTGTACGGTGGCATACAATTTTCAAATTGTATGCCATTGTACATGGCATACAATGCCATACAATGCGATGCGATTAAACATTGTATAAGCACCCTAATGGGTGCTTATACAATGTTAAGCACCCTAATGGGTGCTTACAATGTTAAATGCACCCCCACGCCACCCCCCCACTATAAACGTGAACCCGAAGCGTGGCGAGCGCAGCGAGCCCGCGAGGGGCGGTGGTACGCGTCCTACGACCTTTTCATACCCCCACTATCCACGTTGGCGTGGAGTTGAGAATACAATAGTGTGGCGAGCGCAGCGAGCCACCGAGCCCGAAGCGTGGCGAGGGGACGCGGATACCTGTGAAGCCCGCGAAGGGACGCGTTTACCTTTAATTTCCGTTAATTTCACTTATTGCCTGTTATCAGGTGTTAAGTTATGATGCGATCCAATTTAAAAATGGATGTTTAGTGTTTCACCTGATAATTCTTGCTAGTTTTACACATTTTGGCCCTCATTCTGATCACATTGCTCCCCTGCACGTTTGCACAGGGGAGTGATGTTTTGCAACTGCGCATGCACATAAACATTTATGCGCATGTGCAGCCGCTTTGCACGAAGCAGTGTGGGAGGGGGCACCACCCACAAGTAGCGTCCATGGGAACACCTAGCGTTTCATGGGCATACCCATGAGAACACTGGCGTTTCCATGGTAATTCACCCGTGACACGGGTGCCAGGGACAGGCAGCTTATATATCCAGATGTCAGCTGCCCACCCTCTTCATGTACCAAGGCGGCACATATCTAAGTCACCAGAATGATTTCTGCCCCACAAACAAGACTGCAAATGGATGTTTATGCAAAACATCCATTTGCATGCGTGCGGGGACATCGTGCGAGGGAGGGTGGACGTTCGTGCGGGCGGTGTTTGATTTGCGTGCAAACTGTGAAATCCGCAGCTTTGTGAGTCAATCAGAATGCTCCCTCTACTTCTTACATTAGGGATGCGGATGCATTAAATTGCCTGTAAGTACAATATACAGTATATCTGTGTCATATTAAGGTACTTAATCATTAGTGCACATGTCCAAGTGGTTCTGAACCAAGTTCCGAAATTTTTACCTTAAATATAGCTTTTCTGTATCTGACGTTAAATTCCCCAAAAAATGATCATGTGTTAACTTCAAATCTAACTGAATTTCCCTATAACCACTTTCCTTAACAATGCACATGCAATCATACAAACACCTTCTAGAATTCTGTAAAAAAAAATACCAGTTTTACTCTTTGGAGCCCCATTAATATAGTTCTCTTTTTGTCATATTTACAAATGTTCAGTTCCTAGAACTGGTCATTTTTATTCTTAGAACTGTTATTGAGTCCTTGAGGAGTTTGGGAACCACTGACCTAATCTAGAGTATGCTATATCAATGAAGAAAGCACTGTCAGTGCTATCACTGCATATTTACCTACTTTTTTATTCTCCTGAGAAGCCCAGAGGCTCATCTGCATCATTAATCTCCACCCTAAATGCCAGGATTCGCGTTTGTACGAGAAGGTGGATAAAATGCAACAAAATTATGTAGCCCATCCCTGAAGACCCACGTTTGTCAGTATGTAATCGGCAGAAGAGGGGAATGCAAGGGGTTCTGGGGGCATGTAAGAGACTAGCCTTCCATCTTCCCTAGGGCCAGGTGGGTAGGCAAGTGTGTATCACTACCCAAAAAGTACAGAAGGGCGAATGCACTTGCGCTGTCTAAATATAATTATTAATCTATCGGTTCCCAGATAGAAGTGGGTGAATGTTTCTCCACCAATGAAATAACCAGAAAAGGGGCAAAGGCAGAAGGTCAATTAAATGATATATCATCAACGGGGGTATCGCCCCCTGCAACTGACCTCTCTGCCGTGCCCTATAGGCATATAAAGGTATCTTTCATCCAATGTATCCAGCCTTTAAATTTCAATTAGATCAGAGCTCACCTTATGCAGGTGCCCTATGGGCATGGAAAGGTTTCTTTTCCCGTCCCTCTATTCGGAAGTGTCCCAATCACCGCCAGTCACAGGTCAATGAAAAAAGCACTTTATTCCAATCACGAATATTCCACACGACAGGTAATGACAATAAAAAGTTAAAAAGGTTAAAAAAGGCACTGATGGGGTCCAACGGAAACTAGGTCCGACCACCTCTACCTCACCCGGGTTAGAGAAGAAGGTGGGTGTCCACAAGATGAAAAAATGACACTGGAGCCCCAAAGCTTACCTTGCTCAAATTCCTCCAGCCAGTGTATCACTATCAGCTTCAGAAGTGATCATCCAACTAAAGGTACATAATGTAGCTAGTAGTGGTACAAGCCACCATCATAGTCATTATGCCCGGTACACACCAGGATGATGGTGCTGGTGAGTGGGTCATCACAGGAACGTACAACACACTCACGAGCTGACGGCGCCGCCGACACGCCTCGAAAATGCGGGTGATGTGATCGCGATCCGATCACGACCCCTACCCACTGCAATGGTCGGTTTTGAGATCCTACCTGCAGCAAGTAGGATCTCAGAAAAGACCGACCGACCCACAGGGCCGCGCATCGGATCGGGATCGCATCAAAAGGACACTGAAATGGCCCAAAACATGGCCAATTTACATACAATCGGTCGAGATTGTATCTAAATTGACTCGTTTTAGGCCATATCGTCCTGGTGTGTACCCCACATTAGCATTCGTTTGCACCAGTATATGTGTCTGTATCTGCAATTTGCTTACATATACTGTATATGCGGCTGTGGAATGTATAGCGCATGTTTGTGGTATTTATGCTGCACTGGACAACTCAGCATCAAGTCTATTGTCATTAAAAAAAGATGACAAAAATAAACCTAGACATATGATTTATAGCAAATTACAATTACACAATAACCTTTGCATAGATTAGTTCCAGGATTAAAAAGAAAAAAAATATGTTTGTAATACTGTATGTCAAAGTGAAATATGTTATTAGGATAGAAAAGCTAACTACAGAGAATGTATTTTGTATAAAATAAGTGAGACTGTGCTGGAAAGTGGTCATTTCCTTTATGGGCTGAAGCAACAAGTAGTATTGGCTGCTGGAGGATGGAGCTGAAAGCCAGAATGTTTCCAGTGAATCACATACAAGTCCTGCTGATGTAGTACTGTGGTTTCAACTAACGCTAGGTGTTGAAGTGCCAAATGAAAGATTTATATGGAACTGTCCAGAACAGTTTATCTTTTGATTGTAAAAAATGTAGCCACTAACTAAGGTTTATTATAAAAATAAAAAAGAGAGAAAACTTTGCATTTAGAGCTACTACTGTATACTGTATCTCTCTGGCTATGTTAGTGATATTTTAAGGACTAGAGAAAAGATAACTCTCTTTTTAGGGGCCCTAAAAAGAGAGTTATCTTTTCTCTAGTCCTTAAAATATGGTTATCCATAACTCTAGGGAGCACCACCAACCAATATATGCCTGATATTTGTATCCCCATGTATATAAAAGTTGGTCCATAAATGTAATCTAATTAATTGTATAGGTCAGTGCAAGCCACGTTTTTTTCACCACATATGTTAGTGATTTACCAGCCTGAGAGGTTATTAAATAGAGTGTAACTACTCTAAGTACTTCATTGTATAAAGTACAGTAATATACTGTACAGTAAATCTGTCAACTGTCCATCCATTGGAAGACAGGTATTATTGGTACTCTTTACCTAGCACGGCGCCCGCAATTAGCATCGCGGTCATTGGAGGTAAAAAATCGCGGGCATCGCGGCCATCGCATGCACTAAAAAAACGGATGCCCGCGATTTCCCATAGGGATCAATGTTAAAAGTGTCAATGGACGCGATTTTTGTGTTCAATGCCTCAATGCCCGCGATTTGTCCATAGGAAACAATGTTAAATGGGCCACAGAGCCCTAATAGTCCCCCTGAAGTCTGAAATGGCCCCCACAATTGTTAACGCCACAGCACGATCAATGTGAACCCAAAGCGTGGCGAGCGCAGCGAGCCCGCGAGGGGCGGCGGTACGCGTCCTCCGACCTTTTCATACCCCCACTATCCACGTCGGCGTGGAGTTGAGAATAGAATAGTGTGGCGAGCGCAGCGAGCCCCGCGAGGGCACGCGGACACCTGTGAAGCCCGCGAAGGGACGCGTTTACCTCGCGGGGCTCGCTGCGCTCGCCACGCTTCGGGCTCGGTGGCTCGCTGCGCTCGCCACACTATTCTATTCTCAACTCCACGCCGACGTGGATAGTGGGGGTATGAAAAGGTCGGAGGACGCGTACCGCCGCCCCTCGCGGGCTCGCTGCGCTCGCCACGCTTCGGGTTCACGTTGATCGTGGGGTGGCGTTAACAATTGTGGGGGCCATTTCAGACTTCAGGGGGACTATTTGGGCTCTGTGGCCCATTTAACATTGTTTCCTATGGAAAAATCGCGGGCATTGTGGCATTGAACACTAAAATCGCGTCCATTGACACTTTTAACATTGTTCCCTATGGGAAATCGCGGGCATCGCAGCCATCGCGTCGCACCCGTTTTTTAGTGCATGCGATGGCCGCGATGCCCGCGATGGGTGCCGTGCTAGGTAAAGAGTACCGTATTATTTAAGACTCACAACCAAGACTGGCAGGGATAGCAACTTCTATTGAGACGTTATGGTGTAACTACTGTCAGCAAAGTATGAATGAAGTTTGTTGTATTTAAATATATTTAAATATGTGTTGATGTTATTAAGGGTATCATTACAGGAACAGTAGTTAAACAGCTATATATGCAATATGAATTTGTGCAGCAGAGCCTAGGGTAGGTTACCGTCGCTGGCCCAATGAAACCTGCATGTGACTAGCAGGATTCTTATATTGACAACCTGTAGACTGTATGGCTGCTGCAGAGTTGCCCTGAGCATCTTAAGTACAGTATGTTCTGGCTATGCACAATCCCCGTAGAGCTGTTACAATTGTTCTTTTTCTTCCTGGTACCTGAGAACCTGCTCCATTAGCGTGGCATCATGCCATCACATGGTGGGGTGAAGGGCTAGCACATAACAAAAAAAGCACCCTATTATGGGACACAAACATGTACATTGTTTTGTATCTGGTGTTTCACACCCCCAACATAAAGTGCTTTACATGATTCCTGTGTGATGACATCTAAGGTATATTATTAATACTTATCCTTTTAAGCATTGTTAAATGATAGGCTGCATTTGGTTGAATATTGCCTCAGCCCACAAAAATAATTTCCTGTGCTGTACATGAAAGGTCTAGTTCTAGTAATAACCACATACCTACCGTCAGCATGCATTGCGGGAGGGATGTTGCACATCATAAGGGGGAGTGCAGAGCAGGGGCATGCCTGCAAATTGCATTGTTGGGCACTAGATGGGGTCATGATGATAAAATTCAGCGCCAATCACATAATTTGCCTCTTCCAACGTCCGGGGGTATATGCATGGGATGGGGGCTTGCAGAGGGAGGTGCGCATTAGCATGGTAATGCCCAGCATTTGAACTGTGGGTTGAAACTACATAGCATGTAGACAAACCATTAGGCTGGCAATTCTGATAAATGTTGCTGGTGTAAATGCACTGGCGATAAGGGGACAGTGTCACCACCATGACCATATTCCAGCACACTTGACTATGTTATGCACACTATGTAATTCACTATGTAATGCACAGAGCGAGTAAAGGGACATACACGCTTACTGATTTCGTGCTGTTTTCTAAGCGATCTGTCTAGATCACTCATGTATACACCCTATAGCGATGCACTGTCTATCCTACTAAGGTCATTTATAAGCGTAGGCAAAACATTCCTTAGCACAGATCGTTTAGCACACATCACAGGTGAATGAGCGATCTGTGCTTAAGCATCTCGCTCAACACGGGGCTCCCGTCTCTACATGTGTACGGGGCTTCAATTTGGGTGGGGTGTTTTTAAACTGAAATCTAAATGACAGGTTAAAAATTAAACTAACATTTGTGGGCTACAAGTAAAATCAGCCAGTATTTACCCTGCATAGAAAATATATACTGTAGATGCCAGCTGCCTTCCCCCTACACCCGCGTCATGGCCTCATTAGCATGAAAACACCCAGCGTTCTCATGGGAACGTCCATTAAATTCTGGGTGTTCCCATATGCTAATAGGGCCGCCCCACACCCCTCTCCAACCCCCCACCCATTCGCTGTCCTGGGTGCGAATCAACCACAATAACCCCCATGGTTTGTTCCAGACACAAAGTTGCTATACTTTCATACATGAATCAGGGTCTATGTACGATGTCTAATTGTGTGATGCGAAAATGTCAGTAACTCAATTGATAGGCATCCTGGTGAGGTTCTAGGCTAAAACCAGATGCTTGCTCAGTAAAGAAATTCTGTGAAAGCATCAAACAGAGATGAGAAGACAGGAGGCTTAACATTGTCTATCATGATCACATTATGAATCAGCGTGGTATACTATGTGGGATGGCAGAAACAATGCCTCTGCTCATATAATACATACAATATGTTGCTGAAATTTAGACTGCTTATCAAGTTTCTTTATAGAACAATTGTAAAATGAGAGCAATGTTTTATGCTTTTCATAAAACCTTTATCTGGTGTCCAGCACAATCACACACCCTTTTCCTGCTTCACAGACACAAAACTCAGTAAGTACGTAGCACTGAGGAATCACTCTCTGATTCATTCAGGGACAAATCTACATAGAAATAAATCCAAGTTTCTCTATTTCGGAAGCAATGCAGTAGGATAGTCACATATGTGAGTAAGTTGAGAATGCAGAGGGGTGATTCATACCTCATGATAAAGTCTACAGAAGTCTAGCAAGAGAGGCTGGTCTGGCAACTCACCCTTCTGTGTTATCATCCCATTCAGATGTAGACTTATTCATAAGCTGCACATGAAAAGCAGAAGGACACAAAATACAGAAAACCTCTATGAAATGGGAATGGAATGTTTGATATCCACCCAAATAAACTTAAATCCCTGTTAAGTGAGACATGGAAATGTAATGAAGACAAGAAAATATATGTTGTTTGAAAATATGTTGCTGTAGTTACAGTACGTGCATAGAAATTCAGAGAACATTCCATTTTGTGTACAGTTTGTTCTGATTTAATCAACTCATTGTCACTATGGCCCTTATTCTGATCGGTGCGGATATATCCGCGTGCGTTCGGCCCGCCGATGTTTTGTGTCTGCGCATGTGCAGAGGCGTCTCTGCGCATGTGCGAGCGGGGCGTACGGCCAAATTCTGCATGATATGTGAACACTCCGAACAGGGGGTGGAGAGGGGCGTGAAGGGCTATTTGGGCTCATTACCATATGCATACGCCCCGCGTTTCATGGGAGTTCCCATGAAAACGCTGGGCGTACGTATGGTAATGCGGCCGTGACGCACGTGTAGGGGGCGGACATATGACATCGCCGGATGTCAGCTGCCCGCCCAGATCTCTGCTTTTGCACGGAAAAATGTCCGTGTGGTCTGAGGTTGCGGGTGCTGGTGGAGCACTCGGTCCTGCATTCGATGGTCTGCGACCATCGAATGATGGGGGAGGTTCCCTTAGATGGAGGAGGCGTATTCCGTGAAAAATACACGTGCGGTCCGTTCGGACAGCTTCTTACCGCATACGGACGGAGTTGGCGATCCGTATGGAAGGCGGGGTTTCGCACGCACGGTCCTGGCCGCATAATCGGCTCCGGCCGCACCGATCAGAATAAGGGCCTATAAGTGATTGTGATTTGAGTGCCAGGGTTTATTTTAAAGATCCCTATATTCACATTATTAATCAATTTATATATCTGTATGTATTTTACTTAACATTCTGGTCCTGAAGTAGTACGGAGTAAACTTGCATTAAGTGTTCCTCTTGGCTTGCTTTGTACTTTTTTAAACAGGCTTGTCAGCTGCCTTCTGTTTTAGTTTAATGTATTGTGCAGTCCAATCTGGAACAGCGGCCTACAAAATGAAAACCACAAACAGTATTTAATGGGGCATTCCCATAAACACACAGAAAGACTTTTATGGATTCATATAAAATTAATAATAATTCCAACATGACTGCGTGTTTCAGAGAATTTATGTATTTCCATGTTTTATTCAGTGTTGTGTGATCAATATATAATTCTCACCGCCATCCACCCCCATTTCCAATATTGATTTAGAATATTAGGATTATAAAGTGTCAACCAAGGCTCTCTTTTGTGACTATTAGAGAATGTTATTGTTTAATGTGACATTGCTATATTGTCTATATACTGTATACTGTAGTGATTTTGTTATTGTGCATTGTTATGTGTGATTGTTTTTATTTTTTTGTGTACAATGGAAATTGTGATCTGTAAATCGTAATCGCTGTATAGTAACTGTCTCATTATTATTGGATTGACTGTCTTCTTGCAGTAAGGATATTGACATCACTAAGCCATCTATCTGGATAAACCATCTAACAGTGTAAACATAAAAAAAAAATATTTTACAGTGCATTCACATTGGTACCTGGTCCCTAAGAGGTCATATATTCCGGCGGTTTTTCTGACCTGTATTGGAAATTGTATCTATTAGGTGTATAAACAGCACTATAATTGGGGACATTATGTGTTAGGGGCACTACTTCTGTACACATTATGTGTATAAGCAAAACTACTATTATGGGCATTATGTGTAAGGGGCAATACTTCTCTGGGCATTATGTGTATAAGTGGCACTACTACTATGGACATTATGTGTATAAGTGGCACTGCAAGTATGGGCATTATGTGCAAGGGACACTAATACCTGGGGTTTATGTGTATAAGTTGCCCTACTACTGTACACATAATGTGTATAAGCGGCACTACTACTGTCAACATTATGTGTATAAGTGGCACTGCAACTATAGGCATAATGTGGAAGGAGTACTATTAATGTAGACAATATGTGTATAAGAAGCACTACTCTGTACATCGTGTATAAGGGGCACTACTGTTTACATTGTGTATAAGGGGCTCTACTATGGACCTTGAGTATAAGTGGCACTACTGTGGACAAGGTGTATAAGGGGCACTACTGTGGGCATTGTGTATAAGGGACACTGTTGTGTTGCATAATGTATATAAGTGGTACTACTGTGTGATGTAACATGAATAGGTGACAGTTCTACTGTATGTGGAGTAATGTGAATAAGGTGATCAGTGTGTTCCCCCCCCCCCCCCACCTTAAGAACACATTACACTTGCTCCTCTGTTAACCCATGGCAGAACCTCAAAATAAACTCTGTGGCCACATTTACAATGCAGCTAAACTTTTGCTTGCTGTAAATTAGAAGCAAAATGTGTCTTCCCCCTATTCAAGCTTTAATAAATAACATTTGTTACTTAACTTCAGTAGAGTATATAAGTTCCCTACTTAAAAATGCAGACATTAAATTCCATGTGACCTGTGACCTCTGGTACTACTCTTTTCACAGACAGTTACCCGGGGTAGTGTGAGGATGGACTCCTCCTGGTTAGTTTACCGCATATTGCTTACTTGCCTTTCCATCCTTTATCCTTTACCTCTTCTATTATATTTTACTTGTTATAAATGTCTTGTTAAGACACATTTGATATTCCAGCAGTGGGGATGCGGCAGCTAAAAAGACCGACCCTGACATCCCAATATAGAAAATCCCAACAGGGGCCTTGTTGGTAAGCTAACCCTCTCCCCCTACTCTCCTTATGCTAACCCTCCCTTGCAACAGCCTAACCCTAACCACAGCCTTACCTTAACCCTCCCTACTAGTGCCTAAACCTAACCCCCGGTCCTGCAGCCTAACCCTAACTCCTAGTTCTAGGTGCCTAAATCTACCCACCTCGTAGCCGAACCATAATCCTTCCCCACTGTAGCCTAGCCATAAGTCTCCCAGCTAACCCCCTTCTAAGTGTCTAAATTTAACCCCCTGCCCCTCAACCTAATCCATACCTCCCAACTGTCCCGCTTATAGCGAGAACGTCCCGATATTTTGGGCCATTCCCGCGTCCCTCCCACCACCGGCAGTGTCCGGCGGCAGGGGGGGGGGGGGCGGTTGAGAGTCAGTTTCAGTATACTGGGCACCAGCATCCTTACTGCCAGAATGCTGACCACATCCTATGTTATTGCTACAGTTATTACAAAATGAATAGTTGGACAATAATTTTATTGTACTGTACATGTATTATAATAAGTTCATTGTGTTATTTGTATTTTATTGTACACATTATAAAATATAAGGAAATGCATATTTCATGACAATTATTTTACCTAATAAAGAAATTACAAAAAATAGCTGTTAATATAAGCAATATTTATTACTGTTAATATAAATAAATGATAGCCTAACTCTGTACAATTGAGTAATTTAAGTTTAGTTCTAACAAACATTTCATATTTCATATCTCGCTCAGTAGTTGTTTAGGGCACTGATATTGAAATGTGTTCCTCCAAAATCCACATTGCCAGTATCCTGGGGGTTCTAATACAATTGATGTGACAAATGGACTGTCAGTCGAGTCTAGTTAGACTATTGTGTTAGTTTGTTGAATATATACATAACAGTTCCACAAACCTTACCTAGTATTTGTGCACAAAGTTTTTGCACCTTCGCCTGTGCTTGGGGTTTTAGTGTTATTTCCTAATACAAGACATATGTGGAAGGACTTCATTTCCGTGTCTGAAGGCTGTTTGTTCCTGAAGATTACACAATAAGTAGAGCTATGTACGTCAGCAGATTATTTCAGAGCTCATACATAACTGAGATACAATGGAGCAGAAGAAATATTAGGGCTGCTCATGAATACAATTCTGTTTTAGAGAGTCTTCCTTTCCCAGGAGAATTAAATTGATTTAGAGGAAAAATGACCAGTGAAGTAGACAATAATTGCTGTAGATGTACTTTGTACCGTTACCTAATTTACCCTGTATGGGATGTACTGTGTTTATCCTTATTGCTATCAGTGACTCATTCCATTTTATCACAGAAAGGACAGTTTGACCTGAACTTGTCTTTTCTGTGATGCTGCACCCACCAATAGTCATATTTATCATAAGAATAAACACAACTACTGTGCTTTCCTGTACAACAGTAAATAAGGATGGTTTCATTAGGAATCTCCATCTGTAAAATACTATCTATTTCTTATTATAAAATCATATATATATATATATATATATATATATATATATATATATATATATATATATATATATATATATATATATCCTCTTACAGAGTGAAATTTATTACTTCAATGGTGTTTGTTATATTTATTTATTGATTACATAACAATCAGAAATCTAAAAATCATGGACTTGAAGATTAATAAATGTAATTATCTTTCAGATGAACCTTGAATTCTAACTAAATCCCATTACTTTATTTTATTATTTTAGATTTTCACCTCATCATTCAAGCCCACGGAGACTCAATATCCCCCTAAGTATGATGCAGAGACGAACTCCACAGCCGCCCCCATTGCAGTCAACGGGAGGGCCTTACTCCAAGACATACCCGGCAATAGCAAATGCCTCAGTGCAACCTAACAGTCTTCATGTTCAAGGTGAGACGTACCTAATGATAAGTACAACAGTACTTTTTATTAGAGTCTATTTTTAATCTACAGTAAGTGATAAATACTAGACTAGACTTATATAGAAAATGCTAGAAATCTATATATCTATCTCACGGTAGGAAGGAGAGGCTATGATTTCAGATACTAGGTGCTAGGCATCATAATGTTGATTACCACTGCAAAATACAATACATCTTACCAGAAGTTGTTTATCATAAAGGGACTCATACTGCACTTATAGTTTCTGCTGCATTAGTATTCTGTAAATCTTTGTGAAACAAGGTCTTTGAGATTTTATCCATTATGTAAGTCTGCAGTTTTTTTAAAGTAAGCAAAATCTCTGAATACACTACAGCTTGGTCTGTCAGAATCTCCTTATTGCACAGCCATGTTTTAAAACACTTGAATCACGGAGCCCTAGAGTAGCAAAACAATTTTCATGGCACCCATAGGCCAAAAGTTTCTGACTGAAAAATGTAGAATATTTTTTATTTATTTAAGTAAATTGTATTTATATTATGTTCATGTGGTGATGAACTGGATTCTTTTGGATTTTTTTTTTAATTTAAGTAAATTGTATTTCTATTATGTTCATGTGGTGATGGACTGGATTCATTTCTGTTTGTCCACATATTTTATGAGTTGCAGCCACAAGCACCGGTTTTGTCTATTAAAGGCCCTTTACACTTGATAGGGAGATAGGGAGAACACGTGATGCAGATGCACACTTCATATTATTAATCAAATCAATCAATAATAGAGGTTCTTGACCTATTCATTGGCCAAGAAATATTTTCCCACCAACCAGCTTCACGGTGACCTCATTTCTAGTGGGTCCCTAACACTAAATTTGAATCTGGGGCGCGGAACCCCAAAAAGGCCAGCATAAGCCAGTCACCCCAGGGCAGCATACAAGTGAAAAACTAAGTTATAAAGGTGTGTTTATAGGAAAGCACACTTTTATAGCTTAGTTTTTCACTTGTGTGCTGCCCTGGGGTGACTGGCTTATGCTGGCCTTTTTGGGGTTCCACGCCCCAGATTCAAACTTAGTATTAGGGACCCACCAGAAATGAGGTCACCGTGAAGCTGGTTGGTGGGCAAATATTTCTTGGCCAATGAATATATCAAGAACCTCTATTATTGATTGATTGATTTGATTAATAATATGGAGTGTGCATCTGCACCATGTGTTCTCCCTATCTCACCATGCAGTCTCACCCCCTCTGCGTTCCCGCCATCTCTGTCCCTGCATTACGGTCCCTGCGTCCTTGTCATCACTGACGTCAATGGCCCTCCGTCCCAACAGCCAGACCATGCCTGAGTTTTCTGGTGGAAACTCTAGAAAATGCCACAGACGGATCGCACATGTGCACAGCATACCGTGACCATGCGGGGCCATTCAATAATCGGTTAGACTGAGAATTTGCAGACTGAACACTTCTGAATTAGCCCCATACTGTAGGTAGGGTAACTACTACCCTCTTCAACATACATGAAATAGCACTATTTAGGCCACCCCCCCAACACCCTGTAGTACAGCCCATAAGATAAATTGCATGCAATATATTTTATGTGAAATAAGCACCCAAGTACAGAATCTGAGGTGCTGGACCCCCGGGAAGCTGCCGGGAATCTCAAAGGAAGATTCATGCAATTTCAAGCCTCAGATAAATTGCCCTAGTGTAATGGGCCATTTAGACTAATCATAAATAATTTCATGTAGTTCTGGACCACCAATCAAAGCAGCCTTGTAAGAACTCGAATGCACCCTAGGGTGCTATGGCACACAGTTTGGGAACCACTGTTGTAGCTATGAAAGAAAAACAATACTTTCCACTTTCACTTTATACTTGTGAAATTTTTTTAACTGTAACTTAGATACAGTAGTTTGTAAACTGTAACCCTGACACCATTAAAGAAATCTCACACATTTACTTTAAAGCAACTTATATAGCACATGTACAGTATACCTACAACATACTACATAATAGTCATTGTGTTTGGTTTCTAGTACCATTGTATATCGTGTCACACTTGAAACCTGTTTAAACTTAATCATACCACAGGCTGGATCTTGAATATTGCTGAGGGGTTTTATGAGCCTGTGCATGGAGACGTCCGGTGACATTTAATGGGATGCAATTTTTATTGCATTTTCCGAAATTGGGAATTAAAAAAAAAATGGTACTTGTTTCCTAGCACGGCACCAGCGATAAAGATTGTGTCCATCGGGACCCCCCGAAATCGCGTTGATCGCATCGCATGCAACCAAATCGCATGCGATGCGATTGACGCGATTTTTACATTGGAATCAATGTAAAAGGTCCCTGAGACCCGATTTTACATTGGCCCCAATGTTAAATGGCCCCCAGACCCCAATTTTTATTGTTTGCCAACCCTGATGGGTCAAATGCCCCCCCATTGTTAACGCCACCCCACGATGAATGCCAACCCGAAGCGTGGCTTGCGTAGCGAGCCCGCGAGGGGCGGCGATACGCGTCCTCCGACCTTTTCATACCCCCACTATCCACGTTGGTGTGGAGTTATTTTATTTAGTGTGGCGAGCGCAGCGAGCCACCGAGCCCGAAGCGTGGCGAGCGCAGCGAGCCTCTGGGCGGTGGGTGCAGGGTTGATCAGGGGTGCAACTATGGCGGTACGGGGTGGTACGGCGTACCATTAAAACAAATGGTGCCGGTACCCCGTACCGCCATAACAAATAGGCCGAAATATTTACTGCGCATGTGCGCATATGTAAGTGGCGGGGGGCGTGGCCACTTACATATGCGCGCTAGCGCCGCTCCCCCCCGCCGGGTCTTCCCTGCTCTCGTCTCCCCCGCTGTGTACGCGGGGGAGACGTGCTGCTGCTGCTGCTGCTGCTGCTCTCATGATTTCGTTACAGCTCCTGCTGCTGGACCGCGCGCGGCTATTGGTTAGCGCGCGGTCCAGCAGCAGGAGCTGTAACTATCAGGAGCAGCAGCAGCAGCACGTCTCCCCCGCGTACACAGCGGGGGAGACGAGAGCGTGCGGGCGGGCAAGCACAGGGGGCTGTGTATGTGCCTGCCTGCCGGGGGGGGGGGGGGGTTCTATCCCCCTGGGCAACGAGCAAAGTGGCACAGATATATCCCCCTGGGCAACGAGCAAAGTGGCACAGATCTATCCCCCTGGGCAACGAGCAAAGTGGCACAGATCTATCCCCCTGGGCAACGAGCAAAGTGGCACAGATCTATCCCCCTGGGCAACGAGCAAAGTGGCACAGATCTATCCCCTGGGCAACGAGCAAAGTGGCACAGATCTATCACCTGGGCAACGAGCAAAGTGGCACAGATCTATCCCCCTGGGCAACGAGCAAAGTGGCACAGATATATCCCCCTTGGCAACGAGCAAAGTGGCACAGATATATCCCCCTGGGCAACGAGCAAAGTGGCACAGATCTATCCCCCTGGGCAACGAGAAAAGTGGCACAGATATATCCCCCTGGGCAATGAGCACAGTGGCACAGATCTATCCCCCTGAGCAACGAGCAAATTCAGTCCACCTTGGCATCGGCATGAAGCCCCTGGCATTGAGCATGTAGGTAAGTGGCACTTATGTGTCAAATGTGTATGGTGTGTTATACAGTATGTGTTGGGCATTGCGTAGTGTTATATAGTATGACATGGGCATTGCGTAGTGTTATATAGCATGTGATGGGCATTACACTGTGTTATATAGTATGACATGGGCATTGCGTAGTGTTATATAGTATGACATGGGTATTACAGTGTGTTATATAGTATGTAATGTGCATTATGGTGTGTTATATAGTATGTAATGGGTATTACGCTGTGTTATATAGTATGTAATGGGCATTACGGTGTGTTATATAGTATGTGATGGGCATTACAGTGTGTTATATAGTATGACATGGACATCGCGGAGTGTTATATAGTATGTAATGGGCATTACGGTGTTATATAGTATGTAATGGGCATTACAGTGTTATATAGTATGTAATGGGCATTATAGTGTGTTATATAGTATGTAACGGGCATTATAGTGTGTTATATAGTATGTAATGGGCATTACAGTGTTATATAGTATGTCATGGGTATTGCGGTGTTATATAGTATGACATGGGCATTGCAGTGTTATATAGTATGTCATGGGCATTGCGGTGTTATATAGTATGTCATGGGTATTGCGGTGTTATATAGTATGACATGGGCATTGCAGTGTTATATAGTATGTCATGGGCATTGCGGTGTTATATAGTATGTCATGGGCATTGCGGTGTTATATAGTATGTAATGGACATTATGGTGTGTTATACAGTATGTCATGGACATAGCAGAGTGTTATATAGTATGTCATGGGCATCGCGGAGTGTTATATAGTATGTCATGGGCATTGTGGTGTTATATAGTATGTCAGCGGGCGTACAGACTCTGTGGGGGGGGGGGGGCGGTGGCATGTAACCACCCCCCCTTGTGTCATATGACCACGCCCATGGCCACTCCCCTGACCACGCCCATTTTTCGCTGCGCGCCGGAGGCGCGCAGCACAGTACCACTAAGTCGTTTTTTCTACTCGCACCACTGGGGTTGATAGCTTGTTTAACAATAATATTGTCTTTTACAGTAGGACTACAGGTCCCAGCAAGCCTGCCGCACATGCTGGCCCTTGGGAGAACCACAGGTACTAGCATGTGGGGCATTAAAGGCCTGCCGGTACCTATAGCCCCCCTGTAAAGGAAATATTAAAGGAAATATTAAAATAAAAACACAAACACAGGTTTTTACGTATTTTATTAAACTGCATCTTGTCTTCACCCAGGGCTTCTGCAACGTCTTCACCTGGGGGCGGTGGCCCCCTAAGCTCTTTTGCATGGCTGCCGCCTCCCAGGGCTTCTGCCTCTTCATCTGTGTTCTTCAGGAGCTCTTCTCCTCCGCCATCAGACTGACTGCCCCTACCCTGTCTCGAGCTGGCTAATATAGCCAGCTCTAGGGGGTGGGGCAATGATGCGGCAAGCTGTGGCCATTTTGAAATTTTAATTATTATTTTTTTGTAAACGTCTCCCATCCCGATGACGCTGCCGCCGCCGCGCTGCCGCCCCGCTGCCGCCGAGAGGTGAGGTGGGGGTGGCGGTGGGGATGAGTGCTCCTGCTGGTTTCGGAGGGGGGGGTCAGGGGTGGCTGCGCGGTCTGTGGCGGGTCTGTGGCGTCTGCAGTCGCTCGGCCCTGCTCATCTGCCCACAGCCACACATGCGGGAGATGAGCAGGAGCTTTCTGAGCGACTGCTCTGAATTGTACTGCAGATCCGTTCTGAATATTGGACAGATTCAGAACGGCGGGAGCACGCATGTAAATCGCTGTGTGGGCTATATACACATACATATATACACATAATGAAGGCTTTGGTGTAAAAGGGCTCATAAAATAACCCAGGTCGAGCAACCCACTATTTGAACCCGGACAGCCTGTAGAGTTTAACAGGATATAAGGCAGTGTGAACGGATAACATAGGTCCCGTTCAAGACCTATGGGGAGCAAGCTCACCAGGGCTTGGAGATGATGGATGACATTTAATGGGATGAGATTTCCCGACTATTGTGACGTTTAGTAAAAAAAGGAGCGAATGTGCATGTTTTTCCAAAATCACCAACTTGCAAATGGGGGGGGCAAACTTTTTACCACTAAAATCGCACATTCTGAAATTTTTCAACGCACTTAAATTGGTCACCGGATGTTTTCCCCAAAAAAAGTATACAACTCACAAATTTAATAGGATGAAAAACGTTACCAAAAATCGCATCACAAACAGACCAGGTTCAGACAGACAATGTTGACAGAACCATGCACAGACCAGTGTGATCTGTGCATGGTTCTGTCCAAAAAAAGTGTAAAAGTACATTTTTTTTTTTACAAAAATGACGTGGGGTCCTGAGCATAACCAGCCCCGGGCTCAAAGAGAAGGTCCTGGTTTAAAAAAAAAACAGGGGGCATGCAAATAGGGTTCCCCTTGATTTTTTTTAAAGGCTGCACCAGGCTCAAGGGCCGGTCCTGGTTCCCAAAATACGGGAGACAAAATGAGTCCCCCGTATTTCAAGAACGAGCACCGGGCCCAACCAGCCAGCAGGGTAATGCTACAGCCAGGGGGAGGCTTTTTATACAAGTCCCCCCGGCCAAAGCATTCACCCCCTGACCGGTCAGCTTGGGCAGGGATCCTGGGGAAGTGGGGACCCCCCAATGAAGTGGTCCCCCCCCTCCACAATTTACCTGCCCAGGCTGAAGCCCGGGGCTGTCCCCGGTGTCCCTGTGTGTGGGGCACTGGGCTGATGTTTGTGTAAAAAATAGAACAAACTATTGTGTATTGTTGTGGAACTACAAGTCCCAGCATGCCTGCACCACATGCAGGGACTTGGAGAACAACAAATCCCAGCATGCGGGGCATTAAAGGGCCAGCTGGGACTTGTGGGTCAGCTGGGATTTGAATTCTCACAACAGTAAAAATTGTGAAAAAGAAAACAGACACATACAACCAGTACATACTACAATCATCCACTCATACATTACCTATGGGTCCACCGATGGCCTGTCCTCTTGTCCATGTAGATTCCATTTGGGTTCCTGTGGAAAGAAATCATACTCATTCTCTGGGGGAAATTTACTAAGAATACGGAAAATCGTATTCGTATTCTATATACGAATGGATAAGAATGTATAATATTTGCGTAGCGGTTCCCTTATTTTATACAACCAGCACCAGGCCCAAGGGCCGGTCCTGGTTCCCAAAATACAGGGGACAAAATGACTAGGGGTCCCCCATATTTTAAAAACTAGCACCAGACCCAACCAGCCATCAGGGTAATTTCACAGCCGGGGGACACTTATTATATAAGGTCTCGCGGCCAAAACAAGTTGCTCCTGAGGAAGCCGGACAGCAAACATCCGGGGAAACGCGTTGAGCTACTTTGAATGAAAAATATATACCAGCTACCAAGTGATGCCCTTTCTCCCAATGACGTCCATGACCTCCTGACCTAATTGGATTACAATATATGGGATTTCTGCACAATTCCTAACAAGTCCATCTTAAAGGAGAAGACGCCGAATAGGGAGATTTTTCTACATCCCAAGAGGGTACTTTGTATTGGGACTCATCATCACACCCACTCCTGGTATAACAACCAGTGATACAGCAGATGGTAACCGATTATATTCTTTTGAAATTCATTCAGCAAAGCCACAATTGTGGAGCTCCATAATTCTATGGACATAACATCTTGTGCTCTTTAGTCATTTATGTGTTTTAATTATAATTGTTTTTATATTTATGTAGAATAAATTGTAATAATTTTTCAGAAACCGTCTGGTCTACATATTTGTACAGCCAGCGCTGATTACCCCTAAACTGGTCAGGCTGGGCAGGGGTCCTAGGGGAGTGGGGACCCCCCCAATAAAGGGAACCCCCCCCCTCCAGAAATACACTACCAAGGTTGAAGCCTGGGGCTGTCCCTGGACGGATGGATGGATGGAGGGTGACCTATCTAAGGGCTCAACATAGGTATCAGCATGTATGGGCTTTGGATGTAATAAAGGCCCTTATTCTGAATGGTGCGGATATTCCCGCATTCTTACGGAGCGGTCCGCACGCCACGGTGTTTTGCCGCGTGCGGCCATCGTCCGTAGAAACGCCCACGGGTCCTCCGCATTCGGACGGACTCACTCTTTAAGAACAGGGCGTGTTTACGGACGACATACAAACCATGCGTGTGCGGGAGAAACACTCCGATTCTGCACGGTATTACAGAGTATTACAGAGTATGCTCGGAAATACCGCATCCGAACGGGAGCCAAGCGGTGCTACCGCCCGTAAGCGGAGTATTTACGCCAAACAACCCACTATTATGTATCTTCTGCAATACATCACATGACCCACTTATTCAATTACCTATCCTCATAAAAAACTGCTTATTTGGAATTGGAATCAATTAGATGCCAATATATCCTTACAAGCATGCCTAACACATGCATTGCACACATTAACCCTTACAGCAATTGAAGTGCAATGGTTTCAATTAAAGCACTGACAAGCGTCCTATTAGTGAGTAATGAGTAAAGGAGTCGATTCTATTGGGTTCAGGTGTTAATGCTTGTAGTCATTAGGCGGTCCGTTCGCCTACCGCATGAACGAGTGGTGTCCGCAAAGCAATAGTACACTTGTGGACACCGCACATTTCTTCCCTTTTTGATCGCGTGCATTCGGAGTGCTATCCGAATGTACGCCCCCAACATAAGTGTACTCCCCCGTGTCCGCCCATGTTTCCGCCCCGTTTTGCCCACTTTGAAACTACGCCCATGTGTCATTCCGCATGACGCCCATAATACGCCCATATTTCCCGACTGATTGCGGGGAACAGTTTGGGACGGGATTTGGCCGAACTGGTACGGAGTCAAGGCCTGGCACATGCGCGTTGCGTTCTCCACGCATGCGCAGACGCCGTAAAGACGCCATCCGAAAGTATGCGGTAAAGTACGCGTCAATCAGAATAAGGGCCAAAGTCTGTGTGTATTTATTTTACTATTTGTATTGCTGTGGAACTAGAAGTTCAAGGGGGCCCTTTAATGCCCCGCATGCTGGGACTTGTGGTTCTCCAAGTCCCTGCATGCGGGGGAGGCTTTCTGGGACTCTTAGTTATACAGTATTATACAATAGGATTCATCTATATTTTACACTTTATCAGCCCGGTGGCCACCGCTTCAGGGCCACCGGGGACAGCCCCAGGCTTCAACCTGGGTAGGTTAATTCTGGAGGGAGGGGGGGACACCCCTTCATTAGGGTAAGATCCCCACTCCCCCAGGACCCCTGCCCAGGCTGACCGATCAGGGGGTAATGTTTTGGCCATGGGACCTTATATAATAAGTGTCCCCCTGCTGTGACATTACCCTGCTGGCTGGTTGGTGGCGCCTGGTGCTGGGTCTTAAAATATGGAAGACCCCTAGTAAATTTGTCCTCCATATTTTGGGAACCAGGACCGGCCCTTGGGCCTGGTGCTGGTTGTAAAAATAAGGGGAACCCTATACAAATTGTTCCCTGATTTTTTACAACCAGGACCGGCTCCGTGAGCCTGGGGCTGTTTATGGCTGTGGGAGAGGGGGGGGGGGGGGGGGGGGGGGGCACACTGTTTTTTTTATTTATTAATTATTTATTTATTTTTCTATATTTTTTTACACTGAAGCCTGCATGGGTCTGACTGATCCATGCAGGCTTCTGCCAAAGACGCCTGAAAAATGAAGTGTATTTTCCTGGCGTATTTGGCCGGCAATTAGCGGTTGTTTACCGATAATTAGCGGCCGTAAATACAAATAAGAATGTGCCATCAATACAAATACGAATTGACGTATTTTCGGGATTGTAAATCCCGAAAAATACGAATTTGTAAAAAATAGGTGTATTTCTGGATACGAATATTCCTATTCTTTACGAATTTACCTTATTAAACTTCACCCTCTGTCTTCTGTGCTTCTACGGCTCCACAGGAATGCTGTACACACACTGCAATCTTCTGTTTACATCTGTGACTTCACCCACAGGCCAGTAGCTAGGCCCGCCCCAGGAGCCAATCATGATGAGAGAAATTCCAATGCCCGATCATGATTGGCTGGTGGGCGAGCCGAAAGGCCCCCATACACTGTGCGATTTGGGCTCGATTTCACCCGATTCGGATGGATCGGGCAGTGAAATCGGCCCAAATTGTATGTGCACATAAGTTTTGGTAAATCTTATGTGCAGCCTGGAGGCGGGCAGGGGACGCGGCGTATAGGAAGCTGGGAGCTGAGCGGGGCGGGCTGAAGCAAGTAGCCAGGCATGAGAGGCAGTGGGCGCACTGACCTGGGCGGTGATCGCCGCAAACAGTAGACTACGCTACCCGGCAATCTGGTCCCCTCGCCGCCCAGTGCACAAACTGCCTCTCTGCGTCCCCTGCCTGGATCTCTGCTTGCAGCCCCACGCAAAAAGTTCCAAAATCGTGTGTGACACATGAACATTCATGTGAAATAATCACGTTCAACCATCCATCATGTATAATTTTGGATCTGCAGGGTCTATTTGGAAACTATAGCCACAAATGTAAAGTCAAGCACAAGAACAGCCATATGACATCACAGAAACAACGGGTTTCGCTCAACAGTGATGTGCTGTCGGTGTAAATGAGATGATTTGTATACTGGATGTGTATCAGGTCTGGTGCTTAAGGCATTTTTGTGTGAAAATGAATTACTGTATATTTTGCTACACAGCAGTGTTTTCCCCTAAGATATACTGTACCAGTAACGTGTGTTCCTGTTTGCACAAGACTCCCTCCTTAGAGCAGTAGTGCCACTCTCCTGACAACTTTGTTTTAAGGTCATAGCCCCACTTAGCATGATTTGTTGGACCTGCTGTGAGTAAAGCCACTCACCATTTGTAACATCATGCATGCTTTACTATTTCTGTGCCTGATAGAAGGAGAACATTTTTTTAGGCAGAGCTAGGACATTCAAATCATTACATCTACAGTATGATACCACAAAATGTTTTAAATATAAATTTATCGTAGACATATGGAGCTATGCTATTAATACTACCTATTATGTACTGTCATAGAGGCAGATTCTAAACCTGATCATTTATTAGATTTGATCGTTATAGCATAATACAAGTAATAATAAGTAATAAAGGCAAATGTCTTGTTGCTTGGTTACAGCAATTTACAGCTCACATGCTATTTACACCATGTTGATAGATCGTGATTGATATTGAATGCTTTTTGTTGTATTCCTGCAGTGCATTGTATAGGATTGCAGTATTAATGGCAGAGAAAAGGTTAACACACTCTCAGCCTGTACTCCTATGAGACTAGTGTACAATTAAGGCCAGATCCTTTTAATGATGGATGCTAATAATTTGCTCTGAGAACCACACCATTTGTCTCTATTGACTTCTTTTCCCCGGATTATGAATTTCATGTGTATATGTTGCAACCTTGTCCTAGTTTCTGACATGATGACTAAATATCAGTATATCACTGACAACCAGTTTTTTCCAAGCAGTGCACGGTTTTATAAATGACATGTAGTAAGAAATGTAAGCACTGATTTTCAAAAGCTAATTAATTAGTGTGCTGGGGATTGAAATAGTTATTGAGGCATTGATGATGAGCATGATACAGTAATGCTTGTCAGAACTAGCTCATTTCTAAAGTTGATGACCCTGTTTAACAAATTATTGCATTAATCAGTGTATTTATCTATTAATTGAAACAAATCAAGGTCTAAAAAAACTGGCAGGTGTTTTAATTAACTGAGGTGCTGTGAAAGTTATATTCAATTGTCTTATAACACAGTGCGTATCTGCCTTGTGATGTGACTCCCGCGCACATCACACAACGCAAAGTCAAAAAATTATGTGCAGCCCATACTTTTTTGTACTAGATCGCATCTAGTTCAAAAGCACATTGCACAGTGTGTGGACACATCTACACTGACACCTCCTCATTACCTTATGTATTATTTATTTATTATTTATTTACTAACAGTTTCTTGTATAACAAATAAGTCACTGGGTGGTGCACTGAGTAGTGTTTAAAATTATACCTTTATGTAAACATTTGGTTAAAACGTTGCGAAATATAAGACACAAAAAATACACATTAGACACGGACAGTGATAAATAAAAAGGATATAGAATCCTCACACCGTGGGGCCCCGGGTTAAGTCTCCCTTCTAATTTGTAGGAATTATGGTGCGTTATATCATGTACTGTGTTGTACACTAGCTGGCTCCTAAGTAAGTGGATTCAGGGTATCCCCGTGGTATGTGGGTCACACTTCAGTATGGTGTGATAAGATTTCACCTTAACCCCTTCCTGACAGAGCCAGTTTTTGCGTTCCTGACAGAGCCCTTTTTTTCAAATCTGACATGTCTCACTTAAGTGGGGATAACTTTTTTTTGCTTTTACTTATCCCAGTGGTTTTGAGATTGTTTTTTCGTGACACATTGTACTTCAAATTAGTGGTAAATTTGGGTTGATACAGTCTGTGTTTTTTTGTGAAAAATACCAAAATATCGTGAAAAAATGGAAAATTTAGCGATTTGCAAAATGTTAAATTTTCTGCTTGTGAGACAAATAATCTTACCACTCAAAATAGTGAATAACTAACATAGACCATATGTCTACTTTATGTTGACATCATTATTTCAACTTCCTTTTAATTTTTTGGGACACTAGGAGGCTTACAATATGAATAGCAAATTCTCAAATTTTCAAGAAAATTTCAAACACTGATTTTTTTAGGGACCAGTTCAGTTCTGATGTGACTTTGAGGGACTTGTATGTGAGACACCCCCATAAATGATGCCATTTCAAAAACTGCACCCCTCACAGTATTCAAAACAGCATTTTGGAAGTTTGTTAACCCTTTAGGTGTTTCACAGAAATTAAAACAAAGTGTAGGTGAAATTTCAAAATTTCTTTTTTTTTGCAGATTTGCAATTTTAATACATTTTTATAAGGAACACAGTACATTTTACTAGAGAAATGTGACTAAAAATTGATTCCCCCAATTCTTTTGTTTTCATAAATATCCTATATGTGGCCCTAGTGTGCACGGTGACCAAACCACAGGCTTCATAATAGAAGGAGCACCTACTTGATTTTGGAGCCTCCTTTTTATGAGATTATTTTTTAGGCACCATGTAGGTTTCAAGGCACCATAAGATGCTAAAAGTTAGGAACCCCCCCACAAGTGACCCCATTTTGCAAACTACACCCCTCAGGGAATTCATCTAGGGGTATAGTGTACATTTCAAACCCCCAGGGGTTTCACCAATTGTGGTACAACTGGGCAGTGAAAATGAAAAATTATTTTTTTTACACAAAAATGCAGTTCTGGCTCCAAATTTGTCATTTTCAGAAGGTATGAAGGAGACAAAGCACCCCAAAATCTGTGCCCCAATTTCTCCCGAGTACGGCAATGCCTCACATGTGACCAAAAAATACCAGTTGGGTGCATGGCAGGACTCAGAAGGGAAGGAGTGATTTTTGGATTTTGCAGCTCAGATTCTGGTGGAATTTTGGTGGGTGCTATGTCGCATTAGCAAGACCCCCCAAGCACCAATACAGTGGAACCCCCCCACAAGTCACCCCATTTTGCAAACTACACCCCTCAGGGAATTCATCTAGGGGTATAGTGTACATTTCAAACCCCCAGGGGTTTCACCAATTTTGATACAAGTGGGCAGTGAAAATGAAAAATTACATTTTTTTACACAAAAATGCAGTTCTGGCTCAAAATTTTTCATTTTCAGAAGGTATGAAGGAGAAAAAGCACCCCAAAATCTGTGCCCCAATTTCTCCCGAGTACGGCAATGCCTCACATGTGACCAAAAAATACCAGTTGGGTGCATGGCAGGACTCAGAAGGGAAGGAGTGATTTTTGGATTTTGCAGCACAGATTCTGGTGGAATGAATGGTGGGTGCTATGTTGCACCAATACAGTGGAACCCCCCCACAAGTCACCCCATTTTGCAAAGTACACCCCTCAGGGAATTCATCTAGGGGTATAGTGTACATTTCAAACCCCCAGGGGTTTCACCAATTTTGATACAAGTGGGCAGTGAAAATGAAAAATTACATTTTTTTACACAAAAATGCAGTTCTGGCTCAAAATTTTTCATTTTCAGAAGGTATGAAGGAGAAAAAGCACCCCAAAATATGTGCCCCAATTTCTCCCGAGTACGGAAATGCCTCACATGTGACCAAAAAATACCAGTTGGGTGCATGGCAGGACTCAGAACGGAAGGAGTGATTTTTGGATTTTGCGGCTCAGATTCTGGTGGAATTTTGGTGGGTGCTATGTCGCATTAGCAAGACCCCCCAAGCACCAATACAGTGGAACCCCCCCACAAGTCACCCCATTTTGAAAACTACACCCCTCAGGGAATTCATCTAGGGGTATAGTGTACATTTCAAACCCCCAGGGGTTTCACCAATTTTGATACAAGTGGGCAGTGAAAATGAAAAATTACATTTTTTACACAAAAATGCAGTTCTGGCTCGAAATTTTTCATTTTCAGAAGGTATGAAGGAGAAAAAGCACCCCAAAATCTGTGCCCCAATTTCTCCCGAGTACGGCAATGCCTCACATGTGACCAAAAAATACCAGTTGGGTGCATGGCAGGACTCAGAACGGAAGGAGTGATTTTTGGATTTTGCAGCTCAGATTCTGGTGGAATTTTGGTGGGTGCTATGTCGCATTAGCAAGACCCCCCAAGCACCAATACAGTGGAACCCCCCCACAAGTCACCCCATTTTGAAAACTACACCCCTCAGGGAATTCATCTAGGGGTATAGTGTACATTTCAAACCCCCAGGGGTTTCACCAATTTTGATACAAGTGGGCAGTGAAAATGAAAAATTACATTTTTTTACACAAAAATGCAGTTCTGGCTCAAAATTTTTCATTTTCAGAAGGTATGAAGGAGAAAAAGCACCCCAAAATCTGTGCCCCAATTTCTCCCGAGTACGGCAATGCCTCACATGTGACCAAAAAATACCAGTTGGGTGCATGGCAGGACTCAGAACGGAAGGAGTGATTTTTGGATTTTGCAGCACAGATTTTGGTGGAATGAATGGTGGGTGCTATGTTGCACCAATACAGTGGAACCCCCCCACAAGTCACCCCATTTTGCAAAGTACACCCCTCAGGGAATTCATCTAGGGGTATAGTGTACATTTCAAACCCCCAGGGGTTTCACCAATTTTGATACAAGTGGGCAGTGAAAATGAAAAATTAAATTTTTTTACACAAAAATGCAGTTCTGGCTCAAAATTTTTCATTTTCAGAAGGTATGAAGGAGACAAAGCACCCCAAAATCTGTGCCCCAATTTCTCCCGAGTACGGCAATGCCTCACATGTGACCAAAAAATACCAGTTGGGTGCATGGCAGGACTCAGAAGGGAAGGAGTGATTTTTGGATTTTGCAGCTCAGATTCTGGTGGAATTTTGGTGGGTGCTATGTTGCATTAGCAAGACCCCCCAAGCACCAATACAGTGGAACCCCCCCACAAGTGACCCCATTTTGCAAACTACACCCCTCAGGGAATTCATCTAGGGGTATAGTGTACATTTCAAACCCCCAGGGGTTTCACCAATTTTGATACAAGTGGGCAGTGAACATGAAAAATTACATTTTTTACACAAAAATGCAGTTCTGGCTCAAAATTTTTCATTTTCAGAAGGTATGAAGGAGAAAAAGCACCCCAAAATCTGTGCCCCAATTTCTCCCGAGTACGGCAATGCCTCACATGTGACCAAAAAATACCAGTTGGGTGCATGGCAGGACTCAGAAGGGAAGGAGTGATTTTTGGATTTTGCAGCTCAGATTCTGGTGGAATTTTGGTGGGTGCTATGTCGCATTAGCAAGACCCCCCAAGCACCAATACAGTGGAACCCCCCCACAAGTGACCCCATTTTGCAAACTACACCCCTCAGGGAATTCATCTAGGGGTATAGTGTACATTTCAAACCCCCAGGGGTTTCACCAATTTTGATACAAGTGGGCAGTGAAAAAGAAAAATTACATTTTTTACACAAAAATGCAGTTCTGGCTCAAAATTTTTCATTTTCAGAAGGTATGAAGGAGAAAAAGCACCCCAAAATCTGTGCCCCAATTTCTCCCGAGTACGGCAATGCCTCACATGTGACCAAAAAATACCAGTTGGGTGCATGGCAGGACTCAGAAGGGAAGGAGTGATTTTTGGATTTTGCAGCACAGATTCTGGTGGAATGAATGGTGGGTGCTATGTTGCACCAATACAGTGGAACCCCCCCACAAGTCACCCCATTTTGCAAACTACACCCCTCAGGGAATTCATCTAGGGGTATAGTGTACATTTCAAACCCCCAGGGGTTTCACCAATTTTGATACAAGTGGGCAGTGAAAATGAAAAATTACATTTTTTTAAACAAAAATGCAGTTCTGGCTCAAAATTTTTCATTTTCAGAAGGAATGAAGGAGACAAAGCACCCCAAAATCTGTGCCCCAATTTCTCCCGAGTACGGCAATGCCTCATGTGTGACCAAAAAGTGGCAGGACTCAGAAGGGAAGGAGTGATATTTGGATTTTGCAGCACAAATTCTGGTGGAATGATGGTGGGTGCTATGTCGCATTAGCAAGACCCCCAAAGCACCAATACAGTGGAACCCCCCCACAAGTGACCCCATTTTGCAAACTACACCCCTCAGGGAATTCATCTAGGGGTATAGTGTACATTTCAAACCCCCAGGGGTTTCACCAATTTTGATACAAGTGGGCAGTGAACATGAAAAATTACATTTTTTTGCACAAAAATGCAGTTCTGGCTCAAAATTTTTCATTTTCACAAGGAATGAAGGAGACAAAGCACCCCAAAATCTGTGCCCCAATTTCTCCCGAGTACGGCAATGCCTCACATGTGACCAAAAAATACCAGTTGGGTGCATGGCAGGACTCAGAAGGGAAGGAGTGATTTTTGGATTTTGCGGCTCAGATTCTGGTGGAATGAATGGTGGGTGCTATGTGGCATTAGCAAGACCCCCGAAGCACGGTGAAATTATGAACCTAATATTCCATAGATGTGTGGTATATTTTAAAACACTCCTTTATACATAGGCCGGGTTTGTCGGGGCAAGTGTCACACTGGAAAATAGTTTGCTTTCTTATTCCCTTTTTATAGCAAACTTTGCACCTTTTTTGTGTCCTGCCCTTTTTTCCAGTGGAGGGGATTTCATCAGGAAAATGCTGCCCTGGTACAATACGGGGGCCAGTACTAGAAGTACTGGGGCCCTCTGCCTGCTGGTTCCCAAATATTAGGCCCTTTATGACTTCCTCTTGAAAGTGCATAAATGTCCCCCTCTGGCCGGTAGAACGGAATAGCACGTAAGCGTTATACAGTGCCATCTGGATGATATACACGGCCACCTTCTTGTACCAGATTTTTGTTTTCCGCAGGGCACTGTACGGCTTCAGTACCTGATCTGAAAGATCCACTCCGCCCATGTACCTATTGTAATCCAGGATACAATTAGGTTTTGAGGTGTGGGTACTGGTACCTCGTACAGGGACGGAGGTGGTACTGTCTCCGTGAATTGTTGTCAGTATAAGGACATCCCTCTTGTCCTTATATTTGACCAACAACATATTTTCGTTGCATATTCCCCTGCTTTCACCCCTTCTCATTACTTGGGCAATGTGCGTTTTTGGGAGGCCTCTTTGGTTCTTGCGCACAGTACCGCAAGCTGCTGTACCTCTTGAACCAAGGGCCTTAAACAGGGGGATGCTGGTGTAAAAGTTATCCACATAGAGGTGATAACCTTTATCCAGGAAGGGGTGCACTAAATCCCAGACAATTTTCCCACTAACACCTACGAGGGAGGGGGGGCATTCTGGCGGTTGAATTCTTGAATCCTTCCCTTCATAAACCCTAAACCTGTGGGTGTACCCTGAGGTGCTTTCACACAGTTTATACATTTTTATGCCATACCTTGCCCTCTTACTGGGAAGGTACTGGCGGAATTTAACCCTTCCTTTAAAATGTATAAGGGACTCGTCGATACAAATAAATTTTTCAGGGATGTACACCTCTTCAAATTTGGCACTGAAATGATCAATGACCGGCCTGACTTTGAATAGCCGGTCAAAGGTGGGATCATCTCTGGGTGGGCACTGTGCATTATCGGTGTAATGTATAAATTTAAGAATTGTCTCAAATCGAGTCCGGGGCATGGCCATACGGTAAAATGGAGTACTGTACAGAACATCTGTACTCCAATATTGCCTAATTTCTGGCTTTTTTACTATGCCCATATGAAACACCAGACCCCAAAACGTCATCATCTCTACTGCATCTACAGGGGTCCACCTAGCAAATGATGACGTGGGGTTTTGAGCAATAAACTGCTGGGCATATAAATTAGTTTGGTCCACCATTAAATTTATAAAATCATCAGAGAAAAATAATTTGAAAAAGTCAATTTCTCTGAGACCTGTGGAATCAAATTGGATTCCTGGCATGGCCAAAAACTCAGGAACCTGGGACTCAAAATTGTCTGGTGGTGGGGTCCATACTAGATCAATTATTGGGGGGGGAATCTCAGCTGATCTACGGGGGCGTCTTTGAGGGGGTCCCTCATCACCAGAGGAGGAAGAGGAGCTTAAGACGAATCCTTCAAATTCCCCACTTGCATCACTGCCTGTGTCAGAGTCAGAGGCAAGCATGGCATATGCCTCCTCCACTGAATACATTCTCCTGGATGACTGGGAGGACATTTGGGAGGACATTTGGGAGGACATTTGGGATGCCATTTTTATTTTTGTGTTACTGGTAGTGAAATGTTTCAACACGTGTATAGTGTAGGGGGGGGTACAAACTTTATTTCAATCCGGGGGGTATGTAGTGTGTAGTGTGTATGTGGTGCAGAAAAAAAAAAATACTTTATACCAATAAAAAAAAAAAAAAATGAAGGGGTTAAAAATAAAAAATTGAAGGGGTTAAAAAAAAAAAAAAGGTCCTGCGCCAAAAATTGAGCACAGATGTTGGTCAGTAACGTCTGTCACTGAACAGCGCTCAAAGGCAACAGGAATCTGATCAAAAAAAAAAAAAAAAATTGATCAACCCTGTGCCGAAAAAGCTGATCAGTGATGTACGTCACTGATCGGCGCACAGTGGCCACAGGACACCCACAAAATCAGTGTGTGTAAAAAAAAAATTAAAAAAAGACCCCACAGCACTCACAAAAAAAAAAAAAGGTGATCAGTGATGCGACACTGATTACCAGTGAGGGACAGCAGGTGCACAACCTTTGGTGCAACTGACAGTGCAACTGGCAGCAACTGACAGGTATATATATAAAAAAAAAACCTCTGCGCCCCCAAAAAGTTGCTGATCAGCACAGATATACTGATCAGCACAAAAGGGGGGGTAGCAGACACAAAATATACACTCTCTATCACTCTCTGTCACTATCTCTCTCTATCTCTCTATCTCTCACTATCTCTCACTATCTATCACTCTAGGACACTGCAGCAGCAGCACTGACAGTTATATGTATAAAAAAAAACTGCACCCCCAAAAAGGGGGGGTAGCAGACACAAAATATACACTCTCTATCACTCTCTGTCACTATCTCTCTCTATCTCTCTATCTCTCACTATCTATCACTATCTATCACTCTATGACACTGCAGCAGCAGCACTGACAGTTATATATATAAAATAAAACCCCTGCACCCCCAAAAAGGGGGGGTAGCAGACACAAATCTCTCTATCTCTCTACCTCTCACTATCTATCACTATCTATCACTATCTATCACTGTATGACACTGCAGCAGCAGCACTGACAGTTATTTATATATAGAAAACCCCTGCACCCCCAAAAAGGGGGGGTAGCAGACACAAAATATAGCTCTCTCTGTCACTATCTCTCTATCTCTCTCTATCTCTCTCTATCTCTCTCTCTATCTCTCTATCTCTCTATCACACTGCAGCAGCAGCAGGAAGTCTCAGGAAGTCAGATCCAGGAAGCGTCCAGCACGCTACAAGCAGTGATAAGGTGATCAGGTAAGGTATTTGCAAGGATCAGGTAAGTATTAGCAAGGATCAGGTCGGTATTCACGGCAGGCAGGCACGGTGACCGTTCTGCACGCTATTCCAGACCGGAATGGCGTCTGCAGCGCAGTCACCGTCAGTTTAAATGTCGCGCCTTGGCTGTGATTGGTCCGTGGGTCCCACGGACCAATCACAGCCTTGGGGGCAGGTGGGGTGAGGGTGGGGTGAGGTGTCATCGTCACCGATGACCCCCTCATGCCCCCTGACGCCCGGCGGTGATTGACACCTGTGTTACCGAGCGTCCAATTCGCTGGTAACACAGGAAAACGCTGTGAATGGCTGTTCACACTGAACAGCCAATCACAGCGATCGCCGACGGGGGGGCGACATCGCAGCCCCCCCTGGGCATGCAGGGACATGTCTGCTGTCAGGGACAGCAGACATCGTCCCTCTGTCACTGCGTCTCGAGACGCAGTGACAGTTTAAACTCATGACGTACATTTATGCCATGTGTCGGGAAGTACCTCCCGGCCATGACGTAAATGTACGTCAAATGTCGGGAAGGGGTTAAAGGGAGTCAGAGTCGTGCACATTAGACATGATGAGTTTGAAGAAACTCAGGAGCCCGAGGTGTGCTCCCTACCACCAGTGCTGTGCCTAAACACGTGCAAGGGGGCCATGCAATCAAAGTGGGCTTTCTCCCGAAGGAGAAGGGCCCCGTTTTTCCCCTAACCCCTCTCAGCCATAAGGCCGAAGAGGGGAAAATAGGGAACGGTGGGTCCTCTTCGCCAAAGCTTAGAGAGACCCTCATTCCTCAACCCCCGGAAGGGTTAGGACGATGGGTCCTCTGCACCCGAAGGTTTGGAGAGACCCGCATTAGACTTTCCTCCGCCTTGCGGCTCGGGGTCATCCTCAAGGGGACCGAAGCTCTCCCCAAAAGGCGAGAGCTTCGGCACATTGGGAAAATGGAAGGCCCGTAAGGGTCGACCACACTACCCAAAAAACCGTGACAAAACTACAAAAAACAAGGAACGTGAAAAGTGATGATAGTACACCTGGAATGAGTAATGTACCCTTCGCTGTGTTCCGCAAGTGTAATGCGGTCAATGCACCACTTGTGTAACGTGGACTCAGGGCGGCAGGGTAGGCTGCCCTGTCCTCCAGTCAACCGAGAGCTGAGACGCTCGTGACAGAGAATATTTGAACATTCACATCAGTCCCTGTCCCAGTGGAGCTTACAATCTATATTCCCTACCACATGTACACGCACACACAGACTTTCTAGGGTTAATTTTGTTGGGAGCCAATTAGCCTACCAGTATATTTTTGGGTTGTGGGAGTAAATCGGAGTACTCAAAGAAAACCCACGCGAGTACGGGGAGAATATACGAACTCCGCACAGTTAGGGCCATGGTGGAAATCAAACCCATGACCTCAGTGCTGTGTAGCATCACTCTGTCTGTAGTACAATACAGAATGCTTGTTGTTTATGTAAGTGAAATACAGTAGCAACTGTTTACTTTTTTAGTTCTTGCTGTTTGCAAAGATTTCTGGATACTGGTATTGCAGATAAAATATTCCATACTCAATATAGAAGAAATAGGAGTCCAGGAATATCTATATACAGCCCACTTGCCTTCTGCTGGACATAGCATAAGGGTCACCTTGTGACGATGAAATAAATGCTTACATTGTTAAAGTTAAAAGCACAAAGAGGAAATAGGGTGGTTACAAAGGTCCTAGATGTCCTGTAAGTAGAGTGGCCCATCCGGGAATACAGTGAACACTCCCCCTCCTCTGTGTCTCCTACATGCAGCTCACAGCTGCGGGGGTGAAGGGAAGAGGGGAGGGCTCCTCTGCTGCTGCCACTGCTGCGAGTAAAGTCTCCCTTGTGGTGGACTGCTAGCAGGTACTGCTGGGCAACTCTCACACTGACTTTGCATACTAATGCCAAGCTCCGCTTCCATCATGCCGGACTAACACATGCGCTGTCAGGATTTTTTGACTGGGCTTTGAAATTTCGGGGGATTGGAAGGGCTTTTCGGGCTACCAGGGGACTGGTGGCTAAAGCGGGAGCCTCCCGCAATATGCGGGAGTGTCGGCAACAATGATACAGTGGCTAACCACACCTTTGCTCCCATGTTGTGGTTAGCCACCAGCGTGGCCACACACCACAGATGATTATCCAGCCATTAGGAGAAGCTTAGTGTAGTTTCTATAGAAACAAACACCCATGTTTATTAATGGACCGACAGGTTACTGACTCCCTAATAAAGTCTTGAATTTTAACCCCTAGAGGAACGTAGTTATAGTCTAAAAAAAGACATCCATCCATCAAGTTCAACCTTTGGTTATAGGGTATGTTCTATTTGTTATATCCGTATATACAGTATATAAATTGTGTATTTTGATTTCATATTGGACAAATTATGATTGATGGTTGTACCCCTGGAGGTTTGTAACCAATAAATATCTAGCCAACCCTAGTTTAAATGTATTTATTGTGTCTGCCAACACTACCTTTCCAGGAAGGGAATTCAATAATTTAATTGCCCTGACCGTAAAAAAGTTTTACCTTCTAAGGGTACAAAATCTTCTGCCTTTAGTGACCAAGTGATGGCATATATAATAATAATACTACTAATAATAATACTAACAATATGACTAATAATAATAATTTTATTTATATTGTGTAAAAAACACAAAGACATCAGAAACTATAGATACCATATATACTCGAGTATAAGCCTACTTTTTCAGAACTACCGTATATACTCGAGTATAAGTCGACCCGAATATAAGCCGAGACACCTAATTTTACAACAAAAAACTGGGAAAACGTATTGACTCAAGACAGTTTTTTGTTGTAAAATTAGGTGTCTCGACTTATATTCGGGTCGACTTATACTCGAGTATATACGGTAGTTGAAATTTCAGAGTTTAGAGCAAATAGAGAGAACAATAATATCTTTCACTGCTTATATATTCCATCCCAAAATATACCAGAAAAGGCAGATAATATGTAGGATAACTGGGAGGTAAACCATTCAAGGAACCAAGGCATATATGGGAAACCTGACATGTGTGTAATAGTATCATATACCCCGTATGAATAAAATCACATGCAGCAAATACTGTCCAAATGGTGTACTTTCACATCTCCATTAGAGATTGGTGGTAAAAGTGACTTCATGGACCAAAAGCTTCTCCTGCTGTTCCCTTTACCAACAGTACACTCAGTATCAGCTTTTGCTGTTGAATTTAGACCCCAAGGATTTGTGCCCATGTAGTTGGGTGGGCTCCAAGAAATGGCTGCATCAGAATTCCTGAGACACCTATGCTAGACAGGGAACACTGTATAAGCATAGTGTATTGTAGCATTCTTTCATGCTGGGTTTAACTTTAGTACAGGTTGAGTATCCCTTATCCAAAATGCTCGGGACCAGAAGAATTTTGGATAAAAGATTATTCCGTATTTTGGAATATTTTTATATTTGAATGAGGTATCTTGCATTTATGTTACATAAGCACATCAAACACACAATACACACAAATATATTTTATTTGTCCATGAAACAAGGTTTTAAAACATGAAACAAAGTTTGTGTACTATCTCAGACACTGAATTTGAATGCCAAGCAATCATGCACATATTTAGTGCCAGTTACATGTTATTTCTCCAGTAATGCCAGATATGGATGTACCCAGTAGGTTTTTAGAAAAAATAGAAGTACATTTTGGAGACTATGGTTTTCGGAATAATTTAGATAACGGAATAATTTAGATAACGGATATTTGGTTAAAGGATACTGAACCTGTAATAGCGCTTTGAACCCCTTCAACATTTAAAAAAATGCAATGAAACCCAGTTCACTAGTCTAAATTCTGCTGCACTGGTCTTGTAATTTCAAGTGTATTTTGTCAAAATCCATAATGTCAACATGGTTGTGATGTCACCAAGTCAGTATTTGACTTCCTGAAGATGTCACTGGGAAGATGGCTGTGCAGAAGAGGAGGGACCCACTACCTGGTGCAAGGTAAGTATATTCTTAGGGGGAAGGGGCAGACCTGTCCTTGTGCATGGTAATTATATTATGAGGGGGAAGGGGCAGACCTGTCTCATATAAGCACTGGCCCTCTCTGTGCAAGTGCATGCACACACAGACACTTGATTCTGTTTAAAATAATAGATTTTAATTAAATAAATAATGCTAATGCATATTTCTATAGCCTACTATTCATAATAATACGTTATCAAACTATGGCCCTTATTCTGATCGGTGCGGTCGGAGCCGATTATGCGGCCAGGACCGTGCGTGCGAAACCCCGCCTTCCATACGGATCGCCAACTCCGTCCGTATGCGGTAAGAAGCTGTCTGAACGGACCGCACTTGTATTTTTCACGGAATACGCCTCCTCCATCTAAGGGAACCTCCCCCATCATTCGATGGTCGCAGACCATCGAATGCAGGACTGAGTGCTCCACCAGCACCCGCAACCTCAGACCACACGGACATTTTTCCGTGCAAAAGCAGAGATCTGGGCGGGCAGCTGACATCCGGCGATGTCATATGTCCGCCCCCTACACGTGCGTCACGGCCGCATTACCATACGTATGCCCAGCGTTTTCATGGGAACTCCCATGAAACGCGGGGCGTATGCATATGGTAATGAGCCCAAATAGCCCTTCACGCCCCTCTCCACCCCCTGTTCGGAGTGTTCACATATCATGCGGAATTTCGCCGTACGCCCCGCTCGCACATGCGCAGAGACGCCTCTGCACATGCGCAGACACAAAACATCGGCGGGCCGAACGCACGCGGATATATCCGCACCGATCAGAATAAGGGCCTATATCTGAGATATTTCCCTTCAGCATCTGTGAGCTGCTTCGCTAACTTGTTTTTCAGGTGCACACGAAGGAGGGTTCTCTCTTCATGAATACCAAATACTGTTGGACACTTTTACACAACAGTATTACGAAAAGTTTTGCAAAAACTAACACTACACAATATTATAATAGAACCTAAAAACAAACGGGAAATGAATGATGTGAAAATTGAGTTAATCCAATTTACAGTATGCTGAGGAACTCTTCTATACTAATAAAATGAATAGACATATTTCATCCAGGTCATCAGATATGCTCATCTGGTTGGATTGTAAATTGCAAAAAAATGTAAATCTTTGGTTGGTGTTTAATGTAATGCTGTGAACACATGGTGCCATTTTCACTGTCGATTTTGACTATCGCAGTGCCAATCCCAGCAACCAATTCTGATGTGCTGACCTATGGCATTGGCATCAAATGAAGATATAGACTGTGCAGCACAGTCTATTTCTACTATCTCGGAACAAGGGCCATGCTGCTAAATTCAGCATGCCCCCCCCCCCCATCCCCTGCAACATCTCTTCCTCCCTCCCTCCCTCCCTGCCTGCAGATGCCGGAACCCTGCCACGACTTAAATGTAAACTTGTAGAAAAAGATATTTAATAGATGTAGTTTTGTTTGTAAATACAACTCAATCTGCTGTTTAATATTTTAAAATGTATTTAACTTTGCAAATAGTGAGGACATGAGCTAAACTCTTTTTCTATGTAGTTCTCTGTAAGGAGTTTTGGGTACTTAACTGATTTTATCATTGCATGCCACTACTTAAGGCATTTGATGTGATGCGGTTTTTCATTGTAAAGACCAGATTTTTAATTGTATAGTCACCCATGGGTGATTTCATACCCCCACTATCCAACTACGCATGGAGTTGATTGTATATAGTGAGTCCGAAGCGCGGCGAGCGGACGCGGATTACTTTGCATGTATTCTGCGTCCCCTCGAGGGGCTCGCCACGCTTCGGGCTCGCCACACTATATAAAATCAACTCCATGCGTAGTTGGATTGTGGGGGTATGAAATCACCCATGGGTGACTATACAATTAAAAATTGGGTCTTTACAATGTAAAATCGCATTGCATGAATTGTATGCCACTATATTGCATGCGATGCGATGCAATGAAAAAATCGGGCGCCCAAATATTACACAAGTACCGAGTTTTGTTTCTATATTCACATTAAGCTTACTTACCAGTGAGTGCTAAAGGAGAGTGGTGTTACAGAAGGCTGATATATGATGGAAGTGATAGTTTAATGGACTCAAGGATGGCATTATGGTGGGCACTTTTTTAAAGCAGAAACACTGTTTAGCTAGTACATCTATCCTCTCCCCCTACCCTCCTAACACTCCCTACCTAATGCATAACAATAACCCCCCTGCAGCCTAATCCTCCCCATTAGTGCCTACCCCTAACCTTCCCCACAGTCTAACCCTTCCCTTTAGTGCCTACCCTACACTTCCCTTTCTCTCAGCAGCCTAACCCTAATCCTCCCCGCACTAACCTTAACCCTCCTTCCTTAGTGTCTAAACCTAATTCACCCTGGTTTCAGCATCTCCAGCGGTGTCATGTTTCCAGCACTGGTGTTGTGGCCCCCAGCCTGGATCCTGGCGCCTGTATTTAAACTGCTAGCATGTGGGTCACTGGCATGGTACATACATACGTTATGTTATCCTTTAATGGAGTGTTCCAACCCTAGCTTCATAAAAGTCTCCATTGCAAGCAGATGTGTGTCAAGTTCAAGAAAACACATGTTTCATAGACAAATGATATATTTTCACAAGTGTTGATTCTTTTTGAGGCCTAGATAAGCAGGGCCCATTTAGGGGATGTGTATTTCAAAATTTCCCTGAACAGATTTATTTTAAAAATCTCTTTGAAACGTATTTTTGTAACAACGGTGCATCAATATTTCACCAAGAAAAAGTGCGTCTGATTTATTGCAAAAACAAAATTTCTCATCAGGGGCTTTATCTCCTGAATCTGGTGGTACTTAAGATGTGGTTAGCCATATGACCTTCTACAATTCTATGTTTGCTTTTCCCCACTGTGTTCATGTAGATTGTTGCATTTTGATTTTTATTTGATATGTTATGGCTGCTGTTCATCACTTTCAGGTGTTATAAACTGGAAAAAAAATCTATATAAATATAGATTAATTTGCTTCTGTGTCACTGGGGTGTACAGAAAATGACAACTGGTTTCCCTCCAGTTTTTAAAGGAATGCTGTTTACAACTAGTTTTTACAAATTAAGTGCATAAGATCTGTCAGTTGCAAATTATGTTGCATGCATTCCTTTCTTATTTATCGTTTCATAGAATTGATTTGGCACCTGTGTTGAGTATTTATCAAAAAAAAAAAATCATACTTACAGTAACGTGTCTATATCATAATTTTGTATTTATATTTGTTTTCTTAACATTTTGGTACATGTGGTATTAGGAGATATTACCATATCCCAGCGTTTAGCATCCATCCCAATTTTTAGTTTCCTGATAAGGGATCTGTAGCACCCTAACCGTGCGGTGCAGTAGCCTAACCCTCCCCAACAAAGCATGACTCTAACTCTTCTGCCCCCATATCCAGCCGCCTAAATCTAACCTCCCCACAGCCTAACCCTTACCCAGCTTCTAGGTGACTAAACCTAACCAGACTTCCCTGCAGCCTAATCTTAACTCCCTTCTACATCCCTAAGCCTAACCCCCTTTCCCCACAGCCTAATCCTAACCTTCCCCTCCCCGCAGCCTAACCTGATATCCCCCCACTAGTGCCTAACCCCAACCCGTCCCCAGTCATCTTTCTGCACATACTAACTGACTGTTATGTCAGCTACTGCTATTCCGGCATTGACATCCTGATCTTTTTACAGTTCCAGCATTGGTGTTCTGAAGGTTATCGGGATGCCACCGTCGGTATCCTGAGTACATTCCAGTATTAGGGTCTATTTACTAAGCCTTTGAGGAAGATAACATAGCAGCCAGTAAGCTCCTAACATAAAAATATAACAATAAAAGCTGGGTGCACACTAAATTATGTGTGTGCCCAACCAGCTCAGCAGTAACGGGGACCCAGTAGGGTGCCGGCATTTCCCGGGGGAGCATCGACCATATTGCATTCCACAGCATGGCCCTAGCTAGGAATGTCCTCCACCTTTCTGCATGCTGGGCTGACTGATAAAGTTGCTGACACGAATTGGCAGCGACATAGTGAGTACACACTGTGGTATTTAAATAGGCACATAGTTTAATATTTTTATTTTTATTATTTAATTTGAGAGTCATGCAGCAGGTTTATACTGCAGGTTGGTCAAGTCAGCCACCCACACAAAACTTTAGCACAAGGTCTTCAAATTTAAATATCAGCGAGAAGAAATAATATAAATGAAAAAAAAACGAAACAATTCATATGGTCTAGATCAGTAGCTCTTACTTATGGTATGTTCCATGCACAGTCATATCTATCAAGATTAAGATAATCTCATAATTTAGACGATAGATCATTATCAGTTACATTTTCACCAACATGAAACATACAAAGTTATAGTTAACATCTTAATAAATGTGATCTAGGAATTACAATTCTGGGTGATATTGCCCGAATGGAAGCCAATAATAAATCCCATTTCTGTCCCCCCTCAAAATAATTGCCAACACATTTTTCTCCATGCAATAATCAGTGATACTTGCTCTACACCTATTTCTAAGAATTGCCGATTATCTTGTGCTTCTCTTCTTCTAGGAATTCCCCTCTAGGGCACACACGTTAGACAGGGAGACAGAGAAAGACTTGTCCATTCCATTATACAATATCCAATGTTCAAATTATTGTAAGCCATTACCATGAATGCCCTATATACAATAAAAGACTAATTCGCCTAATATTGTTTAACTTGTTTTCATGCTTTTAAATATAAAAAAAACTGTTTATTCAAAGACAAAAAAATTACAAAATACAATACAATTTTGCAATATTAAACAAATACAAGTCTCTCTGTTTTACATGAAATTACATAAGACTAAACATTCGGGGAAAGGGAAGACGAAGAAAAAAAAGTTAACTAAATCTGTTAAAGTTAAAATAGAAGAAAGAATATAGGGAGAGAAGACATGAGAGGAGGATCATCTAACAGCAAGAGCAGTACAATATTGAGCAACCTGGGTATATTCTCCCCAGTAATATAAAGAAGGGCAAAGTACAGTTGGAAAATGGCAGACACCAAACATTTGTATAAACCCGACATCACCTGTGGTGTGTTATGCAGGTTGGGGAGACATAGTTAGTAATTAGGGACCCCAGACCAGGTCAAATTTATGGGGACAGTCATGCAAATTATAGGTGATCTTTTCCATATTTACGATAAAACATATATAGAGGCAGTAGGTTTGGCAGATGATTTCCAGTTTCTAGCAATTAAGGATTTTGCTGCATCCATATATGTGGGAAAATTTGTTAAGACGGGCCAGCAGGAAAACCCATGGATCCAGGGAGAGTGCAAGGCCTGAAAGAGATTTTAAAATATCAAGAGCCATAATCTAGAAAGGAGCTATAAGTGCACATGCCCACCCGATATGAAAACAGGTTCCCTTCAGACCGGAGCCCTGCCAACAAACGGGAGTAGAGGAGGGAAACATTTTAGATATCTTGTCAGAAGTACAGTATATCACCATCTATAATAATATGTATATGAAGTTTCTTAATCTGGGTAGAACTCGAGCTTTTAGCTATCCCTTCCTTTATCTCTTCCAAGCAAAGGTCTTCTGGTGGAGAAACCTAATCTCTCTCCCACTCCCGCTCATGGCGGACCTGCATGGTAGAGGTAAACTCAATCAGCAACCAGAATCTTGCCTAGGGCATCAAATTAGCTAGTGAGCACGTGAATATCTCCTGACCTTGGGTTGCATATTATCATAAATACAGTATGACCCTGTATCTCTAGAGCAAAAAAAAATTTTTAAACCTAATTATATGCATGACAACTGTTTTACTGATTTTACACCATTGTGTCACTACTGACCAATTTAGACTTTCCGTTCCTTAATTAAATAATCTTAATTATTCTTACAGTAGTTAGAGAAACATTTGCGTAAAGTAAATCTGGGTAGTCTAGTGTTAATGGTGCTCAAAGCCTGATTTTATAAGCCTTTTTGTTCAATTTTTGTTTCTCTCATGTTTCAAGGAGTTTTTTTGTACGTGCTTACATGCTTCATATTCAGTGTTACATTAATATACAATACAGTATATGAAAACAATTCTAATGCGATTAAAATAACAGCATGAAATGTTTTCCAATTATATAAGTTAAACACCGGTTCCTGTTAACAAACTTTCCCGCTGAAGTATGACCTTTGTAATCATCATTATTTATGCATGTTGTTTCATCTGTTTTTTTTCTACAAGAATTGCCTTGCCTACATTCACAGAATAGCAAAAAGTGAAAACTTGGCAATGTCATCCTTAGCAAAATGTAAATTGCATTGTAAATGTCAGGTCTTGACAGCATGTATAGCAGAAAATAATTAAAGGTTATTTTTTTGGTTTGAAGCTTTGCAAAGTTTAAATAGTTACATTAATTAAAAACATAAGAAGTCAGGAACTCTCGGACTTGGAAATAATTCAGCAACACAAAAGTGGAGAATTGGTTTCAAGTAATGATAACAAAAAAAGGAGAGACAAAGAAAGTGCTGTACTGCTTCTTATCAAGAAAGAAAACATTGCGATCCTTACATTACCAGCATTATTTTTTTTATATATTTTTTATTATTCCAAGGTTGTTAAATACAATATTCTGATTTAATAAATGATGATAATAATGAATGTACAGTAAGTCATTAAATATAGGTTACAACATGTGGCAGTTGGTGCCAACAGGTGGAATAAAAGAAGCTGATAAAACTTTTTGAAGAGTGCCTATTGCCTATTCTCCTTACTGCTGTGAGGTGACGTGAGCTGGGAATACACATGTACACTTTGCCCAGCGGTATTTACCAGCACTAGGCAACATGCTATATACAGTATGTACTGTAGCATAAACTCTAAGGCCAGATTTATTCAGCCACGGTAACCTACAGCAGACGGGGCCTAGGCAACCATTAGGCATCGTTAGACAGGTGGCTGAGTGCCAGCATAAGGGGGAGATGGGAAAGGTAGTCCCAACTGAGGCCGAGCAGTAGTATGACGTTTAATGAGAATACAGTGAAGCAAGGAGAGTATGAGACTTAACACACTGAAGGTGTAAGACAGGTCTGTTAAGTAAAAAAAAGAAAGATATGAGGAAATCATGAGACTATGGCTGGTATCCTATTAGGTGCAATCCTTTTCCAACTGATAAAAATGGGCTGATATTTGACCAATGGTCAATATCAAACTATCAAATTATAGGCCGTTCTTATCGCCCGACAAAAGACCCATGGTTGTGTGATAATATATGAGATCTGGAATAACTTGCAAATCCCATGATTTATCACAGTTCCGATGGCTGTTTATTGCAGATTATGCTGTGGTTGCATAAAGCATAATCCCCAATAATTGCATAGCCAAATCCAATACGTACGGTAAATTAGTGCAACTAAAGTAATACAATCTTTAGTGAGATGTGTATCAAAGCTACTGAAGCTTTGCCCCAGGCTCTTATAAGCCTTGCACTGGTTTAACAGCATAATTTGTTCATGCTGTAAACCCGTGGGTAACGAATGTTAACTGATAGATTCTGGGCTACGCACCTGGAGCTATGGATTAATGGATTTCTGTCACACATCCGAAGGGTGCGAACAAATCTCCCCAGTAACTTGACTTATTATGGGCTGCAATTGAACAGCCCTGGGTAATTGCAACTGCCTTATGTCTCTGACACACAACACTAATTTTTGTAGTACCTTTGTGGGAATTTAGCACTTATGCCAGTTCTGTGCAAGAAAATACAGAATAAAACCTCAAAATCCTAGGGTTTACACAGGTAATTACAGAGATCATTTGGCCTTTCACATCAGTCACTGCCCCAGGAAAACATACAATATATTCCCTACCACATGTACTAACACACATACTGGGGTTCATTTTGATTTTATTAGTTTACTAGTATTTTTGAGGATTGTGGGAGGAAACTCAGGCAAGTTCAGAGAGAATTCCTTAACTTCACTCAGATAGGGCTGTTGTGGGAATCAGACCAATGACCACAGAGCTGTGACACAGTAATGCTGACTATTTGCATAACTTTTGCATTGACCTGTCCATCCAACCACTAATACAGGCATTTTGGTTTTAAAACACCATAACTTATGTCTCCTTAACACTGGCATTTAGAAGGGAAAGCTGACAAGAAGATAGTGATTAAACAAAGAGGTCTTTTCTCTAAATGTACTGTATCTTGGATAGAATTTTTTGTATCGCATAAAAACACCATACATCTTCATCAACGTCAAGCTGAATTTGTGGAAAAAATAAATGTAAACTGTGTTGAGATAAGTTATAATGTTTATATACATATTTCTGTGGCTTGCTCCATGTCAGGGACACTCACTCAGCTTCTTGTGGGAAGCAACATTATATTGTATCAGCTATTCTGTAAGACTGTAATAGGTGACATGTCAAAGTCATTTCACACTCCCTTTGTCTCCAGCTTCATACTTGTAATCCAGCTTGCTTCCTCCAAATGTCAGGCTCTAAATAAATTAGATTGTAACAATTTAGGCTGTTCCAGTTGTAAAGTATGAGCTCATGCCTCTGCTGTCATCAGACAGACATTTTCACTTGTCTTTTAACCACTATTACTATGCTCAGATCCAAAATGTTCCCTGAAAGCTCCTCTCAATACATTCACAGTGCTATGGAATTTCTGTGGCTGTGTCATTCACTCGATTCCCACATTGATCTTTCTCATAGTTTTCATACTTTATGTCTTCCATCACTCTGAAAACATGAGTGTGCTTTCTGTGGCTGAAAATAAATGTACATTTCAAATTTTATGGTATGTAGTACTGCACATAAATAATAGTTTCTGATTCATTAACCAACTGCTCATCTCTGCCATTACACTGACGTGCTATCATGTGCATGTGCCCCTCATCCAGAGAAGGGGCCAAGGGCTACAAAGGAGCTCCTGCTTTAAATTATTATAGCATGACGCAGAATAAGATAGAATTGTGGCACTATTTCTCCTGAACTGTTCACAAACCGATATACACCAAGGCAAGGTGAACTAAGGTAAACTATAAGGTGTTTATCCATTATGGCTTTCACATATACATGAGGTTTTTTTTTTTATTTCACTACGGCAGTCCCTGAGTGCCATTTGTCTGTTGAATATATATATATTTTTTTGGATGTGCACCGGAGCACGCTGATACATTAACCCCCGGAGTGCCAACAGATTGAGGATTTGCATATACAGTATATATAGAAATCAAGAAACATACGGTGGCTCTCAGGGTTTAATTGAAGAAGTCAAATACAATGTCTTTGATCCCCTTTGTCAAGGTGTACAGGTGAATAACACCTTGACAAAGGGGATTAAACCCGAAACATTGGATTGAGACAATATTTTTGACTTCTTCACTTAAACCCTGAGTGCCCCCATCTGTTTCTTAAATTCCCTAAATACTACCGATCCAGGGGGCAATGGGGACGCTGTTTGTCTCTGGAGGAGTGCCGAGTCCACACCCAATCTCTCTCTCTCGCACTATATATATATATATATAGATAGATAGATAGATAGATAGATAGATAGATACAGGATACCACCACACTTGCCATTCCTATGAATTGCGGTACAAACAGCCCTTGCCATTCACAGGTTGGGGAGCAGTGGCCTGTGACCACATGCTCTAGTAAATACAAATATATGCAATATATAATATAAAACTATAAAATACAAATATATAAATATATATATATATATATACACACAACTGTATAAAGGGTTTCACACATAATCCATCGGTATCTAGGTTTTTATGCCGGCATTCAAAAGATCAGTGGCAGCAGCGTACGTGTTCACAGGGGCGGATAAGTGTAGGGGGGGGAGGGATTCGAGTGGGGTGGCTCTGAACACTCACATTCTAGAGAGCATTTCTTAATCAGGTCTGAGTCTGCATTCCTCTTTGCATTAAGAGAAGTTTTAAAATCTACAGAGTCTAAAACATAAGTAATTTGAATTTGAAGGTAAATTGTTATGTTTGTGCAAGTATGTCCTTCTTAAGACAGGATATGTATTCTAAATGAATATATTTGTTAGATTTCCCATTTTGAGTGTAATATTTACTTTTTGATTTGCAATCAACCTTCCAAAAATGTAGGTGGACTAACAGGAAGGTTTGGGCATTTGCAAAACTTGCTAAATGTTTTTATGGGTTAGGTAAAATAAATGGATTATAATAAAACATTTATTGTGAAATTTATGAAGTGACAATGTAAAGACAGAAGGGGAAACTTACTAAGATGTGTATTCTACTTCACATGTGGTGTTGCTATGGGCAACCAATCAGAAGCTACTTCTTATTTATTTAGCACCCTCTAGCAGATAGTAGGCAGGATCTGATTGGTTTCCCATAGCAACATCACGTGTGAAGTAGAATACACATCTTAGTAAATGTCCCCCAGAGAATTTAAAGTAAGTTTAACATATACCATTCTCCATATAATAAATAGAAATAGTGTAATATTTTAAAAAAAAAGATAAAATTATATTCAGCTCATTATATATCAAAACTGTTATAACATTCTTGTAATCTGCTAGTAGATTAGATAAGATTTTGATAAACTTTTTGGGCTGCTGCCCCCTTAATTGTGTTCTATCTCCCCCTACAATATTGTTGACTCATAAATACTGAATGACATTTTTTATTTGAAAAACAATTATCTATGTAATAAAATCAACTGCTGATGAAAAAAATTAAGGTAATAATAATGGTGCATAGATGCATGTAATTCCTTAGGTGAATGGTGCACTTGCATGTTGCTGGTGGATATGTTGCATTAAGGTGCACGAATATACAGTACACTTTCCATGTACGTAGCCGCCAATACTGGCAATCCCTGCTGTCACTGATTACAACCTGAATCGTTTCATGTTGCACAATTAGTTCCAGCATGCGATTACATACATGATTACACTCTGCTGTTGACTGGCTGGAAGTGCTATGGACTGAATGTTATTTTCATTTTAAATAGATTAGATTATATATACAAGAATAAGAAGTAGCTGGCAAGAAGAATGAGTGACAGAGGGGCAGGAGAGAAAGCAACTGAGGATTAGGCAGGACAGAGAGGGGCAGGAGGGTTATTAGGGGCAAAACAGCAAGACAGAAGCAGAAGAGAATGGAAGGGATAAATACTGTAGAAACAAAAGCGATTGGATTCAACAAATAGTGCAATGAGATTTTATTGACATCAGTACTTTGTAGGTCCATCACATGCAGTGATTAATGCAGACACCTTTCTTGGCAAACTATCCACAAGCTTCTGGACAATAGCAGGCTATCCACAAGCTTCTAGACAATAGCAGGCTATCCACAAGCTTCTGGACAATAGCAGGCTATCCACAAGCTTCTGGACAATAGCAGGCTATCCACAAGCTTCTAGACAATAACAGGCTATCCACAAGCTTCTGGACAATAGCAGGCTATCCACAAGCTTCTGGACAATAGCAGGCTATCCACCAGCTTCTGGACAATAGCAGGCTATCCACAAGGTTCTGGACAATAGCAGGCAGTATGTTCTGCCATTCCGCTATACTGTAAGTACAGTGGCTAACTTTGGTAATGAATAAGGTCAAGTCTGCCTAGATGCACCTGTCACTGCATTTCATCCCAGAGGATTCTCCATGGGGATAAGATTTGGACTCTGAGCTATCCAGTTCATCTGGGTTAGGGAATTTTCTGTAAAACCACTTTCATATATTTTGGTGCCCTGTGCCAGAAAGGGCATTGGTGTCCACGCCCTATTTTGTAAACATGGACAGTGCATGCCCTCAAAGAGGGGGCACACATCTCACATTATGAAACCCAGTAGAAATAAGATGGTATTTTTGAGAAAGTCAATTGCAAAATGTACCAAGTGCTTACATACCAAAGTGATGGATAAAGGAGGCTTATCTATTGAAATATAGGGATAAATTTAGTAAAGCTTCTAAAAATGACAAGAGGTGGTGCTGCCTATATCAACTCATCAGATTCTGTCTAACATTTCTTCATTGCATCCTAGAAATTAAATGAAATACAGAATCTGATGAGTTGATATAGGCAACATCACCTCTTTTCATTTTTAGAAGCTTTAGTGAATATTCTCCATAGTGTGCAGCTGACAAAACGTAAAGGATTATTGGGGAAAGTCAAGTATATTGTATCAGTATAGTTCATACTTGTCTACTTTTGGAAACTAGTTTCAGAGAGATTATAGTTAGTAGTGGAATTTTGCACAGCGCGCCATTGAGGGGGCATGTTATGCTCCACCCAAAGGGCGTGTCTAGTTCCATATATGGAGAGATTGTGCAAAGAGCTTGTGAACGTGGGTGTGTACTGCTACATCTGAGGGGAATCTTTTAAAATGACTTATATCCAAATGTAGATGAACCCCAAAGCAGTTAGTAAGAGCTACTATGCTTGGTAAAGTGCTGATGGTTCCATGGAAATGGTGCTGATGATTCAATGTAAATGTATATATCTCTTAATTCCTTTTTTCCCCAAAAATGTAACTGTGTAATGTGGGCTAGGTGAAATGAGGGAGATTGCAAGACTAATGAGGGAGGGCGGGAGATTGCTGCTATTTCAGGGAGTCTCCTGCAGAATGCAGGAGGGTAGGCAACTATGGTATAGTATATGAAAATAAGAATAAGATTATGAATGTCCTAGTCATGTGGATTCTTCATTATTAGCAAAAGTATTATGTGCATTAACTTGTTGTGGAAAAGTATTTATCTTGGATACTATCCTGTAATAGTCCTAGTGATTTAAAGGTTGTATCTGTAACTATTAAATTTCAACCCAATATATTGCAAAACTATTGTAACAATTTATTAGCAAGCTGTCAACTGGGTTTAAATTTTTATAAGTAGGAAATAAGAAGAAGCACTTTACATCCAGCATGATTAGTGGGTGTAACGGTGGTGCTAGCATTTCTCATCCCAAATGTAGGTTTTTTTAAAAAATCTATTACAAACACTTTGATTTAATACTTAAACAATAAAAAAGAACATACCACTGTATACTGTAATATTGTACATTAGATATAGAGGAGTACAGTACTTAATTTTGTCAGCAAACACGGTATACAGAACTTACATTATTTTCCCTGTTGTCTGGAAACACGCTCACATATGACAATATTTTAGTTGGAAGAAATATATGTAGCACTGCTGACATGATTTCAGATCATTTCCATAAAAAAAAAAGACTGCCCATGTTATTTTTAATTTAGTCTATAAAAAAGACTAGAATATATGCATTAAACAATGGTATGGTAAAACCCATAAAACTGTAATGTAATATATAACATATAAGTTTGTAAATTCTGTTTTGAAAACACGGTTTTATTGGAATTGCACCTATTGCAGCCTAAAAAGTGGTTGTTTATGTTCAGAGCTAATGGTAAATTGCACTATTTTTAAACATCTAGATGGAGCACCTCTCGCTCAGTGCTGGGGCCTGCCAGACGCACCTAGGAAGCCATGCCCCACTTTTAACACTGGGGGGGTATGGCCAGGGTCCTATAAGATGCTGCCCATGCCCCATGTGCCTCTGCCTCCATGCAGAGGCACATGGGGCATATTTTCCCTGCTGCTCTGCTAGGCAAGGCAGCAGCAGGCAGGGGGATGACTCCCAACTTTCCCTCTCCCTGGTGGGACACGAGACAGTCCCCAAAAAACAGGACTGTCCCATGAAAATAGGGACAGTTGGAGGCATGCTTTAAGTTTTGCTGGCAGTCAGTGTTGTAAGTTTGTTTGTAAGCTTCAGGCTCAATTAGATGGCCAGTGATTTTGCAGACTGATCCAATACTGCATATTAGATTACAGCAGCGAATCCCAGAAGCAAGTAGGAGGCATTTATTTACACAAGATAAATGTATTTTTTATTTACATTTCTGCTGCATCAAAAGACGCACCACCCCATCTCCGTCCATGTCAGTTATGCTGCTTTCACATTGCAAAATGAAAGTTTGCAGCGGGACTATGAAACGGGTCAGTCCTGGCACGAACCTTCATTTTGGGATGTTCACATCCCCACAGCGAACCGGAATAGTGTGAACCCATTCACACCGCCAAGCAACACGGCAACAAACTGGTAAAGACTCTGTGTTTTTTACCGGTTCGTTTTTCCGTGTTGCTACCCATGTTCGCGACACGGTAACCCCTTTCACATTGCACTAATAATCGGGTCAAAACAGCTTGTACCCAGTAATTAGTTGCGATGTGAAAGGGGTATTACCACTCTTTGTTGCATGTCCTCATTTTGACCATCTATTCAATCTCTACCACTCAGGCACTGTCCCCTCTGCACCCATAGCATCAATCCCAGCAATCCCTTTCAGACAATAACTCATCTCTATATAAGGCCCTATATGTGCCCCAAAAGGTTTCTTTTTGGCTCATTCCCAATTGGTTCAGAAACAGATATTACATATCCATCCATAGAAATATGGTATATTCCAGATGATTTAAAATAAAAAGGGATACAGTGTATCAGCAAAATACAATGTTAAAAATTTACATAAAAAGTAAAAATAAAACCACACCAAGCCATTTGGGACCAAACTGCCACCTTTGGAATCTGTATCAGAAAAGAAGCAGTACTAGATAGAAAAATATGGGAAGTCCTCAAAAGCCTAAGGTGCCCCTCCAGTCACCAACATGTTTCAGGCTGTAACCTTTTGAGGCATATAGGGCCTCATATAGAGGTGAGTTTTTGTCTAAAAGGGATTGCTGGGATGGATGCTATTTTACTGCACTGAGAAATCAAAGTGGGAGAAGAGTGATTGTCAAAAACAAACCTTTATGTGAAAATAGGACCCATTTTTGAGGTCAGTATCTGCACATAAAGGATGAGGTTTAATCTGGAATTTATTAGTCCATGAGGGGGAGAAAGTGTCCCTACTTGTTAAAGAACATGTGAACATAAGGTGTTTCATAAAGGTCAGTGTGGTGACTAGGGAAGCCAAATTGAAATAGGAAGAACTCTGTGAAGACTTCATCTTGTCAACAGGAAGCCTGGGACTTATCTTGTGGATACATATATTGTTTAGGGCTGGGGTAGCCAACTCTAGTCCTCGAGAGCTACCAACAGTGCATGTTTTGCAGGTCTCCTCACAGAATCACAAGTGAGCTAATTAGCTCCATCTGTGGATCTTTTAAAATGTGTCAGTGATTAATGAGTGCAGCTGTGCAGCAGCTAGGTTGTCTAAAAAAATGTGCACTGTTGGTAGCTCTCGAGAGCTAGGGTTGGCTACCACTGGTCTAGGGTTATAGGCAGTGCGGTCTGGAGTTCACATTTTTCTTTGTAGTTTTGTGTGGTCTGGTAAACACAGGAACACACCTGCAGTCTAAATGGTGCAAATCTTATTCCTTTTATTGTCTATAAATCCTTGCTCACTGTAGCAGCGCCGAGGCTCCCTGCTCAATGTAGCAGCGCCGAGGCTCCCTGCTTAATGTAGAAATGCCGGGGCTCACTGTAGCAGCGTTTTCTCATCAGTGTTTACTAGGGGAGAGCAGATAGTGGAACGCTCAGGTACCTCAAATGGGACGAACAAGCCAGATCTTAATATTGGTTTAATGACCGATGAGATAATATTGCGTCTCAGCAAAATCAAAACAAACAAATCACCAGGGCCAGATTCATCCTAGGGTATTAATGGAATTAAGGGAGGAATTAGTGACCCCTCTGCATTACATTTTTTATCACTCTCTTTCATCGGGTAAGGTACCAAAAGACTGGAGAATAGCAGAGGTAGTGCAAATATTCAAAAAAGGATAAAGGGATGGCCCAGCTAATTACAGACCTGTGAGCGGGTAAAATCTATAGTGGGTAAAATATTTGAAGGATTTTTAAGGGATGGTATCCAGGAATATTTAGACCTTCATAATCTACTTAGTGTTAACCAGCATGGGTTCGTTAAAAAATGATCATGCCAAACAAATTTACTAGGCTTCTATGAGGATGTCAGCAAAAACCTTCATAATGGAAATGCTGTAGATGTGGTCTTCCTAGATTTTGCTAAAGCTTTTGATACAGTCAAAAACATCACGGACGGTGTAATGGTTAGCATTACTGCCTCACAGCACTGAGGTCATGGGTTTGCGTGGGTTTACTGCAGGTACTCCGGTTTCCTTCCACAATCCAAAAATATACTGGTAGGTCAATTGGCTTCCAACAAAATTAACCCTAAAATGTCTGTGTGCGCGTGTACATGTGCTAGGGAATATAGATTGTAAGCTCCACTGGGGCAGGGACTGATGTGAATGTTCAACTATACTCTGTAAAGTGCTGCGTAATATGTATGCGCTATATAAGAAACTGTTAATAAATAATAATAAATAAATACAGTGCCACACAAGAGGTTGATAAATAAAATGGAGGACCTGGGATTAGGGGTAAGAATCTGTAGATGGGTAGGGAACTGGCTGTGTAATAGAGAATAGAGAGTAGTTGTGAACAGTGCAGTTTCAAATATGACACCAGTACTAAGTGGAGTGCCACAGGGTTCGGTACTAGGGCTCACTTTATTTAACATATTTATTAACTATATTGGGCTGGGATTACTCAGCAATGTATCCCTCTTTGCTGATGACACAAAACTGAGTAGAGTTATTAAATCAACCGAGGATATCTCCGCGCTTCAGAACGATCTTGACAAACTAGATGAGTGGGCAAAAAAGTGGAAAATGAGGTTCAATGTGGATAAATGCAAAGTTATGCACCTTGGGAGACATAACCAGTGTGCTAGTTATAACTTAAGTGGGGAGGCATTGGGCAATTCAGTACTTGAAAAGGATCTAGGAGTCCAAATAGATAACAAACTGGGGTGTAGTGCTCAGTGTCACGTAGCACCGAAAAAAGGCCAACAGAATTCTAGCATGTATAAAAAGGGGCATGGAAACTAGGGACTCAAAAGTAATTATGCCACTGTACAAATCATTGGTTAGACTACACCTTGAATATGGAGTACAATTCTGGGCCCCACACTATAAAAAGAACATAATAGAAATGGAAAAAAAACAAAGAAGAGCAACAAAGCTAATTAAGGGAATGGAGCATTTAAGCTAGGAGGATAGACTGAGCAAATTGGGACTGTTTACACAAGGGAAGAGACGTTTAAGGGGGGGGAATGCTCATCATGTACAAATATATCAAGGGCCAATATAAGGAACTGTCAAACTCCCTTTTTACTGCAAGGAAGGAGTCTAGGACTCCTGGGCACGAGTTTAGATTAGAAGAAAGAAGTTTTCGTTCCCTTAGAAGGAAACATTTCTTTACGGTCAGAGCAGTCAAACTATGGAACTCTCTTCCTTTTGAGGTGGTGTCGGCAGACACATTAAATACGTTTAAAATAAGGTTGGACAAACATTTATTGGTTAAAAACATCCAAGGGCACAAATAAGAATAATAACCTGTCTTTTAAAATATCAGAATATATTATATAACAAGGGAAAAGCTATTAAAACCTAGGTTGAACTTGATGGACGCAAGTTTCCCTGCTTAGTGTTGCGGCACTGGGGTGTCTTGGTTCAACTCAGCTGCGCAATCTTCTTCTGCTCACTGGCTCCTGCAGTAAAGGGCTGCCTCTTACCAGCGCCGGTGTAAACAGCACTGCAGGGCAGGAACTTCAATTGTGCCTCTGAAGATGGGCACAGCACAGAGGTGCAACCACTGTCCGCACAACATCAGTATATATGTTTTTTTTAAAGGAGTGCAGGGGGGTTGCCAAACCTCTGGGCCCCATAGCAATTACATCCCCTGCACCCTCAGTAGTTATGCCACTGATGTAATAGGAATTGGGGCACTATATTCTTTGTAGTATGAACAGGATTGTGTTACTTTGTGGCATAATTTGAGATTGCGGGGGTTATTGTGTGACCACATTATCTTGTGAGAATTCTGTCCTTTTACAAAGTACGGGAGGTAGGGCACATATGTATAATTTGCAGGGAGTGTTGAAAACCATAGCACTGGCTCTGCCTATTGGAAGGGGAGGGAGGGGCAGGAGAAATTAGTTCCACCACCTTTTCAGGACCAGTTTAAGCCCTGAGCACAGGCATATTGTGATAGCTGGTCCTAAAGAACCCAAATAAATACTGTAGTTACAGTAGATTGATCTGGCTATTCTTTTCAATTCAATGTGGATTCAAAGTCTATGTTTAACGTAATAAAAACGAATTAGGAGAAACTGAGAATGTGATAAAGTAATTCTTGGAAAAACTCTGATACATATCTTGGCATGAATATGACAGGGCTCTTAAACCAATGTAGTGAGTCATGAATGCTTGCTCACCATTTTACATACTACAGCTCTTGCAGAATGCTGACTTAATCAAATACATATGTTTTGTGACACATCCAGAGAAAGTGATCTCTCTTTTTTTTGCTAAGTAAGTCTTATTTTAATAATTATAACAAATCTGAAACAAAAATGATTTTTCAAGCAAATATTGAAAATCTAAAGCTGCGCAGATTGTTACATTGTAAATAATTCCCTGGTACTTGTGTACTAGCACGGCGCCCACGATATTTGGTCGCACAACTTTTAATCGCATCGCATGGCATACACCCAATGCACTGTGATTTAAAATTGTATAAGGCCCCTATACGATGTTTAATTGTATAAGCACCCTAATGGGGGCTTACAATGTTAAATGCACCCCCACGCCACCCCCACTATGAGCGCAACCTTTTCATACCCCCACTATCCAAGATGGCGTGGAGTTGATTCAATATAGTGTGGCGAGCGCAGCAAGCCACCGAGCCCGAAGCGTGGCGAGCGGACGCGTGATACCTGTGAAGTAATGCGCGTCCGCTCGCCACACTTCGGGCCCGGTGGCTCGCTGCGCTCGCCACACTATGTTAACTCAACTCCACGCCGACGTGGATAGTGGGGGTATGAGAAGGTCGGAGGACGCGTACCGCCGCCGCTCGCCACGCTTCGGGTTCACTTTCATAGTGGGGGTGGCGTAGGGGTGCATTTAACATTTTAAGCCCCCATTAGGGTGCTTATACAATTTAGCATCGCATTGCATTGTATGCCATATACAATGGTATACAATTTTAAATTGTATACCATTGGGTGCCAATCGCGTAACATCGCATACCATTGCATGCCTTATGGTCTGCGATGCGATGGGCGCCGTGATAGTACACAAGTACCAATTCCCCTCGTGCAGAGTATGATTACTTGAAAACTACTTGTAGCTGAGCTTCATTTTAATATTTGGTTATATTTGGGAGCACTCTTAGATATGTTATTTTATACAAATTGCTTCTATAGATTTTATTGATATATCATAGCAACGGCCTGTGTTCTGTATGTTGTATATGCAGTGTGTGTAATAATAAAAGTTACAGTGTATCAGACTGTGCCTAATTTTTTTTTTACCAAATATCCTTGATAGAGGATTGCTCATTGGTAAAACATGTGACATATAGAAAAATAAAACATTAAAAATATTTAAATTGAAACTATGTAATGTGAACAAACTTTTCCAGATTAGATCTAAACAAATACTAATGAGGTTATTTATTAATAGACTAGTTACCAGCTCATAATAATGACAGTAATAACATAACAGTATGTCAGCATCGGCGGCTGTGTGTATGCAGAGCAACACTTGAATTGCTCCATCAGTTGCCATCTATTTACCGCCGGCACACAAAATACTAAACCCCCCCCCTCAGAAAGGTTAGAGCAGAGAATGGCAAAGTGTAACAGTACTCAAAGCTGTTTATCTCATATTATCTGCTGATGCGTTTCCTGTGATTGGCCAGGTAAATCAGCATTCTGGTTTCATGAATAGCACCATTTGGTGCAATTTACCTGGATAATTAATGAACTAGTACCCTGTATCTTGGCTCCAGTACCATGTGGCAGACACTTCTGCAAACCTTTCTGCGATCAAGTAACTTCTATAACATACTACTAACAGCAGACTGCAAATAAAGCAGACATATTGCTTTATGAAACAGAGGTGTTTTTTTCCTTTGTAAAGAGAACTGTTCATTTCCATGTTATTTGCTCAGCCGGGGAGGGTCACTTCTGGCTCTCTTAACCCACCACACACAGCTAGCATTGCCTCAGTCCCCAAGGAGACAATTCATTTTATAAGTACTGACACTGTGTTGCTTATTAGCCAGCTCTCATTTATACAGGCAGGCTTATAATGAGCCCATGCACAATACTTTCCTATCCCTCACCACATATCATCTCTTTCAGACTGTGTTTTATAACTCACTGACAGGAGAATGCACTGACCAGGGTATAATGCTACCACTGTTAGTGTTTTCCAACCTTTTGTACTGTAATGGAAATTGTATTTGTCACAATTAATTGATTATATCTGCATGGTATACAAGAGGAATTAAGCCGCTGTGTAAGATTAAAAGGGTTGAAAATGGGGATAATTATGCACTGTAAACATTCTGCAATCTCTCCCAGGTTACAAACATTTAAACTTTACCAGATGGCTCCATAATTACTCCATAGTATTACAGGGCTCAGAAAATGGCCACCCCTGTTCCCCCTATGAAATCACCAGACTGCTTCCTATGGTTGGTACTACTTTCTGGGGATGATTTTGACTAGTGTTCTTCAAAATCTTTAACATTAATGCTTAAGGGGCAGATTTATTAAGCTTGGAGAAGAGATAAACTGGAGATAAAGCGGAGAAAAGGTAAAAGGAGATAAAGCACCAGCCAATCAGCTGTGTTTAAAAAAGACAGTTGTGAGTTGATTGGCTGGTGCTTTATCTCCTTTTACCTTTTCTCCGCTTTATCTCCAGTTTATCTCTTCTCCAAGCTTAATAAATCTGCCCCTTAGACCCTGTGGTAATCATTGTACATGTATGCCTCTCATCCTTCTCAAACAGAGGCTTGTAAGTGTAGATTTCCTCTAAAGTGTCTAAGATAGGATGTGTTTTAGACCTTGATTTTAATTTTTATGTCTGTCAACTCATGCATGGAAAGATCTTCAGTGTTGGAAGTGTGATGGTAATGTGTATTTACCTTTCAGTTTATGTGTATTTTCAGGATTTTATGGGCAGCTGCAGACATTTTTCCCCCCACATTACAGTGATCCTGAAAGAAACATACAACATGGAAATACATGCAGCATGGTGCCTTCTTTTGAAGATGGCTGTGGGAACAAAACAGACTTTGATGCATTTCATAGGGCATTCACTTCTCACTCTGGTATCACAGGTAAAAAACATACAACAAAATGTTTGTATAATACATTCCTTTGGTTCTAGTGGGAATCCAGCCACACAGTTTCCACAAATAGGGTAGGCTTCTATTTTTTCTTGAAAGTAGTAGTGTAAATATTATGGACAGGGAGGGGGGGGGGGGTGTCACACAATATCCGTGAGTCTCCAAAACACTGCCATCTGCTGGCAGAGAGTAATACTACATCTCTTTCTCACACATGCACAAACACAGTAGGTAGCAGACTAGCTTACTAGTGTGTGATAGAAATGTTTGGTACTCCTACTATATATTTACATTATGATATGGTCCTCCAATGTGCATTCTATTAAATATTATCACTTCAGTCAAAGTAGGTAGACTGCAACGATGTGAACATCTGCATGAAGAACATTCGTTGTTTAAAAATGACTGTTCTGTATTTTTCTGTCTGACAATTACACCAATTATGCTGATATTGTGCATGCCAAATTTAATATTGTTTTTGCAAATGCCTGACCTGAACACTGAGTTTTGACACAACTGCCATTGGCTGTGGTAAAGCTAGGAACACTTAACACAGAGTCCTTTTTCATTTGCCTATCTTGTTACATTTTACAATATGTTATTGCAAACATGATATCAGTGAAATGGTTCTGTGAACTGACACCCATAACATCATAGAACACAGTCTGCACTACAAAACAATTTACTAATGGGCACATTAGGAAAGACATTGATGAAAGTGTGCCAAATTTGAAAGGAAAAACAATTCAGTCAGATAAAAGCCTAAAAAATGTAAACCCATTAATTTAAAATAAACATATTTGTTTCACATACATGTAATATACTGTAACAAACAATATGCTTGTCACTAATTTTTGGATGTCTTTTGTTTCAGTTTATGATTTTCCAAATGGATCAGCTGGATTTTTTGGGGACTCTCAACGGAACAACTTAGAGGATACCAGTTTCCTACAGATTAATGCAATTGACCGCTGTCCTAGCCAACTTTCCTCTGTTTACACCGAAGGATGAAGTTGATTGTAACTTGCCTATAGCATGAGTGTTAATCAACTGGGAAAAGAAGACCAGAAATTGTTCACAGAAGGAGTAACTCTTTATAAGAACAATCCTTCTACTCAAAGGGAAAGTGTAAAAGAAGCTAGAGTGCAAATAGCATTTGACATCTCCAAAATGCAATTAAATAAGACATCAGCAATGAACAACAGAAAAGGCAAGATACACCGTACAGACTTTGTGCACCTCTGTCAGCTTTAAGTCCTGATAATGAAGTTAATGAATTTTGCATTTACTGCTGCGATCAAGTTAACTTTTGATGCTAAATTAAACCATCAAAGCAGTACACGTTTCCAGCCGGCAAGCACCTACACGTCAGTGTATCTATGTAGCACATATATAATATATGCAATATGCAGACACATCTATGTACATTTATGCTTCTAGCATAATTAGGTGGTTTATGGTACATGAGGAAAGCTAATTATATTATGATAGATATGTAATGTAGCATAGGATTGGTTTCAGAAGCACTATTGGCCTTATTAATGTTTGTAAGTAAAGCAAAAAAAAAAAAAAAAGAAGTAATTTTGTGTCGGGAACACACTATGTTGCCATGTAAGGTGAGAAAATATATATTTTTTCTGAGTAGGATAAATACTGGCTGCCCACAAATGTTACACAGCTTTCATTTTACACTTCAATTTAGATTTCAGTTTGTAAATACCCACCCAAATCTGTCTATCTCTGCACATGATCTGCCTATCTCTGCACATGATCTGTCTATCGCTGCACATGTTCCATCTGCCCCACCTGCAGTGCAACGTGGTTATGCCCAGTTGCTTGCTTTTTTGCTTTCCTTACAAACAAACATGAATCAGGCCCAATGTCCTGAAATTGAGTAGCAGCACTTATTGTAGGTTCGCTAGGTATGGGCAAAGCGTGAGTATGTCAATGCTGTTGTCTTCTTGAGGAATTATTGTAATTAATATGGGCAGGCTGTAGAACAAATAGATGCCACTAAGCCATATGGCGATCCCCAGTACTATGCCATGCGTTGCAACATGTCACAGAGAGGTAGATTTATCAAAGGCTGGGTCTGACCAATCAGCTTCTTACTTATTTTACATGTTGTATTTGACTAAATACATTTAGGGGCTGACTGGTTGGTACTGCTCTTTCCATTTCACTCTATTTCTATCCAAGCTTTAATACATCTACCACAAAGAGAGAGGTCACAATGCGGTCTCCATGGATATAATGTGTAACTAATACGTACCTCACTGGCTCAAATGTATAACTTTCATTGCATGTAGCCTGAGAGGTGCAATAGATCAGACACATTTTATTACATATACTGAAAAGCTTCTGTTTCGAATACCATCTAATAGTTTTGTGTCATAAAATTTGGCAAATTTGCTATAATTTTAAAAAAATTGGTCAAATATATCTCATAGAGATAGGTGTACCAAAAATTATATTTATCCACTATTCTTTCATAAAGTATTTTTTTATTACTTAGACAACTATAAAAATATATCCCAAAATGCAGAATTACTGACTGCAATAAATTAGTAAGCTTAGAGACAAAGGTATACATTTTAGTTTATGAAGTATTTTCTTCTTTCAAACCATAACGTAGATCCTAGCGTGGAAGGCCAAAAAGTGAGGTAGTCGCTCCTTTTTGGTTGTTTGAGATTACATATACTTTAAGTGAGTTATGAATGCTAATACAACAGTTTTGGATGACTTGGAAAGGTACCTACAGTAGAAAAGAGAATTTGGGCTATATTTAAGCCTTTTTTAAAGTGAAACTTTATTCAGACCACCATAGTATCTCTGCAGCAATACTGGATCCTTCTGTAACAGTAATTTATTTGCTAACTATACACATCATTATACTTCTCCATATGTAATATGATTTAAATATAAGACATATCGGGGGGAAATTTACTAAAGGAAATTTGTAAAAAATAGGTGTATTTGTATCCAGAAATACACTTAATTTTGACATTTACTATCCCGAAAATACGGCTATTCGTATTGATAGCACATCAATACGAATACGAATTGACGTATTTTCGGGATAGTAAATGTAAAAAATAAGTGTATTTCTGGATACAAATGCGCCTATTTTTTTTACAAATTTCCTTTAGTAAATTTCCCCCTTCATATATTACATATCCCATACTAAAGAGACAAAAAGTACAATATTTTATATAGAAATTGTAAACAAATATTAAGTGAGGTGCCCACTGTGAAATAATTGGGCTGGACAGCCAATTCTCAGTTGCTGGCCCAATTATTGTGCAATGTGTACATATTCTAAAACCAGTTGGATCTGCTCAAAAATCTGGACTGCTGTACAACATTTATTGGTATCAGTGAGAGGGTCCATATTTAATAAACCTTAACAAGTGATAAAGGAGAGGGTGATAAAATACCAGACAATCAGCTTCTAATGCTGTGTACACGGGGGGCGATTTCAGCACATTTCGCTGGCAATATGGTCGCTGAGCAATCATATTGCCAGTGATTTCATGTGCTGTGGAAGATAACTCGCTGGGAGCACGCTCCCACGGCCAGCCCTTCATGGTTGCTGGTCGCAGGAGCATGCTCCTCTGATTATGGCTAAAAATCTCTGGTGCACAATGCACTGTGCACCAGCGACCAGCAATTTCTAGTCAAAATGAGGTAGAGACAGAATAAGACAGAATGAGACAGAATAGCATGCAATTTTCAGCCAAAATCGCTGGTCGCTGATGAAAATGGTACACTGAGTCATATATTGCTGAGATATATAGCCAGTACACTGAGTAATATATTGTTGAGCGATTTTAAGCTAAAATCGCTCAGCGACCAAATCACACTGTGTGTACACAGATTTACTTTCATTTTTCAAACCCAGCCTGTATTATGACAGGTATGAGCTGATTGGCTGGTCCATTATCACTCTATATCACTTGTTCAATGTGCAGTATATGTAGTGTGTGCAAGAATCATCTGAGCTCAATGAGCTACTGTATAGGTGCATTTGTCAGTCAGATAGGAACCATAATTGAGTAGTGCGTACACTGGACAATGGATGTTCTTAGGATTGCTTTTCTAATCTGTCAGGTGTGTGCCTACCTGGCTTTAGGTTTTCTGTATCACATATTTTACAACTAAAAATACCCAAAACTAAGAAAAGATTTGGGATGCTAGTCTGAGGCTTTATGTGAGAGACGTGTTTTGTCCTAATATGACTAATGAGATACAGTAGCATCCAGACTACTCTGCCTCCAAATGTATTTCTGCTAATGACAGAGTATGTCACTGGCAAATCATTTGCTGCTATTGGCTCCAGATTACAATATAAAAAATGTACACATTGTTTGTGGCTCAAGAGTAAGGTCCATTGGTTTTGTAATGCCAGAGGTTTCCAGCCATGATATTAAAGAAATTACAGTTTTAAATGCGAATTTCATTTAAGGTGTCAATCATACAGTATGTTCTAACTCCTATATTAATATACATTATTAACAGCTTGGCCCTGATGGTTTTGCACTTTTCTTTATAAATACAAGAATAAAAATTCAATTTACAGCAACAGCCACAAAGTGCCAGCGTTCCGAGTAACCTCTCTCTGGTACCAAACAAACATCACCATCACAGTCTTTAGTGTACATAGGAAAATCTGCACATATTGCACCCGCACATTGCTGATAATTGCATAACCACCATAAAGTCTAATATTTACAAATTAACTGGGATTTCCTCTTGGAAATATTAGTATAGTATTATTTGGGTTTTGCGTGCAGAATGTTAGTGTTATTAGTGCAGTTACTCAGTGGTGGTTGAATACAAAATAATTTAATATGACACTCAAACCAATGTTTCTCATAGATAAATATTTATTTATTGATAATATATAGTATTATGTGATAATGGAAGTTCTATTTTTAAGAAATAACTGAAGTGACGAGAAAGCAAGACTACGGTATGTAAAGCACTCAATAATGGTTTAATATGTGGAGAAATATATTTTATGTCACAGACGTAGTAAGCATCACAGAAAATCTTATTTAAAAAGGTTCCATCTTGTCCATTCTAACAGCAAAATAAATAAAAATTTGTGCAGGAAATGACACCTTTAGTAGACACATTAATAGAATATGGGAGGTTTTAGTTTAAGTTATTATCAGGTAAGAGAAATAAATCATGGCACAATAACTGCTATTTATACTATAACAATACACAGTGGGCCTGGTTTTGAGTCACATGAAATGATGATGCTCACGTCGTCTTTACAACTTTACAATGTGCCAACATTTTGAAAACACTCCTAAGGCGCATGCATGACACCGGGTGCTGCTGCTATCGAGATGGATGGTTCCTGACAGGGTGGTGGCTAGCAGTGCACGCAAACATGGTCCATTCAGTGGACATGTTATGGGAGCATTGCAAAAATGTCAATGACATCCCAGATGCACATCCGCAAGCACCAGAACGCATGGTCAGACAGAGAAACTGCACCTGCCATACGGAAGGTACGACAAATGTTGGCATGACAAATGCACCAGTCTGTATTACTGCATGTACAGATGCTAGAAGTGAGCATCTCAGTCTTTGCACATTCGGCGGCACAGATGTACATGAGTTTGTGGCTGCATTTGCATAATCCAACCACCAACAAATGTTGCTGTGAGCACTTTTGCATATGACTCAGATACAGTCCCAATATAGTGTACTTTGCTATATACAGTGATCAATTAGCTGATAATGGATCACGGAGGGGAATTGCGGGGTGTAACAAATTGTGCTATAGAACATCTGGGGGCAGTGATATGATGAAACAATTTACCACATAGTGAGGCAGATGTATTAAGCCTTAACAAGAAATAAATGCAAGGGTGATAAAGAGATAAACGTCCAGCCAATTAGCTCCTTACTGACTTTTTCCAAACACAGCCTGTAACATGGCAGGATGTGATTGGTTGGACGTTTATCTCTCTTTATCACCCTTTCATTTATCTCTTGTTAAGGCTTAAAACATCTGCCCCATTGTGCCATCAAGACCATTAACTGTTCACTTCAATACTGACCAGGAGGCTGGTCTTATCTCCTGTAACTCCACGAGATTCACCCAAAATTCAGGAGTCTCTCCCTGATATCCCGGGGGAGTATATTTTACCTCCCTGCCCTCTGCATTAGCTGAAGTGAGGTAAGAATTTTTAAAGCAATATTTCTTTATTAGGCTATTAACCTGAAATAATATTATACTAAAGGGGAAGCCTTGTTTATACTCATATGTGGGAAATTTTTTATGTTGCTTCTATTACTGTAGTAAGTGGCCTTTAAATTCAAGGATAGTGAGTGAGATATTGTCCAGTATTTTATTTTCCATGTGAAAACACAGAAGGGATACCCCTGGTCAGATCTCAGTACATGAGGGGGCTCGGCGGCAATAGGGCAGCATTGACCATAGAGACCTCATATACTGTAAGCGCATGTAAGCATCAAGGGATCAGCTTACATTTACTGTAGTCATCCAAGTGTTCCATACACTGCTGCAGAATCTGCCTTATTGCATTACATGAATGTGATTTTCCTAGTGTTATATATAATGTTAACTCATTTATATAACATACCTATAGATGATGGAACTGGGCATAGTTTACACTTGTAGACATATATTCCACCATTTCTACTCCTCACATTCTTTTTTATCGACATAGCTGTTGAATTGAATGAATTGTTACTGTTCAGATATCATAATCAGAGTGATGGTCAAGTGACATCGGGTATCAGACAAGTATGAATCCTTCTAGAGAACATACAGTAAGTAGAGACGTTTCCCACAGCAATCAATCAATCAGCTTCCAGCTATCTTTTATGTAGTACATTTTATAAAATGAAAGTTACAACCTTATTGGCTGCTATGGGCAACCTCCAGTCTACACATGTCTTCTTTAAAAAGTTTTATAGAACGCTCCAATAATTATGGGTTTCTATGCAGTTTAGAGAACAAAAATGCTTGCAGTGCACATTCATTTCAATTACATTACTTAGATTTAAAAGATTTAGGGTAGAGTAATAGAGTACAATGTCCTATCAGCTCCTACTGTAACTAATTTCTCAAAACACATCCTGTAACATGAAAAGAGCTGATTGGTTGGAACTTTGGGTCAGATGCACTACACTTCAAAAGTGATAAAATGGAGAGTGATAAACAGCCAGCCAATCAGCTCCTGCCTGACATTTTTCAAACACAGTCTGTGACATGGCAGGTAGGACCTGATAGGCTGGCTGTTTATCACTCTCCATTTTATCACTTTTGAAGCTTAGTGCATCTGGCCCTTTATCTCTCTCCCAGATTTGCTAAATACCCCCAGAAACAGACTGTGTACTTTACATTGTGAGCATAACATAGAATAACATATACATGTTGTATAATAACTATACTGTATAATAATGTCCATGTTGTAGCACAGACCAACCTCTGTGTGACTCCTCTTCCTGCCAGCACTTAATGACTTCACATAGCCTATGCCCAGATAACAGCATGATGTCTATATTAATATATAGTCACTTCTGTATAATTCTGACACTTAGGACTAATGGGGAAATGTATTCATTATTGGGTTTTAGACCTGATAATTATAATTTATTATACTGATTCTGCTTATTGCCAATAAGAAATAAAAGATCACCAGAATTTTCCAAAATAGGAGATGATTGACAGCTGGCCAGTGTATGTAGGCTGCATCCCCGCGTTTTCTGGGAGTGCCACCAAAAACCACAGGGGGGCTCAGACTTTGGGAAAGAGGGACACTGACGCCATCAGCGGCCCTGACCTCCCTACGGCCATCGCAGCACCGAGTAAGCCTAGACTTACCCAGTGGCTGCACTCATATGATGGTGAGTGATTGTGAATGGATTTCCTCCTGTTCACATGGCTGTGAACGCATTCACAGTCATGCACAGGGGCGGGGAAACACTCTGGCGGGACGGTGTTTACCTGATCGCCGGGCTGTGAAGATTCGCAGCCCAGCGATCAGGTCTGAATCAGGCCCATTGTCTCTGCAGTGTATACCCAGCTTAAGTCTTGCAATATGTCCATATAATACTGTTTTATAGATGTTTTGCTCATACTACATTTTCAAGCTCAAAATCACCGTTAATCATATTTTTGTAGAAACCTGAAGCATGTTAAAATTCTCACGCTACTTGTTATATAAGAATACTGATATGTTCTGCTCGCTGTACAGTAAATTGCTAAAATTGGTCATTGTCTTAGAAGAAGATGAGCCTTTAATGATGAGACCAATGTGTTAGCATTCAGTGTCAATGGCAGACAGATGGTGTGTGGGAGGAGGGAACCATTCTGCTCTGAGGTAAGATCACAGGGGCAGCATATCCTCCTCCACACACAAAGGCAGACACTGCACTGATCAACTATATTCATTTGTGGTAAACAGAAAAGTGTCATGCACAGTAATAACGTTGTGTACTGCTACAGCTACAATGCTATATAAAACCCTGCACATACATTATAAGAAGCGCCTTGAGTCCTGTTGGTAAAAGAGCGATATATAGATAAAATGATTTTTATTTATTACTATCAGAAATTAATTTTGTGCTATATATAACGGAACGGGGGGTTATACCTCAGTTCAGAACAGAAGGTTTACAATAATGCACTGTACCATGTGGCCAGCTGGTGTCTGTATGATGACTATCATGCTGTTATGATGATGGGCCTATTTTCATGTGGAGGCCTGGAGCTGCAACTCCGTCTGCCCCATTGTTATCTGACCCTGCACACTTGGCCACATAATGTCGCTTATTTTGGCACTTCTGAGTGATATCATTCATTATATATCACCCAGTGTGTACACCTCCAATCACGCACTGTGTGCACATACTGTACATCACTCCCCTCTGCTGGCATCAACAAGTGTGTATGCACACTCCACCCCCATCCGCCCAATGTGCATAGGCATTATGAGTATGAACTTTTCTGTTTGTCTATTTTCAGTCTGTATGCTGAGTTGGATGCCTCTCTAGTTTTCTCATATCTGTATGTTTGGCTTCATAGTCATTCCCATTATTAGTGCATAGTTGTATCACCGCTTTCCTTTGTGCAAAAACTCTGTCTGGAAGCAGGGCTTAATTACACCAGTGTTAATGCAGGATGATTTTCTGCCACGTGATTCATGATGTCACTCTGTAGGGGTGGAGTTGCTGGCACTAGGAAGTCCTTATCCTTTGGATATTCCTGACATCCCTTTAGCGGCTTTACCGGTTGCAATGGCGCTCTCCAGGCCAAATGCCAGTGCTATGGGGTTGTGCAGTGCTGTGCTATGGCCCTGAATCCAAGGTATTCACAACTCTGCATACAGTTAGCACTCACTTAACAGAACCTATATGAGGGCATCCTGTTAATGCCAGTTATGTCCCCTCAGTTGCAAATAAGAGATGTGACAGAGTAACATAAAACTTTGCATCGCCCATAGTTGCTTAAGTTTGATTCTGGAGCATGTGTACCACAAAAACATGGAAGTTATGGCTGAAAAACTGACTTGCGTGAGACCTATGCAAGTCAACATGTTAACATACTGCATTTGTGATAGGATTATACTATAGTATTCACACGTATATAAATAGTTTATAGTACAACAGAGCAGATGTAACCTATATATGTACCTTGACCTCTGCTGTTAATTAAACTTGGTTTGAATTAGATGAATCATCTACCATCACCTTCTGTCATTCCTCCTCTACCAACTGTACAGTACTGTACCACAGCTGTAGAGAGATCTCAGTTACTGTAAAAGAGACCAGTTACATATTGGTTGGTGGTGTCTTCTTTTTCCTCACAAAAAGCAGTTTTGGTGATTTTGCACTGTAATTGCAGTGTTAATTTAGTGTTAATGTTCATTTAGCAAAGCAAGTGTTTATGTGCAGCTGGAACTTAAGTACTGTTTTATGCAATTGACATGTTTTGTTTCACTGCTTAAGAACTGCAATATATACACTATGGCGTGAAAGTGGATTTTTTTTTTCAATGTAGAAAAAGTGTATTTATGCCAAATAACAAGTTTAGGTGAAGACACCTTAGTAATTACATAGCCTCATGTACATGTGAGCTGCATGTTGATTATGTGTCACAGAAAGAGTTTACGTGTAAGGAACAGAGAACTGTACTGTACATTTATGTGCACAGTTTGTATAAAAACAAATATTAAAACAGCTTATGACTGTAAAATATATATATTTTTATTCCCTTATAGCAGATTTTTTTACTGAGCACTTTTTTTTATAGTTTGATGAGGTAAAAAAAAAAACAACAACATATGAATAATCAAGCTTTCTTCAATCCAGAGGGGCCAGGGTAATTACGCAGAGCACATCTGGTAGAAAGTGGGTTATAGCTGTGTAAGAAAAAAAAATGAAATAATTAAAGAGACTGTACTGTACATACAGCAGATTATCCTGTGTAATGTAGTTTATAACAAGCACTTTGGGACAGGAAATGTGGATGTCTTCCATGATATCATAGGAACTTTTGTACATAATTAGATGTAATCACGTATAGATTTACACAGCATATATCATACTGTATATCTGGATGATTTTTTTTTATTGTTATTATTCACTTATTTTGTATTGTAAGTCATCCAATTTTTTTAACAATTTATATTAATATGTATAATTTTATGATTTGTCACAGTTATGTTTCTTATAATCATAAGTTATTTTGTCTTGTTTCATGATGTTCTTTTTATTGGAAAGTACAAATGAAGGCTTTGTGCACATTCTACATAATAAAACTGGAAATATTTGAAGCCATCTGTGACGTGGGAGTTTATGTGCTATATACATTTACAAATAAATCAGGTAATGAAAAGAAAATTAGCAAAAGCAAACAGTATATTTTCAAATCATTTTATTTTTACATAAATGGTAAAACAAATGTGGTACCCTAGGAACTTTTGTCGGAAGGCATGTACAATCTACTATATAAAAGTAAAAATTTGTACTTCTGTCTGCTTTCCTATGCAAAATCACAGTTTACAAGCCAAGATCGTGAAATTTTACATACGAGCGTATTAAAACACAACCGAGGCAACAAAAAAAATTGAACTTGAAATTAATTACTGTTCATTTTTAATTAATACAAAATCAGAATTTTTGTTTTACACTCATTCCGATTACCAAGCTCACCGATCCCACCCACTGATAAAAGCCCATCACAACATATGCTCAGTGCGACTCACACCGATGCACTAATTGCCGATAATCCCTGAACTGAGCAAAATTCAGGGTTACATCTATCTATCTCTATTTATTCTAATATACTGTACAAAATAAGGATGAAAATGTGTCAGTCCTCACACAGTTCACAAGGGAAGAGCGTGAAATTTTACATACGACTGTATTAAAACATGGACGAAAAAACTAAACAAATTCCAATTCAAAATTAATTACAGTTAATTTTTCATTAATTAAAACAATTTTTGCTGTACTGTCATATGTATGTTCCAGCATAACTCCAGCAATTTACACCAAACTTGGTGCACATATTACTTACAATCTGTGAACAAACACTGTGGGGGTAACACACCCCTAGCAGCCCTAGGAGGGAGTCATGTGATGTCAGCCACCCACCCCTGGCAGTCAATGTCCTACCCGTGTACCCATGGGAACGCCTAGCATTTTCATCCGTCCCTCCCTCCCTACTCTGAATGGCCTATTGACTGTGTAACGCCGCAGCCATTTGCAGTTGAGGTTTGCACATGCGCAGAAGTGAGCATGCGCAAACCCTGACCATCGGGGCAGGGGCTGAATTCAGATCACTACGAGTGATCCAGAATCGAACCCTGATTCCAATGTGGTTTGATGTGCAGTGTACAGCACAAATTGCCTATTTTTGGTGCTTGCAGATGCCCTAGACCCATATTGTGCATGTGCAATACGGGCCCTGTGGTGTTAAATGCACTAAATCTGCAGACTGTTGGGACTGTGCCGTTTTGGTGTGGGGTAGGCGGCCTCTTTGTAGAAACTGTGGCGGCTGGTTTGTGCAATCCCATGGGTCATGCAGCTGGCCAGTTGTGTTGAGTTGACCTGAAGCTGCATTCCAGGATGCAACCCGGGTTACTAATGCAAGCAGTATCCATCTTCACATAACAGACCTCATGTAAGCAGCAGCAATTGCTCCTCCAATCACGTCTGAATCAGACCCCATGTGTATATCAACATCATACATTTTCCATTGCACCCCTAAGGGGTGCACAACAAATGTGCAATGCCAGAAGTACCACAACTGGCTGATACTGTATGTGCATAGCCGAGCATCGTGAAACATCACCTGTGGTTCAGTTGACCCCATAGTTCTCTATCAATAGACATTTTAGATTGATTGTTATGCTTGGCCTGAAATTGCAGTGCATGTGGCCTTAAAATGACTGCAATGTCCAGTAAAATCATTATCACAGAAGATGAGTGTAGTTATCCTCTCTTCTGCCAGCGCTTACAGGCCCTCGTCATGCTGGAAGTTATCCAGCTTCTGAGTCCAGGGAACAAGTGTATCTCTCATCCAATTTGGCTGCTTATGTGTATGGCCGAATGGGACTCTGATCCTGTTGCTCATCTAATCTGGTGACAGGAGCGGAAATCTGAGACACATAACTCTCTAATGTACACTGCCTGGTTGCCATCTACTGTCACATAAGTGAAAACTAACAAGAAGAGAAATAGTGGCCGTAACACAAAGTACAATAAAATGTGTAAAACAAAATAAATTCAACTTTAAAAATGTATTGGATAGCTTTAAGTTATACAACGTGAATATTTTGTGCATTAGGCAAATACTAATTTATGGATCTGGCTGTAAAATACATCACATTCTATAGTGAAAATCTCGTCTACTGACTGTCATATAAAGACTTAATTTTTACAGAAATATTCATAAAGATGATTTTTATTGCAATATTCCAATAAAGACTGTATATTGACTTTCATTGCTAAAAAATAAAAAAAGGCATAATATAGTACTAAACACTGACCAATATTTATTATTATATTACTTAAATAAGTTTAAGAAATATAATTCCTCAGTTTTGCCCTAATGCACAGACTATATTATGTGATAGTAGCGTTTGTAAATAAACAATAAAAAAAGGAATTAATTGGTTACGCCAAGCAGTAGAGCTGACACTTGACCTAGAGGCAACAGAAGCAAGTGACCTACCAGTGTGTTGCCATGGGAAAATGGGCATAATTAAAACTACTGTATGTGAACATGGTTTTATAAAGCCAATGAAATATCTTTAAAAAAAAACTATATTCAACAATTCCATATGAAGAGACTGGATTGTGTACTTATATGCAATACAGAGAGCATTCTATGGATGTCTACATAATCTCGAGAATAGTCATATGCATAATATAGCGACTGATATGCTAAACAGAGAGCATCTTTTTGTCCAACGCATAAAGAGAACATTATTGTTGCCTTTGTACAGTAATACAACATTGTAGTCTTTTATGTTTTTACAGTACAGTCAAAATTGTAGTACAGAAAGCTATACAATTCAGGAGGCATTCTATTCACCATGACCCATTTCAGGTGTAACAACATTCTCTATTCCCAGTATTCTCTCTTAATTTATGATTGCTGCCACCTTTGTTGAAGTACAGTACAGTAGTTAATTTATACGAAAGTTGTTTCACCACAATTGAGGCCAGTCATAAATTAGGAGTAAGGTCCAGAAACAGAGCATTTTGTCCATTCCGGAATGGGTCATGTTGGGAGGTATGCATTGACTGTATTACAATACAGACAATGGCTTACAGTATGTAATGCTGGGAACAGTTTAGCAATTTGTCATATATTCCATAGAGCAGTCTAGTGACACAGGGCCTTATTCTAGTTCACTCTTTCTGACAAAATCCTTCTTAGATGGACAAAACCATGTGCACTGCAGGGGGACAGATATAAAATGTGCAGAGAGAATTAGATTTGGGTGAGTTATTTTGGTTCTGTTAGAAAAACAGGAGATGTGCCAGCGCTAGCTCTTTCCAATAATTGAGACAAGACGGTTCTCAACAATTAATGTTTAATTAATAACAAGGGTGATGTACATCTATCACATGCATCTTTAGGAGCTCCTGAAGAAGCTGGATGTTAATATCCGGGGAAACGCGTTGAGCTGACCCAATTGTCTTGGATTACCCATCACATTGTGACCTATCTTCTCTCCCACCGACAGTTAAAACTCCTATTTTTTGTACATTTGCATATTTGGGATACCTGCATGATCCCTAAATGTTTTGCCAAGATGCCTACATGGATCAAAGAGGACGCGATCTATGTTTAGGAGGATGTAAGTATGGTTTCCTTCCACAGCTACCCACAGTGGATTTCTTCAGGACCAGCGGACAGCTGGAGGTAGACCTACCTACATGTCAAAATAGGTAAGTATCTTTATGAAAGAGCTCTGAGTGTAATAAAGTTTTATTTTTCTGGTGTGTTTGTGTATTTATTTAACTATTGGTTCTGCTCTACAACTAAGAATCCCAGCAAGCCCATTAATGGGCAGTGGGCTGGGACTTGTGGTTCTCCAAGTCCCAGTATGCAGACCAGGCTTGCTGGGACTCATAGTTCCACAGCAGAACCCAATACATTATTTACAATATCATCAGCCTGGTACCCTCAGACCAGGGGTATCGGGGACAGCCCCAGGCTTCATCCTGGGCAGGAAAGTTCTGGAGGGGGGGAGGCATTAATTGGGGGGATCCCCACTCCCTTAGGGCCCCTGCCCAGGCTGACCAGTCAGGGGGTTAATGCTTTGGCTGTGGTTAATGCCCCGGCTGTGGCATTACCCTGCTGGCTGTTTGGGCCTGGTGCCAAAGTGCTGGGGTCCCCTACTCATTTTGTCCCCATATTTTGGGAACCAGTACTGGTTGGGCCTGGTGCTGGTTTTAAAAAATACAGGGAACCCATACTTGTTTGGTTCCCTGATCTTTAAAACCAGGACTGCTTCTTTGAGCCTGGGGCTGGTTACGGCAAATATGGTAAATACAAATTCATATTGGCTGAATACAAATTCATAAATAGGGCAGCTTAGTAAATCTGCCCTATTTACGAATCGTATTTTTTTAAAAATACGTCCGTAACCAGTCGTATTCATTCATATTAAGAATACGAATATGACTGAGTCTTATTCGTATTCTTAGTAAATTTCCCCCAGAGTGTCATGTAAGTTGACTACAGTTGTGTACTCAGAAGTAAATGCGGATCTCCACCTGTATTCAGATTTAGCTTATCACTACCTCACCCCTAAATATCCACTAATGAAATTAGCCGCCATAACTATCAGACTGCAAAGACTGCATTATCCCTACACCTAGTGTAAGAGATCCATCCATTATCAGATGAATCTTGTATATGCTCGCCTCTGAACAGAACACAATTCTTATCCTACATGATGACACTCAGCTGATGCACAGTTCACAACCCTGAATAAGGTTTCCTAATCAATCCACTTCCTGCAGAATCAACTTTATTGGCCATGTACTGTATACTCGTGTATACTAGGATTTTTTTGTGGTTGCGGTGTAGCTTCAAACAAGGGTACAAGAGGGATGGCATGACATTCATTACATTACATCTGTTGCACATACTGTACATACAATAGTCAGTTCACGTGTTGACGGTAAGCATAGTTAGACAAATCGAGTATTGTGATTAGCAGTAGTTTGTAGTGAATACATTCAATTGGTGAATAGCTATCGGAAAGAAGCTTCTTGCGGTTCTGGACGACTTGACCTGAAGCGTCAACCTGATGGGTGAATGTCGAATAGGTCCTGGATTCTGTATTCTTCTTGACCCTCGCTGAGTATAGTTCTTGTACAGGGGGATCAGCACCAATGATCTTCTCTGCTGTCCTCACCACCCTTTGCAGTCTTAGTTTGTCAGATTCATATGTCCCTCTGTACCAGATTGTGATAGAGGGGCATAGGACAGACTCCAGGATCGCTGTGTTGAAAACACGCATCAGCTCTTATGGGATGTCGAATTTCTTGAGTTGTCAGAAAGAACAGCCGCTGCTGGGCCTTCTTGACAGTAGTGATTATGTTGGTACCCCATTTGAGGTCACGGGAACCCTAATAGTGTCCTCCAACCCTAATAGTGCAGTTCCTTTTAAGCGGTATATATTATTACCTGATGGTAAAAATGTATACATTTGAGATTTACATATTTACTGTATGTATCAGGGAAACCAAGGCTGCATTATTATTATTATTACATTTCCATGGGAGTTATGTAAGCACATCAAGGCTAATTGTGAGTTGGACTCCTCTGCGGCTGTTTTTGTGCAAAAAAGAGGGTCAAAATTTCAAAACAAAACAAAAACAAAAGTTCCAATAAAATGCCCAAATGGAGGCTTAGTAATTACCCATTGGTGGTAAGCAGCCGTCAGAAAGTCTGTGAAATTAGCAAGGCGTCCTCACAATGGTGCCAATGGTTATGGAGATAGTAGATGAAAGGCCCCTGGAGATTGTAGCAGGTCCGGAGCTGTGATGGTTAGTGGTGCTGGGATGCGCAATGCGTTTCGGTGTGGTACACCTTCTTCAGGAGCTAGGTGCAAGGATTTATAGATACATGGAAAAAAGTGCTGTGATGCTCAACGTATTTTGGTGTGGCACACCTTCTTCAGGAGCTAGCATTTATCGGTAGACAGTGCACATGCCAAGGAACTCTTAATGCCACCTGCATTCAGAAAAAATATAGTTCTATGGATTGTGTCAGGGACAAAGGCCCCAAACCGCTATTTTGCCGCTATTTTGCCTAGGGCCCCATGCGGTCTAAATCGCCCTCTGTAGCTGATATAAAGTAATAAATTATTGTTCTCAGAGCTAAGTTCTTGTGTCACCTACCTCCCTTTGCTTCCCTCTCCCTATCTCACAAGGAACATCTAGGAGGTGGGGGCTGCTCAGCACCTTGAGGAGCGCTTGGCACACCCCTAAACGGACAAAAATGGGGGGCACCCCTGTACGGGAAGCCACGCCAATCCGGCTTGAAGCCCCCCCACACTTTTCAGGTTAGCTGCACCTTCAGCTTGGCAGGTACAGCATTATAAACTGGAAGAGTTGGGAGGAACAGAATCTATGCAGGAGGAATCTGAGCTGCTGGCGATGCCCCCAACAGTGACGGAAATGGGTAGCTGCATTGTCACAAAGACACACCCCTTTTAGTAGACCACACCCCTTTCCAGGATAGTGCGGCAGGGCCGTGCTCAGGGGTCCTACCAGCTGAACTACAAATGTATAGTTTAATGTTTATAGAATAATGATACTGTAAAAAATAAATGTTTTTTTTTATTTCCTAGAAATGACCAATACATTTATAGCACACAATGCTGACATACTTTACATCTCTACTGTCCCAGTGATGCTTTCTTTTACATAATGACTACATTTACATATAACTACTTTATATGATGTTTTCCTAGTTAGATATGAAAATCATTGTACCACATCTTTTCCCATGTCATTTATAGATTTACAGCCTGTGTAAATGTACCTGGCAGTACGTGCCATTAATGATTTAACAAAAGAGATGGCCAGGTTGCTGAACTGTGACAAAGAATGCATTTGTGTGTTCCTACTAAAAGTCTGGCATACCTTTCACGCAGGTGACCAGCAGTGACCTGCTATGGGATTGTCGCTGCCAGTAAGCACAGGAGCTGCTGTCTCATGTGAATGACAAATTCCTTATTTTCCATTACTGTACATGTTTTAATGGATTAACAATTGCAAGACTATCTCGGAATAGTGAGAAGAACAAGTCTTACCAGTGCACACTGCAATAGCTATTCTCAGCTCCTACTACCATGTTTAGACAATCTATTATGCAATCTATTATGTGCAATGGAGGTCATTCTGATTGACACTCACTGTTGCGAATTTGCAATGGTGATGGGCTGCGCATGCGCCTATTCGCTTACGCGCATGTGCAGGCTATTTGTGTGAATGGGCGCGGCGACTTGCGTGGTCGCCTGCCCATTTTCACGGAGCAGTGCAGGCAGAAGGCATGGGGTGGCAGACAAGGGTCATGCCCATGGGAACGCCCAGCATTTCATGGACGTCCCCATGGTAATTCGCCCGAGATGTGACAGATGTCAGCTGCCCGACCTCTTCCTGTAAAAGGGTGCGGCAAATCTCAGTCACCAGAGAGTGTCTTATGGTGTGTACACACGGTGAGATGTGCCTTGAGATGAGATCCCCGATATGATCAGATCGGATCACAAGGCACATCCGATTTGCATACAATCTTGACTATATAGTGAAGATCTGCACTATATAGACAAGGCAGCCAAGACTTTCTGGCTTGCGATGCGTGAACGCACATCGGGATTGGATCGGGATCGCAAGGGTTAAAACCCTTGCGATCTGCATCCGATGCCGATCTGATGTTGACTATATCGTCAACATCGGAAGGCAAATTGTACCGTGTGTACACACTATTAGATTTGTGAGCGCTGTAGAAATCATTCGATTGTCGGCAACCATCAAATGATATTGGCCATGCATGGAAGCTGTGAATGGATGTTTATGCAAAAAATCCATTCGCATGCATGTGGCAAAACTCGGTGTGCGTACTGCGGGCGTTCGTACAGACGGCGATTAGTTGACTTGCAAAGCTGCGAATTTCGCATATTTACGAGTCAACCAGACCTCCAATGTGCCTTTCATTTTAGAATTGTCTTATACAAAAATCACTACAAAAGGCTAAACACCATGGGCCTAATTCAGGTTGGCTTGCAAAAAGCTAAATCTCACTCTAATGGGCAAAACTATGTGCATGTGCCAAGAGTTACATTTGGGTCGGATGTGTTCAAACTGAAATTAATTTACTCTGCACAGAAAAAAAAGAATTCACCCAAATGTAACTCTCTCTGCACATGTTACATATGCCCCACCTGCAGTGCACATGGTTTTGTCCATTAAAGAAGGAGTTTGCTTTTGCAAACAAACCCGAGTCACCTCCCATATACAATATGTACGTAAGCATACACTATGGAGCACTTACAGTATCTGCAGGTGCGCCAGGCAGACATTCATTTCTGGGCTGCAGTTGACTGCAGTTTGACCTTACAGTAGCACAGTTTGTAGCATACCTCACACCTTATGCATTAAAGAGAATATATAACCTCTTTGACAGCTCCTCTTTGTTATTTACAAGCTATTAAACCCTAAGGCAAAAAAATATGAAAAAACTAGAAAGCAGAAAAAATGTCCTCTGTCTGGTTTGTCTACGACCACAGAAAGCAGAGGATTGTCCACATGGCAACCTAGGCCCCAACGGGCTCCATAAAGATATCCTGGCCCTGGCATTGCCCGTCTACTGCGTGGCATCATGACATCATAACCTGCCCACACTCCCAAAGTCCCTTTGATGTTCTTTGATAGGATAAAACATTTTTTTGACACACAAACTGGTTTCATCCACTGTATGTAGTTCCTGTCGTTTAAATGTGACACAGGTATTAGTAAGATTATTTCCAAAAGACCGATGTTGGGGAGATACCCTGTCTGAGAAATGTGTTGAAAATGTAGTGGGATTTTCTGGGTGGTGGCAGGGAGGTGACTTAGTGTTGGTAGAAGTGGTTGTGTAAACAGATGTTGGTACTTGTGGAGTATCACGGCTCCCACGACCTTAATCGTGTGCTAAAAAAATCGCATCGCATACGATCAAATCGCATGCGATGCGATGCGATCGCACCTGATTTTGCACTGAAATGCATCAAAATGCATTGAAATGTGTAGTAAACTTGTGAAATGCCCCCAAATGCCAATTTTCATAGTGTACCACCCCCACTATCAACGTCAACCCGAAGCGTGGCGAGCGCAGCGAGCCCGCGAGGGGCGGCGTTACGCGTCCTACGACCTTTTCATACCCCCACTATCCACGTCGGCGTGGAGTTGAGATTAGAAAGTGTGGCGAGCGCAGCGAGCCACCGAGCCCGAAGCGTGGCGAGGGGACGCGGATACCTTCACAGCTATACGCGTCCCCTCGCGGGCTTCACAGGTATCCGCGTCCGCTCGCCACTCTTCGGGCTCGGTGGCTCGCTGCGCTCGCCACACTTTCTATTCTCAACTCCACGCCGACGTGGATAGTGGGGGTATGAAAAGGTCTTAGGACGCGTACCGCCGCCCCTCGCGGGCTCGCTGCGCTCGCCACGCTTCGGGTTGACGTTGATAGTGGGGGTGGTACACTATAAAAAATGGCATTTGGGGGCATTTCACAAGTTTACTACACATTTAAATGCATTTTGATGCATTTCAGTGCAAAATCGGGTGCGATCGCATCGCATCGGATGCCATCGCATACGATTTTTGACCAGAAATGATCAAAAATCGGTAAAAATCGCATCGCATCGTATACCATCGTATGCCATCGTATGCCACTACATATGGCATACGATGCCATACGATGGGAGCCGTGATACTCCACAAGTACCCAGATGTTCAACAGCGACCATACTAGGACAGAGAAACTGCAATAAGTTTCCATGCTGGGAGCAATGGAACGCCTACAGATGCACCAATCAGTACTTCAGTTTCTGCAGCTAGTAATCAGAATGCATCAAGCATTGCACTTTGAATGCCAAGGATGGCATGTATATCAGCATTTATAAAACTATGCATGAAGAGTGTAGAGAAGGAAAGCTCACCCAATAAGCAGGGGTTAAAGTGCGTGTAGGTGGGTGAATGAGGAGTAACTGAGTTCCATAACCTGTAATGGTTGAGGGAACTAGTTCCACCTCCACCACAGCTCTGCACAGCAACTCAAACAAAAAGTCGGTCGGCATATGTGGTGTCATGCCACTACCGCCGCTGAAATGAATAAGAGCCACAACTATGCCCCTTTCTTGTAAGACCACAGATTTCTTTATAAAGATAGGGGGGGTTGGGTCCACAGGGGAATGAGTTCCACCACCTCTCCAGGACCACTTTAAGCCCTGCCAATAATAGATTTCTCTTGCGATGTGGAGGGATCTGATTTGATTCCTCTCAGTACAAAACACAAAAAGGTCCGCACAAGGTCCAAGCCTTGAAATGTATTGTATTTTGTGTTCTAAAGTTTGGTGCATATGTGAAAAGCGGCCAAACCTCTTACAGCAGAATGTTTATAGGTAGGCTCATTTTAAAGTACTTTTTAACTAATGACGTATCTTTTCAACACATATAATGAAGACAGGCCTGATGTTCCCCCCACTTCAGTACAGTATCTTTCAAATCATAAATGTATATCTTGGGCAGTAGCTAAAACAAAGGAATGCTCCTGCAGTGGTTATAGGGTGAGATTTAAGGAAAGGCTGCAGAAGGGGATGATTAGGGTTAGGTGGTTGAAGGGTTGGGTTTTAAGGTTACAGTTAAAATACATACCAGGATCCATCAGGATTTTGAATGCAAGATGCCGCTCTTACATTCTGACAGTCAGGATAGTGAGCGCTATGGTCCGGGGCGGAAGGTTAGGGTTAGGCATTAACCCTCTGAGTGCCAATGATGCTGTAAGAAATCCTCAAAATATCCGCTAAAAATGCCAGCTCCACTCCCAGTGACTATTCTTTTTGGGTGTAATATTTAACTAAACTTAAATTTATAGACTTAGCTGTATTTGTATTTATTTATACTAAAATCACAGTCACTGTGGGCGATGCCGGCATTTTTAGTGGATATTGTGAGTGAGGATCTCTCACAGCAACGTTGGCACGCAAAGAGTTAAGAAGGGAGGGTTAGGCACTCAGGGGAGATGGAAGATTAGGACTAGGCAATAAGGGGAAGGTTAGAATACTTACGGTGACGGTTTGCTGCTCCTCATCAGGGCTGCCGTTGTCGGTCTTATGACCGCTGGCATCCCAAGAGCAAATGCCGATACCATCCCCAAGGAAAACCTCTACCTTTACTAAATACATAATAAGCACATAATGAAGCAGAAATGACAATATAAAGCAATATAGTGCTAAAGTAGCAGAAGGTATAGGATGGGATGTACTAGGACCAAAGCACAAAATCTTAAAATTAGCAGTTCTACACAGCTCAAACAGGACCAGTTCTTTTGTGACAAATAGAAAACTACTTTACTTAGTGAAGTAGCCAAGAAGTTGGAAGTGCTCTTTGCATTGATGTTCTACTTAAATGATCCAGCAGAAAAATGATTACTCATATTGCACATAAATTGTGCGTAGGTGGATGCTTATCAGAGGGATCTAGATAAATGATTAACTTTAATCTTGTGTTATATGTGTATTCCCTGTTTGTTTCACCTTTTTCTGTCTTTCAGAAACTAGAATTGGTTGTTAGCGGATAATACTGCCTTTGTTAGATGCCTGCGGAATGAGGTAAGTTTGCAGGACAGAGGCCAAGTTTTTTTCGCATACCACAACCAGAGCAGACAGCCCTTTAACCTTTGAAGTTTTGTGACACATTTTTTTCCAAATAAACAAAAATGTAATGGATGATCAGCTTAGCTTTTCAGCTTAAATTGTGATTTATTTATTTTTTTAGAAACAAGTGTGTATACTTTATTCACTTAGGGGTCATGCCTGAAGATTGAAGAATCGGAATGTGGAAGGAAATAAGGCCATTTTTGCCTAATTATAAAATGAGGGTACTGTCATTTATTAAATCAAATATTGCTTCAGCTTGATCACCTCAGAGCCCTTCTTCTTCTTACCAACAACAAGCTCCTCCTGTCACCCCCAGCATGTGGCACCCATTCCCGCCCCTCCCAGAGGACCTGGAGACTTCTGGTCTGAAGTTCTAGTAGGAGCAGGCACACCTGCTGGAAGCCATGATCCAAGGTAATGAGACTGTCTCAACATCCAAAACCTCAGCCCAAAATGACAGAGGACAGGCAATTACAGGCCCTCCTTTATGACCCCTGCCATCAGATGAAAACACCCCAGCTTTCGGACTTACGGTATGATTACAGTCGCCTGTGTTGAGTATGATCATATAAAGTGGGAAGTCCAGGAGCAGAGCATTTTGTACATACAGGTGACTGGAAGGCAGGTAGGCAATGTAACAAAGCAATGAGGAAGGCAAGTCAGATGCTTGGTTGCATAGTGGGAGGTATCAGCAGTAGAAAGAAAGAAGTAATAATGCCACTGTATAGGTCATTAATACAACTTACCCAGGAAGGACTAAAAACAATCTCAATATGTATAGTTTGAAGCAGAGAAGGGAAAGGATGGGGGGTTCATGATATAAACTTTCAAATACTGTATATCAAGGGTTTTAACAAGGTGCAGGAGAGAAACATTCTGAAGTACTAGAACACGAGGACATGCACTCAAACCAGAGGGAGGGAAGTTCAGGGAAATCTGAGGAAAAATGACTTCACAAAAGGGAGTAGACAAGTAACATAGCCTCCCATCAGAGGTTGTAGAGGCTATGACAGTGGAGGAAATTTACTAAGAATACCAATACAAAAAATTGATACGAATGGCTACGACTGCATACGTCATATGCAAAGTCGTGTTCCGGAGGGGAATTTACAAAGCAGTCAAATACGACTGCTTTGTAACCCTCTGATGTTGTATTATTTCGTATTAACGGCCGTATATATGGCCGCTTATACGAATTCCTACAGGCATTCTGCACGGATCAGTCAGATCCGTGCAGACTGCAAGGTGTAAAAAAAAATAGAAAAAAAAAAAAACGGCGTGGGGTCCCCCCCACACCCGTAACCAGCACCAGGCTGAAAGAGCCGGGGCCGGTAATAAAAAATCAGGAAACCTGACAAATAGGAATTCCCCGATTTTTTAAAACCAGCTCCAGGTCCGGGGCTGGTTCCCAAAATACGGGGGACAAAATGACTAAGGGTCCCCCCGTATTTTAAGAACCAGCCCCAGGCCAAACCAGCCAGCAGGGTAATGTCACAGCGGGGGGACACTTATTAGATAAGGTCCCGCGGCCAAAACATTTATCCCTACTGACCAGTCAGCCTGGCCAGGGGCCCTGGGGGAGTGGGGACGCCCCCAATTAAGGGGTCCCCCCCTCCAGGACTTACTTGACCAGGCTGAAGCCTGGTGCTGTCCCCGGTGACCCTGTGCGGTGGTCACCGGGCTGATTCAATGTCAAAAAATAGAATAAAACTAATGTCTTTTGCTGTGGAACTATGAGTCCCAGCAAGCCTCCCCCGCATGCTGGGACTTGGAGAACCACAAGTCCCAGCATGCGGGGCATTAAAGGGCCCGCTGGCACTTGTAGTTCCACAGTACTAAAAATAGTCAAATAAACACACTGACACACAATAAAAATAAAACTTTAATACATCCAAAGCCCATACATACTGATACTTACCTATCTTGAGCCCGTTGGTAGGTCCCTGGGTCTTGGTCCGGTGTCCTGATCCTGGTCCATGTCGGCATTCGGCTCCATGTCGAGAAAGTCGGCTCCTGATTGGCCGCTAGGCGGCCAATAGAATCATTCAGTGGAGAGGCGCGGAAGATGAAAGATCTCTACGCCTCTCCAAAGTCCGTTGCGGGGAGCTGTCGGAATCGCTGGCATGTGACAGAAGACCAGGACTACGTCGGATCAAGAGGAAAGATCTTCGCAGGAGGACCTGGGTGAGTTGGATTTCCTTCCACAGGTCCCCCGTGGATTTCTTTGGACCCGGACCGGACGCCGACACAGAGACTCCGCCGACATGGACATCAACTTGGAGCCAAACATCGACATGGACCAGGAGTAGGACACCGGACCAAGACCTACCGACGGGCTCAAGATAGGTAAGTATCAGTATGTATGGGCTTTGGATGTATTAAAGTTTTATTTTTATTGTGTGTCAGTGTGTTTATTTGACTATTTTTATTACTGTGGAACTACAAGTGCCAGCGGGCTCTTTAATGCCCCGCATGCTGGAACTTGTGGTTCTCCAAGTCCCAGCTTGCGGGGAAGGCTTGCTGGGACTCATAGTTCCACAGTATTAAACAATAGTTGTATCTTTCTTTTACACTGAAATCAGCCCGGTGACCACCGAACAGGGTCACCGGGGACAGCACCAGGCTTCCGCCTGGTCAGGTAAGTCCTGGAGGGGGGGGACCCCATTATTGTGGGGGTCCCCACTCCCCCAGGGCCCATGGCCAGGCTGGTTAATGTTTTGGCCGCGGGACCTTATATAATAAGTGTCCCCTGGCTGTGACATTACCCTGCTGGCTGATTTGGCCTGGGGCTGGTTCTTTAAATACGGGGGACCCCTAGTCATTTTGTCCCCCGTATTTTGGGAACCAGCCCCGGACCTGGAGCCTGGGGCTGGTTTTAAAAAATCGGGGAACCCCTATTTGTCGGGTTTCCTGATTTTTTATTACCGGCCCCGGATCTCTTTCAGCCTGGTGCTGGTTACAGCTGTGGGGGGACCCCACGCTGTTTTTTATTTATTTTTTTTATTTCTCTATTTTTTAACACTGAAGCCTGCACGTATCTGACAGATCCGTGCAGTCTTCTGCCAAATACGACAGGTAAATAAAGTGTATTTTCCTGTCATATATTCACGTCCGTTTTACACTACTTAGCGGCCGTATTTTCAATACGGCCGCTTAGTAAATCAGGAACCACAATTCTTTTGAATGGTGATTCCTGGCGTATTCTATCGATGGTATATTCATTCGTATTTGTAAATACAAATACGAATGTCCCATCAATATGAATACGAAAATTCGTATTTTTGGCATAGTAAATGCCAAAAATACGTATACGCCAAAAATAAATCGTATTTTCGTATGAAAATACAATTTTTTTTCACAATTTTTTTTTCTACCCCAGTAGAACAATTTAAACATGATTGGAATAGACATAAGGACATCCTTACAAGTAAGTAAGTATCACAAGGTTTTGAGGTTACAATATAGTTAGGGGCAGATTAAATGGTCCAAATGGTTCTTATCTGCCTTCAAATTCTATGTATCTATGTAAGTGGTCATTTTTATATTCATATGCGATGGGTGACTGGAAAAGTCTTCTTTTTGGTGAAGGATCATAGCTGTCCTTACGCATAGGCAAACTAGGCAACTGCCTGGGAAATTTGAATGCCTAGGGTCATGCATGTTAAGCATAGGGCCGGCTCAGCTTCATGATGGTAAAGTTTAATAAAGCTTCTTCTCCCCTACAGACTACCCTCTCCTCTCTCCCCTGACTGCTAGAAGCTCCCTCCTCCCATTGGTGGGACCCCCAAACCCTCCTCCTTCCAGAACAGGATTCCCTGTCATCGCCCCCCCCCCAAACTGTTCCAAACCTCCCCCTTCCCCCAGCACATGGTCCTCTGTCCCCCCTCATTGATCTAAGCTTGGCCTCCCTTTTGCTAAACCCCAAACCCCCTCCACTGCACAGGCTCCCATCCTCTCTCATTCGCTCATTGCTCCAAACTCTACTCCCTTCAATTTGCAGCACCCTGACTCCCCTTTTTGCCCACACAGGCTCACCACCCCTCTGTTCCCTTACTGCTCCAACCCCCTTCTGCAGTACCCCTTCTCCCCCTTACCCCCACAAGCTCCCTTTCTCTCCCCTCACAGGCAGTGTTGTAACTACTATAGGTGCAGGGGAGTGGAGGCTGCATCAATTCATGCTGCAGCACACAGGCTTCCCTGCTGTTGCCCCAGCAACATAATCTGCAGATGGGCTCTGCCTCACTTGCATGACAGGCTGTTCAGCTATGAGTACACGTAGGGTGACCAACTCATCCCTTTAATCCGGGACACATATTAATTACACAGGTTCTGTGGCAGTTTAAAACCAGGTGAAATGGAGTCTTGAGATGTGGCAGTTTAAAACCAGGTGAAAGCCAGCCACAGAACCTGTGTAATTAATATGTGTCCCGGATAAAAGGGATGAGTTGGTCACCCTAAGTACACGCCCACACTCCTCGTTTGACCACCCCCAAGACAGAAATGTTCAGTGTGACATCATGATGCAGTTGCATATTATATGAAATGGGAGCAAGCAGGAAGACACTGAAGAGTCCGATGAGGAACAGTTGGGACCCTGGACAGATGCCAGCTGAAGTACCAGTGTGTAATCCCCGGGTGGAAGCAAATAGTGGGGCAGATGTATTAAGCCTTAACAAGAGATAAATGCAAGGGTGATAAGGAGAGATAAACGTCCAGCCAATCAGCTCCCTACTGACTTTTTTCAAACACAGCCTGTAACATGTCAGTTAGCATGTGATTGGCTGGACGTTTATCTCTCCTTATCACCCCTGGATTTATCTCTTGTTAAAGCTTAATACATCTGCCCCAATATGTGGTGGGCATTACTGAATTTGACATAATATAGCACAATGACCCTTTCTGTGTGGGATGCAATGTTGTGCAATGGCCATTCAGTGTGTTGGGTAATGTAGAATAATGGCTATTACTGTGTGGGGTGTAATGTGGTGTAATGGACATTTCAATGTGTGGTGTAAAATGATATAATGGCAGCTGCTACTGCTTGACCTAATGTGGTGTAAGGGTCACAACTGCTGTGTGGTTTAATGTAAATAAGAAGCACTAATATGTGATGTCATATGAATAAGGGACACTACTGTACAGCATAATTTGAACTGGGGCTGCTATTGTGTAGCCATGCTCCTTCCCATGCCCGCCCCCAGCACTGATGTCACAGCCCTATTACCATGGGAACACCCACTGTTTACATGGGTACACCTATGAAACGCTGGGTGCTCCAATGCGCCAATGGCCACAGCCTGTTCACAGTGGCAGCATGCTCCCGGTGTATGCACATGCCCAGAAATGCGGCTACACATATGCCAAACATTGGTCCCCATGCAAATGAACGCTGGCTGCGAACGTACCAGAATAAGGTCCAATACCTCGGAGTCAGGAATGTAAGAAAATAATCAAGCAAACCAAATCAATTAAAAAAACTTTCCTGTTTTAAATAGGTTGGGTATGTCTGGTCTGAGGCAGTTTAAGAGAGGTGCAGGATCTCACTGAACTCCCGCCTCTCTGTTAATACGGTAGATTTACACAATGGTGGAGAGAGGGGGTGGCACTAATTATCCAGGCCCTGGTCTGATAGAGGAGCCCAGTGGGGCCCCTGTTACCTGGCAGCAGCAGCTGCAGTAGCTCATCTTAATCCAGCACATGATCCTGCGTGATGGTTTCAGTGTGGCCAGGGAGATGCTTAAAATGCTATTTTTATTGGATTTAATTATAAATGTGCATGACAATGTGCCTACTGCGATTAGGCCACACCCCACAAAAAGTACCTGGGCCTGGCCAGTGAGTCAACTGAGCATGGCACCCTGTTCCCAGGGATATTTCTATCTCTTCCCAGTGATTTTAAGTACTATCTGTGATGACGAAGAATGTAGGAGGTTGCAAGAGATGAGGTACTGTACTGTAGGCCTGGGTTTGATCCTTTATATACAGTACAGTATGTGGTATCTGGCACAGAATTTACAAAATGGTTGTGTTGGAGATTTGTGTAGAGTCAAAATCAGGTTGGTCTTGTCTGAAAACGCTGCAATTTTGAATTTCACAGCTAGAAAACTATCAATACAGAATTTCCACATTACTCTGTAAAAATATTCAGTCTATGTGCCAACTAAAAAGGTTACATACATGTCTTGCTTTAATTGAAGATAGAAAGAAAATGGACAGAAACATTTACAAACTTCTTTAAACTTTAAAACATAATGGCCTCCATTCTGATCTGCTTGGTAAGCTGCTGGATAAATCATTCATTTCAATTTATACATGATTTCTCCAGTGCTCGCAAATATAAATCAATGGAGACTGACTTATATTTGCAGGCTTCCGGCTGAAGACAGGAGGGGCGGCTGATGTCATGTGATGTCAGCCGCCCGCCCAAGGCACACCATGTCACATCGCCATTTACATGGGAATGCCCAGCATTTGCATGGGATTGGCCATAAAAAGATGGGCATTCCCATGTGGGGCACCGTCATTGCCCCCCCCCAAATGTGCGAGCACCACACCGACAGTGCAAGTCACTCACACAGAAACCCTGCACATGCACATATGACAATATGCGCATGTGCAGAACTTCACCATTGGTCCCTATCTCATCAAAGTGTACCCTTCCGCTGCATAAACTATCCCTGAAGCTGATTCTCCGACCCCCTGCCTGCCTACATCCTGCTATCAAGCCACCTCCCACTCGCTTGCACCTCATGTAATCTGGTGGAAAAGAACTGATAACAAAAGAATCAGGTAGGGGCGCAGATTCTAGAGCTGGGTTGCAAGTAGCTACAGTACAGGAAAAAGGGGGTGTCAATCCCCAATAGCAGAATACAAAAAAGAAAACAAATAGACTGCGCTATTATTGAACTTAAATGGTAAAATATTTAGGTAGATGCCAGTAACCTTCATAAAATAATGGGTCTTTAATAGGTCAACTAAAAATACATTAGCAGCACATTCTGAAACAATTCACTAGTAAAAAAAAAACACAAATAATAAATAATATGGGGTATGTAAATGGGGGGGGGGGGTGGCAATGAAGCCTAGTAAAAAAGTGACTGGAAAAGTAGTTTTTATCGTGTCCATATGGTACCGTATTAAAAATGACCAGCTGGATTAGGATCGTTGAGACCCGTTGTGATCCGTTCCTATTCTGCCTCGATTTGAAAGGGACCTGGATGGCAGGGAAAAACTTCCAGATTGGCTTTAAGGAGTGTGCGTCCTCCTGTTGTTTTTTAGTGCCAAAAGTGTGTAACATGGGCTGGATCAAGATTATCTCCCACTGTGGTCAGTGGTGGTATAATGTAGCTCAATTTCTATGAATAGTGCGTAAATAGACTTCGAGGGATTAGTTAAGTGAGAATGATATCGTCTGCATATACAGCTATTTCATGATCCATAAGGCCCACTCTAAAACCAGTGATATTAGTATTACAGCTATTTCTAGAAGCTAATGGTTGCATGACTATTGTGAAGGGGATAAGGGCCAACCCTGCCAAGTGACATTTTTAATTTGAAAGGGTTTGAAGGTTGGGCCATTCGATAAAAAAGACGCTAAGGTATTATGATAAAGATAAACGATACAATCTAGAAAGGGGCCATCAAATCTCATGTTGAGAAGAGTTTGATGAATAAAGGGCCATGCCACTCTATCAAAGGCCTTCTCATCATCTAAAGCCACCACCCGAGCCAAAAAGGACCATTTATTAACCAAATAGATCAGGTCAATAAGTCGTCTTATTTGAGGCTTATCTGTCTGGTATAAAACCGACCTGATGGATGGATTAAAAAAGATAAGAACGGGGCTAGGCAGTTGGCGAGAATTTCATCAAGAAGCTTTATGTCCACATTTAATAAATAAATAGATCTATAGTTAACTCAATGCATTTCGATGAACTGCAGAAGTGAATTAGATGCACGCGTAAGGTGATGGAATTGCGCCAATAGCCACAGGAGTCACATGTATTGATTGGCGTGGAAACAATGAGTGGGGCTTAATCTGTACATATATGGGATGGCTACGCATGCTCAGGACCTGTACTTTGCATATGCAGATTGGGTCCTGCATCCCAGGGGTATGGGGGTGAGTGAGGTGCCCAATGCGCTTTCTCACGCAAGGCAATAAAATGTTAATAGTTACAGAGCTGGTTGAATCTAATTTGGCTATTTTAGACTTGATAATTTAATTATGTACCAAAAATCTTACGTTTCAGTTCCAAACATTCCAGATAATAAATATGCTTTTACCAAATTATTATTAACAGAGAGCTATCAGGCATAAGAGCATAACTATGATTTGTTTTGTCCAGTTAGACAATGAAAATGTAGGAAGGCTATTCAGAAATGTTCTTAGCATTATTTAGCATTACTGTACATTGTATTTTACAGTTCTTACATGTGGCATAAATCCAAGATTGAACATGTCATGCTATAACTTCAGCCATGTATTATGGAAAACAAAAAATTAACAAAAGAAGGGAAAAACTCTTTATTTTACCTGCATATTTCTTGTTATAAACGTAAAATTATTTATTGTATTCATTATCCAAAGTTAGAGGAAATGATAATACGCAGTAAAACTAAATATAATATTCGTAGAGTGTTTTACTTCCCGATATCACATTTCATTTTGACCACGTTCTAAAAAGATATGATTTCCTTAAAATAGACAGCTTAAAGTGTTTTTGTCTCTTTGTATTCACTGGCCCTGAGGAAAAATTCTTATTACCTTCTAAGTTTCATTCTTAGCATTCTTCAATGCAATTTCCATGATTAATTATGGCATTGTCAATTGCCATATAGGCACAAACTGGATGATATGTGTATACTGCAATAACACAAACATAGAGAGGGACGTGAAGAGGGGGGGCGGTACATAACAGTCTTTCTTCTCTTCCCTTGTTATTGCTCAAATTACTATTGAAGTGACAGCACACCCCACATAATAAAGTCCATGAATATTGATTGAAACAAGGGGTTACCTTATAAACACTGCCAGTGCGATTGTTCACCCCCCCCCCCCCTCTCTTTTTGTTCTAATTTAGAATAACTTTGACTCCGAGCACCATTACATACTTGGCAGCCGGTACCGCAAATTAAGTGTTGGTGATGATTATAAAATATAAGTAAAAAACCCGGTTGGATTAAAATTTCTCTCAAGAGCCTTCCCTGCGTGTGCTCTAATGATTTATCTAGTCCAATGGCTGAGATGAATATCAGTACTTCCAGATAATATAGCAGCGAATAAAAATGGGTCTTTTCCAGAGACCTCTGTAACCTGCAGGGAAGGTATACCATCATATATATATATAAATATTTATATGCAACACAAGAGAAAGAGGAGCGCACAGGTGAGCAAGATTGAAAGCAGCGTTTACTGGAAAAAGTGCAGGCTCACATACATTAAAGAAAACAGCAGTCAGCATATGCGGTAGTCACCGTCAGCACACCATTAGATAGCACGGACACCAGAGGACATCTAGAAGACCGGCAAGTTGGACACAGAGGCGGCGGCGGCGTTCTCCACACACGGACTCAAGACGGACAGGTAACACAGGAATCAGGATCTGATACGTCGGGTAACCACGCCCCAACGCGTTTCGTCACTGATGACTTCGTCAGGAGGCGTGTCTGAGGTAAGTATGGTAGGGTTTTTTATATACGCCGGCTCAATCAGCAGAAACAGTAAACAGCCGATACCACTTAAACATAATACACATGCATAGTAGAGAGACATAAAATGCATTAATTTAACAGTATCCAAACCGGCAGCAAAAGCAAATATACGCCCCGGTTGGAATTACATACAATTCATTAAACAAATTTAATATTTAATAATCTTAAAAATACAATAAACATACAAAAATAGAAAAATATATAAAGACCATAAAAAATGCTTATAATTAATTTTAAAACGATTATATATATATATATATATATATATATATATATATATATATATATATATATATATATATATATATATATACAAATAAGTGCATATAATATATCACTATAAAATACAAATATTAATATTAAAATGACTGGATAATTAGTACTATTATGATACAGGATGAGAAGAAGATTATGGTGGAGAAAAATGGATGAAAAATAGTATTAGTATAATAAGACAATCTTAGATATTACTATATATCAAATACCAGCAGCATTTCACCAACTAGATATAGAGAGATGTAAACATATAACAGACAAATAGCAGCAGCAAACAGGTCTAATAATAATAATAAAGCAGCAGATATCAATGAGGGAGGCGTACATTGAACTGCACAGACTTAGTGTCGGGACCTCAGCACTATAGGTACCATGAAGGGGCCGCAACCCAACAACAACACGGAACCAGTGCGAGAATCCCCCACACACAGTCATTTAGTGCAGAAAGGGTACAATGTCAACCCCCTCATTCAGACCCAAAGGAGACATAGTATTTAAGGTATATATCCAAAATGTCTCCCTTTTACTTAATTTTGTTAAGATATCGCCACCTCTTTCATCTAGGCTAATATGTTCTAACGCCTTAAATGAGAAGTGCTGAAGATCTGAGGAACAGCATGTAGCAAAGTGTCTCGGGACACTGTGTGTAAGCAATTTACGTTTTGGAATTCTGAACACACTAAATCTTTTAAGATTAAAAGCAGGATGTCTTGCCTTACCACACACGTTATTTATATGCTTATGTGTAGATGTGGTAAAAAATACATAGGCAAGACAAAAAGGGTCCTTAAGTTGCGTGTGTTGGAACACACTAGGAGCATTACCAATAAATTGCTTACACACAGTGTCCCGAGACACTTTGCTACATGCTGTTCCTCAGATCTTCAGCACTTCTCATTTAAGGCGTTAGAACATATTAGCCTAGATGAAAGAGGTGGCGATATCTTAACAAAATTAAGTAAAAGGGAGACATTTTGGATATATACCTTAAATACTATGTCTCCTTTGGGTCTGAATGAGGGGGTTGACATTGTACCCTTTCTGCACTAAATGACTGTGTGTGGGGGATTCTCGCAATGGTTCCGTGTTGTTGTTGGGTTGCGGCCCCTTCATGGTACCTATAGTGCTGAGGTCCCGACACTAAGTCTGTGCAGTTCAATGTACGCCTCCCTCATTGATATCTGCTGCTTTATTATTATTATTAGACCTGTTTGCTGCTGCTATTTGTCTGTTATATGTTTACATCTCTCTATATCTAGTTGGTGAAATGCTGCTGGTATTTGATATATAGTAATATCTAAGATTGCCTTATTATACTAATACTATTTTTCATCCATTTTTCTCCACCATAATCTTCTTCTCATCCTGTATCATAATAGTACTAATTATCCAGTCATTTTAATATTAATATTTGTATTTTATAGTGATATATTATATGCACTTATTTGTATATATATATAATCGTTTTAAAATTAATTATAAGCATTTTTTATGGTCTTTATATATTTTTCTATTTTTGTATGTTTATTGTATTTTTAAGATTATTAAATATTAAATTTGTTTAATGAATTGTATGTAATTCCAACCGGGGCGTATATTTGCTTTTGCTGCCGGTTTGGATACTGTTAAATTAATGCATTTTATGTCTCTCTACTATGCATGTGTATTATGTTTAAGTGGTATCGGCTGTTTACTGTTTCTGCTGATTGAGCCGGCGTATATAAAAAACCCTACCATACTTACCTCAGACACGCCTCCTGACGAAGTCATCAGTGACGAAACGCGTTGGGGCGTGGTCACCCGACGTATCAGATCCTGATTCCTGTGTTACCTGTCCGTCTTGAGTCCGTGTGTGGAGAACGCCGCCGCCGCCTCTGTGTCCAACTTGCCGGTCTTCTAGATGTCCTCTGGTGTCCGTGCTATCTGATGGTGTGCTGACGGTGACTACCACATATGCTGACTGCTGTTTTCTTTAATGTATGTGAGCCTGCACTTTTTCCAGTAAACGCTGCTTTCAATCTTGCTCACCTGTGCGCTCCTCTTTCTCTTGTGTTGCATGTGTTTAAATTGAGGCCGTGACAAAGCCTTCAAGAGTGAGCTGCACTACTAATTGAAGACGGGTTCCACTGTTATAAGTATTACTTTGCGCATTTCCTATTGTGTTTGTATAAATATTTATATATATATAAATACACACACAGTGTGTGTGTGCGCGTGATTGCAGTATACACATATAACATAACAGTGCATACATATGCAGCACGACACTCATCCAGTTTGTGCCTTTGTGGTAATTGACTATATATCTATATATATATAGATAGATAGATAGATAGATAGATAGATAGATAGATAGATAGATACAGTTGTGCTTATAAATTGACATACCCTAGCAGAATTTGTGATTTGTCAGAGAATATGAATGACAACTCACAAACTTTTCTTTCGCTCATGGTTAGTGGTTGGGTGAAACTATTTATTGTCAAACACCTGTGTTTACATTTTTTTAAATCATAATGAAGACAGAAACTACCCAAATGACCCTGATCAAAAGTTTACATACCCCAGTTCTTAATACCATGTATTGCCCCCTTTAACATCAATGACATCCAGTCTTTTGTGGTAGTTGTGGATGAGGCTCTTTATTTTCTCAGATGGTAAAGCTGCCCATTCTTCTTGGCAAAAAGCCTCCAGTTCCTGTAAATTCTTGGGCTGTCTTGCATGAACTGTACATTTGAGATCTCCCCAGAGTGGCTCAATGATATTGAGGTCAGGAGGCTGAGATGACCACTCCAGAACCATAGCTTATTCTGCTGTAGCCAATGACAGGTGGACTTGGCCTTGTGTTTTGGATCATTGTCATGTTGGAACGTCCAAGTACGTCCCATGCGCAGCTTCTGGGCTGATGAGAGCAAATTTTCCTCCAGTATTTTCTGATAACATGCTGCATTCATCTTGCCATCAATTTTTTTTCAAAGTTTCCAGTGCCTTTGTAGCTCACACATCCCCAAAACATCAGCAATCCACCTCCGTGTTTCACAGTAGGAATGGTGTACCTTTTATCATAGGCCTTGTTAACTCCTCTCCAAATGTAACATTTATGGTTGTGGCCAAAAAGTTTAATTTTGGTCTCATCACTTCAAATGTCTTTGTTCCAAAAGTTTGAGGCTTGTCTTAGTGCTGTTTGGAGTATTGTAAGCGAGGTGCTGTGTGGCATTTGCATAGTAATGGCTTTCTTATGGCAACTCGACCATGCAGCCCATTTTTCTTCAAATGCCTCCTTACTGTGCATCTTGAAACAACAACACCACTTTTTTTCAGAGTCCTGTATTTCAGCTGAAGTTATTTGTAGATTTTTCTTTGCACGCGGAACAATTTTACTGGCAGTTGTGGCTGAAAATGTTGTTGGTCTACCTGAATGTTATTTGGTTTCCACAGAATCCCTCATTGTCCACTTCTTAATTAGATCTCAATTGCTTGGATATCTTTTTATATCCCTTTCCTGTTTTATACAGTTCATTACCTTTTCCCGCAGATCCTTTGACAGTTCTCTTGCTTTCCATGTGACTCAGAATCCCCACCCGTCAGTGCAGCACTGGATGAAAGATGCAAGGGTCTTTCAGGAGACCAGAAACTCACTGACCTTTTAAACACACACTGATTACAAGCAAACAGATCACAGGTGAGGATGGTTACCTTTAGTAGCCATTCAAACCCGTTTGTGTCAACTTGTGTGCGTGTTATTAGACCAAAAACTCCATGGTATATAAACTTTTGATCAGAGTCATTTGGGTAGTTTCTGTTGTCATTATGATTTAAAAAGAGTAAACACAGTTGTTTGACAATAAATGGCTTCACCCAACCACTAAACATGAGTGAAAGAAAAGTTTGTGAGTTATCATTCATATTCTCTGACAAATGGCCATAAAATCATAAATTCTACTAGGGTATGTAAACTTCTGAGCACAACTGTATATGTGCCACATTGGGTGTCACTGCCCCAGATTTCAGTAAAGAAAGATCCTCACACAGGCATATACATTTATAGTACTTTGTAATACTATGTGGAAGATATTAGAGACTATTGCTGGTCCAGGAGGAAACTCAGGTCTTTGGGGAGAAGTAAGTGGAGAGCCGATCTGAGTTTGAGTATAAATACTATATATAGTGCCATACTCCTTCCCCCTTAGCTTCAACTAGCTGGTGAAGCTAAACAATTTCCAGGCGAGCTCTCTGTCCCACTCACCTCTACTTGTGTCATCCGCCCAGGTACACAGCACTCCACCACTTTCCAGAGGTCGCCTACCTCACCTTATTCCTCCTCCTCTAGCTTCACCATAGAGTTGCTTAAAAGATCAGGACCTGGAAAGGGCATCGTAATTGAGATGCTGTTTCCCCAGATGATGCCTCACCTCAAACTTCAGGCAGAAGCTTGCAAGACAGACTTTGTACACAAAGCTCATCTTAAATCCTGCCAAGCATTTTCCACTACTACAGTACTTGGCTTCTACTATACCAATTGCACATTTCTCAGGGTTAGTGGTAGAGACTTGCCTGTAGAGACTTTAAAACAGTTTCTACCTTTTGTAGGTGTGACCAGTCTGAGCTAAAAATAACAATGTCATCTAAATATGCAGCTGCATATTCTCTGTGGTGCTGCAGAAACGTATTCATACTGTAGCTCTCTGGAAGGTTGCTTGCACACCATGTAAACCAAATGGGAGCACTTCACACTGGAATAAGTCCTCTGGGGTAGGGAAGGCTGTTTTTGCATTAGCAGCTTCTGTTAATGGAATCTGCCAATAACCTTTTGTCAAATCAAGGACCTTATTCATATCTGATCACAGTACAAATTTGTTCTCAAAATGGGCAAAATCATGTGCACTGCAGGTTGGGGAGATGTAACATGTGCAGAGAGAGCTACATTTGGGTAGGGTGTGTTGAAACTGAAATCTAAATTGCAGCCAGTATTTACTCTGCACAGAAAACTTTCTCTATACATGTTACATCTGCCCCACCTGCAGTGCACATGGTTTTGCCCATTTTGAGAACAAATTTGTATTGTGATCAGATCTGAATAAGGGCCCAAGTGTAGTCAGATACTGCTATTGGCTAACTTTCGTTTGTACACAATTTCATTTATAGAAGTCATTGCAGAACCTCAAAGCATCTGAAGGCTTTGGTACTAAGACAATCGGATTATTCCACTCAATGGAGGATTCCTCTACAACCCCCAGGCGTAACATCTCTTCCACCTCCTGCTTTATTGCTGCCCGCTTTGCTTTGGGTATGCAATATGGCCTTTTTTTAATGATCACCCCATGTGAATTCGCAACATCATGTTGGATAATTTGTTTCTTTCCGGGAATGGCAGAAAACATCTTGGTAGTGCTTCACCAAGTTCATCACTTCCTGTTTCTGTCCAGGAATAAGCGTGACTTCAATGGGTACCTGGGATTCTGAAACCGTTTTAGCTACCAAAGAGGGCTGGCAGGAAAGTTTAGACTCAATGCCCCAGTAAGTTCCTTACTGATAACATTATCTTCCAAATATCTAGTCAATGTGTTAGTGAGTGCCTCCCTAAAAGTACCTGTTGGGTCATCATCTAATATTCTGTGAGCATTGTTATTGGATAGTTGGCGAATAATCTACTGTACTTGTCTATGTCTTGTACCACCACCGCCCCATATGAGTTGCATTGATGGAGAGGGCAATCATTTAGAAGGCAAAACCATGCATTTTAAATGATTGTCACTTTAAAAAAATGTCCCAGTTTGGCTGGCATCCTCCAACTCCATCAAACTGTGTTCTGGCAGTGCTCCCCTAGATTCTTCTGGGAAATCTGGGAAACCACAGCCATCATTCTAGAAATAGTCTAGTTTAGATAAAATCTTTAGATAAAAGAGTCATGAATTTATACATTGGCAAATAAGTACAGTATGATTTCCATTTTTAGACTTGGATAAATTTGATTTGACAGTAGCAGTATTGTCGTTATTCCTGACATTTAGGAAAATTTACATTGACCAGCAAAAACTGTATCTTGTGAATACAAGATTCTTGCTTCTCTCCATCACAGCCAGATAGAAGTGATAGGTGCTCCCTGAGTTTATGGTCACGTGATAAAAAAAGTAGTCAGTCAACCTACCCATTGGCTCATCTTATTCCAAATTGACAATTAATTCATCACGTGACATTCAGAGTAATAGCACAACATTAGGAATGCCAATCGCGGCATCAGGATCCTGGGATTTAGGGCAATTAATGGTCCTTGTTTCCTAGCACGGCGCCCACGATTTTAATCTTATTACATAGTTTTGATCGCATCGATCACATCGCATGCGAAGCGATGGATGTGATCAAAACGATGATTTCATTGTACAATCACCCTGATGGTATGTTATATGCACCCCCATTGTTAACGCCACCGCCACTATTAATGCTAACCCGAAGCGTGGTGAGCGCAGCGAGCCCGCGAGGGGCGTCGGTACGTGTCCTCTGACCTTTTCATACCCCCCACTATTCACGTCGGCGTGGAGTTGATTTTATATAGTGTGGCTCGCGCAGCGAGCCACCGAGCCCGAAGCGCAGCGAGCCCCGCGAGGGGACGTGGATAACTTCCCATGTATTCCGCGTCCGCTCGCCACGCTTTGGGCTCGGTGGCTCGCTGCGCTCGCCACACTATATAAAATCAACTCCACGCTGACATGGATAGTGGGGGTATAAAAAGGTCGGAGGACACGTACCGCGGCCCCTCGAGGGCTCGCTGAGCTCGCCACGCTTTGGGTTGGCATTAATAGTGGCGGTGGCGGTAACGATGGGGGTGCATATAACATAGTAATCACCCATCAGGGTGCATGTACAATTAAATCATCGTTTTGAACGAATCGATCGCATCGCATGCCATTTTAATGGCATGCGATGCGATTTTAAAATTGTACAGTTCGACTCTTAGGACCCGAAAATCGGGTCCCATCGCACACCATCGCATACCATTGCATACCACTAATTAAGGCATGCGATGGTATGCGATGGGCTAGGAAACAAGTACCCAATACATTTTTGCCAGGATTTCAATCCTGGTATTAAAGCCTCCTATACTGGGATTTCAGGATCAAAATGTGCACGTGCATTTGACCCTTTTCTGCTCCGCCATGCTTGGGTCTCAGGTGCTTCCCAGCAATCAGGTTGTGCGACTGTGCAGCACTTGCCCACACAATCCAGCCAAGCTCGCCCACACAAGGACTGCTTAACAACATAGGCATTGTGTCGGGAGGCCAAATCTGAGATTGAGAGGTTTCAATATGGACGCCAGCCTCCCTAGACAAGATGCGTTTGGTCAGTTATCTGTAGGTTGTGGTTTAAGTAACTTCCGATAAAGGCACCTAACTGTGCTGACTTAGACTTAGACATTAAAATACTGTATCCATCAATATTTTTTTTCTTTATTGGGAGAAGGAATTTTACTGTGTTAAGAATGCAACATTGAGGTATATTTTTTAAAGCTTTTTTTTTTTTAAACTAAAATATTTAATGTACAATGGAATTATGGTTCTCTCTAATTACACAGTATTATTTTTGTCATTTCTATGGCAAGTATTTTGAAGTGTATAATAGTAAATGGATTAAATAAACGTTCAGCCATAACAACCAACGTAACATGAGAATTTGTTTTCTGTCATTGTCACATTCATAGTACTGTAATGCTTTTTTGGATAGCCTGTCGCATTACATCTCACCTATTTGTAATCCTGTCACCCCTCCAATTGCATGCCATACTTATTACAAATAAGCATTCAATCCTGAAAGCATGAGTCATGATGTGGCACAAAATATTATAGTTTTGCTCCAGGAAGAAAAAACATCTCTAAAACGAGAATATTGCTTTTATTGATCCAGATTAGTCCCAGGACTTTCCAAACAATCGCTTCACTTTCTTTGCTAGTACGTCGAATGAGTTTCAACATTTTGTGCAACAACTACAGAGGCAATTATAGGATTTGCAGCAGGGGGAGGGGGGGTTGTCTATCTATCTATCTATCTATCTATCTATGCTATAACAGTCTGTCAGGCAACAACGCCTGGTTGGCAAACAAAGGGGTTTCATGGGGTTGGCTCAGTTAATTTCTCCCACATAAAACAGCAAAACTCTCTGTGATAGATCTAGCTTTGTAGAAACAAGAGAAAGCTGGTATGTCCATAGTTTTCACAGTTTAGGTGTCACGTTTCGTGAAGCACCAGCTGGAGTGTAACAGAGGCTGGGTGCTTTAATGTAAAGTTGTTGCATTAACGACAGAAGGGAGTGAAGCAATACGATAAAGTAAAACCTTATTTAATGAAGATACTGCGGTACAGGTTGTAATAATGGCACAATAATAATACTGTAATTTTTGGTATGATAAAAGTCAATAATATGCAATACTTTATTGAAGAAGTTGAAGATGCGTGGTAATTGAAAGAAGTATTGAAGATAGGTTGAAGAATTGGATGATTGGAGGAAGACTTGAATGATTGGATGAAGATTGGATGATTGTAATAATAATTGGATGGTTGAATGAAGATTGGATGATTGGAAGAATAATTGGATGGTTGGATGAAGATTGGATGAGTGGAAGAATAATTGGATGATTGGATGAAGATTGGATGATTGGAAGAAAAATTGGATGATTGGATGAAGATTGGATGATTGGAAGAATAATTGGATGGTTGGGTAAAGAATTGAAGGTTTGAACGAGGAAATAATGATGAAGTCCGAATGACCTTGCTGAATAGGATCGTGGCTGCAGAACCAGGAGTAACCGTGGAGAATAAACGTCAGGAGTGAGGTGAAAGATAATACCCCTTTGGGGGGCTAACCTTGTCCAGTCTGTTAAGGCGGCAGCAGGTTCTGTGGTACACAGGTATAGCAGTGAGACGATCAGCAGGAGTAGAGGATGACTTCACCAGAGGCGCAGGAACTGTAGGAAATGCTACAGACAGCCAGGAGTGAGCAATGATGCATAGGGATGGACATCATTGTACTGACTGCCGGTCTTGCCCCGCAAATCAGTACTTGAAGGGTGAGCTGTGCGGTGATTGGATGGCTGTTTGACAGCACTAGGTGGAGCCGCGCAGTATAGGCTGACGGATACCAAAACATGGCCAGCAGAGGCTACGGAAACCAGCCGGCGGGGATTGTGTGCACATGCGCCGCTGCCGGCGATTCCAGCCAGAGACCAAACCAAACACAGACCTGTCATGGCGGATCATATCTCACGTCACCCAGACCCTGCATGGCACTGGAGTACACGCCACCACTGTCACCTGGTGGTGACAGTGCTAGAGTATGCACACCACCAGCACAAGGAACAGGAGCGGAGGTGAGCGCTGTGACAGGGGACATGCTGACATAAGTCTTAGGGCTAGGCACAGCATAGGGGAACTGGGTAGCAGCCATGGTGGTCGTGACAGCACCCCCCCCCCTTACGAGTGGCCCCAGGACACTATTTGGGCTTGGTTGGGAATTTCCTATGAAAGTCTGTTATCATTCTGGGATCATGTACCTCAGAAGCATTGGTCCAGGACCTCTCCTCCTGGTCTGTAGCCTTTCCAGTCGATTAAGTACTGTAATAGCTTGTACCGGATGCGGGAGTCCAGGATGCGAGCCACTTCATATTTGATGCCCCTGTGAGTAAAAACTTTAGGAGACTTAGGAAGATCAGCGTCGAACTTGTTTAGTATTAAAGGTTTAAGCAATGATACATGAAAAGAATTGGGAATCCTTAAATAATTTTGTCATTTTAATTTGTAGGCAACTGAATTAATGATCTGTGTAATCGGAAAAGGACCGATAAAACGAGGTGCAAATTTCATTGAAGGAACACAGAGACGAAGGTTACGAGTAAACAGCCATACTTGTCACCCACTCTCAAAGTGGGAGCAGCTTTTCTTCTTCATCCGCAATCTTTTTATACTTTTGAGAAGCTTTGGTCAATGATTTCCTGACTTTCCTCCAATGTTGTCGAAGTTCCTGGAGGGTTAAAGCTACCGCTGGCACAGATGTTGAAGGTAGAAGCCATAGTTAATAAAGAAAGGAGTGGAAGAAGAAGACGAATGGTACTGATTGTTATGCCCAAATTCGGCCCATGGTAACACCTCAACCCAGTCATCTTGGGAGGAGGAAACATGCAAATGAAGAAAAGTCTCTACATCCTGGTTGACTCTCTCCGTCTGGCCATTAGACTGCGGATGGTAGGCTGTACTAAAATTAAGCTGAATTTTAAGAACTTTACATAAAGCTCGCCAGAATTTTGCTACAAATTGTACACCTCGGTCAGACACAATTTCTTCAGGTAGCCCATGGGTTCTGAAGATCTCTTTGATGAAAAGATTGGCTAACTTCGGAGCTGACGATAGACCCCGTAGTGGTATGAAGTGAGTCATTTTAGAAAATCTGTCTATGATGACCCATATGGTGGTATAACGATCGGATGATGGAAGGTCGGTAATAAAGTCCATTGACAAATTACCCTTTGACAAATGACAAAAGGCCCTTTTGGAATGGAAAGTGGCCTCAATGGACCTGCTGGAGCTAAATTGGAAGACTTATGTTGGGCACAATGAGGGCAGGAAGCAATGTATTCCTGAACATCTTTCTTTAGAGCAGGCCACCAGTACCGTCGAGAAAGGAATTCGTAGGTCTTCTGGATACCTGGGTGACCGGAGAACTTGGAATCATGGGCCCAACGCAGAATCTGCCTCCTTGAGCTAGGCTTAACAAAGGTTTTACCTGGAGGAACTGGTACTCGTACAGTTGTTGCAGCAAAAGCAAGAGGATCAATAATTGGACTTCCTTCATAGGATTTTGACTCCTCCTCAGTCTCCTATGACCTAGACAGAGCATCTGCTTTAAGATTCTTCGCTCCAGGAGAAAAAGACAATCTGAAATTAAATCTAGAAAAGAACAATATGTACAAGAAAAAGATAGGAACTGGTATACAATACGGCGCAACAGGGAAATGCTTGAACATATGATGGAGTGTGGTCCTCCTTATCCTGACATATGATTCCACTTTGGTTCGGTGTCCACTTCAAATGGATCGATACTCGTGATGAAGAAATAAAGTGAAAAAAGGAAAAAATTACTTCTTTGTGTCCTTGATATTACAATTATTAATAATGTGTTGAAAAGGTGATTTCTTTATGGTAAGCGTACCAAACTCACGTTAAGGTAAGTTGGTGTGAAGCACATCAAGGTTTCTTTAGTGTTATATCTTGTATTTTCTTAAAATGAATGTGACTCTTTCGATGGACTCCGAAGAGAAGAAAAAGAGAGAAAATGCAATTTGTGTAGAGGTGACGTGAATAACGTGTAAAAGACAATTTGTGAGGAGCTGGCTTAGCGTACCTCACTCACCAAAAGTGAAAAAGGTATACATATATAAAGGTTTCTTTTTAGATTTGAAATGTGGGCGTACCCCAACTCACAGGAATGTAGATGGCGTCAATCTCATAAAGGTATCTTTCCTTGTTCTTTTCTTTATATATGTCGTCGTGGTTTGTTTCCAATTTGTCTCGGAGAAAAACCAGATGTACCATATATCAGAATATATCCCAATGTTTTTGAGACAGGAAAGTGGGGGTGATAAGAACAATATATAGAAAATATTGTTTATCACCCTTTAGCCAATTTTAAGAAAAATTTATAGGTCAAAATATATATAAAAAGGAGACAAGGTGGGCGTACCCCAACTCACACTTGTGTGTCGGGTAGTCCACTCATAAAGGTTTCTTTGATTTTTTCAGAGATTTGGAACCTCACAGCATTTTCATCAAATTTGCTCCCAGATATATGTAAGACAAAGCGTATATCCTATATGTAGATATCCCCTTTACATATGGGTTAGATATAGGATAAACCATGTGTTCATGGCGTACCTTACTCACCACTTTAGGTGGCGGCACGAAGCCTATAACGGTTTCTTTCAAATGGGGGTGCCCAGGAAAAAACGCCTTATTCTTATATACAGTATTTCTCCAAGATCAACCAGGTATTGAAAAGGTAAAAAAGACTTTTATTCCAAGATATCCATAAAAACCAACTGAGACCCACCACGGGTATCAAGCAGCACAACAATGAGTCCAAAAATTAGATAAAAATAAAAAACAAAAAAACACCATCAGGTGTAAAAACAGTACAAGTTAAAAACGATACATACATCCAAGGTGTGATGGCTGTTCACTCCTCTCCAGTGGCATCAACGCGTTTCGGTCTGGGGACCTTTTTATGCCCACATTTCAAATCTAAAAAGAAACCTTTATATATGTATACCTTTTTCACTTTTGGTGAGTGAGGTACGCTAAGCCAGCTCCTCACAAATTGTCTTTTACACGTTATTCACGTCACCTCTACACAAATTGCATTTTCTCTCTTTTTCTTCTCTTCGGAGTCCATCGAAAGAGTCACATTCATTTTAAGAAAATACAAGATATAACACTAAAGAAACCTTGATGTGCTTCACACCAACTTACCTTAACGTGAGTTTGGTACGCTTACCATAAAGAAATCACTTTTTCAACACATTATTAATAATTGTAATATCAAGGACACAAAGAAGTAATTTTTTCCTTTTTTCACTTTATTTCTTCATCACGAGTATCGATCCATTTGAAGTGGACACCGAACCAAAGTGGAATCATATGTCAGGATAAGGAGGACCACACTCCATCATATGTTCAAGCATTTCCCTGTTGCGCCGTATTGTATACCAGTTCCTATCTTTTTCTTGTACATATGTTTCTGTAAGTGTGGGTGACACTTAAAGGGACTGGGAACATCAGGGCTGCATAGCGCCATATATTGTTCAGTCAATCCAAAACTCTAGAAAAGAACAATGCCCATCTGGCTTGACGAGGATTAAGACATTGTGCATTTTTAAAATAAAGCAAATTTTTGTGATCAGTAAGAATATTGATAACATGAATTGCCCCCTCGAGTAGATACCGCCACTCCTCCAAGGCCATTTTTATATGTAACAGTTCTTGATCCCCTATGGCGTAGTTCTGTTCAGCCGGGGAGAATTTCTTAGAGAAGAAACCACATGGATGCAACTGTCCATCAGTCTTAGTCTGGGAAAGCACCGCTCCCACACCGATGGCAGAGGCGTCAACCTCCAGAGTGAAGGGCAGACTGACATCTGGTTGAGCCAGAACTGGTGCAGAAATGAATTTTTCTTTGAGTAGATTAAAGCATTAGAAGCCTCAGTATCCCATTTGGAGGGTTTGGCATCTTTGCGGGTGAGGGCAGTTATCGGAGCAACAATAGTAGAAAAGCCTTTGATGAATTTTCTATAATAATTCACAAATCCGAGGAACCTTTGGACCCCTCGGAGAGTATAAGGACGAAGCCACGACTGGATTGCTTCCACTTTAGCTGGATCCATTTCCAGACCGGAGCCAGATACAATGTACCCTAGGAAGGGTATGGATGAGTTTACAGAAAAGGAAGTTCTTTCTGAGGCAAGAGAGTACTTCTTTGACAATTTATCAATGTTTTTGAAGATTGTTTGCAAATATCAAGATATCATCGAGGTAGACTACCACATGTTTGTACAGAAGATCACGGAATAATTCATTCATGTAAGATTGAAAAACCGCTGGGGCAATACTCAGACCAAAAGGCATGATAAGATATTCATAGTGTCCATCTCTTGTATTAAAAGCGGTCTTCCACTCATCTCCCTCATGAATGCGAATGAGATTGTAAGCTCCGCGAAAATCTAACTTGAAAAGATGGTTGCCCCTTTGATTCTATCAAAAAGTTCTGTGATGAGTGGCAATGGGTAACGATTTTTAATGGTAATTTCATTTAAACCTCGATAGTCGATGCAAGGCCGTAACCCTCCATCCTTTTTTTTTGACAAAAAAGAAACCAGCTCCGGCAGGTGAAGATGAGGGGCGGATAAACCCTTTGGCTAGATTTTCTTTGATATAATCGGAGATAGCTTGAGTCAGGCAATGACAAAGGGTAAGTGCGACCCCAAGGCGGATTTTTCCCTGGTATCAGCTCGATAGAGCAGTCCCACGGACGATGAGGAGGTAATTTGTCGGTAGCCTTTTTGCAAAATACATCGGAAAAGTCTTGATATGGGGTAGGTAACCCTTCTGGAATCTGAAGGGAGATTTGACGTGTAGGTGCCATAGATTTGAAACATAATTTGGTACAGGGGGCACCCCAAGTTTGAACCTGGGATGTTACCCAATTGATACTGGGATTATGGGTATGTAGCCAGGGGAGACCAAAAACTATTGGGTAGGAGGATTTGGGAATGACAAAGAACTGTATTTTTTCAACATGTAGACCAATTTCCAGAGTTAAAGGTTGAGTTTTTAAAATGACAGTCTCTCCTAATATACGACTCCCATCCACAGCGGTAAGGTACACTGGGCGCTGAAGGGGGGTGGTAGGTATACGCCAACGTTTGACAACATCTGTGGTGATGAAACTTTCTGCTGCTCCTGAGTCGAGAAGAGCTGGCAACTGTCTGAACTGATGTCTAACACGTAAAGAAACTTGCAGAATACAGTCTTTGTTATTTGGAGAGGTGATAACAAACCCTAACCTGCCCTCTCTCTTACAGGTTAGGTTTTGGCGTTTCCCGGCTTCTTAGGACAGGAATCAACGGCGTGCTGGGGATCAGCACAATAAAGACAAAGGCGTTCGTCATGACAACGTTTACGCTCAGCTGGAGTCAATTTGAAGCGGTTGACCTGCATTGGTTCCTCCACTGGTAATGAAGTAGATTTGGGTGCTTGAAAAGCTGAACTGGGAGTGCCTCAATTTCTCTCTTGATTTCTCTCTCTGAGCCTCAGATCAATTTTAGTACAGAGATATATCAGATCTTCTAGTCTGGAAGGCAGATCTCTTGCTGCAAGTTCATCTTTAATTTTATCTGAGAGTCCGTTCATAAAAGCCGCAAGAAAGGCCTCTTCATTCCAGGCTAATTCAGCTGCCAGGATTTTAAACTGAATTAGATATTGGCCCACTGTCCTAGATCCTTGACGAAGGCGTAGAATTTCTGTCGCAGCTGAACTGAGGCGACCTGGTTCGTCGAAGATGATTTTAAACGTGGAGATAAAACGAGCATAATCTGCTAGAAGGGGATCTGCTTTTTCCCACAAGGGGGATGCCCAATTGAGAGTGGAGCCAGTAAGGAGAGATATCACATAAGCTTCCTTGGTTCGTTCAGTAGGAAAATATGAAGACTGCAGTTCAAAATGAATTTTACATTGGTTAATGAAATCTCTACAGTTTTTTGGATTGCCATCAAATTTAGTTGGAGTAGGAAGTTGTAGATGAGCAATGACTCCTGTCGTTGGGGACATGGGTCTAAGCGATGGCGCCGGTGTAACTATTGACTCTTGGCCCTCTTGCAAAGTTGTTTGAAGGGTGTCCAGTCTTTTTGTCAGGCCCTGGAGGGCATGAATGACTTGCTCCTGAGCGGCCTCCTGTTGATCCAGACGAGCCGCCAGTTGTTGTAGTGGAGCAGTTGCTCGCTCCGGACCTGATGCTGGATCCATGGAGTCAGTACAAACTGTCACGTTTCGTGAAGCACCATCTGGAGTGTAATGGAGGCTGGGTGCTTTAATGTAAGGTTGTTGCATTAACGACAGAAGGGAGTGAAGCAATACGATAAAGTAAAACTGTATTTAATGAAGATACTGCAGTAAAGGTTGTAATAATGGCACAATAATAATACTGTAATTTTTGGTATGATAAAAGTCAATGATATGCAACACTTTATTGAAGAAGTTGAAGATGCTTGGTAATTGCAAGAAGTATTGAAGAATGGTTGAAGAATTGGATGATTGGAGGAAGACTTGAATGATTGGATGAAGATTGGATGATTGTAATAATAATTGGATGGTTGAATGAAGATTGGATGATTGGAAGAATAATTGGATGGTTGGATGAAGATTGGATGAGTGGAAGAATAATTGGATGATTGGATGAAGATTGGATGATTGGAAGAATAATTGGAAGATTGGATGAAGATTGGATGATTGGAAGAATAATTAGATGGTTGGGAAAAGAATTGATGGATTGAACGAGGAAATATTGATGAAGTCCGAATGACCTTGCTGAATAGGATCGTGGCTGCAAAACCAGGAGTAACCGTGGAGAATAACCGCCAGGAGTGAGGAGAAAGATAATACCCCTTTGGGGGGCTAACCTTGTCCAGTCCGTTAAGGCGGCAGCAGGTTCCGTGGTACACAGGTATAGCAGTGAGACAACCAGCAGGAGTAGAGGATGACTTCACCAGAGGCGCAGGAACTGTAGGAAATGCTACAGACAGCCAGGAGTGAGCAATGATGCATAGGGATGGACATCATTGTACTGACTGCCGGTCTTGCCCCGCAAGTCAGTACTTGAAGGGTGAGCTGTGCGTTGATTGGATGGCTGTTTGACAGCACTAGGTGGAGCCGCGCAGTATAGGCTGACGGATCCCAAAACATGGCTGCCGCCAGCGGAGGCGATGGAAACCAGCCGTCGGGGATTGTGCGCACATGCGCTGCTGCCGGCGATTCCAGCCAAAGACCAAACCAAACACAGACCTGTCATGGCAGATCATATCTCCCGCCACCCAGACCCTGCATGGCACTGGAGTACACGCCACCACTGTCACCAAGTCTCCAGCCGTTTGAGAGACGAAACGCGTTGCCCCACTTCCGCCAGTGCTAACCTGCAGACTTGGCCCTGACTTCTGCCCTCACACTCAGAGACCAGCCGCATCTACATCCGGCCTTCACTTCCACCTCCACCGGCGCCATGGATCTTGGCGATGATACACCACATGTGAAGCCGCTTGCAGCAGGAAAATATCCTGGAATACGGACCTCCAACAACCCAGTGAGGTGCCGCTCCAACATCTCTTCAGCCAGTGTTACAGTTGAGTGTTACAAATATCTACATTCACGAGTGACATACCGGGACTCCCTCACTGTGGGCACACCACTAACTCTGCCTCCCCTGCTTATACTAACCCGCAGGCACCAACAGTTTAATTCATATTTGCCAACACCTGCATGGATACATTGCTTGTCAGCCCTCTTGCTAATCAAAGTTCCTTGGCTTACTAACAATTCTGTTGCCCCAGGATACTAACTATTTGTTTCATTCAGCGGCCATTTTTGAGTGGACTATTGATATAGATCAATACTTTTATGTTATCTGCTTTTTATTACTTCATATAAGTGCATTATATACATGTTTGTGTGTTAATTATATTCCAATTTCCGTTGATTACCCACCTGAATTGTCATTTTTATTATTTATGTCTACATAAAACCTTTTTACTGTATACAGCATGTCCTCCATCATTGTGCACAGTGTGATTTAACCACTTTATATATATTACCACCTCCCTATTGACAGTGCAGTGTATATTCCCCAAATCTAATCTTTGCAAGAGGAAAAGTCTCCCTTTTTTTCTCTTTCTGGAGTCTGGCAGACTCCTTACACTTGCAGCAGCCATATAGGGTTTAAATACAAACAAAACCTTAATTTGAAACCTTATTTTATATCCACTCCTGAGAGATCGGGTCATCCCCTTCCTCCCAGGAAAAAACTTCCAATCCTATCCCAAGAATCTGCAGAGCTCCCTGATGTGGCCCCTAACATGGAAGACCTTCTGTCTCAACTATTCAAACTCAGACGAAGGGAAACAGATTTCAAATTGCACAGCTCTTCATTGATAAACTATTTCAAAGAGCATAAGATTCCGAGAGGGTTTAGGGTGCGAAACGTACCCCACTATAGGGAGAACAAACCCTGAATTTGTACGGCGTTGGATCGCCATTTTAAACAAATGTGCATTTGATCTGATGATCCTTGTGGTGGAAGAGGCGAATTGGGAGTTGGCGGTGACTAGAAATAAGATTGGGGTATTCCACTCCCAACATAAAGAGGTGTGGAATAGTGAAAAAAGTCCTAGTTGGCTCCAAAAGTTGGAAGATAAGTGTGAAAAATACTACAGAGACCTAATTAAATTCAAAAATGGCAAGAAACTGACGGTAGACACCGATTATGAGGACAATCGAGTTTATCGTTGGCTGTATGGAGGTGATTCTATGCCAAATAAGGAACGGCCACAGAGGAGACGCCGGCCATGGAATAAACATAAAAATACTCAGAGTGGCACTGAACACAGCAGCAGCGACAGCGATTTCAGAATGTCGGAAACAGATGATGCCCTGGCTCCAGAACAGGCCCCTTTAGGAGCAAGCAAAAGAGGGGCAAACACCCGACCACCCATTGAGGCAGTCAGGGTCAGAGAGGTTCATCGAGCAGCCACAATTGCATCGACGAAACTCAAAGTTTAATCTTTAATTTATCAGATTGTATTCTGTCTGCTGCAGAAGAGAAGGTGCTTAACCTTGGCCTGAGCTACGTTCCCACCAATGGCTTCGATGAGTTTGCCTGGAAGCTAGAATTACATCAATTTTCCAAGAGGCTTAGGTTAAAAGAGCACTATCAACATGTGGCGGGGAATGAATCTGTGTCCGTTTTTGATCCTTTCATTCACAAGGCTGTGAGATTGAATTTCGACCCTGTTTCATACAATGGATTGATTAAATCTTTTACAAGACTTATTGACGATTCTGTAAATCGCTTCCTGGCTACACCACACCCCATCTGTCCTAACCTTACGAAACAGGAATCAATGGCATTGAAGTCCCTAGAAAAAGATCATTCTGATTGTGATTCAGAATGTGGAAGATTATAGGAGTGAACTTAGGCGGCAACTTCAAGTCCAGGAGGTATACCATAAATTGTTTTAAACTGGTGTGTGTTGCGCAATTAAAGGCAGCTGACACAGGGTCTTGTCCCGTACCAAAAACGTTGAATATAAAAAGAAAATAATTTGTGTCAGCGCCTGCTGTCTTAATAATTCTTTACACGGTTCTCTAAAAATAATATTTTAATTACGAAAAATTATAACAAATACATACAAATACATATATATATATATATATAAAAAATCATTAATAAAAATATCTCATAGGTGTGAATCAATTAGCTACAAATGTAACTCATGTCCTTTTGAGGTAAAGATAGTCTCCTGTCAGTATTAGCCATATTTAATTGTTAAAATATACACGGTTCTCGTATTATATTGGTTTATTGTTTTTAAATCATGACCCATGTGAATCAGTGAAATCAATCAGCTATGTAGGTATATAAACCCAGGACAAACTGTCCCACAATCACACTTGCTCCTGAGGAAGCCGAAGGTTCCGGAGAAACGCGTTGAGCGATCCACAATTGCTGACTCCATCCACCATTAAAAACAAGTGACCTGGTTCATCTTTATCCCGAGACGTCCACCTCCAAAAATATCTTGGACATTCCATATTTTGGGTTTCAAAATTCATCCCTAATTATCCAAGGAGAAGGAAAGGAGGACTGTCGATCCGGGACCCTTGAGCCTTTGAAATCATAAGGCAAACCGAACCTAAAATCGTCACAGCATATCGATTTGGCCAATACAACAACCTGAGCCATGGGATGGTAATATATTCGTCAGTTTTATTACACCCTCATACGGGACTATCGCTATCTTTACCTCAAAAGGACATGAGTTACATTTGTAGCTAATTGATTCACACCTATGAGATATTTTTATTAATGTTTTTATATATATATATATATATATATATATGTATTTGTATGTATTTATTATAATTTTTCTTAATTAAAATATTATTTTTAGAGAACCGTGTAAAGAATTATTAAGACAGCAGGCGCTGACACAAACTATTTTCTTTTTATACCATAAATTGTGTAAAGATCCTACTGTGGAATACCAACAAGAACTGTTCATGGTACTAAATAAAGCACACAGTGAAAAAAGGATACCTACGAAGGTGTGGAAGACCCTGTGTGTGAATTTTCCAAAAGTGCCTATATTGTATTCACTCCCACTAGACCTCCAGGGAGGCCTATCATTTCTGCCAGGGAGTCTTTAATGCAACCAGTGTCACAATTATTGGACAGCATCTTACAACCTCTGCTACCAATACAGCCAACCTTTCTTAAATACACAACTTCTTTTCTGTTGAAAATCAAGGAATGTGGCCGGATTCCACATGGAACAATTCTGTGTTGTACCCCATGAAGGTGGCTTAGTAGCTATGCAGAAATTCCTACGTGAAAACTTGGATGATTCTGTTTTTGACCATCGACTTTTCCTGGCTCTTTTGGAATTGACACTCTGTCAAAATTTTTTCCTGTTTGACGGGGAATTTTTTGTACAGCGTAGGGGGTGTGCCATGGGATCTTCCGTGGCACCCTCCTACGCAAATGTATTTATGTTTTTTGTAGAGCAGGATTTATTTCTCAAGGATGTGTCTATCAAAGAGCATGTGTTGATGTGCACAAGGTACATCGACGATATATTTATGCTGTGGACAGAAGGCAAGGAGAAGTTTCTACAACTCTGTTAGTCCCCATATTAAGTTCACCTTTACCTGTGATTTATTCAAAGCTAATTTCTTGGATGTGAACCTCCAGGTAGTTGATGGTAATATTGTGACTAGTGTGTACAGTAAAACAACAGACCGCAACACATTGCTGCGTGCCACTAGCTATCACTCGCCAGCCCTAAAAAATGGTCTGCCACTATCGTAGATGATACGGGTGGCCCATATCACAAGTGATAAAAACCTGATTAGTAACCAATTGGACTTGGTCTCTAAGAAATTTGAAACTAGGGGATATCAGAAATCTCTGTTAGAAAAAAACAAACAGCAGGTTATGAAAATGAACAGAGAAGAATTGTTAAAAACTACTAATAGGGACAACAGTAATAAAATTCCATTGGTATGTAAATTCTCCACGTCCAATCCTATCTTGCAACGGGCCACTAAGGCTTTGCGGCCTATTGTAAGTACTGATAAAGACTTACCAGTCTTTAAGAACATGAAACCTATGGTAGCATTCTCTAGAGGCAGCAATCTGCGTGACAGATTGGTCCGAACCGATATTACAGATATGGGCAAACCTAGATGCCCTAACACTTATTTTAAAGCTTCAGGGTGCTATAAATGCAGTGGGTGTGCTACATGTAGTTTGATGACACCTTGTAAAACATTTAAGCATCCACACTTGGAGAAAGTATATGACATCAGATTTGTGTTAAGTTGTACATCCATGTTTGTGATCTATGCCATAATTTGCCCTTGCGGGCTATATTACGTGGGCCAAACCACCTGTAAATTCAAAGAGAGGATGGGTGGACATCGGTCATCGATTAGCCTTGCATTACGCGGGCGTGAAATCGACCAACCGGTCACACGCCACTTTAAAAAAATGAATCACCCCCTTGAGTCACTCCGATACTTTATGATTGATCAGGTCCCCCTATCTATACGAGGAGGTGACCGTGCAAAAAATAATAATAATAAAGGAATAGCAGTGGATTGTTCGTTTAGGTACCACCAATCTGGGTGGACTAAACGAAAAAATTAACTTGAACAGTTTAGTTTAAATTGCTGGGCCATTAGCCTATGTATTAATTGGGTAGTCCTATGCATTTTTCTATGTATGTCTTTCATAGTGTATTTAATGTTTGTATATGTCTGCTCTATATCTGTATTGTTTGTTGTGCTATATTGATTTATGCTTTACTGCAATTTGTATCGGTATATTTCTGTATGCTGATGCTCTGTTTTTTCCTTAGGGTGCTGGCGGGGTTGGCTGCGGGGGAACGCTTTTGCCGGAGACACAGTGGAACACAGGCTGGAAGCAGGTGGAACGCACAGAACGCTCCCTGACTTCCGGGTACACGTCACTGGAGATCCGGCGGTGACGACTTCCGGCAGTGAACACGCCGGTTCCCGGCGGGGATTGAACGGTGCGGCATGGAGATCTATTTATGTGGGTAAGTGTGTTATTTTTGAATTATTGCTGTGCCCTGAGGAAGAGGTTATTACCTCGAAAGCGCTTGGCGCTAATTACAGCTTGATTCTGCCTCATTTACCCTTTTTTGTCCGTGTGCTTCCATTCGCTAGATGAATATATATATATATATATATATATATATATCGTAAACTCCACTAGGAAGGAGAGAGATCTGCACATCTTGTAATGAATATTCAATTTTTTTAAAATCTGTTTTGCATTAAAAAAAAGGATTTAAGAGCACATGGCAACATATTGGATATAAAAAGTTAACATGGTATCTGGAGGGGATCCACTCATAAAAAGTGAGGTCCAAACCTGTAGTATATCATGCAGCCCAGTGAGCCCATGATGTGCTGCATGATGTAAGCTTGCAGCAGGGCTCTCCTACCTCCAAGTCTAACTGTTGTTACCCAGTTTGTTTTATCACTGTCTACTATTGTAATGCGCAATGGAATCTGCTGCGCTATACAGTATAAGAAACTGTGGTACTCTTTACCTAGCACGGCGCCCATCGCGGGCATCGCGGCCATCGCATGCACTAAAAAAACGGGTGCGACGCGATGCCCGCGATGCCCGCGATTTCCCATAGGGAACAATGTTAAAAGTGTCAATGGACGCGATTTTAGTGTTCAATGCCTCAATGCCCGCGATTTTTCCATAGGAAACAATGTTAAATGGGCCACAGAGCCCAAATAGTCCCCCTGAAGTCTGAAATGGCCCCCACAATTGTTAACGCCACCCCACGATTAACGTGAACCCGAAGCGTGGTGAGCGCAGCGAGCCCGCGAGGGGCGGCGGTACGCGTCCTCCGACCTTTTCATACCCCCACTATCCACGTCGGCGTGGAGTTGAGAACAGAATAGTGTGGTGAGCGCAGCGAGCCACCGTGCCCGAAGGCCCGCGAAGGGACGCGTTTACCTGTGAAGGTATCCGCGTCCCCTCGCCACGCTTCGGGCTCGGTGGCTCGCTGCGCTCGCCACACTATTCTATTCTCAACTCCACGCCGACGTGGATAGTGGGGGTATGAAAAGGTCGGAGGACACGTACCGCCGCTCCTCGCGGGCTCGCTGCGCTCGCCACGCTTCGGGTTCACGTTGATCGTGGGGTGGCGTTAACAATTGTGGGGGCCATTTCTGGCTTCAGGGGGACTATTAGGGCTCTGTGGCCCATTTAACATTGTTTCCTATGGAAAAATCGCGGGCATTGAGGCATTGAACACAAAAATCGCATCCATTGACACTTTTAACATTGATCCTTATGGGAAATCGCGGGCATCGCGGGCATCGCGTCGCACCCGTTTTTTTAGTGCATGCGATGGCCGCGATACCCGCGATTTTTTACCCCCGATGACCGCGATGGACATCGTGGGCGCCGTTCTAGGTAAAGAGTACCGAAACGGTAAATAAATAAATGTGCTACAGGTTTGGACCTCATCGTGTATGAGTGGATTCCCTCCAGATAAGTGTACCTGTACCATGTTAACTTTTTATATCCAAAATGTTGCCATGTGCTCTTAAATTACTAAGTTATTATATGCAATTGATTATGTGATTGGCACCCACATATATATATATATATATATATATGTATATATATATATATATCCCAGAACGCGGATCACACTCGCCTCCAATGGGTCCAGACAACTGCCGGGGTGCCAACTCAGGCATCAGGAAAGTCCAGTAACCATTATATCATAAAGAGCATAGGGGACACTCACCAGTCTTCTTACTTGCTAGTGCAATTTATTCCATCATCCCAACAATGTTAAAGTGCAAAAGTGCCAAAGGGCCGACGTTTCGGTCTGACTCCAGACCTTTTTCAGGGCCCCCACTCTGTATAAATGTATATATATATATATATATATATATATACACACATTTTTTAGCAATTTTTAAAAAACTCCTCCTTTTAATTATTTGTATGTTTTGTGTGTCAAACCATCCCCCGTGCATATGCCGGTATTAGGGCCTTATTCAGATCTGAGCTCAGTACACATTTGTTTGGAAAATGGGCAAAACCATGTGCACTGCAGGTGGGGCAGATATAACATGTACAGAGAGAGTTAGATTTGGGTAGGGTGTGCTGAAACTGAAATCTAAATTGCAGTGTAAAAATAAAGCAGCCAGTATTTAGCTTGCAGCGCTAGAGCCCTGCTGATTTACCTCACAGAGGACGGGATGTACTAAGGGAAAAATGCAGTAAAACCCCTGTTTTCAGTGGCGTAACCAGCAAATTTGCTCCCCCCTGCCAAAATAAATTCTGCGCCCCCCCCCCCCCCTTTTTTTTTTTTTTTTAATGCCAGCAGCCCCCGGGGATCAAGCAGAGTGGGCAACGCCGCCTGGGGATCAGGGGAAGCTGGACAGTCAATGACACGTGTGACAGATCCCCCGGCAGGGCATAATAGCCAGCGGAGGTGAGCGCTTTTCAGGCTGACGCTCTCTCTCCCCCTCCTGCTTACCGCATCCAGCCAGGTCCTTCCTTACAGCCGACTGCTACACAGCATTGTACATTCGCCACCTGGGAGCCCGGTCGGAATACACAGCAGCGCTGCGTGCACGCTGGAAGGGCAGCGGGCATGGATGAAGGGGGAGCGCTGTCTGTGTGAGGACGCTTAGTGAACTTGTCACTGCATCCTCACACAGACAGCCAGAGAGCGCTCCCCTTTCCACGATACCCACTGCCCTTTCAGCTTACACGCATCGCTGCTGTGTATTCCCTGCTCCCAGGCGGCGAATATACAATGCTGTGTACCAGTCGGCCGACGGGGAAAACACTCTGAACCTGCGCCCCGGTGCCGCCTGCTCCCCCCCACCATCGCTGGGGCTGCGGACCCCAATTTACGCCACTGCCTGTTTTACCGCATTTTCCTATGTATTAAAACCCCGTTATCGCAGTGAAGGGAATCGCCACATTTTGGTGGCGATACCCTATAGAAGCCTAAGCGCTTCTTTTCGCCGCCCGACACCTCCACCGCAAACCCGCCGACCTCCCCTCTCCCCCTCCCGCTGGCTTACCTTAGTCCAGGTCCTCCTGAACCCGGAGGGTAAGCCCTTCCTCCCCACAGTAACGCAGCCGGACGTCCTGCTGGCTGCAGGGGGGAGGAGGAGGCGCCGGGGACAGCCTGCTTAGCTGTCCCCGGCGTGATTGGAGAGCCAGGCAGCAGGGAGATGATGTAGACCCCCCGAGTACAGGTATCACAGGGGGTCTCCGTCACCGCACTGCGATGCTAGCCGAATATGTTAGTACATATGTGCTGGCATCGCGGCGGGCAAGCGGCGATTGACGGCGATGTATTTTAATGCATCCCGCCCAGACTCTCCAGCTCCAGCCTGCTGCAAAATGATAGGTACAGGGGGGGGGGGGTGGTAGTGGGGGCCCAGTGAATTGCTTTGCCTGGGGGCCTGCGCTGTTGTTAAGACGGCCCTGGTCTTATGGCATAACAGTGGCACACATAGGAGGCTTATGGGATAATAGTGGCACACCTAGGAGTTTTATGGCATAATAGTGGCACATCTAGAGGTTGTAACTGCCAATTGTGCTATAACCAGCACTACCCTTTCCATCCTGCAGCCTAGCTCCCCCCCTTGTAGGTGCCTAAACCTATCCCCCTATCCCTACAGCAACTCTAACGTTTCCCTTCTTGCAACCTAACCCCAACCTTCCCCTCCCCGCAGCCTAACCCAAAACTTTCCATGGGGCGCCGTGGCGTGAGCTTGCTCCGGGTGCCATGACTCCACGCTACATCTCTGACTGCATGATCTGGTGACTACATTCAAAAGCATGGGGTCACCAACCATATCTTCTACAGATTGAGCAACATGTGGGTCTAACCTGAAGATGCAATGGAAAACCCGCAGGAGCATTCAATAGTGCGCACACACTGGATGATTTGAACGATTTGTGGTTCCAATCCGTCAAAAATTCTCCAATCATTCAAAATCCAGCTTGAGACTTGTCTTTAGTAAATGTTAAATGATCATTACAAACAAGATACAGGGTATGATGTTATTAATGTCAAACTTAGAAAGATCTCAGCAGGGCCAAAACATAAGTTAGTAAGTTAACATGGTACTTGTTTCCTAGCACGGCACCCATCGCATCGCATACCATAAGCCTTACAATGGTATGCAATGTGATGCTACGAGATGGCACCCGATGTCATACAATTTAAAATCGTATACCATCGCATTGTATGCCATTGTATGCCATATACAATGGTATACGATTTTAAATTGTATAAGCACCCTAATGGGTTTTTTCAATGTTAAATGGCCCCCCTATAAGATTATTAATTGTATAAGCACCGTAATGGGTGCTTACAATGTTAAAAGCACCTCCACGCCACCCCCAGTATCAACGCCAACCCGAAGCGTGGCGAGGGCATCGAGCCCGCGAGGGGCGGCGGTACGCGTCCTCCGACCTTTTCATACCCCCACTATCCACGTCGGTGTGGAGTTGACTTTATATAGAGTGGCGAGTGCAGCGAGCCACCGCGCTCGAAGCGAGGCGAGGCGAGACGCGGAATACATGTAAAGTAATATGCGTCCGCTCGCCACGCTTTGGGCTCGCCACACTATCTAGAATAAACTCCACGCCGACGTGGATAGTGGGGGTATGAAAAGGTCGGCGGACATGTACCGCCGCCCCTCTTGGGCTCGCTGCGCTCGTCACGCTTCGGGTTGGCGTTCATAGTGGGGGTGGTATGAGGGTGCATTTAATATTGTAAGCACCCATTAGGGTGCATACACAATTAAAAATCGTATAGGGGGGCCAAAATCGCATCGCATCACATGCAGCTATATGGTATGCGATGTGATACAATGCATAAGATGCCATACGACTCAAAATCGTGGGCGCCGTGCTAGGAAACAAGTACCGTTAACATCATCATATTGTTTCTTTTTCATGAATTGTTACTTTTTGTTGGTGTCATGCAAAATTCTGTTTTATGCTTAGGAATATTCTTTGAAATCACAATTACGTGGCCTTACAATGCAATATCACAGCTGATTTTACCACCATATAAAAAAGTCACAAAAAAACAAACACTAATATATTATTTGGAAATGTCTAATTCAATGAATTACAGATGTACCATGGGGTGATTGTAGTCCAAACTCTCCATTTCACTTGACTGAGAAATTTTGCCTTGGGGGAGTGCATTTATTCTTTAACCTTTTGCATTCAGAAAAGGTCAGAGTTAGAAATTATAACTAAATACAAAAACAATATCCTATTTTTTTTTGCCTTTAGCAATTTGTTTAAGTAATACAACATATTACTTGTAATGTACAGTATGTCATCATGTTTTCAAACATGAATACAGCTCTTGTATCTGTTATTTCTCTATCTTACATAATCTATCTGTATTCACGAATTGTTATGTTATAAATGTCTTACGTCGGCTCACTCAAAAATTACTTCCTTAATAGCTTTCAGATGTTGGTGTATATTAAATTTTTAGGACAACAATCTTCCATTTTTATTAGATTAAATAATGTTTTTAGAAAACTGATATTTTGTATTACATTTCATTTAAGATCTTAAGTGGTTACATTTCTTCTTGTCAGCTAAAATGGCAGAACACCTCAATTCACTGCCACAAATGCATTCTGATAACCTATCGAGCTAACGGACAAAATACTTTTTTCTCACAATATAAAAATTCCACATTCAGTATATGGCAAAATATTGTTTTGTGCAAAACTGCCATAGAAAACCTTGACAGTAGGGAGTATACTGCGTATTCACACTCTTAATAGGCTTAAGCTAGTATTCAACAGTGTAACAATGAAACTCAACTTTGTGGCTTTCACTTTTGTTTGCAAACAAATAGACTATGCAAAATATTCTGTTATTTCATAGAAAATATGTAAGAAACATAAACATATATTTCATATGAATAACGAGAAAGAATTTCTCATGGGAGGAAGTTTAAACGGTCCAATTAGTGTCAACTTTCAAAATTAAATTTGATTTTGAAACTTATAGGCTTTTTCACTCTAATGTTTTTTATATTGTTAACATCATCCTCATTTTGGAACACATTTAAGTAGATAGTTAAAGAAATTGTTGAATACTTATGCTGTCAAGTATAGCATTTTCATTTTTACATGACCACCATTAAAATTTTTACACATATTGAAAGCAGATATATATTCTTTTTACCTTATTTTAATATTGAACTAAATTCCAAATGATGACCCCTTGAATAGGATAAAGATGTGTGAGTATATGTGGTAATTAAGACAATTTCAAGTTTCTATTTTCCTATTTATATTATGTAATGGAATAACATAATCTTCCCATTCAGATAAGTTGACTCATAAAAAATATATTCCAAAAGCAATTATATATATATATATACACACGGGGGAAATGAATACACAAGCAGTCCGGTGTAAAACCTTTATTACCTTTATTTGCTGTTTATCTACATGCACATGGAGTGCCATCACAGGACTTGTATATATATATATGTATATATATATATATATATATATATATATATATATATATATATATACCAGTTGTGTGGGTTGGCACACTCCTCCTAATAACAATCAAAGCCTGGGGTGTCCATCCAATGGCCTAACAAGCCAAAAACATATACAGCAGGTAATTCATAGATGCACTCACCAGGACTTCAATAAAAGCTTTTTATTTCCTCACATAGGTCACAGCAACAGGTTCAGGTCATATGTTAACGTTTCGACTGCGCCAGGGGCAGCCTTTCTCAAGACACCACCGATATCGTCTCCAGCAAGCAAGCTGCTGGTGGCGATATTGGTGGTGTCTTGAGAAAGGCCACCCCTGGCGCGGTCGAAACATTGACATATTACATGAACCTGTTGCTGTGACCTATGTGAGGAAATAAAAAGCTTTTATTGAAGTCCTGGTGAGTGCATCTATGAATTACCTGCTGTATATATTAGAGATGTGCGTCGGCCACTTTTTCAGGTTTTGGTTTTGGATCTGGATCTCCCTTTGGAGGTTATTCTGGTTGGTGCGTAAATTTCCGAATTCTTTCGGAGCGGTCCGCACGCCACGCTGTGCGGACATCGTACAAAGAAACGCCCACCGGTCCTCCACATTCGGACGGACTCACACTTTAAGAACAGGGCGTGTTTACGGACGACATCCAAACCTTGCGTGTGCGGTGGGCACACACATATTCTTACCGCGTCAGAACGGACGGGAACCTGCCCGTACGCACCGATGCGGTGTATTATCGCAAAACTCACCACTATTATCTGAACTCAGAAATCGGTCACTTGACCCACTTATGCAATTAGGCAACCTCATTAAAAAGTGTTTGTTTGGAATTGGAATCAATTAAATCCTAATAGATACTTAAACACATTACTAACACATTCATTACAGACATTAACCCTTACATCATGTCAAGTGCTATTTATTCATTGTCACCCTAAAAACCTTTAATTTTTGGCATGTGCCAAATAACATGTTCTCAAAATTTTATTTTTTCCCTAAATGTAATAAATTTTTCTTTTTATCCCCAAATGTGTGCTGTTATTGGTGAATGTAAAAGTGACATGTATATTTATATTAGTGATAGCAAGTTCTGTCCATTGCTTGCAGTCTAAATGTGTGTAAAAAATGCAGCCGTGCTTTGAGCATATATTTGTGTGTTTTGTAATGGTCCATTTAAGCTGCAATGGTTCCAATTGAAGCAATGACAAGAGTGTAATTAATGAGTAATGAGTAGAGGAGTGGATTGTATTGTGTTCAGCTGAAATTGGTTCAGGTGCGGCCGTACTAATAGGGCGTTCCGAATGCCTAGCGCATGACCGAGTGGTGTCCGCAAAGCAATACTTGATTATGGAGACCGCATATTTTCTGCCTTTTGGTTCATTTGCAGTCGGTGTTCTGTCCGAATGCACGCCTACCAGAGTTAGTGCACTCCCTCGTGTATGCCCATGTTTACGACCAGTTTAGCCCACTTTGAAACTACGCCCCTGTGTAGTTCCGAATGACGCCCATATTACGCTTATATTTCCCGAGTGAATGCGGTGCACTTTTCTGGTATAAGTGAGAATGAGTACGGAGAACTTGCGTGGCACATGCGCATTGCGTTTCCCACGCATGCGCAGACGGTTAAAAAACGCCATCCGAAAGAATTTGGAAATTTACGCATTGACCAGAATAAGGTCCTTTGTGTTTTGGATCTGTATTGGTTTTGGCAAAACCACCCTTGCGGGTTTTGGTTTTGGATCTGGATTTTTATGAAAAAATGCTAAAAAATGGCTAAAATAACATAATTTGGGCCTGTTTTTGCCCCTAAAGTATTATTGACCTCAATAACATTAGTTTCCACTCATTTCTAGTCACTTTTGTTCACTTCACAGCTCACAAAATTGTTTTCATTTACTGTAGTTGGGCCAAAAGGTTATACCAAGGTAGCTGGATGACTAAGCTAAGTGACAGCAGTGGGCATCACATACATGTGGACCTTACACTGCCAACCTGGCACGTCTTGGAAGCAGAGAGGCACTGCAGGGGCAGACAGGGTGGCAGTTTAATAATGTGTTTTTATTTTATTTATTACTTTTATTTATTTCTCTAACTTTAGAGCCCGACACAGCCCGTTACAATGGACACCGGATATAGCCCGTTACACTGGACACTGGATATAGCCCGTCACACTGGACACTGGATATAGGCCGTCACACTGGACACTAGATATAGTCCGTCACACTGGACACAGCCCGTTACACTGGACACTGGATACAGCCCGTCACCCTGGACACAGTCCCTGGACAATGGACACAGCCCCTGGACACTGGACACAGCCCCTGGACACTGGACACAGCCCCTGGACACTGGACACAGCCCCTGGACACAGCCCCTGGACAGTGGACACAGCCCCTGTACACTGGACACAGCCCCTGTACACTGGACACAGCCCCTGACACACTGGACACAGCCCCTTGTATTATGGACACTGCAGCCCCTGTACACTGAGTGTACAGTCAGCAGCACTGCAGCCCCTGCGTGTGAGCACTGCAGCACCTAGTTTACAAAAAATAATAAATCAGTCACTAAATAAATCACAGCACAGGGCACAGGGCACGGAGCACAGAGCACAGATCCCAACCACTCTCTTCCCTCTCCTATAATGGTGTGAAGATGGTGGGGCACGCGTGCGTCTTATATAGAATCCAGATCCTGCGTAATGATGTTTTGCCTCGTTTTCGGTCCGGAATTCAGGCAGGAACTCCCGAGCTGGCTCGGATCACCATATTCGGATCTGTCAGATCCTGGAGATCCGGACCCGCTCATCTCTAGTATATATATATATATATATATATATATATATATATATATATATAATGATTCAATGCAATGGCAGGAACTCGCAGCATACAACAATAGTAATCCCAAGGGAAGTAATGAAACCACTCAGGTATGATATGCCAACGTTTCGGGTCCTTGACCCTTTATCTAGACATGAGAAAAAAATGACAGGTACTTACATTTATAGTAGAATCAAATGAACAAACACCCAGTGCAACAAATCAAGCAACTCCCAGTAAGTGCGCCAGAACCCGGACTCCTACGACGTCATCAGTGCGCCTCTGTGTCTGTCAGAATAGTCAGAGCCGGGGGGCGTGTCAGGGGGAGATCGTGTTACCTAAACCAAAACAATGAAAATAAAAAAAGCATGAATTAATGCACACAGTTAAAAATCACGGAGGAAAGTTGCCACAATGTTTAACGGCTACACTGAGATACAAGGGGAAGTGCAAACTGTTGCAATTTACTAGTGTGTAAAGCGTCTCGCTCGGATTAAGCGTAATGGGTGGCCATGCTCTCAATTGGGGCTAATGAGCAAACTAATCAGCATCAATGATCATGATAAACAGGTCAAACAAGCATGTTAACAGCGTAATTACCGCAACTGTCACAGGGGACAGTGCGGCAAGTGTAAAAATAAGGAGTCAATTGGCCGTGTGCTGACAGGGGGAGAAAGCACAATGGGGGGATAACAGGAGGTCTGCCAGAGCTGCACAGTGGCAGAACCTGGCGATGTGGCAGGAACAACGAAAGGGCAGAGTGCAAGTCACACGGCAAAAGGGACGTCACGGGCAAAACACATAAGTGACAATGCAATGAAGAGACCCTATAATGTTGGAGGAAAATTAGAAAGTTAAAGAAAGCAGGTAAGTAAAAGTTGTTCATGCAAGCCTAGCGGGTGCACAGTCTGTAATCTGTGAATCCACCGTGCTTCAAGTATGAGTAATGCTCTGTCACGGTCACCACCCCTAACAGTCTGTGGAATGTAATCGATCATTTTGTAATGCATCTGAGGCAGCGTATGTTTTTGGGATCTGAAGTGTCTGGCTACAGGTTGTTCCGAGCCTTTACCTTCTAGGGCAGCGCGTATGGCAGAACGGTGGTTGGCAATTCTCTCCTTGAACTGGGTAATGGTTTTTCCCACGTACAGTAATCCACATGGACATTTTATGTAATAGACTACATATTTGCTGGTACAAGTTAAGGGATATCTCATTTTAAATTTTTCACCAGTCCTGAGATGAGAGAAGTTGTCACCCACTTCTAGGCTGGAACATGTGATGCAACCCAGGCATCTGAAATTCCATTTTTGCGGGATAAGAAGTGTTCCCTGGGTTTGGAGGGTACTGCACTGATGTCATTGTGAACTACATAATCCTTCAAGTTCCTACCTCTCCTGAAGAAGGGTAAGATGGAACTGTTGTGTAATGTGGGAAGTGATTTGTTGGTGGCAATCACCGGCCAGATTTGTCTGGCGGACTTCATCAGTGTCTGACTGTGTGTGGTGTATTTCTGAGTCCAGACAATTTTGTCTTCAAGACTCTTGTCAGAGGATGTGTTCAACACAGACAGTCTATCTAGGCAAAGGACTTGGTGTTCTTGAGGAGTTTATAGGGGTATCCCCTCTGCAGGAAATGTTTAATCATCAGGTCAATTTCAGACGCAGCATCCTCTAGGTTGCTGCTTATCCTGAGGGCACAAAGGAATTGGGAGTATGGAAGACCCCATTTAAGGGCTGGTGGGTGGTGACTGGAGCTCAGCAATATGGTATTGTGGTCAGTGGGTTTTTTGAAGACCGTGGTCACTATCTGTTGGTTTTTGTCTAAATTGACAGTAACGTCCAGAAAGTTGACCAATGTGGGACTGCAGGTATAGGTGAATTTAATTGAGGGGTCACTCTGGTTCGCTAGGGACATGAGTTGATGAAATCTGTCCTCACTGTCACACCATATGAGGAAGATGTCATCTATGTAGCGATAAAAGACAACTATGGATTTCATTACAGTAGGGTCAGACAAAAAAATGTCACGTTCAATCTGGTGCATAAAAATATTGGCCAAGCTGGGTGCCACTCAAGAACCCATAGCAACCCCAGAGCATTGCAGGTAGAATCTATTGTCAAATAAAAAGTAATTGCGAAAAAGAGCTAAGTCCAGTAAGGCAATAAAGAATTTGGCATCGGGGCCGTTGTAGAGATCGCTTGCTTCTACTGCTCTTCTGACAGACTGAATACCTCTCTGGTGGGGGATTGAGGTGTAGAGAGAAACCACATCAACAGTGCACAGAAGAAAGTTCTGGGGGAGATTAGACAAAGTCATGAGGTTTTTCAAAAAAGTGTTTGTGTCCTTCAGATAAGTTGACTGATGTTGCACCACAGGTTGGAGGAATAAGTCCAGAAATTGGGCTATCGTGTAGAAAAGGGAGTCTTTGGCCGCAATGATGGGCCTGCCCGGAGGATTGGTCAGATCCTTGTGGATCTTGGGGAGGGTATACAAGAGGGGTGTCTTGGGATGATCGACTGTTAGCGCTTCCTTAATTTTCTCAGGAATGATGGATGCTGCAACCCCTTCTTGGAGCAATGCATCTACTTCTTTTTTGAAGCGTTTTGAAGCGTTTTGAAGCGGCTCGTCGGATCCTCATGCAAGGGTTTGTAGACATTCTCATCACTCAGCTGGCGATAGATCTCAGTGTTATAATCTACCAGATTCTGTAAGACTAGGGCACCACCCTTATCCGCTGCACGAATCACAATGTCAGTGTAAGTTCCCAAGTTCTTGAGGGCAATTCTTTCCTCTGCTGTCAAATTGTGAGGAGATCCGCTGTGTGTGGGGGGGCAGTTCGAGATCACATTGTCCATGTATTCAGTGAAAGTTCTGATTGCCTGGTTGTTGGACTTAGGGTCGAATTGTAATGGTTTGGAAATAGGTAAGGGGGCTGCAGGATTGGCAGGTTTCTCGCTGAAGTGCTCTCTTAATCTAAGTCGTCTAGCGAATTTATAGAGATCCACTCGATCCTCGAATTCATTGGGGATGGTTGTGGGAACAAAAGATAGCCCTTTGTTGAGGACCTCTTTTTCTATCTGTGTGAGCGTCCGGGAAGAGAGTTTAATGATTATGTCCTCTTCGCGAGCCTCGTCCAGTACCCTTCACGACGGGTTCTAGGACGTCTGTGGGGCCCCTCCTTGCACGGGTTAAAACTCCTAGAGGGGGCCGTTGGCTTCCGCGGCTTCTTCCCCTTGGTGGCTTGGCACATTCTGAGTCACTTGAAGTCGGTGGTCCACTGGAGCCGTCAGTGTCTAGGGCAGGTCTGCGGCGGTGGAAACGTTTCCTATCAGTCTGTTGGCCTCTGCCGTATGCCCAGCTGTACACTTGAAATTCAGCGTAATCACGGTTCACTGTGTCACGCTTTGCTTTTTTAAATTGTACAAGCTCCTTGCGGTATTGTTCAATCTGTGCACTCAAGTTGGATAACCAGTCCTGGGATTTGTCCCCTTTGATGGTATCGAGATTTGTGGTTTCAAATGCTGCAATTTTTTGTTTCACAAGATCGAGTTCTCTTTTGGATTCTTCTATAACTAGAAGAATCAAATCGTGCGAGCACTTGTTCAGCACTGAAGTCCACCTTTTGCAGAATTCAGGGTTAGATCTCCCTATGGTCGGGACGAATTTTCTTATCCCTACAATAGTCTGACAAAGTCACGCCATGTAGGTAGAAGTCTACCTCACGTTTTTTCAACCTGATGAGTGTTGTTGTCAATAGTTCTGTTGAATCTGAGATCCCCACATCTTTCAGTTGGTCAGTGAAAGATGTGGGGAAAAAAAAAACATTTTAGTCCTTTTTTGGACAGAACCATGCACAGATCACAGTGATCTGTGCATGGTTCTGTCAAATTCACCTGTCAGAACCTGGTCTATTTGTCAATTTTTAGTAACGTTTACCAAAAATCACATCCCATTAAATTTGCGAGTTGTATACTTTATAATGGGAAAACATCTGGATTGGAATTGAAGTGTGACTAAAAATCACCACTTCAGAAAGTGCGAATTTGCGGCAAAATGTGCAATTTTTTTGCCGCAATTCTCATCCCATAAGTTGCCGATTTTAAAAAAAACATGCAAATTCATACATTTTTTGGGATAATATTACACAAGTCACAAAGGGCCTTATTTTGGTTCACTCTTTCTGACAAAATCCTTCTTAGATGGACAAAACCATGTGCACTGCAGGGGGGCAAATATAAAATGTGCAAAAGAATTAGATTTGGGTGAGTTATTTTGTTTCTGTTCAGGGTAAATACAGACTGCTTTATTTTTACACTGCAATATAGATCTCACTTTGAAGTAAAACCCCACCCAAATCTATCTCTCTCTGCACAAGTAACATCTGCCCCCCTGCAGTGCACATGGTTTTGTCCATCTAAGAAGGATTTTGTCAGAAAGAGTGAACCAAAATAAGGCCCAAAATGTCACCCATAGCCTCTCTTGACATGGATAAAACTTAAACAATCAAGACAAAACAGATACTCACAGAGTGTAAAGGGTATAGAAATGATTAACCCCGGACCCAGAGGTAGCGATAGATTCAACCTCTTATGCAAATGAGAGGAGAATTGGATTTTTTATTGGGTACCCTTTTTCCTGCAGGGTTAAATGAATGCATATAACTCAATCACGTGTAGAAACTTTGTTATTCATTCCCTTGTGAAATTTTTCCTGCTGTATTTCCTGATTACGGTTTTTCATTCATTGTTATTATCTGTATATAAAAAGGTGATGTATTGGTAGAGTTTGGAATAATCCAGTACAGTTGCTTAAACCGAAATTCCTTTAGGAATAAGAGGATAACATTTTCAGCTAGCTCAGACAGGATTAGATTGAGGAGGTTGTTGGTTCAGAAAATAGAGGCCTAGAGGCTCTCAGAGAGCTGGTCATGTCCCCACAGCAGAAGCACTGTGATCGTAGGCCATGCCCCCCTCCTCCACTGCCACCAATGTTGTGAGGTACAGATGTAGCTCTTTTCATCTTTGCAGTGGCTGGCGATTCCATCCAGCGGCCGGCTACCACCAGGGGCGTGCGCGCACGAGACGCTTGCGCACCCTGTGGCAACGGAGCCTGCCGGGGGTCCCCCGCTGCCTCCCCCGCCGCCCGAACTGTGCAGCGTCTCCCTGAAGTGGAAACCGGCAGGGAGACGCTGCCCAGCCACCGTGATACTGGGACACGCGTGCGCCGGGCAAAGAAGAGAGGCGCTACATCTGTATGCACATACACAGTTGATTGATAAGTAGTGATCAGGTCTGAATTACGCACATATGCTTCATGGTTTATGGCACAAGAAGGGAATGGGGTATCTACTGTTAGAAAATCATAAATTATGTAAAACATCATTGACATCCAACACAAAAGCAACATATACCGCTATATTTGCTATGGTCTTCTGTACCTTTTATTTTATATTTAAAAATGTATATTGGATGGCCCTTTCATACTACTTTATTTCAATAAGCAATATTAGCACTTTCTAATTATTATTTTAAACTACAATCTCTCCCACTATTGCACAGCAAGTAAGCAGGGGTCTAATCCATAAGGTTCTGGGATACATGATCGACCATATTTAAGTCATCAATACCATAATCGACCATTAGTGGTCGAAGGCGTCTAGTTAGACGCCTAAACTTGGTCAACTGCATCTAGTTAGACAGTGATGGGAGATCAATGCCTGTGAATGATCAATGGCAACGTGGTCGACAGTAACAAGGACGATATCAGTTTTTTATGTTTTTCTGGTGCCGAATGTCACAGGGGTCCCCGTGGACACTATGTATGTGCACAGTGTCCCCTAGCATGGCTCGCTGTGCTCGCCATCCTTTGGATTTGGTACCTCGCTATGCTTAGCACACTATTATAATCTAACTCTATCTCCACTTGGATAGTAAAGTATGAACCATGTGAACCTGTACCAAAAAAACATGAAAAAGTCATGTCGACCTTGCTACTGTCGACCAGTTCCCCATCGATCATTCACAGGCGTCACTGTCTATCTAGACGCCATCAACCAAGTTTAGGCATCTAACTTGATGCCTTCAACCACTAGTGGTCGATCATGGTATTGTTGACCTAAACATGATCAATCCGCCATCTGGATACTAATCCATAAAGGAAACACCACATTGCTAAAAAATATTGGATGAGTCTAGTTGGGATCAGGCCCGGTGACAAGGGGAACACCTGTGATGGACCCAAGGGTCAAAGGAGCCCAGACAGTAGCCTGTGACCCCCTGTCATTTCATGTTTTTTTTTATTTTCTTAAAACAGAGTGCGGTAGCGGCTGAGCTCCGACTCCTCTCTCCAGTCACTGACCAGGTCAGGTCTCTCTGTTCAGCACAGCACGCAGGGAGGAAGGGATAGTCAACAAACTTATTGCCGCTTTACAAGAGTAATCAAACACTGCTGCTAGTGATTACACTGTATAGTGGCAAGCAGTTTGCAGACGGTCCCTTACTCCTATCATGGCTCCTGTCCTGTGACCCTACAGTCAGAGTGAATGCAGAGTGGGAGTCCAGCTGCAGAATTCAGCATGATAACTTACTATTATGGGTGTACTGGTCAGTGTGGAGGATATAAGGGGAGAGAGGGATCTGTCATCTTGCGTGTGGGTTTGGGTCACGTGCAAACCCCAGTTATCTGCAGGGGCACAGTGGTTGCAGTGTTTCCCTACACTTTATTTCTTAGGCAGGCAACCTGGTAAAATTACCCTTTCACCCAGCACTATTACATGCCAAATAAGTTGCACTGCGCTGTTTCTATATAAAACATCAGGGCAGTGCAGCTTTCGGATGCGTCAGCCTGGAGGGCAGAGCGTATCCATGCAACAGTATAAAGTATATATATACTGTTTTCTTTCAACAGTATAAAAAGGGAGGGTGTCTGTTACAAGTTGTGTTATGTGAACAGTGGGCATTAGTGTTTGAATAAATATATACTGTGGGCTTTACTCTATGGTATAATATAAAAGAGGCAGTGTGCTTTGGGTGGGGATACATACCATATGAATGAACGGAGGTCTGGATGCTGGCAGCCAGAATACTGATGCTGGCTTCCGATAGGAGGGAATTTCGAAAGGGTTCACGTAAACATACATTTCTTGCCCCCTGTCCCTTCCTAATCTCCTTCCTCCCAGCCTGATCCTAAAGTCACGTGTGATCCCCTGGAACCACCAAAGGGGGGCATCAGGAATCCCAGCAAGTGCAGCCAGAGGATGTCTGATCATACAGTTTCTATGTGCAGTACTTGCGATCTAGGGGATCTAAAACCCAATGCGATTTGCACGATTTCTCAGCCCAATGCGTCGGAATTGGGCAATATCACAGTAGTGTATTGCCATCTTAACTCCCCAAAGTGCCTAACCCTAACTCCCTTAACCCACAGCCTAACCCTAACCCCCCCACGCTAGCACTGCTCACATACCTACGCTAGGGATACCTGCATCTGGGATAATGGATGTTTGCATTCCGGCACCAGTCTTCTGTTGGTAGTCAGCATCAGTATTGTATAGCAAACAGAAGACCACCATAGGGTGGTCAGATGGGCGCTGCTGTGGGGTGTAAGGTCAAAATAGAGCTGCTACTTGAGGGACTTTTTTGGCATCAGTATTGTGGCTGGCGGCATCCAATCTGTTAGATGTTAAACGCATTCCTTGTGTCTCTAGGTGCAATGGGTTGGGGGGGCCCTGATAGATCAGTGTACCGGGCCTCAAGATTTCTGTTGCCAGCCCTGGTTGGGATTGGATGTTACTTTATAGTTAGATACTGGTACCTATTGTAGAATAAATCCTTTACATTTAGAGACATATATCTCTAAAAAACATCATTATAATGAATAAAATTATTTTAAACCTTAAGGGTGAGTGCTTTCATTTTCTTTTATCTTTCCATAAGATTAGCGCAAGGCTTTGAAGACTTAAAGTGAATTTGTACTGGTTACCAAGTTCAAAAATAGTACTTTTAACCTCTTTCATGCGTGAGAAAGCTTCCTAAGTATGCAAATAATCACACAGCTATTTGGTTGAAATTCAAAGAAAGTGTCAGAGAAGTAATATGCCATTATCATCTTATGACACCATCACAAGGATAAAAGTATTTATTGACAAATGGACTAATTAGAAACTGCTAGTAACATCTCACCTCTTTTTTGACCCTGCTTGGTCACTTGTTAGATGACAAAAGAGAAGATCAAGCTATTCTTTCTAAACTGCTGGAAGGACAGAATTTAAAATACAGCACCTAATCCAAAATGTAAAGATTAAGCAGGTACAAATTAAAGGTGTAGAGAAAACCTGCAGGCAACTGTAAGATGCCTAACATTGTAAGGATACTGATCACTATGCAGAGGTTAACGCAAGTCTAAGCCATAATTGCTGCCGCATTGCATGCATGGAACTGAATGCAGATATTTAGTTGTATGCTGCACGTATCTCTGAGTGGGTCCTGTCACATCAAAAATGTTATGCCCTTTGGCTTAACGTTTTAGTTGCTTTTTCGTGTATCAGAAAATGTACCACTGGTTCCTTTAAGAGATAAATCATGGGACAGAAAAGACAATATTGATGATGATTGTGAATCTAAGTATATCAAGGTCTTCAAGCTTTAAATTGAATGCTTAGAACAAAGTTGCTATAAATGTGTGTTTGCAGTATTACACACCGTTACCGGTTGACATATGCAGTTTACCTTCAAGATTTACAAGGGAAGAGGAATAATGTATAAGTCTATTATTGTTATTATTATTATCATAAAATTTTGGGTCTAATTCACGTTTATTCCAAACGGGGCAAATTCATCCCCATTTCCGATGTTTGGGGTCTGCACATATGCAAGCGTGTATTTGAACATGTGCAGATTATTGCAATAAATGCCTTTGGCGAGTTACACACTTGCAGGGCCGTTCATTGCAGGGAGGGAGGGGCGGGGTGGTGACGGTGCTGGACCATGGGAATGCCTAGCATTTTTATGGGCATCCCCCGATGCCTGCTGGGGTCACAGGATGTCAGCCGCGTGCCACGTCTTCTTCATAGCACTGGGAAATAACAGTCAATTGAGACCGATTTTTATTTGTGAAGGCAGGAGAAATCATTTGATGTATGGTGACCATTGGATGATTTCTCCTGATAGCGGGGCATGCGAGGTGATATGTTCTCATACACATCCACTCGCATTGTACCAAGTGGCTTCAGCGGTGGAGGGGCGGCAGGTATGCAGCCAGACGGCATCTCAGGCGCTCGGTAAGCTGCGATGTTTGCAGTTTACAGAGCCAACCTGAATTATGGCCTTTATTTATAATGCGCCAGGTATAGGGCACACATTAGAACAATACAGGGTAACCGAACTACAGTAAATGTAACTGAAAAACTAAAACAGAGCACAGATGAGAATTAGCGCCACAATTCTTAATACACAACACAGCTAAGATGAAGTGAAGCAGGGAGTTGTCCACATGCTATCAGGGACAGGTTGTCATTAGTAGAGATGAATGAACACAAGTGAGAAAAGATGCGGGTATACAGTAGATACATGTATGTAGATATGTAGTAGGTAAAAGAGCTGAAATTGAAATACAAGAAGAGGGCTGTGAGAACAGGAGGGAAGAGGGCCATGTTCAAATGAGCTTTCAGTCTAGAGGGAGTCAATCAGTTTCTACATTGCACAATTGGCACAATTGAAAATGATTAAATACTGTATACCACTGACTGAAAAGTGCTGTATTGCTCAGAACCAATATATAAAGTCTTACCTGTTTATGATCCGCAATAATTTGACAAATTAGTTACCTCCAGAGGTGGGGCTGTAGCACAGTTTAAAGTCAAATAGGGGAGACACACTCACTACCAGTGAGTCAGTATGGAATGGCAGTTGGTGACAGTGGGCTCCCCTATTGGAAATTTGAACTGTGCTGCAGCTTCACCTCTGGAGCAGCCACCGGTTAACTCCATACATCATAAGTAGGATTGGGATTGCAGAAGATCTCAATTTACTCCAAATCGTGCAACTCTAGTGAGGAAAAAATGAAAGAGAACATCTATAAAAGAAATGTGAAAACCAGATATCGGGATTGTGTTTGTCAAACAACAACTGTAAAGGCATGGAAGCATTGCTCTCTCCCTTTATATACTGTATTATTGCTGATTTCAGCAGAGCGGTTAGATGTTGCTGCAGAGGAGCTGACTTATTCGTATACAGTATTGTAAGCCACAATACATATTAATAAATGGTACTGAAAATCTATATATTACGTAAGTATTTGTACTCAAAATGATCAATGGTTTTTCACAATGTAAAATTTGTGTACATCCCTGTATAATACCTTAAGGCAGTGTTTCCCAAACTACGCCATTACAAGCCAGGTTTCAAGAATATCCATGATTGAGGCCAGATGGTTAAAACAAATTTACTAAGGTACCTATACTCAAGCATGGATATACTTATAATCTGTACCTGGAGTGAAGGAGCTTAGGAAACTTTTCCTTATGTATGTGTTCGTCTAAACTAGTTTAGTGCAAAAAACCCTCATTTCAAGCTTTGGGCTGTAAAAGTGTTCTACAGCTATATATTAGGGGGGAATTTACTAAGATCAAATGGGTAAGAATACATGTATTCGTATCCATTCGATGAGAATTACGAACGTAAATGACTGTTTTGCTAATTTGCTAACAGTAGAATCCGTATGATTTGACGTATTTACAAATGGTATTTTCAATCGTATTTCATTTTACAAATGAATACACCATCAAAAGATCACAAATGTATTTCTCCAGACACTTCACTATGGAAGCCAAATTTACTAATAACTCGTATTTTGAAATATGCATGTATATAGATAGTAAACCAGTACTTCAGAATTTCACGTTGAAGATTTGCACATTTGAAACTATTCACATATCAGTTCACAGCTACTTCCCAGATAAAATGTGTGGTTTATTAAAGGCCATTAAGCACACACACACTCTGCATTTTCAAAACATGCCAAGTTATGTGTTGGGTGAGGTAGTTTCTGTGTGGGCTGTGGGAAACCTGATGGTCTGTCAGCAGCGCAGAAGAAGATGCCAGGCTGAGGAAACTGAACATGGTCAGCAGGTTGTGCAGGTACCTTGGAGGCTAAACAGTCCTCATACAATACCCAAACCACTTTTCTGCAATGTTTAAATGAGGTAAATTTGTTTATGTTTTTATAAATTGACTGATTATTAAGATCTGGCAACAGTTGGAGTACAGATTTAGGGAGGTCATTAAAGCAGCGTCATACTGAACTTATTAGCGAGTAAATAAACTATAATAGTGCTAAATGCTAATGTTGTTTTTGTGTTCTTAATCCTAACTACAGTATATTTCAAACATTAATTTTTTAAATTGTGCATTGTGTCATTTTAAACATTAGTGTGTATATATTTACTATTATAGCTTTCAGGGGTACTTGTGTAGTTTCACAGCACCCGATATATCGGATGCGATATCGGCTGATATATCGATGCGATCCGAAGCGATTTTTGACCTGTTTATAAACCCACTATCCAATACGCATGGAGTTGATTTTATATAGTGTGGCGAGGGCAGTGAGCCCGAAGCGTGGCGAGCCCCGCGAGGGGACGCGGATTACTGCACTCACCACACTATACAAAGTCAACTCCATGCGTAGTGGATAGTGGGGTTATGAACAGGTTAAAAATTGCATAGGATCGCATCGATATATCGGCCGATATCACATCCGATATATCGGGCGCCATGAAACTACACATGTACCCTTTCAGGTGTATGTATATCAGCCAAAATATATGAATCAGACCTGCTTTCCTGTGGAATATACAGTACCTTTAAAAAATATTGCTTAAAATCCAGTATATTTTAAAATGCCAAAAAAAGGACTTTTTATGGTATGCGCTAAAAACATACTCAAAGATATTTATAAAGAAAAATTAGCACAATTTTGAATGTTGCTATGGGTAAAAAAAACGGTACTTGTTTCCTAGCACGGCCACAATCGTATGGATCGTGTACCTTTAAGTTAAGGTACACGATCCATACGATGGACCCGATTTCCTTTGAAATCAGGTCCATTTGGCCGGCTAGGAGAAAATATCGGGGGCATCGCGTCGGTCGGGACCGTTAACAATGGTCCCGACGCGACCGACGCGATGCCCGCGATTTCCCCATAGGCTTCAATGTTAAAAAATATTTTAACATTGAAATCGTGTCGGGAAAGGTAAAATATCGGGGGCATCGCGTCGGTCGGGACCATTAACATAGGTCCCGACGCGATGCCCCCGATTTTTACATAGGCATCAATGTTAAAAGATTTTTTAACATTGAAATCCTGAAAAAATGTGAAAAATGTGAAATGGGCCAATATGACCCATTTCACATTTTAGATGTCCCCGTCGTCACCCCACGATAGACGCCAACCCGAAGCGTGGCGAGCGCAGCGAGCCCGCGAGGGGCGGCGGTGCGCGTCCTCCGACCTTTTCATTCCCCTCCTATCCACGTCGGCGTGGAGTTGAGAATAGAATAGTGTGGCGAGCGCAGTGAGCCACCGAGCCCGAAGCGTGGCGAGCGCAGCGAGCCCCGCGAGGGGACGCGGATACCTTCACAGTTATACGCGTCCCCTCGCGGGCTTCACAGGTGTCCGTGGCGACGCGGACACCTGTGAAGTCCGCGAAGGGACGCGTTTACCTGTGAAGGTATCCGCGTCCCCTCGCCACGCTTCGGGCTCGGTGGCTCGCTGCGCTCGCCACACTATTCTATTCTCAACTCCACGCCGACGTGGATAGTAGGGGAATGAAAAGGTCGGAGGACGCGCACCGCCGCCCCTCGCGGACTCGCTGCGCTCGCCACGCTTCGGGTTGGCGTCTATCGTGGGGTGGGGTGTACGCCGTGACATTTGGGGGGGTTGGGAATATTTTACATTGAATCCAATGTAAAATCGGGTCCCAGGGACCCGATTTACATTTCATTAAAAAAAAAAAATCGGGTCCAAAATCGGTCGGTCGCGTTGATCGCATTGCATGGGACCAAATCGCATGCGATGCGATCGACCCGATTTTTCCGACACGACCACCCCGATGTAAATCGGTGTGGCCGTGCTAGGAAACAAGTACCAAAAAACCTTATCTAATGTGACCAATAATTCCAAAAATACTTTAATTCTTTGTTTCCAAAATTATATGGCATAATAAAAATTACCATCTTAGTTTAAATAACGTAATCAGCATTTTCACAAACTACAAAGGTTTTTAACCTTTTGTGTTTAAAGGTGTACATAATACATGTCACTAATTGCAAAGCATATTAATTTGGTAATCTTGACATGAAAACAAAGACACTTTAGGTGCATACACACTGTACAATTTTTTTGACCAATTTGGTTGAAAGACATTTTCATTGAACCCAGTGTCCTGGACTAAAGATGTTGACTAAATATATTCACAATAGACGAAAGAAGATAGATCTAGGTACAGTTTATAGGCTCTTTTTGAAAGATATTCAAATTGAGCTGCATGCACAGTTGACGAACAATCTTGATAAACAACTGGCGGGTATGCGCATCATCATTCATCGTTTGTTTGTTGACAATATCTTTTGTCAACATCTTTCGTCCAGGACACTGGGTTCAATGGAAATGTCTTTCAACCAAATTGGTCAAAAAAATTGCACAGTGTGTGACTTTACTGAAATATTTTGTTGAAGAAAATATACATAAATAATGGTAAACATGTAAAAAATTACACCATAAATATTTGTGTTTTTTTGTAATGCAAAGAATTTGTATCCTATTTGACCTCTGGCTGCGGAGGGAGATGTTGGTGGTTCTTGGAAACTTCTAGGCCTTACTGATCTCCGCAGAGGAGAACATCAAGTTGTGGCCCCAGATGTTTGGGAGACTGACGGACCCTGATTTTGGAGCAGGTAAATGAGTGTGATGTTCATTTTATGGGTTGCTTACCCTTGGTTCTCATTTAATCTAATAATTGTGGCTTGCAGCATTACCTGTGCCTCCATGAGGGTAAGGAAATGAGTTTCAAACTGCAGCAGGTCATTACGGATATCTCTGTGCATGTTGTGCCTTGTGCGCAACTCCCCCACAATTCAACTTGTTGCACTATAGATGCAATAATTTTGGTGTGCCAATTGCTGCATATGTGCAGCCTGCTGATTAATAGCAGCTTGACTTGCTGCATGATGGGCACACCAATCCTGGAAAAATCTGCAGATGGCAGCTGCTGGCTATGTTCAGGGCTAATTGTGGTGCTGTGTTGGTGATGTGGCAGAAGGGGACGCAACTGCTGTCAGACAAATGGTGAATGATTCCTCCTCTTCAGCGGCCTGATGGGCTGAGACTCTCCATTGTGTTATGCCACTGTGTAATAGAGAAATGCACATTTATTGGTGTTTTTTTTATTTTGTTGAAAATATATCTTTAGCATTTTTTGGGGAATATTGTAGAAATTTGATTCAAGGGACTTTAATTAAGAAACAATAATATTTGTTTGATTTGTTGTAATGTTTGCCTTAATTTTTGTGATGTTTTTAGGTCCCGCTTATTACCATCCACTGGTGGTGCCTTGAAAAAATGCTGATATTCAAGGGCACCCTGGTCAAGAAAGTTTGGGAACCACTGATTTAGAGGGTCACCTTGACATTAAAGTAATATGTGCAGGTTTGAGCATGTACAGCCTCAGATGTGTTATATAGTTTAACACGATACTAAAGCCCCCCATACACGGTCCATTTTTGTGGTCCGTTTTGTACTTTTAAAGTACACATCGTATCGGATCGCATGCCTTGTGTATGTGTTGGGCATGGGCATGCATTGAGCACGCACCGCGATCCAATACATGTACCTAGTACAAAAAGTATGTGCAGCACATACTTTTTGTACCGTTCTATTCGATGCGAGGTAGCTCGCATCGCATAGTACAGAACGGAGTCGGCAAAAACTGAGGGCCTTAGACAAAGGTGGTGTGGCCTACTGTCACAACCCTTGTTTTTCAGATTTTTGGCAACTGGGCAGCCTCCAGTCCTCTCACTGCCCTCCCTCCCTCTTCCCTGTATTGAAGAGATGCCATGTGCAGGCTCATGGCATCTCTTCAACGATCACTGCTGCTATGTTGATCTTCTGTCCCCCCCCCCCCCCCACACTAGACATTGCCACCCATGGGAAGGATAGGGGGGCATTCTCCAAATAGGTTGGGAGGTATGAAATTACCAAATAACTGTGACGAATAGGTGCAGCTTTACAAACTTTTCAAAACACAATGATGATTAGTACATACATATATTATGGCCAAAAATACACTGTTTGCATTGTCGAAAGATGACATAAAGAATACACAGAAGAAATATATCAAACATTACAATATCTTAAAGTATTACATGATTTTTCTATTATTTTTGATAGACCAAAAGAACCAAAATAACCAGGAGCGCTTTATAGACAATTATGTTTGTAAAGATGTTTAAAAGAAATCTGATTGTATATCTGCAATATAAATATATAGCAGCAGATAGTTTGATAAGCCTGTGGATGCTTATCCAATAAACAGTCCTCAAATGAGAGACAAACAAAAGTCATTAAATGACCAAGGGGCCCATTTATCATGGACTGCATTTACAATGCGAACTGGATGGAATGTTACCGCCCAGGATAGCATTGTAAAATGAAATCTCGGTGGTATGTATCATACCTGAGGGCGCAGGGACAGGGCTCCAAAAAGAGCCTGTCCGTGGGAAGTCCTGAACCAGAAGCCTGGGGTCTGCACATGAGTGGTTAGCACTGACCCCCATAACCCTTCTGACTGCACTGCCACAGGGGCAGTGCAGTGTGTAGCCCATAGGCTACAATGGGCTATCGCCATCTCAGAATGGCAATAGCCCAGGGATGCGAAGCAGAACTGCCTGATGTTGATACATCGGGCAGCTTTGCATCCCCCATAGAAACCTATGGGGGGAGGCAGCCAGAGGCGATGCAGGTGGAGGATTGCAGCAGGGATCGGAGATTCCTGCTGCAGTCTCCCTTTGATACAGATAGCGCAGGCCTTATGCTTGCTGGCGAATCGCCAGCAGCATGCTGCTGGCGATCCGCCAGCAACACGGCGCGCCATCTGACTGAGACGCGCGTGCGTCCCCCACGCACGCGCGTCTCAGTATCCGGGCGGCCGGCCGGCGAGGCGGACGCAATACTGTCCGCCTCCCGCTCGAGGGGGGCTGGGGGGACCCGAGGAGGCTGTGGGGGGGTGCGGGCGCCCGGTGTGGGCACCGGGCGACCGAGGGCAGCACCGTCGGAAGGGGACGCGCGCGCACCTCGTGCGCGCGCGTCCCCTTCCGACACACAGATGGCGCGGGAGCAGGGAATGGCGATGGCGACGCCATCGCCATCCCCTGCAAAGATGAGCCCGGCCCCATCTGTACATTCGGGACATACTTAATACTTGAGGCTAACCCCCGAAAACAAGTGTTTTCAGGGATTTAGTCGCAAATATTTTTTGATAAATGGACCCTTTAATATGTTATAGATTAATCAATGGTTAGCAGGCTAACATGAAAGAATTCACACCACAATTAGATGTCTCAAAGTTCGATATTTATGTAGCAATAATAAATAATGACCGGTCAATGAATGACTTCATGACACATAAAAAACAAAACACAATCAATTTCATATATATACATATATTGGTACTTGTTTCCTATCACGGCCACAATCGCGGGCATCGTGTGCCTTAACTTTAAGGCACACGATGCCCGCGATGCCCGCGATGCCCGCGATTTCCTTTGAAAAAAGCAGTACTCGGGTACATTGCGTCGGTCGTGTGCCTTAAAAAGGCACACGACGCGACCAACGCGATGCCCACGATTTACCCATAGGCTTCAATGTTAAAATATTTTAACATTGAAGCCTATGCGCACCCGACGCGATGCCCCCGATTTTTCCATAGGCTTCAATGGTAAAATATTTAACATTGAAGCCTATGCGATGGACCCGATTTGTCCATAGGCTTCAATGTTAAATTATTTTAACATTGAAACTGAGTCCATTTAACATAGGAAAAAATGGGAAAATGCCGAATAAGGGCCATTTCTCATTGGGTATGGCCCCGTCATGTGTGTAAAAAATAATGGTCCCCCATTGTGGCCGCCACCCCCACGATCGACGCGAACCCGAAGCGTGGCGAGCGCAGCGAGCCCGCGAGGGGCGGCGGTGCGGGTCCTCCGACCTTTTCATTCCCCAACTATCCACGTCGGCGTGGAGTTGAGAATAGATTAGTGTGGCGAGCGCAGCGAGCCACCGAGCCCGAAGCGTGGCGAGCGGACGCTGATACCTGTGAAGCCCGCGAGGGGACGCAGGGATCTGTGAAGGTATCAGCGTCCCCTCGCGGGGCTCGCCATGCTTCGGGCTCGGTGGCTCGCTGCGCTCGACACACTAATCTATTCTCAACTCCACGCCGACGTGGATAGTAGGGGAATGAAAAGGTCGGAGGACGCGCACCGCCGCCCCTCGCGGGCTTGCTGCGCTCGCCACGCTTCGGGTTCGCGTCGATCGTGGGGGTGGCGCCCACAATGGGGGACCATTATTTTTTACACACATGACGGGGTCATACCCAATGAGAAATGGCCCATATTGGCCCTTTTACCATTTTTTCCTATGTTAAATGGACTCAGTATCAATGTTAAAATAATTTAACATTGAAGCCTATGGACACGATGGACCCGAATCCTCCATAGGCTGCAATGTTAAAATAATTTAACATTGAAGCCTATGGACACGATGGACCTGATTTCTCCATAGGCTTCAATGTTAAATTATTTTAACATTGAAGCCTATGGAGAAATCAGGTACATCGCGTCGGTCGCGTGCGTTTTAATATGCACCCGACGCGACCGACACGATTTTTTCCGACACGACCACCATGATAGAAATCGTGGTGGCCGTGCTAGGAAACAAGTACCCATATATTAAATATAAAAAGATAATAAGATAATAAAAATGCACTGAAATGTAGATCTTTAAAAAAGGCGGGGGAGAGCGCAGTACATGCCCCTCCTGCCCGAACCCCAGTCCGGTGAGGCTACTACCGACAGCCCTCCTGCTCTGGCCACAGCTTCCAGAACACGGCCGCGGCTACAGGAAAATGGCCGCCGGCCTCCTGCACTGAGGACATGTCCTCAGTGCAGGGGGCCGGCGGCCATTTTCCTGTAGCCGTGGCCGTGTTCTGGAAGTCGCGGCCAGCGCAGGACTCGGCTGGAGGAGGTGGGTGGTTATCCAGCGTGGCCCACAGCCAGTGACTGGCTAAGCGGCCCAGGGGGCACATGGCACCCTGCCCCCCGGCCCAGCCCACCCCTGCCTCCAGGGCCATATATTATAAATGCGGACAATAGTATTAGTTGTGATATAGTCCAAAATAAATGAATGTTCTGCAATGGTGCACAGTTTCAAGGTAGTAAGCACTTTTCCTTATGATAAATCTGGTTGCAGCGCACTTGGTTATGGTATAATGGGTCCATCTCTTAGTTTACCTGCCGATGATCAAGCAGTCTCCGGGCAGGGAGCAATAGTGCAACGGTCATGGATGCTCCAGACTTTCCCTCTTTTGGCGGTGTGGGGATGGTATAGGAAGTGTGGGTTCTGTATTTCTCAATCGCATTTCATTCCTGGTGGGAACTTTATCAAAGAGTCAATCACTGCTGCTTCCAAAGACAAAGAACCAGGAATGAGAGCAATTCCTACCACATTTGAATTAGCCTCACTGAGTTTCTGAGGTTGTCTGTCCAACCAAGTGGCATTATAGTCAAATTCATTATAAGTATATAAATATATACACTGTGTATATATTGTCATGGATCAGTTTGTCTGTGAGTTCTAACTGGATGGCATTAAGTTGGAATTGAGCACTGGAATGGAGCCAGACTGGATATGGAAGTGATAAGGATGCTGGCTGGTATGTAAGAATTGACTGAGACCCAGCACAGAGACACGGAATCTAATGTACTGGTGGTCTTCACCAGGGAGTTCGGCTTATGCTCCACCTGACACACAGGTTGCTGCCCTCTGGCTGGGTTTCTCAGTACTGGTGTCAGAATACTATGGCTGGAAGGACACAGCAGAAACTAGGATAGTACTGGATGCTGGATCACCAAGATGAAACCAGAATAACTGGGGCACCCTAATGGAAACAATGGTGCTGGTTATTGGACTGGGACCAATTCTACTGGATATTGGAGTGGAACCAATGGTACAGGTTATTAGATTGAAACAAATGGTGCAGGATATTGGACTGGAATTGATAGTGCAAAATAGCAAACTGAAATAAGGTCATTGGACTTTATACAGGAGCTAATAGTGCAGAAAGGTGGAGACTGGAACTTAAACACACCAAACACTTGCCTTTCCGCACCCCCTGATAAGACGACCTTGGTGCCCTTTTTTGGAGGTGGCAGAGTAGAAGTCCGAAAGTACTGTATGTAGTGTGGCAACCAAGTAAAAAAAAAGTCTTCAGCATTAACTACTGTATATAAGGTTAATATTTTAAAGACCGGTCTGTTTAACACTATAGTCATGAATAATTGAAGTTAAATCTGGAGCTGGAGGTAAAAAGTTAATAACAGTTTTAAGAAAAGGATCATCATTTTTGCAGGAATCTTACCTTGATATGTTTATAAAAAAAGTGTCCTTTTTCATCTAATATGCATTTGTAAATTTCATCAAAAACATTAGAAATCAATTGAATCTTTTGTAACATAATTCCTTTACGAACCTGTTTATTATTGAAGATCAATATAGAATTTATACATATGCTTTTACAGCAGTGGTGGAAGCAGCAGGGTTCTAATCTGTTTTCAGCTTTGTTTCGATATCTGGACACGCTCTCTTGGTTACTATTATGAATGAGAAATGGGCAAATCTCACTTGACAGAAGTAATTATCAGCAGACCACTATTCCTTCTGGTTTGCTTTTTGTATTCTGAGTATTTGATATGGGAGCGGAGCAGGTATAATTATATACATGCAGAATTTTATTGATTAAATATGTGTGACCTTACTTTATTTCATCTTAGGGTAAGGTTACAGAAAAACAAAAAAACAAAAGGTCCATCTGGAGACAGAATGATATGCAGGCAGCAAGGCGTCCCATCAAAACAGCATGATTTGGGGAATGCCTGGGGAGAGCGAAGTGAATGCCCACTGTTACATATCATTCTGTACATAATAATACATATCAACTAGGGAGATAAGATTAATAGTACAGAAATTCTGATATGCGCCACAAGATTTACTAGTGCTGTGTAACCTATTTTTGCAGGCAGCATGTACCAGGGGGCCCAATGCCCAAGCCTTACACCCCGTCTGAAATGCCACCCAATCCACAGCACTGTGTACAACCTGAGAGGCGTGCCTGCCGCTGTCCGCAGACCATTACTGGGATGGCCGCTGACAGGGGAGTAGGGAGGCGGATCCAATGGAGCTCTAGGTATAGAAGATGCTGCTGGTCCGTCCCCTCCCCCTGTGGCGGCTTGCAACAATGCAGCGCAGGGGGGGGTTGCTGTCCCGGGAGGCAAAACATTAGTGATTCAGGGCCTCCTGCAGCTATGCTATAATTTGGGTGGCTGTGGAAGGCAAGCATCCAGAATGGGGCTGAGGTGGACCGTAGGCAGGCAGAACAGCAGCATCTGCAGTGGCTGTCACCCGTAATGCTACAGTATTGACAGGCAGAGCAGCCAGGCAGCTCCGCCTTCATCCTAAGCTCCTTACACAGCAGGCAAGGAAGAGAAGTCACGATCGTCACAACAGTTGGGCTGCACCCCACCACAGACTAATGTAATTTTGCTGGCGCTGCTGGAGGGGGGTTTAGGGGAAGAGAGAAAAATGTGGAGGGTGTACATTGAAGGGGGTGGAGGGAGGGGGGGGCTGGATATTAAAAGTGCTGTGTGTGGGAGGTGGGTATACTGAATGTACTAGGGGAAACTGTTAGTGTTGGGGCTACTGAATGTGCTGGGTGGGTGGTTACTAAATTTTCCTGGGGGTACTGAATGTGTAAAGGAGTATGAGTGCTGTCAAGGAGGGTCCACAAGTACACTGTGGTGGATAGTGAGAACTGCATCTGACGCGCGGGCGTCCCATTCTGGTGGATGCCGGACAGCACGATGGGAGCCACTCTGACGCATCTATACATACATTTTTTTAATCAACTACATGTGAACTCTAGGTGTATATATATATATATATACCGGTATATATATATATATATATATATATATATATATATATATTGTTGCTGTATGCCCGGCACTCCTGTCTCTTATTCAGTTTCAGCTTAACCCGGTGCCTTCTCCAATCAATCGTGTAGTCAGGTAGTAATGAGCGGCACTCCAAGGTATAATAGAATCAATAATACACAAAACAAGTGCTGAATTCTACGTTTCGGTTTATTTCAACCTTCATCAGGAATACAAGTATAGTGCAGTACATGGTTTATATAGGTACAGACAAAGTGATCCCACGTTTGTGAGCCCGCCCAAAGTGGTGATGACGTCATCAC